>NC_083717.1:31077828-32334328 GCF_028564815.1 Eubalaena glacialis | reverse complement strand
GGGGGGGGGGTCCACAGACCCCTCTTGGGGGACCCACTGGCCCAGGCCTAGCACATTCTCTTTGTAAAACACCATGTTTCAATTACACAAGTGTCAACACAACAGAAGCTAACTCCAGCAATCTCACAATGTTTAATATGAGGAGGGATAGGACCGAACTTCTCATTCGTGATTATAAATTATTTCCAGACCGTGCACTACTGCTGTCAGGGAAACACAAGCAGAGGTGAGGTTTCTGCCTCAGGGGTTTGGGGAGACCCTCCCTGTCACACAGGGGGTTCTGACGGCGGCTAAGCCCTGGCTGCAGAGACCACCGGCGGCTCCCTGCGGGGCGCTGACCGTCACCTGGCCATCCTGGTGCACAGGCGTCAGCTCACAGCTGGCGGAACAGCAGGTCGCCCTTGGCCGTCTTCCTACTGACCAGGAGATGGCAGGTGCCCACGGGAAGCAGGCCCTCGTCGCATCGCCGGGTGCTGACCAATCACTTGGGAGAAGTCAAGAGCCAGGCAGGTCCCCCTCAGTAAGAGCCGGGTGAAGGGGCTTGTGCACTCACCTTGTACATGTGAAGTCTCTGCAGTATTTCAACGGTTCGGGACAAAATCCTTGTATAAACCCAACCAACGGTAAAACACCGGAGAAAGAGTGGTAATTTCTCATGGTATCTAGGACGAAGACGTACACCAGCAGTTTAGCGCTTTGGTTTATGTATTGTAAGACAATCACAAGAAGTGACAAAGTAGACTGAATTCCTACCTTTTAAAAAGATATATTCTGAACACTGCCTGTCGTGTGCAGTTTTCTACACCACAAATCTACGCTCTCACAGCCACCCTTCCAAGGTCCCCCAGACAGCAGCGAGAAATGAGAGCTGGAGGTCAGCAAACGCCCGCCCTCGGGCCAGACGCAGGGCCCCCACCTGATTTTATACAAACCCAGCGTGATTTCCACGTTTCTAAATGGTTAAAATAAGTCAAAAGGAGAAAAATAGTCTGTGGCCTGTGAAAATTACATGAAACTCACATTTCGGTGTCTGCAAACACACCTGCATTGGGACAGCCCCGCCCGCTCGCTCCAGGGGGGGGGCCGGGCGCGTTCACGGCAGGACAGCAGAGGCCAGTGAGCATGTGGCTGGCACAGCCTGACCACTGCCCAGCTGGCCCTCCACGGAAGAGGCTACCAACCTCTGTTCTACAGGAACCCAACTTCCTGGCCACGAGGTCTTTTCTTTTTTTTAAACAAAGAAAATCACCTATTAACTTGTTTTAAACATTTTTCTTCTGTTTGGTCTGAGAAATGTTAACAAATTTTCCTGAATTATCTTAAGAAAATCCTCCAATGTACGTGCACATCACAGGGTAAGAAGTCGATTGGTCGTCTCCTTTCTAGAAAGGCCTTTAAGTAAATGGCTCAATTTTGTCTGAGTTACTCCCAAACAAAATACGGACAAAATATTCAGTTATTTTTTCTTAACAGTAAACGCCATTTTCCTGGCTATGGTTTTTAAGTCCATATTATTTCTGCATGGACTTCAGTTCCAAATTATTTTTGAAAAAGATATTTACTAATACTAATTTTTCTCATCACTATGTAACAAAGAAAGGAAAAAAATCTCTTAACCATACGGAATATGTTTAACATTTATTAAACCAAACAAAATGAAGGATCACGTGCTGTGTACTTGAACTTTCGAAGTAAATGTTCATTTTCTTTTTCAGAATTTTACAGCTGCTGGAATTTCCAGCAGAAAGAAGACACCTGGCACAGTTCCCACAGCTTCTGTCCTGCGGCTGGGCTTCCCCCACGGTAAAATTCAGCTGACCGACCCCCAGAGAGGCCAGCCCACCCAAAGGCGGCAAGCTACTGTCTGCCACACAGGGACCAAGTGTATAAATTCACTCCAAACCTCCAGACGTGCCCTTCTATTCACCCAGCACTTTGACTCCACGCAAAGCAAGGAGGAAATTCACCTGCACATGTTGGTTTCACCACAGAACGAAAGGAGTGCGCTCTTCATGAAAAGAAAGACCTTAAGCAGTTAGAACAACTCGGCTAGTCAGTAAACTTTGACAGGGACCCGAGAGCCACCTCACCTCAGGGACGGGTGGTCTTTCAGTCCGTCCCAATCCTGCTTTGCACACCGAGCGAGCTCCCTGGCTTCCTCCCAGGCCCCGCTGGCCATCGCAGTGGAGATGTCGTTCAGCATGTGTGCGGCCGCTGCGTACCTGCAGGGGGGCGACCAGCCCATCCAAGCTTCAGGGGTGAATGATCACTGACACACAAAATTCCACATCCTGCCCGCCACATCTAACTCTGCTTTTGAAAATACGAGCGTCGTATTTTACCTCAGTAATAATTTGACGTATTACCCCACGGGAGTGGCCTAGAAGAACTCAGACAGGCTACCCAACCAGAAAGATGAAAACATTCACACCGCACTGTTATATAACACATCCCATTATATGCATGTAATACTGATCCGCGCTTCCTTTCTGACTTTTGGTGCTCATCCATTCATTCATTCACTCAACAATCCAGCAACCTTGTAAACAGGTAACTGACTTCAGAATTACACACAAGCGTAGATTTGGTCACTTAATCACTGAGCCAGAGGTAGCCAGAGGGATGCTGCCCGAGCTAAGAGAACTATTTGGGATTTTCAAAAATAACTTCAGGGACAGTCTTTGGGAGACGGCAATGCTGAAGTGTTATGAACACACTTAAGTGAAGAAAGACAACTTCTCAGTGCACCTGAGACATTCGCCCAATCAGTTCTCTAACACTTCGAGGGCACAGTCATTGTGTTCTGGACTCACCCTTAAAAGAAAAGCATGCACGAGCATTATGTGCAAATACTATCACATAAGAGTAAAAATTAACATTGTAAATCAACTATACTTGAATAAAATAATTTTTTTTTAAAAAAGAGTAAAAGAAATGGCCTCTAAATATAAAAATTTGCTCATGAACTCTTCGATCTAACTCTCTTATAATGTGCAACTGGACAATTCTAAGGTCGATAAGGAAAGAGAAACAGGGAGGGGTGCCCGGAGGCTGGCCCGCCCGGCAGGAGTGCCCTCCCGCCCACCTGAACCAAGCCCCCTCTCCAAGAGCCCATCAAGCCCAGCGCCAGCCCCACGGTGCCGCCATCGCCGCCTGCACGGTCACCAGCCCTCCCTCCCGTCTCCCAAACCTCCCCCCACCCCCGCACTGCCAAGAACAGCATCCCTTCTGCACCCCGACCTCTGCCCTCTATCTCCTGCCCTCCCTACACCTGGCTGAGAGCACGGCTTCCCCGCAGCCCCCTCAAGCAGGGACGGCTCTCCTCACGCAGGGCCCAGACGGATGGAAGCATCCTCCTCCCTCCCACCTCTGCCTCCAAATCCTCCTTCCCTCCTTGAAAGCCCCCACCTCCGAAGCCCACGCCTCCTCCTTGCGGGCACCTGCCAGCGCCCCCCACCCCTGTCCCCGTCCCCTCTGCCTTGGTCTCCCTGGGTCTCCCGCCACGATGGCCACGACTTCAGAATTCTCCACCTCCTTCCTCCCCGATAACACGATTCTCCAACCTCTTCTCAGCCACCCACGTGCTCGTGGCCACTGAGACCTTCTGTCCCCGATGGACTGAGTCACCCTCAAGATGCTGACTTCGAGCATCTCCTCCACTGACCCCGCCCCCAATCCTTCCAGCTCTTTCACTGCTGACAGCAACTCCCCACCTTCACTAAGACCCCACCTTCAGCACGGCCCCTGTCCCAGCCATAGCGCCTCCCGTCCTGCAGGCCCACGGACCTCGCCCGGGGCAAGCGGCCCCCCGCCCGGGGAAGAACACATACCGGCCACAGCCCCACCCTGGTCGGGGTGCCCTGGCCGCTCACTCCTCTGGGCCTGCACCAACTCCCCGAATCGTGCTGAAGACGATCGCAGAGCCAGGCCGGCTGGTTTCGGCACGTGCTCGCACACCTCGGCCCAGCCCTGCTCGAGGGGTCCCCAGCCTCCACCGCGGCAGCCTCAGCGCTGCCCACACCCCGGTCCTCCCGCAGGTGCTCCGGGTCCCAGGGGGTCCCCTCCTCCTCCTCCACCGTCTGCCTCTCCCTTTCTATGGGTTTATCTGCACGTGCACGTGCACAAACACACACACACACCCCCGAGTATCTCCCACCCTTAAGACAGCAGGGAACTAGGCCGCCCGCCGTCGCAGGCCGCCATAGCAGGGGCTGCTTCTCCGAAGCCCATTGGAACCGACCTTCCCCTCCCTGCATGCGGCTCCTGCCGTCCACCGCCCACCCCCCACCCCCATGGGCCATCCCACTCGACCTCACTGCCCTTCCTCCGGCGTTCAATCGAGCCCCATCCTGACACACCTTCTTCTCCGGGTCCGCCTACCACACACACACCCCTGGTTCCCTGCCGCCCTCCCAGCGGCTCCTCCGTGCTGCCCAACCCCTCAGCGCTGGCTGCTAAGCTCCTTCCTCCTCTTCTCCCACGGGGACCTCATCCCCAGCCGCGTGCTGGTGACTCCAATTCCTCTCCAGGCCGAGCTCCTTCCTGGGCTCCTGACGGCACGCCCAGTACCACACAGGGCAGCTTCAGTCATGGGGCTGGGGGCATCCCCACCCGGCATCCCAGCCCTCCCCCCAAGTCCCCCATCTCATCTGATGGCACCACCACCCACGCCAAAACTCCAGAGTCATCCCTGACTCACTCCTTTCCTCCCCACAAATCTAATCACTATCACAATCACAATGTAATCAGAATCAAGTCTTGGCTTTTCTGCCCCAAAACATCTCGCACGTTCACTTCTCTACAATGCCCGCCACTGCCAGCCCAGCCAAGACCTCCATCCGGACCGCCAAGGCTCAATTAGTCTCCTGCCGCCCCCCAGCCGCCACTCCACGGAACGCTTTTGTAAAACGTGCACCAGATCCCTCGCCTGCCTAAACCCCTTCCCCAGCTCCCCATCCTCAGCGGATATGACCCAGTCGGCTCACCAGGGCTCTGAGGCCCAGCGTCCCCTGACCTGCGGTCCTGCCCAACCTCCCCTTCACACGGCCCCTGAGGTTCCGGCCAGAGATCAGCAAGCTCTCTCCTGCCCACGGAGCCTGGACGCGGGCACCCAAACCCCTGCAGGACTGGCTCCTCCTCATTCTCAAGCCTCAATCCCAACCTTTCGGGGACACTCTCTGCCTCACACTATCTACACAGGACTTCTCCAGCCTGCCCCGCAGTTATCATATTATTCTGTTTTCTTTCCCGTCTTCCCCAGTAAAACATAACCCCATGGCGGCAAAGACCCTATCTGTTCACACTGCAACTCCACCACCTGGCACGTAATAGGTACTCAACACTCAACCCATGGGCACTGAATAAATGAGAAAAGAAAAGAAAGGATCAATTATTTCAAGTACCAAGGTGGTGGGAAAGGTTCCTCAGGCCAGGTGTCACGTTACTGGTGTTGTATAATCACCCTTCCTGAAGTCACTTCAACCAGATTTCATTTACGTGCTACAGCCCTCTGCATAACAAAAAAACTTTGACTTATTTTTAACATTTATAGGATACCTACTTTCTAAAAAAAAGACACGATGGTTTATTTTTTCTCCCTAGCCTCCCCACTTTTGAACTTGTCAACCATGGTTTTGTCAACCATAGAACTGAAAAGCAACCTCCCTTAGATACGCAGTAATGATGACAATTATACCACTGAGACGCACTGAGCAATCCCCACAGGCCAGGCTCTAAGCACGTTACACATATCAGCACAGATCTGTGGGAATGTACTATTATCTCCCCATTTTGCAGATGAGGAAACTGAGGCACAGAGTAGATTCATGGTTCATTAGAGAGACTGGAACCTGGCTTCAGAGTTCTCACCAAAGAGAACAGCACCAAGTCACTAAAAACGAAGACGTAAAAGGACATGAGACAAAAGAAAACACAGTCAGAAGAAATATTCTTACTAGAAGATTTGACTAAAACAGTTATTCTAACTGAACACAAATAGGATATTGAAATTCCTGATAACTATGGCAAAATGGTCTAAAATCAGTTTATACTGACCCTGTTTTGATACAATAATCTCAATAGTTTATTTTTTAAAGCACATACTAGACAACACTTAAACAACTTCCCTAAAATCAAATATCAGAATCAATTTCTGCTAAATTTGAGTCATAAACCTTAAATCAAGAATCAAAAGTGAGGACTTCCCTGGTGGCACAGTGCTTAAGAATCTGCCTGCCAATGCAGGGGACACAGGTTCGAGCCCTGGCCCGGGAAGATTCCCACATGCCGCGGAGCAACAAAGCCCGTGCACCACAACTACTGAGCCTGCGCTCTAGAGCCCGTGAGCCACAATTACTGAAGCCCGTGCGCCTAGAGCCTGTGCTCCGCAACAAGAGAAGCCACCACAACGAGAAGCCCGCGCACCGCAACGAACAGTAGCCCCCGCTCGCCGCAACTAGAGAAAGCCCACGCGCAGCAACAAAGACCCAACACAGCCGAAAATTAAAAAATAAATAAATTTTTAAAAAAAACGATTTTGGCTATGAACTCATGTTTCTGTTGTGGATGGCAAAAAATAATAACAAAGCCTTCTACATAAATTTTAAAATACACAGATTTCATTGAGAGCAAACACGCCCTTACCTGATGAGATCCTCTCTATCCTGGAAGATTTGGGTTTTCCGACTGACGGTATACCTGGGAAACTCCACGCGGCCAAGGTTGACCAGCAGCACCGTAGAAAGCTGGCCCTGCCCGCCACAGGCCGCCTCCTCCTCTTCCACTGCGTGGGGCAGTGAAAACAGCAGCAGGACCCGGGAGAACACAGCCCGGGGGTCTCTACACACTCTCACAGACTGTCCCGCCCAGTCTTTAGCTCTGAAAAATACACGATATGGAAATAACTTTCTGGCTTTTAAGCATTTGGATGTCAGATTTCACAAATTATTTCAAGCTAAACAGCATGCATTATTCTAAGCCTGAAGCAAATCTCCTACCTCCAACTGTGTGACTTAAAGCATTTCTTAACCTCTCTGGGGCTCAGAGCCCCACCTAGGAACACGGTGAGGATTAGATGAAACTGTATCTGCAAACAATTTCACGCACTGTTTGCCTCAATAAAAGAGCAGGATAGGGTTTATGCTGGTCCTGAACATGTGAAATACCAGGAAAACTCATAAAAGTGTTATCTATTTGACACTAGCAATTCTCAAATCTTGACTCCAGTGACACTTGAGATGAAATAATAGGTATTTATGTAGAACGTCACTACCAAAGGCTCTTGGTAAGGCGGCATGTTAAGTCCAGGCCCCTCCGGCTCCAACAACTGCAACACCACACACGGCAGGGTTTCGCTATTGACATCCGGGCCGTGTAACTTTCCTGGGGGTGGGATGCCCAGGATGTGAATTAGAGGATGCTCAGCTGCATCCCTGGCCTCCGTTCACTAAATGCCAGTAGCACCCACTACCCACCTTAGTCATGACAATGAAAACGCCTCCAGACGATGCCCGGTGTCCCCTGGAGGGCACAGTCGCCCCCAGTTGAGAGCCACTCGTCTAGTGGAGGACCTCACACTTTCCTACCAGCCCAAAAGCTATTAAGCCAAAAGCAGAGTTGCATCCCTGGGGCGTGCAGAGATCAGTGCCACCACCAGAGCCGAGAGGACACAGGGGTGGGATTCCCATCACAGCACCATCTACTTAAGGACCATTCATCTACAGAGACTGCCCAGAAACACCCTCCTCCCCCATCTCCACGCAGAGGCCCAAGGAGGTCCAGTGGACCGACATTCCAAACTCCTGTAAGAATAGTAGTTAAAACTGCATTTTTCTTGAATAATAAAATATGAGAATTTGCCAAGGGCCTAGTGCCTCTAATCTCTTGCCTCCTGATTTTTCTTGGTCCTAGAAAAAAGTGTGGTATCTTAAGAATTAGGAATAATAAACCAAGAAAGAATACAGTCTTTATAATAACGGTTCACCGCTTTCTCAACCTAACTGCAATTGAAAAAAACAATTACAGTCTGAAAACACGTACCACCCATCATAAGAAGTTAATATGCGCTATCGGGACCTTCCTGGTGGTGCAGTGGTTAAGAATCCACCTGCCAATGCAGGGGACATGGGTTCGAGCCCTGGTCCGGGAAGATCCCACATGCCGTGGAGCAGCTAAGCCCCAGTGCCACAACCACTGAGCCTGCGCTCTAGAGCCTGCGAGCCACAACTACTGAGCCCTCATGCCACAGCTACTGAAGCCCACGCACCTAGAGCCCACGCACCGCCAACAAAGAGCAGCCCCGGCTCTCCACAACTAGAGAAAGCCCATGCGCAGCAACGAAGACCCAACGCAGCCTAAAAATAAATAAATAAAAATCAATTAAATATGTGCTATCAACATTTCAAATGTTTTTACTATAACAATAGCCACAAAACCTTTTCAAAATCACTGCACCGATGCCAGGCTGATTCTTGCGCCAAGTGCAGACTGAAGGCTGTTTGGCCAATTTGAGAAACGCATCCACCAGCTGCTGCTTCTGCCCATTGGGATTCACCAAGTGGAAGGTCTTTGCCAGGGCTTTCAGTTCCGGAGCAGAAAGGAGCTCGAGCACCTCAGACAGTTCTTGCAACTCAGATTCTGAAATATTAAAAAAAAAAAAAAATTTTAAAGTAGTTTTAAATAAGCTTACTGTTTTCTAGCTTTATTTACTTTAAGAAGAAAACTCACATGAAAATAAAATGAAATGCTACTCTAGAAATTTTAGTTTGCCAAACTGATTGTTAAAAATTATGGAAAATAGATATTTCACAAAAGTTATAAAACAACAGAACTTCTAAGAAGTAAAAGAAAATCTGAATAAAATAAAGACCCACATGGATAGCCACTGGTATATCGCCCACAACAAAACCTACAGCTGGGCCTCTCCAGAGCAGGTCAGAGGCAACTGCTCATCAGCTGTCCTCTCTCCACACAGGCCTGGGGCTGAGAAGACTTTCATGGGGTCACTTGCTCAGCACACATGTGTACAGCACGCTATTAGGGGACCCAGACAGCAAGCTTGACCCCCGGGATGCAGCTGAATCAGAGCTGGCTGGTCTCTGCCTTCATGGCATCCACAGCTTAGGGCAGGGCCATCTTCCTCCAGTCAGCAAGTCCTCACTGGGTGTACACTGCCTGCCAGGTAGCACCTGCCCAGGGCATACAGTGAACAAACCACATCCGTGCCCACAGGGAGCTAGCATAATAAATATGTCAGGGGTGACAACTGCTACAAAGAAAAACAAAGCTGGCAGCAACATGGACGGACCTAGAGATGATCATATTAAGCGAAGTAAGTCAGAAAGAGAAAGACGATTATCATATATCACTTATATGTGGAATCTAAAATATGACACAAATGAACATATCTATGAAACAGAAACAGAATCACAGACACAGAGAACAGACTTTTGGTTGCCAAGGGGGAGGGGGGTGGGGGAGGGATGGATTGGGAGTTTGGGATTAGCAGATGCAAACTATTATATATAGGATGGATGAACAACAAGGTCCTACTGTATAGCACGGGGAACTATATTCCATATCCTGTGATAAACCATAATGGAGAAGAATATAAAAAGAATACATATATGCATAACAATCACTTTGCTGTACAGCAGAAATTAACATTGTAAATCAACTATACTTCAATAAAATTTTTTTTAAATAAATAAATAAAAGGAGGAAGAACGAACTAGGAAAAAAGAAGAAAGAAAAGCAAAGCTGGATAAGGTAAATTGGACTGGCGGGAGGTGGCCGTATTTGACACGAGGTGGTCTGGCAAGTCCCTGAAGAGATGACACAGAGAGAGCTGGATGACATGAGGGGGTGAGCTGAGTGGGAGCAGGCACAGGCTCTGAAAGAGGGGTGCACTCAGCCAGAACACCCAGGGAGCAGAGTGAGGGGACGGCCAGGGACACACCCCACTGGGCTGTGCAGACCACGGGTGGGACCTGGGCGGGACTGAGGGCAGCATTAGGCCACTGGGGTTCTGCTTTTGTTGCTTAACGGTCATTTAAAGGTAAGTCAAGGCTCAGGGCTTCCCTGGTGGCGCAGTGGTTAAGAATCCACCTGCCAATGCAGGGAACACGGGTTCGAGCCCTGGTCCGGGAGATCCCACATGCCGTGGAGCAACTAAGCCCACGAGCCACAACTACTGACTCTGCGCTCCAGAGCCCGCGAGCCAACGAAGAGTAGCCCCCGCTCGCCACAACTAGAGAAAGCCCGCACGCAGCAACAAAGACCCAACGCAGCCAAAAATAAATAAATAAATTTATTAAAAAATAAATAAATAAAGTCAAGGCTCACCTGGCTTGCCTGTTACACCTGTAGATTTCTGGAACCTGCACCTAATCTTCTGGGTCAGGTGGGGACACAAGCTCTCCAGTGTCCCTGATGGCCTGATGTGAGGGAACCCGGGGTCCCGCTGCCTGATCCCTCACAAGCCCTCACATCCACGGAGCCTCCAGGCCTCGCCCCCAAGGCTCCCCAAGCCCCCCAGCCAAGCCCACCACGTCACCCTAACTGCACTCACTGCTCTGCACTACAAACTCTGCTGCACAGAAACTGTCTGGCTTTGGCTTGATTCCCCTATTTCAGTCTAAACTGTGAACAACTTGAACCCAGGACTCACATCTTTCATCCTCCTTATACCCACGTTTCCAGTACAATATTGTACTCAACACATGTAGGTACCTAATGAAAGCTACTGATGAGACAACCAAGGTTATCTCATATTCACACGGGCTTAAATCAGTGAAACAATTCCTGAGACAATCAACCTACAAATTATAAGAGCTGTCTGTGTGTGCATGGGGGGCAAATTAAGGTTTTAGAGGCGATACTAGCTTCAAACAAACCAGCTTTGTTCCATCATAAAGATTAGAAAACTGGGTAAGATGAATCAAGCTCTTGCTGGAAGGAGAGCCAGGAGGGATGAGTTTCCCCTGTGGACCCAGCCACCCATCTATCCCTCAGTGACTTTACGGGACTAAGCCTGGGACCATCAGAACGCAGCAGCAGGCAATCTTTTGTTATCCTAGGAGTCTTAACTCAGGCTGAGGATGGCTTTAACAACACATGAATAATTTGTTGTCCCAAGAAGAATCAAAACTCAATTTAAAAAGACATACACAATTACTATTTATCAGGCACCAATCAGGAGATGACACCAAACTAACATCACCCTCATTTTGCAGAAACTGGATTCCCTACGTCGGATTTTCACTTTGTTTCCCTTGGACAAACCGTACCTGTCTGCAGGAAGCCTGCGTGCGTCAGCTCTCTAACCACCGGGGTTAAGTCAGCGGAGATCTCTTCATATTCCAGCTTGTTCATCTTAATCCAGCCGAATTTACGTTGAAAAAGTCTGACATATAACTTCTGACCACTAGCTGCAACGAAGTTAAGAAAAATAGTGAGAAACCTTCTGTTTCTTCTCGAAAACATATACTATCATTTACTTTTGTAAACTGAGGTGAGTAAAACAGGCTGTTAGAAATACACAGAGGCTGACTCAACGGATCTTCCAAGAAAATCATTTTCTTCCTTAGGAAGACGTGACTTATTTCAAATACAGAGCCCTGTGGGGATGTCTCCTTGGCCTGTATGCCTGTCACCGCAGGACAGGAGGACGCAAAGCCAGCCCTGCCCCCCCAGCTGTGCAAGTCTGTGGAACTGAGACTCCTTTTTCTCTTCTATTATAAAAAGGAACGGGGGTGGGCAGTAACACCATCTTCCCAAAGTTGGTGAAAAGATTAAACACGATGAGGTATTCAATAATTAGTGGTGTATAAACCACAAAAAAAGTTCCAAAGTTAGTAATGATTATTGGCCATTTAAAAACCTAAGACCCGGGTTCCCCACTTTCTAGCCAGCATTTATACTCCCTCAAGAGAAATCCCCCAGGGTTCCAGTTATTTTGTTCTCTCCTTTCAGTTTAATATGCATTATTCTATTTTTGGCTGAAAATCATCTGAAAAGAATTTTCCAAAAAAAGTCTAGCTTTGGTGGGGTGGCCATCTCTAAGGCAGTGATCTCCACCAAGCTATTTAATTAATCTGGTCTCAAGTTTTCCTATTACCCAAATTATCTTTAAATTTCTAACTCTAAAATGGTATGGGGACTTCCCTGGCGGTCCAGTGGTTAAGACTCCACACTTCCACTGCAGGGGGCGTGGGTTCGATCTCTGGTCGGGGAACTAAGATCCTGTATGCTGCATGGCGCAGCTGAAAATTTTTAAAAATAAAATAAAATGGTATGACTGTATTTGTTACATCTTCAACATTTATTTCCCTTTTTTCTTTAAAGAGGCAAAATCGACTTGCAGTAGTTATTTTTACTACAGAGACACTGTAGATGATTCTCTGTGGAGAGCAAGCCACAAGAATCTGCAGAACTTACAATAGGAAAGTGCTCCTACTTCTCAATCATACTGAAGCCAGGGGCCACCAGCTATTCAAACAAATGCTCACATGAATGCAAGCAGCACCCAAGCAAAGATCTGTGACCACCCCGGATACAAGAGTCAGTGGGGGTCATTCACACCCACGTTAGGGGAGGCCAGTACAAGTAGAGATGGAAGCTGTGTGGACACTTTATAAAACTGTGCAGAGGGCTTCCCTGGTGGCACAGTGCTTAAGAATCCACCTGCTAATGCAGGGGACATGGGTTCGAGCCCTGGTCCGGGAGGATCCCACATGCCGCGGAGCAACTAAGCCCGTGCGTCACAACTGCTGAGCCCGCGAGCCACAACTGCTGAAGCCTGCGCGCCTGGAGTCCGTGCTCCGCAACAAGAGAAGCCACCGCAACGAAGAGAAGCCCCAGCTCGCCGCAACTAGAGAAAGCCCACGGGAAGCAACAAAGACCCAATGCAACCAAAAATAAATTTATGAAAAAGAAAAAAAATTTTTTAATATGTTAAAAAAAAAAGAACTGTGCAGAGAAGTATCACCCACGTGTTAAAAAGTAACACAAGCAGAGCCATAGTTTTCTTGTGCGAAAGTGAAATCGAAGCCTTTCCCTTAACCATTATTGGTAACACTCAGGATTTCTTTTTTTTACTCTACTGGGACTCAGACCTGCTACCATCACTAGAGGTCAGTGTGGCCCCCAAGTAAGCTTTTCCTACTCGGGAGGGACTCAGTTGCACAGAGCCATCAAGGCCCTTTGGATGAGCAGCCATCAAGCGGGGGCTCTTGCTCCAAACCTGCGCTATTGGCTCAGAACCACCGCCAGCTGCCAAGGAACTGAGGCATGTTTTTAAATGTACTAATTTACAAAATTAAAAAAGAAAAAAAAAAAAAAACAAAGACCAAAAAAGTTTTTAATGTACCAGTTTAGCTTGAAAGTTTCCACTTCCTGTACACCCTGACTTTAAAAGGCAGAGTTGGGCTTCCCTGGTGGCGCAGTGGTTGAGAATCTGCCTGCCAATGCAGGGGACACGGGTTCGAGCCCTGGTCTGGTGAGATCCCACATGCCGCGGAGCAGCTGGGCCCGTGAGCCACAACTACTGAGCCTGTGCGTCTGAAGCCTGTGCTCCGCAACAAGAGAGGCCGCGATAGTGAGAGGCCCGCGCACCGCGATGAAGAGTGGCCCCCGCTCGCCGCAACTAGAGAAAGCCCTTGCACAGAAACGAAGACCCAACACAGCCATAAAAAAAATAAATAAATTAAAAGGCAGAGTCCAGGCAACTAAAATATTGTTGGAGGAAAAAAATATGCCTGAGTATACCTTGGTTTGTTTTTTCCCTGTATTTTATTTTCATTTTTGAGGAAATGGCCTGCGAAAACAACAACACCGCCTAACAGTCAGCTTGGTTACATGCCCAAAATGCAAAGTACACTTTCCTAAATCACACTGTATTTTTTTTTTCTAATCTGGGAAAGGTTGTTTTACAACCATCAAATATACAAAAACAGGACAAACAGCTGCTTCCACTACAACCAAAGTACAGCTTGTAAGGATGATACTGCAGAAGCAGACATCACCAGGCCCAAAAATCTTGTCTCTTTTACAGGCATATCTTTCTCTAGCTGAACTCTCATTGGCTGTGAGTCCCATGAGTACTCCCAGGGGACTCCCAAAACCACACTGACTGCCTGTGGTCATGAGATTTCTGCCCATCACATCTCAGACCAAATCAGGGCAGCAAAGGGGAAACAAAGCCTCGAAAGCAACAGGTTCAAGATACCTGATAATTGATGAAATTTAGTTATAATGCCCTTCTCGTGTTCATCAAAGAGCCTCCTGTCTTCTTCATTCTCAAACACGGCTTTCAGCACCACGAGGAAACTCCGAAGGTAGTAAGGATGGTCCAGTGGTGCTGGACTTGTTACACAGGAAACATCACAGCTTGACCCCTGCTCCAAAGGAATTCGGTCAGTGATTTCATTCTTTAAGCCACTGTCACCTTCTGGAGGAAGTGCTTGGCTGTCACTCCATATAGAAGCATCGTGTGTAGAATTATGAGATTCTGCCTCCCAATGTGATGACTGGGTTGGAGCTTGTGAAACAAAAGTCATTTTTACCTCTTCACAACCACCTGCTTCACAGTTTTCAACACCTTTATCATCTGTTCCTTTGATACTCTCCTGCTTTGCAAGATGGTCCTCTGAAGCAGACTTTAATTTATGCCCAAGAGTTAAATCTGGTGAAAGTAACACGGGAGCATTATCTGAGAAGGTGGGGGTGAGAGTTGATCTCCCACATTCCTGGGCAGCCGTTTGGCCTTCAGCTTCCATTATTTTAGAGCCTCCCACAATATGTTCAGGAGTGCTTGGTTCCTCCAGAGAATCACAGGCAAACATGTTTTCCTTTTGAGAACTATTCTCCAAAAGCTGATCCTGGCCTTCCATCTCTGAACACTGATCAACCAGGCTCTTAACCCCGGTGGACGAGGAACTCTGTGGACTCTGATTGGTGAATCCCTCATTCTTATCTATTGATCTTTTAGCCTTTAAGTATCTTCTGGACAATTTAGATGACAGGCTTCCCAGGGGGATGACTTTCACATTATGATGTCTCAGCCCATCTTGATTTCTGCACACTGCGTCATCATTACTCTTAAAATAGGGGCTGGTCTGCTGTTTTATGCCCATTTTTGCTGAATCACTTTGGCCAGGGGTTAAATTGATCTTTGATGGTGACGACTTCTCTGGCATTACATCTTCTAAGGCAATATTGGTCAAATCTACTGTGGACACATTTGAACTTAAGCCAACATGCCCAGGGTCAGCTGGAGTGATGTCACCGTTGTTAGCACACATTTCATCAAGGTGACGGTTTAGGTCGTATCTTGGCACCATTTTACTACAAATGGGGCAGGCAAGTTTAACAGGCGGTACATTGTTAAAAAACGCAATAATAGAGTTAGATTCATTTTTTTTAGTTTTGCTGCTTGATAAACTTCTACGAGGTCTTTTTTTTGAGGATTTCCCTACAGACATCATGAGTATTAGAAAAGCTGGGTGTTTCAAGTAGTAAAACACAAGAAATCACCAGGGAAAGATAGCAATGGTTTACTTTTACTCCCCTGAATTGAAATAATAAAAAGTGGGATTCTATTGGACTTCATGTTATTCATTTAGTCAGTCTTCTCCCTACAAAATAAAACGCATGTGGATTAATAGCATTTTTATGAATTCTACAACAGAGGGGGTAAGTAAGCTCTAAAACGTGCAACGGCAGTATCTCATGGGATGAGAAAAACCCTGCGCTTGGAACATAAGACCAAGGCCTACTCTCAGCTGTCCACGCGACCTCAGTGTGTCCCTTAGCCGAGAAATGACATGGGGATAAGTTCTAAGACTTCTCTTTAAGATCGAAAATCAGCCGTTTTAAAAAGGGAACATCTGACTATGCCAGGTCCTTTTTTAAAAGCACCGCATCATTAACTTTTTCCGGGAGAGAGAATGCCTATCCCGCCCTCACAGGCCTGCAGAGAGAATCGCCCAAAGTCTCGGGCATCTGCCCACACGCTTGGACCGCCCCCCCCCCAACGCCGTCCCCCCTGCAGCTCTGGCTGCCGAACCTAAGGCTCGGACTCAGCCCCGCCCGCCCTCCCCGCGGGGCCGCGACCGCGCACCTGGGATGCGCACCTGGGATGAGCACCTGGGGCTCCGCCGCCGGCCCGGCTGCCCTCCTCCCGCCCCCTCCCTCCCTCCCTCCTTTCCCCCCTTTCTGTCCCCGCCCCCACCCCCTCCCGGCCTCACCGACCAGAGCAGCCAGCTCTCCCCCCTCCCGCCCAGCGCCCGCGACCCCGGCCCGGCCGCCCCATGCTTCCTACCAGCTCCGCGCGCCAGGCATTCCCAGCCGATCCCCGCGGCTTGACCGCCACAGGCTCAGTCAGAGGAGGCTCGAGCGATCGATCGCCCCTCCCTCCCACCTTAAAGGCATCCCGGGTCCAAGGAGGCTTAGCCGGCGGAGGTCAACCGAGACTCTGCCCGTCCTACCCTCCGCATCTGGGGGAGGCGGGCCGCCGGGAAGGTGGGCAGGTTGCTGGTCGGGGAGCATTTGGTGTCCGAGGAAGCCAGCCTCCTGGGAGGAGACACAGGCGTGGACTCGACTTAGCCAGCAAGCGCGTTCTGGGGTTCCCGGAGGAGATGCCGTTCGCCGCCTGATGCAATAGATGCCAATAACCTCAAGAGCAAAGAAATAGATCAAGAACAAGGACCTACTGTGTAGCAGAGGGAACTATATTCAATATCTTGAAATAACCTATAATGGGAAAGAATCTGAAAAAGTATATATACTTTTATACATACTTATATATTACATATATATAAAATCACTTTGCTGTACACCTGAAACATTGTAAATCAACTATACTTCAATTAAAAAATAAAAATAAAAGAATGATAAAATGTAGTCAGGTAATTAGGGAGTGGTGAGTTTGGATATTTCTTACATTAAAATGTAGTTTAGTTTGTTTTAATATAGTTTGTTTTCTTTGTGTTAATATAGTTCAATATAGCCAGGTTACATAATTTAAAATAAGGGCTATGTTTAACAACGGCAAAATTACTGAAAGTTTATCAGTCAGCCCTTGAGTGCTGATGCCAGCTGGTTCCAGCACCCCCTGACCGTGACCCGAATGGAAGCTTCCTGAGCGCGGGGCGCCTGTCTATGGTCCTTTACCACCGCCTGCAGCAGCGGCCAGCACTGTGTAATTACTCCATAAATATGTGTCAGATGAATGCATGAATAAATGAGCAAACCAAAGAGAAAATGGACGTGAACAGGGAATTCATCAACAAATATGTATTGAGTGCCTCCCTCGTGCCAGGTAATGTCCTTGGCCCTGAAAATATGGCCGTGAACAGAATGAGGAATGGGGGGGAAATCCTGCCTTCATGGAGAATACATTCTGATGGAGAAAGATAGAGAAAAAACAAAATATACGTAAATTACGTAGAGAGTTTAAAAGGCGAGTACTGATTAAATAAAATTCCTATTTTATGGCAAGATGAGAATAATTTAAACATAAATGTTTCCTTTGCCCGTTTGGGCCTCTGCATTAGTATTGTGTATTCTGCATCTGCATTAATCAGACCTCCTTAGGAGATAACATTCCTTTTTAATCTCATCAAGGGTCACAACTCCTTAGGAGATAACCTTCCTTCTTAATCTTGTAAGGGGCCACAATGACCCATGACCACTACTCACTTTGTATAGATCTGGATTGTGTACATTGTCAGTAATATGTCATTTAACATACAGCCCTGTGTCTCAAAAACTTATATAACTGTGCCTTGACCTCTAACAGGCAGAACAGTTCTCGGAGCTTTCTGAGAGGCTGTTCCCGGGTTATAATCCTCAATTTGGCTCGGATAAAATTTTCTATTTCTTTTTTAGATCGACTGATTAATTTTTTCGTCGACAGTGCTTTGAAGAGAAATCAAGCAGAAACATCGTGGTGGGGGAAGGGAGGGGCATTACAGTTTGAAAGAGCGGTAAGGAAAGGCCTCACTGAGAAAGTACCATGAGCAGACTTGAAGGGATGTTCCAGAGAAGAGAGTTGTAGTCAGAAGAAACAACCTCAGGGAGTGTAACAGAGAGTGTGCCCCAAGGTAGAAGCTCGCCTAGCAAGTCTAAGGACACCCAGAAGGCCAGGAAGACTGGAGCAGAAGTGAAGGAAGAGAGATAGCAGAGGACAGGTCTTGTAGGGCAATGGTGAACTTTTTTCTGTAAAGGGCCAGGTAGTCAATATTTTAGGCTCTGCCAGCCATAGGGTCTCTGGTCAAAGTCTGAAGTATGCAGTGTGAAAGCAGCCATAAATAGTACGTAACAAAAGAGTGTGGCTGTGTGCCAATAAAACTTTATTTACAAATAGAGTCAGCTGACCAGATTTGGTCTCTGGTTGTAGTTTGCTGACACCTGATATAAGGCCTTGTGCATCATTATATGGATTTTAGCATCTGCTTTGAGTGTGTTCAGCAACATATGGTGGGGGTAGGGGAGGCAGGGAAAACAAAAGGTGAATGGAGTAATCCAAGGATGGTGGTGCCTGGGGTTAGCTGATAAGAAGTAGTTAGGAATATTACTCAGCCATGAAGAAGAATGAGTTAATGACATTTGCAGCAACATGGGTGGACCTAGAGATGATCATACTAAGTGAAGTAAGCCAGACAGAGAAAGACAAATATCGCAGGATATCACTTGTATGTGGAATCTAAAAAAAAAAATTATATAAATGAACTTATATACAAAACAGAACAGACTCACAGACATAGAAAACAAACTTATGATTACCAAAGGGGAAAGAGGGAGAGGGATAAATTAGGAGTTTGGGATCAGCAGATACACACTACTGTATACAAAATAGATAACCAACAAGGACCTACTGTATAGCACAGGTAACTATATTCAATATTTTGTAATAATCTATAAGGGAAAAGAATCTGAAAAATATATATATATGTATAACTGAATCACTTTGCTGTTCACCTGAAACTAACACAACATTGTATATCAACTATACTTCAATAAAAAATAAAAAATAAAAAAAAAGCAGTCAGATTCTGGATACATTTAGAAGGTATAACCAACAGAATTTGCTCATGGTAGAGAATGTAAGGTATGAGAAAATTCAAGGGCTGCTCTTAGGTCTTTGGCCTATCACCTGGGAGGATGAAGGGGAAAGGTTTAGAGTTCAGTTTTAGATGTATGTCTTTGTCCATTCAGGCTGCTATGAGTGGCTTATAAACAATGGAATTTTATGTCCCACAGTTCTGGAGGCTAGAAGTCTGAGACAGGGTATCAGCATGGTTGGGTAAAGGCCCTCTTCTGGATCCCAGACTTCTCACCATGTCCTGACATGGTGTAGTGGAAGGAGCTAGGGAGCTCTGGGGGGGTCTAAGGACACTAATCCCATTCATGAGGGCCCCAGCCTCATGGCCTAAGCAGCTCCCAAAGGCTCCATCTCCTCACACAATCCCAATGGGCAGTAGGATTTCAACATATAAATTTGGGGAAGGGGAGAACACAAACATTCAGACCACAGCCACATGTAAGTCTGAAATGCCAGTTAGACATTCTTGTGGCTAAAAGATACTTAAATTTATTAACTAAATTAGTCCAGGAAATATAAATTGGGGAGTCATCAGGGTCTATATGGTATTAATATACAGCACCAGGAATGACTGTGGATAGAGAATTGAAAGGTCAGAAGGCTGAACACTCTGATAAGAAAAGGAGGGAAGGTGAGGATGAGGCAGCAAAGGAGTCTGAGCTGCATCCAGAAAACAGGTGTGTGGTATGTGCTGAGGATCAGGGGGTGTCGGATGCAGCTAGAAGGAAAGTAAGGTGAGGTCTGCAAGCAGCCATAGATCCAGCAGTGTGGAGGGCACTGTTACCTGACAGAAGCCAAAGCTGTGGAATGGTGATTGCAGAGGATTCAAGAAAGAATGGGGAGACAGGACTTGGAGACAATGTGGGGACCCATTCAGTACCCTGGAGTTTGTGTGAAGATTATTTTAAGCTGAAGACATTGGGATTCAACAGAGGCAGAAAGAAGCCTTCTAAGAGCTTCTCTTTCCTGATGGAAAGCAGAGACTTCTGGGAAATGAGGCTGCTGTGAATTCCCTCTTCAGGGTGGCTTTTATTACCAGGAAGGAGACCAAGAGTAAATTCCCTCTCCGGGGGAATTTTATGGCCAAGAAGATGGAAAGACCCCTTGCGCTTGAATTTGCAATTATTATCACAGACTTTCTTATCTCCCATTTGCTCTTCTAGAAACCCATTTGCTTTTCCCTAACAGCCATTTCTACCCCCTTTCTTTTCCCTGCTAAATTAGGTGTATAAATCTCCAACTTTAACCACTTACCCAGCTGCTTCTTTTGTAAACTACAATATGTATATGAATAATTTCTCCTGTTAATCTGTCTTCTTTTGTCAGTTTAATTCACAGGCCCCTAGGGATTCAACCTAAGAGGGTAGAGGAAAAGTTTTTCCTCTCCAACAACAGAAAGTATAGATGACTCCTTCAAGAGGTTTAGCAGTGAAGGAGAACAGACAGGTAGGGCAGAACTAAAGGGTGTGGTTATTTAACAAATGTTGGAGAGGGTGTGGAGAAAAGGGAACCCTCCTACACTGTTGGTAGGAATGTAAGTTGGTGCAGCCATTATGGAAAACAGTGTGGAGGTTCCTTAAAAAACTAGAGTTACGGGAATTCCCTGGCAGTCCAGAGGTTAGGACTCCGCGTTTCCACTGCAGGGGGCCCGGGTTTGATCCCTGGTCTGGGGACTAAGATCCTGCATGCCCCGCAGCATGGTCAAAAATCCCATAAGCTACATGGGGCAGCCCAAAAAAAAAAAAAAAAAAAAAACCCCAAAACAAAAAACAAACTAAATATTGGAACTTCCCTGGTGGTGCAGGGGTTAAGAATCTGCCTGCCAATGCAGGGGACACGGGTTTGAGCCCTGGTCCAGGAAGATCTCACGTGCCACGGAGCAACTAAGCCTGTGCGCCACAACTACTGAGCCTGAGCTCTAGAGCCTGCAAGCCACAACTACTGAGCCCACATGCCACAGCTACTGAAGCCCACATGCCTAGAGCCCATGCTCTGCAACAAGAGAAGCCACCGCAATGAGAAGCCCATGCACCACAACGAAGAGTAGCCCCCACTCGCCGCAACTAGAGAAAGCCCGTGCGCAGCAACGAGGACCCAACACAGCCAAAAATAAATAAATAAATAAATTTATAAAAAATAAAAAACTAGAATTACCATATGATCCAGCAATCTCACTCCTAGGTGTATATCCAGAGAAAACCATAATTTGAAAAGATACATGCACCCCAACGTTCACAACAGCCAAGATATGGAAACAACCTAACAGTCCATTGATGGATGAATGGATAAAGAAGATGTGGTACATATGTACAATGGAATACTACTCAGCCATAAAAAAGAATGAAATAATGCCATTTGCAGCAACATGGATGGGCCTAGAGATTATCATACTAAGTGAAGTAAGTCAGAAAGACAAATACTGTATGACATCACTTATATGTAGAATCTAAAATGTGGCACAAATGAACTTATCTAAGAAACAGAAACAGACCCACAGATATAGAGAACAGACGTGTGGTTGCCTAGTGGGAGATGCGTGGGGGGAGGGAAGGACTGGGAGTGTGTGATTAGCAGATACAAACTAGTATATATAGGATGGATAAATAACAAGGTCCTACTCTATAGCACAGGGAACTATAGTCAATATCCTGTGATAAACCATAATGGAAAAGAATATAGAAAAAGAATGTCTATATGTGTATAACTGAGTCACTTTGCTGTACAGCAGAGATTGGCACAGCATTGGAAATCAACTATACTTCAATAAAAAAATAAAATAGAAGAAAAGAAAAGAGAATACCAAAGACAGGAGTGGAGGGGTGTAGGGAGGCAGAGAGAGAGAGTGGTCTGGAAGGGGCAATGAGAAGCAAGGGCATCTAATCCATCCACCTCCAGGCCAAGTGAAAACTGGGGGAAAAACAAAACAGAAAACTGCCACTATTTGAAAAAGCTGCTGAAGAAGCCATGTCCTCGGGGGAAAAAAAAAAGACAGGGAGCATTACCAGAGAAAGAAGTCATTTTATAAAGTTAAAAGGGTCAGTCATGAGGAAGACATAAAAATCATAAATCGTTATGTGTCTAATAACAGGGCTTCAAAATACATGAAGCAAAAACTGACACATCAAAGGAATAGACAAATGCACAATCATAGAGATTTTAATATCTTTCTCTAATTGGTAGAATTAGACCCCCCCCCCAAAAAAATAAGTAAGGATATAGAATAACTGAACAGAACTATCAAAGCTCTGGACTAATTGAAATACAGAGCTCTATGCGTACCTGTAGAGCACATATTTTTTCCTTTTCCCAGTGGTATAAGTTTAATAATTCTGAAACTGCTTCTTGTATCATCTAGAAGCAAATGAATAAATATACTGAAGACAATGGGAGTAAGATTTCTCACTGTTGGAAAAGGTGTTACAAGTATGGAAAGAATGAAACTAGAATATAATCTGCTGTGGTACTGGATTAGAATTGGAGGTATTGATATGAACCCATGCATGAAATACATCACACACACACACACACACAGAGTTTCCCAGCTGTGCCTTTTGATTGGACCTAGTAGCAGCAGTAGCAGTGAGCATACCTAGCACCTAGATCTTTTGTTTCAAAATACCATTCTCCACTAAGAGGAGCCAGGGTTCCTTGGAAAAATGGCCAAATCCAGGAAAAGTACAGGATAAAGCCTGGGATGTTTTGTAGCACCACAAAGTAAGGAAGTGCTCAAAGAATGATGGGGACCTATCATGACCCAGGAATCACCTTGAAGGGCCTTCCACTGTACAAGTCAGGGACAATTGGAACATCGAAAGTGATAAGAAAGGATTATAAACATTAAATAATATAGAAACCTGAGTCTATACTGATATAAATAAATGAGAAGGGAAAGCTCTTCCTTGCAGTAGAATGTCAAAAGATACAGAAGAAATGATGGGAGTTAGAAAATCATCAGTGGACGCTCAAATTTGTGAGTGAAAATTTGGTGAGGAGCAGGGTATTTACAGTATCAAAGTATCTCCATCATAAATTACTAATTATTAAAAAGAAAAGATAACTTTATAGTGGGAAAGCCTGACATCACTTTAACAAACTAATCATTCTCCTCACCAGCTTCACTGGGACAAATGGATATCAAACCTCTGTTGATGAGATACTGAAGACACATCACTGCTATGGTTTTCTTGCCAAAAATGCTAACCTGAATCTAATCATCAGAAAACAGACAAATCCAATTTTGAGGGACATTCTATAAAATAACTGGCCTGTATACTTGAAAAATGTTACAATTAAGAAAGACAACGGCTCAGAAACTGTTCCAGATTACTAGAAGCTAGAGATGTAACAACTAAATACGAGTGACCTTGGAATGACCCTGCACTGGGGAAAAGAGCTATAAAGGATGTTATTGGGACAGCTAACAAATTTGAATATGGACTGTGGATTGGATAATTGCATTGTGTCAATGTTAAATTTCCTGATTTTGGTGATTATACTGTGGTTATATATAAGTGATTATTCTTATTCTTAGGAAATACATAATGATGTATTTAGGGGTAAAGGTCCATGATGTCTTCAACTTACTCTCAAACTGTTCAGAAAAAAAGAGAAAGAATAATAAAGCCAATGGGGCTAAATTTATTGGAATTTTCCTCTAACTTTAAAATACCAAAATTAAAAGCTAATTAAGGGACTTCCCTGGTGGCACAGTGGTTAAGAATCCGCCTGAAAATGCAGGGGATATGGGTTTGAGCCCAGGTCCAGGAAGATCCCACATGCTGCGGAGCAGCTAAGCCTGTGCGCCACAACTACTGAGCCCACATATTGTAACTACTGAAGCCCGCACGCCTAGAGCCCGTGCTCCACAACAAGAGAAGCTATGGCGATGAGAAGCCCGCGCACCGCAATGAAGAGTAGCCCCCGCTCACCGCAACTAGAGAAAGCCCGCACACAGCAACGAAGACCCAACGCAGCCAAAAAAATTAATTAAAAAAAGAAAAAAGCTAATTGAAAACGATACAGAAAATAAACACATAACAAAATGCTCAATCCCATTAGTAGAGAAACATAAATTAAAACCACACAGATTCATCATATTGTACCTACCAGAATAGCAAAAAAAAATTTTAATTCCCCCCAAGTGCTGACAAAGATATGATTAAGTGCAAATTTGTACAACTTTGAGAAACAATGCCATGTTATCTTTTGGACTTCCTACCCAGCAATTCTAAAATACCTTAGAGGCTAGAGCCTACACTAGCACTGTGATGTTCAAATGGGATTATTCATAATAATGTAAAACTGGAAACAAATGTCTTCAAGAGAATGGTTAAATAAAACTGTAGTATATTCATAGAATACTATGCAGCAGTGAAAATGAATGAATAGGATTATGGATAAATTTGAGGGATGTCAACAGAGAAAAAGCAACCCATCGATATAATGTTCTATTTTCATAAAATTCACATATTAGGAAAATTAAACAATGCATTGACTATGGATATGTGAATATATGGTAAAATATAACAAATGCAAAGGAATGATAAATGTGAAATTCAGAACTGTGGTAATTCTTTACTTCTTTACACAGATGAGTGAAGCAGATAGAGCATTGTTTTGTCTTTAGATAAAAGGTGATTTCACAGATGTTCTATTGTGCTTCTAATTTATATAGAAAATGAAATGTATGTAAATATTCTACCGGAATACACACTTCATAAGGTTAGGAATTGTTATCTGTTTCGTTCAGTTATAACCCTGGTACCTACAACAGTGCCTGGCACAAATCAAATATTTAGAATGAATATAATCTTTATATCAAATGTGATATTAAAGAAGCAAATGGATTGATATATCTCACCCAGATGTGGGGGGAAAATGTGAAGATAAGTGACTTTACTCTGCAAGTATCAAACTTGGACAGATAAAAGTGAATCATCGCTCCAGGATCAAACATCCTGATCCTGACAAATTATTATGAAACAAATAATCATTAGGAGTTTGGGATTAAAATATACACACTACTATATATAAAATAGATAACCAACAGGGACCTACTCTATAGCACAGGGAACTATACTCAGTATTTTGTAATAACCTATAATGGAAGAGAATGTAAAAAAAGAATATATACATACACATATATGTAACTGAATCACTCTGCTGTACATCTGAAACTAACACAACACTGTAAATCAACTATATTCCAATAAGTTAAAAAAATAATAATCAAGGGAAAGAGAACTAAGCTAGCCATGAGTGGGAACTGGAAAATTGTTTTTTGTTTTGTTTTGTTTAAATATTTATTTATTTATATGGCTGCGTCAGGTCTTAGTTGCGGCATGTGGGATCTTCGTTGGCATGCAGGATCTTCGGCTGCAGCATATGGGATCTAGTTCCCTGACCGGGGATCAAACCCGGGTCCCCTGTACTGGGAGCGCGGAGTCTTAGCCACTGGACCACCAGGGAAGTCCCCAAACTGTTTTTAGGAAGAAAATAGCAACTCCTAGGGCCACTCCAATCACCACTAAAAATCCTGACACGTTCACTAAGGCTAGAGGGAGACCAGGTGGTTACTCCAACTGTTTTGTTTAGAAGATAAAGGCACATGAGGGGAGAGAACTGTGTCCTGAAACAATGACAGTTCACTACTGACTGGGGCACCCTGAGGGGCCGGCTCCTGTGTCAGCAGGACCGCAGACCACAGACCTGCAGGCTGCTGACGACTGTGACTGTCCCGCTGATGATGAAACAGAAGGGCTTTCGCTACTGCTTCAGCTTCAGCTTTGTTCTCATCCTCTACTCACGTAAGGCTTAAGGCATTTCTACCAAAAGCATAATGTGAGGGCTTCCCTGGTGGTGCAGTGTTGAGAACCCGCCTGCCAGTGCAGGGGACACGGGTTCGATCCCTGGTCTGGGAAGATCCCACATGCCGCGGAGCAACTAAGCCCGTGCGCCACAACTACTGAGCCTGCACTCTAAAGCCCATGAGCCACAACTACTGAGCCCGCGAGCCACAACTACTGAGCCCACGTGCCACAACTACTGAAGCCTGCGCGCCTACAGCCTGTGCTCCACAACAAGAGAAGCCACAATGAGAAGCCTGTGCACCGCAACAAAGAGTAGCCCCCACTCGCCGCAACCAGAGAAAAAGCCTGCATGCAGCAACAAAGACCCAACGCAGCCAGAAACAATAAATAAATAAAATAAAATAATAAAATAAATTTTTAAAAAAAGCATAATGTGAGACCCTATCAGACAAAAGGTGGTCTTCCCTGGGTGGGAGGTTGAGACAGGGAGCACCCGGTGGTCGTGGAAGGCTCCGAGGACCGCCAGTCTGTCCTCCCAGCAAGCTCACCTCCTCTCACATGACATGAGATCACTTCCTAAGGGGAAGAATGTAAGGCACACACATGGAAATCCCACTGTTCTGTGAAAGGATGACAGGGCAGTGAGAGAAGAAAATCAAGGCCTCTTGAAGACACGTGAGGACCTCCACTGTGGACAGCTGGCTGTGATGGGGTTCCCAGCCTGCAGGCCCGTGCCCTCACCGGCCGGGCCTGGGGTGGGCACACTGTGGGGAGGGTGTGGGAAGAGAGGTCCCGCCACATACCCAGATGAAGGCTTGCTCTTCTCAAACATCTGCCGTCCATGCAAAGAAAAGTTCTCAAAAATTTTATTACAAAACAGAACAATGACAGAATATTTAAGCTTACATGTTACTATTTACATTATTTGCAAAATCTATTACAGCTTTAATTTATGAACAGAAATATCCTGTTTTTTCTCCTTTTTCTTCTCTGTTCTCTTTGCATCATTTACTTGCATTTTTACTTGATCTTGTAATTTAGAAAAGAATGCTTGTGATGATTTTAAGGCTTTGTCTTTACCTTCATCCTGCAATTAAAAATAATACAAGTTCATGTTGTAAGATGTGCTTAAAGATGAAAAAAACCAAATGATTAGAACAGGGCATCAAAGTATAAATATGAAAAAGAACTAGACAAGATTATGAAAACTTATACCAGTTAGTGCAGAGATATTATATACATTTTACACTGCAACAATGGTCTCACAATGTCAGGTGACTGTGAGGACCCTGCATTAGAAACCCGGCCAGTCCCCACGGCCTCTCCTGTCCCCTCCCCTCCGCAGGTGGGCAGCGGTGGCTGGCTCGGTTACTCCACCACCCAGATCACCTAAAGCTTGCCATCCGCTCCCCCTTCCCCCTGCAGCAGCTTTCCTGCCCCATCCTCACCTTTAACAGTGCAGCTCTGCCTGTCTTGGTCAGCTGTTTTAACTTCTCGGAAGCTACTGCTTTGGTGTATTTCCCTGCTCGGTCTGGGTTGCTCTTTTCAAGAAGTCTTCTCCGCTTTTCTTTCTCCTTTATTTTCAAATGCTTTTGATATTTCTTTTTCCTCCTTTCTCGTTTCTTGTCTGTAGCTGTTTTCTCAGCAGCTGTTTTTGTATCTCCAGCTTTATTTTTCTCCTATTGAAAAACCACCACAAACACACTCATTAATCTAACCTAACAACTCAGGAAATCAGAAGAGAAGCAACTCCACGGAATGTGGCTGATGGGCTGTACACCGACGGCCAAGTGTGAGAAGCAGAGCATCCCCGCCTACGCTCTGAAGGGCTCTGGTCACTCAGCTCTCTAAGACCTAGGATGCGTTCTCTGACGGCGACAGTTCAGTCCCAACACTCCTTCACAAAGGCAGCCTGGAGAGCAGGGGTGTCACGCTGTCCCTCCTGGAGAAGCACGGAGACCCAGCCGGGGCTGCAGTGACCTGCCCGCAGCAGCCCAGCTCTGAGCTGCTGGCAGCCATGGGGGGCTGACGGCAGGAAACCTAGCTGGTGGGGGTCCATTTCCTCCCTTTTCTCTTCTGCTGCCAGCCCAGCCTAGCAGAGGTGGCAGAGGCTCTGAAGGGGTGAGTGTGGGTGGAGCAAAGCAAATGAGCACAAAAAAGGAGGGCCGTGCTGCCAGGCGCCAGGAGGCTGAGGCCCCGGCAGAAGCCACCATTACTGTGCAAGGCGAGAGCTCCCATGCTCACAAGGCAGGGACAGCCTGCATGTGGTATGTCCAACTCCTTCCAAGATCCAAATGCTATTACTGATAAGCATTACATGGATACAACACAAAGGGGGAAATGCTGATTAATATCAAAGGATTGCTAAATATATGCAGTTCGTTTTAAACCTAACACCTAAGCTAACATCTAATTAACCTCCAACTTCTAATATTCAAACTGAATTATAACAAGATACTGATGTTGGATATTTACAATTAGCTTTTATAATATTCCTCAATCTGTATCTCATAATAATACCTGATTACAGAAGACTTGTATTTGAATATTCTATATTATTAATTTGATTATACTTGGAAACTGCTGAGATATGTTAGAATAAAGACTACAAGCTCAAACTTAAATGGAGATCTGACTATAAACGACCAACTTATAAACAGATATTGAAAGCTTCAACACTGGCTTCTCACCTTGACTTCCTCTGGGGCCAGGAGGGCTGCATCGCTGACACTCACTGGGGCGACCTCTTCCATGGTGACGGCTGGCAGATTCGACACAACTTTAATCTCTGGAACAGGCTAGAAAAGAGACAACACACTTAACAGGAAGTCAGAAGTGGTCCTCACATAAAATATTTAAATTGTGAACCTACTGAAGTGTAATACATACAATACTTCATGGAGATTATTTCTATACTTTTGCAGGACATGTCTGCCATATTCAAACACAAGTTCTTTCATCTGTTAGTAAATTATTTCCACCTGCCATGTAGGTGTATATTCTCAAACAATCCTATCCACCGTTTAACAGAATCTATTGGTGTCTGTAAGTGTTATCTTGCCTTTGGTTATAGGAAAAAAGCTCACTATAAGAAATACATGGAAAAAGCTGCAAGGAAAGGTGCTTATTGGAACATGTTCCAGCAACTAAAAACAGATGTTATAAAGAGAAATATGAAATGATACTAAGTTGTTTTGGAAAATGAAGACAGTACTGAAATAAACACAACCTACAAATTATAAAAACAGGAGGAAAGAATGCAACACTAACTTAAGGGCCATTTGTTTGTCGTTTAGTTTTTTTTTTATTCTTGAAAGAACTGCCCAAGGGATTCAGAAATTACCATGGTTGCATCCCACTCATGGTGTCATGGAAGACTTACACTACTGCTCTGTACACTAGTCCTGCTCATCTCGATGCGGGGGCAACGGGGTCCGCAGCGGAGTAAAGGATGAAGTGGGAAAGAGTAGGTGTCCTGAGCGAACACGAGACTGAGCCCCAGGAGACCCGGCTCTGTCCCAAAGCACAGCGCTGCCCGCCTCACAAGCTCACTTTCCCATCACAGTCCTGCCCACGTTCCAGTTAACTCGGCAGATATGCACCCCAGGATCCTTCATAAGGAACAAAAACAAGCCCTGAAGACGACAGGGTCCTGGACTCTAAATAAGAGGAGAATGTGAGAGTGTGAAAGAAATCATCTCTTCCCCTGGACTGCTGTTCATTTACTTATTAGGAGCGCTGTGTTCCATTCCACAATTCAAAGAGAAATATGGAGAAAATGGAGACAACCCAAAAAATAACAGAAACTGATGACTGGTTAACAGTCATGGAGATGGCTTGTGAAATACCAACCTGAATACGAAAAAAGCAATATCAAGAGGAAGCCAGACCAGAAATGACATTTCTGACAAGGAAAAAAAAAGAAAGGCTTTTATACTGTGGCCCAAGATTCCAAGGGATGTCTGAGGACTTCCCCATAGCCGGCTCCAGGCTGGTGTGACGAACACAGCCGCAAAAAAACCACAACTGTGGGGCTTGAAAACGAGTAGTGAGCAATGAACCATCCACCAATGAGCGTACCTCTGCCACGGGGCTATGAGGGAGAAGGGCAGAGACAGACACGGGAAGAGGAGGTGTCAAACCGGAGACCCTACAGATGGAAGAGCCCGGAGGGAAGGAAGGAGACCAGGGTGGCCGGGGAGCAAACCACGGGGACCAGAGGGATGGGAAGGAGTCACGTCCCGCGGGGCCTTGTAAGGAGGGAAGGGATCGCATTCTCCACATGAGTAAGACCTTTCCGCAGCAGGACCTGCTGGCCGAGAAGGTGGAGACATCCCTCTCCTCTCTTCACCTGCTCACTATACACGGTCAGACCAAGCACTCTGAGACTCTCAAGATGGGCCCCACCACCAAAAACGTACCATCATGTAAAGGACACCAAGACTAAACAAAAACAAAGAAGCAGGTGATGACCAAATACTCACACAGAAAAAGTTACCTGACCATCAAAGGATCGGAAAGGACCTCGGAGGTTACCACCTCCTCTGTACAGACAGAACGTTAGGCAATTTGCCTACATCACGAAGCCACTGAGGGGCAGACAGACTCGGGTCTCTGACTCTGGACTAGCCCTTGACGCTCGACATTCCACTTCCAGACGACACAAGTGACCCCAGGGGGCAACGGGTGAGCAAGTGCCAGAAGGCTGGTGCAGCACGTTTTGCGGGCTCGCAGAAGCTGGTGAGCAGGAGGGAGCTGAGGAGATGAGCGCTGAGCTGTCTGGGCGGGGGTCGCAGAGGCAGAGGGGCAACGGCACGTGGCGGGGAGAGCAAGGGCCCAGGAGTTAGGGCTCACCCCCCGCCCCGAAGCCTCGGTGTCCGCATCTGCAAAGTGGAAGGAGTAGTACCTGCCTCAGGTTCTGTGGGTTAATAGTGGACATGACGGACCTGATCTGACAGGTGGCAGGTGCTCAATAAACGCCAGGGACAGACACCACACCCGCTCCCAAGACCATCACACAAGCAACCAGAGACCAGACAAGGAAGAAGGGTGGGAAATGAGGAGACCCCGTGGCTAAGGCCAAGGGTCTGGCAGGGACCAGCAGGGCGGAGCCAGAACTGTCATGGGACCAGACACGAGCCTTCCTCATGGGAGGCCCTGCCTGTAATCTATGGGGAATTCCTGCAGGTTTGTATCCTGAAACCAAATAAAGCACGAGTCTCACAAAAGCTCAAAGAGGAATTACAATCACATCTGCTCTGTCTGTTCACTGAGATGTAAACACACTTACCGGCTTAGGGATGAAATGGAAGTTTGAGAGGGCATCCAATTTTAAGAAGAGGGAATCCATCATCTTCTGAATTTCTACGTGCTCTGGATTTTCTTCCTCTGCTGTTTTTTGCTTAGGAAATAAGTTCAACATTATCAGACTAAGCAGCGTCACAGGCATCACAGGACAAAACACTCAAGGCTGATAAGGGTATCACCAGTTTCTCGTCGCCAGGCTTCAGCTCCAAAGAAACATTCCAAGGCAAGATCGAAGTCACCAATACCAGGGCAGCGCTAGCACCCACCCAAGAAGAAACATGACGTGCACTTGAGAAGCTGTTGCAACCATACCACTAACATTTAGAACGTACAATTTAGTTCCCTTGATGTTTACTTCTGTCAGTAACTGAACTACTCCCACTAGGATGGCTATTTAAAAAGAAACAAAACAGAAAATAACAAGTATTGGCCAGGTTGTGGAGGGACCGGAACCCTTAGGCAGTGTTGGTGGGAACGTAAAATGGTGCAGGCACAGTGGAAACGAGTCTGGCAGTGCCTCCAAAAGTTAAACAGAGAATCACCATAGGAGCAGCAATTCCACTTTTAGGTATATGCCCAAGGGAATTAAAGCAGGTACTCAAACAAGTACATGGACACACATGTCCATGGCTGCATTATTCACGAAAGGCAGAAACAGCCCAAATGCTCATCAACCGGTGACTGCATCAGTAAATCGTGGTACACACACAACAGAACACTATTCAGCTGTAAAAAAGGGGATAAATTACAGACACGTCACAATCCTGAAACATTAAGCTAAATGAAAGGCATCAGACACAAAAGGTCACATGTTGTATGACTCCATTTACATGAAATATCTAGAGTAAGTAAATCCACAGAGACTGAATGCAGATTGGTGGCTGTCAGGGGCGGGGTGACTGAGTAACCGGGAGTAACTGCTTAGTGGGTGTGGGGTTTCATTTTGGGGCGACGAAAATGTTTTTGAATTAGATACAGGTAGTGGTTGCACGACACCATGAATCCCCCTGAACTGCTCTCTTTAAAATGGTTAATTTGTTATGTGAATCTCAACTCAATTAAAAACAAGAAACAAAGCAAAAAACAAAACTAAGGAGTTAATGAAGATTTTGTAAAATTATCCAAATATTCATTTGGATTGCAGGGACAAATGTATATGTAATTTGTTAAAGATTTTTTCTGATTAAATCACATTGAAAAAAATTGACAGCAGTTTTCATTCCACTAAGAAAAGGTAAATTTCACACTTCTCTTTCCCCATGCCCAAAATGCTATTCTAAGAAGCCAAAATTTTTTGTTTGATTACTTATTGATGAACCCATGAAAAACCACTACCACCACTACCACTCACCACTGGGAAGTAACTGGCTCTTTACCCCGGTTACCCTAATGCCAGAGACACACCCAGGTCTGTGTGTCCAGTGTCTGTCAGTGCCCCCTTCCAGCCATGTCCAAGCACATACTACTGCTTTTTACTCCTTAAACTTAACACAGGGGCTTCCTTGGTGGCGCAGTGGTTGAGAATCTGCCTGCCAATGCAGGGGACACGGGTTCGAGCCCTGGTCTGGGAAGATGGGAAGATCCCACATGCCGTGGAGCAACTAGGCCCGTGAGCCACAATTACTGAGCCTGCGCGTCTGGAGCCTGTGCTCCGCAACAAGAGAGGCCGCGACAGTGAGAGGCCCACGCACCGCGATGAAGAGTGGCCCCCACTTGCCGCAACTGGAGAAAGCCCTTGCACAAAAACGAAGACCCAACACAGCCATAAATAAATAAATAAAAACTTTTTAAAAACTCAACTTCATGCCCATTAAAAAAAAAAAACTTAACACGTTTTAAAATCCTAACCACGTCCTTTGCCCTCATCCCAGGTTATATCTGTGAAATAATGCATCTGACATCCAGCATCTTCCTGACACACACAGATCTAAGGGTTAAGGTTCATTCACATGCTGTTTATCAGCACTCTGCTTATTCCCTCCAGGGCAGCTGCCAAACTTCAGGAAATTCAGATCATCCTTGCCAGACTAACTCTTAATGGAATGAATGAGTCTAGGATTAGCCTAAATTGAGTCCACACTCAAAAACTTGTGAACTGGCTGCTGATGTCCAAGACAGAAATAAAACTATCATTTAAAGACCTGATACGAGCTACATAATTTCATTTTTACCTCTCATGGTTACCAAATACTTTCTGTATTTACTGAATCTCCTCATAGTAGCTGGATTTTCACTAAGCATTGACTGAGGTTGTACACATCTCCCTTCAACTACCACCTTGGGTGGCAAGGCAGTGGGGAAAAATTTTAATTCCAATCCTTCCAGTTCTTCAGCTTCACAGTGGCATTAGGGCCCTATCTGCTGGTGCTGCCTAAGTGGCATTAATTAACAAAATCTGGATGGAATCTTAAATGCTCTTGCAGAATAAAAATGCCACCTCATCCCCAGGCACATACTGACCACATTCCCAGCAAATCAAATGTGAAGGAATAATTCAATTTGTTATATTGGGAATACAACATTTTTGGAAATATGACTTGTCCTATTTAACTAAAAGTATTTTTTTAACACTCTAAGTAAAAAGAAACAACAACCAAAAACTCACCAGACCTAAATACATGACGGAATTCACAAATAATCTTATAAAATTTATCAACAACTTCTAAAGCACAAATAAGAAATGGTTTTTAAATTGTAGCATAATTGCTGGAAAGTTAATAATTAGCTGTGAAAGTATCAGGTGACCAATGAATAACTGCAAAACAAATCCCCTCTGCCCCTGACACTCAGTGGGAACACTACAGCCCCTCTATTCCTAGCATGCTCTGTCTCACACTAAACAAGGTGACCCCAAAGTTCAAGACTTCGGTATTTCACACATTTCGACGAGCAGGTAGAACCTGCAGAGGTGGTTCTCCACCTCTCCTCCTTGAAAGACAACGGCTTTGCCTTAGCAGTGTCCTTACCTGGTTGAGTTTGATGTACTCCTGTTCATAAATTTCAGCAAGGCTCAACTTACTCTTCTCATGGTCCAGTGTTAAACGCTTTTTATACTCATATGCATCCTCTTTAGGTTTTTCTTTACGTACGACATCATCCCAAGCCTAAAATATGAAAGACACACATAACAAAAATTGACAGATAAAATCTGTAACTTCTTTCTAGGCTCCCTTAAGAATCTTCCTCTGGACGGACTTCCCTGGTGGTGCAGCGGTTAAGAATCCGCCTGCCAGGACACAGGTTCGACCCCTGGTCAGGGAAGATCCCACATGCTGCGGAGCAACTAAGCCCGTGCGCCACAACTACTGAGCCCACACTCTAGAGTCTGCAAGCCACAACTACTGAGCCCACGCGCCCAAACTACTGAAGCCCACGGGCTTAGAGCCTGTGCTCCGCAACAAGAGAAGCCACCGCAATGAAGAGTAGCCCCAGCTCACCGCAACTAGAGAAAACCTGCGTGCAGCAACGAAGACCCAACGCAGCCAAAAATAAATAAATAAATAATAAAATAAAATACATTTAAAAAAAAAAGAATCCGCCTGCCAATGCAGGGGACATGGGTTCGATCCCTGGTCTGGGAAGAACCCACATGCCACAGAGCAACTAAGCCTGTGCGCCACAACTACTGAAGCCCGCACGCCTAGAGCCCGTGCTCCGCAACAAGATAAGCCACCGCAGTGAGAAGCCTGTGCGCTGCAACAAAGACCCAACACAGCCAAAAATAAATTAATTAATTAATTTTAAAAAAAAAAGAATCTTCCGCTGGAATACTGATTATCTTTCCAGAGGAAGCAAAAGCAAACTGCAGCAAAAAGGAAGTCATTTTCACCATTTGAAATGACTACTCAAGTCACAGTAAGTATTATGCAGAGAGGGCATCACTCAAGTACCCTTTTTTGTTTTAAATACGTCTCTCTCCTGGTTACCAACTTGAACTCCACAATTCCTCATCGTGATTTGCTCAACAGTCAAGACAAGAGTTTGCTTCATTTCAAATTTAAAGATTTTCTGCATACAGTACCCATCCTTCAAACCCTTCCTATTTTAAACAAACACATGTTATAAAGCCATCTTGGGACTTCCCTCGTGGTCCAGTGGTTAAGACTCCTCACTCCCAATGCAGGGGGCCCGGGTTCGATCCCTGTTTAGGGAACTAGATCCTGCATGCCACAACTAAGACCCAATGCAGCCAAATAAATAAATAAATATTAAAAAAAAAAAAAAGCCATCTCTTGGTGTACGTGTCATGTACCCAAGTTTTACTCTAAGTTTACAGAATACTATCAAGTTTTAAACAAAAACTCTTTGGTCACCCCATTCTCCTCAGGCACGACACCTGTCTTTGTTGTGTGACGGTAGTGACCCACACAACAAAGGCCAAAGACACTTCTGGTGTAGACTTAGGGCTTTTAAATGAAGAACTAATAGAACAAATATTCTATGAAAATAAAGAGTGTTATTCCTACTCCCAAAATATTCTTACATATTTCTAAACATTTCAGTGAATTTTGAATTAAGTTAAATTTCATTCTTACTGACCTGATCTTTTATCCTCTGCTTAATGATATCTTCTAGTTGAAAAGTGGTTTCCTCTGTGATCACAGGTGCTAAAGGAAACAGGACATGTACTCATTAGGTATATAGAAACTAAGCAGTGATTCGAAAAGGGTGGTCCTTGAACCGCAGCATCACCTCCATCTGGGAACGTGTTAGAAATGCGAATTCTTGGGCCCACCCCACACCTCCTAAATCGGAAAGTGAGGAAGAAAAAGGGATACCTCTGTGTGTTTTAACTAGCCTTTCTGATGCTCCCTGCAATTTGAGAACCACAAAACTACAAAATACATACGGTAGCAAATGCTAACACTTTTAACCCATGCACCTGGGGACTTGCCCCCTCTTTTCCATTCTCTAGCACTAAATAAAATAGAAATTCATTTTGACTTAACGGGTACAAGAAAGAATGCAATGAGATAATCAGGGTTCTGGCTGGAATCACTGGACAATGACAGCAGGCGCTGTAGGCAGATCACTAGCAGGACTGATTACGGACTATACATTAGGCATCACTAGTATCTTAGTAATTCTTGGGTGGATTAATAGTATTGTGGCTGTACAGGGGAATGTCTTAGTTCTTAGAAAAAAATAAAAGTACTCAGGACTAAAGTGTCACGATATTGGCTACTTACTTTCAAATGACTCGGGGAAAAAAAGTGCACACACACAGTCACACACATAAATGGGGGGAGAAAGCAAATATGGCCAAAACTTAACAACTGTTGAATCCAGCTGAATGGCATACATATGTCCACTGTACTATTTTTTCAACTTTTCTATATGTTTACAAGTTTTTAAAATAAAGAGTTTGGGGAAAAGAAATATTACTCCACATCTATGAAAACCATAGAAAAGACACAGACACGAACAGTTGCAGGAGCCCAGTGGCTACACGCACCCATACGGATGGCGTGGTCAAAGTGCAGGGTCTCTTCTAGGAGGCTGTTCTCAGGCCGCTTCTGTGCTGTCACTTCCCCTTGAAGTTGCCAAGGTTTCTTTTCCAACAACTGTTTTTCCAAAGATGCAATTTTTTCATTCATCTAAGAGACAAAGAGTTACTACATGTTTAGGGAAGAAAACTAGACTTATAGTTGAGTAAAAGCAACTAATATTTTTAATAGTGGGAGAGCAAGAAATGTACTGTTCCTGAACACAATTCTGTTTTGTCCTTGCCATCTTTTAATGATGCCAGTAGTGACCTCCTATTCCCGTCCCCTGAGGTGGGATGAGGAGCTGTGGATGACCTCTTTCCCCCACTGATTTGGAATGCCATGTTTATAATTTACTTACTTCTCCCAGCAGCATTTGGGTATATTTCTGGGCTCTGTTCTAGTCAAACGACCTATTTATTCACAAGCCACTATCAATTTTAATTATTAGAGCATTCCAAGACTAAGTAATTTTTTATTAGAACATCAATATTTGATGGAGCCTGACCCTCCTGACTCCACACCCACAATCCAAATTATCTCTGACTTCTAAAAAGGCGGCATCTATAATGACTTCACAGTGTATAAAATGCCAGCCTTTTCAGCTACCTTACTGAGTTATTTTTCCTAATAGCTTTTCAATTCATCTGCTTGGTTTTTCTAGTATTCTCTACAAATATTAATGCTTTCACTTCAGTTTTTCTCACCTCTTATCATTTTCTTTTGTAGTTGTCCTGGCTAAATAACACTTCTACAAGAATCTTAAGTAACAATGGAAACAGTAATAGTGGTAATGGGAATAGTCTTATTCTTGATTTTAAAGGGATGTTTCTAGAATTCTACCATTAAGCATGATGGCACCTTTTGGCTAGATGTGTTTGTATTTCACTAGAAGTTAAAAAAAAAAAATTAGGAATGGATATTGAATTTCATTAAATGTCATTTTCGACATATATGGAGGTGACCATATGGTTTTTCTCCTTAACCTATTATAACAAGTATTAAATTAATAGATTTCCTAATCCTGATTCAAGAGGATGAGACCCACTTGGTTGTGGTAGCATTATTCTTTCATTGTGCTATTTTGGATTTTTGCATCAATGCTCATAAGTGAGACTGTGCGTGTTTTAATGTTACCTTTGTCAGGTTTGGGTATTCATGTTACAATAGCTTCACAAGAAAAGTTTGGAAGCTTTACTCTTTATATGTAGGAACTAATCAAACGGCACTAAATTATCTACTTCTTGAAGGTTTGATATAATTCCCCAGTAAAACTAAACCTGCTTCTCTTTTTTTTTTTTGCAGGGGTGTGGGAAGGGAAGGACACTAACTCAAGAACAAAGTTCATATTTTCTTTCAATTTTTTTTTTAAGACTTTTTCTTCTGGGAACAATCTGACAATCATGTATTTAACTCAGATTCTCTTTTTTTTTGGCCGCACCATGCAGCATGTGGGATCTTAGTTCCCCAACCAGGGATCAAACCCGCGACCCCTGCAGTGGAACTGTGGAGTCTTAACTGCTGGACCACCAAGGAAGTCCCCCCAGATTCTCTTTTTAAAATGATTCTTTTGATATCCTTGGTATCTTTGGTTATTTGCCTAGTCTCACTTCGAATTGTGTGATCTAATTTTAAGATAGTTAAATGATAAAAGCCAAATGTTTGGAGCCAGGCTATATCTATTATTTTCAAATAACATTTTGTTTGTCTGAAATTGTCACAAGGAAATAATTTTTATCGACTTTGGAAGATGTGTTTGAGATGGTATTAGTTAAAATTCTGGCTACTTGGCAACTCGCAGAAGCCATCTGAGGTAGGCAGTATCCTTAAGAGCAGGTGAAACAGTTACCAGGAGAGGCTCACAGGACAGCTAGTTAGGAAAAACATGCCCCAGATATAAAGACAGCATGGAGAAAGAAAAGAAACAAGTTTTACAGATGGGCCCCAGATTGAAAGCCACAGGTTGGGAAATGCAGCATTGATTTTTGCAAATTAGTTGCTTCCCACATGGTTATCTCTATACAGTGTGCTTTCTGTAGAAAGCGGCTGCAAGATTTTTGTTTTGGTTTTTTTTTTAAGGACAGTTAAGTGTTCCACCAAAAAAACACAAAAAACAAAACAGGGTAGATTAGTTAGTAGTCTGTGATTTCCACAGTCATGTTAAGCATATGAAAAAATCCCTTAAAATTCCTAATTATTACCTTTTCCTGTCTTATTTCAAAAGAGGATTTGACTTCATCAGAGTCTTTCTGTACATTTAAGACATTTGTATCTTCAGTTTCCTCATCATCTGGCAAAGCAAAGGTCACTCTTTTCAAGGTTTCTTCATGTTGTTGACTGTCTCCACTTTCTTCAAGGTCATTATCTTCATCCCTGTAAGACCAAAACACTTATGAAAGGAAACACACCACTTTCCATTAGAAAAACAAAAAGAAACAAACTTAGTAATTAAAGTTCTTCCTTTGTAGACTTAACGCAATTAAATATTCAGAACTTCTAAAGTCATTCAGTTACTAAGGAACAGAAGGAATTATTTAGGTGAAACAGAACAAAGTGTCCAATATACAGAAAACAAATTTTTCATCAATCTATAATACAAACTTATCTCACCAAAGTAACAACAGGGTATTTTTACTGACACAAAAAAACAAATCAGAGCTCCTGGTAAGAAGGGTTTGCGTGCTAGTGCCAGTGACGCTTACCTGCACTAGTTCATCTCTGACGTCCCTTCAAATTTGGAGACTTTCCTCTGGCTATCCTGAGATTCTCTGATCTTAGAGAATCTACTCTCTGATCTTAGAGAATCCCAGTTCTTAGGACAATCACAGCTGACAACTAGGAGTACACAAATAGGATTGGGTACCTCCAGCTTACAGTGTAAAGGATTCAAAATACTCACATCTCAGAAAAGCTTTCTTCTCCTTCTTCAGCAATTTCTTCCTCTTCACTTGAAGCCAGTTCATCACCATCATCATGGACACTTGCTACGTCTTCATCACTTTCAACTGGATCAAAGAAATCTTTGTACTTCAGGTTTCTGGAACTTTTACCTGACTAAAACAGAAATACTTTTAAGACCTTAAACCAAGGATAGAAAAATACATTAAATCATGCATAAATGTGTATGCACACTGTACAGGGGAAATTGGCAACTAAAAACACTACCATAAAACCCTAAGAACTATTAGACCACAACAAACTGAATGGCAGTATAGATTGATTTATGACTGATTAGATAGAGCATGATATTCTTCTCTCTAAATCTTCTAACTACAATTATTTCCAAAATATCCCTGCCTAAATAAAGTATACAAATGCCTTCCTTTCACTCTTATTTCTAGTGCTTGATGAAAATCCATGTTTGAGGGAAAATTCTGAATCTCTCTAACATGTGTGACTGTGGTTCTGAAGCTACAAAACAAGTGTTCTGTGATAAGGAAACAATGGCTTTGGTTTAAGTTTTCCAGTCTTTTTTTTTCAACTGATCTAAATATTTCACTTATGCCCTGGTGAGTTTTGAAGTATTTTAAACCTCTTCTGGAGAAACAGAACCCCATCTAATTTGAGGAGGCAGAAAGAATGCTCTGTCCTCTCCCAAAACTTTACCTTAAGATCCTGACTTCCAAACAGTCCTCCGTCTTCATCGGAATCGACATCTTCAAAAAAATCAATATCATCCTCCTCTTCATCATCTTTTTGTTCCTCTTCCTTTTCTATGTTTTCTAAAAAGCTCTCCATTTCAGAGAGCTTGAAGAATTTATCATCTACTATGGACTTTTCTGTTGGTTTCCTAGGCACTTTGTTTTGCACCTTGCTCTGCTGTTCCAATTTGCTGATATCAAAGTCAAGATCAGAGTCCTCATCACTGAAATCTGGGCTTTTCCTCAGATCCAATTTGCTTGAGCTTATAGCTCTCTCATCCTCTTCAGGATCATCACCACTCAGGTCTGACACTTTCTCTTCCTCCTCTTCCAAATCTTGTTCTAGGTCCTCCTCGCCACCGGCCTCCATCTCTGAGGCATCCTCTTCACACTCCTGCACCTCATTCTCTGAGAGAAGACTGATGTCTTCATCTTTAATCGTTTCACTTACTGCATTCTGGAAGTACTGTAAAATTGGTTCATTCTGCAATTCCAGTTGTTGCCAAATCTGCTCATCATCAAAATTATTTATCATCAGTCTTTGTAAAGGACTTCCACGTTTCCTGTCATTCTCTAGTATTTTATTAAAGTCATAAAGTACTTTTGTTAAAGAAGTAAACTTTGATGCCAGTTCATCTTGAATGCTATTAAGGGGGCAGGGAGGAGTTAAATTAGATATATAATTATAGGTAACAATTTCACAGCACTCAGAATTTTTTTAAAAAGCCCAACTCTTGGGCAAAATCAAATTTTAAAAAAATTGAAGTATGGTTGATTTACAATATTATATTAGTTTCAGTGATTCAGTATTTTTACTGATTATACTCCATTAAAAGTTATTTCAAAATAATGGCCAAGACAATTCCGTCGCTATACAATATATTCTTGTTGCTTATCTATTTTATGCATAGTAGTTGGTATTTCTTAATCCCACACCCCTAACTTGCTCCCCCGCACAACTGGTAACTACCATTTTGTTTTCTATATCTGTGAGTCTGTTTCTGTTCTGCTATATACATTCATTTGTATTACTTTTTAGATACCACATGTAAGTGATAACACACAGTATTTGTCTTTCTCTGTCTGTCTGACTGACTTCACCAAGCATAATATTCTCTAGGTCCATCCAGGTTGCTGCACATGAAATGTCAATTTTAAGTATGTATAGATTCTGGCCCCCAACAGTGTATTATCTTGCCAAAGAACCACATTAGTACATAAAAGGTGTCAACCAAGTATCTGTGAATCTGCTGTCCGGATTTTAGACAGGGAAACCATGACAGATCTATTTGCCTAAAGATAGAGAGTGAATCTTAACCTTAAATTCTCAACTCTGCTATATTATAGGCCACTCCATTCAGTCAGCCCATGGTCAACACTTGCTTTGGTAAGAGTGGTCAGAGAATACCTCTCTGAAGATGTGACATCTGAGATGATACCTATTTATAAGGAGACAGTCTTACAAAGCTGTGGAAACATGTACTCCAGGCAGAAGAAACAGCAAGAACAAATTTCCTAAGACAGAAACGCACTTGTTGAGTTTGAGGAGCAGAAAGCCCACCTTGGCTGGAGTGCGGTGAAGGAGACAGAAGGGAAGGTTAGAGAGGTGAGTGGGAGACAGAATCGTGAAGGTCTCAGACGTAAGAGTTTGTCATTTTAGAAGTGAAGGTTTTTAAGCAGAGAAGCAAAATGATTTAAATTTATGCTGTGGAAAGAAGGCCTGTCGAGGAAAAGGAATGAAATTAGGGTGATCAGGAGACTGATGCAGGCATCCGGGCAAAAGATGCAGAACTGCGCTGGGATTACAGCTGTGAATATGGTGAGAAATAGTCAAATTCAGGATAGTATAGTTCGGAGAACTAACTGACAGGATTTGCTAATAACTGGATGTAGAACTGAGAAAAAAGGAAGACATCAAGGAAGTAGCTTAGTTTCGTGTCTGAAGGACTGGAAAGACAGAGGTGCTGCTCACTGTGATAGGGAAGGCAGGTGGTGAGCATGGGGAAAGGCTCTCAGGGAGGGCAGAGGACAGGGAGAAAACAGAACCAACAGTTCATTTTGGATATACTAAATTTGAGATGCTGAGAGTGTATGGCTGTAGTTGCTGTGAGCCTCAAGGTCGGGTTTCAAATATAAATCTGAGAGCCATAATTTCCTACATCTTTTCACAGTCTTTCAACAAAATACTACGAGCTCGTGCTGGGAAGGGAGACGAAAGACAGCCTTAACTCTCGAGAAGCTCAAGTCGTGGGGTGGATAGATACGCGACAAGTTAATACTTTCAATTAAGTCTGATGAGTAAGTAAGCACTGGGCGCTCTGGGAGCACATGGACAAAAGAGCAATCCACCCGGTGCGTCTGGCGGCGGGGGGGGGGGTGCGGCAACTGAGGCCTCGAAACAGTAATAACCCAGTTAGTTTGATTTCAACAGCACACGACTGGGAGATCCACACTACACAGCTCTTAACCATCTAAAAAAGTGTGATAGGCTAGGGGAGCGTAAACTACCTGAAGTCTGAGGAAAAGGGAGCTCCCCTTCCCTTTGCCTTCCCCCTACTCCTGAACTTGCCGGGGGCCCGCAGCCCGCGCCCACGCGAGTCCTGAGCCGCACCAGAGCCCGGGCTTCGGGCACTTACGTGAGGAAGCATTCCGGGCGGTCGGTGGCTTTACCGACCTCCCTCAGGCACCTTTCCAGGGTCCGCCGACGCCACACTCGCGGGGCCATGGCTGCCTGCCGCTCGGAACACAGCGCCGCCTGCAAAGGAGGAGAACCGCCCGGAAACCACGCCACAAAGACGCACCCCGCCCAACTGCAGCCGCGAGCCGAAGGTTCCGCAGCGAACAGGTTCCGGATCCACCCCCAGCCACAGCCAATGGCAGCCCGAGAACTTTCACCAAGGGGTGCGCGGGGGGGTGCGTGGGGGGGCGCGGAGGTGGGGGCGGGGCGGGAAACCGAAAATCGCCGTTGGTCAGCTCGGTGAACTTTCTCCAAACTTCTTGTTTTGTATTTCTGAGGGGCCCACAGGAAGTGTCGCGTCCTCCTTTTAAGTTTCTGCTTTAGATGCACTCGGTGACTTCAATACGTTGTGTAGTAGTAAGGGAGGACCCGCTCCCAACACCCAAGGGAACGCAGCACCACTTGTCACGTCCCTAGCCTCGTCTGCCCCGCCCCTCCGGGCTCTCGTCCCGCCCCCTAGTCAGGTTGCCCCCGCCCCTCACCTAGCCCCCCCCTGCCTCGTCTGCCCCGCCCCCAGGATCTTGCCCCCGCCCCCCTAGTCTTGTCTGCCCCGCCCCTTCGGGCTCTTGTCCCGCCCCCCGCCGCGCCTTAGCCCTTCCGACGCATGTGTACGTCGGGAATTAGCTAACGCTTCCCAAGATGGCGCGTGTGCTGAAGGCGGCGACCGCGAGCGCCGTAGGTGAATACTCCGGGCTTGGGGATGTCCGAGGGGGGGTTTGTGCGGGACGGGACGCCAGGTCCCGAGGCGGCCGCGCCGTGGCCAGCGCTCCTGGGTCTGCTGCGCTCTGCCCTCGAGGTGCGTTCCTTGGCCGCTGTCAGCACCTGTAGACAGAGAGAGCCAGCCTTCCAGGGACGACTGGGTTAGCGTGGGGTTTTCCTTGTGTGTTTGCGTGTCACAGTCACCACTTCTCTGAGTGGCCCTGGAGGCGAGGGCACCCGGCTAAGGGGCAGCAAGGCTGGACCAGAAGCAAATGCAGTAAATGGCAGAGGGACAGTGAGGTTGTGTTTACCGCGCCCCGTGAGAGACGGGGGAGAAACCAGAGGAAGGACAAGTCCTGTGAAAACGCAGGCTGAAGCTCTGGGCTCGGCCAGCATCCTGCTGAGAACGCTGGAAGGTCAGTTGTGTAAAGAATACGGAAGGAGCGTTTTTTCCCACATGCCCTAAGATATTCCTTGTTTTGTATAAAATCAGGGAAGAAAGCAGTAGACTGATTGGAAGGTTCCTTGAGTTCTCTACACCACCATTAAAAAAAGAAGCCTCAAGTTTTCTGTCACCCCAGTCCATCTACTTTCTCCTCTTTCTCTCTTTTTCTTTTCTTCATCCTTCATCAGGGGGGCAACTATTTCCCTTAATCTGAAATTCCCTGTTAGGAAAGAAGTGCCAAGTGGTGACGTCTCAGAGTTACTCCTGGACGTTCGTGACAAATCCTTCAGCTGAGCACCTTAAGAAAGTGTTTAAGGGGATGAACTTTCAATAACGTTAGGTTTCTCTCCTAGAAAGTGCTGTATGTTCCACCTATTCAAACTGATAGTTCAAGTCGTCCTTCGAAGTCCTGTCTCAAACTGAACAAGTTCTTTATTTATTGATCTCTGTAGTATTTCTTACCAGGCACAAAATGTCTTATGCATCTATCATTGCAAGTCACCGGGGCTAAGTGATGAGAACCACGCAAAATGTGCCGTAATAGTTGTAGCTGTCTCAGCTGTGGATCCATTTAAAGACGTGATATGTACACGAGAAAAAATATTATAACAATAGGCTGAGCACAGCTTATTAAAAATTAATCTCTAATTAATAGGTGATACTCAAGGTTTGATAACAACATGCCCTCCCGGCCCCTCTTTCCTCTCCTTGGTAAAATACAAGGCAGCATCTGAGCTCACATGCCGTTGCAATAGCCCTTTTCAAAAGAACTCATAAAACAGTCATCCCATCTCTTAGAAAGCTGTCTCTTAGAAAATAGACATTGCTCATAGAACATACACTGAAGATATTAAAAACTGAGAACCAAAGAATGGTAAAGAATGTCAGAGGGATGAGAAAATTAAATATCATGGTTGCACAACATCAACTTTGTTGTCAGACAGACCTAGGCTTAAGGCCCAGCTTTGCCACTCAGTGTGACCTGGAAGGAAATTAATCAGGCCTATTTTTTTTCTCTAAGTGGGAAAAATCTGACGTACTCACTGAACTATTACTATTCTCTCTAATTTATGGCCGTTGAGACTAATAGGCAGAGCTGGGTCACCCCATGATACACTCCTGCTTCAGAATGTGTGATCACAGTTTGCATAGGCAAGATTGTGTGGTAACATTGTTGCGTAAAAGTAATGACAAAATAAACCTGTGCGTCTTTATTGGGAGAGGTCAGATCAGCGAGATGTTATGCCATAGGATCTGTCCTACACCGATGAAAGATCTCAGCAGTATGGAGAATGCCTAGAGACTGGGCCATATCTGCATTGGGGGTAATAGGTTCTATAAGATATTAAAAAGAGTTCCCAAGATGAAACAACAGTCATGAGCAGTGTGGGCGAATTAGAGGGTTACTAGAGCAACTGATTTCAACTTGGAAAAATTGTAAATCAGTATTCCTGTATCAAAAAGTGAAAAGAATACTATGCTTATAATAGCTTCCAGCAGCATTATTCCATGAGGATGTCAGTAGTCACTAAATACTGAAATACTGTCAACAATGTTCTAAAATCAGAGCCCACACAAGTAGATTTTCAAGAGTGAAAGAAGAGTAATCTCCTTCTCATAAAAAGTAGTAAGTTGTGGATTGATGAAATGAAACAGTGACTACAGGAGCACTATGTGTGCCGAAATATTCTCCAAATACAAACAATCTTTAGTTATTAAATAAGAGTTTTAACGTAAGCACAGTACTGTGTATAGGGTAGGTGAACGGTCAACTTTTTCCTTTAAAAACATAAAATGCATTAGAAGTCAGAGATGCTTACATTTATAAGCAAGTTATTGATGTAACCTTTCTAAAAGTGACAGTAATGATAATCCTTGGAATTTATAATGTACTTTTTGCTGGGCACTTTTCTAAACCTTTTGCATGTAATATTCGTTTTAGTCTCATGACAATATTATGAGGTAGGTATTATCTTCCTACATGAGAAACAAAGGCACAGAGAGGGTAAATAACTTGCCCAAGGTACACACCAATGGTAGCGTCAAGATTTGAACCAGAGCAGTCTAGCACAAGAGCCCACATTCTTAACCATAAAGCGTGCTACCTCTTATATGATACTTACACACAAAACCTTAATGTGAACATATAAATAATAATTTGAATATTAGAGAAGAGGCATTTTTATATGTGTATTTTTAGAAATACTTTTATTCAGTTGTTGGGGGGAAATTAAGGGGAAGGAAATATAACTTCCAAGTCATATATTTATTGCAAGAACTGAATACTAATAAAGATGCATGTTTCTTTTGTAATTTAATGCACATCTTTGCATAACGGAAAAGCAAAATGAAAATAGTGTATTCCAAAGGCTGGCTTTGATCTATCCTATTTTAGAGGCTTGAACCTTAGATGACTCCACTTTTTATTTCATTGTGGTTGAATATAACTAACTTAATTACGATTTTAACCATATTTAGGTATACAGGTCAGTGGCATTAAGTACCTTCATATTGTGCAACCATCATCATCTCCAGAACTTTTTCATCATTCCAAGTTGAACCTCTCTGTACCCATTCAACAATAACTCTCCCATTATCCCAAACCCTAGCCCCTGGTAACCACTCTTCTACTTTCTCTGAGTGTGACTACCCTAGGTGCCTGTTATAGGTGGAATGTGTATACAGTTTATATACAATGTGTATCCTTTTGTGACTGGCTTGTTTCCCTTAGCTTAATGTTTTCAAGGTTCACCCATGTTGTGTTATGTGTCAGAACTTCATTCCTTTTTAAGGTTGGCTAATATTCCATTGTATGTGTAGACCACATTTTAGTTATCTTTTCATCTGTTGATGGATACGGGTTATTTCCACCTTTTGGCTTTTGTGAATATACACTTAGGAAATGGGTATATAAATATCTTTTCAAATTCCTGCTCTCAGTTCTTTTGGGTATATATCCAGAGGTGGGTTGCTGGGTCAAATGGTAATTTTGTGTTACGACCCCACTTTTAAGGAACATGAAACTAGCAGAAAAACAGGAGAAGCTCAGAAAAACAAATCAGGTTAAACACACACAATTCGTTCCAGTTTGGGTTGCAAAGGATTGGCTTTGTGAAAAAAGTTAGTTTTGAAAATGGAAACTGAACCTGTTAAAGACAAGAGTGGCCAAGTTACATGACTGTGAGGATAGATTTACTCTTATGATGGAGTCATATGGAAGTGGGGTAACAGAAATGTTGTCTATTTACTAACTGCAATGAGTAAAAAATTATTCCTAATCATAGTTTTAAACAGGATGAAAATACGTGTATGGTGCCTCTGGTTGAATGCTGAAAATGAATGGGTTTCTTACCAAACTAACTTGAAGGCACTTGTGATGAACGACTTTCTAAGTATGTCTGTCTACTCAAACCAGATGTGCAAAAATTCAAACTTAAAAACTTATTACAGGGACCTCCCTGGTGGCACAGTGGTTAAGAATCCGCCTGCCGACGCAGGGGACACGGGTTTGAGCCCTGGTCCGGGAAGATCCCACGTGCTGCGGAGCAGCTAAGCCCGTGCGCCACAACTACTGAGCCTGCACTGTAGCGTCTGCGAGCCACAGCTACTGAAGCCTGTGCACCTAGAGCCCGTGCTCCACAACAAGAGAAGCCACCACAATGAGAAGCCTGCGCACCCCCCACCCGCTGCAACTAGAGAAAGCCCACACGCAGCAAGGAAGACCCCACGCAGCGATAAATAAATAAATAAATTCATTTTATAAAAACACCTAGGGGCTTCCCTGGTGGCGCAGTGGTTGAGAATCTGCCTGCCAGTGCAGGGGGCACGGGTTCGAGCCCTGGTCTGGGAGGATCCCACATGCCGCGGAGCAACTGGGCCCGTGAGCCACAATTACTGAGCCTGCGCGTCTGGAGCCTGTGCTCTGCAACAAGAGAGGCCGCGATAATGAGAGGCCCGTGCACCGCAATGAGGAGTGGCCCCCGCTTGCCGCAACTGGAGAAAGCCCTCGCGCAGAGACGAGGGCCCAACACAGCCAAAAATAAATAAATAAATAAATAAATAAACCCAAAGTTTAAAAAAAAAAAACACACTTATTACATGGTCTAAAATTAGATTATGTGAAGTCTGTACAACTTTGCAAATATACAAAAAACAGAATTGGACACTTCAAATGGGTAAACTTTATAGTATATAAATTATATCTCAATATTTCTGTTAAGAAAACCTTATTACAAATGATTATTCACATTCTATGACACTTTATGTACAAATTTAACATATAATTTGTTTAAACAGTAAGTACCCTTAATGTGTTTGAGTATAGACCCTTGCAGCTAAACCTTTTCTTATTTGGAGTCGATGTCGAGAAAGCCTGGTCTGAAATAAAAACAATCTGAATGGAAGGGAATGCAATGTTATTTTTAAGTCAAGGCACTAGAAGTATTTAGCAAGAAACAATATTGAAAGAAAATTGAAATTAGAGTTAATCTACATACCAGATTTGGTAACATATCCATTTCTTGTACATCAGATTCCTGACATGAGTGAAAGTCAGTTGTTCATCTTTACAATCCTGCTGTTTGTTTTTTTTAACACTCATATTTTTAAGTATCTCATACCTTTATTCACACATACGTATATACATTGTAGTTTATTCATGGGAAGTAATCCTTTTTGGAATAGTCACGAATTACACATTATGGAGTTCAAAGTAATGTAGTTCTATTGTACTTTCTGAGAGAAACCTAAAACTAAGAAACTGTGAATTCCTATAGTTGGGGTGCAATCTGAAATAAAAATATCTTTTAAAAGTTGGCAAAAGTCAAAGGAGAAACTAATATTTTTAAAGTTCAGTTCACAACAAATTCTTCAGCAACACAATTTTTAAAGTATAAGGATCTATATCACTGTAACCCTTTATTCTGTTTCTTACCCCAATTTGCTTGGTCTGTAGGATTTCACATTTCACTCATAGACTCCTCATTAACACTTTTTTTTGTGGGTGTAAAGTAATATCTAATTGTTGTTTTGATTTACTTTTCCCTAATGGCCAATGATGTTGAATATCTTATGTGCTTTTTGGCCATTTTTATATCCTTTACCCTTCATTTTATAATTTATTTATTTATTTTTGGCTGCATTGGGTCTTCGTTGGTGCACACAGGCTTCCTCTGGTTGTGGTGGGGGGGGGCTACTCTTCGTTGTGGTGCGTGGGCTTCTCATTGCAGTGGCTTCTCTTGTTGTGGAGCACGGGCTCTAGGCCTGCGGGCTTCAGCAGTTGTGGCTCACGGGCTCTAGGGCGCAGGCTCAGTAGTTGTGGCGCATGGGCTTAGTTGCTCCACGGCATGTGGGGGTCTTCCTGGACCAGGGCTCAAACCCATGTCCCCTGCGTCGGCAGGCAGATTCTTAACCACTGCGCCACCAGGGAAGTCCCCTACCCTTCATTTTAAAGAAGTGGAATTATTGAATTCTCACTAGTATCACCGTATTTATTTTTGTCCTATTCCTAGAATATATGCTTTAGGGACCAAATAAAACCAATAAAGTGATGTTTCCTTTCACAAACTAGTTTACACTTCTAGAAGTAAGATCAACTAAAATATGGCCATTAAATCTTGATTTTTACATTATATAAAGATGTTATTATCTTTCTATTTTCCTAACATACAAAGAAGATTTTGTGTTCTGTTAAAAGGAAAAAGTATCAGTCATTCTTGTAAACTGTTCCCTCCTCTCATTTCCAAATGATAAGGAAGTTATGGAGAAAGGTAGACTGTAGTGAGGCTTCTAATAGCATGAGTTGCTTGGGCTTCCTTTTCAGTGCCAGAGTTTTTGGAATGTCCCTAAAGCAAACTGGCATAGGATATAAAGCTTCACCTTCACTTGGATGTATTCTAATTTACTCCTTGACACTGCCATATGTTCTATTGCTGGCAATAGAATGCCTGCCAGAGAACCTCCCGCTGCCCCATCTCTTGTAAAGTTAACACTGGTAAGGAGAATTCAGAAATACCCAGACTCAGTGTTTGACATACTCTTTAAGTTTCACAGAGCAAACAACACTAGCGTATGTATTACTCTACAGCTCGTTGACTGTATCTCCAGTTTTTTTTTTTTTTAATACAGATACGTTCTATATTGAACTTTCATTGCAAATTGCACACATAGTAGAGATGCAAGGAAGGAAGGGAAGAGCAGTCTGACTGATGGTTTTGTTGGTTGTTAGCATTTTTAAAATTCACTGCCCCCATGCCCTTCAGATGGTTTCTTGGTCTCCACAGAACCCTACATGCCACTCAACCAGCAAACAGTCACTGTGTGTCATTAATAAGAATGGCTGAATTTACTGTACACCTGTTACAAATGTCTTGCACTGTAGTATTATATTTTTTACATCAAATATCTAATTTTCACAACAAACCAGCAAGGTAGATATTTAGTGGGTAGTACCAGTATTTTTTAAAAAGCTAAAATAAAATATAATAGAAAATATTAGAGCACATCACATCTAGTAAGGATTAGGTATTCTTGTTATAAAATTTGATTTCAATGGTACATTTATGTATGTGTGTACTGGTTTGGAGTACACTTGAATTTCATGATGACACAATGAGTCCAAAGAACCGGAGTCACCAAGGAGAACACAAGACCGGGTGGGACAGTGTGTAGGGAAGAGACAGAGCTGGATGACCTCAGTATTGGGTGTCAGTCCCCCCCGGCCAGCGGGCCTCTCCCAGTGGCCAGAGCAGGACAATTTGCCTGTACACGCTCCCCTTTGCCACAGTGCAAGGAATCCTGTCCCCTCCCTGTGGAGGACAGGTGTGACAATGGAGTTGGCCTTGTGACAGTCATGCTTTAAGCAGAGACAAAGGAGCATTTATTGATTCTGAAAGAGGGAGAGTCCCCACAAGGTGATAAGAGCCACTCAGGCTGTGGGCTCTTTATCTCTTGGTGAGGAAGCATTCCAGGCCCGAGGCCCATCCTCCTGCGGCTGAGGAGACTGCCTTCCCGACAAGGTATATGGTCTTAAATCAGATCAAATAGTGCCACTTTAATTTCCCTGTTATCAAAAATTTTAGTAAAGGGGAATTAATTTTATGTTAGCTGAAGCTCTGTAATACTAGGTACTATTTAAAGTGTTATTTCATTAAGAGCTAATAACCCTTTGTTTAAAATATGTATTATTCAATTTGCTGTTTCATACTTTTTTATTAAGTGATGTAGTTTTGCAGGATTATATTTAGACCTCGTACATGTATATCATTTTCATTCTGGGGAGAATCTGGCTCTTAAAGTCCGGTATTTTGGGGACTGAAGAAATAGTAGTACATGGGGAGAACACATTGCAGGCTGCTTCAGTTTCCAAATGAAAGGTTTCTTCACATTAGAAGCAGTTCTGCTTCTAATCCTTCAAAATTGTAAGAACAATTTAAAAAAATCGCTCAGAGGAAACTCTCGTAAGTTTAAGTACCCTCTTGATCTTTGCTTGCTTTTCCCCCAATAATGAGATATTTTCCTTAGTTGGTAATCATCCAAATAAAGTACACATTAAAAGGTATTTATAGTTCTAACTTCAATGAACTTACTGCAGAACGTAAGACAAAAAATTGGTTGTAGGTAGAGAAGAGAATTGCTTGCTCTCATCATTAAATGTATGTCGTTTCACTATCACATTCAAACTTACCCTTTATAAAATGCAGAGAATAGCAAATAATCCTTAATGATATGCAGCTATCCTTTAAGTGTTATTGGTAAATATAAATTATTATGAAAAATGTCATCCTTTGTCCTGAATTTAGAAAGCTCAGAATTAGCTTTTTAATTCCAGACAGTTATTTCAGAGCAGAGTAATTCTGACATAAGTTTTTTCATTTATGTACTCTGATTTAATTTCACTAATTAAAAAGAAAAGGTATGTAAATAATTTTTACATACATGATTATATTTTGTTTTTTCAAAAATTAATTTTAGAAGGGCATCAATTCTCAGAAGAAGGATCTCAATGCCTGCTCCATTTTTCAGGGCTTTTTCCCAGACTTCAAACTCCAGTTCCAACAGTAAGAACTTTTTCCATGTCCCTGTCCTCGCATCAAGTGGCTGGTCCTGTATGGAACCTTGGTCGACTCAATCATGTCGCAGTAGCAGTGCCAGACTTGGAAAAGGCCAAGGCATTTTATAAGAACGTTCTCGGGGCCCAGGTAGGTGAGACGGTCCCTCTTCCTGAGCATGGAGTATCCGTTGTTTTTGTCAACCTGGGAAATACCAAGATGGAGCTGCTTCATCCACTGGGAAATGACAGTCCAATTGCAGGTTTTCTGCAAAAAAACAAGGCTGGAGGAATGCATCACATCTGCATTGAGGTATTTTAATTATTTTAATCCTTGGTATTGTAAATTTCTCTTTTAAAATGTCTTTTACTTTTGCAGGCTACATATTGCCAGAAACTTCCATTAAGTTCTTTCAGGGAAATGGTAAAATTGGTTCTCTTCAAGGATGGATCTATAGATATATTCTCTTTCCCTCTAGAAAACTGCAAATAATAATGAAAATACGTTTTATTGAAGTCTGGGTCCAACTATACAAAGGCCACTGAAGTTGGCCAAAAAAGATTTGCGTCTCTGCTGTAGTATTTATTGATCACGTACGACCTTCCATGCAATAGGAACACACTGCTTTCGCTGTCACAAAGCAATTAGAAGAAACAAGTGACAAGACTTTATAAAGTAAGAGTTTCCATATACATGCTAAGTAGTATTATTTTCTATCTTTAAAATTCTAATAACTTGTTCCTTATTACAAAGGCAATACATTTTCAATTACTGACTGTGATTTCTCCGATCTTCTCAGTTGCATCTGCTAACAATTCCTGAAAAAAAACATGAAGTGTTAGACAAGAACACTCATTAGAGAGCCTTTATCTGTAGATGTTCATGTTCAGATAACTGCTTTTGGAATATCAGCATTACCAATTATGCTTCAATTTAAATTGTTTTGGTAGGACAAGTCTCTTGATAGAAGGAATGACATAATTCATAGTTAGGCCTCATTCCCAATCCAGGAGAGAGGGGGGTTTGGTTCCAGCATGAACCCAAGGATTTATTCAGTTTACATTGCAAATACATTTGAGAACCTACCGAGTGTACTCCACTGCGGGCTTGGATTCAGCAGTGAGTAAGGAAGGCGTGGCCGTGCCCGCGGTCAGGAGGGACAGCTGCTTGCAGTGCACTGGGATAAGCAGAATTAATGTGTCTTCTCAGTTGTGCAATGAAGGAAAGATTGATTGCTCCTGGCAGGCCAAGGAGGTGGTAAGGTATCGCAGGGCACGAGTTACAATGAATGTGAGGGAATCCCCAGGTGGACAAGGGGAGGAAGGTATTCTAGGCAGAAGGAAAGCACATAGAAAGGCATCGGGTTATCATAACTACCAGCATTGTGTCCTCTGGCAGGATACGAAGTACTAGACGTGCCTTATTTAATTCTCGTAGCTACCCTTGAGGGCTATATTAACCCCATTTGACAGGCGAATAGTTAGAATAGTTAACTTGCCTGCAGTCACATATGTAGGACATGGCAAAGGTGGGGTTCAAACCCAGGTTTGTTCTGATTCCAGGATCTGCACGGTTAGCCATGGCGCCAGATTGCCTTCATTGGATTAGCTGAGTTTAAAATTTCAGGTGGGGAAGCCATAAGATGGTAGACAAAGGAGCTAAACAAGGCCTAATATTTAACCTTTATCCCTTCCTTAGGAGGTTAGTTTTGGTTGCAAGTCTTTATTTCAGTGGACTTGAGGGCTTGTCTAAGACTCCCCAGGATGCGAAGCAGGATCACCAGCCTCTGAACCCGCTCATCTCTCTCCCACACATACTGTCTGTGTTCCACATCAGAGAGCCCAGGCCTTCAAAGGAAGCCACTGTGAGTTAGAAGTTCAGTTCAGTAAAAAATAGTGGAAGCTGAGTAATGTAAAAGTGAATTCAAAAGTCCAGATTAAAGGGGGGAAATGAAAATGTTTGTCAGTATAAAATGAAGGTAGGTGATAGGAGAAGTTGTGAAGAGTGGTTAGTTAGCTGCTGCATTAGTATGCCACACACCCCATTATTAGTCTCTGCTCTCTGTAAAAAATAAAATGTCTTGACTGGGTAGATTTTATTTTTCTATCCTCAGTCTAACATGAGCTGTCCCAGGCTGATGGCACAGCTCTGCTGTCAGTAACATATGACTTACAGGGTAGCTCCAGGCCTCACCAAAGGCAGAGAGAGAATACAGAGCAAGTATCTTCAGGGGGTGATCTAGAAACCAAACATATCACTCCTGTTCCTGTCGTTGGTTTGGTCACATGGCACACTCGACCTCACATGTAGTCTGTAGTCAGGCACTTACATGCCCTGCTAAAACCTGGGGCCTGGTATAATTAAAAAGAGGAAATGGAAAGTGGGTACTGGAGGCCACCAGTTTATGCTAGTTGGTAATTTTTTAAAAGTGGTATTGCAGGGATAGCATGACACTTTTTTCTGAATGAAGATATGCTTTAAGGTGGAGTCATTTGAGAATCATTGTCACCTGCTGTGGAAACCTGTGAAATGAAGTTGTTACCACACGCAGGGGCTTGGTTCCCTAACTCACCAGAGAGAGCAGAATTCCTCACCGATCCTTGAACAGGAAAAACATTTTTGTTGAATGAACCTGCAGAGATTTCAGAGTTAATTATTTTACCATGGTGTAACCTAGTCTCTCCTGCTAATACAACTTAGGTCTGAAACTGTCTTCCACTGGAAGTACAAAGGTGATAGAACTCGTCAGAAAATATTTCTTTGGTCATTCCAGTTTCTGTGGCCACATGATACCTTATCCCTACACTTCAGGGTTTGATGACAACTATTGTATCTTGCTGGGGATTTTGTGGGTTGGGAGTTTGGGGGAGGGTTCTGCTGGGCAGTTCTTGCTTGGGGTCTGTCCTGCGGCTGGGGTCGAACATGGAAGTGAGGCCCCGCCAGGCCGGGTGTCCCACTCGCGTGCTGGCGGCTGCTGCTGGCTGGGCGCTGGGTGTGCAGCTGGGCCTCCCAGCAGAGCACGTGTGTGTGACCCCTGCAGCTCCACAAGCTGAGGGCGCTTCTCAGGACAGTCGGACTTCTTACCAGGCAGTGGACTTGCTGACTCCTTACCGGCCAGAGTGAATGTCCAAGAAGGCCAGGTGGGACTGCGTGGCATTTCCGTCCTGGCCTCGGAAGTCCCACAGCAGCACTTCCGCTGTCTGTTGGTCATAAACAAGTCCTCGAGGCTGACCAGATGCAGGGGGAGAGGAGAAGCCAAGAAGCTATGGCCGCGTCTTACAAGTGCTACAGCCATCCATGTAGTGATGTGTTCTAAACAGAAGGAATGTGTGTGAAACTTCTAGAAGCTCTAGAACGATTTTATTTTCAAATAGCCAGAAGTGGGAACCAGGAGCATTCCCTCTGCAAGAGGAGGCAACCTATCTAGCCTTTGTGAATAGAAGGAGACACAAGAGAGGGGTACTTGAAAGGTGGAAGGTGATAAATACACGTGTGTTTGGCTTTCCCTAGAGGAAGTTTGGAGGTCATCTTGTTCCGTCTTTTTCTTGCTGACGTGCGGACCGAGCAGCCTCGATTGTCTGACACAGCTGTGCTGACGCGCATGTGTGCTTCTGACCTTTCGCAGGCCTCTCCCTGAGGAGAAGGTTCTAGTATCGAATAGAACTAGCCCTGCTTTCGCTAAATAACTTAGACAGCAAGGTATGTCACAGTGAAAACCTTAAAGGCCACTGAAAATATTTACTTATTCAACAAATCTGTACTGTTGTAAAAATATTTAAGTGCTTCCATGCTGGTCGGTAAATAGCTGCTGCTCTAAACCTTCTGAGTAACATCCTTCTTCCAGAAGGACCCTTCTCTGAGACCCCTCAGACATCTCCCCCCGCCACACACACACAATTCAGCCGCTGAAGGCTTACTGCTCAGCACAGCGGGGGTCCTCCAGGACTCTGCCCCTGGATAAGGTCCCTTCTGTTCTGTTTGGTTGGTGTCTTTGTCTGTTATGTTCCTGGTCGTTAAGCATTTTCAGAGTCACTGTGACCTTCACTGCATTAGGTGCCGGGATGTGTAGCTAAACAAAAAAGTCCCAGTCCTCTCAGAATTGCCCGCTGCTTCACGTTTTTATGTGTGCCCTGCACTTCCCACAGAGGATTAGAGGTGACTGGCCAAAATACAGCCTATGAGATACCAAAGGATAAACCTAAGTAACAGTGCAAGTTACAACAAAGAGGAAAATGAATCAAGAGAAAACTCAAGGTAAGATTAGTGTACCCACTCGTTCTGTCAAATATTTCCTTCTAGTTACCAAAACAAAAGGGAAAATAAATACTATTAAAAACAGTCGTGGCCCCTTCCCCTTCCTTCCCTTCGTGACATCCTGGAGACTTTAGGTAGAGCAGAGCCAAACACTAGTGCACGCTGCTGGGGAGAGCGGGGGAGCCCAGATCGGGGTGCGGGGCCACGTGGGATGAGGGGCCCCCGCGAGCAGAGCTGCCTGCTGTGGGAAAGCTGGAGGCCGAGTGGGGTACCCACGCGTAGGGAGCCTCCAGCGCAGGGTGTCCGAGTCTGAGCAGAGGATGCCGCCAGGCTTGGGGCGTTAGAGTGAGAAGGGCAGCAGTGCTGGGGGCCAGCCCGATGCAGGGAGTGGGGTCCCAAGCATGTTGGGAGCATAGGGTGTGAGAGCCTGAGCAGAACGTGTGCGCGCGCCTGCGCACGTGCAGGGGGCACCTGGCATGGAGAGGCGGGGCCTGAGCTGTGCGAGGAGTGCATCAATGCCGGGGGAGACGATGACTCGTGGGGAGGTGAAGCCAAGCGGGCTTGCGGATGTCCTTGCATGGGGTGGCCGCTCTGGGCAGTCAGGGCCCGAGCAGGGTGAGGAAGGTGTGCACACGTTGGGGCCACTCTGTGCAGGAGGGTGGGACCCGAGCAAAGTGACAAGGACTTGAGTACGGGGAGTGGGGTGGGAGGCCCTGATGCAGGGGGCCAGGCCCAGCGAATGGGAGCTTAGGTGGGGTAAGGAGGCAACCAGATGGGGTAGGGGGAGGACACGTGGGGTGAAGCGAGCGTTGCTGAGGGAGGGGCAGCAGCAGGAAAAGGACTGGTTACAGGGGGAGGTGTATCAGGTGAGCGGGTTTAGCTCCCCAGTGTCGGAGATGGTGGTACAAATACACAAAGGATGTTAGACTATGAAAGAAAAAAACTTTAAGTGAGAGACTAGCAGGTAACTTATTTCCTGCATGCTGAGAAATGTCTGTTCTTCAATGAAGAAGAGAGAAAATTCTACTTTTTGAAAAACTCCATTCTCATTTCGGCTTTACAGTAAACCCTAGGGAATTGCTAAGCTCTACAAGTGATCTGTGTATCACGGGTTCCCAGACGTGGGGCTTTTGTAGAATGATAACATTTCCAGAGAACAAAAGAAGTGGGCAGTTTGATCAGGTTTTTAACTTTCTCTGTTATTCAATAAGGAAAAAATTTTTTAAATTCTGTCTCTTGCTAACATCATTTTGGAGAAGAAAGGGCATTTTATTACCAAGAAAAAGCAAAGGAGAAGAAAAAGAGAAATCCTCTTGGAATAAAAGAGTTCTGTCAATTAAGATATTTAGTGTTTTTAATGTTTTACTATCAACTGGTGAAAATTTCAGAGCAGCATTTGGGAAACTTTCTATACAGCCACCACCAGACCACATAGCAAGTATGGAAGCTAATGTGTGCCCTTCTGAAATAATTCCCAAGACTACACAGGAACCTTCTGAACACCATACACAGTGAGAGCAGTGTTAGGTTTGCATAATTCACTTAGTTTTTTGTTTTTGGGGAAAAGACAGTTGAAACAAATATTTTATCCAGACTTGTAATTTTAACTTCCATGGATTTATATCAGTTTGAAGATTAAGTTCATTCATTATTGGTATCAATAAGCACTATTATAATTTTATATAAAATACAAAGCCTATATTTTTAAGATTAATCAAAATATGCACCATTAAAAGTAGCACATTATTACTTGTTCATAAATTTTGGTCACTGTGAATTACATACCTTAAGGTTTTGAAAAAGATGTTATTTAGTCCAACTTCTTGTCTTTCAACAAACAAGATTGCATTGCCATTTTCAGATGAGGCAGCTGAGGACCAAAGAGGGTATAAGATTTACCTGAAGGTTCTGAATTCTGATTGTGACAATCCAAACATTTTTTTATTTGGAGTACTGTCACTCTTAATTTCCAAATTACAGGAGAAAATCAAAATAAATTCCCAGACACAGATACAATACCCCCTGCTGCCTGTCCCCACCCTACCATACCCCAAAAAACTGATAAGAAGTTGAAATGAATAGCCCAGATATTCACCAATGACATTTAAGGTCTTACAGAGCTATATGATACACAATTGTAATTGTACAAAGGACTATAAAAGCAGATTTTTTTAGATGGGTTATTATTGACTATGTTATTTTTATTCCTTAGGGAGACAGACTTAATTTCCCAAATCAAATTACTTTGCATTTTTTCTAAGCATTTTTTATACCCCTAGAGTAGATAATGCATCTACTTTCAATTCAGAAAAATTAAAACGTTCTTATTTCATTCTTTTTATTATTGCCAAACAGCACATTAGGAGCACTCTTAGAAAATTGTTAATTTTATGGCAATACTCTAAACAGAAGGATGGATATGATACAAGATCTTTAAAATCAAAGTCAATGATAGAAATAGTAACAGAAATAGAAATAAACGCTAGTACAATGTCAATTAGGCATTTTCCCCAAAAATCTAAGTTATTAAATCTTAGAAGTGTTTCTTGGACTAAGGGATACTGAAGAAACAGTATACTAAAAATTAAGATGCAATATCAGGGGACTTCCCTGGTGGCGCAGTGGTTAAGAATAGCCTGACAATGCAGGGGACACGAGTTCGATCCCTGGTCAGGGAACTAAGATCCCGCAAGCCACACGGCATAGCCAAAAAAAAAAAATAGTCTTTAAAAAAATAACACAACCCCCTGTCACCCTAGAATTCTAACCTTGATGAAAATATCCTTTAAAAATGAAAGTGAACTGAAAACATTTTTAATTAAACAAAAATGAGAATATTCATGCCCAGCAGACCTGTGCTACAAGAAATACGAAAGAAATTCTTCAGGATGAAGGGAAATGATACCAGGTAAAAACTCAGATCTTTAGAAGAAACGAGGAGCACCAGAAATGGTAAATATGTAGGTTAAAATAATAACTTTTTTATTACCTTAAATTATGTATGAGACAACTGACAATTGAAAATTTTTAAATGCATTGTAGGGTTTATAACATAGAAGTAAAATTTATGACAGTAGTATAAAGGATGGGAGTTGGGCAAATGGAAGTATACTATTGTAAGTTTCTTACATTATACATACAATGGTAGACTCAGATAAAATCAAAATATACATTGTAAACTCTAGAGCAATCAATGAGAAAATTAAGAGATAACTAAAATATAATTGAGATAAAATCAAACACTACGAAAATACATGTTTAAAGAAGAGGTCAGGAGAGGAGGAACAAAGTATTAATGAGACAGAAAATAAGTAAGATGATAGACTTAAATTTAACTATATGAGTATTACATTAAGTTTAATTGGATTAAACATTTATTAAAATGCAAATATTATGTATCTGGATGAAAAAAACAAGACACATCTGAAAATGAAATTAAAGCAATTTTATTTACAATAACATCAAAAAGAACAAAACACTAAGGAATAAATTTAACAAGAGAACTGTCAAAATTGTACTCTGAAGACTATGAAACATTGTTGAAAGAAATTAAAGAAGGCCTGAATAAATGGAAAGATATTCTGTGTTCGTGGATCAGATGACTGAGTATTGTTAAGACGTCAATATTCCCTAAATTAATCTACGGTTTCAGTGCAATTGCTATCAGATTCTCAGCTGGCATCTTTGCAGAAATGGACAAACTAATTGTAAAATTCACATGGAAATGCAAGGGATCCCAAATAGCCAAAGCATCTTGAAAGAGAAAAACAAAGTTGGAGGATTCACACTTCTTGACTTTAAAACTTACTACCATCAAAGGTAATCAAAAGAGAGATCAATGGATTACTCTAGAATTAAGAGTCAGACATAAACCCTCATACTTGATTTGCAGCGAGGGTACCAACACCATCCAATGGGGGAAAAATAGTCTTTTCAATAAATGGCATTGGGACAACTGGATATCCACATGTAAAAGAATGTATTGGAACCCTTACCTCACACCATATGAAGATTCTTTTTATAGCTGGACACAACACAGTGACACTTGGATAGGTGAAAGGCAGAACTCTTTGTTACAGCTCCAAGAGAGAGAAGGCTGCCATGTAGGGCACATGGGGTTGTATTGGGGACAGGGTAACAGCAACTGGAGCTGTGGAAGGTAGCTGATGGGACAAGTGGAGGGGGGTTAACTAGGTTTTATGGGCTCCCTGTAGATTAGCTAATTTGAGTAATTCTGTGGGCTCTGGGGCATAGGGACTGTACCCAGTTGTCTGGTACCTATCTGTCTCTGCAGCAACTAAGGTGGGCACATACTGGCCCCAGGATATGAGAGCCTGATAAGGGAGGTGATTGGCATGCGGGCTTAATCAGTTGTTCCAGAATGAGAACTGACAAGCCTCTACCAGGGCCTCAAAACTGGGTTAAGACAGCATTTCAAAAACAAAACCCCAAAGTTGTATAATACCATATAAAAATTAACTGAAAATGGATCAAAGACCTAAACGTAAGAGCTAAAACTATAAAACTCAGAGAAAAAAACATAGGTGTACATTTTCATGACCTTGGATTAGGCAATGGTTTCTTAGATATGACACCAAAAGCTCATGATAAACAAGAAGGTTGATAAGTTCGGCTTCATCAAAATTAAAAACTTTTGTGTAACGACAACTCATAGAATGGGGGAGAATATTTGCAAATCATATATCTGATAAAGGACTTATATCCAGAATATTCAAAGAACTATTACAACTTGTCTTTATCCTTAATAATCTTTTATCTGCTTGATGTGTCAGATACTGAGAGGTATGCATGTTCAGTTTGTTTTTTATTTTTCAAGGCAATACTGTTAGGTACATGCAGATTCAGGATCGTTTTATCATCTTGGTCGATTGTTTTTAGGTTGTATCTGTTTTTACTTCTGTCAGTATGTTTCATTTTAAGTTCTGTTTTATCTGATATTAGTATTGCTATATCAACTTTCTTGTGGTTAATATTTACCTGGTATATCTTTTATCCATCCCTTTACTCTTTTCTTGTGTGTGTGGTTTTCTTTAGGTCTATTTCTAGAAGACATTTATATTCTAAAAAGGAGCATATAGCTAAATTTTTGTTGTTTAAGTATATCTCTCTCACTCAACAAATATATTTTCAAAATTTTATATTCGTATAATCTCATTTTATAATTCATAAATTTAACCTGTCTCCATTTATAGTAACTACTAATGTACTTGAACTTTTTAACTTTTTTTGGTTTTTATTTCTTTTCTCCTCTTTTTGCCTTCTATTGAATTGAGAAACTTTTTTTTTTTAATTCTTTCTTCCTCTGCTATTTTAGAGATTACAAATTCTAGTTCGATTTGTTTAGTAGTTAGCCTTAATTCTTTTAACTTACAGAAAACTTCAAACACAAAAAAAGACAGTAATATAATGAACTCTCATGTACCTAAACCCAATTTCAACAGTTATCAATTCATGGATAATCTTATTCCATATATACTCCCTCCATCACATTATCACACTTCCCTTTTCTTATGTTAATGTGAAGACATTTCTAGACCTTATGTAATTTCATCCATAAATATTTTAGTTGTGTGTATGTGTTTATTGCATTTTTTATGTATTTATACAAAATCATAATGGCACCTAAAACAAAATTAATGGTAATCCTCTAATATCATGAAATACCTAATAGGTATTCAAATTTGTTCTTCTATAACTTTTTATAGTGTGTTTGAATTAAAATCCCAATAATGGGCACACATTGCTGCTGGTTGGTATATCTCCTTTGAGCCTTTTTGTTGTCATTTAGTTTTGTGTGTGTGTGTATGTGTGTGTGTGTGTGTGTAAGCAGGGGTCTTGAATGATAACTTAGCTAGTTTAAAATTCTAGATTGACATAATTTTACCTCAGTACTTTGACATTACTCCCGTATCTTCTGGTCTCTGTTCCTACTAGTAAGCATTTGTTCAGTTCAATTGTAGGGAGTTGTTGTTTTTCCCTGAGAGCTCTTAAGATATTCTCTGTATCACTGATGTTATTCAGTTTCTCTATTATATGTATAGGTATTGGTTTATCTTTATTTATCCTGCTTTATTCTCAGGTGCACTTTTAATTTGAGGACTCAAGTCTTTCTTCAATTATGGAAAATTATCAGTTATCTATTCAAATATTGCTGTTGTCACTCCATCTGGTCTCTCTTTCTTTAGCTCAGTTTTGCTAGAATATCTGAATCTGTCTTCCATATCTTTTAATATTGCTTTAACATATTTTTATCTATCTTCACCAGTCCCTGCTATGTGCATATGCCTTCAAATGCCAGTGGACTCTTGTCCATGAACTGTCACCAAACTCTTTTGTTCAATAGGCAACACTAGGGAAGGACAAGTTATCGTCTAACCATTAAGAAGAGTTCAGATTTCCCTTCTTATAATCTAAATGTTTATTAGTAGGGGAATGATTAGGTCACCTTTCGTATTTCTATAAAGTAATTAGTTAGGACACTATGTAGTAGGTTAAAAGTTGTTGACCTATATGTACTGACATGAAAAAATTGCTAAGATATATTACATAAAAAAGCAAATACAAATAATGCATACAGAAAGCATCATGTACCCCTGTACACATACGCACACACACACAATGTATGTGTGTATGTGTGTGTGTGTATATATATAAACTTTAATTGATATACATGTTAGTTAGTCAGACTGCAAAGTTCAGAGCCAGCTATCAAGTTTAGAGGACACACGGTCCTCCAGAAGACCGCCCTTACTCGATATCATCTGCAAATTTAGGGTTTTCCAAAACCACCCTCATGCTCAATAATGCCCTAGAAATGCTCACAGAGCTCCCCGAAAGCTATTACGCTCATTCTTATGGTTTATTACGAGAAATGATACAGACCAAAACAGCCAAAGGAAGAAACACAGAGGGCAGCGTCTGGGAGGGCTCTAAATGCAAAGCTCCCATTTTCCTCAGGACACGTGACCATTCTGGCATTGATGTGTGACAGTATGCATTGAGTATTGCCAACCAGGGAAGCTCACACAAACTGAAATGTTGAGTTTTTCTTGGGGCTTTACTACTTAGGCATGGTCGATTGATTGATTGCCCACATGGTTCAACTCAGTCTCCAGATCTGCTGATATCATGTGACCCATAGCTCCTACCTTAAATCACATGGTTTCTGGCATGGCCAGCCCCTACCCTAAGACTATGATGGCCAGCTCTACTTTAAGATCCAGATTGGTCAGCTTCTACCCTAAACAGAGACACTCCTATCAGGTTATATAGGTTATCTCCCACAAGTCAAGGGCAAAGACACTCCTATCAAGGTTACAAAAATTGTCTCCCAGAAGTCAAGGCCAGATCCCTCGTAGACAAAACCAGATTCTTTACTACTTCATACATATGTAAGGATTATAAATATATTTTAAGATTTGGAAGAGCATACATCAAACTGAGGACAGTAGTTACCTCTGGAGCAGGAATTATTATTAGTGGTAGTCAAGGGGTACTTAGCTCTACCTGTATGTTTAAATTTTCATGTACCGTATAATTTTTAAATTATCTTTAAATGGAAAGGCTGAATTTAGACTAACTTTGGGAAAATGGAAAAAGAAGTCAAATTCAGTAGAATGAAATTCATTATATGCAGATACAAAAAGGGAAGCTATCAGGAATCCTACCGTTCTGAGAAAGATGAGACTAGACCAGCTATTTCAAAATAGCATGAAATGACCATGGTCATAGTCTGGGCATGACTTTGAAATAGCTATCAGGTTTAAAAAGAAACATTGTCAGGAATGTACAAGTAGAATGTACTCTGAAGAAATTATAGTTTATTTATAGTAACATTTAGTATCCTTATCAGTGGTTTGACCAGTTTTAGAATCCAGTATGTAATCCTGGGCTCTTTGAAAGTAAGATTGTATAAATAGGAACATTTGTTAAATCTATATTTGGGTACATGGGTGTTATTCTCTCTGGATTTTTTTTTTTATTATTGTTTGTAATGCTATTAGATCATTAAACTCCAGGGTGATGTATGACTGCCTAGGAATGCAGGGATTCTTACTATCCCTTTCTATCCACTTACTGGGTTCCAAGTCTAGGAGGATGATTTTCCAAGACAGAGGAGAATTACTCTTCCATCAGGTGTTTAGAAACACATTTGCTCCTTTCCTAGACTGCTAATAAGTATGAAGAAAATAGAAATGTTTTAGAAGAGACTTGCAAAATTATAAATGTTTGGATTTTTTTAGAATGGAGAAAAACATTTTGGTGACAGTTTAATAGTGATTTTCATGTATATGAAGTTCTAATCTCAAAAGTAATAACCAGACAGTTTGGCAGGTGAGAGGTTTGGAGATCAGGGAAGCACTCATATTTGTTGAGTACCTTCTATAAACTGTGCTCAAAGCTTCTTAACTGTTATTTTAATCTCTTGGCCATTTATATGGCAGGCCTCATGTCCCTCTTATAAATGAAGAACCCAAGGCTCTTAGGAAAAACAATTTATGCAGTATCATCAATAGTACTGCTAGACGAACATGCTATGAAGTGTACCATACATTATTTAGGTTGCAAGGGGAAATGTTTACTAATGGTGAAAATTCTTAAGCATTGTGGTTGCTTACCTAGGAAAATTTAGCAACGTTTTTTCCTTCTCTAGAAGTATTAAGCTTATTTTTGTGATGGTTTAAGAATGGTTCTGCCCAAAGGCAGAGAGCTCGCAGTTTCTTCTAAGCCTTACGATATTATAATTTAGTATTTTTATGATCTCAAATGTGTTCTTATTTATTTCCTTTTCTCAAGGTGGATAATATAAATGCAGCTGTGATGGATTTGAAAGAAAAGAAGATTCGTATTCTAAGTGAAGAGGCCAAAATAGGAGCACATGGAAAACCTGTGATTTTTCTCCATCCTAAAGACTGTGGTGGAGTCCTTGTGGAATTGGAGCAAGTGTGACTTACATTCTCAAGAAACTAAATTAATTGCCCTGAAAAAGCCTTATCAAAATGTGCTTTGGCATTGAGTTCTTCACTGCTTCCATCACTTAAAAGTTAAATCTAATCACAGAGAGAGATTTTTAAAAATTATATGTGTGTGTATATATATATACACACATAAAATATTTGCTAATTACTTTGGTTTTTTTCCCTGATTTGGAGAAAACTTTGATTACTAAGTACTTATGGAATATTATTAAAATCATATTCATAGAAATAAATTATTCCTGTTCTAAAATGGGGTAATTGAGTACTCTATGTGTGTGTGTGTGTATGTGTGTGTGTGTAAGAATGGATGCACAGAGGACACCTGACAGCTGTGCATGGCTACATATCTGGGACAAAGTGATTCCTAAGGATGTTGTAGAGAGTTTTTTAGAGCAAACTGTTTAAGGTTAAGGAGTTTTTACCTCAGAATTTTTGCTCTTCTGGAACAGCTCATGTTCACAAACTCCTTATGGGCCAGTATTTTGGGTGCTAGTGCTAGACGTATGAACAAGAAGTTTTGTGGAAAATTTGGTGCCTGATCTAGTGGATGCATAGATAGATGAATTTTTTTTTTAAATCAGTAAACATGGAAAGGGCAGTGAATTTGTAGAGTTATCTGTCAAGTACTAGGACACCACAACAGGTCCTAGAGGAATATACAAAATGAATAGAAACCCACTGCCAAGAAATTTATGGTCCACTTGGGAAAACTACTTCATGAACTAAATGTACTTATAAAACAACATGAATGAGTTGAAAAGAAAAGGAAAGGGAAAGGAATATAGATCTCAGAGATTGTGCTTAGTTAGAGGCATATCAGGTTTTTGGTCAGACTCCCAAAGAGAAACAAGTATCAGATGAATTTCAGGGATCACAGATGTATGTATGGAATGCACAATGTATGGGAAAGTGGTTGGTCTTAAGTTCATGGATGATTAGATGTTGAGTAATGAGTAGCGTGCGCACGTTGAGCTTGTGGTTATGGCAGACAGGTACAACATCTAGTTATACTTGTCGTTTAGAAGTTACAATAAAAAATTATAGCATTATCTGACATTCTCAATACTTGTAGAGGTAATATTTAAGATAACTGTATCATGGGGGGATGGGGATAAAGGGACTTAAATGGTGGTTAAGTTTCAACATTCCACCTGAGGAGATAAATTCTAATACTAGTAGACTGTAATAAACGTCATATGTATATTGCAATCCCTAGAGTTACCATTGAAAATATTAAACAAAGAGATATACTCATAAATATAGATAATTCAGAATGGAATATTGAAGAATGTCCAAATAACCCACTTGAAGACAGATAAGGGGAAACAAAAAACGATAAAATGACAGACTTACACCCTAACATATCAATAATTACATTAAATGTAAGTAGCATTAACATTTAAAACAAGTAAGACCAGGGAATTCCCTGGTGATCCAGTGGTTAGGACTCTGCGCTTCCACTGCAAGGGACCCGGGTTCAATCTCTGGTCAGGGAACTAAGATCCCACAAGCCGTGTGGCGCAACCAAAAAAATAAAATAAAAAATAAAAATAAAAAGACCATATAAATATGCTTTGTGATCATAACTGAATCAAACTAGAAATCGATAACCAATAACAGGAAAATCTCCAAAAACTTGTAAATTAAACAACATGTTTCTAAATAACCCATGGGTCAAAGAGGAAGTTTCAGGGAAATAACAAACATTGAGCTGAATGACAATACGTAATCTTTTTTATAAAGTTCACTTTGTGAATTTAATTCATAAATTGACAATAAAATTATCTCATAAGCAGAATAAAATTTGGTAGCAATGTATGCAAAATATGACGTGTAGTAGATTCTATTGATAGCCTCCTAGCCTCTATTCACCACTTTCTCCCTAATAGAATCCTGACTTTGTTAGATACCAATGCTTAGTCCCTCTCCACACATAGATAAGGCCTCAGGTAAAGTCCCCAAGTTGGACTTACATTCCATCACCCTTCCAGTGATGGGTTCACAGTGTGTGATCTGTATCTGCACAAAGAGCGTGAATAAAGGTTTCTAGAGGCTTCTGGGAATGTTCTTTCCCACTTTTCAGTGAGAGCCACGAGAGATCAGTCTGTCCAGATGTGAACAAGCAAACAGGAACCAGAACTATGGAAAAAACACTTAGGTCAGGGAGACACTGGTTGGCAGAGCAGAGAAACAAAAAAAACCTTTTCAATGACATTTTCAAAGAAATTATTGAGTAACAAGTTGAATCTATTATAATGGTGGGGGTTTTTTTTAGTTAAGAAAAAAACTATTTTCACTGAAAAGTTATTTCTGAAAACTAAAAATACTTATCCACTACATCTATATAATTTTAAAAGCTTGATATGACTTTTACAAACATTAAAAACAAAATAAGCAAACTAATTACTCTTATTACAATACTTATTCAGATATTTTAATAAATGCCTTAGCCATATCTATCTGCAAGACCTCATTACTGCATTTTTCTGAAAAATTCAATTTTTTTCAGTATGATAATATTTTAAAATACATGATTGCCTAAGTTTTCATCAAAATTATAATTTAGAGTTTATATATTAGAAATTGTTGACATATCCAATTGACTCTTCTGTGTAGAACATTTATGTTTTTTCCTTTTAAATAGTCTTTATTATTTTTTAGAGCAGCTTTAAGTTCACAGCAATATTGAGCAGAAAGCACAGAGTTCCTATATAACCCCTGCCCCACAAATGCATATATAGCCTCCCCCACTATCAACACCCACACAAGCATGGTACATTTGTTACAGTTGATGAACTTAGACTGACATCATTATCACCCAACATTCATAGTTTACCTTAGGGTTCACTCTTGGTGTTATACATTCTCTGGGTTTTGGCAAATGTAAAATGACATGTATCCATCATTACATATTATGCAGAATAGTTTTGCTACCCCACAAATCCTCTGTTCTCTATATATTCACCTTTCCCAGCAACCACTGATCTTTCTACTGTCTCCATAGTTCTGCCTTTTCCAAAATGTCATATAATTGGAATTATATAGTATTTAGCCTTCTTAGATTGGCTTCTTTTCACTTGATAGCTCATTTCTTTTTAGTGCTGAGTAATATTCCATCATTTGGATGTACCACAGTTTATCCATTCACCTACTGAAGGACACCTTGGTTGCTTCCACTTTTTGGCAATTATGAGTAAAGCTACTATAAACACAGTGTGCAGTTTTTTTGTGTGGACATATTTTTCAGCTCATTTGGGTAAATACCAAGGATTTGTTTCATTTTGTAAGAAATCACCAAACTGTCTTCCAAAGTGGCTGCACCATTTTGCATTCCCACCAGCAATGAAAGAGAGTTCCTATTACTCTACATCCTTGCCAGTATTTGGTGTTGTCCGTGTTCTGGATGTTGGCCATTTTAATAGGCATGTAGTGATATCTTGCTGTTTTAATTTGCATTGCCCTGAGGACATAGAATGTGGAGCATCTTTTCATATGCTAATTTCCCATCTGTATATATATATATATATATATATATATATATATATATATATATATATATATTCTTTGGTGAGGGGCCAGTCATGCCTTTTTCCCATTTTTAAATTGAGTGTTTGTCGTTGTTGAGTTTTAAATGTTCTTTGTATATTTTTAACAACAATCCTTTATGTCTTTTTGTTTATCCTTTTTGTCTTTTGCTAATATTTCAGTCTGCGGCTTGTCTTCTCATTTTCTTGACATTGTCTTTCACAGAGCTGACATTTTTAATTTTAATAAAGTCAAACTTATCAATTCTTTCTTCAGCTTATCAGTTCTTTTTTTTTTTTCCCCATGGATCATGCCTTTGGTGTTGTATTTTAAAAATCACCACCATGACCAGTGTCACCTAGGTGTTCTCTTCTAGGAATTTTATAGTTTTAGGTTTTACATTTAGATCTATAGTCTAATTTGAGTTAATTTTTGTGAAGGGTACAGAGTCTGTGTCTAGGTTAATTTTTTTGCATGTAAATGTCCAGTTGTTCCAGCACCCTTTGTTGAAAAGATTATCTTTACTCCATTTTATTGCCTTTCCTCTTTTGTCAAAAATCAGTTGACTGTCTTTATGTGGGTCTATTTCTAGGCTTTCTATTCTGTTTCATTGATTTGTCTGTTCTTTCACCAATATCACACTGTCTTGAGTACTATAGTTTTATAGTAAGTCTTAAAGTCAGGTAGTGTCAGTCCTCTGATTTTGTTCTCCTTCAATATTGAGTTCTCTATTCTGAGTCTTTTGCCTCAGCATATAAACTTTAAAATCCCTTTGTTGATTTCCACAAAATAACTTGCTTGAATTTTGATTGGGATTGTATTAAATGTATACATTAAGTTGGGAAGAACTGACATCTTGACAATATTTTTTCCTATCCATGAATGTGGAATATCTCTCCGTTTATTTATGTCATCTTTGATTTCTTTCACTAGAGTTTTGTAGTTTTCTTCATATCCATCTTGTACATATTATGCTAGATTTATACCTAAGTATTTCATTTTGGGAGGTGCTAATGTAAATGTTAATGTGTTTTTATTTTCAAATTCTACTTGTTTATTGCTGCTATAGTAAAGCAATTGACTTTTGAATATTAACCTTGTGTACAGCAGCCTTGCTATAATCATTTAGTAGTTCCAGGAGGGTTTTTTGGTCAATTCTTTTGGATTTTCTACATAGATGATTATATCATCTGTGAACAAAGACAGTTGTATTTCTTCCTTCCCAATCCGTATACCTTTTATTTCCTTTTCTTGTATAATTGCATAATTGGAATTTCCAATACAATGTTTAAAAGAAGTGGTGAGAGGGGACATCCTTGCCTCATTCCTGATCTTATCAGGAAAGCTTTGAGTTTCTAACCATTAAGTATGATGTTACTGGTAAATTTTTTTGTAAAATTTTTTTATCAAGTTGAGGAACTTATGCTTTATACTTTGTTTGCTAAGATTTTTTTTAAATCATGGATGAGTGAATTAATTAGTCAGGGTTCTCCAGAACCCATATATATACATATATATATATATATATATATATATGTATATACATGGTTATGGAGGCCAAGAAGTACCAAGATATTCTGTCTGCAAGGTGGAGAACCAGGAAAGACTGGTATAATTCAGCCTAAGTCCAAAGGCCTGAGAATTGGGAGGCTAGTGTTATAAGTCCCAATCTGAGTGTAAAAGTTCAAGAACCAGGAGTGTGGATATCTGAGGGCAGGAGAAGACGGATGTCTCAGCTCAAGCAGAGAGAGTGAATTTTTTCTTCCTCCACCTTTTTGTTCTATTTGGGCCCTCAAAGGATTGGATAATGCCCACCCACACTGGGGAGGGTCATCTACTTTCCTCAGTTCACCAATGCAGATATTAAGCTCTTCCAGAAACACCCTCACAGACACACTCAGAAATAATGTTTTACCAGCTAACTGGGGCATCCCTTAGCCCAGTCAAGTTGACACATAAAATTAGCCATCATAATGGGTGCTGGATTTTGTCAAATGCTTTTTTCTGCATCTATTGATATGATCATGTGATTTTTCTTCTTTTGCCTGTTGATATGATGGATGACATTAATTCATTTTTGAATGGTGAACCAGCCTTGAATACCTGGGGGTAAATCCCACTTGGTCATGGTATATAATTCTTCTTATACATTTTTGGATTTGATTTGCTAATATATTGAGAATTTTTTCATCCATGTTCATGAGAGATTTTGGTCTGTAATTTTCTTGTAGTGTTTCTGTCTGGTTTTGGTATTAGGGTAATATTGGCCTCATAGCATGAGTTAGGAAATATTCTCTCTTCTTTATCCTCTGAAAGAGATTGTAGAAAATTGGTGTAACTTCATCTTTAAATGTTTGGTAGAATTCACCAGTGAACTCATTTAGGTCTGGTGCTTTCTGTTTTGGAAGGTTATTAATTAAATTTCTTTAAGATATTGGCCTATTCAGATTGACTTATTTCTTTTGTGAATTTTGATAATTTTGTGAATTTTGGTCCATTTCATCTAGGTTATCAAATCTGTGGGCATAGAATTGTTCATAGTATTCCTTTAGTATCATTTTAATGTCCATGGGTTCTGTAGTGATATACGCTCTTTCATTTCTGATATTAGTAATTTGTTCATCTCTCTCTCTTTTTTAGTTAGCTTGGATAGAGGCTTATCAATTTTACTGATCTTCTCAAAGAAACAGCTTTTGGTTTTGTTGGGTTTTTTTATTGGTTTACTATTTTCAATTTTATTGATTTCTGCTCTAATTCTTACTATTTCTTTTCTTCTGCTTACTTTGGATTTAATTTGCTCTTTTGCTAGTTTCCTAAAGTGGGAGCTTAGATTACTGATTTTATTCTTTTCTAATATGTACATTCATTGCTATAAATTTCCTTCTAATCATTGATTTTGCTATATCCTGCAAGTTTTGATAAGTTATATTTTCATTTTCACTTAGTCCAGACTATTTTAAAATTTATTTTGAGATTTCTTCTTTGACCCATGTCTTATTTAGAAGTGTGTTGTTTAATCTCAATGTATTTTGGGATTTTTCAGCTATCTTTTTGTTATTGGTTTCTAGTTTAATTCCACTGTGGCCAAAGAGAATATATCGGTTTCTATTATTTTAAATTTGTTAAGAGGTATTTTATGGCACAGAATGTCATCTATCTCGGTGTATGTTCCATGTGAGCTTGTGAAGAATGTGTGTTCTGCTGTTGTTGGATTAAGCATCCTATCCATTTCAATTATACCCATTTGATTGATGGTGCTATTGAGATCAACTATGTACTTACTAATTTTTTGCTTGCTGGATCTGCCCATTCCTGATAGAGGGGTATTGAAGTCTGCAACTGTAAGATTGGATTCGTCTATTTCTCCTTGCAGTTCATAAGTTTTTGCCTCATGTAATTTGATGTTTTGTTGTTAGGCACTTACACATTAGGGATTGTTATATCTTCTTGGAGAATTTACCTCTTTATGTAATGCCTCTTTATGTAATTTACCTCATTATGTAATGCCTCTCTTATCCCTGGTAATTTTCCTTGCTCTGAACTCCGCTCTGTCTGAAATTAATATAGCTACTCTAACTTTCTTTTGACTGGTGTTAGCATGGTTTATTCATCACTTTACTTTTCATCTATATGTGTCTTTATATTTAAAGTGGATTTCTTATAGACAATGTATAGTTAGGTCTTGTTTTTTGATTCATTGTGCTTTTTAAACTCTTTTAGTTGGTGTATTTGGACCATTCACATTTAAAATGATTATTGATATGGTTGGATTAATATCTACCATATTTGTTACTATTTTCTATTTGTTGCCCTTGTTATTCCATCTATTTTTCTCTTCTACATTTTTTCTATCATTTGTGGTTTTCATTGAACATTTCATATGATTCCATCTTCTCTTTTCTTAGCGCATTAATTACCTTTCTTTTTTCCTTCCTTCTTTCTTTCTTCCTTCCTTTCTTTCTCTTCCTTCCTCCCTCCCTCCCTCCCTCCTTCTCTCCCTCTCTCTCTCTCTCTTCCTTTCTTTCTTTCTTTCTTTTCTTTCTTTCTTCTTTTTTTACTTTTTCTTAGTTATTGCCCTAGAGCTTACTATACGCATTTACAACTAATCCAAGTCTACTTTCAAAGAACACTATTCCATGTAGCAGGTAGTGCAAGTACCTTATAATAACAAAATATTTCTCGTTCCTCCCTCCTTTGGAACATTGCTGTCATTCATTTCATTAATCACCAAATACATTGTTACTATTATTATTTTAAACAAACTGTTACCTGTTAGATCAATTAAGAATAAGAAAAATCAAAGTTTTTATATTTACTTCTCTTATTCCTTCTCTAATACTTTCTTTCTTTATATAGCTCTAAGTTTCTGACTTTTACCATTTTCCTTCTCTCCAAAGAATTTCTTTTATGTTTCTTGCAAGCAGGTCTACTGGCTACAAATTCCCTCAATTTTTGTTTGTCTGAGAAAGCCTTTATTTTTCCTTCCCTCTTGCAAGATAACTTTACAGGATATAGGATTCTAAGTTGTTAGGATTTTTTTTTCTTTTTTCTCAATATTTTATATATTTCACTCCACTCTTTCCTTGCTTTCATTGTTTCTGAGGAAAAGTCAGATATAATTCTTATCTTTGCTCCTCTATAGGTAAGGTGTTTTTTCCTCTGGCTTCTTTCAAGATTTTTTTTTCTTCTCAATTTCTGATTGTCTGTAGTTTGAATATGATATGCTTTGGTGTTTTTTTTTTTAATTTATTTATTTTTGCCTGTGTTGGGTCTTTGTTGCTGTGCACAGGCTTTCTCTAGTTGCGGCGAGCAGGGGCTACTCTTCATTGCGGTGCAGGCTTCTCATTGCTGTGGCTTCTCTCGTTGCGGAACATGGGCTCTAGGCGTGCAGGCTTCCGTAGTTGTGGCACGGGCTCAGTAGTTGTGGCTCTTGGGCTCTAGAATGCAGGCTCAGTAGTTGTGGTTCATGGGCTTAGTTGCCCTGTGGCATGTGGGATCTTCCTGGACCAGGGCTCGAACCCGTGTCCCCTGCGTTGGCAGGCGGATTCTTAACCACTGTGCCACGACACGCAAATTTTTTTGCGTTTATTTTACCTGTTTTTCTCTGAGCTTCCTAGATCTGTGATTTGGTATCTGACATTAATATGGGATAATTCTTATCATTATTGCTTCAAATATTGCTTCTATTCCTTTCTATTTTTCTTCTGTTATTTCCATTTTATCTATTTATATATATAGATAGATATATATATGTTCTGTTATTTTTTTTTCAGTCTTTTTTCTTTACTTTTCAATTTTGGAAGTTTCTCTTGACATATTCTGAAGCTAAGCGATTCTTTCCTTTGCCATGTCCAGTCTCTTCATTTCTGTAGCAGTGTTTTTAATCTCAAGCATTTCTTTCTGATTCTTAGAATTTCCATCTCTCTTCTTACATTGCCCATCTGTTCTTGCATGCTGTCTATCCATTAGAGCTCTTAGCATGTTAATCATAGTTATTTTAAATTCCCAGTCTGATAATTCCAACCTCCCTGCCTAAGTCTGGTTCTGATGCTTGCTCAGTCTCTTCAAACTGCTTTTTATATTTTAGTATGCCTTGTAATTCTTTATGTCATTGTTATTGAAAGCCACTTATGATGTACTGGGTAAAAGGGACTCCCATAAATCCGTCTATTATGGATGTGGTGGTAATTTGTGGAAGGAGGGGAAGCATTCAATAGTCCTATATTAAGTCTTTAGTGACTGTGCCCCAGGGCTGTGACCTTCACAGGTGCCTCTCAGATCCCCCACTTCCCCCTTAGATGGGACAGGATGGCTAGAGGGCACTGGACTTGGGTATTTCCCTTCCCTCAGGCTGGCTAGGCTCTAACAAAATACCAATAGCTTAGGCTCTGGAAAAATTGTTTCTCTCCAGGGCAGGCCTTGTTTAAAAAAACAGAATGCTCTGGCATATTTCAAAATGGTTACTTTCCCCCTCTCTCTGCCAGAAAGCTGAGGGGACTTTTTTCTCTTATATCCACTGAGAGACTGTGGTAGAACTTCTGGAGGTAAAACTCACAGAATTGCGCTGCCTGCACTGGAGCCCTTTTAACTCACAGGCTTGTCTGCCCTGAGCCTCCTGCAGTGCATCAGTTACAGCTCACATTTTCTACCCTGGTACTAGTATTTTCTCCTCTGGTAAGTTGAGATTGTCTGTGTCCTCCTTCCTGTCTCTCCAATTTTGGGGGCTGTAGTTTCCCCTGTGACCTCACTTCTCTGTCAGATCTGAGAAGAGTTATTGATTTTTTAGTTTGTTCAGCTTTTCATTAGGATGGAGTAGGGACCTCTGAGGTCCTTACATGCTGGACCAGAAACTGGAAGTCTACCATTTTCAATGACATTTTAAACTGCTGGATTATTCAGTTCTAAAATCATTCTCCCTCTGCACTGCCTTTTATATGAGCTAATTAATATCCGTAGTTTTTAAGTCAGTTTGAGTTTCCTGTTATTCAGTGTTGAAAGCATCCTAATAAAGTACCATTGACCATCAAAATGAAACAAACAAAACCCCTCACTACTAAATGAAGAAGCTTTAATTAGTATAAGTACAGAAAAAAAAGACCAAGTGTTCATAACTCACATCGAGAATAACTCAGCAATGTATTTCATTGAGGAAAAAAGCTAATGGACTCTCAAAGTTTATTCAAATAGGTTTAAAATACTATGTTTTATCTTTTTAAACTACTTTAAAAAGTTAATTAGCAGAGTTCATGGCTGACCCTGTGGGTACATTTTAAGGTATAAGCTGTTTTGTTCATGGCTGTATTTCAGTGCCTTACACAGCACTTTGCACCCAGTCAGTACTCAGTAAATTTTTGTTGAATAAACCAATTTTGAACATTAATTTTGTTGAATAAATTGAAATTAATTTTACAAAGAAGTTCAATAAAATGTAAAATTACAGCTTCTTAGTCTTGACAAGTTTCCTTACAGCAGATAAAGGCAACTAAATCACATCTTTGACCTGTTTGAGCCACATCTTAGTGTAACAGGTGCACACATTTTTTGCTGTAAATGAAGGTGATGACACCAATCTCAGGGTGTGAAGGTTGCTGATTGCAGACCAAGTAAGGCCCCCAGAAAAGACAAATACTTGTAAGTGATTCCACTTGACACTTGCTTGATGGCTATCAGAATGCTTCACTCTCCGGGGAAATACATAAAGGCATCAGACTTTTGTATCATTTTTTTCAAAGGAGGTTTGAAATCTCTTGTTCCAGAATTACTAAAACAATTTCCGTATCTTCCTTGCTTTCCTGTGTTTAGACTTCAGAGAAAGCCAGCTGGGTTAAAGATTCCTAAGAACCAAAATGAAGGGATACATTAGTTAGCTAAAATGGCTTTCACAATGGGTATAAACCAACACAAATTGATTTAGCCAAATCTGGATACTCATATATTCAGGTTTCTAATTGCAGAGTTTTGATCATCAAAATCTAAAGAAGTTGTGAGGAATCCAAAGAGGCATTTCAAAGACATGGGAAAATGGCTCTTTGGAGGAAAGACTGGACTTGAATTTCAGAGCCCAACTCAGGTTTCCTTAAGATTTCCATTACTGTAACTTTTTCTTAACCTGTGGTTAATCAATGAGGGATCCCAGGGTTTTTTTTTTTTGTTTGTTTTATAAATTTATTTATTTATTTTTGGCTGCATTGGGTCTTCGCTGCTTCACGTGGACTTTCTCTATTTGCAGTAAGCGGGGGCTACTCTTCATTGCAGTGCACGGGCTTCTCATTGCGATGGCTTCTCTTGTTGCAGAGCACGGGTTCTAGGTGTGCAGGCTTCAGTAGTTGTGGCATGCAGGCTCAGTAGTTGTGGCTCGCGGACTCTAGAGCGCAGGCTCAGTAGTTGTGGCGCAAAGGCTTAGTTGCTCCGCGGCATGTGGGATCTTCCCGGACCACGGCTCGAACCCGTGTCCCCTGCATTGGCAGGCAGATTCTTAACCACTGCTCCACCAGGGAAGTCCCCCCAGGGTTTTAAATTGTGCATTAAACAATCCACTGGCATGCAGAAAGAAAAATATTATAATTGCCACTTATATTTATCTTTTATGTCTTCTGAAAATTTCTTCTTCTGTTTATATTCCGTAATGTACATAATACGATGTTTGCACGTATGTTATAATAAATATACCTGTACGGGGAGGCATACTCAAGATGGTTTTACTGAAAAGGTGTGTCATTAAGGAAGTCTGAAGACCATTCCACCTCTCCTCTCTCTGCTGAGGACAGAAAGGAAGGTAAAGGGAGAGGGGCTTCCTGCGGTTGGCAAAGGAGGAGCCTTCTGGGACTGTTCCGTGCCGCTAGGCAGATCTGCGGACAAACGGAGAAGCTCTGAGGAGAGCACTGTCCTGGAATCTGCTCCATCCTGCTCGCCTCAGCGTTTGTTTTCTCCATTTGGTTTAATGTAGGTGCTGTGACAGGGGAGAGCTTGAACGCTCAGTCCCAGCTGTCAGACCCTTCACTCTGGGAGGGGATCTTGTCCCCCATCTGTCCCCTGGGGAAGCTCCACCCACTCTCTCTCTTCTCTGGGTCCCCTCCCTTGGTAGATGATTCTCACCTCATCCTAAAGATCATTTTTATGTGGGCACAACCTCCATCCCCCAACGTGAGCTAAACATTTTTAACTCACAGCAGCTCTGTCAGATCGGACACTGACGTGAACCTGGTTTTACAAAGGAGAAAATAGCTGTGGTGAAAACCCGCTTATGCCTGACCTCCCCATTCCAGGCTACTTCCACTCTTTCCATCTGCAAGGAAGAAACAATTACATGTCTTAGGGGACTCTATACCCGTTTGGAGGCCAGAATCTCTAGACTCTCCATCTAAATCCACGGTTCCCTTCTCTGCTTATGCTGGTGGTGGGCACAAGGTGGATGCGGGTTCTCAGGCAACAAGCACATTCTAGAAGCGAACAGGACAGAAGGGAGGGTCGAATGAAAGGGAAGAACTAGTCTTGAAAATTATTCTTGGAGTCTGGGGTAGGAAAGTAAACTTTTTTTTTTTGGCATCTCTGCCAGAATGTTTCCTAAGTTACCTTTTCCCAGAGCTGTTGAAACAGTACAGAAATCAAGATGAACTGACAGTTTTATGGGCTTGTGTGTCCTCTATGGTCAGATAAGCACGTTCGGCTAGTAGCTACAGAAAAAACAGGTCTTTTTGTCTCAAGACGACCCACCAGTGTGACCTGGGCTCCCCCGCATCGTCAGGCTGTGAGCATGGGGTAGGGCCACGCTGCTCAGCTTAAAGCAAGAACCGCTGTGAGTTCTGTGTCTTTCACCAGTTGGGCACGTCTTTTATTTTTAAATGCTTATTGTAAACAGAAAGTTCCTCTTGGTTTTAATTCAAATCTTAGTTGTTTAAAGGCCAAAATATATTCTTCGGGTTTTTTAACAATATTTATTTATTTATTTATTTGGCTGTACCGGGTCTTAGTTGTGGCACGCATGTGGGATCTAGTTCCCAGACCAGGGATCGAACCCAGGCCCCTTGCACTGGGAGCACGGAGTCTTAACCACTGGGCCACCAGGAAAGTCCCTATTCTTTGCTTTTAAAAATCGAAAGAAGTGGGTTTTGGAAGGGAGGAAGGCTGCCATGTTTTCACGGAGAGAAGTGCCGAGAGAAGCACCTCCTCAGAACCTGGAGGTCAGGGAACTGGGTTGTCCTTCATCAGGTGCACCAGGAAAACCCACAGGCCATGGGTGTGACTGGCAGTCTTCTTCAGAGAGTAAACCAAGAGTTTGTTTTCAGATGTATGACTAAGTAGTTATCCCCAGACTGCTGTCAAGGTGATCAGAATGGAGATTTAAGCCCAGAGCAGAAAACAGGAATGTAAATATAATTGGCTAACTAAAAATTTAATTGTTTGCAACAAGGCTGTGGACATAAGAAGGCTGTTTGAGAACAGAGAAAGGGGATGCCCAGAGAGCCGAAGGTCAGCAGGGCCTCTCTAATCACCATCCCAGAGCACGCCGTCCCAGCTGTGTACACCAGGCCCTGGGGTTTGCTTATTCCTGTTGCAGAGCATGAAGTTAACTCCTTTGTTGTCATCCCATGTTCCTCAAACACGTCGATGCCAGCATTCAAGGTCTACCTGACGGATATATTTTTCAGCCTAAGTTAATAATGTGAAAGTTTGCTTAATGTGTGTCTGCACCTGTAAAACAGGATCACTTGGGTTATGCCCCAATTGGTCTTTTGAGCTGGCAGGCTGGAAACAGACCCGAGTAAATGTCCCTTCTGAGCCTCTCAGCAGAAGGCTGGTCTTCTCCGTCAGTGCCCGTTGTCACAAGACAGCTTGACGTGAACTGCAGCAAAAGACCGTGGAAAATGAAATCCAGCATTTCGTTGGCTTTCGGCTTTGAATGCATTTTATACATCATTGCCTCATTTGAGGACAACACTATACATGTATGTATGTTACAGATACATATAATGCAACAGAATCAAATAGATCTAAAGAGCTACAGTAAATGGAAATTGAGGATGTGGCACTGAAGTAATGAACTTCACCAGGGCTTGTGCAGTTTCTGAAGGTCGGTCATATCCTTGTCTTTGATTTTCTTCGTAGCCAAACAACACAGAACACAACTGGTCACAAATTTCATGAGTTCCAGAAGGTAAAACCTTGCCCATAGTCTAAAACAACTAGTTTTTCCTAGTAGTGAGACCTGAGAGAGAATTTTCCTTAGGTTCTAATAAAGACACTTTGAGCTTATGAAAAATGTTCTCAACAGCATCCCCATGAAAAATAAGGAGCACATTTCAAAGTTATTTCCTGTAAAGTGTCTCTCTGCGGACTAATGGCATCATGCCAGAAAGCAGTCCAGTAAAAAAGCAATTAGATGAAGCACGAAACTCCTCCATCCACATGAAGCAAAATGACAAATGTTGTGCTCCGGGATTTCAGGAGCTGTTCCCAGTGAGAGGGATTTGGGGAGAAGTCAGGGGGGCTCTGCTTCCCCGGGGCACATGGCCAGAGAGACAGAAGTCAGAAGCAGAGGGCAGGGGCCCAAGAGTGTGGAGAACGGGGAAAGAAAGAGAAACACCATGGGGAGAGGGGCACAGAAGCCGAAAGAGAGGTGCTGGGGTCAGTGCTGGGTAGACTTTGGGGAGCAGGAAGGCCAAGAAGTATTTTGGGGAGTTAAGATACTAATTGTGTAAATAACCCCCCAGCTGTACCTTCAAGAAAGGCTGCAGCAAAGTGGCTTGAAGCAGTGGCTTCAAACTCATATGCTTACCTACCTCATAAAAGAACGAGGATGGGACTTCCCTGGTGGTCCAGTGGTTAGGACTCCGTGCTTCCACCACAGGGGGCCCAGGTTCGATCCCTGGTTGGGGAACTAAGATCCCACAAGCTGTGAGGTACAGGCCCCCCCCCAAAAAAAAGAATGAGGAAAAATTGTGTACATCCTTGCTCATTTCATTTTAAGTTGACATCTAAAACTTTTTATCCCAAGTTCAAATAATTGCAAAAAATATAATTTCTGGGGTACTGTAAATATTTGACATTTTAAAACAAAACTGGTACATCAATATTTTTAAATGTATCAACAGAATATTAATACTATAGTGATTTGAAACCCTCCATCATTTTTTTTCATTTATTTTTAAAATACCATAAATAAGCTCTTCATTAAGAGCCAGAAAATTTACGTTGTGGCTTTTACTTCTTGAAATTTGATTTCTATTCTGCCTCTCCCACATAATTTTACTAATTTCTTTTATGATTGAGAGTCTTATTTTGATCATCCGATTAATTAACAGAATATGGCAAAGGTGTTGAGATGTTAACGCTGAGATTCAGTTACACAGGGACTCTGGTTCCATCTGTGAGCCCTCTCTCTCTCTCGCTCTCTCACTCCAGCCAACTGGCATGTCGTGTCTCCCAGAAGAGATGCCCATGTGGTGAAGGATGAGGGAAGCCTCCAGCCAACAGTGAGGAACTGAGGTCTTTAGCACAGTTGCTTGTATCTCGAAAAGATATCTGCACTCCCCTGTTTACTGCACCCCTATTCACAACAGCCAAGACATGGAAACAACCTGTGTGTCCATTGAGGGATGAATGGATAAAGAAGATATGATACACACACACACACACACAGACACACACACACAGAGGAGTATTCAACCACGAGAACAAAGGAAATCCTACCATCTGCAACAACATGAGGGTATTATGCTTAGTGAAGTAAGTCAAAGAAAGAGGAATACTGTATGATATCACTTATATGTGGGATCTAAAAAACCTGAACTCATAGATACAGAGTAGAATGGTGGTTACCAGGGGCTGGGAGGTGGGAGAACTGGGGAGATGTTGGTCAAAGGGTACAAACGTGCAACTAGAAGATAAATAAGTCCTGGAGAGCTAACGCACAGCATAGTGGTTACAATCAATACAATACTGTGTGATATAATATTTCAAAGTTACTAAGAGACTGATCTTAAGTGTTCTCACCACACACACACACAAAACCAAACAGCTACATGATGTGATGACATGGTAGAGCTGTTAACTAATGCTAGGGTGGTAATTATATTGCAATATATAAGTGTATCAATCAACACATTGTACCTCTTAAAATTACACCATGTTAAATGTCAATTGTATCTCAATCAAAAAAATCCAGTTGCCTGTGAGGAGCTGAATCCTGCCAGTGAGCTTGGAAGCCATCCTCCCTCAACTGAGCCTTCAGATGAGACCCTCGCTCAGCCAGCACCTGGACACAGTCAAGATTCCTGACCCACAGAAAATCTGTGATAAGTTTGTTGCTTTAAACTGCTCTTTTGGAGTAATCTGTTAGGCAACTATAGAAAGCCAACAGGCAAATTAATGGGAATTGAGATGTATCCATTCTTAGGCTGTGACAAGGACTACTAGAATGAGAATCCTTATATGTATAATTGTGTTCTTGTGCAAGGTGTCTGACTGTTAACTCCTGGCACTAAAACTGCAAGAGCAAATAAAATGTGTAATACAAAACAAAACAACATCAAAACTTGTTAATGATTACAAAGTTGATGCACTTAAAATTCAATTATGATAAAAACGTATCACATATAAAATGAGAGTTCCCCACCCCCATCCCAGAATAACTACTCAACAATTTATTATATAGTGTATGCTGCCAACAATTTTTTTAATTTAATTTTTTAAATTGAAGTATAGTTGATTTACAGTGCTGTGCCAATCTCTGCTGTACAGAAAAGTGACTCAGTTATACACATATAGACATTCTTTTTTTATATATATTCTTTTCCATTACCACCAACAATTTTTTTTAATACACATTTTAAGATATTTTTATGGGATTTTTATTATGTGTTTTTTTTTTTTCTTAGCACTGTGTCTTGTGCACCTCTTTTAGTGTCAGGACATGTAGAGCTATTATTGTATTCTTTTTAAAGATAGCTTTATTGGGGTATAATTAAAATATTATAAACAGCACGCATTTAATGTGTGCAATTTGATCTTTTTTTTTTTCATTCTGGAATCAAGTCCCTCCTAAAATATGTGACTTTCAAATATTTGCCTCTCAGTTCTATGGCTTATCTTTTAATCTTACAATGTCTTTCATAGAGCATAAGTTTTAAATTTTTATGAAGTCAAATTTATCAATTCTTTCTTTTATGACACGCATTTGTGTCTTATCAAAAGTATTTGCCTAATGCAAGGTCACAAAGATTTTCTCATATGATTTCTTCTAGAATTTTTATAGTTTGGGGTTTTACATTTAGGTATATGATCCATTTGAGTTAAGCTGTATCTATGGTAAAGATATGGATTCATTTAAAAAATACAGATATGCGTTTATTCCTGCATCATATATTTTCTCCACTGAATTACCTTGGTACCTTCTCAAAAATTGTCCATATACGTGTCAGCCTATTTTTGCACTCTCTGTTCAATTCTACTGATGTTTGTCTATCTTTATACCTATACTACCTGTCTTGACTGTTGTTGCTTTTGTAATAAGTGTTGAAATAAAGTAGTATAAAGCCTCCAACTTTGTTCTTCTTTTTCAAAGTTGTTTTGGCTATTGTTGTACCTTTCTGTAAAATTTTAGAATCAGCTTGCTAATTCCTACAAAAAACTTAGGGTTTTGATTAGGTTCACATTGACTCTATATATTAATCTGGGGAGAACTGACATATTAACAGTATTAAAATTTTGATCCATAAATGCAGTATATCTCTCCATTCATTTAGCTCATCTTTACTATCTCTCAGCAATGTTTTGTAGTGAGTTTACATATCTTGTACATCTTTTATCAGATTTATCCCTAAGTATTTCACATTTTGATGCTATGGTAAAAGTTTGTTTTATTTCAATTCCAGATTTGTAGCAGGGTAATATTTGCCTCATAGAATCTGTTGGGAAGCATTGTCTTCTCTTCCATTTTCTGGAAGAATTCATGTGGAATTGGCATTATTTCTTTCTTAATCTTGATAGTATTCCCCAATAAAGCCATCTGGGCCTGGAGTTTTCTTTGTGGGAAGTTTTTAAATTACAGATTCAATATCTTTAATGGATAGATGGCCATTCATATTATGTTTCTTCTTCAATGAGCTTTGGTAGTTTATGTTTTTAAGGAATTTGTCATTTCATCAAAATTGCTGAGTTTATTGACATAATGCTGTTCATACTTCTGTATTATCATTTTAATATCTGTAGGACCTACAGTGATGTCACCTCTATCATTCTTGATATTTATAATATGTGTTTCTGTCTTTTTTTCCTGATCAATCGAATGGCTTATCAGTTTTATTGATCTTCTCAAAGAAGCAGCTTTGGATTTCATTGATTCTCTCTATTATTTTTCTGTTTTCTATTTCACTAATTTTCACTCTGATCTTTATCGTCCTTCCCTCTTCTTACTTTGGGCTTAGCTTACTCTTCTTTTTCTAGTTTCTTAGGGTGGAAGTTGAAGTCATTGATTGGAGACCTTTTCTTTCTTTTCTAATATAGGCATTTAGTATTGTACTGCTTTAGTTGTGTCCCACCAGGGAAAATTATAAGCTATCTAGAAATAATGAAAAGTCAGGTATTCCATGCCAAAACCTATGGGACACAGTGACATTTTTATGTAGAAATATTATAAACTTAAATGCCTTAATAATTAAAATGCTTACAAATAAAGTATGTACCCATCCTTAAAAATGGATAATGCAACAAACATACATTAGTGGGAATGACAAAGAGGACATAATAAAAATCCAGGGAGGATTTTTTTTTTTTTGCCTAGGAAGTATGAATTACCAGAATTAACTTAAGAAAGAGTGGAAAACATGAATAGACCAATTTCAAATACAAGAAGTTGAAACTGTGATTAAAATTCTAACATTGACATGTCACTAAGAACAGATGGGTTCATAACTGAATTTTACATAAGCTTTAAAAAACAGATAATTAATATGTTATTTAAACAAGGCCAGGGAAAAGAAAATAATATAAAGCTTTCCCAGTTCATTTTATGCTACCCTATAACTTTAATTCAAACCATAAGAACATTTAAAGAAGGAAACTATAAATGCATAAGTTCTAAATAGAAAATTAGCATATAAAATCCAGGAGTATATCAAAGAAAAATCAGATACTCTATCCACATAATCCTTTACATTCAGCATGAATTAAGGTTGTGTACAAATGCCCCATTAAGACCTTCCTCCAAAGCACACTGCAAGACAGAGTTGTTAAAACTCTGATGGGATCATTGAGGGTTGGACTTCATTTGTTTTACAGTTTTTTCACTCTAGAAACCAGAAACCCCAAAATGTTCTTTATTGTTACTGGTTGCCTGGTCCTACTTTAGTGTGAGGTGTCAAAATATTTGTTCGCAAATTAGAAAATGAACGCTTTCATCCTCCAACTTTATTTGCAGCATGTGCATTCACTGTGCAAAGGCAGGCCTCCTCCACAGTCTGCTCCTAACCTCTGTTTGGTGACCACTCATGTGACCCTGTTAATTGGGCCATCTGGACAGCAAACCTTTGTTATTCATTAACCACCACAGATGTTTCCTTATTATCCACTCTTTTTTCTTGGGCTTTTTGTTCCTGATTTCCTTTCTCAGAACAGATACAAACGTGGTGTTTTTTATTTTATTTATTTTTGCCTGCGTTGGGTCTTCGTTGCTGCGCGCGGGCTTTCTCTAGTTGCAGTGAGTGGGGACTACTCTTCGTTGCAGTGAGCGGGCTTCTCACTGTGGTGGCTTCTCTTGCTGTGGACCACAGGCTCTAGGTGCGCGGGCTTCAGTAGTTGCAGCACGCGGGCTCAGTAGTTGTGGCTCGCAGGCTCTAGAGCGCAGGCTCAGTAGTTGTGGCGCACGGGCTTAGTTGCTCCGCGGCATGTGGGATCTTCCCGGGCCAGGGCTCGAACCCGTGTCCCCTGCATTGGCAGGCGGATTCTCAACCACTGCGCCGCCAGGGAAGCCCCCAAACATGGTGTTTCTATGACCATGTGAAATAAAACTGCATTTTTAATTGCTTACTTTAAAAAACTAGCTGCTTATGTAAGCATTCTGTTTTCCAAATATATAACCCCACAATTTTCATACCCTCTCGGACCTGGCACTGGGCACTCCTTTACCCCCTTACTGATTTCCTTGCTAGCAAGTTAATAAATTTTGACATGTGCTCAAGATCAATTTGTCTAAGAAAATTTGTAGCAGAAGGTGTAGTTAAAGTGGGTGGAAAATGATTAGAGCACAAAACCCAGTCCTGATCCAAACTCAGTCGCAGGCTATGAATGACAGCTTTTTGTCTTATAGTTTTAAAACATTAAAAAAATTTTATTAAAGATTTTTAGGCACATAGTTTAAATCAAACACTTTTCAATGGAAAACATGAATCCTCCAATGCCAACACCCTATTCTCCCATTTTCCCTCCCCAGACACAAGCTCTGTAAAATATCTGAGCTGATTCTTTTAGTATTTACCTTCATATCACTGAATAACATGCTTCTATTACTATTTTTCAATTTTTTAGTTCTTAGTATTTTCTATTGACTACTCACTATGGAAGATAAAAATGTATCTCTTTCAATATATCCCTTGCCCCCAGTGTGCTTTCACACACACACACCCAATTCTCTTCTCATATGCAAACATAATAATTTTGGTTAGAACAATATTAGGTGTTTATATTATTACACTCCAGGCAGAGTCATACATTGTACTGTGATTTACTTCCTTGCAAAATGCTTTGTTTTCCCTTGAGTAAATAATTGACTTTTGTCTGTCTGCTTGCTTACTTATTTGTGACCCAAAACTTTCAACTGTCTTAACCTATCTCAAGATGTTAGATACATCTTTAAGGTGTTTCTCAAAGGGTACTGTCACTTTCATCTTCTTTAAGATGTCTCTCCTGAAGCCTTTTGACCTGTTCCAGTATGGTTGAGTTGTCCTCTGCACTCAGCCAAAGCAAAAACACTTTTCTATCCCTTTACCAAACGTTCCTGAAACCAGGCAAATTAACTTACTACTTATTTCAGGAAGTACATGCTCTAAGTGAACCAACTAAAATAGTTTATTTATCAGGACTCATGACTTGCTCATCAGGGCTTTCCAAGAACCTTCCTTCACGGTGCCCAGTGATCCAAAGCCATTATGTCTTGAACTTTGCCCACCCAACCACCCTCCCACCTTGCAAGGCCCTCCTTAAAATCACTCAGCTCAGGCCCTGACACCTGATAAATATCCTTCTCTGATTTCCCCATTTTTGAGACATTACTAAGTTTCTGTGCAAATGATTTTCTCCCTTACTGCAGCAGGCCTAATGGGCTTAGTCTATTCAATCAACAGGTGTTTCCAGCGGTAGTTTCAGAGGTCAACAGTCAGCAGCTGTTACCCTGAGATTTTTATCATCTTGGGGGTTCCCTTTGCTTCTTTTGTGTCATGGTCATATTTTATTTTTATTTTATTTATTTTTTTTGCCACGCCATGCAGCATGTGGGATCTTAGTTCCCCGACCAGTGATTGAACCTGTGCCCCTTCAGTGGAAGCGTGGAGTCCTAAACACTGGACCGCCAGGGAATTCCCAATGATGGTCATACTTTAAAAAAATATTATAGTAAATCAACTAGGAATGGTTTGAGCTGCAAGTAAGAGAAAACTTAACTGGAGTGACTTAAAGAAATAGTTATTTTCCTCACACAGTTAGAGAGAGGCATTTACAGGCATTGCTTGAGAGCTGCACGATGTCAGGGTCAACCACCTCTGTTATTCTCTTACCTGTCCTTCTTGACTAGAAGATACCTTTGTAGCCACTATATCTGAATGTAGAGCAGGGAGACAAGGAAGGGGACACAGGCGTGATGTCTTTGTTCATCAGGAAAGCCACAGAACCAACACAGCATCTTCTTTTGTCTCATTGACCACATCTGCATCCCAGGCTCCCCCTAGAGGAAGGTAGGGTGCATTCAGCTACCCAGTCTCTATAACGACGACTCATAGGGCTTTGTATTGCCTGAACATCGTTCTAAACCTTCCCGTCTTACACATTTGTTTTCTCTACCTAGAATACCTTTCACTCCATTTTTCTGTCCGTAGAAATTCCCAACTGTCCTTCAAGTATTTGCTCAAATTGTATTTCTTCATGAAGCCTCTCCTGAACACTCACAGTCAGAATTAATTTCTCCTTCCAATGCACTTACAACTTACCTCTGTAAACAACAGCATTTCACACACTCTGCTTACCGGTTCACCATGTAACACCATTGCTGTTTCCCTAATAAGCAGTTAGGTTATTTCCAATGTTTCACTGTTACATACAGTGCTGCAGAGAACCTCTTCTGCAAATCTCCTTAGCTCCAAGTGTCTTTTGCTACCTAGGTGGACCCCTAGAGATGGGATTGTTGGCCATAGTATTTTATATTTTTGCTTTTAATAGTTACCACTAAAGTGGTCAACCTTACGTTTCCATCAGCCATTTATGAGTACTTGTTTACCCAAAATCTTATCCACGCTTGATCTTATCAAAATTAATTATTTTCCAACTTAAAGGAAAGAAATGGTATTTCATTTTTTGTTTTAACTTGCATTTCTTTTTAAAAATTGAGGTATAGTTGATTTACAATATTGTGTTAGTTTTTGCTGTATAGCAAACTGCTTCAGTTATATATATTTTTTCAGATTACATTCCATTATAAGTTCTTAAAAGATATTGAATGTAATTCCCTGTGCTATATAGTAAATCCTTGTTGCTTATCTATTTTATGTTTAGTAGTTTGTATCTGTTAATCCCATACTCCTCATATGCCCCTCCCTACCTCCCTCTCCCCTAACCATAAGTTTGTTTCCTATGTCTGTGAGTCTGTTTCTGTTTTATATATAGATTCATTTGTATCATTTTTTTAGATTCCACATATAAGTGATATCATATAGTACTTGTCTTTGTCTGACTTACTTGACTAAGTGAAATATTCTCTAGGTCCATCCATGCTGCTGCAAATGGCAATATTTCATTCTTCCTATGGCCAAGTAGTATTCCATTGAATACGTACATCTTCTTTATCCATTCATCTGTGGATGGGCACTTGGGTTGTTTCCACATCTTGGTTATCGTAAATAGTCCCTTTGCTGTACACCAGCAACTAACACAACATTGTAAATCAACTATACTTCAGTTTAAAAAAAACAGTCAGAGGGACAAGAAAAAAATTACCTCTTTCCTATTTTTTGCTTAGTCACAGATGTAAGATATAAATCTTTTGATTTTTGTATGTTTGGTATTATATCTGATCATCTTGCTGAATTCTCTTAATAGTTTAATAGTTTCTCAGTTGGTTTTCCTAGGATTGCTAGGGAGGCAATCATATTGTCTGCAAATAATAATATTCACTTCCCTTTCTAATATTTATATATATATATTTTTTCTTCTTGTTAGATTTTTATCAAATAGGATAGTTATACAATTTTACTTAGTAGCTGTGAGAATAGGCATCATTGTATTGTTCCTGATTTTAATGCTTTTATTATTTGTTCATTAAGCATGATGCTTGTGGTAGATTTTTGGTAGATACATCAGTTAGGACTGCATTTAGCTGCATAAAAAAGAAACCTGATTCAATGACTTAAAGAAATATAAGTCTCATTTTTGTCACCTGAAATGTGTAGAGGAAGGCAGTCCTGGCCTCTTTCCAACTTCCCTGTATCCTATTTACTGTGTGTTTTTTCTCATAATCACAATATGGCTGCTGTTCCTCCAGGTCTTGGGTTGCATTCTGGGTAGGAGGAAGGGGAAGGCCAAAAGGCTGAGTTATGTCTCCTTTTATCTGAAAAACATAGATTTCTCGAAAGTGTCAGGATTAGACTTCCAATTTCATCTTTTTGGCTGCATCTAGGCTATGTTACGATCCTCAGCTGTAAGCAAGTCTTATAACTGGGCATGTTGCCACCTCGTCCATTAATACAGAAGAGGTGATGGGTATCAAGGAAGCAACAAGTAGTATCTTCTATGATGCCCTTACCAGGTTATAAATTTCACTTTTATTATTATTGCTTAGCACATATGAAATCCAATTCATTTAATTTGGGAGGCATCAACTGAATAGCTCGTATGATTTTTATTCTTTACTATGATAGATTTTATAATGCTAAGCTATTCTTATATTTCTGGACTAAAACCTACTCTGTCACCTTATGTGATTTTTATTTTTAATAAACATTTTATTGAAATATAACATGCATAAAGAAAATGAATAAATCATAAGTTTACACTTTGAGGAATTTGACAAAATAAGCTTGCCTTGTAACGACCATCCAGATTAAAAAAATAGAACTTTATAAACACCCCAGAAAACCCTCTCACACACTCTCCCAATCCTTTCTCCCTTCTTCCTAACCAGAGGAATATCTTAACTTCTAATATTATAGATAGATTTCCCTAAATTTGAACTTTAAGTGAATGAAATTATACAGGATATGTTATTTTGGATCTGGCTTCACTTAGTCATAAATATATTCATGGAGTTTCTCTCCCACAAACTGTGGACATTATTGTGTGAAGCTATCGCTTGTTTATATTCATTGCTTTATAGTATTTCATTGTATAAATATATCAAAATTTATTCTGTGCTACTGCTGATGGACATTTAGGTTACTTGCAGGTAATGTCTATTATAAATAGTACTACCATGAACATTCTGATACATGTTTTTGATTTTGAGTTACGCAGTATGTGAACCTTCAGCTTTAGTGGGTATTGCCAAATGTTTTCCAAAAACGGTTGTACAAATTTATACTCCTACCAACAGTGTATGAGAGTTCCTTTTGATTTACATCCTGGCAAACACCTAATATTGTTTATCTTTCATATTTTATCTATTCAGATAAGTAAGTGTGCTATTATAGTTTTAGTGTACATCTTGTTTACTTTTAATGTGATTGGAAATATATTTTTTCATATTTTTTAATCATTTGCATATCATTTTTGTGATGTGTCTGTTCAAGTCTTTTGCCCAATTTTTCTATTTGGTATCTGTCTTTTTCTAATTGAGTTTTAGGAATTCCTTATATCTTTATATAATCTGGGTATAACTCTTTTGCCGGGAGATATATATGTATATATCTTCTCCCACTCTGTGTTTTGCCTTTTCACTGCCTTAATTTGTAGTACTTTTTGTATCCTTCTTATTTTGCCTACCTCAAGATCATAAAGATAAGTCTTACAATAGCTTCAATTACAGATCCAATTTCTTGTATAAATATGACTATTTATTTTGGTAAGTTGTGTTTTTTGAGGGAATTTGTTCATTTTATCTAAAATTTCAAAGTTGTTCATAATATCCACTCATCTTTCTAATGCCTGTAATGTGTACAATGATGCCCTTTTTGTTCTTGATATTGGAAATATGTATCTTCTGTCTTTTTACTTAATCAATTTTGCTAGGGGATGATCAATTTTATTAGTGTTTTCAAAAAAAGCAAATCTTCGCCTTTTTAAAAATCCCTTTACCATATTGTGTTATCTATGCCATTAATTTAATTAATATGCTCACATTTGTTCTTTTTATTTCTTCTACATTCTTTTTTATCTGATTTTCAGGCTTTCATTTTTTTCTAACATATACAATTAAGACTAAAAAATTCACTTTAATTATGGCTTTTGCTGCATCTCACAAGTTATTATGTATTGTATTTTCAGTATCATTCACTTCAAAATATATTATAATTTACCTTGCATTTTCGTATTTGACTGATAGGTTATTAAAAATGATTTGATTAATTTCCAAACATTTAATTCTTCTGTGAGTAAATAAATATTTGTATGATTAAAACTCTTTGGAATTTGTTGTTATTTGCTTAATGATGTAAGATGACTAATTTTTATAAATGTTGCGTGTGGACTCAAAGAGAATATGTGTTCTGCATGTTCAGTGTGTACCACATATTTCAATTAGGTCAAGTTTGTTAAATGGATTGTTCAAAGATTCTATTTCTTTACTGATGTTTTTGTCTGCTTTATCAGTTACTGAGAGATATTAAAATTCCCCACAACGATTGTTAATTTACTCCTTTTAGTTCTGTTAATGTTTGCTCTGTGTATTTTAAGGCTGTTATTAGGTATAAACAAACTTAGAAGTACTTTTTCTTACTAGTGGTTTCACCCTTTAACATTATGATAAACTCTCTCTCTATTACTCTTTCATTAAAGTCTATTTTGATATTAATATAGTTACACTTGTTTTCATTTAGTTAGTCTTTGCTTGGTCAGTCCTTTTACTATCAATTTTTTTGTTTCCAAGCAGTTTGGTTTTTTGTTTACTTATTATTGAAGTATAGTTGATTTACAATATTGTGTTAGTTTCAAGCGTACAGCAAAGTGATTCAGTTATACAAATACATATATATTCTTTTTCATTTTAGGTTATTACAAGGTATTGAATATAGTTCCCTGTGCTATACAGTAGGACCTTGTTGTTTACCTATTTTATATATAGTATATTCAAGCATTTTGAGCATGTGTCTTTTATAAGCAGAATATAACTAAATTTGTTTTTTTCTTTAAGTGTCCAATTTGAAAATAATTTTCAGTTGGAAAAGTATGTGTGCACACACACAGACACACACACATACACACACACATGTTTATGTATCTTCCCATACTGTGGCTGAGGATCAGAGAAGTCTCCTTTACTTGAAATAGATTTCATATTTCTGTTTCCTGATGTTTTACTTTTTCAGGGTGATTTATAATAGGAGGAGGCAAATAAATCTGAACTCCATCCTCTTAAAACCGGCAATGCATCTCTTATGTATTATGATTTTTAAAAGTATCTTCTTTGTATATAGTCATAATCTCTCATCCCTTTTTGTCCCTAATGTTGATCTTTCTTATCATAAGTGCAAAAGGTTTATTTTCCTTTCAAATAATTAGTGTTAATAAACTCTTTTCAAATTACCCAGTTTGAGTGGGTCATCAACTTCCTAACAGATATATAATAGTTGTATAAATGTATTTTATCATTGAATAAATGCTCAATCTTTTTCTTTTTAAACTTTCTTTTCCTGCCCATAGCAGAACATTTTCATCTTTTGGGGGGGCTACTCAGCATCTTCTTAACACCTTTCCTAAGTTCCCAAGTTTGGAGGAACTTCTTATCTTTTGAGCTCATGTCTCCCCAAGGCAGAAACCAGAAACTCACATTCTCAGCCTCCCTTGCATCCAGGGCACATGCGTGTGATCAGTCAGACCCCATAAGATTTTATTCAGGGAAGGGAGCTCAAGAAGTAAGCACCATGAAACCCCTTCCAGCCGCAGTAGTGGTAGACATCCAGCTTGAAATACAGAGAGCTGACATGCCCGTGACTAATAGAGGTGGCAACAGGCATAACAGGAATTCTCCTGTGTGGGGTCCTGCAGTGTAGTCTGCGCACTGTTTCTGCCATCTAGCCTCAAGCACGAGCCTCTGGCCCACCTGCAGATTCTGTGATTTATCCTATGTCATTTAATAGATTCCTTTTCTACTTCAAGTAGCCAGAAGAGGTTCTGTTGTTCCCCTCCCAGAGGACTTTACTCCCAGCTTGCTGTTCAAAGACACTCTCCCAACTCCACCAAATCAAAACTTATTTAAATTTACCAAAGTTTTTTTTTTTCTTTCTTTCTTTCTTTTTTATTTTTGGCTGCGTTGGGTCTTCGTTGCTGCGAGCAGGGGTTACTCTTGGTTGCGGTGTGCGGGCTTCTCATTGTGGTGGCTTCTCTTGTTGCGGAGCACGGGCTCTAGGTGCGCGGGCTTCAGTAGCTGTGGCTCGCGGGCTTAGTTGCTCTATGGCATGTGGGATCTTCCCGGACTAGGGCTCGAACCCGTGTTCCCTGCATTGGCAGGCGGATTCTTAACCACTGCACCACCAGGAAAGTCCCTACTAAAGTGTTTTATTGACTTATGTTCATTAATGTTTCTGGCATTTTATTACTTCCTCCTGGATTCACTTTTCTTCTGATATTATCCTTTAGTAATTCTTTCTGCAAAGGTGGAAAATTCTCTGTGTCTGAAAATTTCCTTGTTCCATTCTCTCTCTCAAAATACAATTTTCCTGGGTATGGAATTCAGTGCTCAAATTACACAGGTATTTTCCTTCAGCACATTAAAGCTCTTATTCATTATCTTTGTGTACCAAAGGCTGCTAACAAGAAATCCGACGTAGCCTAATTTTTATTTATGTATAAGTAATTTGTGATGTATCTGTTTTCTCTGGCAGCTTGTCCCGTTCTTCTTTTTCTTTCTGTCTTTCTTTTTTATTTTATTTTATTTTTTTTTGTAGCACAGCATGTGAGATCTTAGTTCCCCAACCAGGGATCAAAGCCATGCCCCCTGCAGTGAAAGCACGGAGTCTTAACCACTGGATCGCCAGGGAAGTCCCACTTGTCTCTTTTTTCTTTATCCTTGATGTGCTGAAGTTTCACTCTTTGTGTGTTTGTGTGTGTGATGAATGTGCATGCATGCACACACATCATTCTTTGCAATTTCTGTTCAACACCTTGTATATTCAGCCCATGTATTGAATTGTTAATTTCGGTAATTACTTTTTTTTATTTCCAAGTATTGAAATTGGTTCCTGTAACAATTCCTTCTTTATTTCTCTGAGGTGTATGTATTTTAAAGTCCTTTTCAGATGCTCTATCATCACTGTTCCCTTGGTTCTTCCATTAATTGTATTGTCTTACATTCGTGGTATAAAATTTCCTCAGGTATAGGCTAATTTCTGGTTCTGCACTGACCTTCCAAGAGAGAATTCTCCCCAGTGTGTTCTGAGTTGTAAACTACTCCCTGCAGGCAGACAGCGAGCTGGAGGCATCACTGTGCAGCCAACATCAGACCTGGACCTCAGCCTCTAAATGGCTACAGCCTCTCCTGCTTCCCCTGTGCATTTTCTTTCCTTTCCTTTTCTTTTTAAAGAAAAGATTTACCATTTCAAGTCCAAAGAGTTTCTCTTCTTTGACTCCAGTCCTAGCTATGAATGTATTACTTTGCTTTAACAATATTTTCTACACAGACATAGAAGGGAAAGATTTCAGCACGTGGTCAAGCTGCTCTCTTGACAGTAGCTTTTTGTCTGTTGAAACCACTAAATAGTAAGACTTCAGAGGCCCAGAGCCAAACCTGGCTGCAGACTTCCCTGGGAGTGGCAGTGTGGGAGTAGCATCCAGGCCTCATTTGGGGGGGGCGGTCCTCTGTCTCACGCTGGCAGCACCATGATGGTCTCCTCTCGTGCCTGCTTAGCCCTCCCTGCTGGCATCTGCTGAGGTGCCTGTGATTCCTGGATCTCTGGTCAACCTCCAGGTCTCAGCTCAGTTTGTCCTGGGCCCGGGTCCCCCAACTGGGGGCGCCGTCTGCCTTCCCCAGGCCTGCTCCCTGGGAGTTCTGCGAGGCTGCCACCCCAGGCCCCTCCGCCCAGGAAGTCCCTGGCCTGTCCTTCCTCCACTGCAGCACATTGAGGCCTGAGGAGCCCCTCAGCTGGTGGTTCTCAAACTTCCGCATGCAGCAGAATCAGCTGTAGGGTGTTAAAATATAGGTTTCTGGGCTCTGCCCCCAAGAAACTCCAATTCTGGAGGTCTGGGGTGAGGTCTGAGAATTTCCACTTCTAACCGGGTCCGACTGGTGGGGAACCACAATTTGAGAGTCACAGCCCCAGACAGACAGCAGCGACTGTGCTCCCCTTTCTCTCAGCCCCAGACCTCGCCTTTGAAGTATCAAAGCCAGGAATGTGGCCGACCTCTTCTCTGATTTTCCTGGCTTGGGGACAATACTCACAGCTAGAAATCACAGCTGGAGGGCTGAGGGATGTCTGGGGTCACAGAAAGAAAACAGCACGGATCGACACCAAATCATCCGTCCAGTTTAGTTGGTATTTTAAAGTGCTGGTCTTTTTCTCTTCAAGAAGCCATGTACATACATAACTTTAAAAATCACACTTTTTTTCTTTTTCGTAGTTATTCCCTCCTCCACTTGGAATAAGAGACTCTGAGAACCGGATGGGACCACAGCAACCTGGAGAACATTCATATTACACACCCTGGTTCAGAAGCGAACCACAGCCACCTGGAGAACATTCATATTACACACCAGAAACGAAAAGCTGAAGCACTGCGGATACCCCCCACTGGCTCGACAGATGGGAGAAAGCCAATCTCGGGGAGCCGGGTCCACCCGCATCCCCTGCAGTTGCATCCAGGCCTGAACCAGGGACCCCTGTGCTTCCCAACCTCCCACCTTCTGGCACACGTTGTAGTTGCGCAGAGAAACATTTCATAGATGGCCTAACATATCTCTCTGCATATGTGATTTACTAGCTTGGTATTTTAAATATGTGAAATCTAAGTTACGTGTTACAATGTAAAACTCCACTAAGGTGTGGGAGGAAGGCGGAGCCTGAAGACAAATCCTGGCACGTCCTCCTCCCCCTCCCCTCCCCCCTCCTCCCCTCCCCTCCCCCTCCTCCCCTCCCCTCCCCCTCCTCCCCTCCCCTCCCCCCTCCTCCCCTCCCCTCCCCCTCCCCTCCCCCTCCTCCCCCTCCCCTCCCCCTCCTCCCCTCCCCTCCCCTCCTCCCCTCCCCTCTCCTCCTCCCCTCCCCTCCCCTCCTCCCCTCCCCTCCCCCTCCTCCCCCCTCCCCCTCCCCAGCCAGCTCTCCAGTGTGCGCTTGAGCCTGTGGGCTCCCAGCGCTCACAAAGGCCACTTTATCGAGTCTTTCAAACAGCTCTGGACCAAATGCTGCGCTCCACCCACTTCGCCTGGGCTCCTCACCTCCGCTCTGGTCCCTGCAGTCCGTTCTACACTCGGCAGCCAGAGTGTTTGTTGGTTCGTTTAATTTTATTATTATTTTTTACAGCCACACCTGTAATCGTGTTAGCAGCTATTAAACATGTCAGAAGAGTCTCAAGCTCAGGCCTCATACGGGAAGGATAACTTCAGACCTCCGATCAGATGGGCAAAGGCAGATCATTTGATTAACACTAGTGACCCCTGTGCGGGTAGCAGGCACTCTCGTCTGCTGCTGAAGGCCATGAAATTAGGAAGTGTCTGTCCAACCATTGTCATGGTCGTTTGACAATGTTTATCAAAGTTATACATTTGCATACTTTGAGACCCATTTTTAGAGATTTACCCTGGAGGGCCAAGTGTTATATGTTAATTATTTGCACCATTGTTTGTAATAGCAAAGGACTGGAAATAACCTAAAGGCTTATCAACAGGGGACAGGTTAAGATGTATAAGGGTATATTCATATCATGAAATTCTATATAGCTGTGAAAAACAATGAGGAAATTCTCTTTGTACAGACACAGAAAGTTTTTTAGGTTTTTTAGGTTTTACAGAGATTTTAACCTTTAAACAACAGAGCTTTAAAAAAACAACAGGTGAATACAAGTGAGTTTAACAAAGAAACGTTTAAAATAAATCTGAATGTAAGAACTACAGAACTGTTTCAGAAATAAAGCATACTACCTTGATGTGAAATTTATTTCTTAACCTTGCTGAGCTGGTTTTGTTCAGCTTAATTTACTGTTTAAAGGCATTATCTATTGGTTATGCCAGTGGGTATATGATTGATTGAATTTAGGGAACAGGGTTGACACAGCAGGTGCTAGTCCTGCATATTTTTTCTTAAATATTTCCCAATTGTGTTTTTCATTATTTCTTTTCAATATATAACTTTTATAACAAATTATTAGCTTTGATCTTGTAGTTTAAAATTGCAGGGAACTGGGGTAATCTTTTACTGAGCTGGATCTTAGAGAAAATGAATATTTAAATTTTAAAGTTTGCACATTTCATCTTTGTCCTAACATGAGTGCTTGTAACAAAATAAACAAAAATAAAATAAAAAGCCAAAAACTACCTTTATCCATACATGAAATTATAGATGAGGCATACACATTTCTTTAATGCTTCCCTTCCCTCCCCAAATATCATCTGATTGATTGATTGCCTATTATCTGGTGTCACCTCTTACATTGTAAGTAAGTTAATACTGAAAGGAAAGAAAGCACTTAAGTTTCACAGAAGCCGTTATGTTTGTAGTAGTGGGTCATTGCCTACTAATGAACTCCACCACTGTACACAGAATGAAGAATAATGCATGTTAATTTTCTTGTATTAAAGATGCCATGATTTGTAAAAAGTCTGTATTTTGCGGAATGTCTGGATTAAGAAGCATTACCAATAGGAATGGATCGATAGTTGAATAATGATTTTTTTTATACATAGACATATAAAATACAGCCAGGAAAACTTAAATTACTTTTTACAAAAAAAAAAACCACTCAATTTATGTTTTTTCAAAGACTGATCTTAGACCAAGTCAAAATAAATTCCCATTTATCATTTATTTTTAAGGTTAGAGAAATAATTTGTAAATATTTATTTAGACCTTTGATATGTATTAAAGCAATTAATTACACACCATGTAAGTGAGAGAATCAGGAGAAAAACCTTTTAAAAAGTTTTCTCCAGGTTTGTCAGGGTCACTCTAAAGAGCCTTCTGTGAAATGATCATCCATCCAGTCCTGATGCTGTTACAGATGGTGGTGACACAAGTTAATCGACAAGCTACTGCCCAGTGGTGCCCAATGGCTTGTAGGATCTGCCCAGTAGCCCCATTTCAGCACCGTACCTGGATTACGCAGGGACTCGGCATTCTCGGTCCCTCCTTGTTGCTGTGTGATTAGTCAGTGTTGCCACGGTGCCGTGGTCTGAGCGAGACGATGTAACCACGAACACTTAACCTTCTCTGATTGATTGTTTTTCAAGTTTTAAAACTTCGATCCACCCCTATGAGAGCAAGTTATTGTGGAACTATTTTTGGTGTAAAATCATTCCAGAGTGTGTACTATTTACCGATAGCTGCATGAAAGTAAGATTCATGTTACTTTGGCTTTTTTGTCTCCGTTGACACGGTTGCACATTTCCAAGTTACTACAGCGTGAAAACTGTGTGTTAAAAAAAAAAACAAACAAAATTTAAAAAAGAGATTGTGGCCTGGTTTTGTAAAAGTTTTAGGTAAAATTACAATTGATTGTTTTAGGAATCATTATTAAAAATTTTCTGCAATCATAAAGCTATATCAAGGTGTTGAGCTTAGCCACTATGCACATTGTAATTATTCATCATGGCTGTCCAGTTCTATGATGCATTCTGGCATTTTGTAAGCTGCTCTGACTAGCACTATATAGGTTCATTTAATGTGTTAACATTGGTTAATAAATGTATTTAAAAAAAAAAAAAAGAAAAATGGTTACGTGAAGAAAGCATGTTGCAGAATGGTGCTGTGGATCTGTGTACATTTGTTTGTACGTGCATCACATCTCTCTGGAATTGCACCCTGGAAACTGTTAACACTAAGCCCTGGTGAGGGAGCTGGGTGTCTGTGGGGGGAGGGGCTTTCCCCTCTGTCCTCTGCTGTTACTTTAGTTTCAAACCATGTTACAGTGTTGCCTACTAAAAAAAATACTACATAAAAATTTATAAAATGCATTATGGCAGCACCCACAACATGCCAGGCATGTAGCAGCTCCTTAGTCTTTGGTGAATGAATGAAATATGCCAGCCCCCCCTAGGGAATATGCTCTGTATTAGTTAACAGTTGCTTGAACAAATTACCCACGAACTTGGCAGCTTCAAACAACAAACATTTACTCCCCCCACCCCCCCTGCTGCCCCCCCACCACCAGGTTTCTGTGGGTTAGGAATCTGGAGATGGCTTAGCCATGGGCCCTGGTGGTGGCCTCTTGCGAGGTGGTAGCTGAACTCTAGGAACTGCAGTTCCCTGAAGGCTCGGCTGGGGCTGGGGCACCTGCTGCGGTCTCATGAATGTGGACTTGGCCGTGACCACCCCTGGGTCCTCACCGCTCAGGCCACCTCCTAAGCAGCTGGTGAGCTGAGAGAGAACAAGAGAGGGCATCCAGGGTAGAAGCCATGGTCTTTGCCTGTACTCCAGTCTCAGAGCTGACACCCCATCACTGCTGCTGTGTTCTGTTCATTAGAAGCAAGCCAACAAGTCCAGTCCACACTCAAAAGGACGGGATCACACGGGGCGTGAATCTCAGGAGGTGCAGGTCATCGAGGGCTGAGAGGCCACCTGCCACGCACTCTGATGGCTTCACCCATTCCTTTTCCTAGATAAAGTCTTTGACAAGGCCTCGTAGGCCTGGCCTGACGCCTGCACACCCCCTCCCACCTCTTCTGCACAAGCCTTTTTTTTTAAATTTTTATTTTATATTGGAGTATAGTTGATTTACAATGTTGTGTTAGTTTCAGGTGTACAGCATAGTGATTCATTTATACATGTACATGTATCTATTCTTTTTCAGATTCTTTTCCCACTTAGGTTATCACAGAATATTGAGTAGAGTTCCCTGTGCTATACATTAGGTCCTTGTTGATTATTTTATATATAGTAGTGTGTATATGTCAATCCAGAACTCCCAATCTATCCCTCTTCCTCACCTTTCCCCTTTGGTAACCATAAGTTTGTTTTCTAAGTCTATGAGTCTATTTCTGTTTTGTAAATAAGTTCATTTGTGTCATATTTTAGATTCCACATGTAAGTGATATCATGATATTTGTCTTTCTCTGTCTGACTTACTTCACTTAGTATGATAATCTCCAGGTCCATCCATGTTGCTGCAAATGGCATTATTTCATTCTCTTTTATGGCTAATATTCCATTGTATATAAATATGTACAACATCTTCTGAAACTATGATTAAAAAACTCCCAACAAACAAAAGTCCAGAACAAGATGGCTTCACAGGCAAATTCTATCAAACATTTAGAGAAGAGATAACACCTATCTTTTTGAAACTATTCCAAAAAATTGCAGAGGAAGGAACATTCCCAAACTCATTCTATGAGGCCAACATCACCCTGATACTAAAACCAAACAAAAATACCACAGGACTTCCCTGGTGGCACAGTGGTTAAGAAATCTGCCTGCCACTGCAGGGGACACAGGTTCGAGCCCTGGTCTGGGAAGATCGCACATGCCATGGAGCAGCTAAGCCTGTGCACCACAACTACTGAGCCTGCGCTCTACAGCCCGAGAGCCACAACTACTGAGCCCACATGGCACAACTACTGAAGCCCGCGCACCTAGAGCCTGTGCTCTGCAACAAGAGAAGACACCGCAATGAGAAGCCCGCGCACTGCAACTAGAGAAAGACCACACGCAGCAACGAAGACCCAACGCAGCCAAAAATAAACTTAAAAAAAAAAAAAAGAAACAAAGATACCACAAAAAAAGAAAATTACAGACCAATATCACTGAGGAACACAGACACTAAAATCCTCAACAGAATACTACAATTCAACAATACATGAAAAGGATCATACACCATGATCAAGGGGGATTTATCCCAGGGATGCAAAGATTTTTCCATATCCATACATCAATCAGTGTGATAGACCACATCAACAAATTGAAGAATAAAAACCATATGATCGTCTCAATAGATGCAGAAAAACCTTTTGACAAAATTCAACACCCATTTATGATAAAAACTCTGCACAAGCTTTTCTTAAGTTCCCCAAACATGCTGGGCTCCTGCCAGCTCCGAGGCCTCTGCACATGCTGTTCCCACCTCCTGGAACTTTGGCTCCAATGTAAGGGAAGCCCAGCCCCCTCTCCCACTAAGGGCTGCTGTAGCCTTTGTCCTGTCCCTTTGTTTGTGTGACTGATGGACAAATGCCCGTGTCTCCCGGAAGCTCTGAGAGGACACTGAGCTCGTGTGGTTTTGCTTCCCCGGTTGCTCCAACGCCAAACACTGATTACATGGTAACTACTCAATACATAGTAGGTAGATGAATTCATCCTTTTCCTTGAATCAGTCAGGGTCCCAGCAAGAAGCAGATGGTACCTTCCAAAGAGGTAAAGGAGGAGCATTCAGGAAAAAGACAATTGACCAAGGTGGGGCAGCGTGAAGACAAATCAACAGGCTAGCCCTCGGGGGCTGGCAACACTGGGGGCTGTAGCACCTCCAGGCCAGTTGAGGGAAGATTACTGGAAGCCAGTGAGACCTGCAGGTGTGGGTGGGGCTGGGAGGCGAGGGTGCAGTGGGTGTGGGTGGGGGCTGTGGTCTTCCTGGAAGGACAGACGTGGCCCATTCCCAGCGCCTTGGGAGGAAGGGGCCGGGGAAGATCCACCAACATCGCCCTCCTGCCAATACCTCCCATTGGGCAAACCAACCGGGAGCCGGGGTGCCCACAGACCCCGCCCACAGAGGCCACTTCCCGGGCACAGAGCCGGGCGGGAGAGGGTAGAGGGTGGGTCTGAGGGACAAGCAGGGGCATATCCCACGCAGCCCACTGACTCACCCTCCTATCCTTTGTCGGCCACCATCTTAGTGCAGGATCATGGCAACTCGGTCACATTCTCACTTGGAAATGAAAATGTTAACCAGTTTTGCTCCCATGAGAAGTGGGGGAAAAGGGGGGAAGGAAACAGTGTGTGAACGTAAAGCACACTAGGTGCCAGGGAGGATGTTGTTTTCCCCGTGTGGACGCACATCTGCAATATTTTTCAGCCACATCTGGGACAGCAGCTGCAATTGGAGTCACTACCAGATTAAGTTTTCGACAATCCGTTGTCATTGGATTGGGACAAGAGGCAAGTCAAACGGGGTTGGGACAGCCGTCCCTCCCTGCCCCTTTCCAGGCTCCGACCGTGCTGGTGAACCCCGCAGCTTCCCCAGATGGAGTGTCTCTTCTGGTTTAGGATCCTGGGAGCGAGGGGCAGTTCCTTAGCCTTTCCTCCAATGACGGTTCTCATCCCACAGGTCCGGGGAGCCAATCTGGGGACTCTGCAAGGGCCCCTGGATGTTTAGTCCAGTGACACACTCCGGAACTGGGAAGAAATGCAGGGTAGGTCTGCAGGCCTGTTAGACCCATTGGGAGTCAGATTTGGGCCGAAACTTCACTCTCCTGATGACCACGAGCCCCCAGTTGGCCTGTAGAGCCCAGTGACATTTTGCTTTCCTAAGAGTTTTCTAAACATTTCCTAGGAATTAATGTCACTTCAGCGACAACGTCCAGAAATCTCCAAAGGTCTTGGCGTTGCCCTTTATCCAGGGCATACATGACCCTAGTAAATGGCCCAGAGCTCCTCCAGGGAGGGGTCAGAGGGAGACTGACAGCATATACTTGCGGCAACATTGCAGGATCCTACTCAGACGCTCAGCCTCCCCTTTAATCAAGGGCCTCTGGGTCTGGGAACTGCCTTGCGTCTGGACATTTGGCCCCTATTCATTTCATTCTTTGGGGTCCATTAGCCACCGCCAGAGGTCACGTGGGTCAAAGCATTCTGGTTATGCCTGTCTTCCTGCTCATTACAACACATACACCCCCTTTGGCAGTTAAACACTGCCACTTGGTTTTTGCCTCTGTGGAATCCCACCATCACCAAGGACACCCGGGTCTGTCTCAACAGTGACCTCTCCCACCGTCAGACCTGGTCCGCAGAGGAGAGCACGCACAGGGTCTTTGAGCAAGAGAGGTTGGTCTCCTGAGACACAGGCCGGCAGGCCGTTGCCAGCAGCCGGAAACAGACTCCAGTCCAGACAGACTCAAGGGTCGAGGTTCTTACCTCCCCGAGACTCTACTCAGATGTTTGCATCCCAGACTTCAGGGTCGTACTCGTTTCCAAAGCATGTCCACGTAGGATACCCGTCACACCTTTGAATTCAACTGACATTGTAATTCTGCCATATTCACAAAGCCCGTGTCTGACTTTTGGCAAGGGTATCTCTATGTTTACGGCAAATAACAGATTCTCTGGGCGCATGGTAGAAATTCTCTGGTTTTCTGTAAGCCCCAAGTTTTAACTCAGAGTTTGTCATTTTCTTTCTGCTGGGTCTCTGGTGTAGCAAGAACTGGCCACACACCCTACAGCCCTTGAAGTCCTTGAAGTCCCCCCATTAAGGGCTGAGGTCACCTGCCTCTCTCCCCACGCCTGCCCTTGCCTCCCCACCCCTACCTCCCAGACCCCCAGGCTCTGACTTTAGTAAGGACTTCATCCAAAGCAACTGCAGGTGGCAATTTGACCAATTGGGATGCCCCGAGTGGCCTGGATTACTGGCACGTTTTTTTCCCACCGTCAAGAGCTCAGCCCTGTGTTCAGGGCCCAGAATCTATCTCGGAGGCTCTGTTTCCGGGGATGATGACTGGTACCTGCACTGTGTGAATCAGGGTCCAGGTGGGGAAACAGAACCCACACTGGCTGTTTTCAAAGAGAGCTTTAACACACAGCATTGTTTCAGCAGGATTGGGGGACTCAGTGAGCCAGGCTAGCTGACGATGAAGTCACTTCCACTGCTGCAGCCAAGCCCTGGCCGAGGGCACTGACTTTAGCACATCTCACCCAGTCGGTCCAGCCTCATCCCACCCTCCGGGGCTGCTCCCTGGGGGGCCCCACCGGTGCAGGCTGCCCTGCCGTCTGCCCCACTAGGGCCTTTACTACCCACACGCCAGGAGCGGGGCTCTAGCCAGTCTGTTGTTGCTGCAGCCCAGGGCCCAGGTCAGCGTCTGGCAAGGGAATATTTTTAAGATATATGATTAATGATGAAATCAATTCTCACAACCACTTTCTGAAGAAGAAGCAAAGGCCCCATTTTTCAGTTGAGGCCCCTCAGCCTCACCTGAACCACCTGAAATGAGGCAGGGGGTTTTCAGAGAAATGCCTGGTAGACAAAAACTGTCACTGGAGGACGTCACCATTTTACAGCATCCGTGATCATAGTGATGACCAGCATGATTCGGCACATTTTGCACATGAGGCCCTGGATTCAGAGATGTACGTGTGCCACTGAGTCCAAGTCTCGTGACCACCCCGTAAGGCAAGTAATGGTATTTCCCCATTTTACAGTCGAGGGAACTGAGGTTGGGTAGAGGAGAGGTATCTGTCCAGGGTCAGAGCCCCGGGCTGAGTCCTGGCTTGGCCGGAATTGCTCAATCACGATGCACACTGCTGCTTTGGAACAGACATTTTTAGACAGTTGTGTATTGTGTAGGCAGAACAATGGCCCCCCGAGATGCTCACATCCTAACCTCTGGACACTGGACACTTACAGGACACTGGACAGTGGACTCTGGACACTGGACACTTACAGGAAAAAGAGACTTCCTAGATGTGGTGAAGGGCGTCGAGATGGGGAGATTTCCCTGGATTCTCTGGGTGGGCAGAATCGAATCACTTGAGTTCTTTTTTTTTTTTTAATTTTATTGGAGTATAGTTGTGTTAATTTCAGGTGTACAGCATAGTGATTCAGTTTACATATAGATGTTATATATTCATTCTTTTTCAGATTCTTTTCCCATATAGGTTATTACAGAATACTGAGTAGAGTTCCCTGTGATATACAGTAGGTCCTTGTTGTTTATCTATTTCTTATATAGTAGTGTGTGTATGTTAATTCCAAGCTCCTAATTTATCCCTTCCCCCCCTCCGTGTTTCCCTTTTGGTAACCATAAGTTTTCCATGTCTGTGAATCTGTTTCTGTTTTGTAAGTAAGTTCATTTGTATCATTTTAAAGATTAGATTCCACATATGAGTGATATCATATGATATTTGGCTTTCTCCGTCGGTCTTACTTCACTTAGTATGATAATCTCTAGGTCTATCTATGTTGCTGCAAATGGCATTATTTCATTCTTTTTTATGGCAGAGTAATATTCCATTGTATATATGTACCACATCTTCTTTAAACATTCATCTGTCAATAGACATTTAGGTTGCTTCCATGTCCTGGCTATTGTAAATAGTGCTGTAATGAACACTGGGGTGCATGTATCTTTTCAAATTATGGTTTCCTCCAGATATATGCCCAGGAGTGGGATTGCTGGGTCATATGGTAGCTCTATTTTTAGTTTTTTAAGGAACCTCCATACTGTTCTCCATAGTGGCTGTACCAATTTACATTCCCACCAATGGTGTAGGAGGGTTCCCTTTTCTCCACACCCTCTCCAGCACTTATTTTTTGTAGACTGTTTAAATGATGGCCATTCTGAGCGGTGTGAGGTGGTACCTCATTGTGGTTTTGATTTGAATTTCTCTAATAATTAGTGATGCTGAGCATCTTTTCATGTGCCTTTTGGCCATCTGTATGTCTTCTTTAGAGAAATGGCTATTTAGATCTTCTGCCAATTTTTTGATTGGGTTGTGTTTTTTTTGACATACGCTTGAGTTCTTAAAAGCAAAGACCCTTTCCCACCTGTGGCCAGAGAGAGACATGAAGCCAGAAGCAGGGCCAGAGACATGCAATTTTCTTGGCTTTGAAGGTGGAGGAAGGGGGATGTGAGCCAAAGAATGTGAGTGGCCTCTAGAAGGTGGAAAAGGCAAGGATGCAGATTTTCCCCGGGAGCCTCTAGAAGGAATCAGCCCTGCCCACACCTGGATTTTTAGTTCAGTGAGATCTGTGTTGGACTTCTAGCCTATAGAACTGTAAAATAATCAGTCTGGGGCTTCCCTGGTGGCACAGTGGTTGAGAATCTGCCTGCCAATGCAGGGGACATGGGTTCGATCCCTGGTCCGGGAAGATCCCACATGCCGCGGAGCAACTAAGCCCATGAGCCACAACTACTGAGCCTGTGATCTAGAGCCCGTGAGCCACAACTACTGAGCCCGCGTGCCACAACTACTGAAGCCCACACGCCTAGAGCCCGTCCTCCGCAACAAGAGACGCCACCGCAATGAGAAGCCCATGCACCGCAACGAAGAGTAGCCCCTGCTTGCCGCAACTAAAGAAAAGCCCGCGCACAGCAGCAAAGACCCAACGTAGCCAATAAATAAATAAATAAAATAAATAAAATAAAACAATCAGTTTGTGTTACTTTAAGCCACAAGTTTGTGGTCATTTGTAACAGAAGCAACACCTTCCCCTGGAACCTGGGAGAAGGTTCCAGGGGAAGCTGTGCTTCAGCCACTCTGGAGGAGGCCTGTCCACCTCCACCTGCCACATTCCCGGAAATGACACAGTGGGTCCGAGTCTTGAGCGGGACTTTTCCGGGAATGGCTCAGTCATCTCCCCAAATTAGCTCCCACGTTCAGTGACATATGGACAAAGATGTCCAGTGGTTAAGCAGGGAAGACACCAGCCCCAGCCAGTCATCGTTGTTATGGTGATAGTTGTCATTATTATATCATCATATACAACAGTCACGTCTACGGGCTGCTCTGAGGGTCTATAGCAGCAGTCCCCGACCCTTTTAGCACCAGGGACCCGTCTTGTGGAAGACAATTTTTCCACAGATGGCGGGGGGTGGGGGGATGGTTCAGGCAGTAATGTGAGCGATGGGGAGCGATGGGGAGTGGCAGATGAAGCTTTGCTGGCTCGCCCCCTACTCACCTCCTGCTGTGCAGCCTGGTTCCTAACAGGCCGCGGACTGGTAACAGGGTTGGGGACCCTTGGTCTATAGCATCCCAGGCACTCCAGCTTTCTGTCCAAAGCAGCTCCTGTAGCCCGAGGGCAGGTCTCCAGGGAGAAGTATGGGTGCAAGCTGCAGCCAGCAGAGGGTACACATGGTCAGAGGGACCCTGGTGGCCTGGCGGGGACAGCCACCCTGCCTGCTAAGCCCAGCCCGTACCTCTCAGAACTACTTGCTTCTCACAGTGAATTGACTTCATCTTGTCCTGGCTCCTTCCAGGTTCTGGTCGGTCGCATTATCTGAGGGAAATCTTGCCAGGGAGGGTCAGTGGTCCTGAGGCCACAAATGATATTCAACATCCATCCCCCTCCCTGTTATGGGCTGAAATGTGTTCCCCCCACCCCGACCCCTGCTCCAGATTCCTGTGCTGTAGTCCTGGCCCTCGGTAGCTCAGAATGTGGCTGTATTTGGAGATAGGGTCTATACAGGGGTGATGAAGTTAAAATGAGACTGTTAGGATGGGCCCTAATCCAATATGAGTGGTGTCTTTTTTTTATTATTTTTTTTTTCAATTTGATTAAAGTATAGGTGATTTACCACGTTGTGTTAATTTCTTCTGTACAGCAAAGTGACTCAGCTATACACACACACACATATATGTGTATATATATGTGTGTGTGTGTGTATATATATATATATTCTTTTTCATATTCTTTTCCATTATGGTTTATCACAGGATATTGACTATAGTTCCCCATGCTATACAGTAGGACCTTGCTGTTTATCCATTCTATATATAATAGTTTGCATCTGCTGATCCCAAACTCCCAATCCATCCCTCCCCCATGGAAACCACAAGTCTGTTCTCTATGTCTGTAAGTCTGTTTTTTGTTTCATAGCTATGTTGATTTGTATTGCATTTTAGATTCCACAAATAAGTTATATCATATGGTGTTTGTCTTTCTCTGTCTGACTTACTTCACTTAGTATGATAATCTCTAGGTCTATCCATGTTGCTTCAAATGGCATTATTTCATTCTTTTTGATGGCTGAGTAATATTCCATTGTGTATATGTACCACAACTTCTTTATCCATTCATCTGTGGATGGACATTTAGGTGGCTTCCATGTCTTGGCTATTGTAAATAGTTCTGCTATGAACATTGGGGTACATGTGTCTTTTTGAATTATAGTTTTGTGTGGGTATATGCCCTGGAGTAGGATTGCTGGGTCATATGGCAACTCTATTTTTAGTTTTTTGAGGAAACTCCATACTATTTTTCACAGTGGCTGCACCAATTTACATTCCCAGACTGTGTCCTTTTAAAAAGGGGAAACAGGGACAGAGAGACAAACATAAGCAGAGGGCAGCTGATGAGAAGACACAGGAAGAAGACGGCCATCTAAAGCCAAGGACAGAGTCCCAGAGCAGACCCTGCCCTCCAACCCTCAGAAGGAAACCACCCTGCTGATATCTCCATCTCAAACTTCTGGCCTCCAGAGCAGTGAGACAATACATTTCTGTGGTTTAAGTCACGCGGTCTGTGGCAGTTTGATATGGCAGCCCCAGGAAATGAGTACCCTCTGCTGCCATCTGGTCTGAACTCGGCTCAGGCTCGGCCGTACTGCTGGCGGGGTGGGGGAGCCCGGCGGGATCACCTCTATCTCTGGGTGATAGGAGACCCTGGCTGCCGTGCATATCAGGATGGCTGCAGGGCTGTCTAGTCCCTGCGCGTGGGAGCACCAGAGATGCCACGATGAGCCCCTGGTCCAAACACACTGCTCCTGTTCCTTTCTCGACAAGAAAATCAGGGTCAACTTTCCAGACCAGGGAAAGGCCTTTGTTTTACCTGCTTGTCTCCTGGCACAAGGAGCTCCAAGTTACCAGGTAGAAGCTGTAGCTTTAAGTCCAGTGTGATCTTCCTGGGTGTCCTAGGGGAAGAGTCTTCCCTCTGGCAGTGAGGACCTCTCGACCCTCAGTCAACCCACAGAACCTAAAATCATGGTGTTGGGAAGCATGGCTCCCCTACGTGGGTCCCTGGGAACCATGATGAGTGGGTCCTTCCTACCAGGGGTGCTGCTGGTTCCTATACTTGAGCATCAGGTCGTGACAGACCTTTGGCTGCAGTCCCCTCCCTCCCCACCCCCCCAGAAGCAGTGCCCAGTCCTGCAGGGCGGGTCCCTGAGCCCGCAACTCAGCTACAACTTCCGGAGGCTGTTCCCCTGCTCCACTGGCCAAAAGCTCCTGGTTGGTGTGGAATTTGGTGGGGACACAGATCTTATGATCATATGCCCATTGCGCCCTACATGTTCTGGGCTACGAAGGCTCCCTGGTCCCAGGTAATTTGTGCAGGATCCAGGTTGGTGAATCAAACACATGAGTCCTTGAGTAGTGGTTCCTACAGGAGATGCTAATCCCCCCCTGGAATACACACCGATCCCAATCAGGGCGCATTGCTGTGATTTCAGCCCCTGAGCAGCTGGTGGTCTCTGTGAGGGCTGGTGGCCTCTGTGAGGGCTGGTGGCACATCAGGGGCTCATCGTGGTCTCTGTGGCTGATGGTGGGATGTTCTGCAGGATCCAGATCAGCCTTAGTGGGAGGAAGTCTGCGCTGCAGCCCCCTTCTCTGCCAGCACCCCTGATTGTCATGGGTCTGGGCAAAGTCCTGGGCAGGCTGAGGACGGACGTTGGGTCATCTCTGTGCCCTGTCCGCCTGGCTGTGTTGTGCTTCCTGGGTGCTCCCTGACTGCATTCTGTGCAACACCAAGATCCTGCCACAGACTGCCTCTTCCTGTAGGGTCACCCACGTGCGGCCACCACGTCGCAGAGCCTCTAATCTTGCTGCGTGGGTCCTTACCAACCAGCCAGGCCATTCTCTGCTGCCTGTAAAGATGTCCAGCCTTGAGCCACCTCTCGCTTCACACAAAGTGGGAGGCCAGGTGCACAGCCTGGAGTCTGTCCCCTCACTGCTGTCTTTGGGGGACCCCCCCCCACACCAAGGGGGCCCCATTCCTTCCCCATCAGGGCCTGACTCTGGCCCAGGTGGATGGCTGGGGCTGTGGATTCAGGCAGCTCTGAAGTCCTGCTTCTCTCCAAATGCCCCAGACCGGCTCTTCTGGCCGCAGGAGACAAGGGTTTGCACAAATGCTGCCTTGGGCCCTAAACTGGTAAAGGATCCACCCGAGCTATGCCTCTTCTCTGTTTCTCTCCTCCCTTCCATCACCAGAAACACTGCCCGATTCCGTGCATCCCCTTCCTCCTGGCTTCTCAGAACAGCAATGCTCCGGAACGAGGGCCACTGGGACCCTCGGCACTGGACCCACAGCTGCCTGGAGGTCACCTGGCTCCAGAGTCCCAGCCTCAGGGCTGGCCTCTTAGGGCCACTGCTGGACCATTGAGCTTTGGTCTGGAGCCAGAGAAGCAGAGCCGGAGGTGAGACACCTGTGCAGGGGACTTCTAGGAAAGAGCTCCCAGGAGAGACCATTGGGGTGGGGGTGGCCAGGACAGGCCGTGGGAGAAGCTGAGGAAGCGGGGCAGTTTCAGGTGAATTCCCAGAGCCGCTAGATCCCACAGGGCGCTCTGAGGGTCAATTCCACCTCGGGGTTCGTCCCCCCTGGCAGTAAGAGAGCTTCTCTGTTCCCTACCTGTCTCTGCCAAAAATAATAAAATAAATTAATAATAATAAAAAAAACAACAACAAACCTCTGCTTTTTCTAGACACGCCAGCACCTGCGTGGTGGACCCCTCCTCAGAGGCCCACCCAAGGGTGAGGCCCGTGCCCCATGTTGCTCCGCAGATACCTGTGTCCTGCAGCCCATTCTGTGTGGTCACTGAAGGTCACTGAAGGCCTGAGTCTGGAGGGTCAGGAGCCAGAGGGTTCATAGTTATAATCATTGCTATAAAGCCTGAATTTGGGGGCAGAATCTACGTCCTGAAGTCGGTCAAAAAAATCGACAGTATTTACTTTGGGGGAAGGTCCTTTGCTTCCGTGGTTGGCAAAGGCATTTCCATACTACCTCCCTCTGTGTCTGCTAAAGTAAAGGAAAAACATGTTAGAGTGGGATATACTCTAACAGGTTAGAGTTCACTCAAATTCACTCTAGTGAATTTCCCCAGTGACTTAAGTCCTGAGGGTAAAAGAATCAAAGACCTCCATGGGGGTGGTTCCATCCTGGACCTTGGGGATTTTCGAGGTCCACTCGCTCACCTGAACAGAGGAGGAAACCATACGAGGGAGGCTCCAGGTGACCTACTTGGAGCCCTGCCCTGGCTGGTGTCTTAGCTGGGGCTGGAATACAGGACCCCTGGCTCCTGGTTCAAGGCACTTCGACTGCACAGGATGAAGGGGTAAGGAAGATGAGCCCAAGTACTTGGTGTTGACGAGAGGTGAGACCCAATGAGGCTTGTGCCGAGGGGTGACTTATGGAGAGCGGTTCTGCTGACCCCACAGAGAGAGGACATGTGTGTGTCAATCAAATCCACTTACACACTCAGGGGGGGAATGAAAGAAAAATTAACTTTCTGTCTTTCGGGAATGTCCTCCCCAGCCTATGAGGCAGAGCATTAGTCTTCTGCCCTATATAGGGAAGGTGTGCATTATTTGTAAAAACTAAGTTATGTCAAGTGCTGAGGAATTGACAGGTTTTTGGCTCCACTTTCCTGCCTTGTGGGAATTCTTGCCTAGCTGGGGAGCTTCTCGGCTGAAGGGGACGGGCACCAAGCCTGCAATTCAAGAATACTGCCACTAAGTGGCGACAGGGAGCAAGACCAGTGGTTCAACCCTACAGCCAGGGAGGTATCTATTGGGTTGGACAAAAAGTTTGTTCGGATTAAGATGTTATGGAAGATGCCACTTTAGTGGCATCAGATGGGGTCTATTTTCTTCTCTTGGGGAAAGGGACCAGGGATTTCAGATGTCTGTTACTCTCCAAAGGGTTAAGAACCAGGGTTATGAATGATAATTTAAAAATTTTGCTTTGGGATAGATAATAATATTATATACTTCAAAAATAAAAAAGGTAATCAGTGAAAAGTCTTCCTGTGACTCCTGCCCTAGCCACCAGTTTCCTTCCCACAGGCGACCAATATTTATGAGTTTCTTGTGATCCTTCCAGAGAGGCTGTATGATGGCACACAAGCAGGTGTATGCTCGCTCTTTTTTCCCTTTTCTGTTTTTACACACATTGGCACACTGATCACATCTTCTGCTCTTTGTGCTTTCACTTAACAAACTATCTTGAAACTTCCATGTTAATTCATCATATGGTTCCTTGTCCTCTCCTTGTATTTCAGGGTTTGGATGTGCCCTCACGTTTTTAACAGTCCCCCAGTCAAGAATACCGAGGCTGTTTGCAGTTATTTGTGACACAATAATGCAATGAATAACTCTGCAAAATAATATGGCTAGCTTGCACATGTGTGGTATACATGTTTAAAAACTCCTAGATGGGCTTCCCTGGTGGCACAGTGGTTAAGAATCCTCCTGTCAATGCAGGGGACACGGGTTCGAGCCCTGGTCCTGGAAGATCCCACATGCCGCGGAGCAACTAAGCCCGTGCACCACAACTACTGAGCCTGCGCTCTACAGCCCATGAGCCACAACTACTGAGCCCACGTGCCACAACTACTGAAGCCCTCGCTCCTAGAGCCTATGCTCTGCAACAAGAGAAGCCACTGCAATGAGAGGCCCGCACACCGCAATGAGGAATAGCCCCCGCTCGCCGCAACTAGAGAAAACCCGCGCACAGCAATGAACACCCAATGCAGCCAAAAAAAAAAAAAAAAAAAGAAAAAGAAAAAAAAACCTCCTAGAAATAGAGTTCCTAGGTCAAAGGGCTTGTACATTTGTAATTTTGATAGAAGTGATCTAATATTCCTCCATAGAAGTTGTGCTGATTTACACTTCCCAGGAGAAGTGCCGAAGTTCATGTTTCCCCTTGCCCTCTGGAACATATTGTGTTATTGCACTCCTGGGTCTCTAACAGGCAAAAACCATGGCACCTAGGTATAGTGTTAATTTGCATTTATCATTCTGAATAAGGAGGACATCTTTTCAGATGTTTAAAAGTCATTTGTATTTCCTTTCCTGTGAACTCTCTACTCCTTACCTTTGTCTATTTTTTCTTTTGAGTTGTCCTTTTTTCTATTTCTAGATGCTATCGACGTATTAGGGAAGTTAACTGTTGGTGAAATGAGTTGCAAATATTTTGCTTCTGGTTTGTTGTTGACATTGCTTACGGTGGTGATTGCCAGGCAGGGATTTTTATGAAGTCAAATTTAACAATCTTTTTTTTTTTTTTTAAAGTATTTGTTTTTATTTATTTATTTATGGCTGTGTTCGGTCTTCGTCTCTGCGCGAGGGCCCCCTCCAGTTGCGGCAAGCAGGGTCCACTCTTCATCGCGGTGCGTGGGCCTCTCACTATCGCGGCCTCTCTTGTTGCGGAGCACAGGCTCCAGACGCACAGGCTCAGTAATCGTGGCTCACGGGCCTAGTTGCTCCGCGGCACATGGGATCTTCCCAGACCAGGGCTCGAACCCGTGTCCCCTGCACCGGCAGGCAGACTCCCAACCACTGCGCCACCAGGGAAGCCCAAATTTAACAATCTTTTACGTTACAGCTTTTCAGTTTTGTGGAATACTGAGAAGAGCCTTCCCTACTCCAAGATTCTTGAAAAATCCTCTGAAAAGAGATGGCTGGCTGGAGCCCGGCAGACTCAGGAGCCCTGAGTGAGGCTGGGGCGGGCCTGTGCCTTCGACCCCGTGGACTGCGAACACCAGCCACGGTTGCTCCCGTGCGCAGGGCTGGGGTCTAACCCTGTTGGTTGGCCCAGAGCTTGCCCATGGGAAGAGGGGACCACAAACAGCAAAGACAGCTTACCTCAGGGGCCAGGGGGATGGGTCAGGAACCTGCCCCTGGCCTGCTTCTGGGCTCTGCCTTTGTGGCCTTCTTTTGGCACTTGAGCTGCAAAGCTGCCCTACCAGGACACACCTCTGCCCCCCTCCCACCCAACTGGAGGCTCAGGCCCTCTGGGTCACTGTGAGCGTTGGGGGGTGCCAGGGGGAGTTGGGGAGCAGGGAGGGAGACAGGCCCACAGGGCCCATTCACAGGAAGTCCACACCAAGTCTGCGCTGGTCCGGCTGGGGACTCAGCTTTTCCCAGGCCTTCCGCTCAGGGCGGCAGGAGGAGGTCCACGCAGGCCTCCTCTTCCCTCTTCAGAACTGCACCCACCGCACTGGCACCCTAATCCAGCCAAAAGAAGAGACAACAGAAGGCAAATAATCAGGATTTGAGCGAGGGAGTCACCAGAGCCCGGCTCGGACCGACAAGGCACCCTGCGCACTACTCCAGGTGGAGCCCGCAGGTTACACGACTGTGTGGGACCGAATGAAATGGCCAGAGGGGTCAAAGGTGACACCAGCGTCTCCAGCATAACCTTCAGGGGGTTCCAGGGGGATTATTCCCACTGTAGGGTGGATCACCTCCTCTCCTTGGGATGTGTGTGGGGAGCTGGAAGTGGACGTGGTTTGGGTCCTCTCCGTTCAGGACTGCAAGGAGGGAAAGGGCTGGGGTGAGGCCCTGGGGGAGGGGAGGCCAGTGGTCGAGGCCAAGGCAGCACAGGACATTGGAAACGGGGTGACGGGATGGTTCCCAAGGATCTGGCATGCAACCCGCGACTAGGGGATCTGCGGCGGGTAGGCAGCAGGAGTCCTCCCGTCCGGAAGGGGCTCTCCGTGGCCGAGATCCTACCAGGGCTTCTGGCCTGGGGCTCCCTCTCGCCACGCCGCCGCGTGGGGCCGGGCAGGGCGCGGTCGCCGGGGCCCCTCCGCCGAACACGCTCGGGAGCTCGCCAGGGGGCAGCGCGGCGCCCAGGGCAGGTGCGGGCGCAAGAAAGCCTCGCTGTCACCTGTTCCACCCGCCGGAGGACCAGACCCCAACGGCTCCTGATCCCGCAGGTCCCGGGCGCGCCCGAGAATTTGTGTGCTCCCCAGGACCCGGGGCGGTTGGAGGGCCGCGGCTTCCAGAGCTGGGCTCGGGCCCCCAGCCCCGAAGCCGTCCCCGCAGCATCCGGACCCCAGGTGCGCCCTCCTGCCCGCTGACTGTCCCGGCGCGGGCTCAGGGGAAGGGGCTGGGCACGCACGCATCTTTGTCCTCCTCCCTGTCTTCCCGCCGCGCGCTCTCGCCGGGCAGGGGGCGCGGGCGAGGCCGGGGCGGGGCGGGGCGCGAGCTGCCAGCCGCAGGCCGGTGCGGGGTGCACCCGCGGGCCGCGCCGCGTGCGCCGGGCAGGGGCGGCCCTGCGTGCCGTACGCCGCGTCCGGGGCGCGCCCGCTGCTATCCAGTTTCCCGGGCTCCGCAGCATCTCGGTGCGCGGCTCACAAAGAGCTGCGGCGGCGGCCCCGCGCTCGGCCTCGCTGACGGAGCGGCGGCGGCGGGCCGGGGCGGCAGTGCACCCGCGCGGCCCCGCGCCCGCGCCAGGTAAGCGGGAGTCCGGGCCGCTCGACCCGCCCGCGGCCGCAGTCTGAGGGCGCCCGGGCGGGAGCGGGGTGCTGGGGCGCTGGGGGCGCAGTCGCGTGGCGCCGCGGGCGGGGGGCGCCGGGGGGTCGGGGGGAGCGGACCGGCGCCCCCTGGACCGGCGGGCGGGCGCGGCGGGGCCGAGCCGGCGGCTCGCTCATCCCGGGCGGGGGGTGCCGCGGCGAGGGGCGACCCGGCGCGGACCCGGGGCGCGGGCCGGCGGTGGCTGCCCGCTCGGGTCCCGCCGGGCTGGCCGGGCCGCTGGAGCGTTCCGCGGCCCCGCTGGGCGCTGGCACCGAGTCCCTGTGCCGGGCGGCAACTCCCGAGTTTGGGGTCGTTTCTGGGTTCCCTGCCTCCTGGGAAGCCGAGCCCCGGTCTTCGAGCCCTCCCCGTTTTCCCTTTATAACGAGGCCCAGCAGGAAAAACTCCTCAATTAAAAATTCTACGGCCAGGTTCCCCTGGGCGGCCGGCGCAGGGCTGGGGGCGCGGCGCGGACCTGCCCCACCGGCCTAGCCCCTTCCCTTCCCACGCCTCCACCATCCCGGCCAGGCTGCTGCTGGGAGGTTGGGCTTCTGATGGTCAAGGCGAACGGCGAGCCCCCCGCCCCCGAGCTGGGCGGTGCGCCGGGCGGGCCTCGGTGTGCCAAGGCCGGGGGCGTACTTGCCCTGGACCCGGTGCCGGTGCCGAGGGAGGGTCTCGAGGGGCCCACCCAGCCGGGGCCTCGCGGAGAGAGGAGGTTATTAGCCTGTTGGTCTCAACTTAGTATTTACTTGCAGAAGGAAGACTTGATTTTTTTCAAAGCTATTCGAATACGGCCTGACAGGGGCCAGCCTCAGATCTGGTTAAGCGAACTCACAAATGGCCGTGGGGACGGTCAAGTACCCCAAACCAGGCATCTCCTTTGTTCCCTTCATCCTGTGGGCTGAGTTGTCCCTGACCGCTTCAGGCTCTGTCCCCTTTCTGAGAATTCCACCCCCCACCGCCTTTGAGATAAACAGTGGTTTTAGAAATAACGACCTGAAAGCTTCGAGGGTGGGAACAGGACAGCTTTTCCCGGGGTTCACATTTGATGTGCTCTGTGGGTACCCAGAGCCTGGTGGGCGGCTCCTTTCTCAGGCCTCTGGGTTAGTGGTCCTTCTGGTGAGGTGAGGTGGGGGGGTATCTCGCCTTCTTGTGGGTGGTGTCCATCCTGCAGGGGACACAGTGGGATTTCCCAGTCCACAGCTGCCAGGACCCCCTGCCCTGTGCCCTCACTCCTGGGGGGCTGTCCATACTGCCTCCACTTGCACTCAGGAGGGGGTCTCCTGAGCGGAGAATGACCGCGGTTTGTAGCCTCCTGGGACTCTGGGTGGTGTCCAGGGCGAGTTGGAGCTTGCTGGGGGTCAGCTTGCTGAGCGGCAGCCTCCCTGGTGGGCACCACAGTACTGGCGGAGAGACCCTTGGAGTGGTCTCCAGGCTGGGCCAGGTCTGCGTGGTGGCACTAGTTTTGGGGCGCCCTGTCTCTCCAGACCTCTGCTCATTGGTTGGGGAGCAGGATGGTGTCCCTCCCCCAGTGCCTGCCTTTCTATCTCCAGGGTACTGGGCTTCTTCGCCTGGGAGAAGTGTGGGCTGAACCAGATGGGGTGTGTGTGTGAGTGTGTGTGTGTGTGTGTGTGTGAGCGTGAGAGCCGGGGTGGGCTCTGGCAGGCGGGAGAAGCCCAGGCCGGTCAGTTTCTTACTCTTTTGCACCTTGCTTGCTTCCTGGGGCACCCCGGGCTCCAGCTGTGGCTTGTTAACTTGTCTGCATGCCTCTCCCTTGATTACTTCTAACCCTTTTTTTAAAAAAAAAAATTAGTTTCACAGGAATAATTGGTGGGGATGGATTGTGAAATGGAGGCGCATAAATAATCCAATTTGCCAACTGAGCTAAGAAATGCTGGATAAAAATAAAAGATAATTGTAAAAGACACCAGTTGTACCCCTGAAGCTGAGAGGGAGCGCTAAAACACCTTGATGTTTCCTAGACACAACTGAGGAACTCAGAGGAGAAGCACGTGTGGTGGTAACCAGGCTTTGTTTAGATTGGGTGGCCCCCGAGGCCTGTTGGAGGAGGGTGGGGGCAGTGTCCGGGGGCACAAGCCCCCTCCAGGCCTCAGCGCCTCCAGGGCACCCCGCCTTCCCATCCTTGACCCCGCACACCTGACCCAGAGCCTCAACAGGTCAACGCCTCTGGTGAAACTAGGGTCTGAAGTCTTGGAGAAACCTTTATTGTCAGGGGAGTCAGGAGGGCTAGGAGCAGGTGGGCACAGAGGCCCTGAGCTGGCCTCAAGGCCTTCGGGAACAAGTGGCAGAAAGCAGCACGCCTGCCTTGCAGCCTGGCCTTGAGAGAGTGGGAGAGAGCCTGGGCTCACGTAGCCCTGACCTTGCTGGGGTGGGGAGTGGTGTGGGCACTGACTGCCATGTGGCTCCATCCCCAACGTAGGTCATGTTTGAGATGACTGCCTGCCAAGTGGGGGCTCTGGTGCCCGGTTGATGGTCGGTGGTCGGGCGTGTGCCCACAGGGAGGATTCTCTGGCCCCTTCCTCTCCTGAGACCCCGCCCACCCCTGGGTCGGGTCCAACAGAGCAGCCTGCAGGCACAGGCTGAGTCAGCCGTCGTGGGCGCCGTCTTCCCTGCCTCTCCAGCAGCCAGTCCTCTGCTCTCTCTGTCCTCCCGGATGACAGGGGAGCCCAGAGAGGGCAGTGACCTCAGTGTCATGCAGCTGGGCTCTCTGTGGGGCTCGAAATTCCTGAGTCTGCTTGGGAACCCCCTCCGTTTTGGCGGGTGCTGTTGCTGTGTGACTTGTGATTTCTGTGCCAGCTCCAGGGTGTCCCAGGGTGGGCTGGTCTGGTGTTTGTCACTCAAGCCTGCGGTGGCTCCCCAGTGCCCACTCCATACCCACATTCCTCAGCCTGATTTGTTTTCAAGTTCCCTTCCTCACTCCCAACCATACTGTCCAGGCTCTGGTCAGGCAGACTCACTGCCCAGCCTTGCTTTGCGTTGTCCTCACTCCATCCCCACCTGCCACCTTAGCCTGGGGCCCTGTGTCCATCCTTGATCATCCCAGATGAATATGGGCTCTTTCCCTCTTATCCCTTGGTCACCAAGTTTGCCAAGCTCCTGCCTACCTCAGGGCCTTTGCACCTGCCCTTCCCCCTCCCTGGCACGTGCCTCCTCCAGATGTCTGCCTGGCTTGCTGTCTCACTTCCTTCTCTGTCTGTATTTCAGCTCCCAGACCACCCTACATAAATTAGCATCACTTCCCCCTTTCATGTTAACCTTGCTTTGTGTTTCTTCTTAGTACCAAATACAGTTTGTTATTTGTATACTTTGTTTATTCTGTCTCTTACCGCTCCAACACAGAGACTTTGTTGACCTCCGTATCCCCGGAGGAAAAATAGTGCCTGGCACCTCGTACACCCTCAGTGGTACTTGTTGGATGAATGAATGAATGAACGAATGAATGAAATCCCAGGAGCGTCATGCTTCCTTCCAGCACAAGCCTGGCACCCTGCTGCTCCCTTCCCAAGACCCAGCGCCGGAACCAAGCTGGATTCACTGCCAGAGCCTAGAACAGAGCCTTGCCCGCAGTGGACAGGCAGGAGAGAGCCGTGGAATGGTGGGGGGCAGGTCAGATGTCGCATAGGCCAGAAGACAGCGTGGCTGGGAAGGCAATCCAGCCCTAGGAGTGGGCATTCTGATCCTTCACAGAAACTCCCTTTAGGATTTTTCGGTTGTCTGGGTGTTCTGCGCTCGGGCAGTCCCTGCCGTCAGCTGGGTTACGGATGTGCTGGGAATGATGCCCCCTCTTTTTTTTTTTAATATTTTCTTTTTATTTATTTACTTATTTATTTGGCTGCGTTGGGTCTTTGTTGCTGCACACGGGCTTTCTCTAATTGTGTCAAGTGGGGGCTACTCTTCGTTGCGGTGCGCGGGCTTCTCATTGAGGTGGCTTCTCTTGTTGTGGAGTACGGGCCCTAGGCGCGCAGGCTTCAGTAGTTGTGGCTCTTGGACTCAGTAGTTGTGGTTCGCAGGCTCTAGAGTGCAGGCTCAGTAGTTGTGGTGCACGGGCTTAGTTGCTTTGTGGCATGTGGGATCTTCCCGGACTAGGGCTCGAACCCCTGTCCCCTACATTGGCAGGCGGATTCTTAACCACTGCGCCACCGGGGAAGTCTGATGCCCCACTTGGCCAGGTTCCCTTTCTCCTCCATCTGGAGGTTTCTAAACTGGTCTTTTCCCTTATGTCAGACCCGACGTCTCCAGGCTCCCGGCCGCTCTGCCTGACCCTGTTTGCCAGTCTTCCCCCATCTGATTCTCCCTGCCTGTGTTCTGGCCCTGCTGGGGAAGGCACTCTGGATTTATAAGGAGAAAGGCTCTGCCACTAATCCCGGGGGCATTGGGCAAGTCACTGGCTTTGGGAGCCTTTCTCAGCATCTGTCACATGTGCATGACAGCTCTCGCCAAGATAGGTTTGAGGTCCAGACGAGATCCAGCATTGAACTGATTTGAGATACTGGTACGTGACGACCAGAGCTTTGTGGGGTGCTGGTGGCCCTAGGCCTGCTGTGGCTTCTCCTATTCTACTGAGAGTTTGAAGGGTCAGCTCTGCTAGCTTCATGTACAACCTAGCAAGAGAATGTAGTGCTTCCTAAACTGTTAAGTGCCATTCTGATGTAAGGGGCTGCATCTGTGGTTTTGCGTCTGAAGGATCAAAATTAAGAAAGAAAAAATACGGGGTTGAGATGCCGGCATCTCCTGACCACAGAGATGTTTGCATCTTGTGGTTTTTCTGAAAACGGAAGCATGCTGGCATTCAAAGGTGGTTTTGGATGGAGAAACCAACTGGAATTAAACACACGTCATTGGGCACTTCTGTTCTGTTGCCTTCTCTCCCTCTGCATGTGCTGTTTTAAATAGTTTCCCGCCAAGCCCGAGAGACAGGTCTTCACTTGGCAGTGGGGAGGCTGAGGACCAGGCAGCTGTGACTTGCCCGAGGGGGCTGCTGTTTCAGGGCAGCGCTGGTATTGGATGGAGAGCACAAAGCCCCATGACCACCCCCCGCCTGACTCCCCCATCTCCTCCATCCTGCCTACCCCACCATGTCCCACTGGGGCCCAGTTTGCATCAGATTTGTTTTGTTTTTTTAAATTAATTAATTTATTTTTGGCTGCGTTGGGTCTTCATTGCTGTGCGTGGGCTTTTGTCTAGTTGCGGCGAGCGGGGGCTACTCTTAATTGTGGTGCGCCGGCTTCTCATTGCGGTGGCTTCTCTTGTTGCGGAGCACAGGCTCTAGGTGAGTGGGCTTCAGTAGTTGTGGCTCACAGGCTTCAGTAGTTGTGGCTCACGGGCTCTAGAGCACAGGCTCAGTAGTTGTGGTACACGGGCTTGGGCTTAGTTGCTCTGCGGCATGTGGGATCTTCCCGGACCAGGGCTCGAACCCGTGTTCCCTGCATTGGCAGGTGGATTCTCAACCACTGCGCCACCAGGGAAGCCCTCAGATTTGTTTTTAAACGGGGTGGGCGTGACTAGGACTTGTGACCACTTATGTGATGGGTACAGGGGTTCATTTTCAACCTGTGCCTAGAAAATCTGATGGTGGTGACCTGTTGCCCTGAGCTCTGGTTGGCGGTTGGAGAATAATGGACATGTCACAGGTGACCCAGGGCCCTTCATGGGGACAGCAAGAGGGCTTGGGAGCTTGCCATCCAGGACAATAGCTAACATTGTTGGTGGATTGGTAAGGTGTTTTCCTTTTTTCACTCGGAGGTACCATGGATTCTTTGCACTTCCTGCCCCTGGAATCAACTCTGAAATGTTCAGGCACTTGTTCTGGACAAATTTTAATTAGTCAACAGTCAATGAGTAGGAGCACACTATCGGCATTTAGAATTTTCAGTTGGGAGATATGCACATATATATGTATAATTGTATTTTTAAAAAATATATATATATATTTATTTCTCGTTGGATTGGTTTTACATTCGCGGAATGGATTCTCAAGCAAAGCAGCTCTAAATATGTGTTTCTCTGAACTGTTGTGGGCCCCGCTAATTTTCATAAAAAAATGTAGTGTATAGTTTTTCCCAGTTTGTCTATCAGTTGTCTTGGAAAAATCCATTGTTTCGAAACTAGGAGACCCGTTTGCTGAGTGAGTGCCTACATTTAGGGATGATGGATTTCTCAGGCCCCTCTGGCAGCAAGTGTGCACGTTGCTCAAATAAAACACGGTTTATGTTCCTCAGTCTTTTGGTGTAATGAGCGGGCCATGTGCTCTGACATATGTCCATGTCATCCAGAGCTGGTGACAGCTGTCAGGGGTGGGCAATTGGAAGCTCCAGAAAGCCTCCAGCAGCTGGCCAGCCAGCCAGCGTGGCTGTTGGGAGTTCGAATGACTCCTTCTAAGAGGGGCACCCGGAGGCCTGTGCTTCCTTCCTTACCAGCCACCAGCTGCGGTGAGGATGGAGCGAGACCAGATGTGTGTGTGTCAGCGTTTGTGACAGTAGTGTGCCTGGTCAGTGCCAGTCACCGGGCTTGGTGTGTGTGTGTGTGTGTGTGTGTGTGTGTGTGTGTGTATATCCCCAACTCGCCTGCCAGGCCTCAGACACCAAGTGCTACCTTGGGTCTCTGGCTGGACCCCGCTGGTCGCAGTGAGAGCTGGTGGCTGACTGCTGGACAGTGGGTCCCGGCCACGGGTCCCAGCGCTGCCTGCCTGGCCTGACCGCTAGATCGTGAATCCCTGAGGCAGGCCTGACCTACGGCCCCTCCTGGACATGCCTTTATCCGTGTACGTGTGCCGCGAAGATTCTGCCTGTGACCTTTCCCTGCCCTTCGGGTGGCGGACAGGAGCGAGCCAGTGTGTGGTGGGGTGGACGTGCCGTCTGCTTCCTGCCTTTGGGGGGATATCTCTGTGCTGTTTCTTGGGTTGGAAACTCTGACAGCAGAAGCCCCTCCAGACCAAGAACTCTTGATTGTGTCTCTCCTTCCGGCTTTAAGAGATTTCAACTTTCCAATTAATTGCATTTCATTAAATAACGGTTTTCTTCGTGATCACAGGCTGGTTTGTGCTTAATCAGCAGTGAGGACTGTGTGGCTTAAGTGGCTGTGAGCGCGCCCAGAGGCAGAGGCGCCTCTCGCTTGCATCGACTTCATGGGGGAGCTGCCGTGGGGGCCCCTGGATGTGGCATCGTGCTCCCCACTCCTCGCTTTGGGAACCCTTACCTTCACTCTGCGTGTGTTGCTACTTTCATCCGTCCTATAAGATGACTTGTCTAATAATGGAAATAAAGGGGTGCCAGGCACTTAAATGGCAGCCCCTTCCCCACCCCTGGCATTCACCTCCTGGCCCTCTGATCTGTGGGGTCACTGCAATGCTAGCCCCCGAGCCCCTTTGCTGGGAGCTCCATCTGTCCATCCATCCGTCCATCCAACAGGTATTTTCTGAGCGCCCGCTCTGTTCCATCACTCCCAGTCCCTGTCAAGAGCTGAGTGGAGTCAGGAGAGAAGAGCGGAGAGGGGGGCTGCTGTAGAATGCGGGCGGGCATCGGAGCCCAAGGCTGCCTCTGGCTCCAAAGTGCTCCCGGAGCAGCCCAGGCTGGAAGGTTTGAGCGCCCGGCATGGGGGGTGCGGGTCAGGGACCCCATCCTGGAAGAGTAAGTGGGTTTTCCCGTCCAGAGCTCAGGCCAGAAGAGCCTACAGGCAGAAGGGCCAGCCTGGAGTGGGGGACCCGGTATGGGGGTGGAGCTGAGTGTCTGGCAGCAGGATAATGTGGTTTGGGCAGGTCAGCAGGGGATGGCGGGCCCTGACCGTCAGGGGCTTGAGCTGCCTTGGAGGCCCGGGGGAGTCTTGCTGTGGTTGGGGGCAGAGCAGGTGGGGTGACACGCACTCTGCCCAGCATCGTCCAGCTGAATCTAGGAGGTGTTTCCATCACCCAGCTTCAGGACCAGCTGGACCGCCGGAGGCGTGGTGAAGGATGAGGAGGAGGCTCTGATGAGAACCGGGGGAGGGCGCGGGGACTGGGCGGCGGAGGTGCATGGAGGGGTGCCTCCAGGCTCGAGGGGGGCTCTCGGAGGGGTGCTGCCAGGAGGCGTGGGGAGGGAGGAAGGACGGAGCCCAACACCTTCTGTGCGAGGAGGCTGCTGCCGCCACGTCCCGGCCTTGCTAGCTTGGATGTTTAATTTTACCCTTTAGAGATTTACAGGCTTTCTAGATTAAATTGCCACTATGCCTCTATAAGAACGACAAAATCCATGACAGACCATAGATCACATTATTAATTTGCTCACGTGGAGTTAACCTCTGTGGCCCCACTGACTTACTCGGAAGGATGAAGGACGCCTGGGAGACAGGGAGGCCTCTGTGCAGTTGTCAGTGAGCGTGAAAGGCCAGAGGGACCCAGGTCGCGGTGGCCGGGGCGCCCTGCCCACCAGGTGGCCGCCCTCGTCCCGTTGCCAGGGCTCCTGGTGGCTTCCTGGCCTCTGTAGGGAGGGGGACTGACTTCTGCACCAGCTGTGCAGAGGGCAGAGGGCGTGGGGAAGCCGGGCTGCAGGTCAGGAGGCTGGGCTCCAGGGGCCTCTGCAGGCTGCAGAGCTCTGGGGATTCTTGGAGGGCTCCTCTCAGGAGCCCCGAAAGCCTGGGCACCCGAGTTCCTGCCCAGTCTTCCCCTTTCAGGCTCTGGTGGGCTGTTCTTCCTCCGAGTAATGATGGGTCAGAAAACATGTCTTACAGTTGCTCCCCTTTCCGGACACGTGGACAGCCTGCTCTTTGCGTCGGCACAGGTCGGGGTGGGCGCCATTCCCTCTCCGTGGCCCGAGGCTCGGCCTCTGCCGGGAGCTGGCTAGGACGCTGGTGAATGCGTCTTTCTCAGTTTACTGCCGTGCGCTGGAGCTGGAAACTGCCTGCTAATTGTGGGGCAGTTAGAAGTCATGATTTGTTGGGAGAAAGATGCATTTGTTGGGGTGGGGGACTCTCCCTGTGTGTTGACCTTTCTGCCTCCAAGGGCCAAGTGGCTGCTCCAGGTGGGGACGGGTGGGGATTGCGTGCTGCAGGGGGGCAGGCCTGGGGCTCGCTCTCCTGATGGTTTTCATCAAACACCGAATATTACGCTGCAGTTCATGTTGACTGATAGCCCAAATCGGCTTTCTTCTTTTACAGTGAAATAGAGAAGCCAGACTTGGTGTATTTAACATCCGATATTTCATGGCAGAAAGCCAATGGTCACGCTGGTGGCGTGGCTGCCTCTCCGTGCTCACGCGTGGTACCCACAGCCATAGATGGGCCGTCCCGTGCAGCCTTGATTAGCAGCTGCTGCCGACTGACTCAGAAGATTCTGTAAAATCCACATGTATTTGTAGAAATACAAATAGAGTTTAATGTCCCAAAGTAATGGTCACTTCCTTGAAACGAAATTAGCTCCGGTTTCAAGGAAGTAAATGGAGGCATAACACATTAATTTGGGACTGAATTGTGTCTCGCTCACCCGAGTTCCCAACAGTGGTGTGCAAGCTGTCGTGTGTTTTCCTTATGGAAACCGTCCTGGCTGACAGAGTCCTGGAGGCCGTGGTGGGTATTCATCATCCAGAATTCATGGCAATGCATTGCTCACATCCATCTGGACCTCACATCTCAGGCCCTGATGCCAAAAACACGTGTTCCCCTCCACACCGTGTGCTTCATGGAAGATGTTCTAACAAATTACTCATCTTAAAATAATGCACTGTCCAAGAAAAAGGCAAACAACTGAGTAGAAAAAGGGACCAAAGACATTTCACCAAAAAGAAGGCCCAGTAACCATATGGAAAGGTCCTCAACTCCATTAGTCATCAAGGAGGGAAATGCAAAATAAATTGTAAATGTTTTAGGGTTCTCCACAGAAACAGACCATAGTCTGTGTGTGTGTGTGTGTGTGTTATATATATTTGTTTTTTTGTTTTTTTTTGGCTGTGCTATACGTGGCTTGCGGGATCTTAGTTCCCCGACCGGGGATTAAACCCGGGCCGTGGCAGTGAAAGCACCGAGTCCTAACCACTGGACCGCCAGGGAATTCCCTATATTTGGAGATTTATTATGAGGACTCACATGATTATGGAGGCTGAGAAGTCCCCAGATCTGTGGTCAGCAGCTGGAGGCCAAGAAAGCTGGTGTGTAGTTCAGTCTGAAACTTGAAGGCCTGAGGACCCAGGGGGCCCATGGTGTGAATCCCAGCCCAAGGGCAGAAGATGAGGTGAGAGGTCCCAGCTCAACAGTGAGGCAGAAAAAGGGGCAAATCCCTCCTTCCTCCATCTGTTGTTCTCTTCAGGCCCTTAGTGGGTTGGATGCTGCCCACCCACATTGGGGAGGGTGTCTGCTTTACCGAGTCCACTGATGCAAATGCTCATCTCATCCAGAGACACACAGACACACCCAGAAATGATGTTTAATCTGGGTGCCCTGTGGCCAGTCAAGTTGACACATAAAATTACCCACCCCAATTTGATACCATTACACACCACCAGAAGGGCTAAAATTGAAAAGAGCACAAACTAGGCATTGAAGAGGATGTGGAGCGGCTGGAACTCTGATGGTTGATCGGGGTGTAAGTTCATACAACTGCTTTAGGAAGTGGTTTTGCAGTGTCGCCTAAAGTTAAAAATGCACATACTCTGTGACCAGCAGTCCCGCTCTGAGTGAAACTAGGTGCAGTGTGCATATGGCCACTGTCGTGGGCTGCATGGTGGCCCCTAAAGATGGCGGGTCCCCATCCCTGGAACCTGTGAATGTGACCTTACATGGTGAAGCTTTTGCAGATGTGAGTTGGGACACTGAGATGAGGAGATGATCCTGGCTTATCTGGGTGGGCCTTGCATGCCATCACAAGGGTCCTTTTTTTTTTTTTTTTTGGCGGGCCCCAACCAGGGATCGAACCCGGGCCCAGTCCTAACCACTTGACTGCCAGGGAAGTCCCCACAAGGGTCCTTCTAAGAGAGAGGCAGAGGGAGTGTAGACACAGAGGAGAAGACAGTGACCACGGAGGCAGAGATCAGAGTGATGTGGCTACAAGGCAGGGAATGCCGGCAGCATCCCCAACTGGAAGAGGTGATTCTCCCCTGGAGCCTCCAGAGGGAGGGGGGCCCTGCGAACGCCTAGATTTCAGCCACTGAAACTGCTTTCAGATTCCCGGTCTCCTGAACTTGAGTTGGTCGAAGCCACGTGTTTGTGGCAGTTTGTTCCAGGGGCCACAGGAAACTAATAGAGCCCTCCAGACGCATGCACCAGAGCATCCGTAGAAGCGTGGTTGTCAAACTACAGAGGACCCAAGGTCCACCAGCAGCAGACTGCTCTATACACTGGGGCTCATCACACATGGAAACCATCCAGCAGGCACTGCAAGTGTGTGCAGTGGCCTGGACGAGTCCTGCCACATGCTCTTGAGCCAAAAACCCAGACACTAGAGTCCCTAGTCCCTACCGCATGGCTCCACTGATGGGAAGGGCAACAGGCAACTCTCCCATGTGGGGTGGGAAGTCAGGGTGCCCTTGGGAGATGGTGATTAGAGGGGGGCACCAGGAGGGCACCAGGCTTCTGGAGGGACTGACAATGTCCCGTTGATTTACTTTTTTCTTTTTTTAGATTTTATTGACGTATAGTTGATTTACAATGTTGTATTAATTTCTGCTGTTCAGCAAAGTGACTCAGTTATGCATACATATTCTTTTCCATTATGGTTTGTCACAGGGATATTGAATATAGTTCCCTGTGCAATACAGTAGGACCTTGTTGTTTATCCATTCTATATATAATAGTTTGCATCTGCTAATCCCAAACTCCCAATCCTTCCCTCTCCCACCCCCCTCCCCCTTGGCAACCACAAGTCTGTTCTCTATGTCTGTGAGTCTGTTTCTGTTTCGTAGATATGTTCATTTGTGTTCTATTTTAGATTCCACATGCAAGCGATATCATATTTGTCTTTCTCTGATTTACTTCACTCAGTATGATAATCTCTAGGTCCATCCATGTTGCCGCAAAGACAATGTCCCATTCTTTTTTTTTTAAATTAATTAATTTTATTTTATTTTTGGCTGCGTTGGGTCTTTGTTGCTGCAGGCGGGCTTTCTCTAGTTGTGGCGAGCAGGGGCTACTCTTCGTTGTGGTGCGTGGGCTTCTCATTGCAGTGGCTTCTCTTGTTGCGGAACACGGGCTCTAGGCGCGTGGACTTCAGTAGTTGTGGCACGCGGGCTCAGTAGTTGTGGCTCTTGGGCTCTAGAGTGCAGGCTCAGTAGTTGTGGCACACGGGCTTAGGTGCTCCGCAGCATGTGGGATCTTCCTGGACCAGGGCTCGAACCCGTGTCCCCTGCATTGGCAGGCGGATTCTTAACCACTGCACCACCAGGGAAGTCCCAATGTCCCATTCTTGATCTGTGTGAGGTTTGCCTGGGTGGGTTCCACTTTACGATAAGGAACTTTTCAGTGTCTATATTAAACTTCAATAAAAACTGAAAAAAAAAAAAGAGCAGTACAGCATCTTGGAATCTTCAAGGAGAACTTTCAATTGACTAACTCATGGCTTATTTTCCTGCTGGAACAATAATATCAAAATCAAGATTACATTTAATTTAATGTGAGATGATTAAATGTGGCCATTCCAACAAGTGCTTATTAATATTCAGATGCACATTGTATTTTCTAAATGAAATCAGAGTTCATAAACCCAAGTAGGATGCTGAGATCTATACACAGGTAATTGATATGGATAAGTTCTCTCCATGAGAGTTTTTCTTCCTGCACAAGGGCAGAGCTGTGCACTTAAGGAAAACCAGACACAAACAGCCCGAGCACTTGAGGGTCACATGCTCTGTGGTTTCAGTTGAGTGGGAAACCAGAGAGCTGTAGGAAGAGATAACGGAGCGAGATGGTGTGTATGAACAGCTCCTTTGGGTCGGCCCAGAAACTGGGTGGGGATTCTGAGGGGCCCCCTGTCCAGCGCTCTCCAGGCCACCCTGCCCATCACACTGAGATCCTAGAGGATCCTGCTGTCTGTGCCCACAGCGCTCCCTGGCAGCCTTCCCGGCCCCTCGCACCCATCCAGTTGTGCTGGGAGACTGTCCATCAGCCGTCCAGCTTTGGGCTGGGTCCCACGTGTGGTCATCGCATCCGAGCTTGCGCACACGTGGTCTGTGTCCTGCGCCATCTGAAATAGACGAGACCCACAGCACAGTGGTCTCCTCTGAGGTGGTCCACAGAGATGCGAGTGAGGCCGGGAGGTGACACCTGGCCTCAGTGGTCCTAGGCATGCTCCTGGCTCCACTCTGCTGGACTCCCGGCCCAGTCCTGGTGCTGGGATAGCACGGAGGCTTCATCCGTATGGCTCGGGGATCAGAACGGGGGTCTGAGGGCTGTGCCTGGACAGGCCGAGGCTGGGGCCTGGGTGGCGCTGCACCCACCCTCCGGGGCCCATGGGGAGCCAGCCTGGAGCAAAGGGCCCTGCAGCTCTGCTCAGCCTCTCCCCAAGGTCTTGTGGCTGGTGTTTGTGATATGGAGAGCACCTCTGCTTGTGTGTGTGGGGGGTCCCAGTACTTTGCCCGTGGTTGGGATTTTAGGAGCGGGTCATATCTGTGGGTGGTGTGGTTCAGAAGTCTAGAAACGCAAATTCGCTGAGCCTGGTGAATGCCCTCCAGCTGCACCTCCTGCAGCTTCCCTGACCGCACTGTCTGAAATGCATCTCCCCGGCTCCCCTCTTACGTGGCCAGTGGGTGGAGGAGGGTGTGGGCCTGGGCCAGGAGCAGCTTTGCCCTGGATGGTTAGCTAGGGAGCTGGACTTCCGCCAGGGGCCTGCCCGGCTCTTGCTGGCCTGAGGGCTGCTCCTGGCAGCCTGGCCACCCTGGGGACATCGGGACAGCTCAGAAGGAGACATTTCAGCATTTGCAGAGGGCAAAGCACCACGCTGGGTTCCTGCAGGCACACAGGAAACGGTGCGGAGGAGGTTGGACCCTCAGGGAGCTTTTGATTTGTGTGTGTTGGCCTCAGTGGAGATAAGAAGAAAGGGCCAAATGGGGCTTCTGTGGGGTGTGGCCACAGAGGGAGATTCGGGCCTGCAGGAGGTGGTCCCTGCTGGTGGTGACTAACAGAAATGAAGGGGGGGCGGAACTCCCCCCTCTTCAAACGTGGGCTGGACCTGGTAACGTCCTTCCAAAGAGCACAGCCTGGAAAAGGGGAAGCAGAGGAACTTGACAGTAGAGAAACCTGATAACCCTGCCTCGGCCACGGGATCCAGGTCCCCCAGCAGTGATGGGTCACCTTGATGGTGTGCCCCTCCATGGGATGTGATGGGGATGGCTCTTCAGCTCTGTGGCCTTTCTGCCCAAACCCCAAAACTTCTATCTAATCACAAGGAAAACAGCAGTTCAATTCCAGCAGAGGGGCGTTCTATCAAATACCTGAGCAGCACTCCTTACAACGGATGAAACCGTAGTTTCACCAAAATCTGAGAATCTGTCGCAGCCAAGAGAAGCCCAAGGAGACAGGACGTTTAAATAGAATGGGTGGGATCCTGGAGCAGATAAAGGACACTGGGTTAAAACTAGGGAAACGTCAATAGAGCGTAGCCTTGGTTAGCAGTAACACACTGATATTGGTTCATTAACTATAACAAATGTGCGACTTTGATGTAAGATTTAATGACTGGGCACATCAGATGAGGGGGTATTCTATGGGAACTGTGTACTATCTGCACAATTTGTTTGTAGGTCTACAACTATTTAGAAGAAAAAAGTCTTTTGAAAGAAATTGGAGGGCAGTTTGAGTCCCGTCACCGCGGGGTTCCTGGCGGTGGGACCTGGGCTCCGAGCCTTGCTGTCCATCCCCCCCCACCCCCCCCACCTCCAGCTCCAGACCCTTGGCTTTGTCGTCCCTGTTGGTCTTCCTTCTTTCCTGTCCACACGGAACCTGAGGGAAAGTTCAGTCCAGTATTTAGAATAGATTTTTTTAATGCCCCAGATTCCTGGGTGCTTGGAAAGAACCAGCTTCTAAGATGCAGTCTGCGTGGGTGCTGGGGGCCATCCCCAGGTGAGATAAGCCCCCCCGGTAAGCTTGCGGGCACCCTGCCCAGGTTTCCTCTTTCTGACAACTCCAGAAAGCAGCGCCCTGGGCTTCTGCTTCCTTCTTTTTTAAAAAAAAATTTTTTTTAAATTAAAATTGAAGTATAGTTGAGTTACAATGTTGTGTTAACTTCTGCTGTACAACACAGTGATTCTTTTATATATATATATATATATATATATATACATTCTTTTCTTTATATTCTTTTCCATTATGGTTTATCACAGGGTACTGAATATAGTTCTCTGTGCTGTTCAGTAGGACCCTGTTGTTTATCCATATGTAATAGTTTGCCTCTCCTAATCCCAAACTCCCACTCCACCCCTCCCCCAGCTCCCTCCCCCTTGTCAACCACAAGTCTGTTCTCTATGTCCATGAGTCTGTTTCTGTTTCGTAGATAAGTTCATCTGTGTCATGTTATAGATTCCACATATAAGTGATATCATACGGTATTTGTCTTTCTGACTTATTTTGCTTAGTATGATAATCTCTAGTTGCATCCATGTTGCTGCAAATGGTATTATTCCATTCTTTTTTATGGTATGCCTTTGTATATATGTACCACATCTTCATTATCCATTCATCTGTCAACAGACATTTAGGTTGTTTCCATGTCTTGACTATTGTAAATAGTGCTGCTATGAACATAGGGGTGCATGTATCTTTTCGAATTAGAGTTTTCTCTGGATATATGCCCAAGAATGGGATCACTGGATCATATGGCAACTCTATTTTTATTTTTTTGAGGAACCTCCATACTGTTCTCCATAGTGGCTGTATCAATTTACATTCCCAACAACAGTGCAAGAGGGTTCCCTTTTCTCCACACCCTCTCCAGCATTTATTGTTTGTAAATTTTTTGGTGATGGCCATTCTGACCTGGGTGAGGTGAGACCTCATTGTAGTTTTGATCTGCATTTCTCTCACGATTTCTGCTCCCTTCTTATGTGTTGAGGTCCTGAGATGGCTGCCCTCCCCTGATCAGCTCTGGGTCACTTCTGTGAGTGACCAGTGGCCATTTTTTTAGGGGGTGACATTGGTCACAGCCGACATCATGGACCAAAGCTGATGTGTGTGCGGTTGGCAGTTCAGCCAGGAGGCAAAAGGGAGCTGAGGGTCTGTGTTTCTGGGCTGGCGCTGAGGATTCATGGCCAGCGCTGAGTAGGTGGCCGGGACAGCTTTGTTTCCACAGGAAGGGAGGCCTGGTGGGGACTCGGGAAAACAGGTCCAGCTGGCAGCTGGAACCCTGGTTTGGGGTAATTACAACTTCTTTAACATTTGTAATGGTCACCTACAGTATTTTTGGAGGAGGTACAGGATTCAGAGGAAGGAGCGAGCCCCGCAGAGGAGAGAGAAGCCCAGTCAGGACCCCGCTGTTTTGTAAATGAGCCCAGCCAGCAAGGATGGAGGGTGGGAAGGGCTTGTCTGGACCCGGCCTGCCCCCCGAAGCCCCCCCGCACGCTTTGCAAGATGACATGAGTCACGGGTGAGACAATCCTCGCACAGGGTCACGGTGGCATTGGGCACGTGGGAAGCGCTTGGCGCGGTGGGGCTGGTGTCTCCTGGGGGAACGGGGGACCCACACCGAGAGGATCAGTCAGTCACGGCCCCTCACAAGTCCCCGAGAGGAAATGATTCCTGTGAGTCTCACAGCTCATCTGGATTTTAGGACAAGATCACGTTGAACCCTATGAAACGGCTGTTTTTGTTAAGTCAGAAGTGGTCAAATATAAGCAGTGTCATATGGCTTAACGCAGTTGTTTAGTATTAAAGCAGTTTTGGGCAAAAGAGAACACTTTTTCTTTTAACAACCTTAGTTATCACAAGCCTCCAAGTTCATTGTATTAGAAAATAGAGATCAGCAAAAAGGAAATTTAGACATCCTGGATTTTTCCTGCAGTGGGGAGTTGGGGGAGGCGTTGTTCACACAGGTTCTTCTGTGTGCTTGGCACGTGCACAGCTGCCCACATGCCTCCCCCTCCGCTGCGCCGGGAGCCTCTTTCTTCCACCCGCAGCGATGGGAGTTTGTCCGTCGTGCACTGACCCAGGCCCCTCGCTTGGACATTGGGCTTGTTTAGAATGTTTTTCTGCCCTGAATGATGCTGTCATAAACACCCTGTAGCTCTGTTTTTCTTTTTTAAAATTAATTAGTTAATTAATTTATTTATTTTTGGCTGTGTCAGGTCTTCGTTGCTGCACGCGGGCTTTCTCTAGTTGCGGCGAGCGGGGGCTACTCTTTGTTGCGGTGCGCGGGCTTCTCATTGCGGTGGCTTCTCTTGTTGCGGAGCACGGGCTCTAGGCATGCGGGCTTCAGTAGTTGCGGCACGCGGCCTCAGTAGTTGTGGCTCACGGACTCTAGAGCGCAGGCTCAGTAGTTGTGGTGCACAGGCTTAGTTGCTCCGCGGCATGTGGGATCTTCCTGGACCAGGGCTCGAACCAGTGTCCCCTGCATTGGCAGGTGGATGCTTAACCACTGTGCCACCAGGGAAGCCTTTTTCTTTTCGGCAGATCCCCATGATTCTTTCCTTACGGTACATTTCCAGAAGTAGAATGGCTGGGCTGAATGTGAAGGCTGCAGATTGACCTCCAGAAAGGCTCCATCGTCCACAGACCCTGTGTGAGGGGGAGGGCCTGCCTTGCTTCCCTCCCTCCCCCTTTCCTGTCCTATGCCTCCTCCTTCCCCTCACCTCTCTCCCCAGCCCTCCCTTCTCTCTCCCTCTCTTGTCCTCCACAGGAACATTCTCTCCCTCCTCCTCCCCTCCCTCTCCCCCTCCCCTTCCCCTGCTCCTCCCTCTCCCTCCCTGCTCCTCCCCATCCCCTCCCCTCCCCCTGCTCCTCCCCCTCCCTCCCTGCCCCCCCTCCCCTCCCCATTCCTCCCCTCCCCTCCCCCTCCCTCTCCTTTCCCTCCCTCTCCCCAACCCCTCCCCATCCCCTCCCCCTCCCTCTCCCTCCTTTGATGCTGCACCACTGAGCAGGGGTCCAGCAAATAGCATTCCAGCTGACCCCCCCCGGGGGGCCTCCCAGCGCACAGGCTCCCTAGGGCCCCTGGTCCGGTGTTTGTTTGTGGGGTTTTGAGAGGAAACCAAGAACCCATGCGGGAGCCTATGGGGAGCTTCAGAGGCTTCCCTGTGACACACAGGCTGATCCTGAGGTGTGATAACATTCTTCTAGGGAGACATCCCTTCCCTGAGAGCACCCTACCCCCATGCTGGGGGTGCTGGGGTGCTGACCCCATGGGCGGGGGACCCGAACCCTGGGCTCACAAGCCATTATTTATTTAAAAAATACCTTATTTCTCTGGCGATTTGGCAAATGGATTGACGCCAGGCCCTCTTCTTGAACCACCTGGGACCGCCCCGGTGCATGAGTCAGGCTGGTTGCCACTATGGGGCCTTTGGCCTGGTGTCCTGTTCCCCTGACGCCGTTGGCTGCCCTGAGAATCCAGGGAGAAGCTGCTGCCAGATTCTGCGGCCCCAGGAGGGTCTTTGTCCTCCTTTCACAGAAGCAGTAGATTCGTGGATTCGCTCTGTTGAGCTGGAAGGAAGAATTTTAAAATTTCCTCCGGTTGAAGAACGCAAAATGGAACAATCTACATCAATTCCCCCAAATTGGACTTGTAGGCAAGTACTTGGAGAAATGGACTATTTCCTATGCATGGAAGCAAAGTCCGTGGGAACCTCTTGGTAATGAATTTTAAAGTGCTTGTCTACTCAGTCTCATTCCCAAATCCTGAGAGTCTTAAAAACCAGAAGCTGGAGGCCTGGGGGGTGGGGGGCAGGGCTCCCCACTCTGAATGGTGGGGAGGGGGGCAGCTGGGGAGGTCCACCCTTCTCTGCTGTGGTTCCCTTCCTCCAGGTCAGCAGCACTGTTTGTCAACAAGCGTGACCATCTCTTTTACTTCCAAAGATTCTGAAATTTAGGAGTGGTTTTGAGCCCTCTTTAGGTAGATGCCGTGTTCTGACATGCAGAGTTTCCATGTATTATTTCATTACCAAACAGTGAAAGAGCTCATAATTAACATATGGAGATATGCCATCTCTGTGTTTCAAATATTGCCTTCTAATAGTGATCTCGTGTCTGTAGAGGAGAGAGCCATCTTCTGGCCACAGAGCGTGGGGTCGAAGGACCCTGGTCTCCTGGGTGGGGTCTGCAGTCTGGGGGTTGGGGGAGCCTGCCCCGGGCTGTGGGCTGCGGATGGGGTGTTTTGATTATTGCCGCCCCGTCTTCCAGGAACCCCTTCCCCACTGAGGTTCCCTGACACCCCATTTCTGGCCTTGTTCAGGCTCACTTTCTCCACTCACACGAGGGTGCCCAGTGGGAGGAAGCGGCAGGGCTTTCTGTGCCATCTTCAGAGCTGATGGAGGTGGAACCAGGCCAGCGGTGTCAGAATTTAGTGGGGGAGCAACTAGCAAGAAAACCCACTCTTTCGCTGTGACACCAGAAACTCTGGTTAGAGGGATGGCCAGGAGTAGGAACAGGACGTCCACCGTGGACAGGAAGTGACTCCCAGCATGCGGGAGATGGAGACCAAGTCCAAGCGCCTCGGATGGGAGACCAGGGTGAGTGAGGTCTGATGCCAGGGGGTGGCTGGGGCTCGGTTATTTGAGAAGAGTGTATTTCCCTGATCAGCGGGACAGGAGTTCCGTTTCATTGGGGTCCTTCCTTCCAGTTTGGGATGGGTTCTGGATTGGTTGTTGTTGTTTTTTTGGCCATGCTACACGGCTTGCAGGATCTTAGTTCCCCCGACCAGGGATTGAACCCGGGCCCCCTGCCTTGAGAGCGCAGAGTCCTAACCACTGGACCACCAGGGAAGTCCTTGGAATTTGTATTCTAAGTGATAAAAAGGGGCAGGCGACTTTTCACGGCGGTGGGGTTAGCTTTGTCACGTCCCCCTGACCTGGAGAGGTAGTGTCATTAAAATCCGGTAACTCAAGCAGTGCAATATGATTAAGGACTTATTTATGTCATTGTGTTTTACTCGAAAGTTTGAAATCTGTTAAGGTGACTTTTAGGATTCTTGGTGTGGGTTGGGGACAAGTCTTTGTGTGGGTGGGTTTAATACCTTCTTGTGTGCACCTCATTTCCTGGGAATCACTGAGGAACCGCTCTTTGATTTTCAATTTTAAACCCTTATCTTCCGACAATCGGCCTCATCCAGAATAGAATGGGCTGCATTACAGTCTTCCTAATGGGATGGGTTTTATTTCGAATGAGTGGACTGCAACAGCATTTCACTATGTTCGTATGACTGCTCACAATCGCCCATTTTTCTTTCGTTTAATGGAAAATGTGTCGCTGAAGCCTGCTTCACAGTCCTGGCCCCATGGTGGCCTGGGCGGATCCTGGCTCAGATCTGAGGCCACCTGTGTGCATCATCGGACGGGCCAGCCGTGGCCCAGGGAGGGAGGGTGAAGGAGGGGCCCATGTGGCTTTTATTTTGCTGCATTTTGTCCAGAAACATTTCGTCTGCTGGGCCAAGTGGTTTTGATTTGGCCTTCAGCGGGAGCAAGGCATAGCAGGATTTCACGGGCTTCTGTGATGGCCAGGGGTGCTGGCCAGGACGCAGAGGCAGGCGGGTGCCAGGTGGGATGGAGGTGCAGGTCCCAGAGAGCCTGGCAGGGCCTGCCCATTCTCTGCAACAAAACTGTTTTCTTTCACTGACATTGGAGCGCTGGGATCAGGGTCCCACCGTCGACACGACCGCTCACCGCCTCTCCCCGTAGCTGGCTCGTGAAATGTTCCAGAGTCAGAGAGTATCTGAGCTGTTTGTTGTAGCGTCTCAACTTGGGAGAGCTCGGTCACCCTTTCAGCCATAAAGTCTGCCTTTCCCCAGAGGAGTAGATGCCAGAGAAGGTGTGTTTTCTATTTGAATCAACCCTGATGCAGCCTCGGAAGTGCCAGAAAGAGGATCTCGCCTTGACACATACAGATGGGAACCCTTTCATTTCCAAAGTCTGTTAAAAAGTCTTAATGCTTGTTAAAAAAAATCCACTTTACCATTGGTAAAAATATCCTCTTGTGTGTTTGCAAATTATACCTCTGCCTCTCTCAGGTGCCCCGTGAGTGTGGGGTGGTGCTCCTGAACGAGGCTGGAGCCCCTGGATTTTCCGGAGCCCCCAGACTGGCGCCTCCTGTGAGCTGCTTGTGCCATAGAAAGGGCAGCTCTCCCCGATTTTGATAAGAAGGGCCTCAGGGCTCCTCACCATTCAGAGAAGCAGTGGAGTATCTTCTCCGTCTCCCACCTCATCCTCCTGAGTAAGTCTTGCTCCTTGTTCCTTGACAGTCATTCCACCAAAGTTATTTTTTTAGACAGAGGCTTCTCTTTTGGTTGCCCCAGGCCCGGGGCCCCTCCACGGGGAGAGGAAACATCTGGGAACATCAGCTGATGAGATGGCTGTTGCGCCCCCCACTCTGTCTTCTGGCATCAAGGATATCTTTATTTTTTTAAGTTTTTAAAATTGTGGTAAAATATACGTAACATGAAATGTACCACTTTAATCATTTTTATGTGTACAGTTCAGTGGTATTAAGTACAGTCACTTTGTTGTGCAACCGTTACCACCATCCACCTGCAAAACCTTTTCATCTTTCCAAACTGAAACTCTGTCCGCATAAACACAAACTCCCCATTTCCCCCTCCCCCAGCCCCTGGAAACCACAATTCCACGTCTAAGTGAGATCACGTACATAGTGTGTATTTGTCTGTCTCTGTCTTATTTCACTTAGCATAATGCCCTCCAGGTTCATCCACAACATCACAAATGATAGGATTTCCTTCTTCTTTTATCTATCTATCTATCTATTTATCTATTTATCTATCTTGTTTGGCCACACCATGCGGCCCGCAGGATCTTAGTTCCCCAACCAGGGATCAAACCCATGTCCCCTGCAGTGGAAGCACAGAGTCCTAATCACTGGACCGCCAGGGAATTCCCTCCTTTTTTTAATACTAAATAGTAATCCACTGTGTGTATGTGTGTGTGTATACAGATATGTGTGTGTATATGTGTATATATATATATATATATATATATATATATATATATATGTGATATATTCTTTATCCATTCATCTGTCTATGGACCCATATTGCTTCCATATCTTTTGCGGCGAGTGGGGGCTACTCTTCGTTGCTGTGCTCGGGCTTCTCATTGCGGTGGCTTCTCTGGTTGCGGAGCAGAGGCTCTAGGCACACGGGCTTCAGTAGTTGTGGCTCGCGGGCTCTAGAGCGCAGGCTCAGTAGTTGTGGCGCACGGGCTTAGTAGCTCCGCGGCATGTGGGATCTTCTCAGACCAGGGCTCAAACCCGTGTCCCCTGCATTGACAGGCGGATTCTTAACCACTGCATCACTAGGGAAGTCCCCTGCTTCCATATCTTGGCTATTTTAAATAATGCTGTAATGAACATTTGAGTGCAGATACCTCTTTGAGATAGTGATTTCATTTTTTTTTGGATATATATCCAGAAGTAGAATTGCTGGATCATATGGTAGTTGTATCTTAAATTTTTTGAGGAGCCTCCACACTGTTTTCCATAGTGGCTGCACCAATTTACATTCCCACCAACAGAGCACGAGGGCTCCCTTTTCTCCACATGCTTGTCAACGCTTGTTATTTGTTGTCTTTTTAGTGATGGCCATTCTAACAGGTGTGAGGTGATACTTCACTGTGGTTTTGATTGGCATTTCCCTGATGATCGGTGACGTTGAGCACCTTTTCATGTGCCTGTGGCTATTTGTATGTCTTTGGAAAAATATATTTAGGTCCTTTGCCCATGAAAAAAATTGTTTTTTCCAGAGTTGTATGAGTTCCTTACGTATTTAGGGGTTCCTTCTTTTTTAAGGCCAAGTCACATTCCATTGTATGTACATGCCACATTTTGTTTATCCGTTCATCCGTTGGACATCAAGAATATGTCGTGTAGTAGAAAGAACAAAGCGGCGAGACCTCGGTCTCCGCGGTTCACAGCCTCTGTGCGTGGGCAGGTGGGGGCTGGCCACACTGGTGCTCTCGCTCGCTTCTGCTCTCAGCAGGTGCACATGCAGTCTCCACGGGCGCCTGGGCCTGCTGCTGAGACTGGAGGGTGCAGATGGGTGTGGGAGCCAGTCCCTAACCCCAAAGAGCAGCAGGGACAGGCCAAGTGAATGGCAGCTCCTATCTAGGGCTTTAACAAGTTCAAAAAGAGAAAAGAGCTTGTATTCATCCTGAGGGCTACATGGTCACAGGCCACCCAGAGGATGCGCCTCTGTTCCCAGAATTGGTGGGAGCTTCTCTGGAGGATGTGTTTCTCCCAGAGCCCTTCGTCAGGATGGGAGTGCCTGCCATGGCTACTGTGATCACGGTCAGCGGCACAAGAGCCCAGGAGGTCCTGCAACGTATCGCCTCTCATATAAGGATGTCAGTACATTTTTTTTTAAATTTTATTTATTTATTATTTATTTATTTATTTATTTATTTTATTTTTGACTGTGTTGGGTCTTCATTTCTGTGCGAGGGCTTTCTCCAGCTGCGGCGAGCAGGGGCCACTCTTCATCGCAGTGCACGGGCCTCTCACTATCGCGGCCTCTCTTGTTGCGGAGCACAGGCTCCAGACGCGCAGGCTCAGTAGTTGTGGCTCACGGGCCTAGTTGCTCCGCGGCATGTGGGATTTTCCCAGACCAGGGCTCGAACCCGTGTCCCCTGCATTGGCAGGCAGATTCCCAACCACTGCGCCACCAGGGAAGCCCCAAGGATGTCAGTACATTTTATCTGAAGTTGATAATGTATCCAGAAATAGAGGTGTAAAAATATTATTTAGAGAGATGGAAATAGCCACCAGAAGAATTAAAATCTGAACTAAGGAAGAGGGTTGGCAGTGGCGTGGGGAAGTTGGGGTCAGGGAATATGGCTTTTCATTAGAAGCCCCTCCAGTATGGGATTATTCAGCCTGAGTGAAAGAATCGCCTCGTTTCTTCAGGGCTTTGCAGTAGCCAATGACTGATCTGTGTAGTTACGTGGTAGATGGGGTCAGAGGTGTCTGTCCTCAGGTATGATGGCAGTCACAGTGTAAGGTGTCCAGTAGCACCAGGCAGGTAATGGGAAGAGCTCAGGGACTGGTGGATTAACAGTGTCTGGCCCAGTAATTCCTGCTGAAACCTTAAGGGTGGGCAATAAATGAAAGCGCTGCCCTGGCAGATGTGACTTGCATCCTAACAGCAGTCTTCAATGTCTTCTGTCAGAGGCGTGACGGTTGGGCCATTTCTCATCTGTGGAGAGGGCTGGTGAAGGAGCTTTCAGTCCAGGGCACCTGGACCGTGCTTCAGTCCTCTACAGCACACCACCTGCATCGGTTGGGAAAGAGAGTTACCACAGTTTTTTTGGGTTTTTTTTTTTTGTTCTGGCTTTTAAAAAAATATTATTTTATTTTTTTAGTTGAAGTATAGTTGTTTTACAGTGCTGTGTTAGTTTCAGGCATACAGCACAGTGATTCAGTTATATATATAGGAGGCTACATGTATATTGGGTTGGCCAAAAAGTTTGTTCGGGAACGTACGTAAAACCCGAACGAACTTTTTGGCCAACCCAATATATATGAACAGGAGAAATAGCAAGTCTCTTCTATTTTCTGTTCTCCCACGGTTATTTTCTTATAGCCCTTGTCCCAGTGCACGGCCGTGATTTGTTTTCATAGATGTCAAAAACGTGGCTGGTTTCCAGAATATCATCTTTGGAAATTCTATATAGCAATGAAGCAGTTTTTCTCTGTCCATCTTTATATAGCTGCATCTATTTGAAATTTTAGTTTCATATCACATTTATCTAACAGTGTGTCCGCTCGAGATAGTTTGCATTCTATTGAATGGGCTTGATAGGAAATTATTTAAAAATTCAAATATTAGAGTTTCAAGGACCATACGTGTTGATTTTTAGGGAATGTACCAATTTTCATCTATGTGATTCTTTTCCAAAAGGGAGGGTCACGAAATGAATAACCTACATTTTCTGGTTTTTCAATAAGAAGCATTGATTGTGTTTTTTAAAGAAAGAACCATAAGAATATGTGATTTTAATTTTGACTTCATATTAATACATTCAGAGACAGGAGGTTCTCTGTGCCTGGGTTCTGCATCTTTGAGTTTCCAGGAGCTTAGTGCACTGAGGCCTGATCCAGGGAGCTGGACGGTTTAGGTTCTGCTGGCTGCCTTCCCACTCTGTCCAGGGAGACCAGATCCCAGAGGAGGACAGCAGCAATTAGGTCTTGTTGGGAAGAAAGAACACAGCCACCAGCACTGGACCGTTTTGCTTCCCCTGAACAAATAAGATAGTGCATTGCTGGCATCTGTAGCTCCCGTAGGGCCGTGTGGCAGGGGCTGGCCTGCGGTCTTGCTTGGCAGAGACAAGATGCCCACACCCAGGGCTGCTCTGCATGGTCAGGGAAGGAGTTTAATTCATTGACAGTTTGGGGGCTTATGATATTCACTTGTTCTATATGGAGCTGGGGATGGATTCTTTCTCTTTCTTCAATTTAATAGAGCTTTACAAATCAAAATACATCCTGCTTAAGCCATTCAGAACTGTTTCCCGTTAAAAAAAACACAAAAGGTAGCCCCTGTGATGATCCCCTCGCCCACCCCACACCATGGTGGCTTTGTGGGCAGTCTGCTCGCTGCCCCGAGCCCATCTGGACACGTTTCTGCTTCTCATCAGAAAGGGAGCTGTCACCAGTGCAGATGGGAGACTCACGTTAGCTTTAGTGATGGAAAGATGGAAATAAAAGCTTCCTTGATACCACCATGCCAAGTAAGATAATGAGGATGCATATTTGCTGCTAGCCGCTGAAGGCAGACATCGCTAGAGTAATTTGGATCAGTGGGAAGTTGGAACATATTGTTTTAAAAGAGATTTCAAGAGCATCGTCTTTGGAAATCCTCTACAGCTATGAAGTGATTTTCCCCCCTCAATTCTACTTATATAGTGGTATCTGTTTGAATTTTTCATTGGTTATCTGTTCTCTCCAATAGTGTATTTGCCTGAGCTGTCTTGAATTCTATTAAATGGCCTTGGCATTAAATTGTCTTAAATATTTTTTATTGCTATTTGGAAGACCCGGAAGTATTTCCAGTGTTCGTATTTGGGTCATGGAGATGCCACTTTGCATCATTTTGTCATATGTAAGGGCCAGGCTATTTCAAGGAAGGTCCAGAGAAGAGACTTGCTATTTCTGAGAATATCCGATGGATTAGGAAGCACGGGTTATTCAAAGATCTGTCCTTTTCGCTTTGAAATCTGAAATGGAAAAGCTGTGCTCAGGGGCAGGGGGATTTGGAACCTGGGAGGGAGCGGGTCAGGCTCCCGGCTTAATTCAGAACCCACATCCTGCCCTACATGGCACAGCATCACGGAGGTGAAGATGCATGAAAAGCCCGAGTTCCAGCTGCTGGCTCCTAACTCGGGCAGGCGTGGGTGAGGAGGCTGGGTGGCTGGTGGCTGGGGTGCTCCATCCAGCCTGGCACCCTCTGGAGGCTGATTCTCTTTATTCTGCAGATTTCCGGGGGACTGTGGAGATGGCCTTGTTTCACCTGGGCGCCCTCATACAGTTATGGGACAGTCCCACCAGGCTGCAGGGTTGTGAAAGGATGAGCCCCTGGCCCCAGTGTCACCTGATTTTTATCCTTTGTTCCCTGGGCCTTTTGCTTGAAGGTACCTTGAGTATCTTGTGTGTGCATTTACTTCTAAAATGTGCATTAGGGACATCCCTGGTGGTCCAGTGAGTAAGACTCTGCGCTCCCAATGCAAGGGGCCCAGGTTCGATCCCTGGTCTGGGAACTAGATCCTGAGTGCATGCTGCAGCTAAGAAGTCTGCATGCCGCAACTAAGAAGCCCGCATGCTGCAACTGAAAGATCCCACATGTTGCAACGAAGATCCCATGTGACTCAACTAAGACCCGGCGCAGCCAAAATAAATAAATAAGTAAATAAATAAATATTAAAAAAAATAAAATGTGCATTAAGTCTTCTGTAAGATTTCAGAGTCATAACATCCATCAATGTATCCATTCACTCACCATTCAGCAAGTGCTTGTGGAACACCTACTGTGCACCGCGCTGCGTGGTGGCCTGGCCACGGGCTGCCGTGCCCTGGGGAGATCCTGTTCTGGTACTGAGCACATCCGCACCATCCAGGGCAGGGACCACTGAGTTTTGTCTCGTGTAAATTGGATGCCTCGCACCGTGGTTTGCTGTGTTACAGGCAAGGACAGAAGGCAAGAACTTCCAGACAGACGGGGCGGGCTCGGCCTACCTGCCCAGTGGCCGAGCTTAAAGCCCATGGGTCCACACCTCCCAAGACAACATCCCTGCCATTTGTGGGGGACGCCAAGGGGGGGGGCAGGGTGGTGGGGTGATGGGCCCCGTGTGTGCAGGGTGCTGGGTCAGGTGATGGACTTACTGCAGCAGAGGAGACATCTGCCCCCACCTCGTGGGGCTTCGGTTTGCAGAATTTTAGCCGTTCTCAATATTTAAAAAAATTTCTCCTGGTTGTAGCATAAAATCACTTAGCTTCTTGCAGCATGTTTTGAGGCTTTAATGCCATTCCGCAGATGTCCTTTCGTGATGCAAGAGGGCTTCCTGAGAAGGGGCTGGAAAGTGGTTTTCATCCAGCACTTTTGGCAGCAGTGTCTGGCAGGTTAGGGTGGAAAGAGGGTGGGAGGTGGCAGGGGGGCGCTCACACCCGCTGTTCCGTGGTTTCAGATCCTGGGAAAGCTGCTCACTCCCAAGCATGGTTTATAGGAGAATTTAAATTTCCTTAAGCGACTTCTGAAAGGAAGCAGGCTTTATTTTCATTCATTAATTAATTTGGTTTTTTTTTAATTTAATTTTTTATTGAAGTGTAGTTGATTTACAATGTTGTGTTAGTTTTTGGTGCACAGCACAGTGATTCAGTTATACATACGTGTACATATTCTTTTTCAGATCCTTTTCCATTATGGTTTATTACAGGATATTGAATATAGTTCCCTGTGCTATACAGTAGGACCTTGTTGTTTATCTATTTTATATATAATAGTTTGTATCTTTTAATCCCAAACTCCTAATGTATACCTCCCCCACTTTCCCCTTTGGTAACCATAAGGTTGTTTTCTTTTTTTAAAAAATAGCATACAGATATTGCTACTTTTTAAAAAAAATTAATTAATTAATTTTTGGCTGTATTGGGTCTTCGTTGCTGCGTGGGCTTTCTCTAGTTGCTGGGAGCGGGGACTACTCTTCGTTGTGGTGCACGGGCTTCTCATTGCGGTGGCTTCTCTTGTTGCGGAGCATGGGCTCTAGGCCCATGGGCTCTGTGGGCTCTAGAGCACACGGGCTTCAGTAGTTGCGGCGCACGGGCTTAGTTGCTCTGCGGCATGTGGGATCTTCCTGGACCAGGGCTCGAACCCATGTCCCCTGCATTGGCAGGCGGATTCTTAACCACTGCGCCACCAGGGAATTCCCATAAGTTTGTTTTCTATGTCTGTGGGTCTGTTTCTGTTTCATAAATAAGTTCATTTGTGCCATATTTTAGATTCCACAAAAAAGAAGATATGAAAATGCTGTCTGCTTGATTTTTTGTCTGTGAAGGGGTTGACGTTGCAGTGGAAGATTTAAGCGGGGTTGGGGTTTGGGCCATTTCACGGTAGGGTCTCCTTTTGGAGGCCCATCATTCTTCTGAGGATGCCCCTGGCCGGCCCCTGGGATTTGATGTCCCCCAGATTTCAGGAGCGGGCTGTTGTCACCAGCTGCTTCTCTTCCTGGGTGGGCACTCACGGGGCCTATGCCACCTGTGCTCCCTGCACCCCTCAGCACAACCCCCTGCTGGACTGACCCCACTGCTCCCCAGAGAGGGGTCAGGGAACACGTCCCGCCCTGACCCTGACCACCCTCTGTGAGCGCTGCTCCGGGGGAGGATGTGCGTCTCATCCTCTTCGTCCACGCACTCCTGGGCCTGAGTGTGGGTTCTGCCTGCTGCTCCTGCTGTTCGTCCTCGGCAGTCGGCCCTGTCCTCCCCGGGGCATGTGTGTACGCATGCACACACTTGTCATACACACACATACACACACACCATACACACACACACACGCCATACACACACACCACACACACACGCCATATACACACACACACCATACACACACACACACCATACACACACAGACGCCATACACACACACACACCACACACACACATGCCATACACACACACGCCATACACACACACACACCATGCACACACACGCACCCCATACACACACACGCCATACACACACAACACACACACACGCCATACACACACACACACCCCCCACACTCACCCCATACATACATACACACCCCATACACACATCGTACACATGCATCATATACACACATACATACACATGCATCACACTTACATGTATCACATACCACACCATGCACCACACACACATACACACATACCCATACCATACACATACATCATGCACACACCACACACACATACACACATGTGAACCCCTCAAGTGAGTGAAACTAAATTCTCAGTTTCCCGGAGATCAACACAGCAGCGCCTCCCCTCCCCTGGTCCAGTGCAGCCCTGGGCCCAGGTCCCAGCCCCCATCGCCTCCCTGTGTCTAGTCCCCGCCTGCCTCCGTGTTTCCGTTTCCCCAGCCGCCCTATGCTGCGTGTGTTCTGATCCCCTCTGCCGGGGGTGACCTTCCTTCCCGAGGAGCCTCGGGCCCCTGCGCTCTCCACACACGCCCCCTCCCTCCTGACCGCCGTTCCCCACTGTGGGTTTTCTGAGTGCTGACACCTCCCAGCTAGAATGTGAAACCCTCAAAGGCACAGACTGTGGGTTTCATCTTAATACTGCTGAATAAGAAACGCATTTTGGTAAAAGACCCAACCAGTACGCACGTATTTAATAGAGTCAAAGTGATGCCCCCTTGGCCTCCTCTCCCATCTGCATGCCGTCCACAGAGGAAGCGCTGGCGGGCATTGGTGGGAGCCCTTCCGGTCTGTTCTGTTTGCCTTTGCGTTCATACATGGACTTGCAGATGTGTATACATTGTCTAGCTGGCTTGCCGTGTCTGTAACTGGGATCTACACACACACAGACACACACTCACAGACATGCACACATACACATACTTCAGCTAACTTGCCGTTTTCACTCAATCCCAGGCTTGTAAGATTTCTCTCTGTCAGTACATATTGGGCTACCTCTTTAAAAAAAGTCTCAGAGTATTCCAGCCTGTGGACTCGGCCCTAAGTTATTTAACCATTGTCCTATTGATGGGCACTTAGGTTGCTTCCAGTTTTTAAAAAGATTGCTGCAGTGAAAATCCCTATACTCACATCAATTCATGTGACTCCTGGAAATGCAGTTGCTGGGTAAAAGGATATGCGTGTTTAAATTTTTGATAGAGAAGGCGGAATTGCTTTTCTGAAAGGCGTCACTGGGCCTCCTTCTAAAGAAATAAATTTTTTTAAAAGGAGAAAACCAGCAAAGAAGTTATTCACCACCAATAGCTAAATAGAGAGAGTGGTTCTCCCTCAGGCCATGAACTGTGAAATGCCACAGCCAGGGAGAGGCAGAGGATCTAGGCAAAGGTTGACACGGTTTCTAAGGTTTTCTGTGCTATCCCCCTCACCCCCCAAAGCAGTCCTGGGGAAAGATGAGATGAACAACCAAAAGCCTGAGAATCTACTAATGCTCCGCAGTTTGGAGAGAGGAACACTGTGTGTGTGGTGAGGTTGGGGATGGATGCTCTTGGAGCCCAGTGACTCTCATTAAAGTCAGGAAAAACCTGTCCTCCTCCAGGGGTGCTGCCCAGGGTCTGTTTGCACTGCATTCTGGGAGAATCCCTTAGCTCCATCTATCAGTTTACCCATCGGCTCCTCAATTATACCCATTCTTACATTCAGCCTTCTGAATATCAACCACCATATTTTTTTTTGGGGGGTGGTTTATCCCAGAAAGGCAAGGTTTATTCAACATTTGAAAATCAATCAACGCAATTTACCATGTTAATAGAATAAAGGTGAAAAAAAACGATCTTCACAATAAATGCAGAAAAAGCATTGGTCAAATTCAGTACCAAGTTTTTTACTATTATGAATAAAGCTGCTATAAACACACATGTACAGGTTTTATGTGACCGTCAGTTTTCATCTCACTTAGGTAAATATGAGAAATGGGATGGCTGGGTCTTATGATAAGTGTTTGTATAACTTTGTAGGAAGCTGCCAACATGTTTCCCAAAGTGGCTGCATCATTTTGCACCCTCATCAGCAAGGTATGAGTTATAGCTGTTGCATTTCCTCATCAGGATTTGGTTGTGTCAATGTTTTTTTGTTTGTTTTTTGTTTTGTTTTGTTTTTTTAAGCCCTTCTAGCAGAGTAGAGGAGTGTTGTTATGATTTTTTTTTAACATCTTTATTGGAGTATAATTGCTTTACAGTGTTCTGTTAGTTTCTGCTGTATAACAAAGTGTATCAGCTATATGCATATGTATATCCCCATATCCCCTCCCTCTTGCGTCTCCCTCCCACCCTCCTTATCCCATCTCTCTAGGTGGTCCCAAAGCACAGAGCTGATCTCCCTGTGCCATGCAGCTGCTTCCCACTAGCCATCTATTTTACATTTGGTAGTATATATATGTCAATGCTACTCTCTTACTTCGTCCCAGCTTACCCTTCCCCCTCCCCGTGTCCTCAAGTCCATTCTCTGTGTTTGTGTCTTTATTCCTGTCCTACCCCTAGGTTCATTAGAACCATTTTTTTTCTTTAGAGTCCATATATATGTGTTAGCATATGGTATTCGTTTTTCTCTTTCTGACTTACTTCACTCTGTATCACAGACTCTAGGTCCATCCACCTCACTACAAATAACTGAATTTTGTTTCTTTTTATGGCTGAGTAATATTCCATTGTATATATGTGCCACATCTTCTTTATCCATTCATCTGTTGAACCACCATATTTTTTAAAATTTGGAAGCATAATTATTTCAGCAGTTTTAGGTTTACAGAAAAGTTGAGCAGAAAGTTCCCATATGGCCTGTAACCCCCATACCCCCTAATTTCCCCTATTATTAACATCTTGTGTTAGTATGGTGCATTAGTTACCACTGATGAGCCAATATTGATACACTATTATTATTATTATTAACTAAATTAGGGTTAGGTTCACTCTTTGTGTTGTACGTTCTATGGGTCTTGACAAAAGCATAAAGACTCAGACTACCATCCTTTTGTTCTACTAGTTCGTTAGTTGTGTCCTGTTAGCTTCTTCCTGTTTTAAGGACTACCCTGGTAACAGCCTTTGGAGTCTTGGGAAGGGCCAGGGTGCTGAGGTGCTGGCTCTCGCCCAGGGAGCTGTGCTTCTGTGGTGTCCTGGTACCCCCACCCCGAATTCGGAGCCTGCTCGGGTCTCAGCGCCTGTCACCGTGTGGCAAGGGTCTGTGGGGACTGGAAAGCAGCAGATGAAGCAGGCAGCCTCCCTGGGCTCCTCTTCCCCGGTTTCCCTTCCTTTTCCCCTCTTAGAATTTGTGTCATTTATCTCGGAATGTTCTAGCAAGATGTAGTATTTTAAAGGACTGCCCGGGTGGGTATGGGTGTGTGGGTGGAGGGCTGCTGCCGTGGCCCTGCTGTCCCACGATGGATAGCGCGGGGTTCTGGGGGGGCGGCCGCCGTGGCCCTGCTGTCCCACGATGGATAGCGCTGGGTTCTGGGGGGGCAGCCACTGTGGCCCTGCTGTCCCACGATGGATAGCATGGGGTTCCGGGGGGGCGGCCGCCGTGGCCCTGCTGTCCCACAATGGATAGTGCAGGGTTCTGGGGGGGGTGGCCGCCATGGCCCCATGTGCGCCCCCCTTGCTTGTGGTGAGCATGTGAATAGGGAGGGAGGTGGGAGGGGATCTGCGGCGCTTTCAGGATGAGGACCGGCCCCTCTTTTTGTTGGAACAGGAACTGGCCTGGATGTGGTGTCTCGGTTGGAACGGCTGTCCTCCCGGCCCCACGTGGCAGGGGATGCCTCCCGTACAGCATCCTTCCAGCTGTGGCCGCTCCGAGGGCAGAGCCTGTGACCCCTCCATGCCCCACGCCCCACAGCCATGGAGCTGGGTGTCCAGGCCACTCCGAGGGTTTGCACCTCGCCCGGCTGGGCCTGGCACGTGGAGGTGTTCATGAGTGAGCTGGGCCCCGACGAGGTGGGGCTGGATGTCCTCAGACCTGGTCGAAGTGGTTGCCCTGTTCACCTGGCAGGTGGCCTGGGCAGCCCTTGGTCCCCCTGAGCATCGGTCTCTGTGTGTGTCCTGGGGATGGTCCTGTCATCGAGTCACCATTGAGCGGGGTGCCACTGAGTACTGCTGTGGGTGGCCCCCACAGAATGTGGCAGGTGGGGATGGCGGGGTTTCCGTCCCGTGGGTGAGGGGGGTGGGAGGGCAGGACAAGGCTGCAGCCCGGCCCGGTGAGTGGGGTGCTGAGTGCTCAGCTGTCACCCAGGGCTCGCCAGGGGCAGGCCTGGCGTGGCTGAGCCTCGGCACAGAGCCCTGAGGCTGGGGCAGGGTGATGGACGGAGGCCGGAGGGCACGGAGGCCAGGCCTGGAGGCTCTCCCCACCCTTATGAGGACGTGTGCTCTGCATGTCGGGGGTCTTTGGAGGGGGGACGCTTGAGGAGAGGAGGATTCAACCTGACTTACGATTTATAGTAATATTTTTATAACAGCTTTACTGAGATACAGTTCACATAACATACAATTCACCCATTTGGGGACTTCCCTGACAGTCCAGTGGTGAAGACTTCACCTTCCAATGCAGGGGGTGCGGGTTTGACCCCTGGTCGGGGAGCTAAGATCCCACATGCCTCAGGGCCAAAAAACCAAAACATAAAACAGAAGCAGTATTGTAACAAATTCAATAAAGACTTTAAAAATGGTCCACATCAAAAAAAAAAAAAATTAAAAAAAAATTCACCCCTTTGAAATACACAGTTCAGTGGTTTTTAACACAGTCACAATGTTGTGCAACCATCACCACCATCTAATCCTGGAACATTACCATCGCCCATACGCATTAGCAGGCATCCCCTGTTTTCCCCTCCCCACCCCAGCCCTAGCTTTGATTTCTTTAAGTGAATGTGTTGTTGAAGAATAACCATCATACGGGCATGTACACTCGTCCTGGAGTGAATGTTTGTGTCCCCCCCTTCCACCGCCAGTTCATGTGTTGAAATCTAATGCCCAGTGTGGTAATATTAGGAGGTGGGACCTTTGGGGTGATGAGGTCATGAGGGTGGAGCCCTAAGAATGGGATTAGCGCCCTGATAAGAAGAGGCGAGGCAGCTGGCTCCCTCCTCTTCCACCGTGTGAGGACACAGCAAAAGTCAGCCATCTGCAACCCAGACAAGGGCTCTCGCTAGAACCCACCCATGCAGGCACCCCGATCTTGGACGTCCAGCCTCCAGAACTGTGAGAAGTAAATCCCTTTGGATGAGCCACCCCATCTGTGGTGTTTGGCTATAGCAGCTCGAGCTGATTGAGACTGAGTGTGGCTCCCCTACGTGGTGCTGACCCACCCTGAGAGGGCCGTGTTGGGCGAGGGCTGAAGCAGGAGCCCTGTTAGGAGAGGTTGATGGGGAGGGTGATTGCAGGAGGGGGTTTTAGAGGCGTCTGAAGCTCGAGGCAGCACAGACCTGGTGGCTTGGAGGAGGGGAGGGAAAGGAGTCAAGGGGGACCCCAGCCGGGGGCTAAGTTGTCATCAGCTGGACAGGGGGAGGCTGAGTCTCGTGGGGGGAGGGCTTGGCCAGCTCGGATGTGCTGGGCACCAGGTGCCTGTTAGGCAAACATTGGAGGTGCTGATGGGTGGATGGTGTGTGGGCTTCCGGAAAGTTCTGTGGGGTTGCATACACACCAGGGAGCCGTCGGCTTAGGGCGGGCCGCTGATCCGTGGTCCTGGACCAGGGGTCTTGCACACGCAAGGACAGCCCACCCAGCGACGTGGTAAGCTACCGAAACTGTCACAGAGCTGGGGTGCATGCAGCCCGGGGGCCCCTGCTACCTGCGGTGAGCCTGTCTGCCCGGCCAGAAGGCACAGGTGTGATTTGGGCTCAGGACCTATTTCTAATCTTCACTTGTCTGGGGAGCCCGCCAGGTGTCAGATCCCCTAAACTTCCCCCAAGTTTGTATCCATCAAATTTAGAATATATCATGTAGTATGCAGACATTTTAATCCATGTAGAGGGTCCATTGCACAATTCGTGGCATTTCCGTCATTTCACCTCTCTTTGATCATATTGAGGACATTTTTCGGATAGTCAGGGAGGTGTCATTTTGGCATAACACAAAATTACAACATTTTCGAAAGTGGGCAGAGTAGAAAACGATACCTAAAAATGCTTCAATGCGGCCACATCATCACATTCTGCGTTGAATGCTTCACATGTCCCAAGAGGCTCCATCTGGGACTTAACTCTGCAACCTGGAGCGAGTGATTGGCCCTTCCTGAGGCTCTGCTGGCTTCGAGGACGGGCTGAGAAGAGAATCCCTCACCCCGGGAGGCTCAGCACCCCCTGGGTCGATGGGCCTGGACTCCCGCCTGGAGGGGAACCGTCCAAGTTGTAGTGTGCAGGGCAGGCGGCTCCCATCTGAGGACCAGGACGACCCTCTGCCCTGGGCCAGGAGGATGGATTGTCCCGATCTTTGTTCCTTATGCCTTGTGGGGTCTTCTCTGCTCTCCGCAGGGGCCTGGCCTGCCCCTCCCCTCCCCCACACCACTCGCTGAGGCTCCAGGAACCTTGGGGTCAGTGCTTTCCCAAGTTGCCGTTTTGGTGCCTTGGACAGTTGGTCCTGATTCTTTTACCCCAAACATGTGACTGGGCGGCCCTGCTGCCTTTGAAGCCTGACATGCCCGTTGTCATGTGCACCTGTGGGTGGGGGCCGTGAACCTTCCCAGGGCAGGTGTGCTCGGAGCACACCTGGGCTCCTGGGCACTTGTGGAAGGGCAGGGGTTTTCAGGTGGAGTGTGCCCACGGACTTGAGTTTTTGTGAAGGACAGTGGGTCCCCATCCCGCCTTTGTCCTGGACACGGACAGCGGCCACCTGAGACTTCCCCTCATCATAAGGTAGTTCTGTGTTTAATTTTTTGAGGACCGTGCATACTGTTTTCCATAGTGGCTGCACTAATTTTATATTCCCACCAACAGTGCACAAGCCTTCCCTTCTCTCCACATCCTCGCCAACACTTGTTATTTCTTGTCTTTTTGATACTAGCCATCCTAATGGGTATGAGATCTCATTGTGGCTTTGATTTACGTTTCCCTGATGATTAGTGATGCTGAGCATCTTTTCATGTGCCTGTTGGCCATTTGTTTCTCTTCTGTCTCAGCTCTTTAGGGACCAGATGGAGAAAGGCCTTGCTGAGTGGACCGGGGTGGGAAAGCCTGGGGAGCGGTGTGATTGGACCTTCCCCCGGTTGAGAGTGGTGGCCTGGGGGGTGTGAGCAGGGCTTGGGGCAGGGCGGGGAGGCCTGGCCACAGCACATAGAAGGCTCTTGGCAAAAAGTGACTCTAGCAGGTTACAAAGGTTGGAGCTGCCCCTGACCCTGGGGCCAGGCCTGACCATGTGAGCTCGGCCATTTTTCTGCTGTCCAGGCATCCAGGGGCCCAGTGCCAGTGGGGGCCTGGTGGAGGTGGGTGTGACACTGCCAGCACCGTGTCCCTTCTGGCAGTGTCCCTGTGCCAGCCCAGCCCCGGCTTGGCTGATTCCAGCCGAGCCACCTATCCCCACTGGTCACTGTTGGCTCTGAGGTGGTCCAAGGTTCTTAGTTACCAGGAGCAGAGCGCTGGTCTTGCCCTGACACGTGGTCACCGTCCTTCACCCCTCTGATGCCGAAACTTGTCTTCTGTGCACCGGTGCCTATTCAAATCTCAGAGACAGAGTTTTGGGTGAAGTGGAAAAGAATAGCTTTACTGCTTTGAGGGACACAGTGAGCTCATGCCCTCAAAGCTGTGTGTCTCAATCTCGGGGGATTTGGTGAGGAGTTTTATAGCAGTGGTTCAAGGGCAGGGTTGCTGATAAGGATCAGGGTGTGTGCAGGGCCTGCACTCCTTTAATCTGGCCTCAGATGGTCTCCTGATGAGCTTCTCTTGTTCTCGAGGTTCTCAAACTGTGACTTTCTCTCTGGAATGAAGATTGCTTCATCAGGTAGTTGATGTCTTCCCTTTGTTGGGGGTTTTAGTTCTGCAGAAGAGCTCAAAGATATTGTTATGTGTATCCCTTGAGGTGGAACCAGGACCCTGCCCCAAGGCTACACTATTGTTTCTTGGCTATTCCTCCCTTGTCTCTGCATCCCCTCCCTTCCCTGATTAGCAACTGTTGGAACCTGCGCGTTGGAACTCAGGGAAGGTCATGGAGGCTGCAGTCTGTTCCCTACAAACAAGAAACAGGGGACACAGAAAGGCTTCCGTGCCCAGGAGCCCTACAGGGTCCTGCTCAGTTTCACCCCCATGTTCTTTCTGGGGTTGAGAAGCAGAGGTGGAGGGCAGCCACTGGCCCCTGGAAACCGTGCTTTTCACTTCCAGTTAGTTCACAACCGTGGGGATTTATGAGCTGCTGGAGTGATTTGCATTTCCCTGCAAACCCTTTTTCAGGGCACACCATGTGAATGGCTGGGCACAGGGAGAGAGGCACTGTGTCACCTGCGTCCTGCTGGACGTCACAGCAGATGGAGCCGGGGGCCTGAGCCTGGCATGCACTGGGGTGGCCCCACTGGTGGCTGTTGGACGGAGGGTGGATGGACCATTGACGGAAGACTCCCTGGTCCCCAGGCAGCCACCTCTACCTCCTGTGGCTGGCCTGTGGAGCAGGAGCATGGCTGAGAAGCTGGCTGCATTTTTAGCCTCAGGGACACGCTGTGCATGGCAGCCTGCAGCCCGTGGCAGGTGACGGGTGGGTGGGTTCAAGGCAGTTTTGCAGCACGGCGAGCGTGCAGCTTCAGGGGCTGGCAGGCACCCAGTGTGACTTCAGCGATCTCAGTGGCGTGCTCCATTGCTTCCCATCCGCTGTAGCTGGTGCCTTTGACCCCAACCTGATGCTCCATCCTCGTCTCTCAGAGTCGCTTCCCCATCTTTGCTGCTTCTTGCATTTATCCTCCCCTTTCCTTAAGCCTGGGATTGAGGCCCATGTCCTCGGCTTGCTGGCTGCAGTGGCATGTGAAGTCTCTGGAAAGCTGTGACTTTGGCAGGCCAGGAGCCTAGAGGGAGCAGGAGATGTGGCTGGGAATGATTGTGAAAACTGCAGAAACAAGACAGGCTGAGAAGATTGTGGTTACTGCTGGAGTTCAGGGACTCCTCTCCCAGTTGGGTTTTGAAGGATGAGTAGTAGTTTGTCAGTGAGATTCTAGAGGCATGAAAAGGGAATGGCTGAAACACTGGCCTGGAATGTGTGAGACCCTGACAGCATGGGGTCTTGGGGGTGTGACGGGGGTGAGGCTGCAGGGGTCGGCAGAACGCAGACCTGGGAGCTCATGGTCCAGAGCTGATCACCGCGTGGTGCAGCACCATGCTTCCAGACCCCATTAGAGTCCCTGGCTGTAGGTGGGGGCAGGCACGGTGTGATTTGGGCCGGGTGTCATCTGCATGGAGGGTGGAGGGGGTCCGTGATTGGATTTAGGAGGCCTCCAGCTGGGTGGCCTGCTCTGTGGGCAGGAAGCATGGCAGGAGCCCTCCACGTCAGAGCTCAAGGACTCTCGTAAGTTAATGGGGGTCTGTGCCCTCACTGGACAGGCAGGGAGACCAGGCTGCCGGTGCTGGAGTGGGGCCTGATCCTCACATCTCAGCGCCCCTGGCATCCTCCGAGATGAGGAAACGGAGCCCCAGGAGGTTCTAGAGCCTTCGCAGGCTGTAAGGGCAGAACTAGGTCTGAGCCAAGGTCTCTCTGTGGCCCAGCTGTACGCAGAGATGCAGGCGCCGCCCCTGCCAGGGTGGCTCCCCCACGTGTCAGGGGGCAGACGATGTCCCTTGCACGTGGGGTGGCTTGTGCTGCACACCCGCACATGCATACACTCACCCTTTCTTTGACAAGACTTTGTTTAGTGCATTTTGTAAAATTCCTACCCCCACTGCGCCGTGTGCAATGCACACAATTTTAAGATAACCCAGACATCACCAAGCTCTGTATCTTGTGTAGCATTTTGGTTTTTTGGGGAAAACAAGTTGGGGACAGAACCTTGAAGAATATGCTTCGTTTCCTGTCAGAGCAAAAGGAGCCTGTAGTCTTAAGGCCACGGGGTTTCCTGCATCTTCCTCCAAAAGGGTTAGAGAAATGCATCCCCAGGAGACCGGGGCCGGTGGCTGCGTCCTGAGTGCCTGCTGGCCTTCGGGAGTAGAGGGAGGGCTCCCCTGAAAACTTGGGGAGACTCATGATCACCTTGCCACTCTTTGATTTTCAAACTGTTGGGTGGCTCTGTGGACCCCGGGAGCTCTGATCACAGAGTCCTGAGCTGCTTTGACGTTGGGCACAGGGAGCTTTATTGAGCCTGTGATTCGGTACCACATCGGAGCACTTCCTTCAGCTCATACAGGAGCAGCCTGTGTGCTCAGCCCGCTGACGCCAGCCTGTGTACTCTTTCATTTCAGTCTCTGGAGCATCCGAGCGTCGCTGCATCTCGTCGGGGGAGCCAACGGCAGGCCAGGACCGATCTGCGGATGGCCCAGGGTCCCCAGGCGCCTGCAGCTTCCCGGTGAGTAGGCCCTGCGGGGTCACCACGCTGTCCGCCCTGCGTGCCTGGTCATCTGAGCATCTGCACTCACAGGCTTCCCTGGGGGCTGGGGGACAACCGGGCCCGCCCCCCCCATCTTTCTCCAGCAGAAGCTCCAATGCAGCTACACTCACGTTTTTCACCATTTTCTGTTTTGACAAATTGATGAGGAGAAAGACGAGTTTGGGGTGTCCCCAGAGGACAAGCCACGCAGAGCAGACGTGGTTTCCTGTCACCATTCTTCTCTCCTTTCAGACCCACCTTGTCCCCTTCTGCCGCTGGGGATGCTCCAATCTGAGTGGCACCGTTGCGCCCTTCCCGTTAGGGTGCTGATAGGCCAGGTTGTGATATTAGGGGAATGCTGGCTTCATAGAATGAGTTAGGAAGTGTTCCTTCCTCTTCTAATTTCTGAAATAGATTATAGAGAATCGGTATCATTTCTTCCTTAAATGTTTGGTACAATTCAGCAGAGAAACCATCTGGGCCTGGTGATTTCTTTTGGGAAAGTTATTAATTATTGATTCAGTTTTTAGGATACATATAGTTATTCTGTTTGTCTATTTCTCCTTGTGTGAGTGAGTTTCGGTAGTACATGTCTTTTAAGGAGTTGGTCTGTTTTATCCAAATTATCAAATTTGGGGGCATGGAGTTCTTTGTAGTACTCCTTTATTATTATCCTGTTAATGGGATATTATTATCCTTTTCTATGGGATCAGTGTTGATGACTCCTCTTTCTCTTTTGGTGTTGGTAGTTTGTGTCTTCTTTTTCTTGGCTAGCCTGGTCAGCAAAACAGATTTTGGGTTCATTGATTTTCTGTATTTCCTCTTTGTTTTCAATTTAATTGATTTATGCTCTAATTTTTATTATATTTCTTCTGCTTGTTTTAGGCTTCAGTTTCCCTTCATTTTATTTCCCAAGGTACACGCTTAGGTTATTGATTTGATATCTTTCTTCTTTTCTAATGTATACATTTAATGCTATATATTTCTAAGCACTGCTTTTGTTAAATACATTGTAGAAATTCTGACAAGTGGTATTTTTGTTTTCATTTAGTTAAAAAAACAAAAAATTTTTCTTTTGATAGTTCCTCGTTGACCCATGTGTTGTTTAGAATTACGTTGTTTAATTTCCAGATATTTGGGGATTTCACCTATTTTCCTTTATTGATTTTTAGTTTAATTCCATTCTGGTCTGAAAATGTACTTTGATTTCAACTTTTAAAAAACTTGTTCAGGTGTGCTTTATGGCCCAAAATGTGTTCTGTCTTGGTGCTATGGTCTGAATGTTTGTGTCCCCCCCAAACCCCGCCCCAAATTCATATGTTGAAATCGTAACTCCCAAGGTGATGGTATTAGGAGGTGGGGCCTTTGTAGGGTGACTAGGTCATGAGGGTGGCATGCTCATGAATGGGATTAGTGCCCTTATGAAAGGGACCCTGCAGAACTCCTCACCCCTTCTGCCATGTGAGGACACAACAGGAAGTCTGAGATCCAGAAAGGGGCCCTCATCTGACCAGGCTGGCCCCTGATCTCGGACTTCCAGCCTCCCGAACTGTGAGAAATAAATTTTTGTTGTTTGTATGGCACTGTAGTATTAATATTTTGTTATAGCAACCCATACGGACTAAGGCACTTGGTAACTGTTCCATGCAAGCTTGAGAAGAATGTGTATTTTGCTATTGTTGGATGGAATATTGCATGCATGTCAGTGAGATCCAGATGATGGATAGTGCTGTCCAGGTGAACCATCCTTGCTGATTTTCTGCCTGCTTGTTCTATCAGTTACTGACAGGGGATGTTGACGTTGTCAATTATAATAGTGGATTTGTCCTTCTCTCTTTGCAGTTCTATCAGTTTTGCCTCATATATTTTGATGCTGTGTTAGGTACATAGCCATTTACGATTGCGATCTCCTGTTGGAGAATGAATTACGTATCATGCGGTAATGCCCCCTCTTTATCCCTGACAGTTTTCCTTGTTCTAAAGTGTGCTTTGTCTGAAATGAATATTGGTACCCCAGTTTTCTTTTATTTTTAATTTTGAAATGAGATTACTGTTTGTTTATTTTTTATTGGAGTATAATTGCTTTACAATGTTATGTTAGTTTCTGCTGTACAATGAAGTAAATCAGCTATATGCATACATATATCCCCTCCCTCTTGGACCTCCTTCCCCCTCATCCCACCCATCTAGGTCATCACAGAGCACCGAGCTGAGCTCCCTGTGCTTCAAGTTCCCACTAGCTACCTATTTTACACATGGTAGTGTATTTGTGTCAAACCTAATCTCCCAGTTCATCCCACCCTCCCCTTCCCACCCTGTGTCCACACATCCATTCTGTACGTCTGCGTCTCTATTCCTGCCCTGCAAATAGGTTCATCTGTTGGTACTACAGTTTTCTTTTGATTGGAATTAGCACGGTATATCTTTCTCCATACCTTTACTTTCAACCTAAAAGTGTCTTTATATTTAAAGTGGGTTTCTTGTAGACAGCATGTAGTTGGGTCTTGTGTTTTTATCCACTCTGACAAACTGTCTTTTAATTGGTGCATTTAGACCATTTACATTTTAAATGATTATTGATGTATTTAGATTGATATCAAACTTCTCTTTTTTTAAATTAATTTTTATTGGAGTACAGTTGATTTACAATGTTGTGTTAGTTTCTGCTGTACAGCAAAGTGAATCAGTTATACATATACATATATCCACTCTTTTTTAGATTCTATTCCCATATAGGTCATTACAGAGTATTGAGTAGAGTTCCCTATGCTGTACAGTAGCTTCTTATTAGTTGTATATAGTAGTGTATCAATTCCAATCTCCCAGTTTATCCCTCCCCCCACTTCCCCCTTGGTAACCATAAGTTTGTTTTCTGCATCTGTGACTCTATTTCTGTTTTGTAAATAAGTTCATTTGTACCATTTTTTAGATTGCACATATAAGTGGATAACAAATTTTTCATTCACTGTCTTCTGTTCTTGCCACTTCCTTTTCTCACTTCTCTGGTTTTCATTGACCATTTTATAGGAATCAACTATATTTCTCTTAGCTCATCATTTTTAATTGTTTTAAAATTTTTTATTGTTTGACTCAGAGTTTACAATATACATTTTTAAGTAATCTAAAGTCCACCTTCAAATAACACAATACTTCTTCAGATTTAGTGCAAGTACCTTAAAACAGACTATTCCCAGTTCCTCCTTCCCGTCCCTTGGGACACTGCTGTCATTCATTTCCCTTACTCATAAGCTAGAATCATCACAATACATTGTTACTATTAGAGTTTTAAATATCTTTTAGATCAAATAAGAGTAAGAAAAGTATAAGATTTTATTTTACCTTCATTTATTCCTCCTCACACACTCTTTCTTTCTTCATATAGATTCAGGTTTCCAACGTATATAGTTTTCCTTCCGTGTGAAGAAGAATCTTTTAATATTTCTTTCAGGGTATGTCTGCTGGTGACAGATTCCTTCAGTATTTGTTTGTCTGAGAAAGTATTTATTTCTCCTTCACTTTTGAAAGATAGTTTTGCTGGATATAGAAGTACAGGTTAGTGGAGTTTTTTTTTTTTTTTTTTTAAAGCTTTGAAGATTTTCATCTACTCCCTGCTTGCTTGTGTAGTTTCTCACAAGAAGTCTGATGTAATTCTTATCTTTGTTCCTTTATAGATAAAATGTTTCCCCACCTGCCTCTAGCTTATTTCTTGATTTTCTCTTTGTCTTCAGTTTGCTACAGTTTGAGTATGATATGGCTAGGTGTAGTTTTTGTTGTTGTTTTTTATGTTATTGCAGTATAGTTGATTTACAGCATTGTGTTAATTTCTACTGTACAGCAAGGTGATTCAGCTATACATATGTATACATTCTTTTTCATATTCTTTTCCATTATGGTTTATCACAGGATATTGAGTATAGTTCCTTGTGCTATACAGTAGGACCTTGTTGTTTATCCATCCTATATATAATAGTTTGCATCTGCTAATCCCATGTTGTGGTTTTTTAAAGTATTTATTCTGCTTGGTGTTCTTTGAGATTCCTGGATCTGTGGTTTGGTGGTGTCTTGTTAATTTTAGAATAAATGTTGGCCATTATTAGCTCAAATATGTTTTCTTCCTCATTATCTCTTTTGTTTCCTTTGGGTCTTCAGTTACACGTATGCTGTATCTTTCAATATTGTCCCATGGTCCTTGGATGCTCTGTTCTATCTCTGCTTTCACCCCCACACTGGCCTTCTTTTTTATTTTACATTTCAGTTTGGGAAGTTTCTATTGGCCCATCTTCCAGCTCCCTGATTTCCCTCTCAGCCGTGTTGAGTCTACTGATGAGCCCATCAAAAGCATTCTTCCTTTCTATTACCAGTTTTTAAAAAATTTCTAGCATCTCTTTTGGATTCTTTCTTAGACTTTCCATCGTTCTGCTCTTATTACCCATCTGTTCTTGTATGCTGTCTACTTTTCCCATTAGAGCCCTTAGCATATGAATCATAGTTCCTTTAAATTCCCAGTCTGATAATTCCAAAGTCTGTGTCATATCTGAGTCCGGTTAGGAAGCTTGCCTTATCTCTTTAGAATATGGGTTTAAAAAAAATTGTTTATTTTTTTGCCTTTGATATGCTTTCTAATTTGTTGTTGAAAGTCAGATATGTTATAATGTAAAATAGGAACTGAGGTATCATGCCTTCTTGTGGGAATTTGTGTAAATCTCATTAGGAGCTGGGCTGTGTGTCGTGTCTGCTGAAGCTGTAGGTTCCAGAGGCTTCAGACTCCTCCAGTGACCTTGGTTTGGCCTCCCCTCTGGACACTGGGCTTCCCTCAGTCCTGCTCCTCAGAGAGGGTCTAGTCTTGGAGCTCCTTTGGCTGGAATCCACTGTTATCAGACAGGAGCCCTGTTGGTGTGGTGGGAAGGTGTGGGGGAGGGGATGTGTTACCTGAAAACTGGGTTTGCCTCTTGGTGGCTGTTGAGCCAATAGACACAACTAAGCGAAGATCGGGAGAAAGAAGGATTTATTACTTGCAGCAAGTAAGGAGAACACCAGGGATCTTTCCCAAAGCAGCGTCTCCCCAGCAGCAAAATTGGGGAAGTTTTAAGCTTAAGGGTACATGCATATTCATGAGGGGGCTTGAGAGGAGCAGAATTCAGCATAGAACTTCAATCAACAGAGTCCAAGCTTTAGTTGATTGAAGTCATGAGGGTCAACATCATCATTCCATCCTCCAGCTGGGTGGGGGCCTTAGTTTCTGCAGAACTCAAAGGCATGTTATTATGTGTATCCCCTGAGGAACCAGGACCCTGCCCCAAGGCTGCATTATTGTTTCTTGCTGCTCCTCCCTAGTTTCTGCATCCCCTCCCTTAAGATCGTTAATTACTGAGACCTCTTCAAGGGCAAGCATTGTGGCCAAGCTTAGATCACAAAATAGCTTAGGCAAAATGGGTTCTCTTATGTCAGGAAAGCCGTCCCTGGTTCTCTTTCTCTGGGGACTCCCTAACCTATCTGCTTACAGAAGCCTTCTCGTATCTTATGATTAAATTTCCATCGTTAGATGGGCCTGTGTTCCCAGGCTGTTCACCTTCACAAGTGACTTTTCTTGTGTAGCTTTCCCAACCCCATTAGGTGAAACAGGAGGGCTAGAGGGGCTGCAGTGAGAGGAATGCCCCTCCCCCAGGGCAAGGTTCTGTCAAGCCTTACCCCTGGACAGCAGGCCTTGTTATGGAGAAGGCTCTGGGTGTTTGCCAATGGCTACCTTCCTCTCCCTCTGCCAGAGGCAAGAGGAGTTGTTCCTTGACCCTTCAGATTTTCAGGGGGGCCGTCTGCAAACTCAATTCACTGATGGGTCTAAAAAAAGTCACTGATTTTCAGTTTGACCAGCTGTTTCTTATTTCAGGACGTGAGTGATGACTCTCAAAGCTCTTTCCATGTTGGGCTGAAATCTGGTCCTTCCCTGGCTATGATTTTCCTTATGACTCTACTACCGCCTGAATCATGTTCGTTATTTGATGGTTTACTCTTTTTTTTGCCTGTCTTCCCCATTGGAACATAAACTCTGGGGGGCTGGAACTTGGTCTGTCTGTTCCCTCTGGTTCCCAAACCCAGAAGAGTGCCTGGCAGTGATGCCAAATCCAGCCTCTGTACCCTGAGGTCTAATTAAATCTCAGAGAGGGAGTTTTGGGTTAAGTAGAAAAGAATAGCTTTATTGCTTTGCCAGGCAAAGGGGGCCACAGAGGGCTTGAGCCCTGGAAAACTGTGTGTCCTGACCTGGAGGGGGTAGTAAAAAGTTTTATAGTAATGGTTCAGAGAGGGTGTGATCTGCTCGTGGACCCTCTTCTGATTGGTTGGTGGTGAAGTAAGTGGGAATCAGCATCATCAGCCTTCTGGTTCCAACCAGTCTGGTGTCTGTGTGCTTGTGGGCAGCATACTGTTAACTTCTCCCACCTGGTGGGGGTTTCAGCATCTGCAAAACAGCTCGGAGATACTGTTGTGTGAATCCCTTGGAGGGGCACCAGGACCCTGCGCCAAGGCTGCACTATTGTTTCTTGACTGTTCCTCCCTTGTCTCTGGATCCCCTCCCTTCCCTGATTAGCAGCTGTTTGAACCTGCCTGTTGGAACTCAGGGAAGGTCATGGGGGCTGAATGAAGCCTATTTCCTGTAATCAAGAAATGGGGGACACAGAAAGGCTTTTGTGCCCAGGAGCCCCACAGGGTCCTGTTCCATTTCAGCAGGTTCTGAATGAATAAACTAAAAGTGATAAATAAAGAGGCCAAGCCACTTGGTCACGGTGATGGCTAGTTTGTAGGATTTCTCTTGTGTGTTGTGGTTTTGGTGAATTTGAAGCACAGATGAGGGAGCCTGTATCCGGGAGGCTCCGGAAGTCAGCAGTGAATGGAGGAAGTGGCCCACAGCTGCCACAGGAAATGCAAGATGATGATGGTGCTGGTGGTGGTGCTGGGGCCGTGGCCACACCAGGCAGCAGGGCGGGCCCAGCCACACAGAGGCAGGTGGGCTCTCCTGCTGTCAGTTCTAAATCACTAGCTGTTTTGCCCTCTTACTGTGGATGAACCTTCCATCCCACCCCTTTCCCTATGCCGGCAGTACTTTGTTTTGGGGATCGCAATAGCAGGCCTTCCGCGCATCAAGAAAAACAGAATCGCCCCCGTCCTCCGTGTCTTGTCAGCGATCCCCCCGCCAGCATCGAGTCTCATGAACAGATTTTTAAACCGTTGCCATCTGTTCTGCTCTTAATTGCAAGTGTAAAAAATATTATTTTCCTAATTGCATCAGGGGAAGGGGAAAAATATGTATTCCTAAAGACCAGAGTTCTTGAATGAGGCAGCCTGGCTCTGCTGCCCACTCGCTAAAGATAATGTTGCTTCTTTGCTCAAATGGAAGCATTTTGTAGCGGTGGTTTACTTACAGGGTAATATTGGCCCACTTACATCTATAGAACAAGAAGTTAGGAGAAGGGGGAAAGTGGCTGATTTGCCACGGAGGCCCCAAAGATCCTGGCCCCCCACCTCTCAGAGGGCCCAGCCCCCTGCCCCACCAGCAGTGTGCTGTCAGGGGTATGTCCTTGTGACCCCTCCTGCTGCTGGGGGCGTTTCCAGATGCAGGCCAAGTGTCAGGGCTGTTTTTACCCTCAGAAGCTTGTGAATTAGGTCCGGGCTGGTGCTGGGCTGGTAGTGCTAACGCCAACCTAGGGGCCGGTGTCAGAGCCGTGCATCCCACCCAGATGACGGACATGGCAGCATTTTCTGTGGTTCTGAACTGGGTTTGGGGTGACAGAGAACAGAGTGCATGTGTGCACGGCACTTGTGTGCGGAGTCCTGCGGCCGGCGGACACCAGGTCCAGCCTATTGGAGGAGGGCGTGTCCTGGCTCGGACCCCCTGTGGGGCTGATGCTGGTGTCCCCCAGAGACTTCAGAGCTGGAGGCCACTGTCCCCACTACATCCAGTCACCTGGACTGCCAAGAAACGAGTGAGGCATAGCTTTATCTTTGCCCCCACTGTCCCTCCGAACCTGCTCCAGGGGCTACTTCTTTCCCGGCCCAAATGACCCTTCAGGGAGGCCCTGGAGCTTTCTGTTGTTCTAAGTCAATAACATGTTCTCCGGTGACTTTCAATCCCAGGAACAGTCTCATTTCAGGAATAAAGGTGAGTCATCGTGGACCCTCCGGAGCTTCTCCTGTCTGGCTGGAGCCTGACCCATCTTGGGAGTGGGCAGTGGAGGGAGGGCTGTGTGTGTCCTCTTTTCCCGCTGCTGTAGGAAGGGGGACCCCTTCCAGGGCCCCAGAGTAGGCTCTTGTCGAACACTCAGAAATGAATTGTTGGGACTTCCCTGGTGGCACAGTGGTTAAGAATCCGCCTGCCAATGCAGGGGACACAGGTTCAAGCCCTGGTCCGGGAAGATCCCACATGCCATGGAGCAACTGAGCCCATGCGCCACAACTACTGAAGTCCATGCGCCTAGAGCCCGTGCTCCGCAGCAAGAGAAGCCACTGCAATGAGAAGGCCGCGCACCACAACGAAGAGCAGCCGCCACTGGCCACAACTAAAGAAAGCCTGGGCATAGGAACCAAGACCCAATGCAGCCATAAATAAATAAATTAATGAATTGTTCGAAGAGACACACGTGCTGACAAAGCAAGAGACTTTATTGGGAAGGGGCGCCCGGGCGGAGAGCAGTGGGGTAAGGGAACCCAGGAGAACTGCTCTGCCATGTGGCTTGAAATCTCGGGTTTTATGGTGATGGGGTTAGTTTCTGGGTTGTCTCTGGCCAGTCATCTTGCTTGGCCCATATTTGGTGACTCATGGTCCTTCCCGGTGGTGTGCGCATCTCTCAGCCAAGATGGATTCCAGCGCAAAGGACTCTGGGAGGTTGTCAGGACATATTATGGGCTGGCATCTCCTCCCTCCTTTCAGCCCCTCCTGAATTCTCCCAGTTAGTTTTCGGTGGCAGCACCATGTTCCTTATTGGGATGTCCTGCTGTGAGACAACTCAGGCGAGCGCTTATCATCGTTCCTGGCCAAGGCGGGTGGTTTCGGTCAGTGGTTCCCTAACACCATCTCTTGCGTCTGGTGGCCAGGGTTGGGCCACGAGGGTCAGAGCATCTGGGTAAAGGGTGGTCTTACCCCTCAAGGGGCTGGGTGGCACTCTCAGGGTCCAGCAGACGTTACTTCTGCATCGTCCTCTCCAGGGACACTTCTGTGGGTCTCTCAGAGATGCTACAGCTTGGAACTTGCAGCTTATGCCCGTGACTGGGGGACACCTCACTGGTCTGGTGCCCATGACCGCTCTGTCCACCCTTTGCATTGGTGTCCCTCCAGACCCATGGACAGTCCATGCCCCACACCCATGGGCCGTAAGCTGCACCTCCTCCTCCCTCTCAAGGGTGACTCTGGCTGTGGCCTCCTGCCATGGATTCTCATGAGACCCAGGTGCCAGCCCCAAGCTGCTGGGGACTCAGAGTGGCCGTCCAAGGGTCTAGAAGCCTGGCTCTGGAGGTGAGATGGAGTCACCTGGCCCTCCTGATGGAGCACAGAAAGCCCCCTGCCCTTTCTCCTGGTCTCGTGTGGGCCAGATCATTGGGAAAACAGGCTTGGGAGCAGTGTGGGGCGTGTTTGTCAGTGGAGGACGTGGGCATGCTGGCCACCTCTGCTGGTGCTCGGGGCTGGCAGGATGGGGCGCATTGCACATCCCATTCAGCGGCCCCAACCGGGTCATTCTGGAGCTCCTGGACTTTGGAGGAGGCCCAGGAATGGGAGGGTTCAAGGGGTGGATCAGAGGGAGCCTCCTGCCTCTGCCCAGTGACGCGGGGCCGACTAGGCGTGACCTTGCACCCTTGTCGGTGGGTTCAGGTCATCACGGCAGTGCTGCTGCTTCAGGAGTTGGCTGCAGAGACACCCCCCCACTTTGCAAAGCTGGACAGATAACGACCACTTCTAGAGTTTGCCGAGGGAGCGCCACACATTCTAGGAATTGTTTCTCTCTGTGGAGAGTCTTTGTGTTTCTTCAAATTAGCACTTTTTAAAAATTACAATTTTAGTCTTAATTGTATGTATTTGGGGAACCCATTTAAGTCCCTGGAAATAATTGCCCGGTAATATTTTGGGAAGTTATGTTATAATGCACAGATGTTGCCGCGGAGGAAGGTCCTTGGGGGTGCACCTGGGCCCTGATGGAGAGAGGTCCAGGGCAGCTTCTGCCACAGGTCCATGACCCCCTCCCCGGCCTGGCTCTGGGCGAGGCTGCAGGCAGAGCCTCTCTGAACACAACATCAGCTGAATCTGCCCTCCTTTCTGAATCTGGAGTTGCCAGGTCCCAGGAAACCAAGGGCTGAGCTGGTGGCATGGGGGTGATGGGGGAGGGAGGGGAATGCCCGAGGTGGGGAGAGCAGGAGGGGTGAGTGGGCGAGGTCCTGAAGCAACCCCCGCCAGCAGGCTGCAGAGGTGGTGCTGGCAGGTGGGGCTGTCAGATTCGCCTGGAGCTTTTCCAAACCCTGGGGCTCCTGAGTGGGCCCGGTGGGCCCCATGTGAGTCCAGGCTCTGTGCCCAGGATTCGTGGGCGCAGCGAGGGGCCGACCCATGGCAGAGGGGTTTACGATCTGAGGACTGCCCTCCCCTGGGGACATCTGGGAGGAGCGCAGAGGGTGTCTCCCCTGCTCATGTGAAGGATGTGGGCACTTGCTGGCCCCTGGGCAGCCACGGGGGAGAGCTGCTCCCGTGACCAGAGCATGCCAGGCCTACTGGTGTCCCAAGAGCCTTCACAGCTGCCCAGTGGGCCTCTACGCAGTGTCCTTGTTGACTTCTAGCCAGCAGTCCTGGGTGGTCCCTGCCCGTCCCTCCTCCTTTCATCCTGCGGAGCGCTGGGCGGGGGCCGCTCAGAGAAGGGGAAGTGTCAGCCCGCTCCCCAGGCAGCACCTGCTCGGTCCTTCCCACGGCTGCTGTGGCCCAGGCACGACTCGCAGTGACCCTTGCAGATGTTTGTCTTCAGCACTTCCTGGCACAGAGTGTTTTACTGGACACAGTCATCAGTAGCATCCCTGAGGCCCCTTTCAGAGCACCGCCGCCCACGGGACGTCCGGCCTGGGCTGGGCTGGGCTGGGCTGGGCCAGGAGCAGAGGTGCTGTCAGCATCTGGAGCCCGGCGAGCCCGGCACGGTGAACTCTGCCCTCGGGCAGGAGCCCGCGAGTCATGGAGGGTGGCACAGGGGCCCCTGCCTCCCTGCCGTGGGCTGAGATCCCCGTCCCACCAAGGGAGGTTTTGAAATGCAAGTGCTCCTGCCCCGGGTGAGCGGACATCGACAGCTGTGAGAGCAGCTGGACCGTGCAGGGTGTGGCCATGAGGGCAAGGGGCCCGCCTGAGGTCTTGAGGGTCTGCGGACCTGCCGCTGCGGCCACGGAGCCGCACCTGGGCTTTATGACACTCCCTCCATCCCTCAGGGCAGTCAAAGACACGCCTCAGCTTGCACTGGAGAGACACCCCCCACTTTGAGACCGGACAGGGCTTGCACTTTGATTCTGAGTGTGGGGAAAGCGCATGGGGTGGGAGGTGGCACTGGAGGCCGTGCACATCCTTCCAGGGGGCGGACCAGGGGTCAGTGATCGGCTCTGATTGTGCAAAGCAGGTGCCCACCTACTTGGGGTCCAGCCATCCTTGTCTGCAATGTAGACCCTGTTGTTGAGGGCTGGTGGCTGAAATGCTAGTCTTTGCAAAATAACAAAGAGGGAAAAACTTCTGAGGAAGAACAAAGGCTATGCAGTGACCAGTGAAGTCCCCAGGGCCCGGGTGGGCATGGTCTCTCGGGCACCTGTGTAGACTGATCCTTGACTGTGGGTCTTTTTGTTGTTGAGACCGGTGGTGGCTCAGAGCTGTCACCTGTCAGCCCCCATGCTTTATCCCCAGAGCCTTAGAAGGTGGTCACACCTGCAGGACTGCCCCAAGCTGTACCCAGTGGCTGAGCTGCCCAGGGCTGTCCAGTCACAGTTTTCCTATCAGAGAGTGAGGCCAGAGAAAAGGAAAAAGAATGTTCAAGCAGAGTACACTGACCTGCAGGACCTGCTCTAGGAAATAGGAGCCTTGTCCTGTTTCATCACTTAGGATTAAATTGGGCTGCAAAGTAACAGTATCTTTAACAAGAAAGAAGTTAGTGTTTTACTTAAAAGAAGCCCAGAGGTGGGCAGCTTCATGGAATCATTAGGGACAATGACCTCTTGTATCTTTTTGCTCCACTATCTTAACACATGGCTTTCATTGCAAAGCATCTTATGGTACAAAATGGCTGCTGGAGCTCCAGCCCTCAGGCTTGTGTTCCAGGCAGCAGAAGGAGGAAGGGTGAGCAAAAGGGGCCCGCCTCCAAGCTGAGTAATCTACCTTTAAGGATCCTTCTTGGGAGTCCATATCACATTTGTTAATGTCTTTTTGGCCAGAAGCTAGCTACATGGCCCCAACTATAGCTGAATGGGAGGAGGTATAGTTCACCTTAAAATCCAAGTTGTGCTCCTGAGGAAGAGTGTGGAGATGGACGTGGGGAGGCAGTCCTCACCGTAGCAGCCCTCCCAGGAACGCCTGCCCCACTGTGCTGTGGGCTCTGGAGCGAGCCAGCCTGTTTGCTTGGCTTCCTTCCTCCTTTCCTTCCTCCCTCCTCTTTCCCAGGTGTGTGCTGGGCACTGGTGGTCACAGATGAATACAACAAAGAGGAATCATGGACCTCATGGGCTCGGCTCATGCCTGCCCTGCTGCCTGGACGCTGCTGTGGCTGGTCTGCAGTGTGTCCCCAGCGGAAGTGCAGGTGGCGGGGAGGTAGGCCTCTGAACGGGGGTGGAGGCGGAAGTCAGGGGCACGATCTGCTTGTTGCACTGACCAGCTGCTCACACAGCGAGGTCCTCACAGGGCACAGCGGGCATTGGATGGGTCATGCAGGGGCCATGCCCCACACAGCTCCAGTACTGTTATTATAAAGGAAAAAAGCAGGGATTCTGTTTTTCCTCCACAGGCTGAATTGGACTGAGGAGAGACTTAGTTCTCCAACACCGTATTTCTTTGAACTTCTGTGTTTGTTGATACTTCCCTAAATCACAGGTCTCCTTAAGGGGAATCAGAGCCCTGTGTGGTGGCCCCCACCGTCGGGGCCTCTGCCATCCAACACGCCTTGTGACCCTGCCTTCCTTCACCTGTGGGCTCCGACAGGTGTGGTGTGGACGGTGCCCGGCTCTGCCGGTCATGGGCTGTGTAATGTCTCACCTGTGCAGTCAGCCTGGGAACCTACAGTTTGGGGTCCAGGGAAGGGGCTTTAGAATCCCTCAGGGATGATTTCAGGGCCAGCAAAGCTGAGGGCCACTGTGCGACCCCACTCGGCACAGGCAGAGGCCATCCTGAGGGTCACTACCAGAGGGTCGCAGGGCAAGCGGTGGCCAGAGGGGGCTGAAGGTCAAGGTTGCAGTGCAGGTTCTCAAAGGCAGAGCTGGGGCTGGAGTGGAGCCGTGGGGGAGTCAGTGGGCCTCATAGCCTCTGTCCGGCTTGGGTAGATTCAGGGTGTGGACAGGCCAGGCCCACACAGGAGACTCTGCTGGTCTCGGCCGAGGGTACAGGGAGGGCGTCGGGGCAGGAGCCAACCTTCTTGTTCCTGATTGGGGTCCCCTACTTACCCAAGAGAAGAAAAGGGTCATTTCTGTTTAGTTTAGTTTGATACTGGGTTAGATCACATTCTTTTTTTTTTTAATGTTAATAGCTTTTTAAGTTTTTTATTGAAGTATAGCTAATTTACAGTTATGTTAATTTCTGCTGTACAGCAAAGTGATTCAGTTATATATATATATATATATATATATATATATATATATATATACACACATTCTTTTTTATTATATTCTTTTCCATTATGGTTTATCATAGGATTTTTAATTAATTAATTAATTTATTTTTGGCTGCGTTGGGTCTTTGTTGCTGCTCGTGGGCTTTCTCTCCTTGCTGTGAGCGGGGACTACTTTTCGTTGCAGTACGCAGACTTCTCACTGCGGTGGCTTCTCTTGTTGTGGAGCACAGGCTCTAGGTGCGTGGGGTTCAGTAGTTGTGACACGCGGGCTCAGTAGTTGTGGCTCTCGGGCTCTAGAGCTCAGGCTCAGTAGTTGTGACACACAGGCTTAGTTGCTCCGTGGCATGTGGGATCTTCCTGGACCAGGGATCGAACCCGTGTCCCTGCATTGGCAGGCGGATTCTTAACCACTGCGCCACCAGGGAAGTCCCAGGATTTAAAAAAAAAATTGTATTTTATATTGGAGTAGAGTTGATTAACAATGTTGTGTTAGATTCAGGTGTACAACACAGTGATTCAGTTCATCATATACATGTATCTATTCTTTTTCAAATGCTTTTCCCATCTAGGCCACCACAGAATATTGAGCAGAGTTCCCTGTGCTATACAGTAGGTCCTTGTTGGTTATCTGTTTTAAAAATAGGAGTGTGTACATGTCAATCCCAAACTCCCAATCTATCCTTCCATCTGACCCTTCCCCCCTGGTAACCATAAGTTTGTTCTCTCAGTCTGTGAGTCTGCTTCTGTTTTGTAAATAAATTCTCTGTGCTATCTTGAAGCATCAGTAATTCACGCAGAGTGTGGCTCTGTTAACCCCATGTGACCAGGCAGGCACCCCGGTTCCCAGAGCATGATGTGCTGTGCAGGGCATGCATTCAGGTCAGTTTGGAGGTCTTGGTATTGTTCTGCTGCCTGTTTATTTGATTGCTTGTAGAGGAATGAAGGGAAATGTTTTTCTCCTGGGAGGTATTTCAACCTAGCTGGAAATAGAGAGTTTGGTTTTGCAGTGATCCCAGCGTCTCCAGTGTCTATCGTGGTGGGTGTGCTGGAGGCATCGGGAACCTCCCTGTATGTGACGGGGAATCGAGTGTCCTGCACGGGCTCCTCCGGCTTTGCTACGTGGCTCTCTTTCTGCCAACCTTCTGGTACATTTTAATTCTCCAGGAAGCTGCTTTAAGTAGAAGCCATGGGCTCTCAGTGCCCAGCCAGCTGGCCTTCTGTGACCTTCCACATTGGCTCTGTGCTGGGGGTTGTGGGCCCCCCTCCCCCAGGATACAAAACCATTCCATTGGCAGGGAGAGAATCCTTGTGTATCGGGAAGCAGAGACCCCGGCCTGTCCTGGGGAGTATGTGGACACAGTGGGTGGCCAGCGCCATGCAGAGGCCACCTTGTCCCCTGGAGTCACCGGCAGCTCCGGGCACAAGGTAATAACGCCCGCCCGTGCATCAGGCACTAGCTGGGCACCCGATGTCCCCTGAGTTCCTCTCCATGGCTCAGTGCCTGGGAATGAGAGCCAGGGCACAGAGAGTGGGCTGGGAATGGCCAGTGTTCACAGAGCCCTTGGGTCAGCAGGCAGGTGGACCCTGAGGAGAGTGAAAGGGAAGCAGAGAGGGACCTGGGCGGGGGGGCAGGTTGGGGGCTCTGGCGATGATGCTCAGGGCCCTGAGGGACAGAGAGAGGACAAGAGGGCCAGAGGGAGAGATGGACCCTGACTTGTCCTCTTGCTGACTCTGGCGCTCACTGGGAGCCCCCAGCCTCTTGGAGCCTCAGTCTCCCTTCCCGTCTGTGAAATGGGCATAATGGCAGTGTGCATCTGACAGGTATATTTATGCAGAAAGAGGAGGCAGTTGACAAGCAGCAAAGTGCAATTCAGCTTCTCCTGGTTGTACCTGCAGGAGAGCTCACAAACCCTGGTACCGCACAGGACGCAGCCTGCGTGTGCCTGGCACCGGCCTCAAGGTCGCCTGAGTCTGCGACCAGCATGCCCTGCCCAAGGGGGCCGTGTCCAGCCGGGAGGGGCGTCAGAAGGGGTGTGGTTGACGCGGGGGGGGTCTGGGCTGGGATTCCAGGCACGTCCTGTCTCCTTCCTCACCTGCGTGGGCTCGGGATCTAAGGCCGTGTCGAGATGGTCAAGCTCAGGTGCACCGTCCTCTGCAGAACAGCGCCCTTCCAGGCGACTCCGCCACGGCTGGATTCACACATCACAGAGCGGGTTTGCTGCGTGGCCCTGCCTACTGTTGGCTGGGTTGGATGGAGCGTGGGTGCCCAGGGGGTGGGGCTGGGCCCGGGTCCCTCCATTCTCAAAGGTCAGAGGTCGGGGAGAAAAGACCTCCTGGTGTCAGCCCATTCCCTGCCCCCGCCATTAAATGCCTGGTCCCCAAGGGCCAGCCACTCACCCCCTCGGGGTCCTGGCAACCCACTGTGGATGGAGGTCACTGCCCTTGGTCCTGGGGCTACACCATCGTGGGTCCTGTACGTAAATTTCAGTAAACCTGAGCAGGTGTCCTGAAGCCACTGAGGATATGCAGTTAGTTATAATATTATTATTTTTAATTTTATTGAAGTATAGTTGATTTACAATGTTGTGTTAATTTCTGCTGTACAGCAAAGTAATTCAGTTATATATATATATTCTTTTTTATATTCTTTTCCATTATGGTTTATCACAAGATATTGAATATAGTTCCCTGTGCTATACAGTAGGACCTTGTTGTTCATCCACCCTATATATACTAGTTTGCATCTGCTAATCCGAAACTCCCAAACCTTCCCTCCCCTGCAACCCCCTGGCAACCACAAGTCTGTTATCTAGGTCTGTGAGTCTCTTTCTGTTTTGTAATAAGTTCTTTTTTTTTTTTTTTTTAGATTCTACATATAAGAGATATCATATGGTATTTGTCTTTCTCTTTCTGACTTACTTCACTTAGTGTGATAATCTCTAGTTCCATCCATGTTGCTGCAAATGGCATTATTTTGTTCTTTTTTATGGCTGAGTAATATTCCCTTGTATATACGTACCACATCTTCTTTATCCATTCACCTGTTGATGGACGCTTAGGTTGTTGCCATATCTTGGCTATTGTGAATGGTGCTGCAGTGAACATTGGGGTGCATGTATCCTTTCGAATTACACTTTTCTCCTGATACATGCCCAGGAGTGGGATTGCTGGATCATATGGCAATGGAGTTAGTTATGATTAAAAGGAACCAGGGGACTTCCCTGGTTGTCCAGTGGGTAAGACTCCACACTCCCACTGCAGAGGGCCCGATTCGATCCCTGGTCATGGAACTAGATCCTGCATGCATGCCGCAACTAAGATCCCGAGTGCTGCAACTGGGACCCAGCGCAGCCAAAATAAATAAATAAATACTTAAAATAAAATCAAATAAAAGGAACCAGAACCTTCCTTAGTAGCCACCAGTGCAGAGGTTCCCAAACTTTCTCAGATCACGGTAACCTTGATGTTGCCTTAATTTTGTAGTGTCTCTAGGACAAAAGAAATATCTAACAGCTCTGCTTATTAAATAGTTAGGGCTGAACAGTTTAGTATTTGTGTCCTAAAAACTTAGAAGCTGATTGAAAAGTAATACACATACATTGAAATAAGTTTATTTCATCCTCACCCACAAATGCTCACTAGTGGACATGAGCCTGTTGGATGTGATTGAGTACCACCGTCATTTCCTGGTCAGTGTTGCCTTTTGTGTGGGACTTGCTTTTTGAAAAAACTTTTCCATGCTTTTTATTTTGAACTGTGGTAAAATACACATAACATAAAATTGACTGTCTTCACCATTTTTAAGTGTTCAGTTCTGTGACATTAAGTGCATTCACATTATTTGCAGCCATCACCTCCATCTATGTTCAGAACTCTTTTCATCTTGGGAAACTGAAACTCTCTCCCCATTAAATACTAACTCCCCATCCCCCTTCCCCAGCCCCTGGCAACCACCGTTCTACTTTCTGTCTCTATGAATTAGCCAGCTCTAGGGACTTCATATAAGTGAAATCATACAAGATTTATCCTTCTGTGAGTGGCTTATTTCACTGAGCATAGTGTCCTCAAGGCTCATCCATGTAGTAGCAGGTGTCAGAATGTCCTTCCTTTTTAAGACTGAATAATATTCTCTTGTATGTATAGACCACATCTTGTTTATTTATTCATCTGTTGATGGACACTTGGGTTGTTTCCACCTTCTGGCTATTGTGAATCATGCTGCTATAAACATGGGAATGCAGATGTCTCGTTGAGTCCCTGCTTTCAGTTCTTTTGGGTGTATACTCACAAGTGGAATTTCTGGATCAGATGGTAGTTCTGTGTTTATTTTTTTTGAGGAACCTCCATACTGTTCTCCGTAGTGGCTGCACCATTTTACATTCCCACCGACAGTGCAGAAATGTTCCAGTTTCTCCATATCCTCAACAACACGTGTTATTTTCTGAGGGTTATTATTATTATTTTTTTGGTTTGTTGTTTTGTGACAGCCATGCTAATGGGTATAAGGTGGTAGGTACTTGCTTTGTATGGTGGCACCCACTGGCTTCACGAGATGTCTTGGAGCGGATGCAGTGTGATCTAATGCTGAAGCCATGAGTCAGCTCAAGGCAGTGGTGCATGAGTGTGGGCAGAGGCTGAGCTCTGCTGCATCTTCCTAGGAAATCCAGGCTCTCTTGTGATGCCCTGCAGGCGCAGCCAGGGTCCTGGGGTGCTGCAGGGTGCAGTTTGGAAACCACTGTCCTCGAAAATGAGCTTCAAACAAGTGAAGGATGGGAGAGAGTGACATAAAGAGTGGGGGAGGGACTTCCTTGGTGGTCCAGTGGGTAAGACTCTGCGCTCCCAATGCAGGGGGCATGGGTTCGATCCCTGGTCCGGGAACTAGATCCCACGTACATGCTGCAACTAAGAGTCCGTGTGCCCCAACTAAGACTTGTAGCAGCCAAAGTAAATAAATAAATATTTTAAAAAAAGAGTGGGGGAAACGTAAAACACGTAGTTATGTGTGGAATTAAGATGAACTGAGGGGACTAAATGTGGTGTAGATGGCTCCGTGCTCCATCCGTGTATTTACAGCCCTAAAGAATGAGGAGAGACTTCGAGAGAATGTAGGTAAACATTTTGGGTGGTTTTCTGGAATTGTTTTAGTGGTACTGTTAGCACTGCTATTCTGAGCAGGTTTTGTGTGTCATGTGAGATGAAGCAAATGCATAATCATGTGATCTTCCAGTCTGAGGACTCTGAGGACCAGTTTTCAGTGGGGGGGAGAAAGGAGATACAGAGGAAAGATATGTGAGGAAAAGGAAACCCTTGTAATCCTGAACTTGACTGACAAGGTCAATGTGAACTCTTGAACCCGCTGTGTTCCCCAGAGAGGCCTGGAAATGGTGGCCTCACCAACAGCAAGAAGATACCCAGGCCCCTGATGGTGGTCTTGCAATTCAGTTTTCTACTAAAAGAAACTAGGACTCCCTTGGACAAACAGCAGATTCTGGGTCGAGAATAGGAACTGTACAAGTTGTACCTGGAACATTTTGTCAGAGCAGAGAGGAGAGGAACCATCAGACCCACTAGAATGGTATTAAAAGGACCTGGGACTTGAAGAGGCCAAAGATGAGACAATTTGAACAACAGTAAGAGGAAAAACTGCAAGGGATTGAAATGCATCTAATATGTTTAAATCCATGAGTTCTTTCTTTTTTTTTTTAATTGAAGTATAGTTGATTTACAACGTTGTGTTAGTTTCAGGTGTACAGCAAAGTGATTCAGTTATATATATATATATAAATATATATATATATACACACACACACACATAAGAATATGTATATTCTTTTTCAGATTCTTTTCCATTATGGTTTATTACAATATATTGAATATAGTTTCCTGTGTTATACAAAAGGTCCTTGTTGTTTATCTGTTTTATAAATAGTAGTGTGTATCTGCTAATCCCAAAGTCCTAATTTATCCCGCTACCCCGCTACCCCGCTTTTCCCCTTTGGTAACAATAAGCTTGTTTTCTATGTCTGAGTCTGTTTCTGTTTTGTAAATAAGTTCATTTGTATCATTTTTTTAGATTCCACATATAAGTGATATCATATGGTATTTGTCTTTCTCTTTCTGACTTACTTCACTTAGTATGATAATCTCTAGGTCCATCCATGTTGCTGCAAATGGCATTATTTCATTCTTTTTAATGGCTGAGTAATATTCCATTGTCTATATGTACCACATCTTCTTTAACCATTCATCTGTGGAGGGACATTAGGTGGCTTCCATGTCTTGGCTATTGTAAATAGTGTTGCTATGAATATTGGGGTGCATGGATCTTTTCTAATTAGAGTTTTCTCCAGTAAATCCATGAGTTCTGAATGATACCAAGGAAGACAAAATGAAACAAAAAAGCCTAATTGGTCACCTTAGGAGAATGATTTTTTTTAACTTTGGTAAATAACGGGAAATACCGAATCATTTATCTTGCTTCCCTATGCATGGGGCACCAGTGGGCAGCCTAGTGGCAGGTGACGGAGTTTCTGTGTATAGAAGGGGTCCAGCATGTGGATGCATGAACGGACACCCTGGGTTGTGCTGATGCCAGCTGACATTGCAGAGAGGGAGGCATCCGGACCTCACAGCCTCTGGAGGAGGAAGGACACCACATTGCCCGGGAAGTTGTTTGCCTCCAAATTCTAATATGAATCACATTCAGCCTCCAGATCTCACCACCAATTTGCTGGCACACAGAGGATAGGGGACAGTATTCTCCTAGGCTGTGGGGACAGTCATCAAAATCCCAGCCAAGGGAAATGCTCTCCGACAAATGATACGGTGTCTTCAGTGAATAAATTGCAAGGGGAAAAAGAGAAGTAGAAGCACAGCTGATGGATTGAAGGAGATGTTTAGGGCTGGGCACTCAGTGGGAAATGGTTAAGGAAAGGTAAGATGGTGATACCCCCAGAATTGGGGGTGGTCATGGGGCACATGGCAGGGGCTTTGTCTCAGAGCGGCGCGGGGGAGGCCTCTGGGGCGGCCGGAACGGTCTGTCTCCTTATCTGGTTGAGGTTCCAGGGTATTTAATAGTCATTTATTAGGCTAAATATTTCCCTTATGCTGTTGTTGTTGTTTTGTATGTGGGTTGTTTTTTTAATTGAAATACAGTTAATCTACAATGTTTTATAAGTTTCAGGTGTACAGCACAGCGATTCAGTTATGTATGTGGTTTTTTTTTAAATTTATTTATTTATTTATTTTTGGCTGTGTTGGGTCTTCGTTGCTGTGTGGGCTTCTCTCTAGTTGTGGCGAGCGGGGGCTACTCTTTGTTGCTGTGCACAGGCTTCTCACTGGGGTGGCTTCTCTTGTTGCGGAGCACAGGTTCTAGGTGCACGGGCTTTAGTAGTTGTGGCTCACGGGCTTAGACGCTCCACAGCATGTGGGATCTTCCCGGACCAGGGCTCAAACCTGTGTCCCCTGCATTGGCAGGTGGATTCCTAACCTCTGCGCCACCAGGGAAGCCCTGTATGTGGGTTATTTTGACAATAAAAACATTAAAAGAAGACATTTAGGAAACCAGATCATGAGGGTGAACATCCAGCCTGGTCCTGGGAGTGTGACGTATCCAGTCACTCTAACCTTCTCCCCTTCCTGCAACACACGGCTGACTGCGTCATTTCTCGTATTTTCTACCTTAGACCTTTTATTGTAAACTTACCCATAAATATACTTGTGTCTTTGGTTCTGAGCTTTCCAAAGGGTGTATGGAGTTGTTTTTTTGTTTTTTCTGTGATTTTTATTCCATTTCCTTTCCTGTAAGGAACTGTGTTAGGTCAGGTCCTCTGAGAAGCAGACTAAGGCAGGATTAAATATGTGTGGATTTTGTTGGGGGAGCAGCCTGCGAGGAAGCTGGGGAAGGGGTGTCAGACAGGAGCGGGGGGGTGGGAGGAGGCTTCAGGTGCAGCCCAAGGAAGGCAGAGCTGCCTGGAGGCACCTACGCAGGGCCCATGTCTCCCAGGGAGGGTGGGGTCTGCGTCAGGGCCTCCGCTGTGCTCAGCCCGTGGGACCTGCTGTGGCGTCTCAACCTTGTGGAGTGAGTCCCTGCAACACTGATTTGGGTGGATAGCCTTTTGCTTGCAGTCAGGTTTTTCAGGAACTGCCCGTGAGTGGTGGTCAGTATGGCTGGCCGTGTTGGGATCCTGGCCAACACGGTTGGCTGTGTGGCCCCGGGGCACGTCAGGTGGCTGTGCTGGGCCTCGGTTGGCTCACCTGTAGCGCAGGGATGCTGATGGACCGGTCCAGAGCACAGGGAGGAACGCGGGCCCATCACACGGGGCTGGTGCTGGAGCATCTCTGCGGTGTTCTCAGGTCTCAAATGTAAATACTGCGACTCACCCAGAATTACAGGGCAAAGCTAATGGAATCAAGAATGTATAAATTCCCTGCTCCCTCACGCAGCTCCTTGAGTTTGGGGATGTTTCAGTTCAAAGGAGATGGGCCTCCCCGACTGCTGGCAGCGTCGCCAGGTGAACTCTTGGAGGCTGTAACACGAAAGCCTTATCTCCTGCCCCTGGTCTTGGTTCCGGTTCAGGCGCCCCACCATCTCCTGGGTGGTCCCAGTGTCTTCCAGGGAGCGCTGGTCCTGCAAGCCCTCCAGATGAGCCCTTTTGGGTGGCACTGTTGATCCCGTCTGATGGATTAGGAAACTGGGGCTCAGAGGGGGACTTTCGGGGCCACAGCTGGGAGGTGAGTGTTCAGGGCTGCAAACAGCCCACTGCATCCTGACCCAAGAGCATCCATCCGGGCGGAGGGAAGCTGGTCGCCGGTCACACGTGTGAGGCCCCCACCATTGTGAGTCAGGGGCTTTTCCAAGGGGCGCTCATCTGCTGCCCTGCCTCCTTCACCCCCTCCCTGGGCGTGGCTGCACCCCTCGCTCCATCCATCTCTCGCTTTCCACTCCAGACCCAAAGGCCCTGCTTGGCAAGGCTCTTTATGGATCCGTCAGCCCCCTTCTGCTGACCTCACTTGCCCGCTTGGGGGCTGTAGTGGCCCTCACGATGCGACATCTCGGCCTGCAGCCGGCTCCCTCTGCAGGAGCTCCCCTGGACCCCGGAACCGCCTCCCGACTAACCCTCGAATCCTGCTGCCTCCATTCCCTCTCCACTGTGCTGCTGACTGGTGTGTCCGAGACGTGTGTCTGACCGGGTGTTGGTACCGGCTGCCGCTGCTCTCGGGATCCAGGGAAAACCCTTTGTCTTGGGGAGCACAAGCCTGGCTCCTGGTCTCACCCACCCCTGTCACCCTGCACGCTCTAGGCTTCAGTCCCCCAGAACTTTGTTTTCTGGTCCTTGAATTTACCTCCAAACCATTGGCCTTACTTACTGTGCCTTCTCCCTGGGACGCCTCCAGGTCCCGATGTCCTAACTCTTCCTTCTCCTCTGCACGTGGCGTCTACTTACAGAAACAGGACCCTGTGGCGCCCTTCCTGGTGCGAAGCCTTTCCATGTCCTCCACTTCTTGTTTGTAAGGAATAGGCTTCATTCAACCTCCTTGACCTTCCCTGAGTTCCCAAGGGCAGCTTCAACCAGTTGCGAATCAGGGAAGGGAGGAGAGGCAGAGACAAGGGAGGAGCAGTCAAGAAACAGTAGTGCAGCCTTGGGGAAGGGTCCTGGGTCCTCCTCGAGGAATATACATAACAATATATCTTTGAGTTCTTCTGCAGGACCCAAGGCCCCCACCCAGACTGCGGATGGTAACTTCAGGCTGAGCACAAGATGCCTGGAGCACTGCCCTGTTACCTCACTACCAGCCAATCAGAAGAAAGTCGCACACCCTGCGGCCCTCACCCCAAATTTTGCCTATAAAAACTTCTTCTGGAAAACCCTCAGGGAGTTCGGGGTTTTTGAGCACAAGCCACCCTTTCTCCTTGCCTGGCCCTGCAGTAAACCTTTCTCGGCTCCAACTCTGATGTTTTGGTTTATTTGGCCTCACTGTGCATTGGGCTCACAGACTTGCATCGGCAACATTAACTCCTCCCCAGGAGGGCTTCCCGGGGCTAGGGGTGCCCCGTGTACCACCCCTCATAGGACAGGTCACACATCTGTTTCTTGGATGTGATGTCCCCTAGGGTGTAAGCTTTTGGTGGGCAGGACCTGTGCGTTTTGTAACGTCATGTAGAGCTTCCTGTTTGAGGAGTGAATGGAAGGGCTTTAAAGTGTGTAGATCTGTGCAGGGAAGGGGCAGGAAGGAGCCTCTGCTTCACACTTAAGTTGTGAAAAAGAGATGCTAGAGAGGAACATAGGAGGGGGTTGCCGGGAGCCCCCTCCTGTGGGGGGATGGTGCGTGGAGAAAGGTCTAGGCATTGTAGCCCTGCCATGTTGCTTGCCTCCAGTAGGTTTTGGAGTTTTGTGGAGCCTGGAAGAGCGGCCAGAAGGGAGGCTGGCAGGAAGGTTGGGGTGTAAGGCCCCTGGGCTGGGGTGGAGGACCCTCCCCACCTCTCCAGGCAAATGGTGGGCTTCCTCCTTCACTCAGACTTTGCCCTGGAGAATGGAGCCTCGTCTTAGGGCCATCTTGGGGAGCACCAAAGCCGTGCAGGAAAAATGTATGGATCCACAGGGTACCTGGTAACCTTGCCATCCTGTGATTATCGGAACTTGAGGAAAAATGAAGTTTTGTTTGGAGTGGAGAGGGCCTGCAGTAAGGAGACTAGTAGAGCATGAATATTTATCTCAGTAATTAAAGTTTAAAGCAGGAAGCAATATAAGTAATACGTCAGAGTGTCTCAGGGTAATCTTGGCCGCTGACGGTTGTTAAAGTTTATAGTCGCATGGATCCTTGCAGCTTGCCTGAAGTATCCATGCTGGGTGATGTTGTCAGGATTGTTTTGTTGGCATTAAGGATATGGGGGCTTGATGTGAAACTTTCACACTTCAAAAAAAAGGAGAAGTGACGTTTTCAGTGTGTGGCCAGAAATCTTAAAGTAATGACCTACACTCATTGATTTTTTGTTGTTTTGCTTTCCCCAGGAAGACTGATGGAGGAAGAGCGTTAGCTCAGAAGAATGGTACTTTATTTACAGAGCATGTTAAATAAGAGTCACAATGAAGAGAAGGACTCTGGGTCTACAGTGTATAAGAAGTCTTCACCTAACAAGGCTGTTTGGCTCTTTGTGTCCACACTTGGTGTGATTTGTTGTAGTAGATGGATAACAAGCTTATTACTGTTATGTGCATGGGGAGATATAGCTTCACTCTCTATGCATGTGTTTCTGCCTCATGAGTTTTGCTTTTTTTTTTAATCCACTTAATTAAGATATTGGTTTTGTTACAGATAGGATTCTAATTTAAATAGAGTTGAATGGTTCCCCGAAGATGTCCACACCCTGGTCCTTGGAGCCTGTCAATCTGTTTCTTTACACGGCAAAAGGGACTTTGCAGATATGACTGAGTTAAGGGAATTGAGATGGGGAGATACCATGGATTATCCCGGTGTCATTCAGGCGTGATGTAATCATGGGGTCCTTGTAAGAGGGAGGCAGGAAGAGTCAGAGGAGGTGCTACGATGATGTGCCTTTGGAAGCAGAGGTTGGAGGGATGCACTTTGCAGTTGGAGGAAGGGACCACAAGCCACGCAATGGGGTGGCTTCTAGAAGCTGGAAAAGACAAGGAAACAGATTCTTCCCTAGACCCTCCAGAAGGAACCAGCCTAGTCAACACCTCATCTTTGACCCAGTGAGACACATGTAAGATGGTAAATTTATGTTGTTTTAAGTCACTGAATTTACGGTAATTTTTTGCAGCAGCCATAGGAGAAAGTACAACAGAGACCTACTGACTGACTGAGCTTTAAAGGGGTGTCAAGGTCAGCCAGTTGTTCTCTCCCTTCACCGGGCTCTCTTTTTGCTATCGTCTGTGTAGCATTCCCCTGCCTTTCGTGAATAATGGGAGAATGTCTTGGGCACCAAATCTTCTTTTCCCTGCCTCAGTGCACTGGCACCTTTTGGGAGGTGAACGTTCTGCCTGCTGCTCTTCTGGAATGATCCATGTGGGGCCATTAGTGGGAAACATCTGCTGAAATGTGTGGCAGCTCCCCGGGGAGTGATGAATAGGCACCGAGGTGTGCTCACCCCTCTGGGGATGTGACTGCCCATCCATCCTTGTGGGCGTGGCCAGGTGTGTGTGCAGGGAGCAGAGAGGACCCAGCTGTTCTTGAGGGGCAGTGCCTTCTCCCCAGAGCCATCAGGGAGTGGTCATCCTCTCGTCTTTCCTGCCACTAGCCCCAGGTCCCTGGAGCTGCCACTCAAGCTCCAGGGGTGAGTAGGTGAGCTGGTTGCCCTTAGCCCGGGCTCTGCAGGCTTCTCTGCTTCTTCTGACCAGTTCTACTTCCATGGTGGGCAGCAAGGGGCCTGGTAGCCTGGCCCCATCATCAAGGATGGAAAGGCTCGGCTGCACAGCCACCTTGGGACCAGACCTCGTGACTCCGTATCATCATAAAATCTGTCTTAAAATCAGAGCTGCTTTAGTCTCAAAAATGCGCCTCCAGAGATTAAGAAAGCTCAGTTGTAAATATCGCTGGGAGCTAATGATGGATTTATTATTCAGTATTGGGATTATACTCTAGTCCATTTATGGGTTTTTCCTCTAAATTGCTGATGTTTGAAGTGGAAGCTTTCGACGCTGACTAATGCTTCTACTCCAAGATTTGCTTTCGGGCTACTTATTTATAAATAAAGCAGCTTTTTAAGGAACACCCGCAAATTTAAACAATAATTAGTATAATGAGTCGCACAGCCAAATGAGGTGCTGGGGAGCACAGTTCTCCAGATGGGGGCGTGGAAATCTGGGTCCCTGTACACTGGGGAGAGAGACGATAGCATGGTTATTTCCACACGTAGAGTTGTCCTGGGTTCAGGGGGCATTTGTGTATGTGGATCCATTCGATTTTCAGAATAGCCCGGGGTTGGTTTGTGTAGAACAGGAGCCTGAGGCAGGACTTTGTCTAGTGACCCCACTCATCAGAGGGGCCGCTCACATTTGCCCCAAGCCCGGTGGTCTGTGTTGCGAGCTCTTCTGGTACTTCGTTTCTTTCTTTGCCTTAGTGTCCATTTCCCCTCCTCTGTCCCCCAATATCCTTGTTATCTTTGACTAGTGGGGAGATCTGATTGTTTTTGAGAAAAGCATTACAATTCTTGGAAAAGTCTGCTCTCTGTTTGGAGATGGTTGGTGTAACTCTTGGGCTTTCTGCGCTGGATAACTTCAGAACTGGGCAGATGCGGGGGTGGGGGGAATGGTCTGCCTGAGAGCACTGGGTCCCCAGTTCTGTCCCTCCAGCCCCCCAGCCGTCAGGAGCTTGTTTCTGTTTTCCAGCAGCCGCCTCTGTTCTCTTATTAGAAGCGTACGTTATAAACGCGGACACAAGCTGTGCCACGTGGTCTGGGGGTCCCAGGGGGCTGCTGCAGGTTGATGATGTTCATTTCACTCGGGCGGAGGACAGAGCAGTGTGGGAATGAGACACATCACGGGGGACAGCTTGAGTCCCTCATGCCCCATGCAGTGCTCTGAAACCTTCAGGAAAGCTGCCACACCTACGAAGGGGCATGGGCCTGGCATGTGTGTGCGTGTTTGTGTGCATGTGTGCAGAGAGAAGAGAGGAAGGCATGTTTGCAAGGAGGAGAGTGTCTAAAAGATCAGCATTCAGTAGAGGCAGCAGGTCACAGCCCGAACAGCTTCAGGGGAATCAACGGACGTCTTGAGGGGTTTCTCACGGTGCATGGAAAGGTGTGCACCAGCCAGACCATCTGGATTGTGAGGAGAGGTGCCTGCCTTCCTCGGAGCCATGCCTTTCTGTTGCTTTTTGTTGGCAGAAATGTAAATTGGTTCCGCCACTGAGGGAAACAGTATGGAGGTTCCTCAGAAAACTAAAAGGAGAACTAAACTAAAAGGAGAACATATGACCCGGCAATTCCACTCCTGGGTATTTATCCAAAGGAAATGAAAACAATAATTCATAAAGACATATGCACCCCAGTGTTTATAGAAGCATTATTTACAGTAGTCAAGATGAACACAACCTAAGCACCCATCAGTAGATGAATGGATAAAGAAGATATGGTATATATATGTGTGTGTGTGTGTGTGTGTGTGTGTGTGTGTGTGTGTGTATAGATATAGTAGAGTATTAGCCATAAAAAAGAATGAAATTTTGCCATTTGCAGCAACATGGATGGGCCTGGAGGGCATTATGCTTAGTGAAATAAGTCAGACAGAGAAAGACAAATACTTATATGTGGAATCTGAAAAATAAAACAAACTAGTGAATGTAACAAAATAGAAACAGACTCACAGATCCAGAGAAACAAGCGGCTACCAGTGGGGAGAGGGAAGGGAGGAGGGGCAAGATAGGGGTAGGGGGTTGAAAGGTACAAACTACTACGTGTAAAACAACCTACAAGGATATATTGTACAGCTAAGGGAAATATAGGCATTATTTTGTAGTAACTTTAAGCAAAGTATAATCTATAAAAATATTGAATCACTGTGTTGTACACCTGAAACTTATATAATATTGTACATCAACTATACCTAAATTTAAAAAATTTTAAAAAAACTTTGAATTTTAGGACGGTTTTAGATTTATGGAAAAGTTGCACAGAGATCCCCCATGTACCCCTCACCCAGCTTCCCGTATTATTAACGTCTTGTATCAACACGGTGCGTTTGGCTCAACACTGGTACATAACTACTGACAGCTCCACAATTTGCTCTGATGTCCTTAGTTTTTACCTAATGCCCTCTTTCTGTCCCAGGACCCCAGGCAAGACACCAGATTACGCTTAGGCATCTTGTCTCCTTAGCTTCCTCTGGACTGTGACAGTTTCTGATTTTCCTTGTTTTTGATGACCTTGACAGTTTTGAGGAGGACCGGTCTGGTATTTCGTAGAATGTCCCTCAGTTTCGGTTTATCTGGTGTTTTTCTCATGGTTAGACTGGGTTTTGGGTTTGGGGGAGAAAGACCACAGAGGTGATGCGCTATTCTTAACACATAGCAGATGTATAGCTGTCACCATGATTGATCACTGTTGACCTTGACCTTGATCGCTGGCTCTTGTAGCCTTTGCCAGGTTTCTCTGCTGTAAAGTTACTCCACCCCCTTTCCATACTCTGCTCTGGAAGGAAGTCGCATGCACAGTCCACATTAAGGAGTGGGGAGTCATGCTTTGCCTCCTTGATGGATGAGTATCTACATTAATTTTGTAGAATTGTTCTGTATCAGAGACTTGTCTATTCTCCCCCACTTATTTATTTATTCAAACTTTTATTTGTATCAATATGGACTCATGGATTATTTTGTGCTTTGGTTTATAATGCAGTCCTACTTTATTTATTTTGTTGCCTAAATTGTTCCAGCTTTGACCACTGGAAGCTCTTTCAGGTTGGTTCCTGTGTCTCTCTGACATGCCCTTATCCTTTTGTCTTTTGGGTATTTCCTTACTTTTTGTCACAACAAGATGGTCCAGGCTCAACTTGCATTTTCCCCTCCCAGCCCTAGAAACTGCTGTTTCTCCAGGAATCCCTGGTTCCTTTTATTAGAGAATGGTATTTAGAAAACAAGGTCTGTGTGTTGAGAGTGCTTATCGCTACTGAGGTGCCACTGCTTTTAGGCCCTCTCAGGAGACAGAGCCAGGAAATAGAGCGTGTACTGTACTAACCCATGTACACCTATGTATCTCCCCTTGCTTTTTGAATGCATGGCCCCATCTGATAGCCAAGTCCTAGATCCAGCCTCCTGATCACTCATGGGAGTGAGGCCCACATGTCCCAGAGTAGAAAGGAAAAATTGGACAGCTAAGTGTGTAGAGCAGAAAGAAACAAAAGACTTAGAAGGCTGAAAGAATATTTTCAAGGTATAAAAAATATACACAGAATAATAAGAGGAAAATCTGGGTAATTACCACCCAGTTTAAGAAATAAGATGTATGAATACGATGCAAGCTGCCATGAACATGCTTCCCAGCCACACCGGTGAAACCTGTCAAAGTGAAGTTACTGTTTATTATTTTGGGGCATGTTTTTATATTTTTACTCTAATTATTTTGCATGTTGTCTAACTCTATAAAAATTATATTTTACTGTGTTACTGCAACTTGAGAACTTCTACATGTATTTATGTTCTTAGCAATCCTGGGGAAAGCAAGAGTAACTCTTTGCAGTGTTCAGATAGAGAAACTGAGAACTTGCAGCAATGATGTGATTTTTTTTTGCCAACTTCAAGCAGCTAATAAAAATGGGGTGGAGTGGGAGGTTAGGGTCAGCAGATGTAAGCTTTTATATATAGAATGGATAAACAACAAGGTCCTACTGTATAGCACAGGGAACTATATTCAATATCCTATGATAAACCTTAATGGAAAAGAATATTAAAAAATGTATATGTATGTATAACTGAATCACTTTGCTGTACAGCAGTAATTAACACTACATTATAAATCAACTATACTTAAATAAAAAAAAGGTGTCAAATTTGTACTGACAGGGCCCAAGTTTGTGGTCTTTTTTTTGACATAGATGTTGAGGTTCATTGGGGAAGGGGAGGTAAAACTGGTCTCCTTGGTCACTTCAGGACCCTGTTGCTTCCTCTGGCCTGGACGACCTGACATCTCCGTCAGCCTGGAATCCCAGCCTCCATTCAGGTTTTGTAAGCTCCAGAATTTCTGAAGAAATGAGGATTCATATGGTTGGTTCAGACTCCCACCCCCTCATCACATCACTCCCTGCCAGCATCTGTGCCTGTATCCTTTGAGCTCCTCCTGAGACTGGAAAAAATGTATCCGGCTCCAAGCCACCTCCTCCTTATTTTAGCACCAGGTGCTACCCCTGGAGCTTCCCCCTGCCCTCCAGCGCCGTTTCCTGCTCTCTGTTGGATCCTTGGCTGCACACACATACTGCTTTTATCTCCCGTCTGAGAAAAGAGAAAAGTCTCTTGGTCCCACTTCCTCCTCCTGCTTCTGTCCTATTTTTCTGCTTTGTTTTGCTGTAGAACTTCTGGGAGGAGTTGTCTCTACTGGCTTTTTCCAGTTCCTCCCGCCCTTTCTCTCTGAAACCCGCTCCAGTCAGACTTTCCCCCTTCCTACTGATGCGTCTACCGACTTTGCTGAAACTGCCCATCGAGGTCGCCAAGGACCTCCAAGTCCTCCTCTCCCTTGACTTGTAATTTGTCCTCTCCCTCCCCCTGAACTGCTTCTTCCCTTGGCCCCCAGGACTCCATATGCCTGGGATTTTCTTCCCACTTTGGTCAGTCCCCCTACTGACCTCTGAGTGTTGGAGGGTCCCCGCCTCAACCTGTGGACCTCTCCTCTGCTTCATCCACATTCACACCCTGTTGACCTCACCCAGTCTCATGGCACTAAACCCATCATATGCTGAAACATCCCGAACTTATATCTTCGCTCTGACTTCTCTCCTGAATGCTAGACTTGTGTCTCCAACTGCCCGTGAAACATCTCCTCGTGAGGTCTAAGAGATGCCAACTTAACAGGCGCCAAGCTATCCCCCACCATCCCTCCTAACCCCCGTCTCTCATTTTAGTACATGGCAGCTCCATCCTTCCCGATGCCTGGACCATAGCCTTGGAGTCAACTTTGTTTCTTGTCTTCCTCTCAGATCCTACATCTCATCTGTCCTAGAATCCCATGCCTGGTCACCACCTGCACCGCCCCATCATCTCTCCACTGGGCTGTTGCCCTCGCCTCCAGCCATCCCATTTCTACCCTGACCCACACCTTTCCACCCAGGTGTATCTCTATATGGCAGCCAGGTTACTGCTTTTTTATTTTTTTAATTTTATGGAGTATGGTTGATGTACAATGTTGTATTAATTTCAGGTGTACAGCAAAGTGATTCAGTTATACATATACATGTATTCATTCCTTTTCAGATTCTTTTCTCATAAAGGTACAACATCTACAGAATATTGAGTAGAGTTCCCTGTGCTATACAGTAGGTCCTTATTAGTTTTCTATTTTATATATAGTACTGTGTGTGTGTTAATCCCAAGCTCCTGATTTATCCCTCCCTCCCCTTTCTCCTTTGGTAGCCATAAGTTCGTTTACTATGTCTGTAAGTCTGTTTCTATTTTGTAAATAAGTTCACTTACATCATTTTTTAAAAATTAGATTCCACATATAAGTGATATCATATGATATTTGTCTTTCTCTGTCTGACTTACTTCACTTAGTATGAAAATAATGAAGTATTATCATACTTCACTTAGTATGATAATCTCTAGGTCCATCCTTTTATTTTATTTTTTAAAAATTTAATGGAGTATAGTTGATTTACAATGACTGCTTTAAAACTTAAATCAGATCACGTCACTTTTCATTCCAGAACCCTCCAGCCTGCCACTGTCCCCATCTCACTGAGTAAAAGCCAGAGGCCCCTCCTTGACTGTTTCTTCTCTGACTTCACTTCCTAAAACTCTGCTGCAGAAACCCACCTGGTCAGCAGCATCACCTTCTTCCCATGTTGGTCCACACGTTCCCCTGTCCACGAGGCCTCTGCAGACGGCCCCCTTAGTACTGGCTCTAGTCCCAGCCCCACCAGGAGCAAAGTCAGGCAACCTCCTGCCCCACCTGCTCCCCACGTCCTCAGGACCCCAGGACCTTCCTAAGTCTAGATTGCTTGGCCTCTGTGGGTTTCTACATGGGAAGGGTTCCCGACTCTGGCCATCAGGGTGGCGTGCATGTAGACACTGACTGCTGGGCTTGGTTTTCTCCAGACATTTTACATCACCACCCAAGATATATATAAATTATAGGTCTCAAACAGAAGTTTCAGGAAACGATTTTTACACTCATTTGAGGTGCTGCATTCTGTACAGTATTGTACTTCATTTTTAAAATTCTGGTTGCTGTTCAATCAGTGGACCTCATGGTCTGCCCGTGGGTCCCCGCAGTGGGTGAGCCACGGCTCTTTCCAGCACACTCATCATCTTACAGGTGAGAAGGCTGAGCCGCAGAGAGTTACAGGTCTAGCCAAAGTCACATCAGTTAACTTACCGAAGAGCCAAGACTGGCACCTGGGCCTCTGATTCCTGTCCTGTCGCTTTTTTTGGATCTTGTAATTAATTTTAATGATTGTACCATTGCAGCTTATTTAAATTACCCCAGGGAGGAACATCAGCTCTATTAGAGAAATTTTATTGTAGCTGCCCACCTGCTCTATTCAAGGAAATGCATCTGTTGTGGGATTTCTTCTGGGTAATTAAGAGGGACTAAGAAGCCAGTTTTATAGTCATTGATTTAACTGTAGATAACAATGAAGTTAAATTTAAAAGCTGGTTCCATCTGCAGGGGCATATGAGCGATTTGAATTAGAAAAGGTGTTCACCAAAGCACTACCTAGGTGCCTGGGGAGGCATGCCTGCCCTTGCGTGACTCTGGACCAGCTCCCATGTGGCACCCCGAGGGCAGGGCTATGGTGGGGGGCAGGGGTCACCATCCCATTCCACTGGGCGTGCTTAGGACAGAGCCTTGCGGGTTCTGTTTCTGTCTGTTGACTACTTGTGCGTTGATAGGGATTCTGTGCACATCAGGGTTGGAGCAGCTCTGATCTGAGGATGATCGGTTTTTGGTTTATAGTTTTTATCATCAAGTCGGTCATCCTCAGCAACCCAAGAGTTCATAGCGTTTGGTTACCTGTTTAGGGCACCATGCTAGGTTCTAGGATAATACAGTTATGGCAGTGCCCTCTGGGGATTTGCTGTCTGGTGGGAGGGAGGGGTGATGCACACAGCATTAATCATGGTTTTAGAAAGTGGAAGTGCTGTGGGCACCCCGAGGCAGGCAGGATTTAGATGCATGAAGGGGGAGGGGGAACTGGGAGGGAGGGCGTCATCAGCAGGAGGAACTGCGTGAAGAAAGGTGCAGAGGCAGGAGGATGCTGGATGTAGTTGGGGACACCTTGCACCTGAATGGAGGCAGGTGATGGCCAGATTTTGGAGGGCTTTAAATCACATTGTAAGCTATTTGGACTTTATCCAGCAGGTCATGGGAGCCATTGTAAACTTAAAAAAATTTGTTTTTTTACAAATTTTCAAATTTTTATAAATTGTGGCATGTTTAGTCCATTTGACTGCTGTAACAAAATACCATAGACTAGGTGCTTAGAAATGACAGACATTTATTTCTCATGCTTCTGGAGGCTGGGAAATCCAGGATCATGGCACCAGCAGATTCTGTGTTTAGTAGAGCTTCCTGGTTTATAGATGGTGTCATCTTATGGTGGAAGGGGTGAGCTAGCTCTCTGGGGTCTCTTTTTATACGGACACAAATCTTTATGAGGGTCAGAGCCCTCATGACCTATCACCTTCTAAATGTCCCACCTCCTAATACCGTCACATTGGGGATTAGGTTATCAACATAGAAAATTTGAGGGGGACACAAACATTCAGACCATAGCCTGGTAAAATACACAAAACATAAAATTTACCATTTTAACCATTTTTAAGGGTATAGTTCAGCAGCATTAAGTACATTCACATTGCTGTGCTATCATCACCACCATCTCTCTCTAGAATTCTTTTCCTCTTGCAAAACTGAAACTCTGTCCCCACTGAAAACTAACTCCCCACCCCCCAGCCCCACCCCCAGCCTCTGGCAGCCACTATTCTGCTTTCTCTGATTTTGACTCTCTTAGGTGCCTCATATAAATGGAATCACACAGTTGTCCTTCTGTCACTGGCTTACTTCACTTGGCATAATGTCCTCAAGGTTCATCCATGTTGTAACAGGCGTCAGAATGTCCTTCCTTTTTGAGGCTGAATAGCATTCCATTTTATGCATATACCACATTTTGTTTATCTGTTCATCTATCAGTGGACACGTGAGATGCTTCCACCTTTTGGCTATTGTGAATAATGTTGCTAAAAACATGAGTGTACACATACCTCTTCTAGTTCCTGCTTTCATTTATTTTGGGTATATACTCAGAAGTGCAATTGCTGGATCATAGGGTAGTTGTAGTTTCAGTTTTTTGAGGAACCTCCATACTGTTTTCCATTGCTTGCACCATTTTCCATTCCCACCACCAGTGCCCAGGGTTCCAGTTTCTCCACATCCTCGCCAACACTTGTTTTCTGTTTTTTGGATAGTAGCCGTCCTAGTGGGAGTGAGGTGATATCCCCCTGTGGCTTTGATGTGCATTTCCCTGATGGTCGGGTATGTGGCATGTCTTCTCACCTGTGGGAGCACCGTGCCCTCTGAGCAGGAGTTCTGTGGTGGGGAGGTTTGGGGTGGGGGTGACATTGTCCCTCATACTGCAGATCAAGCCCCCGACTCACGGCTTTGGTGGGGGGGGTCCAGGATGCCCTCCCGAAGCCCAGAGGGAGCACTGTTGGGTTTGGCCACATGCCTGTCTGCACCAAGCCCACTCCCTTTGCCCTGGGACTGTGTTCCCGCTACTTTGGGTTGCAGTCAGAGGAGCAGGGCAGGCTAGGGGAGTATTGAAGCCAGTGCATCGCTGTGGGTGTCTCTGCAGGACTGTTGGTCATTAGTGAGGCTCCTCCTCCCGGGCACATGGGAGGACCGCGCTTCTCCACTTCCTGTGGGGTAGAGGCAACCACATGACTGCTTTGGCCAATGAAACACGAGCAGAAGTAGTAGATGCTTTAAGAGCAGGTCTGTGCTCTCTCCCCAGTCACATCCATCCGAGAAGCACGTGTTGAGATCGAAGTGGCTGATCTGCCCTGGAGAGTAAACCAGAGCCACAGCAGACACTGAGTCAGCAAGATAGAAACTCTTATTAGAATAGGGCACTGTGATTTAGGAGTTATTTGTTACTGCAACACAACCTAGCCTGTTCTGACTGACGTAGGAGGAACCTGAAAACTGTTTTCAATGCAAAGATAAGTTAAGATAAAAATGTTTCATTTAGAGGTAACTCCCTATGCTCCTTGATACCTCCAAGTACGGAACCCCTCAGATGCAGCAGAACAGTTTCCCAACAGCTAAGGGGCTGCGTTTTCCTGTAGGTGAGTCCCAGACGTCAATTATCAGACGTTAATGGTTTCATCTCACCGAAACACGGAGCTCTGGCCTGACTGCCCACAGCCCTCCCTGTGTGGGGCTGGGAGCTGGTGAGAACTCACAGAATGACTTCTGTATTTTCCAGTGTTTTGCAAGTCCAGATTTAGCCAATTTAGATTTTAGGAGACGATGCCAAGCTCCATGGACCTCATTACACTTCCAAAGCAGGCGGGTCATTCTCTTTAGTAGTTATTCTCCACTGTTTTTGAAAACAGAAATGCCTTTTTAATAACAGAACATTTTCCAGACCTTCCCTACTTGGCTGTAGTCATGTTTTTAGTATGATTTTGGTCATTCAGTAACTATTCCTCTAACAGATCTTTTTGTTTTAAGTTTAACTTTCTGTTTTAGAACTTCTCAGATATTTACAAAAGCAGACAGAATTGTATCATTGGTCTCTGTCATGGGATTGTGTCCCTCCAAAATATGTAGGTTGAAGTCCTAACCCCTGGTACCTCAGAATGTGACTGTATTTGGAGATAGAGTCTTTAGAGAGGTAGTTAGGTTATAATGAAGTCATTAGGATGGGCCCTGATCCAATATGACTGGTATCCTTAGAAGAAGAGTTTAGGACACAGACATGCACAGAGGGAAGATCATATGAAGACACAGGGAGAAGACAGCCACCTAAAAGACAGGCACAGAAACCTCAGGAGAGAGCAGCCCTGCCCACACCTAGATCTTGGACTTCCAGCATCCAGAATTATGAAAAAATAAAATTTCCAGGCAGTGGTCCTTTGGTGTGGCAGCCCTAGCAGACTGATACAGTCCCATGCACTCTTCTCCACCTTCAGTATTTAAACAGTCTTCATGACTGCCTCTGATATGCCAGGAGTGTGGGGCAGACAGCTGAGAATTAGAGATGGCGCCTGCCCTTGTGAAACCTACCGTCTGTGGAAATTGGAAAAGTTCACAAGGAAAAGCTGTAATTGACTATAAATACACGACATCTGTAAACCTTAGAAATCATCGCCGGAACATATAACGCAGTTGGTCTCCCAGCAGTGCCAGGCAGGTGGATGAATTCTCCGAGCCCTTGGATTATTGTGTGCTCCTGGGCTCATGGTTTTGGGACCAAGGCTTCAGGCAGGAGATGGGTTTGTGGTGTAAGTGGAGGAAAATAGAGTGAGCAGTATGGCCTCAGTCAAGCCAAACCCGTTATGTGGATGGGACTCAGGCCACTTTGGAGCAAGCCCGGCCAGAGAGGACCAAGATGCAAACACCATTCTTACAAGATAAAGAAGTGAGGGGATGAGCAGTCACGTTGAGAAGTGATTCATTTGCTTACGGATGGATTCATCCAGCATTCCTTTAAATACCAAATCCCCATGTACGTTTAAAAATACCCATTTGGCTCAGAAACAGTAGGCTGAGTGAAAGATGCCAGATACAAAAGAACACATATTGTACAGTTCCATTTATATGATGCTTCCAGAAACGCCTAATTATAGGGAGAGAAAGCAGCTTCGTGGTTGCCTAGGGTTGGGGATGTAAGCAGGGATGGGCTAGGAGGGAGTGTTGGCTGGGGATGGTGGAGATGTTCTAAGACTGCATTGTGGCGACGGCTGAGCATCTGAATACATTCACTGAAAATCGTCACCGCTTATAATGGGCAAATTGTGTGGTATGTAAATTATACCTCGATGAAGCTGTAAAAAACACTCATTTCAGCACTGTGGAAAATCATGGGAGTCTTCTCAGAGGAAGTAGGGTCTGGGCTGGATGTGAAGGACAGAGTGCCTTTGGGTAAGGAGAGACCACCGGAGGGAATTTCAGCTGGAGGGACACCATCCTGGGGGAGGAGGGGGCTGGCTGGTGGCTGAGATGGAGGGAAGAAGATTGTCACAGGTGAGAACATCAGGGCACAGAAGGGATACTCAGCAATTCTCAACCCTGGTTGCACATTCCCACCTCCTGGAGAGCGTTTCTAAAGCACAGATGCCTGGGACCCATTCCTGAGGATTTGGATATAATTGGTCTTGGGCGGATCCCAGATGTAAATTTAAAAAAATTTTTTTTAATGAAATGATAATTCATTTCTAATTCTGTCATTTCTTTTTTCACTTCCCAGCTGGAATGCTTCTATAGATGCCTCCTTCATCTGCTATATATATGGTTTACCAGGGGGACATTTCATAGAGAAAAGGCAGGGCAAACACATCATTCTTTTACTTCATTTACCACTTTCAAAGATGAATGTGTTTCCCATGATCCTCCAGTACGCTTTTAAAAATTTAAACTATCATTGTGAACTCATGGGCTTGAACATATTTGATAGGTTTCAAACCCTTGCAATCATTATCCTTATTGAAGTTCAAATTGTCCTGCCTTTGGCCAGTGGGAGTGTCTTCAACTTGGTCCTTGAGACCTTTGGACACACCCCTACTCAGCTTTTTTTTTTTGGCCATGCCATGCAGCATGCGGGATCTTATTTCCCCAACCAGGGATCGAACCTGTGCCCCCTGCAGTGGAAGCATGGAGCCTTAACCACTGGACTTCCAGGGAAGTCCCCCTACTCATCTTTGATAGCTTCCTTGCCTTTTTCTAATGAAGTAGTTTTATTTTTTCATCCCTCTCTCACCAGCTTGTGAGGTATGCCTTCCTTTTTCATTCTTTCAATGGTTGTCCTAGAGGTTATGATATGCAGCCTTGACTCATAGACGCTGGTGATTATAGAGTCATCTTTAAATCGGTACTTGAACCACTTCCTGGACAATACAAAGTCTTTACATCCAGACATCAGTATTTTTTGAAAGCCGCCCAGGAGATCTTTGTCTCTTCCAGGGTTGAAAAGTCTGGATGGATGGATGGTGGATGTATTGAGGACATTGACAGCTTGTAGGGATAGAGCAAAGGCCAGACCTGAAGTCTTCAGTGAATAAGGAACAGTGTGAGTTTCTTAGTTGGTTATCAGGTTCATATTTTAAGGAACAGTTTTCTAATTCTCTTTTTGTTTGTTTGTCTGGCCTGATGTGGCTGTAGTGACATTTTCAATTTATGGATCCTTTTAGAGCTGGGAAAGAGGGATGCCCTTTTGCAGAGATGCTTGTGTCAGTCAGGTGCTATAGGAATTGAAATTAACATTACTCAGCCCAGGCCTGACAGGGGGATGCCTTTAAGATTCTCAGCATGAGAGTTTGAATGTTCACAGGCCCCAACTCCTCCCCAGATGAGGAGTCTCCCCTCTGCTAGGCGCATCGTTGAGGGCCTTGGTGATGAGATGTCGTCTGGGTCTCCCATTACCATCTGACAGGCGAGGAGGTGGAGGATTGATGAGAGCCTTCCAGACATATGCTCAGAGCTGCACGGCTGGTGTCCTTGCAAAGTATCTGTTGAAGATGCTGGGATGTCTGACCTATGGCATGTCTCAGTCTTTAGATGGTTACACTCACGGTGCACTTCAGCGGGTCCTTTGGTCCTCTGTCTCCCGCATGTTGGCAGTTGTACCACTGGACCGTCAGACTCAGGTTCCAGCTTCTCTGCCGAGATTAGAGGAGGCGCACCATGTCTGTTTGTTCCTTTTTCTGCAAGTTTAAGACACCCTGTGTGGTCCTCTGTTACGGCCGCCCTGGCAGACTAACAGCCACCAGTGCTTATGTTAGTGCCTTGCTGGTTATTTCAGTCTTCGGATAGATTCCTCAGGAAGACCTCGTGAGACCAAGATCCTTAAGTCCTTGCATTTTGGTGTCAGGTTGCTCATACCCTTCATACTTGAAAGTCAGTTTTCCCGGATAGTAAATCCTTGAATGTCTTAAATATGCTAGTACATTTTCTTCTGGAGGTAATCATTGTTGTCAAAATGTCTGATGACAGTCGCATTTTCTTATGAATGATGTGCTCTTTTGCTCTTAGAAATTCAATGGATACTCCCCCCTCCTCTTTTTTCTTGGTGTTTGTAGTTATTTTACAGATGTGTCTTTTTTAAATTGAAGTATAGTTGACTTACATTAACTTGACACTACATTACATTGACTTATGTTACTTATGTTAATTTCAGGTGTAGAACATAATAATTCTATATTTTTATAGATTACACTCCATATGAAGTTATTATAAAATATTGACCATATTCCCTGTTCTGTACATTACATCCTTATAACTTATTTATTTTATACCTAGTAGTTTGTACATCTTAAATTCCTTCACCTATTTTGCCCCTCTCCCCAACCCAACCCACTCCCCTCTGGTAACCTCTAGTTTGTTCTCTGTATTTGTGAGTCTGTTTCTGTTTTGTTGTATTTGTTCATCAGTTTTATTTTTAGATTCCACATATAATTGAAAACATGCAATATTTATCTTTCTCTTTCTGACTTATTTCACTAAGTATATACTCTCCTGGTCCAGCTACATTTTTGCACATGGCAAAATTTCATTCTTTTTTATGACTATGTATATATATATATATATATATATACCAAATTGTCTTTATCCATTCATCTATTGATGGGCACTTAGTTTGCATCCATCTTGACTATTGTAAATAATGCTTCTATGAACATTGAGGTACATATGTCTTTATGAATTAGTGTTTTTATTTTCTTTGGATAAATACTGAGAAGTGGAATTGCTGTATGGTATGGTAGTTCTATTTTTAATTTTTGAGGAACCTACATACTGTTTTCCATAGTGACTTCACGAATTTACATTCCCACCAACAGTGCACGAGGGTTGTCTTTTCTCCATATCCTTGCCAACATTTGTTATTTGTGGTCTTTTTGATGATACCCATTCTGATGGGTGTGAGGTGATATCTCATTGTGGTTTTGATTTGCATTTCTTTGATGATTAGTGATGTTGAGCGTCTTTTCATGTGCCTGTTGGTCATCTGTATGTCTTCTTTGGAAAAATGTCTACTTAGGTCTTCTGCCCATTTTTTGATCGGGTTTTTTCACTATTGAGTTGTACGAGCTGTTTATGTATTTTGGATATTAAACTTTATTGGTCATATCATTTGCAGATATTTTTTCCCCTTCATTAGGTTGTCTTTTTGTATTGTCAATGGTTTTCTTTTCTGTGCAAAACCTTTTAAGTTTAATTAGGTCCCATTTGTTTATTTTTGCTTTTGTTTCCTTTGCCTTAGAGAGATCCCCCCCAAAATATTGCTACGATTTAGTCAAAGAGTATTCTGCCTATGTTTTCTTCTAGGAGCTTCATGATTACCATTCTGTTCTTTCATTTCTAATTTTATTTATTTGGGCCCCCTCTCTTTTTTTCTTGGTGATATGGCTAAGTGTTTATCAATTATATTTATCTTTTCCAAAAACTGGCTCTTAGTTTCATTGATCTTTTCTGTTTTTTTCTATTTCTGCTCTGATCTTTATTGTTTCTTTCTTTTTGCTGACTTTTGGCTTTGTTTATTTTTCTTCTTCTAACTCCTTTAGGTGGAAAGTTAGGGTGTTTATTTGAGATTTTTATTGTTTCTTAAGGAAGGTATGTATTGCTATAAACGTCCCTCTTAGAACTACTTTTGCTCTGTCCAGTAGATTTTGGAAAGTTGTGTTTCTGTTTTCATTTATCTCAAGGTATTTTTAAATTTTCTCTTTGACTTCTTTGTTGACTCATTAGTTTTTTATTAGGATGTTGTTTTGTCTCCATGTGTTAGTGTTTTTCTAGTTTTCTTCCTGTAATTGATTTCTAGCTTCAAAATGTGATGGGAAAAGATGCTTGATATACTTTTAATTTTCTTATATTTATTGAAAGTTGTTTCGTGGCCTAGCATGTGATCTATCCTGGAGAAAGGTCTGTGTGCTCTTGAAAAGAATGTATATTCTGCTATTTGGGGATGGAATGTACTGTATATATCTATTCAGTTCATCTGATCTAATGCTCATTTAAAGCCACTGTTTCCTTATTGATTTTCTGTCTAAATGTTTTATCCATGGATGTAAGTGGGGTACTAAAGTCTCCTACTATTATTGTATTACTCTCAATTTCTCCCTTTATGTCTATTAATATTTGCTTTATATATTTATGTGCTCCTATATTATGTGCATATGTATTTAGGAATGTTACATCCTCTTCTCGGACTAACCCCTATATCATTATATAGTGCTCTTCTTTGTCTCTCATTATAGACTTTGTTTTAAAGTCTGTTTCATCTCATATGAGTATTGCTACCCCAAGTTTCTTTTCATTTCCATTTGTATGGAATATCTGTTTCCATCCCTTCACTTTCATTCTGTGTGTGTCTTTTGCTCTGAAGTGAGTCTCTTGTAGGCAGCATATAGTTGGGTCTTTTTTTTCATTCAGCCTCCCTATGTCTTTTGATTGAAGCATTTAGTCATTGACATTTAAAGTGATTATTGATAGGTATGTACTTATTGCCATTTTGTTACTTGTTTTCTGGTTGTTTTTGTAGTTTTTCTCTGTTCTTTTCTTCTTTTTTTAGTCTCTTTCCTTTTGGTTTGATGATTTTCTTTAGTTTTGTGTTTGGGTTCCTTTCTGTTTGTTCTTTGTGTATCAGTTGTAAGTTTTTGATTTGTGGTGATCATGAGCTACATATATATCTACTTGTACTTATATCTACTTGTTTAACCTGATACTCATTTAAGTTCAAACACATTCTAAAAGCTGTCCATTTTTTGTTACTTAACCCCCTATGTTTCATATTTTGGTGTCCTGTTTTACATCTTTCTATGTATTCCTTAACTGTTTATTGTAATTAGGCCAGTTTAGTGGTGATGTTTAGTTTTTAGTTTTAGTTTTAGTTTTTGCTTATTGAGGCAACTCTACCTCTCTTTCAGTTCTGAATAATAACTTTGCTGGGTAGACTATCCTTGGTTGTAGGTTTTTTCCTCTAAGTACTTTAAATATATCACACCACTCGCTTCTGGCTGGCAAAGTTTCTGTTGAAAAATCAGCTGATAGCCTTAGGGGAGTTTCCTTGTATGTGACCCTTTGTTTTTCTCTCTTTTTCTTTAACTTTTGCCATTTTAATTTTGATATGTCTTGGTGTAGATCTCTTTGGGTTCATCTTTTTTGAGCCTCTCTGTGCTTCTTGGATCTCGATATGTGTTTCCTTCTTCAAGATAGGGACATTTTCATTCATAATTTCATCAAATACATTTTCTGCCCCTTTCTCTCTTCTCTTTCTAGGACCCTTATAACATTATACAAGTGTATGTTTGTACACTTCATATTGTCCCAGAAGTCCCTTAAACTATCCTCATTAAAGCAATTTTTTTGTTTTTGCTGTTCTGATTGGGTGATTTCCATTAATCTGTCTTCCAGGTCACTTAGACATTCTTCTCTGATACCTACTCTGCTGTTAATTCCTTCTAGTATATTTTTCATTTCAGTTATTGTATTCTTCAGCTATGGTATCTGATTGGTTCTTTTTTTATATTTTCTAGTTCTTTGTTGAACTTCTCACTGTGTTCCTCTATTCTTCTCCTGAGCTCAGTGAGCAGTCTTATGACCACTGCTTTGAATTCTTTATTAGGTAAATTACTCATCTTTGTTTCATTAGGGTTTTTCTCTGAGGTTTTATCTTATTCTTTCATCTGGAACATATTCCTCTATCTTCTCATTTTGTTTGTCTTTCTCTGTTTGTCTCTATTAAATCAGGTGAAACAGTTGTCTATCCCAGTCTTGAAGGCGTGTTATTATGGTGGACCATCCCTGTGTAGTCTGCATGTGTCCAGTGGCTTGGTGGAAGAGCTGGCACAAGTCATGTCTGTTACTGGGGTGCACTGGCGGCCATCACCCCAGAGTGGGTAGGGCCGGAGGCGGAGGGGCCAGATCCTGAGCCTGGTGTGAACCAAGGCTTTTCACCCCGTGCAGTGGAGGTCACCACCTTGGTGGGGGACGGGGTTGGAGCCAGAGCAGCTGGAGCCAAAGGCTGGCACCAGCTGTGTCTTCTCATGTGGCGTGGTGGTGTTTGCTGCCTTGGTGGTGAGTGGGGATGGGGTCAGAGGGGTTGGAGCCTAAGCCCTTCCTGAGCTGCTGCTTTTCCACAGTGATGGTCGTTGCTGCCTTGTTGGGGGATGTGGTCAGGCTATGAGAGGCTGGAGTTGCAGTCCAGAGCGAGCCCTCGATTTTTCCTGGTGCAATTGCCTTGGTCCCTTGGAGTGGGACCAGAGCAGGAGGGGCTGGAGCCAGAACCTGCTGCAGGCTGGGGGTGGTCCTTACAGGCTGGCCAGAGCCCCAGGCAGTTTTCAGCCTGCTGCCTATGCCCTGGGACTGGGAGCAAGCAGGTCTCTGCATGCGCCCTTGAAGAGCAGTCTCGGTTTCCTGTGGCTCTCTGGAAGGACCTCTGGGTTTTCAAACCAGTCAGAGGGGCTCGTCTTCCTGATGCCAGACCCCAGGGCTGGGATGCCGAATGTGGGGTGTGACCCCCTCGCTCCCCAGGAAGGGTTCCCAGCCTGTGATAGCCCCTCTTCTTCTTGGTTGCCCACCAGAGATATAGGTCCTGAAGAGATCACTTCTCCTCCCTCCAGGCAGATTCTGTGTGTCTCTTTCTTTATATCCTTGGTTGTAGAAGATCTGTTCTGCAAATCTTCAGAGAGAGCTGCTCTATATGTAGCTGTAGTTTTTTTTTTTTTAATGTTTATTTATTTATTTGGCTGCACCGGGTCTTAGTTGTGGCGTGCGGGACCTTCGTTGTGGCATGCAGAGTCTTTAGTTGCGGCATGTGGGCTCTTTTAGTTGCAGCATGCATGCGGGATCTAGTTCCCTGACCAGAGATCAAACCTGGGCCCTCTGCATTGGGAGCATAGAGTCTTAACCACTGGACCACCAGGGAAGTCCCTGTAGCTGTGGTTTTGATGTGTTCATGGGGGGAGGCAAGCTCAGGATCTTCCTACTCTGCCATCTTGATCCTGCCTCTAAAATATGTCTTAATGCTGGTCATTCTGGGTCAGTATTCTCAGGTACATGGTGGGCTCTTTCAATATGTAACTTAAAGTTTCTTAAGTTAAAGTTTTTGTTATTTGTTCTTTCCCCTTGCTTTGGTTTTCTTCTTTATGAACTCATCAACGTGCTGGATCTTCTTTGCTTACCTTCAGTAGCTGTCACTTTCTCTAGACTTCTCTTTTACCTCTTTATTTATTTTTAGCTTTCAACACTTTCTTCCTCTTCATCTTCTATTTTTTTATGGCATTATCTGTTCTGTTTATTTGCTCTTGGGTTCCTTCTAGTTTAGTCTTAATCTCTGAAATAATTGTCTTCATTTCTGATGAAAACATCTCTAATTCTTTCCTGAGTTCTATCGTCTAATTTCTGAGTATGTCAAATTTTGTGTCATGGTGTTATTTCATGTCTTTTCTTAATTTCCTTTAGTTCAATTTGGAACAAAGATTACATTTTTATCTACTCTGTGAGCATATATTTTTGACATGCTTTCATTGTCTGGAGGAATGTTATTTTGCTCCTTGCTCTCTCTCTCTCTCTCTCTTTTTTTTCTTACAATAGTCTCTTATAATGGTATTTGATGTTAGTGTTTTTCTGTTGATCTTTTTAGTGTGAAATTAGTTTTCCTGAACTTTTGGAAGGAGACATGGTTCAGGACAGCTTTCCTATGTGCACAGAGCTTTCTCTTCTGTTATTTATGTGTAGTGCTACAAAAAAATATGACTTTCTGAGATTTCCTGAGCCCTGTTTCCCTTCCCCACTTGTACTTGGCCCTCCCCTCTCCTTCATCTCGGTAATCTCTGTCCTGCTAAATTTTGATGCCACTCCCATTGGTTTTCCTCACCATCGAAGGGAGCCCTCGTTCCAATTCAGAGAGGTCACAGCACCTTGGTCCCCACTGTAGACTCTTTATCCCACTATTGCTGCAGACAAAGCCCATCCTGGCCTCCCCACCTGGCTTTCCTGCAAACGTCAGTCGTGGCTCTTCCGGGCTCTCCTGTTGTCAGGTTTCCTGGTCACCCCGCTACTTCCCGTTTCTTTTGCAGATGTCAAGACCACACAGGTCTTGAGACTGTTAGTACTCGATTCCTACCTGCTTGTGTTTTCAGGTTTGTGGGGAAACATTGCCACCTAGTTTTGTTGTAAATGTTGTCTGTGGGTTTGGGGTTTTAAGCTATAGTTGCTATGTTTGTTTTAGGTGGGCATTCAGGGAGGTTTCAAAACCCTGCTGCTGACCACGCTTCCCTCCCCACGCTCTGCCTTGAGGCTTGCTTACCGCCTGTTTTCTCAGTACCATGCTGCCGATCACCTGACCCCTCGGAGCACATCTGTTCTTTTCTGTGGTTCTGCCAAGTTGCTAGTTCAGATCCAAACAAGCACCAGAAGGTGGATTTGGAAGGGAAGAGATGCTGTCTATTAGTTCCCGGCGGGAGAGCGTCCTGGGGGAGGCAGTATCCTGCATCATTCCCCTACTTCTATCACAGAGGAGTGTGGTTTGGGCAAAAAAGGGAGAAAGGGAAGCAGCATGTGACGGTATGAAGTGCTGTTCTGATCCAAGTGGCTGCTCTAGACACCACAGCAAAGAAGAGGCCGTATTGAACCTGGGGGCACAGGCCCTGGGGACCCATCCACCCTGGTTCTAGCTGACTCCACTGGCTAAAAGAGTGGGTGGCCGTGTGGACACCCTGTCACCAGGCGGTGCTGTGGGGGCTTCCTTCCCACCCGCGTGCTCACTCACTCTCCCGGTCTACCTGATGGGTAGATTTCCCATGTGACCAAAAGGAAAAGACTAAATATGGCTAAAGATTGAAAGGACCAAAAGCTTACAAAATTCCAAGTGAGGGCAGGATGAGGAGCTCAGGTCTGAATCATCCTGTAGTTCCTGGAATGTTCCCACTTGGGTGTCTCAGCCAGAGTTGGGGAGAACACAGCGCTTCCTCCCCTGGCCCATCTGGGGTGTGGTGACTGCCCAGGAAATGCCAGCATCTCTCAGGGGGAGTGAGATCAGAGGAAGCTCCTAGCGGCTTGCCTGGCTTTGTCAATTCTGAGTCTCAGAAACACAGCAACACTTTTCACTGCTTGTTCAAGCTGAATTGTTTTTTCAGAGCGGGCAGCTTCACTTCCTGTTTCTTCCTATGTTTCCCTTTATGTGGCAGAATAATATTAAACCCTCCCCATTATTCTGTAAAACCCAAATAATACAACATACACCACACAGCCTGGTGTAAACAACCACAAACGCATGTGCCGATGGTTTTGAAAGCGATTCGCAGATACATGTATTTTCTGATCTCCATTATGGCGATGGCTACTACTATGTTTAAAGGAACGTTTTGGGAACAGGCTTTACTTTTTCTGTGTCATAAAGTCCAGGACTACATCTTGTCACGTTTAGAGGAGCCTGCAAAATCATCCTAATGTCTTATGGTTCTAAGTCATCAGGAAGGCTGCTTTCAGAAAACTTCATACGATACGGAGGGCAGGGGGGGTGGCGCCCCGCCCTCAGTGGGGAAATGCTGAGAACAGGTCTGAGATATAGTAACTCAAGTATTGGCTATTGAGGGAGTTAAAAAGAGGGGCTTGGATAGCGTGTGGGATCAGAGGTTCTGCTTCTGGGAGAGCAGAATGTTCCCTGGAGGCCTGGTGTGAAAGGGAGGAGGGATTAGCTGGAGGAAGGATCTCAGTGAAAGGACAGAGCATCACGGGGTAAGAATGAGAGAGACCAGAGAAGGGGGAGGGGTGGAGGAGGAACATCTCTATTACTTAGTGAAGAAGCTAGACTTCAGAGCAGAATTGGAAGAGGGCAGGGCTGAGCTAGGACCCTAAGCAAGCCACACAAATCCCACCCTATGTACTCCACCCCCGCCCCAATCTCCTGCTGTTGCTGGTCCAGGCAAACCAGAGAGTCTAACTGAAATAAATATAAATTCAAGCCAACCTAGAATCCATACAAGGTAAGAAAAATAGAAGTGAGTCACAAAATATGCAGGCCTATGAAAACAGTCAAGAAATAAAGGGCCACAAGTGAAATATAATTAACAAGCCGTTGCAATTGTGAAAAAAACACCATGAGTCAGGAATTCAAAAAATGAGACTGGAAATGGATAAACAAACAGGGGATGTAAAATGGGAGCTTATGAAACTAAAGAGAGGAACTGAAGGAGAAAATAAAATCATCTCTGAAATAGTGAATTAGAAGGTGCCTAAGGAGACAGAGGTTGCCACTGAAAGTGCAGTAAGAATAGAAAGGAAAGTACTCAGGAAAATACAACAAAAATAAAGAAAGAGAGGGAAAGGCCAGAAGCAGTGACCGCTGGAGAAAGATCTAACACATGTATAATGGGAGACACTGAAGATGCAAAGCAAAGCAATGGAACAGAACTAAAATTTAAAGCTGAAATTCGAAAAAACTTTCCTGAAATAAAATCAGACATGAACCCACAGTTGACCCTTGAACAACATGGGTTTGGACTGTGCAGGTCCACTTATATGTGGATTTTTTTTTTTTAACTAAGTACGTACTACAGTACTACACGATCCACGGATGGTCGAATCCATGGATGTGGAGGGCCGGCTGTCAGGTTATACTCAGGTTTTTGACTTCGTGGAAGGTCGGCGCCTCCAATCCCCAAGTCGTTCAAGGATCAACTGTACCTTGAGATAGTCCACTGTCATTCTGGGGATGGTTAACTGAAACTTATGCTCTAAAGCAGTTAGACTTTAACAATAAAAGTAATATGAGCTGGGCCTCCAGGCAAAACGGCCGAGTTACTTACAAAGGAAAGAAAATCAGGTTGGCATCAGACTTTGTGACAGTGACATCCAAAGCGAGACAACAGTGGCACCACATTTTCAAGAAACTCAAGAAAAGAAAACATGAGCTAAGGATTTTCTATCCAGCCAATTGTCCTTTAAGTATCAAGATTTTAGAAAAACATTTAAAGATGCAAGAACTAAAAGAATATTGTACCCACCAGCCCTATTTAAAGAATCTACTAGAATTAGTGGTGTGTCTGGGGTGGCAGAAGTGGTCTTCCCTGGATGCAGACCATAAGGAGTTGCATGATCTGGAGATAATTTAGAAATAATAACAAAACTGACTAAAATCCAGTCTGCTTTTTATTACTACTGTGCTCCAGCACTGTTAAAGTATGTCAGATGGCCAATAGGCACATGAAAAGATGCTCAACGTTGCTAATTATTAAAGAAATGCAAATCAAAACTACAATGAGGTATCATCTCACACTGGTCAGAATGGTCATCATTAAAAAGTCTACAAATAACAAATGCTGGAGAGGGTGTGGAGAAAAGAGAACCCTCCAACACTGTTGGTGGGAATGTAAACTGGTACAGCCACTATGGAAAACAGTATTGAGGTCTCTTAAAAAACTAAAACTAAAACTACCATATGATCCAGCAATCCCACTCCTGGGCATATATCCGGAGAAAACTCTAAGTCAAAAAGATAACATGCACTCCTATGTTCATTGCAGCACTATTTACAATAGCCAAGACATGGAAACAACCTAAATGTCCATCAACAGAGAATGGATAAAGAAGATGTGGTACATATATACAATGGAATATTACTCAGCCATAAAATAGAATGAAATAAGGCCATTTGCAGTAACATGGATGGACCTAGAGATTCTCATACTAAGCAAAGTCAGAAAGAGAAAGACAAATACCATATGATATCACTTATATGTGGAATCTAAAATATGATGCAAATGAACTTATCTACAAAACAGAAACAGACTCACAGACAAGTGTTTTTTGTTTGCCAGGGGTTGGGGGTGTGGGGGAGGGATGGATTGGGAGTTTGGGATTAGTAGATGAAAACTATTATATATAGAATGGATAAACAACAAGGTCCTACTGTATAGCACAGGGAACTATATTCAATATCCTGTGATAAACCATAATGGAAAAGAACATGACAAAGAGCATTAGAGCAGCCGGCATTTTAGGGACATCCCCATATTCACATGGGGGTCCACAAGCATCTGGGCCATCCTCCCCCACATGGAGGTCGGTGGCCAACTCGGGATTCCCCCCATCGATGTCTCTTTCCCAAGACCCATTTCTTCTGTCTCCTGGCTGGCGTGACAATGATTAGTTTGTAACCTTGGGAGCTTCTGGGGTGTAACGGGAAACCAGCCCCCACACAGGGAGTTCAGGGAGAGACCAAAGAAAAGAGGCAGACCCTGCAGGTTGGTAGGTGGCAGGCTTAAAAACAAGGGAGCTCACACACGAGGCTTGTCCTGGGAGACTGAAAAATCGGTAGATCTCCACACTCGCCCACCAGAATGTTAAAGTTTGTACAGAGGCCTTCATGGGGGTTAGTCAGGTGTATGGTCCAGATGGTCTCAACAGCAAGTTACCATCTCAAGGCTGTGTCCTTGAAGCGGCTCCCAGGGTGGGAACAGTGGGGAGGGTACATTTGGGCACAGGGGAGAGGTGAGGAGCCTGCGGTTGCCCAAGGCCAGTTCTTGGGTCACCTGGCGGTCACATCTTCTCAGTGACCTCCTCCAGCAATTACTTATGATTTAATAAACATTGCATTCCACATAGCAATGAATTTGGATAACTGCCATTTTTACCGGCATCCTCTGATGTATGTAGACTCAGGTACACATGTATATTTTGAGAGTAAGTTCATAACCCTTCAAGTAAGTTCAGAATCATTTAAGCTCCTTTCATGAACAGGCTCCTTCTGTAGGACTACATATTCCTGCATTTAAATAGATTTAGAAATAAGCAATGATAGCACAGAGATTTTAAAAACAAAGAAACAGAACTTGAGTTTCTTCAATTCTTTCATTCTGTGTGACCACTTGGAGTGTTTATTTGTGCTTAAAATTTAAACAGTAAAACAGAGCACGGACTGTAAGGTGTAATAATTTGGTTTGATAACAAAATAGTTGATGGAGCAAATATTTTACTGATTTTGAATATTCTTTTTTTTTTAATTTTTTAATTTTTCTTTTAATTTTTCTTTTTGGCTGTGTTTTGGGTCTTCATAGCTGCGCGCGGGCTTTCTCTAGTTGCGGTGAGCTGGGGTTACTCTTCGTTGCGGTGCATGGCCTTCTCATTGCAGTGGCTTCCCTTGTCGCAGAGCACAGGCTCTAGGGGCGTGGGCTTCAGTAGTTGTGGCATGTAGGCTCAGTAGTTGTGGCTCGCGGGCTCTAGAGCGCAGGCTCAGTAGTTGTGGTGCACGGGCTTACTTGCTCCGTGGCATGTGGGATCTTCCCGGAGCAGGGATCGAACCCATGTCCCCTGCAATGGCAGGCAGATTCTTAACCACTGCACCACCAGGGAAGTCCCAATCACCTTTTAATTAAGTGAAATTTGTCCTCTGCTATGTGGCATACATAATATATTTGACACCTCAAGTGGATCATTTTTAACACTTCCATCCTCTATATGACAAAAATATTTTTAGTAATTATATAATAACCAGTGATGGTCACTATTTCCTTGATTTTATGTGTAGTTTAAAAATCAATTAATTTTAAAAGATGAATTTCTGTTTTAAAGATAATTCAAGGGACGTCTCTGGTGGCGCAGTGGTTAAGAATCCACCTGCCAATGCAGGGGACATGGGTTCGAGCCCTGGTCCAGGAAGATCCCACATGCCATGGAGCAACTAAGCCCGTGGGCCACAGCTACTGAGCCTGCGCTCTAGAGCCCACAAGCCACAACTCCTGAGCCCACGTGCCACAACTACTGAAGCCTGCACACCTAGAGCCCGTGCTCCACAACAAGAGAAGCCACCGCAATAAGAAGATTGCGCACTGCAACAAAGAGTAGCCCCCGCTCGCCACAACTAGAGAAAGCCCGCGCACATCAATGAAGACCCAGTGCAGCCAAAAAAATAAAAAAATAAATAAAAAGATGATTGACACCATTGTAAATCAACTATACTTCAATAAAAAAATTAAAAACAAACAAAATAAAAGATGATTGGGGAAACTTTGGCAAAAGCACTGGTAGTGAGTATTAACTATGTTTTAAAATTGTATATGTAAGAAATAAGACGAAGGCAGGGATAAATGTGGAAGAATAGATATAAAAGTTATGTGAACTGACAAAATAGAAATAATCAACAAAATAATAGGTGGAATAGGGGGAAAGAAAGGGGAGAGTAGAATAAGCTCATTGATTGCCCTGCTGGTAGGAAGGTGAGGTCAAACGTAACATTGAAAACTGACAAATTGAATAGGAGTGTTCATAGGGGGACTTCCCTGGTGGCACAGTGGCTAAGAATCTGCCTGCCAATGCAGGAGACACGAGTTCGAGCGCTGGGCTGGGAAGATCCCACATGCCGTGGAGCGGCTAAGCCCATATGCCACAACTACTGAGCCTGTGCTCTAGAGCCCGTGAGCCACAACTATTGAGCCCGCGTGCCACAACTACTGAAGCCTGTGTGCTTAGAGCCCGTGCTCTGCAACAAGAGAAGCCACCGCAATGAGAAGCCCGCGCACCGCAATGAAGAGTAGCCCCCGCTCACCACAACTAGAGAAAACCCGCACGCAGCAACAAAGACTCAACACGGCCAAAAATAAATATATAAAAAAAATAAATTTATGAAGAAAAAAAAGAAGTGTTCACAGAACCAAAAATACAGACCTTCCTAAATAACCCACCTCCAGGCCCCAAAACCAAACTTTTAAAGAAGCAAAGAAAACAGACTCAGACTGCGTAGTGAAATACACACAGTGACCATAATGCAAAATAATATGACAGACTGAGATCAAATATTCCAGCCACATGGATAAATTTAAGTGGCTTCAGTCCACTTATTAAAAGGAAAGACTTTCAGATTGGTTCACGTGGTGGTACCCGACTCCATGCTGTGTAAGAGTCACATCTAAAACCAAGTGGTTCAGAAATCATGGGAGGCATATAGACACAAGCCGACAGAAAGAAAAAGAAATCAGTGACTTCCCTGGTAGCGCAGTGGTTAAGAATCCGCCTGCCAGCTCAGGGGACATGGGTTCAAGCCCTGGTCTGGGAAGATCCCACATGCCATGGTGCAGCTAAGCCCGTGTGCCACAACTACTGAGCCTGAGCTCTAGAGCTCGTGAGCCACAACTACTGAGCCCACGTGCCACAACTACTGAAGCCCACACACCTAGAGCCTGTGCTCCGCAACAAGAGAAGCCACCGCAAGGAGAAGCCCGCGTACCGCAACGAAGAGTAGCCCCCGCTCGCCACAACTAGAGAAAGCCCATGCGCAGCAACGAAGACCCAACACAGCCAAAAGTAAATAATTAAGTAAATAAATTTTTAAAAAAAGAAATCAAGGGCTTGATCCTGATTTCAACCATGGTAGAATTTGGGCCAAAACTGTGCAATGAACAAAGAGGGGCACCGTATAACGCTAAAGGCTGCAGTTTGCAGAGCACATGCAATCATTGTGGTTAAGTCTGCACCAAACATCGAACATGGAGAAAACTTCAAGAAGCAGAGACCACACATGGGGCAGAAGGTGTGGAGAGAAACATACTGATTCCAGAAACAGGGCAGCCACTCTCTATCTGAGACATGCCAAGGGGGCACGTGAAATATGCCCCCAACATACCAGACCTTGTACCACAATCAATCATAGAGAATACAGCTTTGTTCCTAGAATGCATGGGACGTTTATGAAAGTTGACATAGATTCTTTTACAAAGAAAGCCTCTATAAGGTTCCATAACATGGCAATGTGCAAACAACATTCTGTCACCGCAATGCAATAAAGCTCAACGTTAACCATAAGATAAAGAGCACAAAGGCCCTTCAGCTTGGGAAATTACAGCATTAAACTCTATTCAATAAGTTCCTGGGTGAAAGGAAATATATAAAACAAAATTGCATAATTTCTAGAATATGATGATAATGAAAATAAATACATCCATCTAGGGGATGCACATACAGCTGTGGTTATGGCCTTGAAATAAAAAACAGTGAATGAATTCAACATCTAACTCAAAATGTTGGATAAGACAGTCCAGTAAACTGGCTGAGAGCAGAGCGAAGAAACAAGATCGGAGGAGGAAATTCATGAATTAGAACAGAGAAAAGCAACAGAACTAATAAACATATGAAATCCTGATTCTTAGGGGAAAAATCAGGTGGGCAAACCACAGTCTAACCTAATTATGAGAGAGAGAGAGAGAGAGAGCACACAAAGACACAAAATAAAACATGACAATGGGGAAATAACTAACAAAACAGAGCCTGTTAAAAAAAGTCATTAGAAGCCACTTTTTGCATTGCTGTACAAATAAATGTGCACCCGGCTTAAAAAAAGGGTACTTTTCTAGGAAAATGTAATTACCCACACTGACCCCAGTAGACACATAAAGTGTAAACAAACCAATTTCCACTGAAACAGATAGAAAAATCTCCAAACCTATATAGCTTCACAGGAGGATTCTATGAAATCTCAAATAACGTATAATCTCAATGCTACTTAAATTATTCTAGAGCATAGAAAAAGATGGAAACATCAAGATTATTCAATAAAAGAAAACTGCACACCACTCTCACCTAGAAATAGTTCTGTAAAATTCCTAAATAAAATGTTAGTAAAGAGAACCTTTTAAAAAATGGTCTTGGGACAACTGGATAGCTGAATTGGGAAAAAATCCTGTCTCCTCCATGTTTCTCCTTTACTCTCATGCTGCTGCCACACTCACAGCACTTCTGACACCAGATGTGTGGGGTGTTCCCACACCAAGCAATTCCGTGCGACACCAGCTGGGTGTCCTACAATTTAATTCAATTCTGACACCATCTACCTGGAGAGGGCATCAGATCCCACAGGGTAAGGGCTCAGTCCTACAGAACTGCTCCCACCCCACTTCAGACACCAGTCCCAAGTCCAGGTTGTCACCTGTGCTTCTGACCGATTGACTATAAATCTGAGGTTCCCAAGATCCCCTTCTCAGGTTTAATTAATTTCCCAGAGCAGCTCACAGAACTCAGGGAAACACTTACGTTTACCAGTATATTGAAGGATATGATAAAGGATACAGATTAACAGCCTGATGAAGAGATGAATAGAGTGAGGTATGGGGGGGTCCTGAGGGCAGGAGCTTTGTCCTTGTGGAGTGGGGGTGTGTCACCCTCCCAGTACGTGCATGCTCTCTGAACCCCATACTTTTGAGATTTTTATGGAGACTTCCTCACATAGGCATGATCAATTATCAATTCCATTTCCAGCCCATCTCCCTTCTCAAGAGCATGGAGGGTGGGGCTGAAATTCCAAACTTCTAACAATGGCTTGGTCTTTCTGGTGACCAGCCCCATTCAGGAGCTCACCCAGAGTCCTCTCTTGGGAATAAAAGACACTCCTCTCACCTAGGAAATTCCATGGTTTCAGGAACTGGGGGCAGAGACTAATATGTATTTTCTATTATCTCACTATAGTCATTTGGAAGAAGAGAAAATTTAATTGATATCTTTTATCACATACCAGCCTGTATTTCAAGTGGCTCTAGATAGATAGATAGATAGTTACCACAAGTACTGGAAGAAAACACAGATAAATTCTTTTATAATCTGCACGTGGGAAAAATTATGATTCAAAACCCAAAAGCAACATAAGAAAAGATGAATAAACTCAGTTGCATTAGTGTAAAAAAAAAAAAGGAGAAAAAAAAAACCTTTCATATGAATGGGAAAACACCATAAGCAAAGTAAAAGAACAAGTAATACCAGGAAAAGGGCCAGTGGTTAAGACTCCGTGCTGCCACTGCAGGGGGCACGGGTTCAATCCCTGGTCCGGGAACTAAGATCCCACATGCTGCGTGGCATGGCCAAACAAACAAACCAACCGGGAGAAAATAATTGCAATTTAAATTAGAAAGTTCATTTCCCTAAAATATGAAGAGATAATAAAAATTAAAAGGAAAAGACCAAAAACCCAATGGAAAATGGGGAAAAGATGTGAACAGATAGTTTACAGAGAAATAAATGCAAACGGTCTTTTTTACTTGTATGAAAAAGTGTTCAACCTTTTATTTGAGAGAAATATAAATTAAAATTACCCTGAGATAACATTTCTCACTGCTTAGATTGGCAAAAACCCAGGTTTGACAGTGCTCTCTCTTGGCGAGGTGATGGAGAAGTACAGCCCCTGGAGGGGACAGACCTCATGGACCCCAGTGGGTCTCCGCTGACCCTGACTCAGCCATCCCACCTTCCCGAACTGACTCAGAAGACAACACCCCAAATAAAAACTGACTCAGAAGACAACACCCCAAATAAAAACATGCTCATGGCATATGGAGACCCCATTTTAGTAGGCCTTCTTTTATATCTTTCAACAGAGTGATAGTATTTTTCTGTAAAGGTCTTGTATTTTTTACATTAGATTGATTCCTCGGTATCTATTTTTGGCTACCGTCCAGGGGGTGTCTCTGTTTTTTTTTTTTTTAATATTTATTTATTTACTTTATTTATTAGGCTGTGCCAGGTGTTAGTTGCAGCACATGGGATCTTTAGTTGCGGCACATGGGATCTAGTTCCCTGATCAAGGATCGAACCTGGGCTCCCTGCATTGGGAGCACAGAGTCTTAACCACTGGACCACTGGGGAAGTCCCCTAGGGGGTTTCTCTTTGGAAATGGCCTTTTGTGATTGTTGAGTTTGTGTGTTCTGCTGTTCAGCAGCCTTGCTGGGTCGTTTATAGAGTCTTTTGGATTTTCTCTGTGGACAGTGTGTCCCCTGCAAATAATGCTAGTTGGACCTCATCAATTACAATCGTCATCCTTTGATTTCTTTTTGTTTTGTGATTTCTTTGTTTAGATGATGGGACAGTGTCAGGCAGAAGTGGAGATGCTCTGAATTCTTGTCCTATTCTTTCCTGTGGGGCCGTATCTAATGGTCTCCCATTCAGCAGGGTGTTGGCTGCAGGCTTGCGGTAGACGCTCACTGTCTGTTAAGCATCCGCTTCTGATCCTCATTCGCTACAATTCCCCCTCCCTTTAATTATAACTGCTTGTTGAATTTTATGAGGTGGTTTTTCCGCATTGGTTGAGATAATCTGCTTATGTGCTAACTTATGTGATTGCATTAATAGCTCTTCTTATTTTTTTCTTAAATTTATTTTATGTATTTATTTTTGGCTGCGTTGGGTCTTTGTTGCTGTGTGCGGGCTTTCTCTAGTTGTGGTGAGCGGGGGCTACTCTTGGTTGCGGTGCGCGGGCTTCTCATTGCGGTGGCTTCTCTTGTTGTGGAGCACGGGCTCTAGGCGTGCGGGCTTCAATAGTTGTGGCATGTGGGCTCAGTAGTTGTGGCTCGTGGGCTCTAGAGTGCAGGCTCAGTAGTTGTGGCGCACGGGCTTAGTTGCTCTGCGGCATGTGGGATCTTCCCGGACCAGGGCTCGAACCCATGTCCCCTGCATTGGCAGGCGGATTCTTAACCACTGCGCCACCAGGGAAGCCCAATAGCTCTTCTAATATGACACCAACTTGACATCCCTGGGATAAACCTATACTTCATCGTGACATGTTTGCTTACAAACTGCTGGGTTCACTTGGCGAATGTTTTATTTAGGATTTTTGCATCTGTTTAGAAGTGAGTTTGGCTCTCATTTACCTTTCTCATTCTTTCTTTGGCTTTAGTACCAAGGTTATATTGGACCCATAACATTCAGCATCTCACCCTTTTCTCTGGTGAAGCACGATTCATAGAAGACTGAGGTGATCTGTTCTTGATGGTCTAGTTGAAGCTCACCTGTAACACCTTCTGGTCCTGGTGGGTTAGTACTGGATGGGTTTTTAACCACTGACTACATTTCCTTCATAGTTCAAGTCTTTTCAGGATGCAGGAACGAACCTCACGGCCTTGGTCGGTTTCCTTCAGTACTAGCATTTCTCTTCTTATTTGTGAGTGCGTGCCCCGTCCCCAGGATTCTCCTCCCTGAATGCACAGTCCCCTGGTCTTACCCTCTGCCTCTCAGGCTCAGGAGGGGAGTTTCCCAGTTCTAGGGGCTGGGACTCAGCCTCCTGCTATCCTGTGAATGAGATGAGTGCTGTGTATGAGAGACACTGGTTTATTAAGAAAATTGTGGCAGGGCACCCTCCACTGGGTGCCAGGGGAGGCCCTGTCCAGCACCCCGGAGCATTCTGATCTCATTTCTTTTTTAAAAAAATCGAAATATAGTTGATTTACAATGTTGTGCTAGTTTCTGGTGTGCAGCAAAGTGATTCAGTTATACACACACACACATATTCTTTTTCAGATTCTTTCCCTTATAGATTATTACAAAATACTGAATATAGTTCCCTGTGCTATACAGTAGGGCTTTGTTGTTTACCCAATCTATATGTAATAGTTTGCATCTGTTAATCCCCAAATCCTAATTTATCCCTCCCCTCAACCTTTCCCCTTTGGTAACCATAAGTTTGTTTTCTAAGTCTGTGAGTCTATTTCTGTTTCGGAAATAAGTTCATTTGTATCTTTTTTTTTTTAGAGTCCACATATGAATGATATCATATGATATTGGTCTTTCTCTGTCTGGCTTACTTCACTTAGTATGATAATCTCTAGGTCCATCCATGTTGCTGCAAATGGCATTATTTCATTCTTTTTTATGGCTGTGTAGTATTCCATTGTGTATATATGTACCCCATCTTCTTTATCCATTCATCTGTCGATGGGCATTTAGGTTGCTTCCATGACCTGGCTATTGTAAATAGTGCTGCAGTGAACACTGGGGTGCATGTGTCTTTTTGAACTATGGTTTTCTCCGGATACATGCCCAGTAGCATTCTGGAAAGTGAGGCACCTTCTGCACTCGTGCCTGCCACAGGCCCCCTCTTGCTTCTGTCCACATCGGGCACACAGCCTTTCTAGAAGACGCCTTGTTCCCAGCACAGAGATGCTGAAGAGCACACAGAAAGGAATGCCTCACTGGCTGACATGTCTCTCAAACCGTCCTGTCTTGGGGCAGTTGGACCCCTTACCTGTGTCCCATTCTCAGTCGAGAGGCAGTAAGAGCAGCTTGGGCTGTGGACTCAGGCAGACCTCAGTTCCGATCCCGACTCTGACACTCAGGTGCTGTGTGGCCGTGAGACAGGATGTAACCTCTCTGAGCCCCATTGTCTGCGGGCTGACACAGGAGGAAAGCGAAAGGAAACTGAACACCTCTGGGTGTGGCGAGGCCAGGCTGAGCAAGGTTTTGGGGGAGGGCTGGTGCACTCTGTCCTGGTGGGTCAGCTCCTCCCTCCCTCCCTCTGCCCCCGCCTCCTTCCCGCTCAGAGGCAAGGGCTCTGTCCCCTTTGGCATTTTTTGCCAAAGGAAGGCTTGGATGTGCCACCAGCTTGTTCACGTGACTTGCCCAGCTGGCCCTACTGCATGTGGAAATTACAAGCAGCCTTCCCCTCCTTTGTCACAGACACAAGACGGCGCCTGCGGTCACCTTTGTTTAGGGTGGCCCAGTGTTCCGAGGTCCGGAGTTCTCAGTAGCATGGCCGAGTGTCCTGAAGTGTTGGGAAGGGGATGCCACCCAAAGTTGATGGGGCTCGGGGCTTCCGGGCGAGTGGCACACCCTGGGGGCGGAGTGTGTTTATGTGGGAGCCTCAGGTCCAGCTGTTGGGCCATGGAGCCCATTCGGGGCACACACAAGGGAGCTGTGATTGCTCAAGTTCTGCAAGGGGGGTTCTTTTTTCCCACCTTTCTTTAAATCATAAAAGAGCGATTCTGGCAGCTCGTGAGCTGTAACAGCATCACCCACGAGGATCTTGGTCTTGATGTGGGTCTGTGTCCCTCACCATGTGGCTCCGTCCTGTGGCCTGGAATAGCGCCCAGTTTCCTTCTCCACAGCCTGAAACACAGCCGGCTGTCCAGAGGCCTCTGCTCGCACCAGGAGCTGGATGGCATTTTTCCAAACACATTGAGATTTGGGCCTGCACTGCTCAGTGGGCCAAAGCATTTGATTAGTGTGAAGGGCTCCATGCCCGGCAGGTCAGGGGACGTTAGATCTTAAAATCCTACGGGTCTGACCCCTCTGCTCCCTGTGGCTTCACCGGGTCTGGGTTCGGGAGCTTGGAGCTGCTCATCTTCCCAGAAGTGCTGGAGGCGTGCTCTGAGTCCTGCTGGGGTGCACCGCCCGCGTCTCCCCATCCACACCTGCTGCCTGGCCCAGACCCCGTGTCCAGGCGGGGCCCCTGCTCCTCCCCACACCTCTCTCCCCTCTTATGATCTTTCTGTGGCTCTTCCTCTGTGGGTCCTGCCTTTGCCCGGTTTTCCTTTCACCAGCCTTCTCCTGTCGTTGGTCCACCCCCCCACCCTGCATCCCTCCTGGCCCGTGTCCACTTCCATCAATTGGTCCAATTTGGAGGCAGTTAGCCCACCCGGCCAGGGCGTGGTCCTCCCAGCATCATTCAGTTTGTCCACCAAAGTGCTGTGCTTCCCGCCCCTGAGGGGCTTACAGGAGTCAGCTTTGAAGGACCACCAGCCATTCATTCTCAGGGCAGCCTGGCTTCTCTGGGGGTGGGGGGGAAGCTGTGAGGACTCTGACCTTGAGCTGGAACCCCGTTTCTCTCACGTCCCCTGGGACCCCACCCCGGGTGTCGTCAGGCGTGTGTCCTTCGTAGGCCCCCACTTGGCAGTCTCAGGCATGACCCCCGTCGCTACCCTGGGTCAGTTCTTGGAGCAGGTCCTGTGTCGTTGGTCTGTCCATTTGTCCATCAGATACGAGTGGGCGGGCATGTGCTCTGCTGGGGTGGCCCGCCCATCCCGCCCCCAGCCCCCCAGCTGGGCCTCTGAGGGCGCTGGGCCACCCAAGGGCTCTGCCAGGCTGCAGTGTGATGCAGCCTCAGCATCTGGGGTCCCGGCTGGCGCAAGGTACCCTGCAGGCAGGGGGGCGCAGGGCAGACCTCACCCTCGCTCCTGGGGGTCTTGGGGGTCCCAGGGGTGGTGAAATGTTTGCTTTTCACTCGGGAGACCACCTCTGCTCCCCAGCAGCCAGCATCGCCTTCCGACGCAGCCAAGTAAGACAGAAAGCGAGGGGCCTTTTCCTATTAGAAACAGGGTGAACATCTTTCCGAGGCCTCGCCTGGGAGAAGCTAAGACACGGTGTGGGGACGCACCCTGTCCTCGTGCCACTCAGGGCAGGGTTTGGAGGAATCACACACAGCACTGCAGGGCCCTGGGAGGAGGGGCACTGTGCTGGGTGACCCAGGAGGACCTGGCGTGCAGGCGGGGGAGGGGTGGGCTCGGGTGGCGGGGTGGGCAGGGATGCGGCCAGAGGTGGGCCGGGCCCCACCTGCCAGTTTGGACACGTGGATGGGCCGGCGGGGCACAGGGGGCAGACGGGGTGGGGGGAGGTCTGAGACAGAGTGCAGGCGGGATGCTCTGCGACGGGGGACACAGCTCCCCAAGGCCCGGGTGACTCTTGTGGGTTTCCGGAATGTTCAGCATTGCTGCTGGTGGGCTTTTCCTCTTGGGCAGTTGTGAAGCAGAAAACCCGTCTGGAGCCAGCCTCCCCCTGCCCAGCGCTGCGTGTGTCCCAAGTGTGGACTCCTCTCGGTGTGGGTGCTGCCCTGCCGAGGCTTGTGGGGGGCCGGGGGCAGCTGGACGCCTCACTTTCCTGACGTCCCCCAGGTCCCGGAGGGAAGTCTGGATTTGCTGGCATCACCAGGGCTGTGCGAGCAGGTGGTGCCCTGCGAGGTACAGTCTCTAGGCGGAGGGCGGGGGAGGGGGGCTCAGCGCATGGTGAAGTGAACCCGGGGCCTCTGACCCTGCAGGTTTGGCCCCGACTGTGACTTTGAGCAGGTCACCTACCTCTGGGTCCTCAGATCCTTGGGTGTAAGACAGGTGGACAGCGAGGTTCAGAACTGATTTTTTGCTGATCCTTCCTTGGGTCTTTGTATCAGTCATAGAAAGAAAGGAAAGGAAGGGAGGGAGGGAGGGAGGGGGGAAGAGGGGGAGGGCAGAGGATGGAGGGAGAGGGCAAGCCAACACAACTGTAGCCTGCTAATCATAGCAGTGCCTATGTATGAGGCTAATTAAGAGAACATTTCATTGTAAAGCAACTACTATTTAAAAAACATCAAATTAAAAAAAAGAAATAAGAGAGTACATTTCTGTCTGAAAGCCGCCTTGAGGTTTTCTGTAAGCACCCAAATGTGAGCCGGGGTCAAAGCTATCTTTCAGAGAGAGGGAGGTGGTGCAGAAATGTTTGATGTAAATTGTGCCCTTTAGCCCTCACATTTGGTAGAATCTCCACTGACCATTTAGGCTTGCCCTGTTGCTTTTGGAGAAGTAAAAAAAAAAAAAAAACTGATTGAGTTAAATCTAATTTCTGCTAGATTTTGATTGTTGTAAGGCTTGAATGGTGGGCCTGCCTCCATACTTGTAAAGAATTCAGGATTTTGTGTAAACCACAATGAGCACAGCCTAGGATTTTGACACAAGGCAGGATTTAGTGCAACATAATTGAGCTTTCATTCTGTTGCTCTCCGGGCTGACAAAGTCATGGTATCTCCTTGGGCCTCAGTTTCCTCATTCATTAAGACACCTGAGGTAACAGAAAACCCATCCCATGGTGACATAAACTTTTCTTGTGTAATTGAAAAGTCCAGATGGATGGTTTCAGACAAGGCTTGATCTAGTAGCTTGACCTCTTTTTCCTGGGTTCAATTTCCTTCTCTCAACCCTCTCTTCTATTATATCAGCTTCATCCTAAGGCTGGTTTAGTAAGAATATTCTGACTGTGTATATTTCTGCTTTGGCAGTAGAGGGTTTGTATTTGGTCCTCAAAGTACTTGTGTCTTATTTAAAGTCTAGTCATTGGAAAATAAATTGATAAGGACGGACCCAAACAAAGTAAAACAAAACAGCAAATTGTCATGATAAGGCAAGACTGGAAAGAGGCATTTGACAACCAGGACCACCTCAAGGATGCACTGATGATGTACTGAGAGCAGCTTCCTCCCTGGGCCTAGTGGGAGCATCGCATGCCTGCCTTCAGGGCTGGCATCCAGCCTGCTCTGGCATCCGGAAGTGTCATTAGAGACCTCAGTAATCGGCCAGCTTTGGTGATGATGCCAGGTTGGAATAATCTCTATGTAAAAATGAAAACTCTCATGAAATACATCTTTAAAACCAAAGGCAGCCTGGCACTTGGGTTAAGGTCCTGGCACGTACAAAGTCACAGGTGTATCAGGGAGGGGAGTACCTTGGGGAAACAGGAAGTCATCGCAGGCCGGCTCTGGGATTCACTGGAGAGCAGACCCTGCAGCAACAACAATGTCCCCCTCTTTTGGGGGGCTTGGATTACCCCAAGAAGCCTGAGGTTTGGCAGGTGTAAGCACTTCTGCTTACAATTCCAGCCCCACTACCCTCTCCCTGTGTGTTTCACAGGCATGTGTGGGGAGGGATATGCAGGGTGATCCTTGCCTGAGTCCAGCTCTACTTTGAGAGTGAAGTTCATTTCCTTGTCCTTCTTTTCCAGATGAGAGGCTGTGTATTGGTGGTGTGTGTGGTGAATCATTGGCCTGGATGATGCTGCTAAGATCCTGTTCTTAACATACAGTTTGGGGGCCTCACGTGGCAATTTTGTTTCTTGTCAGCTTTTGCCAGTACATTATTTTCTAGCATCTCTGTTAGCATACTTAAAAAAACCCAAACCTGACTTTGACTTTTCTCCTGGAGGCTGGTGTGGGATGTGGAAGCCCCCAACTTGTGTGGTGTAGTAAACAGGTGGCCTCCAGGAGGGGTGTCCCCTCACTGACCCATTCCCCCACAGCATGTGAGGGAGTGTCGATGAAAAAATCCAATAACAATCATGCTAAGAAGAAAGAAAAGAGAATTTTATTCAAGCCAAATTGAGGATTATAATCCAGGAAACAGATTCTCAGAAGCTCTGAGAACTCCAATGATCAGGAGTTAGAGACACAGTTTTATATACATTTTTGAGATAAAGAAATTATGTATCATACTGACAGGTTAGCATTGTGCACATAATTCAACAAAGGTGTTTTATTTTTCAATTACGCATGTACAGACAAGCCTTTGGTCAATGTGACCCCTTGTACCCTTGTATGAGATGAAAAAGAAATCTATTAATCATAGAATTACAATAGTACAGTGCTGGCGTCTAAAGGAAGAGGCCAACTTTTCTCAAAGGTTGATTTCATCCTCCTGCTTTGAGGAGGTCTGGTTACTGTTTCATGTACTGAGAGATGCACATTGCGCATTGGGAAAGGTCTGCCGCAAAGGGGGCATGTCATTTGTTTTTCTGTTTTCTTTCTGTCTTAGTTTGATTGTCCTGCCCTAGAATATTTATGATTTTCCTCATCAGGAGCCACCACATCACTCCCAGGATGGGCTGGGGAGGCCTGGGGCCAGCTCTGCACAGCTCAGCCCCTTTATCCACCAGGTAGAGGTGCCTCTGCATGACCCTCAAGGCAGAATCCTGTCTTCTCCTGGGACACTCATGATTCGGGAGAGTGTGGGCCTGGGGAACGTGTAGGAAGGGGTTTCAGAGTAGTTTAATGGGGTCCACTTAATGGGGTATAAGTGGTGCTGGGTGACCCCTGACTTGCCCCAGGAACCTGCCTCCCTCTGGGCTTACAAGCTTCCTCTTGAACATGCAGCATCCTCGGAGGGCATCCAGACCCTCACAGTGAGGTGAGGAAGCTCCCAGCAGACTGGGGTTGGCTGCTGTGGGTACAAAGGGGACAAGCCAGGGGATTCTGGAATCTGGGAGTAAGAACCCTTCCTGTGAGCCAGGTGCTGTCGATAAGGCCCTGGGTGTGGAGTCCCACCCTCTGAGGGGCTCCCAGAGGCTGGTGAACAAGCACTTCTTGGGGTGGTGAGTGCTGGGGAGAGGTAGCTGCAGGGCAGCGGGCTCTGGTGGCTTTATAACAAGAGCCACGTGTGTCTCCCTTAGTACCTGTGGACACCTCATTGAAGCCACAGGGCCATCCTGTTACCGACCAGGGTTCTTGGCTTCCTTAATCAATAGAAATTGATAAGAGACCAGACAAGAAATTCAGGCAAGGCTTTATTGGGGCCCCAGCTGCAGCAGTGGGGAGCGGGAACAAACAACAGGTTCCCTTGCTTGTTGCTTATATGGGGTGAGGGTAAGGGTGTGTCCAGGGGTCAGGCCAGAGGGGCAGCTTAGGTGTTTTGCCCATCCCTTAGGTGGTGTTGTGTGCAGGGGGCATGCGCAATACCCTGCTTTTGCTCCCAACATCCTAGATTTGCTCCAGCCCTTCAAAAGTGGCAGTTGGGATTTTTGGTCTCTTTGTATCTTTTGTCCAGAATTTGCCCCAACTGCACATGCACATAGTTATTTTCAGTCCCATATAGTTTCTTTGTGTTTTGTTGCTTGCGGAGAGGTGTGTCCAGGTGCCAGCACTGCAGCAAAGGGTCCCAGGTCCCAGCCTGTCTCAATCCCATGACATCAGTTTACAGGAGAATGTTATTATCCCCATTTCACATCTGAGGAAACAGAGCTGCTGAGTCCTGAGCTAGCATCCACCCTCAGCCCCCCCGACTTGGCCCCTCTGCCTTGATTTCCTCCAAAGAAGGGTCCACCATTGTCCTGAAAGCTGTGGAGGGACCGGGGGACCCCCAGAATCCCGGGGGTCTCCTCTGTTTCTGAGGCAGAGCCCGAGGTTCAGGGTGATGGAGGAATGGTTGTGGTCACAGCTCGTGAGCAGAGAGGTGGGAGCTGAAGTCCAGTCTTGGTCTCACTGCCTTCTGCCGTCTCTGGGTCTGGCCGAGCTGCTGGGGGTGCCTTCCAGCTCCATGCTGCCTGCTGCCCCGGCTCTCCAGGACCTGTCTCGGGCTGAGCTCGAGGTGGCCACTGCAGGCAAGTTTGGGGACATCATGCCTTTCGGGCTCTTGTCTGAGCCGGGTCCTGACTGGCTGGGAGATGAGGAGACAGACAGTCAGGCATCCTGGTCCCCAGCAGCTGAGCATAGCTGTCTGGGCCCCGCCCTTCAAGGTGAGGGCGGAGCATCACTGGGGGCAGGACTTCTTCCTCACCTGCACCACCTTTGGTGCTGTCAAAGGGCTCTGATAACACACCCGGTCCCCTCCACCATTTGCTTTTCTCACCACGTCTTTTTCCTCCTCTTGTCCTCGGGGTGCCAGCCGGAGAGCGTGAATAATGAGGACAAACACAAATGATCCAAATTCTCAGTGGCCATTTTCCCGACAAGTCAGGGTCAAAAAGAACACTAAAAGGGTGGCTTAACCTCCTCTGTCACCTCATCTGAGTGCTTTTTTTAAAAAGGAAAGCAAGCTCGGAATATATGAGGCATTACTGTTGCTTCAGCTGTCACTTTATGGCAAGAAAAGTGGTTGTTTCACTTAAAATGGATTTGGACATAGTTCTTTGAATGAGTAAATTGAGGAAAAGAGCCCGTGTGAGATTTTGGATTTAAGCCCTTAAGTATGAGGGTTTAAAATAAGTGGTCTTGCGTAGTTCTGTGGTGGTCCTTCAGGACTGGCAGAACGGGTCTGCTGGATGTGACTGGTGTGGCTGCTTTAACTGGACCAGTTGACTCTGTCCAGCTCAACCGCTTCTCAGGAGTGAAGTGCCCTTCTGCTCTCTGGGACCCGCAGGAGAGGGAGGGACGTGCTGATGACCAGATCCCGGCTTCTGGGCAGCCCTGCCGTGAGGCTGGGGAGAGCAGGTAAGGGGGTGGGCCACCCTGAGTGCTGCCAACACTCCTCACCCCCACAAGACCCACCCGGGAATCTGCTGCCTGCCTCTTGGGCTCAGGCACATACTCTCTTAGCCTGAAAAAGTCTCCCTATTTTTTTTTTTTTCCTTTGGCCACAGGGAGTGGCATGCAGGATCTTAGTTCACGAACCAGGGATCGAGCCCGTGCCCTCTGCAGTGGAAGTGCAGAGTCTTAACTGCTGGACCGCCAGGGAAGTCCCAAAGTCTCCCTATTTTAATACGTTAATAGAGCACATCCTTCGGCCCCCTCCTCCTCTACCCAGTCACAACTTCCCATGACTCTCCACCCCTTCGATGGGGCTTTTCTAAGTTCCTTATGTCCCCAGGAGAGAAGTCATTCCTCAGTCACCCAAAAGGATGAAGTGCATGCCTATTGCGGGTTCCTGCCTTTTACGATCCACCATTTGTGATTATTAATCAGTGTGAGTTAATTCAAGTCTTTTGCATTAAATTTTTATCATAAGATATTCAGCATACAAAAAGGTAAAAAGAATCATGTGATGAACCCCTGTGTACCCACAACCTGCTTAAGGTGGAGAATATTACTGTATTGGTTATCTATTTCTGTGAAACCATTTATGCCAAAGTGTAAGTGGTGTAAAACGGTAAACATTTATTATCTTCTACATAGAGTCTGTGGGTCAGGGATCTGGGAGCAGCTCAGACCCCAGGGTCAGCTCCCTGGGCTCAGGGTCAAGATGTGGGGCTGGGGCTGCAGTCATCGGGGGCTTGGAGGATCCACATGGCTGTTGGCAGGAGGCCTCAGTTCTCAGCCGTGTGGACCTCTCCATGGTGCTGCTTCGGTGTCCTCATGGCATGGTGGCCAGCTTTCCCCAGAGTGAGTGATCTAAGAATAGCACATGCCTTTCGTGGTCTGTTCACTAGAGGCAAGTTACTAAGTCCAGCCCACACTTAGGGAAAGGAGAGGTAGGCTCCACTTTTTGAGGGGAATGTCCAAGAGTTTGTGGACATGTTTGAAACCATCACAATGACCAATACAGCTAGAGCCCCTCCCTGCTGGCACCCCCTTGTCTCCCACACAGAGGTACCTGTTGTGAGAGTTTGATGTTTACACTCACTACGTTTGTCAGTATACCTGCTGCGCCTGTGATTTTTGCATGTCTTGAAGCATGATGTAAATGATATCAAATTGTGTTTTTTCTGTAGCTTGCCTTTTTTGCTTCACCTTATGTTTGTGAGATTCATCCATATGAAAATGTGTAGCTGTCATTCAGACCTTTTCGCTGCTGTGGGGTTCATTGTAGGAATGTGATGTAATCTATCTCTTTAGGTGCTCCCCAGTTTCTTGCTGTTAAGACAAGGCTGTTAGGAATATGCAGTGCATCTCTGTGTGACCATGAGCCAGATTTGTCTAGAATATTTAGCAAGGATGGGAATTGTTGCAGGAGAGAGTATAAGAGTCTTCAGATTTTCTCAAAGCAGCTAAATTTATTTTCCAACGTGGGTCTCCTGATGAGCAGTCCTGCCAGCTGCGTGTGTGAGTCCCCCTTGTCCTATGCAGTGACAACACTTGGTATTGTCAGATTTTCTTTTTTAAGATATATATATATTTTAATGCTTTTCTTTTTCTTTTTTAATTTATTTATTTTATTTATTTTTGGCTGCATTGGGTCTTCGTTGCTGTGCATGGCCTTTCTCTAGTTGTGGAGAGTGGGGCTACTCTTCGTTGCCGTGCGCAGGTTTCTCATTGCAGTGGCTTCTCTTGTTGTGGAGCATGGGCTCTAGAGCACAGGCTCAGTAGTTGTGGCACACGGGCTTAGTTGCTCCACGGCATGTGGGATCTTCCTGGACCAGGGCTCAAACCCGCGTCCCCTGCATTGGCAGGTGGATTCTTAACCACTGCGCCATCAGAGAGACCCTTTTCAGATGTTTTTAATGTTTGGTGGGGGAAGCGTATCTATAAGGGGTCTTAGTTTGCATTTCTCTGTCCACCAGTGAGGTTGAACATCTTTTCATATATATATTTATTTTATGTAATTATTATTCTGTGAATTACTGGTTCATGCCTTTTGCTCAATTTTTGATTTTCTTATTGATTTCTTAATGATTCTTCATTTGGTTTACATATTATAAATATCTTTCCCCATTTCTTCCTACCAGCATAATGTGGGAGCTAAGAGCTTGGACTTGGGGGCAAGTGCCAGGATTAAATCCCAGCCCTAGCACTTCCTGTGTGGCCTCAATACCTTATATGAGCCTGTTTCCCCATCTGTAAAATGGGGATGATGACCACCCTCGCTACCTTGCAGTGGCGCTGGGAGGATTAAAAGTTCCCACCTGTGAAGCATGAGTGCCTGTCGTGGCGAGCACAGGATGGACTGAATAACTCTCGCTGCACCAGGCCCCGAGCAGTCCCCCAGACTGCGTGCCCGCCCTGTCATCTTGCCCGGAGCTCTCCAGAGCGCTGCGTCCTCTTGATACGATTGGCAGGCAGTGCTTCTTTCTGGCTCCCAGTCTTCTGGATGACCCTCCCTTCAGCATCCCTGAGCTGCCTGAATAGAAAACGAAATCCCAGCCTCCTTCCAGGAGATGGCAGGGGCATTGGAAGGCATCAGGCTCCTTGCAGTAAAAATAGAAGCCTCACTTGCTTAGGAGGGAATAATAATGAAGAGAGCCAGACAGACCCAGGCTGGGAGGGTTCATCTCAACCCCCGCTTCCCTCCCAGGGTCTTTGCAGACCTGGTGGACCGCTTTCAGCCTTGGCACTGAGTTCTGGTTTTTTATACCGTTGTGTCGCACTGTCCTTTCCTTCCACAAAGCCAGGGAAGGAGTCCAGAACACAAGACTGGTTTAATATCGAGAACCACTGGAGAAACGTGTCAGGATTGCAGTGTAAACACCCCTGCCACAAAGAGCAGGGGGAACCGTGCTTCTGTCCTCAGGTCACGGTCTGCTGCTCAAGGTCAAGTTTATGGAGGATGAAGGCCCAGTTGGGTCAGGACACCTTTCATTGATTCAACCCCAGTGTTAATTAGCTCAACACTGTGTAAGGAGCTCCCAGGTTTATTTAGTAGAACCCCAGAGGATTTGACATAAAAGCAAACATGGAGGGACTTCCCTGGTGGTCCAGTGGTTAAGAACGCACCTTCCAATGCAGGGGACGCCGGTTCGATCCCTGGTTGGGGAACTAGGATCCCACATGCCGTGGGGCAACTAAGCCCGTGCACCACAACTACTGACCCCTTGTGCCTCAAATAGAAGCCCAAGCGCCACAATGAAAGGTCCCTCAACTAAGACCCGATGCAGCCCCCCAAAATAAATAAAAATAAAAACAAACATGGAAAAAGTAAATTAGAGATACTGAACATTATAGCTAGTTTGGGTTTATAGCAAATTTCTGGGCTTTGAAACAGATGGAACTACTGTGAAGCTGTGGATGTTGCCTTAACTTTGCGAGAAGATGCTTATGAAGATTGATTTTGACCCCTCTCCCACCAGCACTGCCCCTTCCTGGGCTCCCTGGGCAACATCTCCTGCTCTGGGTGAGGGGCCCTGTGATCTGGCTTGTCTGGGGCCATTGCCATTTTCCTGGTCCCCTTCCGCAACCCCCTGGGCCACCGTGGAGCCTCAAGGATCTTTCTGAATCTGGGACTTCCCACTGATTCCCCTGCCATAATATCAAAGGCGCTGGGTACCTTCATCAGCAAATCTATGAACCATCCACTCTAAGGAATATTTGGAATTTCTGTTTATCTCCCGAGTGTCTGGAAACGTGGCACTTCAAAGGCTCTATTTGATCATAGATCCAATTTATTGCCAGAAATGTGCATGTGGAATAATGGGGACCCTCCACTGGCAGTGGAGGTGGCATCCTGTGAGAAAATTAATTTTTCCCGAAACCAAATGCCAGCTGCCTCAGCAACAGTATTCGTAGGAGAACTGAACCTAGTGGTGTTTGAAGTCAGGCAGCTGAAAGGCTTTTCATGGAAGTGTTCTCTGTGCCTGGATTCAGCTGTGGGGTCAGCGCCCAGGGCCAGGGCCTGCCTTTCGTTCTGCACTCGTTCTGAGGGCTGAGGGCCCTGGACCCTGGAGAATCCAGTTGTCAGCATGTGGGATAGACAGAGTCTCCTGGGCTTCTGGGACTTCCTGTTTCCTGTCTCACCAGGGAAGTTGGGCTACAGGGTAGCCTAAAAACCAACCAACCTGTGAATGGACCAACAACTTAGACAGTGGCTTGTTCTAATCTTGTGGGGAGAGACCTGTGTGCTTAATTTCAGCCTGGAGGTTGATGAGGGATTTTTCCAGGAGTGGCTGTGAGTTGCCAGAAGAACAGACTCTTGGATTTCTGTCTAGTCACAAGTGGCCGAGAGGGACAGAGGAGGTGACACGGCCATGGCTGCCCCCAGAGGGGGTAGGAAGAGACCGGGGACGTGTGTTTGGCACAAGGAGGAGTGACCGGGCCACACGTGGCTGAGAAGAGCCTGAATGTTCCAAACCGTATTTGAATCTCCAGGTTCATCCTGGCCGCTGGACGGCGTGGGCCTCCCGGCTGTGCCTGGCCAGGTGGCGTGAGGACTCAGAGCCAACCAGGGAGGCGACAGCGGACCCCCAAGGACTTCCTGGACCTCCCCACTCACGACTTCGTTGGACTTGTCTTTGAGATGAACCATCATATCTGGAGATGCAGGTCATCAAAATAACACAGCCCTGCTGTAGCCAGTGCAAGCCAGGGGTCCCCAGAGGAGGGGGGAGAGGGCACCGCTGAGGGAAAAGAAAATTCATATTTTTCTTTAGAGAAAATGAAAAGTGGCACTGGGTCCAAGTGGTAGGTGACCTTGCTGTTGAGTTAAAATGCTGCTGGGAAAATGAGAGAAGACAGACATGAAAAGAATGCTAATGAATAGCGGTGGACGGGAGCCCGGAGCCCTGACTCCCCGCCATCCACAAGGGGTGCTCGCGTGAAGCCTATTAATAGACACTTAAAAACCGATTCTAAATTGAGCTAAGATGTGGGCCTGTTTTCTGCTGGTGGAAGAGCCTTACGTAAGGCGCCGGGTGCCGCTGGTTGTCCTTCCAGAGTGCTTTGATGGTTGCACACCTTGGTTGGGAATCCGCGGGGAGCAGTCGGGATGTTCAGGCTCCAGGTGGACGACACTGTCCTTCTGAGCGGCTCGAAGACAGTGGGGCGGCAGGGAAGCCCGCAGACCAGCTCCGGGGTCCCCCAGGTGCTTCTGGACCTGGAGGGGTGGGAGGTGCTGGACTTCTGGGTGGATGGGCCCCTCCACGGCCCACGGTGTTGGGGGCGGTGGTGGCTGGAGGGCCGGGAGGGAGGGAGGGACAGGTGCGGAGGACTCCAGCCTGTGCTGGAGGCTTCCAGGCCCCTCCCTGCTGTCCTTCTTGGTCACAACTGGTCAGAGCTGGGGTGGGGGATGCCCAGGCAGGACAGTGACCTTTCTGAGTGACCTGCTTGAGGTCACAAAGCGAACCTGGGACAGAGTGAGGAACTGAGCCTGCCCTCCCAACACCCCCCTGCCCAGGGAAGAGTTCTTGCCGCTGGATGTGACATTTAGTATGAGCACTAGCCCCCAGATCCCTTCCTCCTGGAGGCGCTGTGGAGGTGGGGTTTGGTGGAAGGAAGGGCGGGCTGTTGATGGTGCCGTGGCCCCAGGCAGTGTTCTAGAGGTGGGATTTCACCTTCCCATCCTCCTTTAAGGTGGTTCCCAGTGTCCACATTTTACACATGATGGAGCCGAGGCCGACGCCCTGAAGGGGTTTGAGAGGCAGCAGAAGCACGTACCCTTGGAAAGAAATTGAGCAACGATGCAAACATCCAGCTCCCCCGCGTAGAGCCAAGCAGGTTACGGTGCTGTGGCTTGGTCAGAATGGAAGTGTCTGCAGCCTTCTAAGGGTTAGCGCATCATTTCTCCCTTATATATGGACCCGAGGCATCTGCACTGGGCCAGTTTTGGGTGGCCCCCAAATTTCCTCATTAAACCCCACTGCTAGGAATGTGTGTCCAGGGAAATGAGAGCGGCTGTCGGGCTCCCTTAGAAAAGTGACAACACTGAGTCCAGAGTGGACCTTTGTGATGAAGTTGAAGCCGTTGGCTGCCAGTGCCGATAGCAAGACCCTGTTGTCTTCCCCGAAGAATGACGCCACCTCCTATGACTTCAGACCCCGGGGCCAGATTGAAGGTGGACTTCCCGACCAGCACAGCTGTTCATGAAATGCTCCCAGCTTTTCCATTCCCAGCAGATGGGATGACGGGGAGGAAGCGGCCATTGCCATGGTTTTGAAAGGAACCAAGAAATTCCTTTATAACTTATCCTGTCTTCAGCCAAATTGGAGGGAGGAAAGGAATTTGGATGTGATATTTCAGACCCGGAAACCCCGTCCTCTTGCACTACCCCAGGCTCCCCGTCCCTGCAGAGGGACGGGGTGGGGCTCCTCCTCCTGCCCCACCATGAATTCCTGATCCAACCCATGGCTCTTGCAATCCTGATGCCCTTGACTCTTTGGCTTTCCTCTCCAGCCCGAGTTTGCAAAGCGTCCTCTGTTCAAGGGGACTGTGTGAAACCCGATGTCCTGTTTTCTGTTCTCTTTATAAAACCGCGCTGCCCAGGAGGAAGGGTGGGCCGGGAACCTGGGCAGAGGAAACGAGAGGTGGTCTGCCTCCTCTCTGTCTCCTTTAATCTCTTCTCATCCCCCTGCAGTCCCCACACGCACACCCACCTCTTCTGAAAGTGTCCCAGAATACCGGTTCTGCCAACTAGTGGGGTCAAGCTTTGTTGTGGGAAAATACATATTCATGAGGGCTTTGAGGAGCTTCATTGAAATGCTGAGAGTCTCTGCAGCCAGAGTGATACATAAGCCATCGCTTTATTTGTCCAACACAATGTGAAGGCAATAATCATGTGATGAATGGCTAAAGAAACATTTTAAGTATTTGTTTCGGGGTGATTTCTGATCATCTCATTAGAATTATAATCGGTTCACTTTCCCAGGTATTCAAAGCCTCTCACTCATTTAAATTTCTATACTCTATAGGAGCACCCGTATCATTCCTGAAACCAAAGTAAATTCCTCTCTTTTCTTCTGTTTTATTTCAGAAAGATTTCATCATCAGGAGGGTTTTCGGGACCTTACCAAAAGGCTAGTTTTCGGTAAGAAATAAGAGGTAACCTTGCGTGGTGTGAGGTTTTGCTTCTGACGTGTGTGAAACGGGGTTGTTTTACTGGAGGGACGTTGCCCTGCGGGTGGGGCCGGGCAGCTGTCCTAGTTCTTTACCTCCTGGGGAGCTGGGTCTGTATAATCAGTACTAATCTGAGCACAGAGCATCTGAAGCTGGGGTCTGATTCACAGTCAAGGGCCGATGAGCACTGGGCCCACTGCTGGGCACTTATGTTGTGTCGACGAAAAATTAATCAGTCATTCTAAGAAAGAAATGGAAAATTTTATTCAAGCCACATTTGAGGATTATAACCCAAGAAGCGCATCTCAGAAAGCTCTGAGAACTGTTCTGTCCGTTGGAAGTCAAGGCACAGTTATTTAAGTTTCTTGAGACGGAGGGCTGCACATCAAATGACTTATTATTGACAGTTTACATGATCCAGATCTAAGCGCCATTGTGACCCCTTACGAGATCAAGAAGAGTGTTATCTTTTTAGGACTTGTCCCGTTGATGCTAGGGGAGTGTTGCCTTTCATGGTTGAGCAGGTATTTCTGTGATGGGGGAGGTTTGGTCGATGCACAGTGCAGACACACAGCGCACAGTGAGGGGAGAGAGGAGGCCAAAGGGCAGAGAAAATTTTTCGTTTAGGTTTTTCTGGTCTTGCCATAAATATGAATTTTATTTCTCAGTTGCCTGGAAGTGATGCCTCCCCCAGGCTCCCCCGTGCACACACCACATCCCCTCCGCATTATACCATGCTTCTGTAAACCACAGTCCTCACGGTGTTACCAAACTCAGGTTCGGCTGCTCGCCACTCAAAAGCCAATCATTCGAGAGGCAAGTGTCAGTAGAAAGGAAAGGTGCAATCTGAGGAGATGGTGGACTCATGTCCAGAGACCAACTCCGAAGATTCTGCTCAGCCAGGACAATTTTTAAAGGGAAAAATGGGGGAAAGAATCTTAGTGAATCATCGAGGCAGGAGGTTGGGTTCTGCATCATTCTCCGTTGTGTGCGGACTGGCTGACTCTTCAGATGTTGCCTTGCCCACGTGATCTGCCTGCAGGGCTGCTGCGGGGGTAGAGGGCTAGTTACTCTTTTTTTAAAGATCTTTTTGATGTGGACCATTTTTAACGTCTTTATTGAATTTGTTACAGTATTGCTTCTGTTTTGTGTTTTGGTTTTTTGGCTGTGAGGCATATGGGATCTTAGCTGCCTGATCAGGGACGGAACCTGCACCCCCTGCATTGGAAGGGGAAGTCTTAACCACTGGACTGCAAGGGAGGTCCCAGCTAGTCATTCTTTAACTACTTAATTCTTCATTCTTCCTTCTTTCTATCTAGGAAAAGAATCGACAGGTTAGGCAAGGCATGGTACACATTCAGGACAGCCTAAGTCAGGAGTTAGTTTCAATTGCTTCGTGATCTCATTCCTATAATTAGGTTTTTAAGGTTTGAGGGGGACAGAAATGGGTAAACAGGAAAGGGGCAAAAGTGCTGCTTTCAATGGATTCCATCATTTATTTGTGTAACTCCCACCAGATTCCTGTTCAGATTGAAAGTAGATACACATCACCAACAATGCATACTGTTTGAAACCTTCCTCTGTTACTGGTCTACGAGAAGTCCACCGTTTTGAAATGCCAGGATGCCGAGTGGAAGACTTTAACTCTGATTACAAAGAGCCCTCTTTTTTCTTTAAATTAATTAATTAATTTATTTTTGGCTGCATTGGGTCTTCATTGCTGCGCGTGGGCTTTTCTCTAGTTGCGGCGAGCGGGGGCTACTCTTTGTTGCGGTGCGCAGGCTTCTCATTGCGGTGGCTTTTCTTGTTCCGGAGCATGGGCTCTAGGTGCATGGGCTTAGTAGTTGTGGCACACAGGCTCAGTGGTTGTGGCTCGTGGGCTCTAGAGCACAGGCTCAGTAGTTGTGACACACGGGCTTAGTTGCTCCATGGCATGTGGGATCTTCCCAGACCCTTGAACCCTTGGGCTTGAACCCGTGTCTCCTGCATTGGCAGGCGGATTCTTAACCACTGCGCCACCAGGGAAGCCCACAAAGAGCCCTCTTAAGCTTACCAGGGATGAGGGGCGGCCCCAAGTCGCTGCCGCCCTGTGGGTGAAGCTGTTCTGTGGCCCTCATCCCACTGACCCACGGTGGGCTCTTGGCTTCCTCTTGCCCTGGAGGACCTGTAGGAGCAGATTTGCACAGGCTTGTAGGCCAGGTGCCAGCCAAGCACCTGGTACAGGGGAGGTTTGTAGGATATGGGTTCTGGGCTGAAGGTGCTGGCCTCTTCTTCTGGGGCCAAAGACACCCCTGTGGCTGGGCAGTAGGGAAGCTGGTGTATGGGTTGGAGTATGTCTGAAGAAGAGAACGTCATTAGGCGTGAGGAGGCCGAGCCAGGCATGGTGAGCATGATGACCAGAGCAGGTCCCAGCTTCTGGTGGATTCCATGGGTTCTTATGCATTCATGGTGTCTACTGAAAAAAAAAAGCACAACCTAAAAGTTAAGAATTATGTTTCATTTGGTGGACTTTCTGAGGACTTCAAGCCCAGGCACAGCATCTCAGGTAGCTCTAAGTGACTGCCTTGAAGAGGCAAGGGAGGGGGAGCCAGGACATATAGAAGTGTTTGCAACAAAACCATGTAGTCAGAACATCCAAAGATTACTCTGAACCAAAGAAAACCAGATATGTCAAGTTAAGGAATTTAGTGCTTTTCTATGTATGAGAAGATGCAAGAGTCTGGGCTCACTGAAATCATTCCTTTGATGTGCACCTCAGCTATCTGGGACCAGTATCCTGTGTTTTCTCATCCTAAGTTCCCTCAGGGCTCACAGTTGGGGCTATGGTAATGGCCGATGGCTTGATGGCCACAGCATCCTTTGTTTGCTGATACCGCAGGCAACATTTTTCATCCACAGTGGGAAGGAGCATTTGCTAGTTGGATGGAGCAGCGCTGGGCAGCCGTCCAGAGTGTCGTATGTAGGGTGGCTTTGGGACAACCAAAGGAGAGGAAAACTGCATTCCCCAACGGGGAAGCTCTGTGCCAATTCTGAGGATGATGACGACCACCAGTGGAGATGGGATACTGGAGTGTCTGGACGATGGTTCAAAGCCAACGTTTTGCCCCTGGGGTAGCAGAAGAACACAGGCCTTGCTACTTGGAGCTGCTGAGAGATCATTGTTTTGTAAAGCAAGGCAGCTTCATTTATTCCACTTGCTAATCCAGCATCTACCCTGCATCTGCGGTGCTAATAATCACTGTGTTGTGCTTGGGCAGGAATTCCCTCACGTCAAACTGGGGGGCGTTCTTGTCCCAAATGTCCTAGATGGACTCCATGGTGGCTTTGAAACCTCATACCTCAGATTGGGACTTGAACCCAGTCACACCTCGGGTGGGTCTTGAACCCACAGTTTCCCAGCTGAAACTGCACACCTGGTCTCAGGACTTAAGGAGGCTCAGGTTCTTTATGTCTCGATGCAGAAAGACTTCAGCAAGAGGCAAAGTGATAGGTAAGAAGTATATTTATTAACGTAGGACGCTTGTGAAGGCTACAAGCAGAGAGGCAAGAGGGCTCTGCCCTGAGAACTAAGTGGGAAAGCAGGTTTATTTAGAGAGATACACACTCCACAGACAGAGTGTGGTTCATCTCAGAAGGTGAGAGGCCCTGAAATATGGGGTGATTAGTTTTTATGGGCTGGGTAATTTCATAGCAAACGAGTGGAAAAAGAAGGGACAGTGATTTCTGGGAATCAGACCACCACCCACTTTTCGGCCTTTTATGGTCGGCCTCAGAACTTTCATGGCACCTGTGGGTGTGTCATCTAGCTAATGTATTACAGTGAGCATGTAACGAGGCCCAAGGTCCACCAGAAGTCGAACCTTCTGCCATCTTGGGCCTAGTCGGTTCTAACTGGTTTACGTCATGTCCTCCACGGCTCTGTCATTCTTTTAATGGTTTTGCCCTGCCCCCTCCCCCATCTCAGCTTTGGGAGTGTGGGAGTGGGCACAGTCACAAGGCATTTAAGGGACATAGAACAATCAGCCCCCCTCCAAGGAAGCGGAGGGTGAAACCTCAGAGGAGTTGCATGATTTTTAATGGGTTTGGGCATAGGAATAAATGAGTATTTTTCTGAACATTTCCTCAGCTGTCAGTCTTCAAAGCTTGTGAATTTACTTTTGTGCTCTCAGCAAAGCCTTTTCCTTCCGGTTTGATTTTCCATTTAGATTTGTAAACATACTTCAGCCTTAAATAGAGTAGATGCATCAACCGCCCTCCACTGCGAAAATGCTAAAGAATTTTGGGGGATTCTGGAAGGGGAGGAGATTTTTGTTATAACTGACAGTAGGGATAGCTTGTGAAGGTGTTGCAGGAAGGGTGACCCCTTCCGGGGCCCAAGAGTGGGCTCTTGTCTAACACTAGCAGATGAATTGTCCGAGGAGACACACGTGCTGACAAAGCAAGAGACTTTATTGGGAAGGGGCGCCCGGGGGGAGAGCAGAGGGTAAGGGAACCCAGGAGGACTGCTCTCCACGTGGCTCACAGTCTCGGGTTTATGGTGATGGGGTTAGTTTCTGGCTTGTCTCTGGCCAATCACTCTGACTCAGGGTCCTTCCTGGTGGCGCGTGCATCTCTCAGCCAAGATGGATTCCAGCGTGAGGGTTTCTGGGAGGTTGTCAGGACATATTATGGGCTGGCGTCTCCTCCCTCCTTTCAGCCACTCCCGAATTCTCCCCGTTAGTTTTCGGTGGCAGCACCGTGTTCTTTATTGGCACCTCCTGTTGTGAGACAACTCAGGCAAGCGGTTATCATCATTCCTGGCCAAGGCGGGCGGCTTTGGTCAACGGTTCCCTAACAGAGATGTTACTGATGGGGAAGCAGTCTCACAAATGACAGTGAAATTCTGGCCTTCTGGGAGCCCGGGGTCTAGCAGCCACCACACACCATCTGCTTTCTAGGGACTGTCCACCATGAAATTGGCTTCTTGAGGATTTTCTTAACGAAATTGGAATTGTCATTGCATTCTGATGGATACCATGGGGCAGTTCGGTTTGTGCCTCTGGGGTATAAGGTATTTCCTTCTTCTGAGCCCAAAAAAGACCTAGTGGAATATTTATGCATCCCGAAATATCATTAGAGTATCAAAATCAGCTGCAAATGACAAGAGGCCGAGCTCTCTTGCCAGTTGCACTCACCCATCTGCAGTGTGACGGGACCATCATTTAAGTGAATATGCTCATCAGGATTCTCTGCAGAAAAGCATATTTCTTCTGTGAGAGGAAAGTGGCAATGAGATGGATATTTTTAACTGACAGTTTTGCCAGAATGAATCTCTGGGAGGAGAGATCTTCAGAGAGAAGAGACCTGGGTGTATTTATTTTTCTACCACAAGGGAACCATTCTGTCACTTCAGAATACTAATCCTCAGAGTGTGCCTGCTGTCCTTCCACACGATAACTTTGTGAATATGCTTCCACGCATAGTCGAATTTGGGGGTTGTGTTCTAATTTTTCCCCCCCAGGAAAATTAAATTCTAGGCCTCACTATTGCTATGATATCTATCCACCAGGCCCTTGATCTGTAAAATGCGTGACTCATAATTATATAAATTCAGTGATCATCCTGAAGGAACGTTGGAAAGATTAATAAGCTGTGTTTATTTTTATATTTTTTTTAACATCTTTATTGGAGTATAATTGCTTTACAATGGTGTGTTAGTTTCTGCTCTATAACAAAGTGAATCAGTTATACATATACATATGTCCCCATATCTCTTCCCTCCTGCATCTCCCTCCCTCCCACCCTCCCTATCCCACCCCTCTAGGTGGTCACAAAGCACCGAGCTGATCTCCTGCGCTGTGCGGCTGCTTCCCACTAGCTATCTATTTTACATTTGGTAGTGTATATATGTCCATGCCACTCTCTTTGTCCCAGCTTACCCTTAAATTTTTTTTTTTTTTAGCATCTTCATTGGAGCACAATTGTTCTACAATGGTGTGTTAGTTTCTACTTTATAACAAAGTGAATCAGTTATACATATACACATGTTCCCATATCTCTTCCCTCTTGCATCTCCCTCCCTCCCACCCTCCCCATCCCACCCATCTAGGTGGTCACAAAGCACCGAGCTGATCTCCTTCTGCTGTGCGGCTGCTTCCCACCAGCTATCCACTTCACGTTTGGTAGTGTACATATGTCCATGCCACTCTCCCACTTCGTCAAGCTGTGTTTAAATCATGGGCAAGTCTCAGAAAATATATGAAGTTAGAAGATGTTGCATTTGTGAAAATGGCTGGCTCTTAGGATGTCAGCATGCCCTTGCCCAAGTACAAACACATGCCAGTGCTGTGTAAAATCTGGCCAAGAATGGTCCTAAAACATAAGATCCTAAGAAAGACGGAGATATTCCCAGTCACCAGACATTAAAAGAAAACACAAAGTGGAGCTGGTGTAAGAGTGGGGGAGTGAGGTTCCTGATGGAAAGTGATGGTTAAGGTTTGTGATATCTTAGTAGGAGAGACAGAATTGGATGGGTGGACAGGGTAGTGAGCCTTGTAAAAGATGCTTACCTGTCTGGGAACCCAGGTGACGGCAGAGATGTATTATTGACCAGGTGGGAAAGGATGCAGGACAGCGGTTGTCCACTTGGGAAAAGAGCAAATGAGATCCCTACCTCGCAGCATACACACAAGTCAATGCCAATAGGACTCAAGACGTAAATGAAGGACATGATGTTAAAATACATAGAATAGATTTTCTGTATGCCCTTGAGGTAGGAAAAGGTAAGACATACACATCATAAAAGACCATTAATATTAGCAACTTCTTTAAGAGAAGGGGCACTAAAGTTTAAAGCAAACTACTAGCTGGAATAAATATCTGTGATGCATTCTCTGTAAGAGATTGGTATTCTGTCTGTATAAAGAACTCTTTCAGATCAATAAGGAAAAAACAACATAATTGAAAAAAGTGGGCCAATAATATGAAGAAGAAGAAGGTGGGGGTGATAAGGTTTTCAAGCCTGAACAGTGTGTTCGTGGCTGTTTGTGAGCTTGCTCTCTACCCCTGCTTCTCTTGTGTTTGAAAAGTTGATAAAAGAAGAGGTTCTGTTGAACGCCTCAGTGTAATTGAATGGGGTCCTACTGCTCTCCGCTTACAAAATCAAACTCACAAATGTTGGTAGAAAAAAAAAGTTGTCTTTAATCAGGATGCCGGCAATCTGGGGAGACGGTGGACTCAGTGTCCCCCAGAAACCACCTCCGAAGATTCTGCTTGGCCAGGAAAGTTTTTAAAGAGAAAAAAGGGGACGTAATCTCAGTTAATCATGGAGATGGGGGGTCAGAGTTGTCGCGCTCCCCACCGTGTGCAGGCTTGTCAGTCCTCGTGATCTTTCTTTAGATGCCAACTTGTTCACACGGTTTGTTCACGTGATTACTGATGGGGAAGCTAGGGAAGAGATCTGGTCATCTGTTAATTCCTTATTCTTCATTTCTACGTCTTTGATCTACGGAAAGAACCGACAAGTTAGGCAAGGTATTGTGTGATCAAAAGGTTTGAAAGGTGTGCTTGGGCCGGAGATGAGTAGAGCCTGGGGGTGCCTGGTTTAAGGTTAGTGACAGTATAGCTCTGCTAAAGCGACAAGGAAAGGGGCTTCCTGCTAAAGGTGGTTTCCTGCAAAGAACTGCTTACATCACGTGTGTGCTCCACACAACCTCACTGCTCCTGTGTCCCTCTGGCAGGGCTGTCTTGCTCCTTTGCATTGGCTAATAATCCTCTAACTCACTGTAATTGCTGACTTCCTGGGCTGACCATTTTACAGGCAGTTCTGTATTCCTCTCTTCGTTGAAGTGCTCAGGACTTCTTTTTTCTCCCCCAGCTTTATCGAGGTATAACTGGTCTACCAAAAACCTGCACGTCATTCATGTATACATCTTGCTGAGTTTGGACAGATGTATACACTTGTGTGACTATCACCACAATCCAGGCAATAAACATACCCATTGTGTCCAAAGGTTTCCTTGTATCCCTTTGTTTTTTTGTTTCTTTTGTAGTAAAAACACTTCACATGAGATCTACCTTCTTAAACATTTTTTTTAGGAACATAGCATCCCTTACTGTTAACTAGGCGCTGTGTTGTGTGGCATCTCTCTAGAACTGATTCATCTTGCAAACTTGACACCTTATACCCCCCTCCATTCCCCCCCCCCATTTTATTGTCTACCTCTGTCCCATTGACTGTTTCAGATGCCCCACATAAGAGGAATAACGCAGGCTCCATCCTTCTCTGACTGATGTATTTCACTTAGCATAATGTCTTCCAGATCCCTCCGTGTTGTTGCAAATGGTAAGGTCTCATTTTTAAAGGCTGGGTCCTGTTCCATTGTCTGTGTAGACGGCATTGTCTCTATCCCATCATCTGTCGGTAGACATGGGTCGTTTCCATGTCTCAGCTGAGCGAGCCAGGCTTTGCCCAGTGGTTTGGCTGGGTTCCTTCAACAGCAGCGTCCATGCAGGTGGTCTTTTCGGCTCTTTCTGGCTCTCTTTTCTATGTGCTTCTCTCCATCTCGATGGACAGGGCTCACAGGCTCCCCTTTCAGGAGCCTTAGTTGGACATTTAAGCCACATTTAAGCCTTCCCTGTGCTTTCCTGCCTGAACGCTGATCTCTTTGTGGGCTTGTTCACCCACTTGTTCTGACCCTTCACAGTGTCCACCATGGATCGTCGATGCTCAAGAAACCTGTGATCGCTGTGTAGCTCTGATTTCTCACACTTTCAGAAGCTCATTTTCCTCATCTGTCAAGTGGGGACTCATGGTCTGGGGGCGTGGTCGTGAGAATGAACTACATCACAGATGGGGAGGGAGTAGCACATAAAAGCTCCCCACTGCTGTCATTTCCTTCCTTGGAGGAAGCAAAGAGCAGCCATTCCGATTTGCTTTCCAGCCTTTGTGTGTATGTTCTCAAGTACTTGGAAACGTCTGCTCTGACACCAACTTTTTTTCTTTTTTTAAGTTGCACGTTAGGAGAGGAAAATTTCATCAACACCTTTTTTAAAAAATGAAAAATGTGTCAAGAAAATAGCACTCCGAGCTGCCACTCTGTTGAGCCTAACATAATTCGTGTGATTAAATGAAAGGAAGTTAGCCATTTCAGTATGTAATTTTTTATTAATGATATTCAGATCCAGTTAATTATATCCAGTTCCAATTAATTACATGAATGTGTACATTGATCTTCTCCAACTGTGCTCTGTGGAGTCCCAGGAGATGGTCCCGAAAATAGCAGCCCACATTCAGGTCGGGCTGGGACACACTGTGTGTACCGCCCCCTCTTGGGTCCCAGAGTGCCGTATTAAAGGCCTTGACAAGTCCTGCAAGAAAGCAACTCACTTAGTTCACTTAACACATCATTTTCCAAACTTATTTTTACCATAGGTGCTTCTAGATCCACCAGGAAATGCTACTTGAAGTCAGAACAGTTCTTACACCCTAGCTTGGTCTTGGACTGCTTGATAAACAACGTTTATGTTTATGGAGACATTCCTTAAGTCTCCTCGAGCAACACAGCTGGGGTCTCCCCCATTGTGACAGACTGTCCTGCAAAGAGTTGTGTTTTCATACAGTCTGTGGCTACTGCAGACTCATCTTGGACCAGTCACGTGATCTCCTTCAGTCAGTTTACATATCTGTAGGGAAAAATGAGGGTGGCACGCCAGCCCTTCAGGGGGGCTGTCAAGGTGAAGGTTAGCCCTTGGAAGTGCCCCTGCCACTCCTGCCTGTGCCCGTCTGTGGCAGAGACCCTCATTCACAAGAAAGGCCAAGTTGTCAACCGTGTCCTGGCCTCAGGGCTCAGATCTGAGACTCAGCTCCTGGCAGGGTCCTCCTAGGAGGTGTGAAAGGGAGCACCTGACCTCCGCTTTGGTGATCAGCCTCCGGGGGATGTGTCCAGTGCTTTGGCGGCCGTGCACCCTGAGTGTGAAGGGAGGTGACGAGTGGACCCCGGGGGAAGGTGGCCCGTAAGTGTAGTCAGTTGTGCAGGAGGAGGTGAGTCTTGACTGCACATCTCGAAGGGTGAGTGCGCTTTCCTGGGAGAGAGAGAGAGGGAGGGAGGCGGGGCAGGACCGGGGTGGGGGGGCCTGACGGAGGAGCCAGAGGATGAGGTAGCAGGGGCCAGACTGTCCTGTTTAGGCGGACATGCAGAACCTCAGGCAGGGCTTCACCAGGGGGCCGATGCCAGAGATGAATGTGGAAGTGGGGTGCAGGGGTGAAGCCCTGAGCCCTGGCGATGCCTCGTGTGGCCCTGGGGAGAGATGATGCATTGAAGGCTGTGGGGTGGAGGAGGGGCCCAAGGGGAGACCCTGGGGGAAGAGTGTGGGGAGGGTCCCTCCCGGAGAGGGAGGGGTTGGCGGGGGCAGGAGGTGGGAACTCGGGAGAGAGAAGAACTTCTTTGAGGTGGGAAAGAATTGTTGGATGCCTGCTTCAGGAAGGATGGAGGCGCTTTTGAGAGGTGGGTGGAAGCAAGGAGTCAGGCCGCGGGTGGGAGTGGACTCGGTGAGGAGCTGCAGGGGCCTGGAAGTGGGCAGAAACCAGGAGGGGTGGGCTCGGGACTCTCAGTGGCCGTGGCCGGGTGGTGGCAGGCGGGAGACAGAGGAGGATTTTAAAAGACAAAGTGTATGTAGTCTTTTTTTTTTTGCATGAAAACTGGCCAAGCAGTGGGGGAGAGCAGAAAGGGTGTGAACAGAGGGAACAAGGTATTTTTCGGTGAGGATGGAAAATTGATGTTGGATGTGGGTCAGGAATGTGGGGAGAAGAGGTAGGTGTGAGGTTGCAGCGAGGAGGGAGAGGGGCCTGGGTGCTGGTGGAGAGAGCTTCTGATTTTCTGGAGGGAGAAGAATCCAGGCATTTCCAGCTGTGACTCTCTTCTCTCTGGGAGGCAGAGTTAAGCCTGTGACAGCAGAAAGGAATCCCAGTGATGGAAATAACATCCGGCACCTGCGTTAATCTTTTGAACGAATATCTCCAGTCGTGGCCACTGTGCTTTGGGACAGTGGATATAGTTCATCTTAGGTCGATTCTGAGAGTCGTCCCCAAGGACGACCCCCAACATTATTTTCAGCCATGAAGGTGCTGGCATATCTATGCGGCTTCCCCAAGTCCTGGCTGAGGAAAAGCGGTGCTCCCTGGGATGTTTGTCTGGCTTTTTTGTCGCTACCCTGTCTTGCCAGCCCCGCTTTGGGTCCTGCAGCCCAAAGCGTGGTGGGAGAGCTGGGGGGCTGTTCCAGGCTGAGACCTGGCAGTTGCCAAAGAAAATTAACTCTCTCCTGTGATGCCGTGAGATTTCACTTCAGAAAAATCCATCAGCTTTGGGGACCGATTAGCTTAGAGATAAATCCTAACTTCCTCCCCTTCCCTCAAGCCTCTGGGGGGGGGGTGGGGGGGGTGGGGGGGATATGAAAGCCAGGCTGGAGTTTACAGCATACTGGCTGCGCCCATGTTCATTGCAAGGACTCTGTCGGGCTCTGGAAGCCCCGCTGGCCTCTGTTCCTCCGTGAGGTCCTGTGTGGGCACAGGGCAGCCTGGGAGGCAGGCCCCCTTTGCCTGTGATTTCCCTTCTCTCTGCCAGCTCATTCCTCCCCGCCCCCCCCACCCTCAGCTGATCCAGAGGCAGCAGTAGCATCCCTCTTCTGCCCTGTGCCAGACAGCCATAGAAGCAGGCTGAATCAGAGCTCCTTCAACTCTGAAGGTAGATGTCCTGATTCCTGCTTTCCAGAGAGGAAGACAGGCTTGTGGACATGAGGTCTTAGACACGCAGAGCTGAGCTGGGCTCTGCCGGGCACAGCGTAGTGAGGGGAGCATGCATCGTGCCTCCCTGGTGGACCCGGAGGCATCCCATCTCCTGCGGCTGTGGTTGCCCAAGGTCATGGTTACTCCTCCAAGGCAGGAGGACACCCAGAGAGCCCCTGAGGCCCAGCCCTGCTTTGATGGAAAGTTGCTTTGTGACGTGAAGCCTCTTTGTTCTCTCATCCAATAAAGGACTTGGGGTGGGGGCAATGGGGAGTACTTAAGGAGTACAGGGTTCAGTTTTGCAAGATAGGGGATGGATGGGGGTGATGGTAGCGTAGCAGGGTGAATGTACTTAATGAAGTACATGCGTAACAATGGTCTAGATGGTAAATTTTATGTAGTGTTTATTTGACCACAATTAAAAAACAAAAGAGAAAGAACACAGCACCTATCTGGTAAACACTGACTGTTACTATGGGGCCAGCCAAGGAGACACTCAGCGCATATAGGTTCTCCCTAGGGTTATTCTCCACGCTCTGAGCTTCCGCCTTCCCACCATTCTGGGACTTGGTTTCCAGGCTCTCCTGTTTATCTCCCCCAAATGTCATTGTCACTGTCTCTGCCCTTCTTCCAGTCTCGCCCAGGTGGGAGGCTGCTCTCTAGGGTGGTTTTACCAGGATGGAGTGTGTTTGTGTATGTGTGTATGTCTCTGTGTGTACGTGTGTATGCGCGTGTGTGTATGTATGTCTCTATGTGCGTATGTGTGTTGTGTATGTCTCTGTGTGTATGTCTCTGTGTATGCGTGTGCGTGCGTGTGTTGGGAAAGCTGGCTGATCCTCCTCCCAGATGCTGGGCTACCTAAAGTGACCCAGCCTGGGGACCCTCCCCAAGTGCCCTTCGCCCCGCAGTGCACCGGGGGCTCTAGAGCAGGCACTGGGAAGCCTGACCCACAGAAGTTAGGGCAGCAGGCAGAGCCCCAGGTGGAATCTGAAGAAAAACCTTGAAAGACCTGCCCCTACCCATAATATGGTGCCTTCTCTAGTCTCATCCCGATTGTGTCCCCTCCTTCACTATGACAGTCCACACCCTGTAACGACCAACTGGACAGTCCACACCCTGTAACGACCAACTGGACTTATTAACAGAAATGACTGAAAGTGGGGAGGGGGAGGCTTTGGAGATTCACCTTTTTAAAGAATTTGTTTTGAATTGCATAGTGTGGATGTTATAGGCCATAACATTTTAAAAAATAGGCACTAGTAGATTTTATTCCATTTGCAATTTAAGGACAAAAAAAGGTGTATTACAATATGGTACAATTTCTGTGAAGAGATTGTTCCCTAGTGTCTGTCATACTGGAGACTAGTTTTCTGCCCTTCAGAACATGTTTTTATTTTTTAAATTTATTTATTGAAATATAGTTGATTTACAGTGTTGTGTTAGTTTCAGGTGTACAGCAAAGTGATTCAGCCATATATAAATATATATATATTCTTTTTCATATTCTTTTTTATTATAGGTTATTACAAGATATCGACTGTAGTTCCCTATGCTATACAGTAGGTCCTTGTGGTTTATCTGTTTTATATATAGAACATTTTTTTAAAAATAAGCTCTTTAGTTGAAATATAACAGACAGAAAAGTACAAGCATTCTAAGTGTTTATTGCCATGAATTTTCTCAAACTGAACACATCTGTGTAACTACCACCTAGACGAAGAGGTAAAGCATCACCAGAACTCAAGAACTGCCCCCACCCCAGTCACAACCTCCAATACCCAAAGGGAACTGAATCCTATCACCAAATATTTTTGCTAATTTTTGTAGTTTTCATAAATGAATTTCTACCACATGTACTCTTTTGTGGTAGCTTCTTTCACTCAACGACAATCATTCATAGTTGTTGCATGTGCAGTAGTTCCTTGATTGTCACTGTCAGATAGTTTTACATTGTATAAATATATAAAAATTTATCCATTCGGCTTTTGCAGGACATTTGGATCTTTCCCAGTGTTTGGTCATCGTTGTTGCTGAGAACATTCTTGTACGTTTGGTGTGCATCTGGTTGCATTTCTATTGCGTATCTACCAGGGATGGAATTGGTGGATCATAGGATATGGGTCATGTTTATATTTTAGTGAGCACTACCAGTGAGATTTCCCAAGTGGTTGGAACAAATACACTCACACCAGCAAGGCTAAGAGTTTCATTTGTTCCACATCCTTGCTAATCACTGGGTTGTCAGTCATTTTAATTTTAATTCTGGTGGATGTAGAGTGGGATTCTTTGGTTTTCATTTGCATTTGACTGAAGACTAATTTCAGTACCCTTTTTTGAATATTTTTATTGTTCTTTTGGATGTCTTCTTTTGCAAAGCTCCTGTCTTTTGCTCGTTTTCCTGTTGGGTTTTCTTTATCTTTGTGCTGTGTAGGATTCTTTATGTATTCGATACTTGAGACCTTTGTTGGATGTATGTATGAAATGCAAATGTTTTCTCACACTGTTTCTCACCTTCAGAGGTATCTTTCGATAAAGAGGAGTAGCTTCTGAATCTTTTCCTTTAAGATAATTGCTTTTTGTGCTCTGTTTATGGAATCTATTTGTACCCCCAAAACATGAAGGCATTCTCCTGTGTTAGCTTCTAGAAGCTTTATTGTTTGAACTTTCACTTTTAGATCTACAATCCACCTGGAGTCCATTTTTTATGTATGGTGTGAGGTAGATGTCCAGATTCATTTTTCTCCTAATGGGTATCTGGTTGACTTGGCACCATTAATTACCCCACTGCTCTCTCTAATAAAGGTCTGATTCCATTTCTGGTGTTTGACTACTGACAGCTCTCAAACCCCATCTCCTCCCTTTCCTTCTGCCCTACATCTGGGCAAGCTGATAACAAAGCTTGCCCACAACCTTGTGTGCTGCTGGTGGGAGGTTCAAACCACAGAAGCCTCAGCCCCTGTGTGCAGACTCTTCCGTGGCCTCACTCCCTAACCACCAGGGCACTCAATCCCACTTTCTCTCAAGCCACTCACGCCATTTTTGGACAGGCTTTTGTTCCTGCCATGTTCTCCCCAGAAAGACCAGTATGTAAGTAATTAATCTCTTCATACCTTCTTTTTTAAAATAATTGAAGTATAGTTGATTTACAGTGTCATGTTAGTTTCAGGTGTACAGCACAGTGATTCAGTTTTATATATATATTCTTTTTCAGATTCTTTTCCCTTATAGGTTATTACAAAATATTGAGTATAGTTCCCTGTGCTATATAGTAGGTCCTTGTTGGTTATCTGTTTTATATATAGCAGTGTGTATATGTTAATCCCAAATTCCTAATTTATCCCCTGCCCCTGTTTCCTCCTTGGTAACAATAAGTTTGTTTTCTATGTCTGTGGGTCTGTTTTGTATCATTTGTATCATTTTTTTTGAGATTCCACATATAAGTGATATCATATCTTATTTGTCTTTCTCTGTCTGACTTACTTCACTTAGTATGACAATCTCTGTGTCTATCCATCTTGCTGGAAATGGCATTCTTTCATTCTTTTTCATGGCTGAGTAATATTCTATAATATATATAATATAATATAGAATAGAATAGAATATATATATCTCACATCTTCTTTATCCATTCATCTGTCAATGGACATTTAGGTTGCTTCCATGTCTTGGCTATTGTAAATAATGCTGCTATGAACATTGGGGTGCATGTATCTTGTCAAATTTAAATATTCTCCAGATATATGCCCTGGAATGGGATTGCAGGGTCATATAGTAACTCGGTTTTTAGTTCATATGTTGATATGTGTGTGGTTTCAACAGTCTCAACATCTGAACCAATTTTAGGTGGGGAGATAGATTCCACCCTCCATGGCATGGTCACAGCACACTTCAGTGTCACTTTTTTGTAAATGAAATTACTGTATGTATGTGAGTTTCTATTCAATTCCACTGTTTGTCTGTCCTGGTACCAACACCACAATACTTTAATTACTGTGCTTTTATAATAAGTGTTACTTCTGCTGATTTTAAGTTATTCAGTTTTGTTATTCAAGATTTTCCTGCTTTGTTTGGTTCTTTGCATTGCCGTATAAAATTTGGAATCTTTCTGTCAGTTTCCGTATAGACATTTGCACATAGAACCCTGCTGAGATTTTGATGTGAGTCCTTTGAATCATAGATCTATTAAGAGGGAGGTGATATCTTTATAATATTAGGTCTTCCCATACATGAACATGTAATTTCCCTCTCTTTTGGTCTATTTTAATTTCTCCTGATACATTTTGTAGTTTTGAATATACATCTTTTGTTAGATTTCTTCCAGGGTATTTGGGTATTGTTTTGGTATTTCCTGTTGTTGCTATTATAAGTGGTATTTAAATATTTTTTTTCTGTTGTAATTGCTTTTCATGGGCGTGTATAAACATGATTGTTTCTTATATATTTTCCTTGGATCCAGCAACTTTGTTAAATTCAGTTATTCTAATAATTAATTTGCAGGTTCTTTTACATTTTTCAGATGCATAATCATGTTGACTATGAATAATGAGAGCGTTTTTTTCCCTCTTTGCACTGATTGCAAACCCCACTTCAGTGATTCCCCACTTAGGGGGCAGATCTTTCAGTATCTTACTTTAAGTTATGCTAATTGCTGTCAGTTTTTTGGTGAATACTCTATATGAGTCAGAACGTTCCCTTTTATTTTTGTCATGAGTGGGTGTTGAATTTATCAAATAGCTTTTCTGCATCTCATTAAATAATCATAGAATATTTTCCTTTTATTTCATTAATGTGTTCAGTTATATGATGGATTTTTTTTAATGTTAGACCATCCTTGCATTCTGGACTAAATTCAAGTGAATTGTCATATGATTTAATTTTTATATATAACTTGTTTGATTTGATAATTTCTTTAGCTTCTTTGCAACTGTGTTTAAAAGTGATTTGCCTTTAATTTTATTTTCATATAAAACCTGACCATATTTCAAGGTCAGGTTTTGGTATCAAGGTATTTGGTGACCATTTAAAGTGTCCTCTTTTTATGTTCCCTGGAAGATTTTGGGTAATACTGGTGTTTTGTTGTTGCTGTTTGTTTTCGTTTTTGGTTTTGCTTCTGTATTTGGAAGAATTCAATTGGGAAGCCACTGGGGTCTGAAGTTATTTGAGAAGAGGAAAGAGAATTTTAAATTACAGATTCAATTTCTTTAGTAGATACATGACAATGTGGACATTTTCTTTCTTCTAGTGTCAGTTTCGCTAAGTTGTGTTTCAGTAATTTGTTCATTTTGTAAAAATTGTCACAATTATTAGTGTTAAGTTATTCATAATATCCATTATTATATTTTACAAGTGATATCCACCTTTTCATTTCTGATACTGTAATCTGTGTACTTTCCCTCTCCCTCACCTTTTATCAGTATTTATTTATTTATTTATTTGATTTTTGGCTCTGTCAGGTCTTAGTTGCGGCATGTGGCATCTTCATTGCAGCACTCGGGCTCTTTGTTGCAGCGCGCAGGCTCCTCTCTCTAGTTGTGGTGCACGGGCTCAGTAGTTGCAGCATGCGGGCTTAGTTGCCCCGCGACATGTGCAATCTTAGTTCCCTGACCAGGGATCGAACCCATGTCCCCTGCATTGGAAGGCGTATTCTTTTTTTTTTTAACTTATTTTTTATTTTTTTTTTTGGCTGCTTTGGGTCTTTGTTGCTGTGCATGGGCTTTCTCTGGTTGTGGCGAGCAGGGGCTACTCTTTGTTGCGGTGCACGGGCTTCTCATTGCAGTGGCTTCTCTTGTTGCAGAGCATGGGCTCTAGGCGCGCGGGCTTCAGTAGTTGTGGCAGGCGGGCTCAGTAGTTGTGGCACGCGAGCTCTAGAGTGCAGGCTCAGTAGAGGGGCACGGGCTTAGTTGCTCTGCGGCATGTGGGATCTTCCCGGACCAGGGCTCGAACCCATGTCCCCTGCATTGGCAGGTGGATTCTTAACCACTGCGCCACCAGGGAAGCCCCAGAAGCTGGATTCTTAACCACTGGACCACCAGGAAAGTCCCATCACCTTTTATCAGTCTTGCTAGTGATTTACATATTTAATCCCCCCACTCAATAATCAACAATTGGGTTTGTTGATTTTTCTCTACTGTACATTTGTTTTCTGTTTTTTTTTCCTGCCCTTATATTTCTTATTTCCTTCCTTTATCTTTATTTGGGTTTAATTTGCTGTTCTTTTCAAAGTACTTGAGAGTAAATGGATATCTGGATTATTTATTTTTCCAGCATTTCTTGTTTGCTAGTAAAGGAATTTAAGGTTGTAAATTTCCTTGTAAGCCTGCTTTAACAGTAATCTACTTTAAAAAAAAATTGTGGTAAAAAACACATAACATTGAAATTTACCATCTTAACCATTTTTAAGTGTACAGTTCAACAGTATAAACTGTCTTCACATGTTGGGAAACTTATCTCTAGGACTTTTTCATCTTGCAAACCTGAAACTCTATACCCATTAAAAAATAACTCCCCTTTTCCCCCTTACTCCCAGCCACTGGCAACCACCATTCTTTCTGTTTCTATGAATTTGACTACTTTAGATGCCCCATATGAGTGGAATTGTACAGTATTTGTTCTTTTGTGATTAACTTATCTCACTTCGCATGATGTCCTCAAAGTTCATACATATTGTAGCTTGGGTTAGAATTTCCTTCCTTTTTAAGGCTGAATAATATTCCGTTGTAAGGATATGACACATTTTCTTTATCCATTTATCCATCGATGGACGTTTGGGTTGTTTCCCTTTTGGATATTGTGAATAGTCCAGCTATGAATATGAATGTGTAACACTATTTTTTGACATGTTGTATTTCCATTATTAACCAGTACAAAATGTTTTTAATTTTTGTATTTATGTTCTTTTGTGTTCTATTATGTTGTATCTGTGGGTTGTTTTGAAGTGGTTAATTTCCAAACGTCTGCATATTTTCTAATTATATTTTTGATATTTATTTCTAGCATTATTACACTGTAGTCAGAAACATATTCTTTGTGATTTTAACATTTTGAAATTTGTTTAGATTTGTTTTGGACTCGTCTACCATATGATTAATTTTGACAAAGTTTTCTATGTGCACTTGTGTGTAGTTCCTCAGTGCGGTAATTTTTCTCTGTTAATGAGGAAATTTTTGGTAACTATGGTGTTCAGACCTTCTAATTCCATCCTGATTTTTGTCTGCTTGTTATAAATCATTTACTGAGAGAAGTGTGTTAAAAAGTATCCCACTGTGATTTCAGATTTGTCTTTTTGTGATTCGGTTTTTTTCTCCCCTTATAAAGTTTGAGAGTATATAACTAAGTACATATACACTTAGGATTTAAATTTACAATTTATTCCTAGCAGGTTGCCCTTTTTTATCATGATGTTTTTCTTTTTTCCTTTAATAATGCCTCTTTTCCTAAAGCCTACTTTGTCTAAATAGTAATATAACTACACCAACTTTCTTTTTTTAAGTAAATTTTTTACTTTAGAATAGTTCTAGATTTACAGAGAAGTTGAAAAGATAGTAGGGAGCGTGCCCATATATCCTGCACTGACTTTGCCCTGTTGCTAACATCTTACATTCACATGGTACATTTGTAGCAAGTAATGAAACAGTATCAATACATTATTATTAACCACAGTCCATACTTCATTCAAATTTTCTGAGTTTTTACTTAATGTCCTTTTTCTGTCCCAGGATTCCATTTAAGATACCACATTAAATTTAATCTTCATATCTCTTTAGGTGCTTTTAGATTGTGGTAGCTTCTTAGACTTACCTTGTTTTTGATGACCTTGACAGTTGAGGAGTACTGATCAGGTGTTTTATAGACTATTGTTCAATTTAGGTTTGTCTGATATTTTTCTCCTGGTTAGACAGGGCTTATGGGCTTTTGGTCAGGAGACTGCATTGGGAAGAGTGCCATTCTCCTCATATCAAATCAGGGTGCAACTGACCACTGTTGATATTAACCTTGATCACCTGGGAGTTATGCCCCATCTCCATGAGGCAGTGTCTGCACAAAGTATTAATATATGGAGGAATTCTCATGGGAGATTTTCCTCTTCTCCCTAGTTTATTGTTTACATCATATGAACTCAGAGATATTTATTTTATACTTCGGGTTATTCAGTACTATTTTATTTATTGTTCAGATTGTTTCAACTTTCACCCTTTTAAAATATATCCAAATTCAGACTCTGTTTCCCTTCTCTCCAGAAATTTGGCACCTCAAGTTCTCACTGCTTCAGTAGCTCTAAACTACAATTTCTTGTTTTCCCAGCCTCCTAAGATTGGGGGAAAGTTCTGCTTGGTCCTGTTGCCTGGTAACCACCACTTTCTGCTTATTTTCAATCTCTTGGCTGACCTTTTTGGCTTCCAAGGAGATTGCATTAAAATACAGAATGGATAAACAACAAGGTCCTACTGTATAGCACAGGGAACTATATTCAGTATCCTGGGATAAACCATAATGGAAAAGAATCTGAAAAAGAATTTATATATACGAATAAGTGAGTCACTTTGCTGTACAGCATTCACACAACATTGTAAATCAACTATACTTCAATAAAAAAAATGAAACTAAGCCACGTTTGGTGTTCAAGGATTCATGCCTGAAGAACAGCCCTGTCTGTCTTGCTGATGTTTATGTGACTGTTACTGTTAAGGGAAAAGAAGGTGATCTATATTGCTTGGCCCAGGATGTCTGTTTCCAAGCGCGATTAGAGAGAGATGAGAGTTGTGTTGTCGAAGAATCAGCTGTCACGTTGTCTTATTCCTTAAGTGGATGCCATTAAGGGCAATTACAGTGAGCGAGGACCCTGGAAGATGAGTGTGTGAGGTCCCTCACTTGTGTCTTTTACAGCCTCTTTAGTAGATGAGATTTTCCCATTTTAAAAGACAGACTGTCCCCAGATTTCCTGGGGTGACGACCCCAACTGCTAGTGGGTGGCGCTCCTCCTGTCTTGTGCCTGGCTGCCACCCTGGGATCTGCACTCACCAGTTTGGTTTGCTGGTGGATCATAAGGGGAGGAGGGGCAGATGGAAATATCTTAGGACCCAGACCCTGGACAGCATTATCAGTGGGAGAGCTTATTATCATGCCAGGAATACATTTTTAAAGAAAGGACTCATGGCACCTCCCTGGTGGTCAGTGGATAAGACTCCGAGCTCCCAATGCAGGGGGCCTGGGTTCAATCCCTGGTCAGGGAACTAGATCCCGCATGCCGCAACTACAGAGTTCGCATGCTGCAACTAAGACCTGACACAGCCCCATAAATAAATAAATAAATATTTTTTTAAAAAGGACTCATCAGGCACTTGGGATATTATGCTACTGGGATTTCTTTTTTAATTGATTAATTAATTTGGCTGCATCGGGTCTCAGTTGCGGCACTCGGGATCTTCCTTGCGGCCTGCAGGATCTTTTTGTTGCGGCATGCATGGGGGATCTAGTTCCCTGACCAGGGATTGAACCCGGGCCCCCTGCATTGGGAATGCAGAGTCTTACCCACTGAACCATCAAGGAGGTCCCATCACTTATACATGTATATATTCTTTTTCATATTCTTTTCCATTATGGTTTATCACAAGATATTGAATATAGTTCCCTGTGCTATCAGTAGGACCCTGTTGTTTATCCATTCTATATATAATAGTTTACATCTGCTAATCCCAAACTCCCAATCCTTCCCTTCCTCCATCCTTGGCAACCACAGTCTGTTCTCTGTATCTGTGAGTCTGTTTCTGTTTCATAGATATGTTCATTTGTGTCATATTTCAGATTCCACATATAAGTGGTATCATATATTTGTCTTTCTCTGTCTGACTTACTTCACTTAGTATGATAGTCTCTAGGTCCATCCATGTTGCTGCAAATGGCATTATTTCATTCTTTTTATGGCTGAGTAATGTTCCATTTATATATATATATACCACATCTTCTTTATCCATTCATCTGTAGGTGGACATTTAGGTTGCTTCTATGTCTTGGCTCGGGACAATTTTTTTTTTTTTAAATAAATAAATTTATTTATTTATTTTTGGCTGCATTGGGTCTTTGTTGCTGTGTGCGGGCTTTCTCTAGTTGTGGCGAGCAGGGGCTATTCTTTGTTGCAGTGCACGGGCTTCTCATTGTGGTGGCTTCTTGTTGCAGAGCACGGGCTCTAGGTGTGCAGGCTTCAGTAGTTGTGGCACGCGGGCTCAGTAGTTGTGACTCGCGGGCTTAGTTGCTACACGGTATATGGGATCTTCTCGGACCAGGGCTCGAACTTGTGTCCCCTGCATTGGCAGGCGGATTCTTAACCACTGTGCCACCAGGGAAATCCCAGGGACAATTTATTTTTAAAGATTAAAGATACAGATAGGCAGAAATTATTTGTATTTTCTTTGTAAAACATTTGAAGGCCTGTGCAACACAGATGTATTCTTTTTCTTTTTTTTTATAAATTTATTTATTTATTTTCGGCTGCGTTGGGTCTTCGTTGCTGCGCACTGGCTTTCTCTAGTTGTGGCGAGCGGGGGCTACTCTTCGTTGTGGTGCGCGGGCTTCTCATTGTGGTGGCTTCTCTTGTTGCGGAGCACAGGCTCTAGGCACATGGGCTTCAGTAGTTGTGGCTCACTGGCTCTAGAGTGCAGGCTCAGTAGTTGTGGCGCACGGGCTTAGTTGCTCCACAGCATGTGGGATCTTCCCGGGCCAGGGCTCGAACCCGTGTCCCCCGCATTGGCAGGCGGATTCTTAACCACTGCGCCACCAGAGAAGTCCCACAGATGTATTCTTCAACAAGATCCAGGTAGCACAGATAAAGCTGAGTGCCCCCTTGACCAGCAACTAGAAGCCTTTCCTCCCCAGAGAGAACCACTCTTGGGGGTTCAGCATGTGCCCCTCCAGATGTGGTCCTGCACTTACAGCAGCAGATATGTGTTGGTACAAGCACATGGCTGTGCTTTGTTTTTACACAAATGGAAGGAATCTCAGAGTCTGTGCAGTGTTCTGCTACTCGACCTTTTCCCTGCGTGATGCTTTGTAGAGCGGCCATGCCTGTACTAACAGGACGGCCTAAGGGATCCACCACCTTTGTTTTAGCTGCTGCCCAGGCTTCCTGTGACTGTGGGTACCCAGCACTGTGGAGTGGACACTCTCCCACAGTGAACCTGTAGGTTGTTTCCTGAGGTTTGCTGTAACAAACAGTGATGCTTGCGGGTTCATGCTTCTCTGGAGTAGATAGCAAGAAGTAGGGCTGCTGTGTATCACCTGCATTTTGCAGGGTCGTGGATACTGTCGGGGTCCCTTCCAGAGCGGCTGCAGAGTGGTTTTGTCCCTGCAGTGTAATCAGCTCCCTGGTGTGAGAACTTTGCTGATGTGATGGGAGGAAGAATGCGGTATTATGTTGTCATCTCCCTGATTATTCGTGAGGTCAAGAATATTTGCCTCTGGGGCTTCTCTGGTGGCGCAGTGGTTAAGAATCTGCCTGCCAATGCAGGGGACATGGGTTTGAGCCCTGGTCTGGGAAGATCCCACATGCTGTGGAGCAACTAAGCCCGTGCGCCACAACTATTGAAGCCTGTGCGCCTAGAGCCCGTGCTCCGCAAGAGAAGCCACCACAATGAGAAGCCCACGCACCGCAACGAAGAGTAGCCCCCCCCTCGCCGCAACTAGAGAAAGCCCGTACGCAGCAAGGAAGACCCAATGCAGCCAAAAATAAATAAATAAAATAAATAAGTTTATTTTTAAAAAAAGAATATTTGCCTCTGTTTATTGGCATTTGTATTTTCTCTTGGGTCAATTCCCCTTTGTGATTTTTGCTCATTGCTTTCCAGTGGGTTATTTGTCATTTTTTTTATTGATATGGAGGAGGTGTTTTGGTGTTTGCGTTCATTTTAATACATCCCGGATACTAATCCTTTGTTTCATATACATCAACTATTTTCTTCTAATCTGTTATTTGTCTTCTTTATTTTAGGTGTGTTTTTTTTTCCTCATGCATGTTTAACATTTTTATATAGGAAATTTATTAGTATTTTCCTCAATGATTTTTCATGATGCCTTATTTAAGAAGGCCTTCCTTATACTGAATATCTAATATTTGAGTCATCTGTTTTATCCTGGAATTGATTTTTGTGAATGGTGTGAGGGAGGGATATAACTTTATTTCTGAATGAGTTGTAATGATTATAGCCCATTTCCCCCCACTGATTTGAAATGTTACCTTTATTGTACACTAAATTATCCTAGATGTTGGGATCTTCTGGACTCTCTTCTCTCCTACTGGTCCATTTGTGTATTTCTATAGTATTTTTATATCCTACATTGTTTTTCTACCATACTTCTACAATTGTTCCTCTGCCATCTGAATTTTATTGTACTTATTGGAGGTTCTGTTGGAATCGCATTGACTTTGTTAATTGATGTCGGACCAAATTAAAATATTTACAACATTATTTGTTTCCATCCAGGAATATAGTACATTTTTTCATAAAAGTTTTGTATATTTCTTGTTCTTTTCCTAGATGCTTTATAGTTTTGTTGCTGTTGTGTATGAGATCTTTTTCACTATTACAGCTTCTAAGTAGTTACTGCTGATGTTTAGGGAAGCCATTGATTTTTTTAAATTGAAGTACAGATGATTTACAATATTGCGTTAGTTTCAGGTGTCCCTCAAAGTGATTCAGTTTTATATACATATATTTTTAGATTATTTTCCATTATGGGTTATTACAGGATATTGACTATAGTTCCCTGTGCTGTACAGTAAATCCTTGCTGCTTATCTATTTTATGTATAGTAGTTTGTATCTGTTAATCCCATACTCTTAATTTATCCCTCCCTTTCCCTTTTGGTAACTGGAAATTTGTTTTCTATGTCTGTGAGTCTGTTTCTGTTTTGTATATAGATTCATTTTTATTATTTGTTAGATTCCACATATAAGTGATATCATGTAATACTTGTCTTTCTCTGTCTGACTTACTTCACTCAGTATGATAATCTCTAGGTCCATCCATGTTACTGCAAAATGGCAATATTTCATTATTCTTTGAAAGCCATTGATTTTTTTTTAAACATCTTTATTGGAGTATAATTGCTTTACAATGGTGTGTTAGTTTCTGCTTTATAACAAAGTGAATCAGTTATACATATACATATGTTCTCATATCTCTTCCCTCTTGCATCTCCCTCCCTCCCACCCTCCCTCTCCCACCCCTCTAGGTGGTCACAAAGCACCGAGCTGATCTCCCTGTGCTATGTGGCTGCTTCCCACTAGCTATCTATTTTACGTTTGGTAGTGTATATATGTCCAGAAAGCCATTGATTTTTATATGTTGAATGTGCACATAGTTACCTTGCTAAACTTTCTTCTTAGTTCTAATAATTGGTCAGTTGATTCTCATGGTGTTCTACAAAGACAGACATTTGGCTTGGCAAAAACACCTCCTTTTTCCCTTCTTTCTTCTCAATTTTACACCTCTTAAGACATTTTCTTGTGTTGATAGCTGTAGCCAGGATGACCAGTGCAGGATTGAATGGTGACCATGTAGCAGGCATCTTCATCTTGTTCCTCAATCTAAAGGGACTGCTTTGTTGTTTCTCCATAAAACATTTGTTGTGTTTTGCTGGTAGACATCCTCTATCAAGTTAAGGAAGTTTGCTTCTTGATCTACATTTTAAGGTTGATTTTAATTAAGTAGGAGTTGTTGGACTTCATCAAGCTCTTTTTTTGGTGTTACCATATGGTCTTTTTGTTATTCTGGTGTCTGGCTTTGATAGACTGGGGAAGGGGCGATGGTAGTGGTGACAGTTTTAGCTGCTGTCATAATACTTTTTCAACTGAACTCAGCATTTTTTAATTCACCAGAAAAGAAAAAAGAGTATAATGAACAGATGTATCCATGGCGCTATTTGCTCAGTCTTTTTGTTGACGTTTTGTCATATTTGCTCTCTCTCCCTTTTTTGCTGAAGTTTTAAATTATAGCCATCATCATTTACCCATAAAAATTCAGTTTGCATTTTAAAAATAGGCATATCTTCCTGCATGTCTACAATACCATTATCATACTAACAAAATCAACAGTAATTCCTTGATATCATCTAATACCCAGTCAATATCAAACATTCTTGAATTGTCCCCAAAATACAGCTGGTCTCTTTACCAGGACCCAGTCAAGAGCCAGACAGCACTTTGGGTTGTAATGTCTCTGAAGGCTTCTCTTTTACCTGGAATGTGCACCCTCCCACCCCTTTTTGTTTCATTATATTCACTCATTGTGACTTCACTGGACCAGGTGTCCTGTATCAAATCCATCCTCAGCCTTTGTCTGATTGCCTTCTTGTGGTTTCATTGAAGGTTTCCCTCCATCCTTGGAGGGTTTTGTAAACTGGAATTTAGGTCCCAAGACTAGTGTATCAGTCAGTCTGTGCTATGTTACAACAACAACAGAATCTCATTGACATGCAACAGTGAGCGTTTCTTTTCGTGTTCACAGGCTGTGGGGCAACTCGGGCAGGATTTTTCAGGTTGCTGGTCGGCTGGGTCTGCTCTGCCCAACTCATGTTTATTCTGAGACCCAGGCTGGAGGGGCAGGGGCTGCATTGCTCCTGGTGGATCAAAGGAACATGAGCAGAGTGAGTAGAAATATGAGATGAGCCTCAAGGAATAGCCTCCCTCCCTGGTTAAGTTTACAGGAGTCCCCAGTCATTCTCCAAGACATTTGACTTTGGCAGAGGCCAGATTGGTGAACTAGGTCGGGATGTGATAAGAATCACCAGTGCTGCTTCTTTCATGTCTTTGTGGGTGGCAGTAATCTCAGCAGTCCTTGCAGGGATGTGGATTTGCATCCGGTTCACTATCTTGGGAGAGAGGAAGTTTCACAGGCTCACGCCATGGGTCCGAGCCAGTCTGGGGGTCCTGCCAGTGGCCAGTATGTCTATTCTAATTATACTTTCAATAAATGGGGAAATAACCACAGGGCGGGCCCATGGACCCAAATGGATCCACCAGGAGTCAGAATCGAAGTAAGTAAGTCCCTACTTTGGTGGGCCACAGTGACATTTTGGGTCACCAGGAATTACCATCAATGCAGAGCCAGTGTCTGGGCCTTTTCTTTGCCCCAATTCACAGTCACTCTAGTAAGTGACCACTGGTCCCTTTGGGGAAGGCTTGCAGAAAGGTTTATAGCATATAGGGTTCTTTCTCATGGGGACCCAGCATCCCCTTCAATCAAAGGGCCCTGGGTGTGTGAATTGACTTAGTCTGGAAGCTGGGTAAGAAATCATGATTCGCTACTCTGGTGATTCAAGTCATGTTTGTTGAATGTTTCCTTTCCATAGATCAAGCTGTATTCTAGTCGGCTGCCCATCTGTTCCATTCCTAGGGACACCGTGATCGATCAGCCACCCCCAAAGGTCTCTGTAGGCCAGAGCATCCTGATTCCTGGCACAGCCCTGCCCCTTGGCCTCTGCTCTTCTGGAATCCTGTCTCCCCCCGCCCATGGACATCAGGGAGCCCATCTCAGTGGTGGCCTCTCCTATGGTCACACTGGTCCGGAAAGGAGTGCGGCCACACTGCTTTTCAGGGGTGCGGGCACCCCCTCACTAATGTACTTATCAGTGCCCTAGTGAACTGAGCATCTTCTGGGCCCCCTCGTGGGAGATCGTTGGGGGGTTGTGTGTGCAAGTCACACATGGTAAACCCAGTACAACATTCTTGTCTCCGTGAGCCTTTTCAGTCCCTCCCCCACGTCAAGCCAGGGAAGCTCTGACATCTCAAGCTCGTTAGGTGGAGGCTACCATTGTGTCCAAGTTTCCACCAACCAAGTAAGCTGTTCGGCCCACATCCAGCAGCAGGAGCTCATACGTTAAATCCAGAATCCCTAGCAAGTGTACCCACTCAGTGAATTGGGCCTGAGCTGGTGTTAGATTCCACCCTCCTTGGTCTGACACCCTCAGGATGCCTTGCCACACGTGTTCCCCAGGCTTCCGCCATATTTATTAGCAAGGTCTAGCAATGCTTTTGGTGTGTAAGCTCTTTCCTCCCTGGTCCTAGTGTGTACCTGTCCCCCAGTACATGTTGAGATTTGTCCCTACTTACAGGACTCGTGGCTTTGGAGTGGTTTCAGTGCTTCTTGAGGAGAACAGGCACCCCCTTTCACACCATTTACCCCAAGTGGGTATCACAAGGTTTCCAAGCTGTGGAAGGCTTTCTTCTCAGACACCTGATCAAGCACTTCTACTGATCGGGGACTCTCAGAATGACTTGGGGTTTTCAGATTGTCAGTTTCATCTAGATCCAACCAGATGCTCCCCTTCCAAGTTTCAGGATCTCATTCTTCCCCAATGATTGTCCTGACTTCCACATGAAAAACTTGGCGAGATTCTGAGTTCGATTGTTTTCATTCAGCAGTTTGCAATATAAAATTTTGTATTTGATTTCTGGCAATAATCATTAATAGCTCCACAAAAAATGTTTTCAAGGCTGCAATGGAAGCTGTCTGATTCTTAGACCATGACTGGAGGTGAAAGTTAATGGACCTGAACTTGTCATTTTCTGAATGTAAGCGCTCAAGGGTGCTCAGAGGATCCAGCCCACACTTCAGTCCTTACAGTCATTACTGCCATGACAGTCAAGCACCGCGGCCACTTGAGTTCCCAAAGTACGTGCTTCAATTGCCACTTCATCACAGCCAACCACAGTTGATACCTCGAATAATCGTGGTGCTGCTACATGCCTTGGGTTACTAGCACCCCTTTTCCCATTGGCAAGGAGTTCAACATGGAACTCAAGTCCAAGTGCATGACCAAATCAATCCCCAGATCCCATCTTTAAGGGTCTGTCTCCTAGGACCACTCCCAGGACCAATTCTGTAACAGTCTGGGTCCAGTCAGGAGGTAGAAATGACACAGTTAAATAGGGAAAATTTATTGTAAGGAATGATTAACTATGATAAAAGAATAACTGTAAGATACAGGGATACTTTGTATGGTATCTTAGGGCTGAGCAAGAGTACCCAAGGAGGATAGGAGTTTGGGATTAACATATAGACACTGCTATGTATAAAATAGGTAAACAACAAGGCCCTACTGTGTAGCACAGGGAGCTATATTCAATATCTTGTAATAACCTATAAGGGAAAAGAATCTGAAAAAATATACATATACATATGTATATGTGTGTGTGTGTGTGTGTGTATATATATATATATGTGAATCACTTTGCTGTACACCTGTAACTAACACAACATTGTAAATTAACTATGCTTCAATAAAAAATGGTTAAAAAAAAAAAGTACCCACCGAGGGACAAACGTGAAGGGTTCAAACTTCACAGGAGAAGGTGTGGTTCAGTCACCAGATAGCAGAGGAGTTCTCTGGTTTAGACAGGCCAGAGCTGGTTTGGAGTTGTTAAGACAACAGGCCACCCTCCGAAGTGCAGGAGGAGGGCAGGTGATCTGCAGCTGGCAGCAGGGCATTCGGGGGGCGTCCAGGCACTGGCCGAGGCAGCAGGCCTTCACAGTGTGCGGGGCATGCACGTGGAATGAGACTGCTCAGTATGTGACCCTCCGGACCGTGCAGCCACACTGGAGTTTGTTGAGGGTGTCTAGTAGGTGGCTGGTCTTGCTAGTCTCTGGTTTTTCTACATCTAAAGGGTGGCCAGACCAAGGCTGCAAGGTTACAGAAGAACCAAGTCAGGGCCTATGGACCAATCTGGAAATTGCAGGAAGCCTCTTCCTCCTGTGGTGTTTTTCCAGTGCCTCTTACCAAGAAAGCGTAACACTTGGCATCACTTCAAAGGAGATGTGTTTCAGGGAATCCTGTTGTCCATGGCAGCATGTACTGAAGGGTGCATTCAGAGCTGAGAGGTAATGCATTGGTAACTGACGTGATCTTTTTCTCTTTGATTTCTAATTTTATCACATTGTATTCAGTGAGTGAGCCAGTACAAATTCTCCTTTATAGAATGTTAAAATTCCTTTTGTGGACTAATACTGTATCTTTTTTTTTTTTTTTTTTTTTAACCTCTGCTTTCTCTATTTGTTGGGCACAAAGTCCTAAATAAAGCCCTTTGATCAAACTTGTTAGTTGTTGTTTTTTTTTTTAATATTTATGTCTTTACTTTTGTCTAGTTAAATTTCTGTTAACGTCTCCCAATATGTGTATGACTATTAATTTCACCTTTTATTATCATTATTTGCTTTGTTTATGTTGTGAAGGAATGTTAAATTGATAAAGTTACTTGATGCTCTTGGTGGATTTAATAGTAATATTTCTTTTTGTCCCTTTCCATACTTTGCTGTTTACATTTATTTCGTCTGATTAATATTACTACACCTGCTTTCTTCTTGTTAGTATTTGCTGGTATATCTTTCTCTACACTTTTATTTTTAGCAGTCTCATGTTATTTTGTTTTAGGTGTAGTGATGCAAGAGCCTGTAAACAACTCCATGCTATAGACAGAATGTGTGTGTCCTTCCAAAATTCACATGTTGAAATCCTAACCTGCAATGTTGAGGGTATTAAGAATTGGGGCCTTTGGGAGGTGATTAGGTCATTAGGGTGGAGCCCTCATGAATGGGATTAGTGCCCTTACAAAAGAGACCCCAGAGAGCTCCCTCACCCCTTCTTCCACGTGAGGACCCAGGGAGAAAACACAGCCGCCTCTGCTCCAGGAAATGAGCTCTCACCAGACACTGAATCTGCCAGCACCTTGATCTTAGGCTTCCCAGCCTCCAGAATGGTAGGAAATAAATTTCTGTTGTTTATAAGCCACTCAGGCTATTGTATTTTTAAAAATTAATGAATTAATTAATTAATTTATGGCTGCATTGAATCTTCGTTGCTGCACACAGGCTTTCTCTAGTTGCTGCGAAGGGGGGCTGCTCTTCGTTGTGGTGCGTGGGTTTCTCATTGTGGTGGCTTCTCTTGTTGTGGAGCACGGGTTATAGGCGTGCGGGCTTCAGTAGTTGTGGCTCACGGGCTCTAGAGCGCAGGCTCAGTAGTTGTGGTGCACAGGCTTTGTTGCTCCGTGGCATGTGGGATCTTCCCAGACTAGGGATCAAACGCATGTCTCCTGCATTGGTAGGTGAATTCTTAACCACTGTGCCACCAGGGAAGTCCCCAGGCTGTTGTATTTTTGTTACATCAGCACAAATAGACTAAGACATCATGGTTGCATTTTCTAAAAGAATCGGAAAATCTGTGTTTTTCAAACAGATGGACTAAAAAGAGTATGAAGAGCATGGTATATCAGTAGGCTCAGGCTGCCATACAAAATACCACAGCCTACGTGGCTTAGACAAATGAAATTTATTCTGCACAGGTCTGGAGGCTGGACATCCAAGATCAGAGTGTCAGCAGGGTTGGCTTCTTCTGAGGTCTCTCTCGACTTGCAGATGCCCACCCTCTCGCTGCCTCATTACATGGTCATCCCTTTGTGTATTTGCACCTCTGGGGTCTCTCTGTCTGTCCAAATTTATCTTCTTATGAGTACAGCTGTCAGATTGAATTAGGGCCCACTTTAACAGCCTCATTTTGATTGAATTACCTCTTTAAAGGCCCTGTCTCCAAAGACAGTCATATTCTGAGATACTGGGGGTTAGGACTTAAAGATATGAATTTTGGAGGGATACAATTCAACCCAAAACAAGCACAGAACTGAATTTTGTTTTTGTAGTCTAATCTGAAACTCTCTTTGATTAGGTGTATTTAATCCAGTGATGCTGATATGTTTGGCCTATTTTTGAGATATTAGTTGGTTAATATTTTCTTATTGCTTCTGTTTTGTTGTGTGGATTGCGTTTTCTGTGTTCCTTTTGTTTTCCTCTAGTGATTTAGAAATTATGCATCCTATTCCTTTTATAGAGATAACTCAGAGATAAACTTGTATTTTTCTGTTGCCATCTGGAGTTGGTGAATGTGCCCTCCTTCCTTACAAAACAAAAATATTGGCATGATCTTACTTCCCTCTGCTTGCTGCCTCAACCTCTCCTCCCACGTTGATGGTATCATTTCTAATTTTAGTCCTAGAATTCCAGATTGTTGAAATATTTTACAGTCATTAGTAATAAATTTTACTTTTTTCCTCCTCCTCATCACCGTTCCTTTTGTATTTGTGCTTCCTCCTGTAACAGTACATTCGTCATTTACTTATATTCTACTTGCATGTCTGAAAGTGTTGATATCTTGACTTCTCATGTGAAGGACAGTTTGGCTGGGTGTAAATTCTGACCAATGTCTTTTCCTTGGAACTTTGGAGATACTCTCCCATTGTCTTCCTGCGTCCAGTGTTGCTGATGAGAAGTCTGACGTCAATCCAATAATCTGGTTCTTGTTGCTTTGTGTGTAACCCCCACCCCTGCCTTCTGAAGCATAGAGGATTTTCTCTATCCTTGTTCTGAATGTTCACTGTGATGCATGCAGCGGAACTGTTGGCTGGTCTCTAATGGGCATCCTCCCTACCCTCTCTCTTCCTCGCTGACAAGACCCCAGTGCTGTGTGGCTGCCTGGCCCTAGAGGTGGAGGATGGGTGGTGTGCACCTGCCAGCTGATCCTACTCTCAGACTCCTCCGCTCACCCTTGCTTGCTTGGGGCCCTTCCATCCTGGAATCTGTCATTTTGGAACAACCTTGGAGTCTCACCCACTTTCCCCAGCTGTCCTTCCTCATCTGTGCCCACCTGGGGCTGTGGTTTCATTCTTCCGTCTGAGTCTATCTACCTTCCTGTTCAGTGATTTGTAAAGTTTCTGACCCACCAGAGTCACCCATCTTTTCTTATCCAACACAGTTTTATGATTACTATCAAGTGGGCTCACCATATCTAGAAGGGATCCTTGGGGAAGTCATTTTTAAACTCTTGGGCACATAATGATCTGAGGTGCTTCATACAAAGATAGATTCCCAGGCCCACCTCTCAGCAGGTTCTGATCCGGGAATCTGTTTGAACCGTATTTTGAGAAATAGTGTTTTCATCATTACCTTGGGTTTCTGTCTGTTTCTGAGTAATTTTCAGAAAAAGTGGCTTTAGTTGCTCTGGGAAGGTGGGGAACTCCAGAGGGCTTGAGATAGATGGAAAAGGCCTTGAGGTTTATACCCAAAAGCCAATAAATGGTTTTATTTTTACAATTTTATTTTTATAATTGTGAGACCCATCCCCTAAATTACACAGTATGTGCTCCTTTAAATGCTCTGGTGAATTAGTCTTAGCATATGGGTGGCAAGAATTTCCGAGTACAGAAGATAGGGTGAGTAAATGAATGTCTGAGGAAGATCCCAAGGCTGGTGTAAGGAAGGTCTGTCACTTGTAAGAAATATCTGAATGAGGACCCTACTCCTTAGTTAGCAGGTATGAAGGACAGCTGAGCTTGGGACAGCATAGCTGCACAGAATTCTGCCATGCAGGCTACATTATACCTAAATTCTGAATCCCAGGATGGCCAGGGGATCACCAGGGAAGGCTGTAGGCTGTGCACAGAATGCTGTCTTAATACCGAGAAAAGGAAGTGGTGTTAGCAGGAGGAGACTGTGGGTAGAGGCCAAAGGTATGTGGTAAAGGGGACTTCTTTGAGAAGGGCCACTGAGAGTAAGAATGCCCAACTCTTGGCAGCAGGGGAATAGATGTCACCTCCATGAGAGAAGGAACTTTGTCTTGTTTGCCTCTGCCTCCCCAGTACCTGTGCTTGGTGTGTGTTGAAGGACCAGAGTAATATCTGTGCAGTTGTGATGGTTACATTTATGTGCCAACTTGGCTAGGCTGTCGTGTCCAGTTGCTCGGTCAAACGCCAGTCTAGATGTTGCTCTGAAGGTATTTTTTACACATGATTAACATTTAAATCACATGTAAAGCAGATGACCCTCCATGATGTGGGTGGGCCTCATCCAATGGCTTGAAGGTCTTTCGAGAAAAGACTGAAGTCGCCAGAGAGGAAGCAATTCTGCCTTCAGACTGCCTTCAGATCCAAGGCTGCCACATCAGCTCCTGCCATAAGTCCCAGGCTGCCCTGCAAATTTCAGGCTTACCAGGATCCTGTGAACCAATCCCTTGAAATAAATCTCTCTGTCTACATCCTATTGGTTCTCATTTTCTGAAGAATGCTGACTAAGGCAGCAGTTTCTTCGTCTGATCTGGTCACCGTCCATCTGGCTATCTCACTGACTTCTGACTTGGGACACCCTCAGCTTCAGGGACGAGCCATCTGTCTCTTAATCTCTTCATCCCCGAAGTCAGCCCTCACTGTCCAGACCAAATCTGCCTTTGCGTTAGTGGCACCGACTGCTCCTGTTCTGTCCTCCGCGCTCTGGCTTCAGATCCCAAGCCCTGAGGTCAGGGGCCCTGGGTTGGCAGCCTGCTCCAACCCGAGGTGGGCCTCGCGGAGAGGATGGGCAACACCCACAGAGAGATGCCTGGCCACAGCATGGGCAGCGGGAACTCTGCAGCTGCCAGGACGAGATGGGGCCGTGGGGAGGTCTGACTTTCCTGATCACAGTGGGAGGGGAGTATGTCCATCTTTATCCAAGCTGTCCTGCCCAGATATGGGCTTGAAATCCTCTTTTCTCTTTCATGTTCAGGAAGGAGATGTGACTGGGGGCAGGGACCAGGGGGGCCTCGGCGCAGCTGTGATGACTGCATTTAGTTTCTCAGCTCTGAAACCTGCGAATCTGTTTTCCCGAGAAGTCCCGGGATTTTTATCCTTGATTCCAAAGATATGACCACTAGAGGGTGGGCAGGTGGCCTGGCGTCCCATCCAGTGTGGTGTTAGACCAGTAGCATCAGCCCCACCTGGGAACCTGTTAGAAAAGCACACCCTCAGCTCCACCCAGATCTCCTGACTCAGAAGCTCCAAGGGCGGGGCCCAGTGTTCTGAGCTTTAACAAGCCCTTGGGTGACTCGCGGTCTCTAAAGTGTGGGGACCACCGGGTGAAGGAGCTGTCGGATGCAAAGCTGGCCAGAGATGGCACGAGGGGGCAAAAGAGCCAGGGCCTTGGGACTGAACACAGACAGACAGGGCCCTGAGTGGGACCCTAGAGCCCCCCGACCCAGGACAGCTCTGGGGTCTTTGTCCCCAGTTGGAGGCTGAGCCCAGAGGCTGCTGGTGACAACACCTCCCCCCACCTCACCCCACCCCAAAACTGGCGCTGGCTGCACCCTCTGCAGCAGGTGAAGGACCAGGAGGCTGGAGACGTGCCCGGGGTCCTCGCCAGAGCCTGCTCCGCCCCTCATCCCTGACTCACTCTGCACAGGGGGAGCCCCGCCCCCCGACTTCTCCATCACCTGGCAGCCCTGTCACCTGCCAGCCACACGTTCTGCTTTGCCTCCCCCTCGCAACTGCCAGCAGACAGCCTAGGTATCTTTTTGAATTTTTATCTTGAAAAGCCACAGTCAGGGACCTAATTTGTAAGTACCCACAGCCTCTCCCCTCCCCAGACTTTTCTAGGGTCACAAGGTGTTACTTAGGAGACAGGGGCAGCCCAGGTCTCCTGTGGGGAGGATCAGAATCGTTGTGGAGACATCAGCCAAGAGCGGGGATGACACAGCTGAGCCCAAAGGTGGTGGGGAACAGCTCTGGAGAAACCCGGTGAGCTGCCCGTCAGTAGACCCCCAAAACTGGGGTATGGGTGGAGCTGGCTCTTCCCCAGCAAAGGACGAGGGCCCGCCCCACTCAGGGCTAGGGAGCATGTGTGTGGGGAGTTTGGGGGTGCAGATACCCCAGGTGCCCTCCAGAGGAGAGGCGGCCCGGCAGGTGACTCCTCTTCTCTTTTGCAAACTCCCCCCACTTCCCACCCCACTCAATACCCCAGAGTTCCCTGCTTCCCCCAGAGGAAACATGTGTAAGAAAGTTACACATAAGTAGAGTTAAATTATTTAAAATAAGCCAGGAGAAGCTGGCTATTTAAAGAAATCCCGAGGGAGATCTTTTATTGAGAAGATCATCATGTGATGGAGTATCCTGCCGTTTTTCTCCACCTTGGGAGTTTTGTTTCAGCATTTTGCGTTTCCTTTACACCCTTTCAGCAGCCGTTGCTGGTGGATGTGCTGGCCCCCGCCTCTGCAGAAAGTTACAGAATGTTCCGCGGGGCCGGCAGACAGCCTGGGAGAATTGCGGGAAGGATGGCGTGAATGAATGATTGTGTGACATTCAGGTTGGCCATCACCTGGGTGGTGCCTCCAGGGGGTTTGTTGGGACGGGGTGGGGGGCTCGCAGGAGAGGAGGGTCTACAGGTGTCCCTGTGTTCCACGAAGCGGGCAGGGAGAGACAGCTCTCCAGCCTGGCTATTTCCGGCCAGAGTTTGCTGGGACTGGGGACAAATCAGTGCCAGAGCGAGGCGGACACTTGACTGTCCTTGTTAGAGGGGCCATTCCCCTCCCCCCCCCCCCCCCACGGACCCTGCCTCCTGAGTCCCGAGCCAGGTCCACACTCCAGCTGCCACCTCTGGGTGAGCTGCTGGGGCTCTGCGCTCTGGCGGTGCTGCTGGCGTGGTGACAGCTGGCTCTTGCTTTGGCAACAACCTTTGCCCCCCCACCCTCGCCCTCCACTGTCTGAATCCAGCACCCACTCTCTGTTCTGGAGTTGGTGAACCGTGGCTTCTCAGAGAGCTGTTCCCTGGGCACGTCCCTCCCCAGCCCTCCTGGGCTACATTCCCTTTTCTGGCCCCAAGTGGCCTCAGCCTCAGAGGGATACTTGAGAACTAATGGGATCCCGGCTGTGGAGGGGCCGAGACCTGACACATTTGTTCCTACAGCAAAGCATGTGGTGACACCAAGTGGCCCCTCCATGAGGGTGTAACATGACAAAGAGAGCCTGGTAGGGAAGCAGGAGAACTGGTCCCAGCCCTCATGCTGAATGGACACTTCTGAAATGAGTTGAGAGACAGAAATTCTCAGAAGAGAAATATAAACTAAAAAAAAACAATACTATAGAAAATTTAGACCTGAAAATATAATATCTGAAATAAAAATTTCCCTAGATGGGGTCAAAAGCAAAATGACTATGACACAGGAAAGAATCAGTGAAATTTAAGCAGATCAATAGAAATTATCCTGAATAACAAAGAGAAAAAATGACTCTAAGAAATGAGCAAAGCTTTGGGGACTTTTAGAACATTATAAAATGCTCCAACATTTATACCATTAGAATCCTTTAATGAAAGAAGAAAGAGCTTGTTACACAAAAATATTTGACAGTATCATGTCTGAAAACATCCCATTTTGGTGAAAGACATAAATTTACAGATTTAAGAACCTCAAAACTGCCAACAGGATAGACCAAAAGAAAATCACACCTAGATATATCATAATCAAACTGATGAAAACCAAAGATAAAGGAAGAGTCTTGAAAGCAGCTAAATTAAAAATGACACATTGAATATAGGAGAACAATGATTTGAGTGGCTGTGGATTTCTCATTGGAAACCATGGAGGCCAGAGACAGTGGAACATCTTTAACATTCTAGAAACAAAACAAAACAAAACAAAACTATCAACCCCAAATTCTGAATTCAGTGAATAAATCCTTCAGGAATGAAGGTGAAATAAAGACCTGATAAATAAATTCTCAGATGAAGGAAAACTAAAAGGATTTGTTGTCAGCAAACCTATTTACATGAATTGCTAAAGAAAGTTCTTTAGGATGAAGGGAAATGATACCAAAGGGACTGGGGACTTCAGGAATGGAGGAAGAGCAACAGAAATGAAAAAGTATCTGAGTAATTACGATAGACTATTTTTCACCTCTAAAGTTCTTTAAAATACCTATGAGGGTTTTAAGCAAACATTATGACACTGACTGGGGGTATGTGTGTGTTAATGTATATAGATATAATACATATGACAACTATATCATAAATGCTGTGGATAAAGGGACCTATATGGTTGTAAGACTCCTCCATTTTACTTGAAGTGGCAAAATGTTAACTCAAAGTAGAACATGAAAAGATATAAATGTATTATATATATATGTATATATATACATATACACACAATATAATATATATATTAATCCATAGAGCAAGCATTAAAAAAGATACAAAGAATTATAGCCAAAAAGATAATAGATAAATGAAATACTAAAAAAATTTTAAACAATCCAAAAGTAGGCTGGAAGTGGGAAACAGAAGAACAAGAAACAAAGGAAACAAACAGAAAAATAATGAAAGAGTGGACCAAATCCAACCATATCAATAAATACATTAAATATAAATGGCCTAAACACACCATTAAAAAATACACATTAATAGATTAGATTAAGAAACAAGACCTATCAGTATATGCTTTCTACAAGGAATCCACTTTAAGTATGATGACACAGAGATATTACAAATAAAAGGATGGAAAAAAGATATACCATTCAAACACTAAAGAAAGCTGGAGTGGTTATTTTAACACTGGAGAAATTCTACCTTACAAGGAAATTTACCAGGGATAAAGAGGACCACTACACATGATAAAAGGTTTAGTTCATCAAGAAGACATAAAAACCCTAAACCTGTATGCTGCTAGCAATAGAACTCCTCAGTACATAAAGCAAAAACTGATAGAACTAAATGGAGAAAAATGGATAAATCCATAATTAGAGACTTCAACATTACCATCTCTATAGCTGATAGAACAAGTAGATAAAAAAGCAACAAAGATACAGAAAATCTGAGTAACACTATCAATGAATATGTCCTAGTGGGAAGTTATGGAACACTCTACCCCACAACAGCAAAATACACATTCTTTTTCAAGTGCACATGGAGCCTTCACCAAGATACCATATTCTAGGCCAAAAACCAAACCTTAACAAATTTAAAATAATCAAAATCCTGCAAAGTATGTTCTTTGACCATAATGTAATTAAACTAGAAATTGCTGATAGGAAGATATTGGGGAAAATCCCCAACTATTTAGAAATTAAACAACATATTTCTGAACAATCCATGGGTCAAAGAAGAAGTCTCAAGGGAAATTAAATATTTTTAACTGAATGAAAATGAAAATATATTAAAATTTGTGGGATGCAGCCAAAACAGTGCTTACAGAGAAGTATATACCATTAAATGCTAATATTAGGAAAGAAGAAAGGTCTCATCAATCTGGGCTTCCATCTTAAGAAATGGACCAATTTCTTGAAATAATTCCCAAAACTCATTCAAGAAGAATTGGAGAACCTGAATTTTTCTATTTCTATTATAGATGTGAAATTTGTGGTTAAAAAACCTTCCAAAAAAGAAAATCACAGGCCCAGATGGTTTCACTGCTGAATTCTCTGAAACATTTAAGAGAAAAATAATACCAATTCTGCACAGTCTTTTTCAGAAAATAGAAGAGGCAAGAATACTTCCCTATTCACTTAATGAGACCAGCATTGCTCTCATATGAGGAGATAAAGATATTGCAAGTTAATTACAGACCATATCCCTTATGAACATAGATGTAAAAAAGTTCTTAACAATGTATTAGCAAAGTTAATCCAGCAATGCCTAAGGACAGTACATTATGGCCAGGTGAGGATTTCCCAGGAATGCAAGGCTGCTTCAAAATTCAAGCTTCAGTCAACACGTTCCACCATGTTGACAGGGTAAAGAAGGAAAACCATGCAAGCATCTTAACATGGGTGGAAAAAGCATTTGACAAAATCCAATCCATTCATGATTTAAAAAAAAAAAAAAAAAACTCTTAGCACACAGGAATGGAAACATCTTCAACCTGAAAGAGGGCATCTACAAAAAATTTACAGCTAAGATCATAGTAGTGGTAAAAGACTGTTTTCCACCCAAGATCAAGGACAAGGTAAGGTCTTGTGGCTCTCATCACTCCTGTTCAACACCATCCAGGATGTCCTAGCCAGTGTGCTAAGGCAAGGAAAAGAAATAAATGGCGTGTAGATTGCAAAGAAATACATAAAACCAAGTCTTATTTGCAGACTACATCATCGTCTGCAAAATCCCTTGGCATCTACAAAAAGCTCCTAGAATTAATAAATGAATTTAGCAAGGTCACTATACAACAATCAGTTATATTTCTGTATTATATCAATAAAGCAATTGTAAGAAAACATGAACATTTACAATACACCAAAAAAAGAGAAAAGGAATATGTTTATATTTAACAAAACATGTGCAAGATGTGTATGCTGAAAACTACAAATACTGATGAGAGAAATCAAAGAACACCTAAGGAAATGGAAAGATAGATCATGTTTCTGCTTTGGAAGTTTCAGTATAGTTAAGATGTTGATTCTCCCCAAATTGATGTATAGATTCGATGCACTCCCAATCAAATTCCGAGCAGGATTAAAAAAAAAAAAAAAGAAAAAAGATATCAACCAGATGATTCTAGAATTTATATGGAAAGCCAAGGAAACTTGAATAGCTTAAACAATGGTTAGAGCCAGAGTGCAAACACACCCTGATTACATGCTGGAGAATTCTCCAGAAGATGAAAAACAAGGGAACTCCTTTGAGTGGTGTACTTTGAATCCTTAGGGATTGTATCAGTTTGCTAGGGCTGCTGTAACAAAGCACCACAAACTGGGTGGCATAAACTACAGGAATGCATTGTTTCACAGCTCTGGAGGCCAGAAGTCTGAGATAAGGTGTCAGCAGGGTTGGTTCCTTCTGGGGGTTGTGAGGGAGGGTCTGTCCTGTGTCTCTTCCCCAGCTTCTGGCATTGCCCATCTTTCCCTACCCTGTAGATTTCTGCCTTCCTCATCACATGCGTTCTTTCTCCCTGTGTATCTGTCTTCAAATTTCCCCTTTTTATAAGAACATCAGTCATATTGGATTAGAGCCCACCCTAATGATCTTATCTTTACTAGGTCTTCAATGACCCTATTTCCTAACAAGGTCACATTCTGAGGTCCTGGGGGTTAAGGGATTCAACATATGAATTTGTGGGAGACACAAATCAGCCCATAAATAAAATGAGATTTATTTGAAATCTTCGCAGTGATGTATGCACTTGGAAGTGACTAGAAAAATATGAAAAGAGCAGGACAGCCAGCAGAAATAAATCCACTTTTCCCTGGAGTCTTGTCTGCTTTCCCTGGAGGCTATCTATTTCCTTGTACCAGGATGGAGCTGGTAAAGGGCACTTGGCAATGTCCCTCTTAGCACAAGGCCTTGGCATGTGCAAAAGTTGGGCCCCTTCTCAAGCATGTTGAGAAAAAGGTCAGTGATGGTAATGTTTTGTTTTGTTTAATTGCCTTCTTGTCTGGACCTTTGCTTTTTTCCTAAAGGCGACTGGGAACAGGGGCTGACTTTGGTAAGTCACCACTATCTCCAGCTGTTCTCATGGGAGAGAATTAACTTATTACTGTTAAGAGTAACTAATAAGAACAGCAAATATCTGCCGTCCCAGAAGTTCCTTGGGTGCCAAATTGCTGTACGTTACAGCATGAACATGGGTGACAGGTGTAGATTACACTGTGGGATGTTGAAAATAGCAGCTCCTGGAGACTTGCTATTGGTAAAGGGCTGACAGCATTTAAAAATTGTATTTAAGGGACGGATCGTTCCATTGTGCTCATTCTGGGAGTAGGACATGGTGGGACAGATATCCTGGCATATCGAAAGCCCAGATGGAACAAATCATGCCCACCCATGCCCTGGGGCTCTTTCAAGGGATGCTAAGACCCCCATCCTTCCTCTGAAGAAAAGCCCGCTGACAGGTGTGGCTGCAGAGGGCTCACACTCCACGGCACTTGTCTTTTTATTTATTATTTGTCTGTAGAAATACCACACTCAGAAATGAAGAAAGGAAGGAAGTGAATAACATTGTCCCATCAGTCAAAGGCAACCTTTTGCTGGGATTTTAATGCATTTCTTCACAGTTTGTTCTATGTCTATTTGGTTGTGAATAAATTATAACAGCACATTTTATGCAATACACTCTTTGTAAATATTTTAATCACTGCATAATTGTCTTACGGATGTGCTAATAACATTGGCTTAACTGGGATCCGGCTCCTGGAGATTTGGTGTGTGCTCAACATTTTTGCCGTTCTTACTGACATTTTTCAAAAAAGAAGCACACCCCTCTGTGACCCCAAGCTAGGTGGTATGGTCTTGTGTGACAGTGTTGGATGTCAGCCTGGTTTCTGAAGATTAATTTATTAACTCTTATAGAATTCTGAAGATTAATTAATTTCAGAGCTCGTGGTTGTCTATGACCTTGCAGCAAGATCCTTATTCAAGGACTCTTGTCTGGGATGTTTGAGCTGATTGTACAGGTGTACTGAAGGACTGTTTAAACCCATATTGTGTGTAGTCAAAGCAACTGTGTTATATTTGGAAGGAAAAAAAGAATATTATCTTTAAAAAAGAATATTATCTTTACAACATGGGAGACCCAACTGGGAACAAGATTGGGGGCAGCGACAGTTTGGCTGAGTCCATAGCTCGTTTGTAAGGTAGCGTTTTAACCCAGCCTGTGTTGTGGCCCCTGCATCACTATGTTTCATCTTGGTCTGCTGTCTTTCACCTCTTCTAAGAGCTGACTAATGCTGTTTCCTCTTGCAGAAGAAAAATGTGGCTTAGAATAAGGACAGTGGAACCCTTTATTGTTGACAATGAGCCTTTATTTCCCACATCTCATGAGGATGTTCCAGGAGGAGAGTGGTGAGCACCGAGGCAGGGGCTGCATTTTTATTGATTCATGAGCCGTTCTAGAATTAATTGAGTATGGACACAGGGCCTCATTTCCTTGGATGCATAGCAGATAATTGTGCTTCTCCTGAACATTTGAATTGCTTTCCAGGTAGTCTTTTCTGAAGGATTTATCTTTAATATGATTAATCAGAAGCAGAAGACCTCCTGGGAATGTAAATTGGTGCAGCCACTATGGAAAACAGTATGGAGATTCCTCAAAAAATTAAAAATAGAGTTGCCATATGATCCTGCAATCCCAATACTGCATATATATCCAGAGAAAACTCTAATTTGAAAAGATACATGCACCCCAATGTTCATAGCAGCACTGTTTACAACAGCCAAGACATGGAAGCAACCTAAGTGTCCATCAACAGAGGAATGGATAAAGAAGATGTGGTAGATATATACAATGGAATATTACTCAGCCATAAAAAGGAATGAAATAGTGCCATTTGCAGCAACATGGTTGGACCTAGAGATTATCATACTAAGTGAAGTAAATAAATCAGACAGAGAAAGGCAATTATCATATGACATCACTTATATGTGGAATCTAAAATATGACACAAATGAACTTATCCAAGAAACAGAAACAGACTCACAGACATAGAGAACAGACTTGTGGTTGCCAAGAGAGAGGGGGCGTGGGGGAGGGATGGATTGGGAGTTTGGGATTAACAGAGGTAAACCATTATATATAGGATGGATAAACAACAAGGTCCTACTATATAGCACAGGGAACTATATTCAATATACTGTGATAAACCATAATGGAAAAGAATATAAGAAAGAATGTATATATGTGTATAATGAGTCACTTTGCTGTACACCAGAAATTAACACATTGTAAATCAACTATACTTCAATAAAATTAAAAAAGAAGTATATATAAAGAAGCAGAGGCCCTCAATATGTTTGCCTACACCCCCCACTGTCGGGGTGCTGAATGCTTTTCTGGCCACACCCCTCCTGGGCCTTTTCTGAGGACCTGGACCTTGGATTGAAAAAAAAGTTTTAAAGGGTCCTGGGTAAAAGCCCTGGAGTGGGGAAAATGGTGTAGAGCATATCCTTAGGGAAACATCAAGACATTATTTATTATACAGAAATAAAACACAGTTTGTGTGTTCAATAGGGGAAGAGTTAGATAATGTCCATTGGGCCAGGAAATATCATGTAGCCATTAAATAATACTTAATAGAGAGTTTCTACTGCATTCTCTCCCTTCAAATGTCATTTAAAATGTTCCTCAATTCCCTGTATGTAGTAGGAAAAAAAAGTGTTCATGGAAGTGAGGCCAGTGTGGGTTACTCTCTTATTTAACCCACTTCAAGCCCTGCATGCAGGGCCATCATTTCCAGTTTCCCAGGAGGGGAAGGCCATTCATCCATTAAATATCTTGCCAAAGGCATGACAGTAAGTGGAGGTCTGAATTTAAACAAGGACTTTCTGTCTTCATCTTTAATAGTGCCCCAGTAGGTTTGATGTAATTCTGCAGACCCTTCAAAGACGCGGCTGCCCTCCTGGGAGGCCACCGCGGGTCCTTCCATTTGTATCCACAGAAGACAGAACGGTTTGCACCATCAAACTCTGGAAAAGCCAACAACAGCATTGTATTTAATGGGGAAAACTTTTAAAAAACTAGATCATTCACAGGGGCCTGCTAAGCCCTATTGGAGCCTGAGGCAAAAAGAAAAAAATAAGTCATACCGATTTTTATTTAAAATTTTGATATTTTGTTCATTGTGGATTTTTTTCCCATTAAATTTTGATTTTTTTAAAGTATTCCATTATAATTGTATCTGTTTTGATTCCTGAGTTTTTTTGGCGCCCTGTTAAATTTTGCACCCGAGGCGAGTGCCATGCCTGCCTTACCCTGGACCAACCCTGGTTAAAAAGTAAAGGCATTTTCATTACAATTGGGAATAAGTCAGGGATGCCTCAGCACCACTGTCATGTAACTGTGGAAGTGCAGTGCGGCCAGACAAAATGCTGGAAAAGAGAATAAAATTATCAGCTAAAACTATTGGAATTTAAAAATGGGCTTATAATACAAAAGCAGTAAGGATTTTTTTTCTATGTACCAACAATAGTCAGATATATATGATAGGAGAGAATATCCATTCCCCATGGCTACAGAAACTAATATGTCTTAGAATCAGCTTCCTCTGACATGTCTACAGCTATGAAGAAACCCACAGTGCTGTTGACATTTAAGACTTGAATAAATGGGGAGATATTTCTTGAGTGAAAAGACCCAATGTTGTGTGTATAAAATTTCATCATTGTTGGGCAGTAGAAAATAGAGTGGGAGATGATTTTGCAGCAAGCTGGCAGCAGTGGCTTGGCCACCTGGATTTTTTTGTTGAGGCGAGAAAAGGAAGGATCCTCTATTTTTTAAGAGTGGACAGAGGTGGGTTGTCCTCGGCCAAATCTGCTTGCTTCAAGGGACAACGTGCATGCCACCTGGAGCCAGAGGAAATGTGTTCTCTCTGACGTTGCCTGGGCCTGTGAGCTGCACCCCATCCCCAGCTGCAAGGAGTGCAGATTTCCCATGAGGGGGGCCAAACATCTCGCCTTGAAGTAGGCAATCTGGCCACTATCTGGAACCCTTTATTATCTTGAAATATTTAGCCCATCTGAAAAGCATACACGCGGAAGGTAGGGAGCACTTAGCTTCCTCCCAAACGATCGCCCCAGTGGTTTTCAAATTTTGTACACATTAAAAACTTGGATGCCGGGTCACGGCTCTACCAATGAACTTGGAATGTCAGGCGTGAGTACCCGTAAAATTCCCCAGGTGGTTCCAGTGTGCAGCCCAAGTATCCCAATACCCCTCACCAAATAGACTATTCTTTTCCACATACCTTAGGGTGACCAGCCATCCTGGTTTTAGCACTGAAAGTGCTGTGTCCTCAGAAACTGTGTTCAGTCCCAGCAAACCGGGATGGCTGGTCACCCTACATGCTAGAGACTACATTCCTACGTGAACGTATGTCTGTTTCTGGACTTTCTCATCTATACCATTTCTGTCTGTCCAGCAACACTACCATGCCATTTTAATTACCATGACTTTAGAGTATAGTTAAATGCTTGATAAGGCAAGTTCTCCTCACAGTCTCATTTTTTAGATCTTTCCCAGCTATTTTCACAAGTTTGTTCTTCAAAATGAACAAAAGAATTACTGGGTCAGGGTTTCCCCAGTATTCCACTGAGATTTTGGCTGGGACAGCCTTAAATTATAGATTACTTTGGACAAAACTCTAATTTGAAAAGATACATGCACCCCTATGTTCATAGCAGCGCTGTGCACAATAGCCAAGACATGGAAACAACCTAAATGTCCATTGACAGAGGAATAGATAAAGAAGGTGTGGTACATATATACAATGGAATATTACTCAGCCATAAAAAGACAATGAAATAATGCATTTGCAGCAACATGGATGGACATAGATATTATCATACTAAGTGAAGTAAGTCAGAAAGAGAAAGACAAATACCATATGATATCACATATGTGGAATCTAAAATATGACACAAATGAACTTACCTATGAAACAAAAACAGACTCACGGACATAGAGAACAGACTTGTGGTTGCCATGGGGGAGAGGGGGTGGGGGAGGGATGGATTGGGAGTTTGAGATTAGCAGATGCAAACCATTATATATAGAATAGATAAACAAAGTCCTGCTGTTGAATATAGCACAGGAAACTATAGTTGATATCCTGTGATGAACCATAATGGAAAAGAAAATGATAAAGAATGTGTGTGCGTGTGTGTATATATATATGTGTGTGTGTGTGTGTGTGTGTATATATATATGTATATACACACACATATATATACAGACGCACACATATATACATATATATGTATAAAACTGAATCACTTTGCTGTATAACAAAGATTAACACAACATTGTAACTCAACTATACTTCAATAAAATAAATTTAAAAATTATAGATTACTTGGGTAACATTAATAGGATCAGGATCTGCTCTATGTTACCATATACTTTAGTCCTTGAGTCTTATATTGGCCAGTAGGGTGTTGTATATCGGTGTGGGCATACACATCTAGGTGTGCGTAAGATGTTGTCCCCCCCAGATGACATTGAATTTGAAGTTAAGATAGTAAGAGATACTGTGTACCGTGGTTTATCCTTTGACAAGGATGTGAATACCTGCAGTGTGCATGGCCTGGTGTCAGACCCTGGGGAGCTACAGAGATGCTACAGAGATGGTGCCCCGCCCTCTGCAAAGAAAAGGGACCTGTGTGCTCCTGTGCAAGTAACCACTAGCCCCATTGGCCCTCCACCATCCTGGCTTCCAAGGCATAGGAATCTGGTCACACCTTAGCCATCGCATTCCATACACACTTTAGGGACCATTTTGAGGAAGGCTTTTCCTGGAGATTGTGTCCAAAAGAGTGTTTGCCAAGTGCCTTGTATCATTCCTACAGCAGGTGGCACGTCTGTTGCGGTTGGCTCTACTTTGTGAATGTGGGAAATCTGCTGTACAACAGTGCTTGGTACTCTTGGTGCATCCTCTGATCAGCTGTATTTTAGGTAACACTGGACACCTTGCTCTCTACCAGGAACAGATCTCTGGAATGGGCCCGTCAGTTTCAGGGTTTGGGGATGGGGTGACTCGGGAGGACGCTCAGACCCTGCAGGGTCCATCTCAGTGACGGTTTTCCTGGTGTGGGACCGCTTTCAGGCCTGTGGGCTGCTCTGGGGAAGTGATGTGGATCTTTTAGCGTCTAGCGATGCTGTGGAGACACGGCCACTTGTGAGCCTCTCACTTCCCTAGAGGACGGGAAGGGTGTTTCCATTGGTCTCCATTCCTCAAGCCGCCTGTCCCCCAGTGTCTCCCGAAGGGGCTGAAAGAGAAATCCTGTGTCACGTGCCTGCTGAAAATTGCCCAATGATGCTGCATGGTTTGTGGGATAAAATGCAGGGTCCTGGGCAGTGGGGTACAGGACCCTCTCAGTTTGGGTTTTGCGGTGCCTGGCAGTGCCGTGACCCACATCCTGTAAGCAGCAGCCGCGTCCTTTGCACCCTCCTGGGTGTCCCCCTTCTGCTGGTGGCCCTCCCTCTGGTGTCCCCCTTCCTGGGCCCCCACCCCATCGAGCCTGTGAGGCTCAGGCTCATGTCCAGTGTCTCTGTGTGGCACTCGGCCTGGATGGCTCCTGGCAAATCCGGTCAGTGCTGTCGTTTGGAGTAAGGAGGAAGCAGAGGCTTGTGTGTGCCGGGGAGTGGGGGACGAGCTCGAGGGGGGTGGGGGGACTTGAGATGGGCTTCGAGGGACAGCGGATTTCAACTTGGAAGGGGTAGGGCACCTGCTCATTGGCTTCATCATGTCTTTGGAATGAAAGCTTCTCTTTTTCTTTTTTGAGAGCAAATAACCTGATCTTATGACCATTTGTCTTGGTCACTTGGGCTCCTCAACCAGTGAGCATCTTCACAAAGTCATGAGTGAGACGGCCAACAGGCACATGAAAAGATGCTCAACATCACTAATTATTAGAGAAATGCAAATCAAAACCACAGTGAGGTACCACCTGACACCAGTCAGAATGGCCATCATTAAAAAGTCTACAAACAATAAATGCTGGAAAGGGTATGGAGAAAAGGGAACCCTCTACACTCTTGGTGGGAATGTAAATTGGTGCAGCCACTATGGAGAACAGTATGGAGGTTCCTTAAAAAACTAAAAATAGAATTACCATATGACTCAGCAATCCCACTACTGGGCACATACCCTGAGAAAACCGTAATTCAAAAAGACACATGCACCCCATTGTTCATTGCAGCACTATTTACAATAGCCAGGTCATGGAAGCAACCCAAATGCCCATCGACAGACGAATGGATAAAGAGGATGTGGTACTTATATACAATGGAACATTACTCAGCCATAAGAAAGAATGAAATAATGCCATTTGCAGCAACATGGATGGACCTAGAGATTATCACACTAAGTGACGTAAGTCAGAAAGAGAAAGACAAATATATGATATCACTTATATGTGGTATCTAAAAAAAATGATATAAATGAACTTATTTACAAAAGGAAAACAGACAGACATAGAAAAGAAACTAATGATTATCAAAGGGGAAAGGGTGGGGGAGGGATAAATTGGAGTTTGGGATTAAAAGATACACACTACTTTATATAAAATAAGTAAACAACAAGGATCTACTCTATAGTTCAGGAGACTATATTCAATATCTTGTAATAACCTGTTGTGGGAAAGGCTCTGAAAAAGAATATATATATAAAACTGAATCACTGTGCTGTACACCGGAAAGTAACACAACATTGTGAATCCACTGTACTTCGAAGAAAAAGAAAAACAAAGAGAGGGAAGTCCCGAATGAGCGGGGAGTTGGGGGGAGAGCAGCAGGCGTCCTGGGGGTCGTCGGGGCCTCCTGCTCCTCCAGCCCCGGCGTCCTCCTCTCTCTTTGGCAGGTGTGTGCGCCGGTCCTGACACACCAGTCAGTTGGGGTGGGGGCGTCACGTCGTTTGAACGTACTCGCGTTACATCGCTCTGCTGTAAACCGCGCTGGCGGGGCGTGCTTCTCGGGCTCTGACTGTCCTGTCCCCCCTTCCTCCCCACAGTGGCTGCCTCCTGGTGACAATGGCCGCGTGACTGCCCGCCATGGCCCACCGGAAGCGTCAGAACGCGGCGAGCAGCATGCTGGACCACAGGGCGAGGCCGGGCCTGGAGCCCGAGAGCGAGGATGCGGAGCTGCCCCTGGAGGAGTACGTGCCCAAGGGCCTGGAGCTGGCGGCCCTGCGGCCCGAGAGCCCTGCGCCCACCGAGCAGGGCGGCCACGACCACAGCCCCGACGGGGACTCGAGCTCCGACTATGTGAACAACACCTCCGAGGAGGAGGACTATGACGAGGGCCTCCCCGAGGAAGAGGAGGGCATCACCTACTACATCCGCTACTGCCCCGAGGACGACAGCTACCTGCAGGGCACGGACTGCAACGGGGATGGCTACCTGGCCCACGACGCGCGCCACCTGGAGACGGACGAGTGCCAGGAGGCCGTGGAGGAGTGGACGGACCCGGCGGGCCCACAGCCGCACGGCCGCGGGGACCAGGGCAGCCCCGGCTACCGGGACGGCCACCTCCCCACCCCAGAGCTTGAGGCCTCCATGCTGGAGGCCCAGGACCAGGAAGAGGGCGTCCACTACTGTCCCGGCGAAGGGGCCTACCAGGACTACTACCCCGCTGAGGCCAACGGGAACGAGGGCAGCGCATCCCCTTACCGCCCGAGGCGCGGGGACGGGGACCTGGAGGACCAGGAGGAGGACATCGACCAGATCGTGGCCGAGATCAAGATGAGCTTGAGCACGAGCAGCATCACGAGTGCCGGCGAGGCCAGCCCCGAGCACGCGCCGCTGCGGGCGCCCGAGCCGGGGCCCGGGGACTCGTCGGAGGCCGGCCCGCCGGCCGAGGCCAGCCGCGGCCCCAGCAGACACGAGGGCAGGCCCAAGTCCCTGAACCTCCCTCCCGAGGCCAAGCACCCCGCAGACCCCCAGAGGAGCTTCAAGACCAAGGCCAGGACTCCCGAGGAGAGGCCAAAGTGGCCCCAGGAGCAGGTAGGACTCTGGCTGTCCCCAGGGAAGGGGATGGAGGGGCCCGGAGAGCAAAGGTGCTGCTGTAACCTGTAGATCAGAATGCGTGCCTAGCTCTCCATTCCCTCAGTTATGTGTGGATGGCCCAGCCACTCCTGTTCACCCATCAGGTGCCTTAGTAAATGTCAAGAAAATCTGGTGGAAGGCTGATTGGCAACCAGGGCTCCCAGGAGACATCCCAGCCTACCCAGAAGAGGTTGGGTCTTAGTCTGCTTGCCCTGGATCTGCTCACGTGGGGGTGGTCCCTGTGACGGTTGCCCCTCACCAGGGGGTTTCTTCAGGCTGGCCGGACATCGGCAAGGATGCGGGGCTGCTGGTGAGTGCAGGCAGCTGCGGCCGGTGGTTGGGGGCAGCCTAGCGTCGAGGGGCAGCGACCTGAGTGCATTTCACTGCGGATGGTTGTATCGGGTGACACTTCTCTGAAAGCCCGGGGACCTTGGCATGATGGGTGATTAGCTGTAAATAACCGTTTTGCAAATAATTATTTGAAGCTTTGACAAAGTCTTGGAGAAGAGATGCATGCTAATGAGGCCAGTGGGTTTAAGCGTAAGTGTATTTTCTTTTAATTATAGCAAAGTAAGTGTGTATTCTAAAGAACACTTTTGACAAGCTGCCTTTCAAAAAAAACTTACGTGTATATAAAAAGATGTGAATATTAGACGCATGTAAAGGAACTTCTATTTGGCTAAATCTGTGGACAAATGAGAATGAACTGCTTTCATATTTTTTAAAGGCTTCATTAATATTATTTTTTTCCCAGAAGAATTCATGCATTTGAAAAGTATAGATAGTGAGAGCTCGTGTTTGGGCAACAAGACCTATTGACTCACTGTAGGTTTCTGGAACTTCCCTTTGATGCCTTTTGTTTTTTTTTTTAAAGATCGTTAAGCATAAACTGACTTCACTTTCAGGATGTTCCTGTCATTTGAGGCCGTTCTCTGTGTGCTGGGGGCTTTGGGGTGTAAAGAAACTGCTGTGCGCTAGTGGATGTGGGGGGAGCCCCCCAACAATAGCAGAGGCTCTGGGGTCAAGGTCTGGGCTTTAGGGAATAGTACTGCCGTCCTTCTGCAGTCCTGGCAGGGCTGGACTCACCACCCAGCAGCGGCGATGGTGCCGCAGGTCGATGTGGACCATGCAAGGCAGGTGACATGCTGAGCCTCGCCAGGACAAATGATGCCCGGACAAAGTTCTAGTCAAGAGAAATGATCTCTAGGGCATATGGTGGGGAGTGGACGAGACCTGATGTTGGGCTTTACTTAAACCACATGCCAGTTTGAGTGAAAATGCAGCCCTTTGGGTTGGAGGGCTGGGGGTGGATGAGTGGGTGGAGGTGGGGGCCCAGAGGAGGTCTGTTCTTCAGACGTGGCAGTGGGTGGAAGGGCAGGTACCTTTTCTCCCCAAATAGAGTGTTGCCTTGAAACAAATGCTCTCATCCAAGACCCCGGAAAGGCTCATTTGTGCTGGTTTATTATTGCCTAGCTTTTCTGGCTTTATATTCACTCATTCATTCACAAGATAATTCCATCAAGGGGAGAGGCTGGCAATTCCCAGCTCAGGGCGGACAAGGGCCCCCGAAGAAACTGGCCTCCTCTTGAGGGCTCTGCCCTGGCTGGGTCGTCACGTCTTGTAGACCCGAATGGCCCATCCAGATGAAGAACACTTTGGAATTTGATCAAGTAGACCCGCTGGTGATAGGAACCCTCTTGAAAGCGAGATATGTGTGTGTGTGTGTCTGTGTGTAAAGAAGGAAGTTCCCTGGGAAGTTTGGCAATTCCTTGCTTCAGACCACAGCCTGCCTTTCTAAAAGGAGCCCCCTTCTACCCTGGGAATATCCAGGCTGTGTGGCCCCCAACAGGTGCACAGGGTGCTCCTGAGTCCCACACCAGCCCCCCCAGTACTGTGCACGCAGTGAAGGCTGTGGTGGAAATCCCCTGAGGGAGAAATGGGCAGCATCAGCCACCTCTGTGCTTAGACTGTTGGTTTGTAAAGCATGGTCCACGGCCCCGCAGCACCGGCGGCCCAGGACTGCCAGTGCCAAGGCTGCGTTTTGTTTTGTTTTTTTAATTAATTTTTATTGGAGTATAGTTGATTTACAATGTTGTGTTAGTTTCTGCTGTACAGCAAAGTGAATCAGTTATACATAGACATATATCCACTCTTTTTTAGATTATTTTCCCATATAGGTCATTACAGAGTATTGAGTAGAGTTCCCTGTGCTATACAGTAGGTCCTTATTAGCTAAGGCTGCATTTTAGCAAGATGCCACATGCAGTTTGAGAAGCAACTCTTGGAGGACTCCTGTTGGAGGAGAAGTACATAGATAGCATCCTTCCTTTCTTCCCCTCATTTCAAAGCTCGAAAAGTTATGTCGTGGGTGCTTCTAAGAGTGCTGAATAGCACTTCACTCAGTCGCTGTATGGGCAACAATATTACAATAGAATTAGAAATGGGACTGTGGTTCCCACCTTCTCAGACTCTGGCACTGAGCGTAAACAATGTCTGTAGCTGCCATCGTGGTCCCACGTGTGATTCTGCCATCCCGCTTTTAAAATCTGACATGTTGTAAATGTCGCTCCGTGTTGTCATATCATTTTCATGATCCTTTTTGCCAGCCTTTGAAGTTCAGGCAATGGGCCATCTAATTGATTTGTCTGTACATACCCTGCCATGGAGCGTGCAGGTTGCGGATGGCATTTTCTTTTATATACGAGACTATACAGACCTCTTTGTATGAGGGAGGCAGGTTTTCCTCCTTTGGGTTTATTACTTGAAGATAAATTCCCAGGCTATGCATGAATGCTGACCATCTCCCCATGATCCTCTTGTCTGATACTTTTTTTTTCTTCTATGAATGTTTGGTGCCTTTTATCTTTTGGGGTCTCGATGCTTTTCCATTTCCTAGCAGCACTTTATGCATGTACCACAGATGTTATTTTTTGCTGCAGATGTTTTTCTTTAGCCTCTTTTCTTTTGAAAAGTCTCCAGTTTGCGGTTAGAGCTGCCCCCATGCAGCTCTGAGGAGACTGAGGGGGCTGCACAGGGGCACACAGGTCTGGAGAACCTGAAGGAGGTGGACTTGGCGTTGCGGGAAGCTAGGGTGTGATCGTGGGGAACAGAGGAGACCCGCGTGTGAGTGTTTTTACAGCAAAAAAGTTTTTTCAAATCAGTGAAAGTTTATTGAGGACATTTTGGAAAATAGAGGCAAAGAATATTTTGCCCTGTGACATTGTAGAATTCCAGCATTGAGTTTTCATTTTGTAGTAACCTACATGGGGAAAGAATCTGAAAAAGAATATATCTGTAACTCAAGTGATTTTGCTGTACACCTGAAATAACACAACATGATAAATCAACTATACTTCAATAAAAAATAAATTAATTTAAAAACAAAACAAAAAGTTTTCAAATCAAAGAGACAAATTGCCTCTCAGGATTTCCCCGAAGCATCCGCTTAGAGGTGTTCTGTAAACAAGGTGTGCCTGATCCTTATTATTCATGGATTCCGTATTTGTGAATTTGCCTACTCACTAGAGTTTATCTGTAACCTTAAAAATCTATACCCATGGCACTTATGCAGTCCTTTTCGGACATGCACAGACAGGCAAAAAAATTGAGTCATTCAACACGCCCGTTCCCAGCTAAGTTTGAACAAGGAGATGCCCTGCCTTCTTTCAGCTCGTACTATGAAAAAGCGTCCTTTTTGTGGTCCTTTTAGTGCCGTGTCTTTTGCATTTGTGTGCTTGTGGCTGGTGATAGAATGACCCCCAAGTGCAGTGCTGAAGTGCTGTCTAGTGTTCCTAAGCGCAAGAAGGCTGAGACGTGACTTCTGGAGAAAAACACGTGTTGTTAGGTGTTTCATTCAGGCGTGAATGACAGAGCTGTTGGCCATGAGTTCAGTGTTAACAAATAACAACATGGTACATTCAGAAAAAGGAAGAAGAATTTGCCGATCTGTACCTGGGGCTGCTCTACAGAGTGCTGGAGTAACATCTGCAGTGTGTGAGGGAGTGATGGGAAAGTGGCTAACTTTGTGGATTTGTGAGATGACCACCCATTAAAAAACATCTTGTTATAAGGCTGAAAACCCTAACCCTAACCCTAGCCAGTGAAATTGACAGTCTTGTTATCCCGGGTCAGGAAAATGTGAAACTCTTCTCAGCCAGTGTTTTATTATATATACTGGATATAATTAATTATTTGTGAATAATACATGGTAAATAAGGTGTCTTTAAATAGAAACATACATAGAACAAGGTCATGTATGGATCGGTTGATGAAATGTGGGGACCAGAGGCTCAGGGGAACCTCCCCCTGTATTTCCCCCTGGGAACGGTGGTCCAGGATCCCCTCATTCAGGGTTCACGGCAACTTTATCGAACATAATAGCCACAAACAAGGAGAGCTGACTGTATCGGGTTGGCGGATGACTTTGAGAAACTCTGCTGCAAAGCCTTCCCCTTCGTAGAGATCCCCTCCGTGCTTGCATGGGTGCCGACTTCATCCCAGGCTCCCAGAGACGAGGACACCCCAGCCCTGCTCCCCCCGCCTCTCCCGAACACTCTGGAGCCTCAAGCCCTTTTCTCTCCCTGCAGGAATACACCAACCGAAGATGCACATCCTTGGGGCAGAGGGCCAGACCATGTGACATCCCAAGACCTGTCCCCGTATGGCTCAGTCCCAGGATGGTCACCAACAACCCACAGTGGTGGGAAAGCTGTCACCTCTGTCACCTGTGGGACCCGTGGCTTCTGAGGATTTAATGTTTCTTGTTTTGCCATTTGTGGAAAATCCCTGGGTGACGGTGGAGGTGACGCCGGTGTGGGTAGTGACTGCCAGCACCATGCTAGGGCTTTATGTGTGTGATCTCAGTGACTCTTAGAGCAACCGGAAGAGGTAGGGACTAGGGTTATTCCCATTTTACAGATGAGGCCTTTGAGACCTGTGTGGGGTCAGTACTGCATCCATGGTTACACAGTGTGAGGGCTGAACAGTTTGTTAGGGCAAGGCTCACGCCTGTGACCCTGGGCAGCTCTAGAAGAGGTGATGCCGAGCTCAGCGACGGGGTGAGTGTGGGTGAGTTTCCTCTGCCCTGTCGTCTGTTTATTCGTTATCACGAGACCTGACGGGCTCTATTGTTCGCAGCGAGTGTGTCCTGGCACCAGCAAGGTGACCAGCAGACACCAGACCTCTGGCGTGTAAAACTGTCGCAACGTCCTGACTTCATGAGGGCTCAGGCCATAGATCAAATCAATCAAGTAGAGATTATTCATGGGGCATTTTTCTTAATTTTAATTGAGCTTTGGTGACATGAAATATTGATTTTTTTTTTTTTACATACAGCAATTAAAGGATGCATGAGTTGGGTCCAGCCAGATGCATATTGAATATCCAGATAGAATGGCCGTTTCTGCACCTGCCAGGGTGGTCCTCTGCCTTTTGGCAGCGAGGCCGGGAGTGTGGAGGGAGGACCCCACCCGGGCTGGTGTCACAGCTTAGGGGGACCGGGCGAGTCCTCAATGCACCTCCTGTGAAGAGGGGTGCCCCCCGTGCTCCTGGGGGCACAGTAAGAGCATGTTTGTCCAGCACCAAAGATCATGGTTCCGTGGGTCTTCGGGGTGCCTGGGGTGACAGGCTCTTGTGGTCCCTGCTGTGCGTCTGTGTTTGGCAAGGACTCACTTGTGACAGCTGTTGTGAGATCAGGTCCTCCAGAAACACCTGCTCTGTGCCCGAACTTCTTTCAGAGACTCTCCATCCTCTGGGCCTTGTAGATTCCTAGGGCTGCAGCCTTCCCTGGCCCTCCGTGCCCCTGTGGGCTGGGTACACATCAAGGCTTCAGTGATCATAGAGTTGGAGACTTCAGATTTATGTGACCACCATGTGGAGCGGCTCCGCACATCTGGAAGGCAAACCAAAGGCGTGTTTTGATTCTTTGGGGTTTTCATGATTTCTGTTTATTATCAGCCCAGCCAGTGCTTTCTAGAAAGAGCCCTCTGACAATAGAAAAAAGAAAGATCAATACATCGTAGTCAACTTATACAGCAGTTAGAGGGAGGTGTGATCCAGGGCCCCGAGGCCACATCACACGCACGAGTGTTCAGCGTTGCTCCCTGTGCGGACGCCTTTGCTGTGATTGGCATTCAGTCAAGACTTGCTTCATGCAGGACCTTTGGAGGTGGTGGCAGGAATGCTGCCACCAAATAGGGAGGGGGAATATTAGGGGCAGGGGCAACCTCGGTCTGCCCTGTGTGGGGGGCAGCACCGTGATGCTCCCTTTGGGCTCACACGTGCCTTGTTCAGCGGCGTATGAAGCAAGTATGAGCACCTGCTTTTTGTAGAGGACCCCCTGGCCCTGAGAGGCTGAGAGAAGAGCATCCCGGGGTCACTGGTGCCCAGGTGGAAGCAGGTGTGCAAGGGGCCCTGGTGCTTGCAACAGTGCCCAGGTGGGAACAGTCTGCCCAGACCTGGCCCCCAGGTCGGACCAAGCTGGAGAAAGAGCCCTCGGGCAGGTGCTGAGGACAGGGCTTGGGGCGGGGAGGGGTGTCCAGGGGCATGGCGAGACAGGGGAAGGTCCTCAACACCCCCGAGGCCTCCGTGGAGCGCAGCTGGCCTCTTCCTTCCTGCAGCCCTGCTCCAGTTCTGCAGCCGTCCCCACTCCTCTGCCTGCCCTCCCGGGCATCAGTCCTGGACGTCCCTTTGCTCATGGGGAGGGTGCATGGAAGGGTCCCCGGACTCCTGTGCCCCTCCCCAGCCTCCTCCCCGCCCAGTGCGCCTGCTGTCACTAATTCCCGGGACCGCCCTGGAAAACGAAATCCAGGCCTCGGCATCCTAAGCCCCTCGCTTGATCTGCCCGAGCTCCCAAACTTGATTTCTTGGAGCCCATTTGCCGAGTCAGCGCAATGCCCTGATTTGATTTTTATGAAGCCTCTTGAGGACCTGTGACTAGAGGTGGCTGTTATTTTCATGGAGCAGTTCATCTGGCAGGAATCTGGGATTGCGTCAGGGCTTTTAAAGTCTAGTTAAAGCAGGGCTTCTAAAATACTGTCTTTATTGTTTGGGAAAATCATGTAAAGCCCCTCCCCTAACAGTAATCTAGAAGGTTCCTTCCCTGCCCCCCTCCTCCACCCTCGAGAGAGTTGGGGCTAGTGGTTAAGAGCACAGATGGCAGAGCCCGGAAGCCTGGCCCTCACTCCGCTGCACCAGCTCCCGGCTCAGGAACGTTCTGGACTTGCCGCCCGGGGCTGTGGGAGCAGAGCTATTGGATCAGTATCTGGCGATGGATGGTGAGGGGCGTGGAGCGCTTGCCGTGAGGAAGAGGATGCGGGTCTTACATCCGTGGGAATCTCAGGAGGTGGGGGAGGCAGTCAGGTGAGGCTCTGCACACAGCTGGGACCGTGCTGGGCCGGGCAGGGAGCAAGATGATGTCCCCGTCTTCTGGGGTGACATCAAGGGAGGGACGAAGGCAGCAGGGTGAGGCAGGATGAGAGGAGGCATGGGACTGGCCAGGGACACCGTGGAGATGGGTGGGGCCTGATGGGCGGGGGTGACAGGTGGGGTGGGAGCAGCTCCCCAGGTGCCCTCAGGCTCCCCCCTCTCTGCAGGCCCTCTTCAGGTGCCCCCTCTCCCCGCAGGGATTTCTTGGGGGTGGTTCTCACATCCTCCTGGTGGCATCCTCAGCCCCTTTCTGCTCTGGATTCCCTGATCTGGGGGGCTGGGGTGGCAGCCGCACATCTCCAAGGGCGCCCTGATTTTCTCACACTCGATTTTGAATTGAAAATTAACTGAGAACCCCGCTTTCCAGGCAGATGAGCTGGGCTCCAGACCACTGGTCTGTCACTAATTCCAAATGCCGTCCCTCCTTTACTCGGGGTTTCTGAACATAATTCCCACTCCCCATCTCCTGGGCTGGCTGGCGTCTGCGAGCCCTCCCACGCAGTCTGTGCGAATTGCACTTACGGTGTGCCAGGCCCTGGGGGTGCAGAGATGAAAGTGACTTAAGCCTGCATCGAGAAGCTCGTTCTAGAGGGAGACAGACACGCAGAGACTCCCCGTCCATCCGGGTGGGGCTGGGTGATCAGGAGAAACCCCGCTGCCCAGCCCGTGAGTCCCTTGCAGGCTTCCTGGGGACGGGCTCCCACGTAGGTGATAAGCAGAGAGGTCCCGGGACTTTGAGGGGGGCTTTGGGAAGTCAGCTGACCAGGCGGGCTGAACGTGGAGGTCACGGGCATCCTTAGCATGCAGTGGGGTTGGGGATTGTGACGGGGGCCAGAGCCCTGAAGGAGGACCGGTGGAAGGTGAAGGACTGGATTGAGGATGCTGATGAGAGAGGGACAGAGCAGGGCCATCAGGGGGATGGGGAACTGGGAGGGCCCTGAGCATCTCTGGTGGATGGCCAGGGCAGAGGCTCCCATGTGGGAGCACAGGGGATGGGTGGGGAGCATCTATAAGGGCAGGCAGGGAGGGATCTGAGGAGGTGCCAGCAGGGAGAGGGTGCCCACCACGTGTGGAGCTGGGATGCGTTGCTTTGACTCAAATTGCACTGCTTGGCCAGTGGTGTGTGTCCAGGGCAGGTTTCGGGGAAGGAGAGAGGTGGGTGGGGGACTGAGGCAGGGCGCTGCCCCACCTGCATCTCCCATCCTCGGGCCCCTGCAGCACCGCCACCATCCCCCATGTGTGCCAGGGGCTCAAGACACATCCCACAAGATCAGTCAGTCACATGACATTCCCCAAGAAGTGCAGGGCTCCATGGGAGAATATATAGTAACAACTTCTGTTCAGGGAGAAAGACCACATTGCTGAGCACGAGATTCGGGGATGGAACAGCCTGGCGATGGCAGTCACGGGGATTGCACCCCAAAGCACTCAGATAGCGGTCAATGCTAATCAGTTACTAAAAAAGACACGGCACTGTGGTAATAGGAGGCTAACCAAGAATAGCTCCCAACCCTACATCAGATAATACCATGGACAGCTCAGGAAAACTAAGCACAGCTCAGAAAGGCTGAGAAGGGGGTGTGGCACAGGATGGCACCCCAGGGCCTAGCGTGGACTCCAGACCCTGCCAAGACCAGAGTCAGCCTTCACGGAAGAGAAGCTGGTCTCTCCACCTGAGACCAAGCCAAGGCCCAGACTACTGGAGCTGAAGGATGCTTGGATCTGGGCTTGCAGAATCTCATTGCCCAGCTGCTCAGGTTGGTTTCAACAGCCAGCAGATGGTCCTCTTAAGAGCTGGCAGTGTGCTGTCCTTGGTGCTGATGCACTGCTGGGTCTGCCCCACGGTTGGCCACCCTGCCCCACTCTGGGTGCAGTCAGGCCAGCAGGTCAGCGAGCCTGCGCTAGACTTTGGCCGAGGGGTTACTTCTCAGGACAGTGCTCGGGGCACCATGTCAGGTAGGAGGGAGGTTGTTGTTCGGGGCGTTGCCTGTTTGCCCTCCTTGGTCAATCCTCCTCTTCATTGGCCCGAACACTTGCAAACGGCCTCTGATTCTGCCTCTGGGACCTATTGGCCCACTCTGACTTCTGGTGCAGCCCTATCCCTCCCCTCACCCTTCCCACTTAGACTTTGGATCTCACGCTTCCCCTCAAAGCAGCCCTTGGTGCCGGCTGGGAGACCTCTGTTCCTGACCTTCACTTCCAGAGCTTCTTGGTCTCTGGCCGTGGAGGGGTATGCACTGACACAGACTCACCCACCCAAGTGTCTTCCTCAGAAGGGCTCAGACCCAGACCACCCCACACCCAAGCCAGGTCTCTGGGTACCTCTGAGTTCCTCTGGCTACTTCTGCTGCTGCTTTCTTCTCTAGTCATTGAAAATAGATGCTCTTCCTTGCTGTCATCTATTCCCTTCTACATTCATTCATTCGTTTATTCATTCATGGGGACCCAAGTATATAAAAGATAGCATGCTGGTCACTTTTAGAAATATGACTGTTAATTTCAAGAAAGGAGGGATAGTCTAGCCATTCACCAGTCCTCAAAACCCGCTCCAGACACAAGAGTAGTGGCGGGTCAGGGTGCTTCTTGCTGCATTGGATTTGCAAATCACGGGAGATGTCATGAAGTGGAATTGCTGCCCGAGGTTTTTCTTGCCTAATATCCTATTAATATTTAATCTCCAACCCTCTTTTAAATGCCAAGAAAAATGAAATCAGATGAATTAAGCCAAAGGTTTCCAAGTCACCTAAAATATGGGCCGTTTGGCCCATATTCAGAGATCATGGCCTGGTAATTTTTACAGTATTTGTGGGAACATTGATTTCTCTTCTGCACCACAGTTATAATGATCAAGTTCCAAAAAAAGACTTTTACATACAAAGCAATATTGTTCAGCCCTAAAAAAAAAAGGAAATTCTGACACCTGCTACAACGGGGATGAACCTTGAGGCCACTATGCTGAGTGAAATTAGACAGTCACAAAAAGACAAATCCTGTATGATTCCACCCAGTGAGGTACCTAGATTAATTAAATCCATAGAGACAGAAGTGGACTGATGGTTGCCAGGATAGGGGTGGGGGGAATGGGGGTTAGTGTTTAAAGGGGACAGAGCTTCCGTTGGGGATGATGAAAAGTTCTGTGGCCGGATGGTGGTGATGATTGCACATCAGTGTGAATGAACTTAATGCCACTTAATTGTCCACTTAAAATTGGTTAAAATGATACATTTTATTTTATGTATATTTGCCACAATAAAAAAAAAAAAGAAAGAAAAGGCTCTTGTCTCATTAACTGGCCTGAGCCAATTTGAATCATCTAAAACTAAGTTGAGCCAGTCTGAGCCCATGAAGGGGCAGAGGAGTGGTGGATACCAGATTATTAATCCTGCTGGGCTTTCACATAGGTCATGCAGACCACTGGGTTATGTAAAATGGTTGAGCTCATACCATGTTAGTATCATTAAAAGAAGAATATGTTGTCAAATGTACCATGAAAATACTCTCTCTCCTCATCCTCAACTTTAAGGAAACCAAGATGTTCTATTTTGCGTATTCATGATAGTTGAGCAGGTAGATTTAATAGAAGCTTACTGGATGGTTGGGCTCTCCTTTACACATTAGCTGGTTAAACTTGTTTTTCAAATTAGGAGTCATAGGACTTAGTGTTGGCAGCCATAGGCAGTTCCATTGAGTTGTTTATTATTTAGGACTAATAGTATTGATTGGAATGGAGAACTCCTTCCCGTATCGAGAGAGCAGAGAGCTGGTCTTGGCAGTTCCGTGCTGGGAAGGGCAGTCTCTATAGACAAGTGGGAGTTAAATATGGGAAGTGCCTCGGAGCTGGAATTCGAACATTGACTTAGCATGGTCATCTGGTTTCTTCTGACCTGGGTGCCTTAGTGTCATCCATTTATCTGATGCCATGCTCGCTCTCACAGAACGTGTGTGGGGTGCGCTCTAGGCTGAGGGTGGGGAGCAGCTGGGGGAACAGGGAGGGTCTCGGGGTTCCCGGGAGCCCCCGGCCTGAGCCTGCCATAAGGCCAAGAGATTGCTCTTCCCTTTGGAGGGTCACTGTCGTTAAACTGCTCACACAGGGCTTCTCACCTTGCAGTTAGCGGGGGCCGGGGTGTTTGTAGCAAGCTGGTGGAACCCGTGGGAAAAGCAGCCTGCTGGCCCCCAGCTACGGATGCAGAAGGGGTCATGGAGCTTTTCTCCTTTGAGAATTGAGCTAAATCAAACATGACACTCCCCGTTTCTGTAGCTCTGCCTGCAGTGATGGGGCTCCCTCCTTCCCCACGAGGGAATACGACTGACATCCCAGGTGCGAGGCTGGTGCCTGGGACGGAGGAGTGTCTGAGGTCCTGCTGCTGCTGTCTGGGTGGTCTGCCTCCTTCCCCTGGCCCACCCTCCTCCCCTTGACCTTTGTGTCCCTCAGGAGGGCTGGTCCTGCATAAGCTGGTTGTGACCTTCGTGCAGGGGTCTAGTGCTGAGCTGAAGGGGGTATCAGAGGCAGAGGCAGTGTGTTTTAGATCTGTCGAGGGCTCTGCTTACTCTTTCTTTCCCTGTTACTTTAAAATTGTAGCTATAGACACATAGCATGAAATTTACCATTTTGGCCATTTTAGAGTGTACAATTCAATGGCATTTAGCACAGTGTTGTACAACCACCACTATTTAGTTCCAGAACATTTTCATCACCCCAAAAGGAGACCCCATACTTATTTGGCAGTATCAGTCCCCAATCTCCCCTCCTTCTAGCCCCCAGTAATGACAAATCGACTTCCTTCCTGTGCAAGCAGACCCCCTGAGATACTGTGGTTTGGTTCCAGACCACTGCAATAAAGTGAATGTCTCAATAAAGCAAATCACAAATTTTCTGATGTCTCAGTGCATCTAAAAGTTATGTTTACGCTATACTGTAGTCGATCAGGTGTGTAATAACATCTGAAAAACAATGTACACACCTTAATTTAAGAGTACTTTATTGCTAAAAAATACTAAGCATCGTCTGAGCCTTCAGGGAGTCGTAATCTGTTTTGCTGGTGGAGGGTCTTGCCTCGATGCTGATGGCTGCTGGCTGATCAGGCTGGTGGTGCCTGAAGGCTGGCTGGCTGCGGCAATTTCTTAAAATGAGACGACAGTGAAATTTACCCCATCGATGGACTCTTCCTTTCACAAATGATTTCTCTGTCTCATGCAGTGCTGTCTGATAGCATTTTACCCACAGTAGAATTTCTTTCAAAACTTGAGTCAGTCCATCCAATTTTGAAATTCTCCTGCTGCTTTATCAACTAAGTTTATGTAATATTCTAAATTCTTTGTTGTCATTTCAACAATCTTCACAGCATCTTCACCAGGATTAGATTCCTTCTCAAGAAACCACTTTCTTTGCTCATCCATAAGAAGCAACTCCTCATCCATTCAAGTTTTATCATGAGAGTGCAGCAATTCAGCCCCATCTTCAGGCTCCACTTCTAATTCTAGTTCTCTTACTGTTTCCACCACATCTGCAGTTACTTCCTCCACTGAAGTCTGAATCCCTCAAAGTCATCCGTGAGAGGTGGAGTCAACTTCTTCTAAATTCCTGTTAATGTTGATATTCTGACCTCTTTCCAAGAATCACAAATGTTCTTAGTGCCATCTAGAATGGTGAATCCTTTCCAAAATGTTTCAATTTACTTTGCCCAGATCCATCAGAGGAATCACTGTCTATGGCAGCTGTAGCCTTCCAAAATGTAAATATTTCTTAAATAATAAGATTTGAAAATTGAAATTCCTTCTTGATCCATGGGCCGCAGCATGGATATTGTCTTAGCAGGCATGAAAACAACATGAATCTCTTATATCTCCATCAGAGCTCTCGGGTGACCAGGTGCATTGTCAGTGAGCAGTAATATTATGTGCATTGTCAGTGAGCAGTAATATTTTGAAAGAAATCTTTTTTTTTCTGAGCAGTAGGGTCTCAACAGTAGGCTTAAAATATCCAGTAAACCATGTTGTAAATAGATGTGCTGTCATCCAGGCTTTGTTGTTCCAGTTGGAGAGCACAGGCAGAGTAGATTTAGCATAATTCGTAAGGGCCCTAGGAATTTTGGAATGGTAAATGAGCATTGGCTTCAACTTAAAGTCACCAGCTGTGTTAGCCCCGAACAAGAGAGTCAGCCTGTCCTTTGAAGCTTTGAAAGGACTGACTTTTCCTCTCTAGCTATGAAAGTCCTAGATGGCATTTTTCCAATAGAAGGCTGTTTCATCTACATTGAAAAGTTGTAGTATAGAGTAGCCACCTTCATTAATGATCTTAGCTAGATCTTCTGGATAACTTGCTGCAGCTTCTACATCAGCACTTGCTGCTTCAGCTTGCACTGTTATGTCACGGAGGCGGCTTCTTTCCTTAAACCTCATGAACCAACCCCTGCTAGCTTCAGATTTTTCTTCTGCAGCTTCCTCACCTCTCTCAGCCTTCAGAGAATTGAAGAGAGTTAGGGCCTTGCTCTGGATTAGGCTTTGGTTTAAGGGAATGTTGTGGCTGGGTTTGATCTTCTATCCAGATCACTACAACTTTCCCCATATCAGCAGTAAGGCTGCTTCACTTTCTCATCATTCATGTGTTCACTGGAGTAGCACTTTTAATTTCCTTCAAGAACTTTTCCTTTGCGTTCACAATTAGGCTGCTCTTTAGTGTAAGAGGTCTAGCTTTCGGCCTGTCTTTGCTTTCCATATGCCTTCACTAAGCCTAATCATTAGTTTTTGACTTAAAGTGAGAGACATGAAACTCTTCCTTTCACTTGAACACTTGGAGGCCACTGTATGGTATTAATTGGCCTAATTTCAGTATTGTTGTGTCTCAGGGAATAGAGAGGCCCAAGAAGAGGGAGAGAGAGGTCAGTGGAGGAGTCAGAACCCACACATTTATCAGTTAAGTTCATTGTCTAATATGAGCGTGGTCTGTGGTGCCCCAGACAATTACAATAGTAACATCAAAGATCACTGATCACCATAACAAACATAATAATCATGAAAAAGTTTGAAATATTGCGCAACTTACCAACACGTGACACAGAGACACAAAGTAAGCAAATGTTGTTGGAAAAATGGCACCAATAGATGAACTCAACACAGGGTTGCCACAAACCTTCAATTTGTGAATAACACAATATCTGCAAAGCACAGCAAAGTGAAATGCAATAAAACAAGGTCTCTCTGTATAGATTTGCCTGTTTGTAGACATTTCATCTAAATGTAATCATATAATATGTGGCCCTTTGTGTCTGGCTTCTTTCACTTAACATGATGTTTTCAGGGTTCGCCCGTGTTGTAGCGTGTATCACGACCTCATTCCTTTTCATGGCTGAATGATGTTCCATTGAATGGATATACCACATTTTGTTTATCCATTCATCAGTTGACAGACATTGGGTTGTTTCCACCTTTTGACTGTTGTGAATCATGCTGCCATGACCATCCCTGTACGTTTTTGTGTAGACACCTGCTTTCAGCTCCTTTGGGTCTACACCTCAGAGTGGAATTGCTGGGTCACATGGGCATTTAATGTTTAACTTTGTGAGGTATCACAGACTGCTTTTCACAGCAGCTAGACATTTTACATTCCCACCAAAAACGCATCAGAATTCTAGTTACGCTCAAATTAAAAAAAAGGAACAGCCTGAACGAAGCCTTGATGGCATGGCATCTGGACGCACCATTGTTCAAGGGTGGCTTTAGTTGACCTGTGTGTTTGTTAATACCCTGGCTGGCCCCACAGAGTCTGAGGCAGCAGGACCACTGAGTTATGCCTTGGTGCTGGTCGGGAAGCTGTCCTGGGCCTAGACCTTTGTTATGTGCATCTTCCCGTCCTGAATGCGGGTGCCCAGGGTGGTGCAGGACACAGAGCAGATGCCTGCTCGACTGGCCATGTGGACGCAGACTCTGGGCAGTGCTTGACGAAGGATGGAAACGTAGATGCCAATGAAAAATCTGGTTCTGCTCAAAAATGCTAGTCCCCCGGGTACCACCTGCCCCTCCTGGGGCCCTGTGAAAAAAGAGTGAATGATGGAATGGAGAAGTGATGGGGCCCCGGGGGCAGTGGCGGAGAAAGTTTTAGTGGACGAGTCTCAGAGAACAAGGCCAGGCCCCGAGTGGCTTCCCCAGTGCCTCTTGTCATGATTCTCGTAAGCCAGAGATCAGCTTCAAAAAGATGCGATCATCCCCAGAGGGATAACTATGATAAGAATAAAGACTTTATCCAAGCTCTCCTCCTCCTGCAGATAAATATCACAGAGTGACCTGAATCGTAAGAGGAATGGGAGAAAAAGAACAAATTTGTCATTTTTCGGAGCCATCTATTTGTCAGGGGATGGATTGGAGGGCCTTTGAGAGAAGACCTGGAGGGCGCTGATCAGACCATCAGTGGCCCTGTGGGTTACGCTCTCAGCTTGGCCCCACGGGAGCATCCTCAGTGTTGCTGCCCCAGCTGCCCCTCCTGAGCTGGAATGTCCGATGAGTCAGGCTGACCGATGCCTTTGAAAACAGAGCAAGAAACAACTCCTGGAGAACACTCCTGCAGCACTTGGGGTTTCTCTTACTCGGAGTTGTGTCTGGGGGCAGATAGGGCAGTCCAGCGGCTTCCTTGGCTTTGCGTTCATGCTATCTGTCCCTCACTGAGCTCCCCTCCATGTCACTCACGTGCTTGTCATTCAGGACAGCGCTCGGAAACACGCAGCTTTTGTTCCAGATGGTGTGAGCGGGCGTGTGCTTGTTTGCTGTTATTCCATCTGAAGCCATGTGGGGTATATTGCCAGATTTTCAGTTTAATCCAGCAGACACAATCAGAATTGACACATTAAAAAAATCCTAGCTTTAATTTCCCTAACTAGAGCCAAGATATTTATTCGAACGATTTATTCAAATTAGTGTATTTTTCTTACAAGCAAGTCATCTCTGCCCTGAACAGCTGTCCCTGGTCCTGGCATTTTGTGACCAGCCTGTGCCATCACATCGTGCTCTGGTCTCCGGGCTCCATGGAGTGGGGTTCGGGGGGTCCCCACTGCATTAGCATATTTCAGGTCACATGTTTCACTCACCCCTCCCCCCCAGCAATGGCTGATGGGGGTTCCAGTGGGTGGCACCGAGAACGCCCCACTACAGGTACTTGATGAGGGATGTGGCCCTCCCATCCCTGTTGGCATCTTATTTTGAGGTGTGCCTGGCTGCTGTACCGTGGGGAGGGCACAGAAGGATTTAAACAACATCTCCCTCTAAGATCCATATGGGCCTCTAACCATGTTCATTTCAGATCCTGTGTCCCCTGCTGCCAAGCCCCCCACCCTGGCCCCTGAGATGAAAATTTGAGCACCAGATGGACTCTCCCAAGAAGAAGCAGCACAAGCCGTCCTCCTGCCTCTCTGGAAACAACCCCAGCTGTTTATTATGAGATGCAGTTGTCATGGTGATGAGTGGTCGGAGGGAGTTAGAGAAAATGTTGGCCTGGAGGGAAGGGTCGAGCCTGTGGAAGCTTTGGGGAGAAGCTGCCCTTGTACGTGGACCTGAGACCTTGTGTTGCCTGTGGTCACCACGTGCTGTGGCCCCACACTGAGTTGTCTGGGGGATGGTGTAGGGCACTGACTTCCAGCCTGGGTTCCCCTGGCCAAGCCCGAACTGCGTCCCCCAGAAGGGATACCTCTTCCATTTGCCAGAGACACCCAACACAAGGCCAGCGGCGGTCCTGGTGTTGCCGTTTCCCACTATGTATTCGGCACCTTGATGACAGTCTGTTGCCCCATATTATGGTCCTCTTTCTGCCAGAAAAATTCGGTTCTATCCCAACCTGTAACATTTGTAGAAGGAGTGTTATCTTAGTCCTTTTGGGCTGTTAAAACAGAATACCATAAGCTGGGAGACTTAGAAACAACAGACATTTACTTCTTAGTTCTGGAGGCTGGAAGTCCAAGATCAAGGTGCTGGCAGCTTTGATGTCTGGTGAGAACCCACTTCCCTAAACAGCCATCTTCTTTTACATCCTCACGTGGCAGGAGGGGCGAGGGAGCTCTCTGGGATCCCCTTTATAAGGGCACTAATCCCATTCATGAGGACCCCACCCTCATGAGCTCATCTAATCCTAATGACCTCCTAACAGCCCACCTCCTAATACCATTGCCCTGAGGGTTAGGTTTCAACATATGAATTTTGGCAGCGGGGGGTGGGGGGACACACAAATATTCAGTATGTACTAGGTGTGGTTGACCTCGTTTTCATTTTTCAGTTGATTGGTTGGTTTCTTTGGGGTTTTTGGAGTTTCCTGGTGCCTGTTCGGCTCCTTGTAAGGCAGTGCAGGCCTTCAGGAAATGAAGTTTGTGAACTCAGCCTAGGGACGGTTAGAAATTTCGCAAACAAGAAGGTAAAATACTGATGTGCTCTAAGTGGACCTTGAAATTAGGAGGTATACAGGACAGCAGAGGGTTGTCTGGGGCATTCCCACATTAGAGCCTTACTTAAGGCGGACGGGAGCACCCCTTGAGGTGAGAGACCCCTTTGGACATTACAGGAGGTTTTTCCTGGTGTGTCTTGTCCACAGTGGGAGGTGCAGAGCCAGTAGGGCTGTGGCAGGATTAGGAGTTCGGGAAGAAGCCTGGCTCCCGTGGGACCCTGGCAGGAGTGACTCCTTCAGGCTCAGCCCTGCAGGAAGGGGCGCTGTCTGCTCAGCTTGGGCAGCATGGATCCATGGTGGGTAGATTAGACCTGAAAGGAGAAGGATGGGGCCAGACCTGAAAGGAGGGCTGTGATGGGTGGAGCAGGGGACCCCAGAGCCCCGCCTCGGGACAGACCAGAACAGCGGGGCCAGGTCAGGGCCCACTGGCTCCGTCTGGGGGCTCACGGGGCTTTGGGGTAGGGGCAGTCCTTTGGGCTTCCAGCAAGGAAGAGGGGACCAAGCAGACATCTGACTCTCCTGGCCCCAGCTGTGCCCTGCACCCCCTGTGCTCCGGGAAGGCCTCATTTCTTCCTGTGGGTTGAGCGACCCCAGATTGCTCTCGGGATGTGGCACAAATCTGCCCAGTCCTTAATGCCCAGACAGCTTTGTCCACCTCCTGTCTGAGCCATCCCCTCCATGCCCACGGCCTCTGAAGCCCAGTGGTACCTGCAGTCACGGAGAGGATGCTCAGCTAGAATCCCTGGTCTGCCTGGTGCACAACCCCCCTGTTCCCTTCAGGGCTAGGACAGTGGGCCTGGGTCTTTTCATTTTTCTCTAACCCCCGCACAGAGATCTAATGAAGAGTCACAGGCCATGACAGTAACAGTCTAGGGCAGGGAAGACACGACACATGGCTGTGCTGCTTGAGGCTGTGGGTACCTGGCCATTCCTGTCCACACCTGGAGCCTCAGTCCTCTTACCTGTAAAGCAGGAATGGGCACATCCATCTCATATGGGAAAGAATGTGATTCATAACGTTACTTATTTATAAATAAACATAATGTAAATATGAGTATAATGTGTATGTAGTTCATAATATAAATTTATTTATTTATAAATAAAACTTACTAATGTCATTGGCATAATCATATTGTTACTGCTTGATAATCTATTTCCAGAAAGTTCTGGAACTCGATTTAAGATGCTGGCTCACCAGAGCCTCCTTTGGGGTTTGGACAGTGATTTCAGTGCTTGGATCTGGAGAGATCTCCTGGATAGTACAGGGCACTAAGTAGAGAAAATATACCTAAACTTTACATTTTGTTCATCGAAGTAAGAGGAATTTTGGTTTGATGTCTTCTTTAAGAGAAGACTTATGACATGTCCTTGGGGCATTTTTTCCTCTAGTAGTAGATTGACTAATTTGCACTAACTAAGGAATTTAGATTTTTGAATTTGCATTGAACTAAGAATTTAAGTTTTTTAGAAATATAATTTTAACCCTTGGACGCTCTTCTTGGGAATGTAAAATGGCTTAGCTGTTGTGGAAAACAGTATGGTGGTTCCTCAAACTATAAAAAATAAAATTACCATATGATCCTGCAGTCCTACTTCTGGGTATATATATATACCCCAAGAACTGAAAGCAGGAACTCTGAGAGATATTTGTACACCCGTGTTTGTAGCAGCATTATTCACAACAGCCAAAAGGTGGACGCAACCCAGGTGTGCGTGGACTGATGAATGGATAAACAAAAAGTGGTCTATATAAACGGTGGAATATTATTCAGCCTTAAAACGGAAGGACATTCTGACACCTGCTACAACATGGATGAACCTTGAGGACATTATGCTCAGTGAAGTAAGCCAGTCACAAAAAGACAAATCTTGTATGACCCCACTTGTATGTGCTCCTTAGAGTAAATTGATAGCGGCAACTGGTGGTTGCCGGGGGCTGGTGGTGGGGTGGGAATAGGGAGTTAGTGTTTGATGGGGACAGAGTTTCAGTTTTGTAAGATACAAAGAGCTCTGGAGATGGATGGTGATCGTTGCATAATAATGTGAAAGTACTTAATGCCACTGAACTGTACACTTACAAATGGTTAAGATGGCAAACTTTCTGTTATATGTATTTTACCACAATTAAAAATAATAATAAACAAGAAATTAGAAAATATGATTCAAATAACTTTTTAGAAGTATAAAAGTATACATATTATTGGCAGAAAAGTTAAATTATATCTGTATGCACACACACATACCTATATACACATGCATTTTATAAAATTGTATCATATTGTATCTCCAGTTTTGTGTCTTGGTTTATTTTTCTTTTTTTAAAGTTAAATTTTTTATTTTTTATTTTTGTATTTTTATTTTTTCTCACATGTGAAAACACCATCTTTGTCTTTAACTTCCCGGTTTCCAGGTTTGCAATGGTTTGGAGCAGCCAAGGAAGCAGCAGCGCTCTGATCTCAATGGCCCTGTTGACAATAACAACATTCTAGAGGTAATTTTTCCAAGGAAGAGAGTTCTGGCCCAGGGCCCTGATGTGGGAGCTGCCCACCCTGTCTTCATGGGCTCGCCCTCTCCACCATGTTCTTGTCCCGCCCAGTGCCTGGGGGAGGGGGGTCCCATCAGGCAAAGCCCGGTGGCCCTGCAGGAGGAGGAAGGGAAGGCCCTTTCCTGTTGACTCAGACCCACACCACGGTGTGCCCATGTGTTGCCTTTGGTGCGTGGGGGTCATTGGTGCTCCCCGATTTGACAGAAACTCATTTTACCCCATTATCTGACGGTCATGTTCTAAAACAGGATTACTCAAGGGTGGCACCATTGACATTTGGGGCCAGATCCTTCTTTGTTGTGAAGGGCCATTCTTTGCACTACAGGGTGTTTAGACACATCCCTGGCCTCTACCCACTAGATGCTAGTAACAGCCCTCCTCCCCAAGTTGTGACAACCAAAAATGTCTACAGAAATTGCCGTATGTCCCCTTGGGGACAAAAATCACTTGGGTTGAGAACCACGGTTCTAAACCAACAATGTGGTTTTAAAATACAATCCCATGTAAACTTTCACTGCCATGATGGGGAGGTTATTAGAATGAGGCCTTAAGCAAGTTATTTCCCTTTTCTGGATAACATGGTTTGGATGAGATTTTCTAACTTGGATGAAATAACTGTGGCCACCCATGCAGTGGCATCTGATCTCCTTCCTTGCTTTTAAAGATGTGCCTGGAAATTCTCATGCCCACCGGTTAGGGAAACACTGGGTGTATTCCTTCTAGCAGTGACATGCTAATCTGGTTTTAGCTGATGGCCTTTTGTACCCCAGGTTTTCCATGAGAATTGGTTACATGTACCCCACCCAAACATCATGGCGCCGGAAAGACACTGGTTTGCTGTAAGGAGCTGACTTCTTGAGAAGACCAGTCATAATTAATTAATTATGGTAATTAATCATCTTAGGCTAGATCTTATGGGCCAACTACTTAAACCTATTGTGTGTGTGTGTTTTCATATTTCCTAACAGACAAAGAAGGTGGCATCATTTCCAAGTTTTGTGGCTGGTAAGTGACTGAATTTTCTCTCTTAGGGGGCAGTTGACATATTTTCACGTCAAAGCAAATGGGACTTTGACTTTTGGTTTTCTCCTGCAAAGCTTGTGTAGAAAACACACCTTCAAGGGGAAGGCAGTTCTACAATAAGGCAAGGTGCTCGGCCCCATGTCATCAATGGGAGGCGAGAAGATCCAATTGATTAGGGAACAGGAAACCATCCCATTTAATTACACTTTCAGTAATGGCCTCACACATGACACGATGATTGAATTAATAGATTGAAATGTCTCTGTATAAGCTGCTAATTACGATCTAACACTTTTGATTAGGGTGGATATAATTGCATCCAAATTCAGACTGCTAGTTTTTTTTTTAAAGACTCATTTCCTTCCACTCTCCTGTCTCTTTTGAGGAGGTTAATATTGCATTTTAACATTCAATTAAAAAAAAAAAAACCCAGCTGATCTGTTCTGTGTCACTTTTGGTGTGGGGAGCACTCCTGCTTGGCTGTTGTCTGAAGGGCATCAGAGAACCCCCGGCAACTCCTTTAGAACTCCCTCCAACCACATGGTAAAGAGCCTCTTAAAAGTAGGATCTTTGCTTTGCCAGGAGGCTGATTCCTGCTCTTGCTAGTGGGTTACAATAAACAATGTGAAGTTTATTAATTCTTTCAATAAGCTGGTAATTGATTTTTATGAATATTTATGGGAGCAAGGTAAATTAATCTTCAGAAATAAATGACTTTAGACTTTTGCTACCCTGGTTTTCTTTTTTACTATAGAACTAAAAGAACCTGGGAAACTGAAGCCCTCAAATTCCCTTTCAAGGGACTGACTGGTTTAAATCAGGCTAGCCCAATTCAAACTGGTTAAAAGTGAATTCACTGGCTCAACCTGGTTGCAACTGGTTCCACGTTATACTGGCTCGGTGTTGTTCCAGCTGGATAAAAACCAGTTTTGAACTGTCGGAACCAATATTACACAATTCAAATAGCCTTGACCCCATTTTGACCAATTCCAGTAGGCTCAGATGGATTTTGCTCAGCAGTTTACATGTGGTTTGGGGTACATTTTAGCTGGTTCAGACTGGATCACACTGGTTTTCATCAGGTCACAGTAGATTATGATGATCCCAATCCAGCCTGCTAGTGTGGTTGTTCCAGGACCCAGTGACTGGCAGGACCCAGCATCTCCTTCATAGGGGGGATGTGTTACATCCCAGCTCCGGTCTCCTTGGTGATCAGGATGCCGGGATGGGGCTATGCCAGTCCACTGGTCTGGTGATGGAGACTCTTGTGGATCCAAGAAGCTCACTTTTCTTTTTTTTTTGTTTGCCTACTCCACGCGGCTTGCGGGATCTTAGTTCCCTGACCAGGGATTGAACCCGGGCCCCCCCCGCAGTGAAAGTGCCGAGCCCTAACCACTGGACCTCCAGGGAAGTCCCAAAGCTCACTTTTCAACATATTTCATGGCGCCATTTGGGCAGGACTCCCTCAAACTGTCTGGGGGGATGATTTGCACATGAAGCTCCCCTGGCTTGAATCAGCTTCATACCTGCAGGGAGGGGAGGGGGAGGGACCGGGAAGCAGAGTCAGTGCCTAGGTGCCCCGAGTCATACCTCTAGCAGTCAGACTTCCAGAAGACTCCCTGCTCTGTACCAGCTGACTGTTATAGACCACATCAAAACAGCTGCCTCCAACCAACCCAGACTGGCTAAGGCTGCTTGTGACCAGCTCGAACCAGTGTGGACCGCCGTACTTTAGAGTGTCCTATAGAAGAGAAGCCCTTCGACTGTTATGAAAACGTAGCGATCTTAAAGCAAACACACACCCCTTCATAGCAGAGGATTCATATTCAACAAAGACTTGAAGGACCAAAAGTCTGACTCAGGAACAGGAAGAGATAATGATGAAACACCCTAGGATGGAATGAATGTGGGGAAACCACCCCCAAATTAGACACCTTGATCAGTTAGGAATGCGTTTCCATGCACCTACTGGGAGCTTGTCCAAACAGGGAAGCTTGTTGTGTACAGAGGTCCAGAGGCGAGTGGCTCCTGGCTCCATGGGTTCGTGACACGGGGATCGGCCTTCTCCTCGGGCGGGTCACCTCAGCCCCACCCAGTGTCCGTATCCTTCCGGACACCACTTCCTGTTCCTGGCAGGAAGCAGAGAGAAAAGGGCAAAAGTCCACACCAGCCGTGGTAGAGATGGGAAAGATGGTGACTGCGTCTCGATGGAAGATGCATCCTTGGGGGGTACAAAGCTTTGGACTTCCCATGGAGGGTGCCTTGTAACCGGATGTGTCCCTCGAGGGGCCCCTGGAAGCTGTACCCATGGAGTGAGTGTAAGAGATGTTGTCTCCTGGGACACTGGGACGGCTCCACACACCCTCCCTGATGGGCGTTTCTTACCCTCGTGCTCGAGGCGAGCCCCTGGGCGGCTGTGTGGACGCTGCGTGGACTCTCGGAAGAATCCAGCCGACAGACTGTGCGTCCTGCCTTTTTCCCTCTGAGGAGGCAGCCCCACGTCTGGCTGAACTTAGGAGCCCTCGTGACTCTGAGTGTTTAGTTGAACCTTAAAGTCCCTGATGACCTCTTTGTCTCCCATCGGCCAGAGATGTGCCAGTGACTGCACCCTGAACCTCAGGGTTGCCTGGACCACTGGGCTTCCAGGAAGGAGGGGAGCAGGTCTGGAGAGGGGGCTGGAGGGGACATGCCCTCGGTGTCGGCCACACCCCGTCTGGCAGGCGAGCATTCCAAGTGCGGGGAAGTCTTCGGGCACGTTCAGTCCTGCGGCCCGAGGTCTCAAGGGCTGAGAAGACCCACTGTGACCTTGAGGAGGAGTGGGCCTTCTGCCAGCTCTGCACTGCGGGGAACCTTCCTGGAGCCTTGATGAGGGAGCGCCTTCAGTCCCAACTCATGCCTTACTTCACATCCTCTGTTGTTAGTAATAATGAAAGATGATAGTTAACAGTTACAGCGATGCCGTCTTCACGTGTCTCAGGCGCTGGGTGTGTGCCATTCCCTGTGCTGGGCCCTGTGCATCTCCTTCACGTCAGCCTAACTCACAGGTTAGGAAGCAGCGAGGCTCCTCCGAGGCCCCATGGCTGCCAAAGGGCGGAGCCGGGCCTTGGACGCACGTCTGGGTACTTGACAGCCCGCCCTCCTCGCCGAGCTGGTTTCCTGACTCCCTAATACGCCTTCATTCACCACCATCAGTAACGGGCCAGATAGTCCTTGTCAGCGCTACTCGGGCCCGGAACGGCGCTGATGCCTTAACCACGCTGACTCGGTGACCTCCTAGCAACCCCCAGGGACGGTGCTGCCACAGATGAGTAAACCGAGGCTTAGAGAGGGCGCATGGTCAGGTCGTCCCTGCACAGCCGGGGTGGGAACCTGGGCTGGGAACTGGTCTGGGGTCTGAGCTCGCCGCGCCCTGCTGGACTATCCAAGCAGCCGGCCGCGTGCAGCAGGAGCGGGGGCGCCTTCACCTGGTGAAGATGCACGGCTCCAGTTCTGGGGAGTCCACTGAGGATAACCTTCTGGATATAAGAGCTGCTGACCCCACTCAGACTCAGAGTCACCAAGTCATTGAGGGAAGAGCCCCCCCGGTGACCACCGTCTGTGGGAAGACGCTGGCCCTCTCGGACCCTCTTGGTTTGGAAGGTTGACACTGCAGGGTACCTGTGGAGGGTGGACCCCTGCACAGAGCTCTCCCAGCGTCCCGTGGGGAGGCATCCCAGGCGGCAAGGAGCAGCAGGAAGGCCAGGGTATTCCCTCCCGCGGGCCGTGGAGGTGGCAGCATGCGTCCACGGGGGCCAGAGGGTCACCTGCTTCTGAACGAGTATATGTGAAAGTCTAGCTTTTCTATCAAACCAGACATGTGCTTATTAAAACCCAAAGGCTGGTGCTGGTCTCGGGCGATGGACCCCACAGCAGCAGCTTCAGCACCAAACAAAGACTGATCGATGGTGTTCTGTTCCTCACACTGCTCTCCCCCTGGTCCAGCAGCCAAGGCTCCCGTGAGGTGTCCTGGACCACCCACACCCCACCAAGACCCTGGGCTCGTGCTCAGATGCCACTGGTCCTCCAATCCAGGGCCCCTTAAAGGGGTCCTTACACCCTGTTGTCTGAACCTGTCAATGTCCCACCCTGGGTGCTGGGAGATCACGGGGGCCTCATCCCCCGACTTCCAGGCCTCGGGCTGAGCTCACCTCACACCTTCCCTCTCTGAGGGGTCCTCACAGTGGTGATGAAGCCACTTGGCTATATTCATACACTGGGCACTTCAGATCTGAGCCTTGGTTTGCTCTTAAAGTAAGCAGTTGGGGTGAACCTGTCCAGATAAGACTCCTGAGTTGAAGGCAGCTCTCACCTCCTCCTTGTCAGCCTGTGACAGGGGCAGGGCTCCCGAGCCCAGAGCAGGCCTGGGTGGACACGTGGGCCCCCTGGGTCCGGGGTGCTATTGGCCGGAGGGTGGGAGTCAGAAGGGAGCGGAGCATTCCAAAGAGGGCTTAGGAAAACCAAAAAGACTTCTCCTGGTTAGAAAGAAACAAAACCATGTGAGATCTTGTCTCCAGTATTCCATTTGGTCAGCATGAATAGGGCTTGGACCTGTTTTTAAATGGGAACATTTATTCACCAATAGAGGTTTGTTAAGCTTTCTCTGAATAGTGCTTGGATCAAGCCAAGAGCCGTAAGATTGAAAAATGATTTCTACCCTGGAAATCCCTGTGGTACCTTCCCCTTTTCTATCTGCACATCCCAGACCCCTAATCCTTCTCTGCAGTAGAAGCCATTGTTAAATTTCCTGTGAATCATGCCAGAAATTTCCTGGACATATATAAGACTATACATAGAGCTTTTAATTTATTTTTTAATATTTTATTGAAGTATAGTTGATTTTAGACCTTTTTCTTAAAACAGATTTGGGCCACATGGGTCTGCACTTAGCTCTCTCACTTCTTGGTAGATTTCACTTCTTGATAGATTTCTTGGTAGAGACAACAACTATAAATTCACCTAATTATTCAAGTGGTAACACAGGAGTCAGTGACTCGGCCCTATGATGCCCTACGATGGGGTATTAATCAGCCCCCTCTGGACTGATGGTTACATGGTTTCCCCTCTGTGCAGCACTGAGCAGCCTCGTGGGTGAGTGCTTGCAATCAGGTGTGAGTTGAGTTATTTTGTTTTGGTTGCATTGGGTCTTCGTTGCTGTGCGCAGACTTTCTCTAGTTGTGTCGGGCTAGTCTTCGTTGTGGTGCATGGGCTTCTCATTGCGGTGGCTTCTCTTGTTGTGGAACACGGGCTCTAGGGGCGCAGGCCTCAGTAGTTGTGGCTCATGGGCTCTAGAGTGCAGGCTCAGTAGTTGTGGCACATGGGCATAGTTGCTCCACGGCATGTGGGATCTTCCGGACCAGGGCTCTAACCCGTGTCCCCTGCATTGGCAGGCAGATTCTTAACCACTACGCCACCAGGGAAGTCCCATGGTGTGAGTTGTTTTAGAAAAGCACTTCCTGGATAGAGCGGGGCTACAGGTTAGCATCACGCCTGCTTGGATAAAGATGACCAGATTGCTTTCCCAAGAGGTAGAGAGGTCACATGGCTCTCCATCATGTGTGAGCATGTGGGTCACCTGTACTGTGTGCCATCCCGCTGTTTGCTCTTAGTCCCAGGCTGATGGGTGGAAAGTGGTATCTTGGTAGTTTCACGTGCATATTTTTCATCAGAAGTGAATCCCAGATCCCATTTTCCTATGCTTATAAGCTGTTTGTGTTTCTTTCCCTGTGCATTGCATGTTTATTTCCTTTGCCCATCCCTCTATCAGATTTTTGGTGTTTCTTATTTATTTGTGCTGTTCTTTACATATAAAGGAAATTAGCCCTTTGATTTATATTGCAAAAGTGTCCCCCAGGTTACAGTTGTCTTTTGAATTTCTTTTTTTTGTTTTGTACATTTTAAAATTTGCTGAACATTTTATGTAGTCAAGTGTATTCATCATTTTCCTTTGAGGTTACTGAGTTTTTGAGATTAGTATGACCTTCACAGTCCTAAGATATTTTTAAGATAAAGTTTTCTTCTAGAGCTTTTATGATTTTAGTTTGAATTAATTAAATATTTGATTTATTTGGAATTTATTTTGGTATATGGATCCAGGAAAAGTTACATTTCAAATGAGACAGCTAACCAGTTGTGCCAAAGTTATTCAATGAATCTTGTTTTCCACTGGTTTGAAATGCAGCCTTCATCATACATGAAATTTGCCATGTACATGTAGGGCTGTTTCTGGATCTGATACACTGATTTGCCCACTCAGGTTCCCGAACCAGGCTGCTTGCTTTCCTAGATTTATGCTGCATTTTATTCCCTGGTACAGCTAGTTCTTCCCCTTGCCACCATCATTCCTGATCACAAATTCCCTGGATCCTCTTGCATATTTATTTTTCCATAGAAACTTTAGAATCAGTTTATCTAGTTATGCAATAAAAATTCCTATTGGTTTTTTAATTTGGCATGACATGCATTAAATTTATCTATGTAGGGGAAGTGTCAGCTTTACAATATAGAATCTTAGCCAGAAAAGGACTTATCTTTCCATTTATTCAAGCTTGTTTATCTTCATCAATAAAATTTTTTTCGTAAAAATCCAACACACGTTAGTTTATTCCTTGGTGTTTTATCCCTTTTATTGCTTTTGTAAATCTTATCTCTTGTTTCGTTATTTTTTTCTAACATATTACTATTTGTAGCTACAAAGAAAGCTATTGATTTTTTAATATATTAAATTTGGAACAACTGCCTTAATGAATTCTTTTCTTTTTTGAGTAGATTTTTAGTTGTTTTCTTGGGTTTTTCTTGGTACACAGTCATGCCGTCTGCAAATAAGAATGATTTTTGCTGCTTCCACTCTTGTTTTCTGTTACTTTGTCCTCTTGTCTAATTGATTGGGTAGAATACAAGGAACAATGCTATAGAATAGTGATTTCTTTTAAAATGATGCCTTTTGGGGAGGTACATCCTTTTAATTTTTTATCATAAAAAATTTCAAACTTATACAAAAGAAGAGAGAATACTATGATGAACTTCCTGTGCCCTTAGCTTCAGTCTCGACCTGCTCACGGCCAGTCTTGCTTCATCTACATCCCCACCCTCTCCTAGATTATTCTAAAGCAAACCTCAGATCTCACTATCCTCTTTAAATGTTTCGAATATGTATCTCTAAAAGATAGGAAGTTTGTGTTTAAAGATATTGCAATACTATTACCACAACTAAAATAAAATAATCATTTCTTTGTATCATTAAATCCCCAGGCAGTGTTTGCCTTTCCCCAGATTACAGTGTGCTTATCTGTATGAGGGTCCGGATGAGGGCCATGCATTGAGATCAGCTACGTGTCCCATTCTCTTATGTGTCTTATTTTATAGGTTCTCTATCCATCTCTCTTTTTTCTCATTTACAATATTTTTGTTGCTGCCCTTGTAGAAGAATCTGTATCATTTGTTTCGTGGAGTGCCCTGCAGCCTGGATTTTGCTGATTGCATCCTCCTGGGGTTATTGCTGTAAAATGTTGGGTGTTTAGATAAAGAGGCTTGATCAGATTTAGTCTGGTTGTTTGGGGCGAAAAACCCCAACCTTCATAGGTTTTGTGTTTTTCCATCAGGAGGCACATGCTGGCTCTTTGTTTCTCTCTTTGTAATATTAGCAGCCATTAATGATCATTGTCTAGACCCATCAATTGATTAGAGGTTGCAAAATGATGGTGCTCTAGTTCCATCATTTCTCATTTCTTCTTGATTATCTGGAGTTTTCCTCTGCAGAGAAACTTGCCCTCATCAAATATTCAGTTACCCAGAGTACAATTTATATAGGAAAAGCTAGTTAACTACTTGATTCCTTCTCTTTATTTAAAAAATTTTAAATTAATAAGTTTCCCTAACAACCTCTAAAGATCAGCACGATCAGGGACTCTAGGGTTGAAGCACGGTGGGCGTGTCACACTGTGTCGTGGATGTTATCCTTATTGGGGTTGAGGTTGTCCTGTCTTTGGCCAGTGGGAGCCTCCCGAGGTTGGTTCCCGAGTCCTGTCAACATGACCCCTGTCGTCTTTGGTAGCTTCCTTGCTTTCTAGTATGACTAGATATCCAGGCTCATCTTAAACACCTCTCGCTTCAGGACTAGGACAAGTTGTTTCTAACAGGAGCCCTGGGAAATCGTACTTAGAGACTATAATCTGCTCACTGTGGGTGCTCATTGCTACTGATTTGGTCAGAAGGGTAAGAAATGTATCTGTGGTGGGATGGCTCCCAGTGAGCCCCACCTGCTGGTATTCGTGGCCTTGGGTAACCTCTCCCCTTGAGAGTAGGTTGGACTTATTGACTCGCTTCTAGTGGACAGAATATGGCAGAAGGGATGTCCTTCCCAAGATTAGGTTACAGAAAGCCTGTGACTTCTTTCCTGCTCTCTCTTGCTTGCCTACTCTGCCACGTTTTGAGTGGCTCTGTCAGATAGATGCCCACGTGGGGTCTCTGGCCAGCAGCCCTATAAGTGAACTTGGAAGTGGATCCTCTCCTATTAAGATGGCTACAGCCCTGATTGTCATGGTGATTCCAGCCTTGAGAGAGACCCTGACCAGAGGCACCCAGTTAAGCCACACCCAGATTCCCCACCCACAGAAACAGAGATAATAAATGTGTATCATTTTAGCTGCTAACTTTGGGGATAATTAATTACCCATATGTATATATGTATATATAAGTAACTAATATTCTGTATATTTTTAAGATAAAATACATCATGATTCATACTGATGCTTTGCTAGCACTATAGGGTTTTTTACATTTGTATCTTCCTTTTCCTATGTCCCAAATCCCCAGTCTCAAGGTCACCAACATAATTCTGCATTTGTTTTATTCCACTAATCATACAGCAGTCACAGAATAGCAATACCAATGTCACCGAGGACACTGGATTACAGTATAGATACAGTAAAGATTTGTTTGCATTGACTTTTGTCTTTAGAGTATAGCTCACAGGGATGTACCAGCAAATCACTGCATTTGACAATCATTCAGAATGGTTCTTCTCTTTGTGATTAGGTCATAACTGGATACACATTTAGATTCATTTTTCTTTTAAATCTTAGGAATTTACTTTTTAAAATTTAGTCTCGTTTTATAATTATATAAAGTACTTACATGGTTCAAAAATCAAACATACATAACAGCATATATGCACAGATACTCAATTCCTTTCCCTATTACCCCTCTCCCCTCAGTCCTTTCCTCCCACTGCAGATAAGCATTTTTGACATTTCACATACTTTTCTTATAAGCATATCTTCCCCTTTCTTGGGTAATGAGTTGGGTAACCCCCTTCTCTCCATCCTGCTTTTTTAACTTAATCCTGAATCCTGGAAATGACGAGTTCCACGCTGGGCAGGGCAGGGCAGTGTGTGGAGGACTCTGCTGCTCTGGAGACCCGCTCGACCCCCGTGCAGTTGGATGTTCCCTCTGCAGGAGCATTTGGGTGGTTTCCAGTTTTTTTGCTGTTACAAATAGGGCTGCAGGAAACAACCTCATGCATACGCCTTTTCCTATTTTTGCCAGTTTTTGTATTCATTCTGCTTTTTCTGGGAAGGAATTCTCCCAAGTACAAGAAGCTTCTGCCCACGACAGGTCGTGGGCAGATTTATGCACTGTATCAGGCTTGGCTTTGACCTTTTTTTCCTTGACTCCCTGTTTTTGAGTCGCTTCCTCCCAGTGGTCAGTGACTTTATCTCCAGCCAGTGTCTAATGCTTAGCCCTGTGGATCCCTCAGCCCTTTCCTCAGTGATGCTGCCACCTGCCTGCAGACCCAGGCGTGGCCTCTCCCCGGGAGTGTCCCATGGTCTGGCTTTCAGACAGCGTCTTCTCTTTTACATCAGCCTTACAAGATCACCTTTACCCTTGCACGGCTTCTCAGAGGCACCGCCCTGGCTGTGTTGGGGCATCTGGCTCTGGGACAGGCCGATGTGGTGGGCAAGGTACTGGGGGCAGGCAGAGCCCACCCGGGGCCAGACACCACTCCCGGGTCTGCCCAGTCTCATGTTCCTCCCTCTTGCCTCCTCTCCCTGTTCCAGGCCCTTCCCATGCCAGCTCTTCCATGATCTGGGTGCTTCCTGGACGTGGCTTCCGTGCCCCGCCTGCTCCCTGTCTATCCTTCCCGCCCTGTCCAGTCAGGGCTATGCCCCTCCTCCCGGTGGAGTCAGGTCCCCCTCTGCCTTTTGGATCCCCAGCCCATCTGACATCTTTCCTCCCCTGTATCTTCCACGCTCCTGGCCACTGGCTTCTGAACACCGTGTCCTGCCCTGCGTCCGTCCACACCCCCATGCTCACTTCCTCTGCTTCTTAACTGGGACTTGGGACTGGCTGCCTCTTTCTCTGTTCCTCCCTCACACCCTTCAACCCATATGCAAGGTCACTGCCTCATAAGCACTGGGGCTCCTTTCTTCTCCCACCAGCGCCGCACAGCTGGGCATGCCTCCCTATCTAAGGCCCTTCCTTTCCTGGCCTCCCTCCACCTTCTCTGTCTGTGTGCCCTTCTTTGTCTGTTTTGCCGGTCACCTTCCACCGCCTGGACAGAAAGCGTCGGAGCTCAGCAGAGCCCTGCCCCCACCCGGCGCCCTCCTCCCCTTGGTGATTCTCCCATGCCTGCAGCTTTACTTGGCACTGACATGCAGTTCCCTGGGACTCCTAAGTCCAGCTGCCCCCTGAGCTTCTTTTGGGGGACTCCAGGCTCCTGCCACTAAACTTGCTCAGAATCCTCCCCGCCCCCTGAGCTCAGAACTCTCCCAGGGTCCTCTTCTCAGTGAGTATCCAGCCCTGCAGTGAGCTCTCTAGCTCTCCATCCTTCCTCCTCCAAGCCCCCTCCAGGTCCTACTGATTGAACCTCCAGGGTGAATCAGTCTGTCGCTGTCTGTTCATCACCCTGTTCCACATCATCACCATCATCATCACCATCATCACCATCATCGTCATCACCATCATCACCACCATCATCACCACCATCATCACCACCATCATCATCATCATCACCATCATCACCATCATTGCCATCATCATCACCATCATCATCATCACCGTCATCACCATCATCATCATCACCGTCATCACCACCATCATCACCATCACCATCATCATCATCACCATCATCACCATGATCATCACCATCATCACCATGATCATCACCATCATTATCACCACCATCATCATCATCATCACCGTCATCACCATCATCATCACCAGCACCATCATCATCACCATTATCATCACCATCATTACCATCATCAGCAGCATTACCATTATCATCACCATCATCACCATGATCATCACCATCATTATCACCACCATCACCACCATCATCACCATCACCATCATCACCATCACCATCATCATCACCACCAGCACCATCACCAGGACCATCATCATCATCACCACCATCATCATCACCATTATCACCATCATCATCATCACCACCATCATCATCACCATCATCACCATCACCATCATCATCATCATCACCATCACCATCACCATCATCATCCTCATCATCACTTGCTTGCTAGGACTCCTTCAGTAGCCTCCCAGCTTTTTTCCCTCCCTACCCTATGCTATTTGCCTGTCTGCAGCCTGAGTTACTTTCTAAAGGCAGAGAGCTTAGGCTCCTTCCCTGACTGATACCCTGGAGTGACAGTCCTGGGTGTGGCCCCAGGATCCTCACATCTGGCCGGCACTTGCTCTGCAACCTCAGTTTATCCTAACTGCTGGCCCACCCCCTGCATCCAGCAGTTTGCACATCTCCCTGCCACCCCAGGGCCTTTGCACCTGTTCTTGCCTCAGCCTGAGACGCTCTACTCCTCCTCTCCCTCTGTGGCTTGTTGATTCCCTTTCACCCTCCAGAGCTCAGCTCAGAGGGCAGCCGCCCCAGATCCCTCCCAAGGGCAGGCTTCCCTGCTGCTCCTCCCCGGCCACTGTGTCCTGTCTTTGTGCCACTCACCATGGGCCATCCTGAAGCATCTACTTTGTGACTGTGGGCTCCGTGTCTTTGGTCACACAGGGCCTCGTGGACAAGAACTTAGAAATGCTTTGTGCCTGAGTCAGTGACTGATCTTGGGCAAAATTATTTGACTCCACATAGACCGTGCTTCTTTGTAAAATTAGGACACTGAGGTCTGCTTCATGAGCTTGTTGCGGGCCGGATGGAATGGAAGTTGCCCAGGAGTCTGTGTGTTGGGGTAGGGCTGCACTCGGAGGCTTTCTGGACTCACACCCACAGTCCCATCCAAGGCTGTGCCCTGGCTCCACCCGGCCACCCCCTGCAAGACCCCAGGGAGCAGCAGGCAGAGCTGAATGAGAGCTCCTGAGCCAGGCCACTGGCTGGAAGCCTTGTCCACCCCCCACCTTCAGGATAATCCCCCCAAACGTGGCAGGGCCGGGGGCTCCAAGGCATGGCCCTGGGGACCTCCCACCCCTTCCCTGTTCAGAGAAGCCAATGGGGCTTCTGGTTCTCCAACGGGTGTTTCAGACGAAGGCTTCCTCCAGCGGGGAACACACTGAGCGCCTTACTTCTTATCCAGGCTTTGCAGAGACATTCTGATACATGCATGTACATGTATTGTCATGCAAAGATAGTTAATGGAGAAATCACCCTCTGGGGAGACCGAATCTCCTGCAAAGCTCTCTCTCTGTTCTTTTGTTGTTCTGTCTCAGCTTCAGGTTCATTCAAGAGTTGAGCAAAATAAGGACAGTTTATACCCAAACATGCAGGGCCAGCTGCTTTAGTCTTAGAATGAAGCCGTTTGATCCTTGGTTCTGCATTTGGTGATTGGAGTTGAGAGCTGTGGCTGTGAAGCTGAAGTACCCACCCCCATCCCCCGCGCTGGTCACTCCTCTCTGCGTCCTAACGCGAGTGGGGCTGGGTGGGGGTCTGAGTAGCGGGAAGGTGCTGGAGGCACTGTCATGTGTATTGTTTCCTATTTGAAGAAAGATCAAAGCAGGAGTGAGAAGACCCCCCCCTGCCCCATGGAGGGCGGCCTCTGCGGGAGTTGTAACAAAGCCCCCAGTCCCTCCCTGGCCTCTTCCCAGGGAGCAGGTGTCCATGGGTGCGAGTGGTGGACCCCACTGCCCGGGATGGGGCGCCCTTCATAACAGGAGTCTGTGCCCCCAGGTGGGCCCCAGATCTGGTGGGGACATGGGGCCAGCCTTTAGTAAGGCTACTCTGGGGTGTGGAGTGAGACAGAATGGTCCAGGGAGCTGACCAAGGCCCCCCTGGGGAACTGGCAAGGGGAGCATTAGAAGACAGAGGCCTCAGAAGGTCTACCCTCACCCCCAGGGATGCGGGGGGCACGGAGTGTCATGTGACCCCCCCACCCCACAGACAGGGCATGGGGACACTTGCTGAGGACCAGGCCCTGGGCGCTGGCTAGGGTTGTGGGGCGGGCGGTGACCCCAGGGCTCCTGGGACCACCTGGACTTTCCCCCAGAACAGAGTGACGCCATCTACTGGTCAGTAATGGTCACTGCAGGGAGGGCGAGTGACTGGGGAGGGTCGGGCAGGTGACCCTCTGCAAGAGATGGACCCTGGGACCATATTCACCAGGGGAGCAGATGGTATGAGATGGTAGAAACGCAAGTACCCTGGTCAGGAGCCCTGAGGGGCAGGGTGGAGGCTGCTGCCTTGTGCTAGACGCCCTGTTCCCGCTGTTGGGCGTGGCTTCTGCCTCTGCCTGGCTGGTGACAGTCCCCGATGTGTCCACGTGTGGACCACAGCTGCTGATGGACTGACAGGGAGGGGTCCCCTCCCGGTGCCTCCCCTCTCCCATTATCCCCTCCCCTCCTCTGGCACCCCTAGCCCTGCCCATCTGGGAGAACGTTGCTCATCTGCAGAGCAACTACCAAGGTGCCTGAGATGGAAGGGACAGCCTGATTTGACCCTGGCCGTGGAGCCCCTCGAGGGTCAGCCAGCTTTCTCTCCCTTGTCGGGAGCAGAGTCCCTGGACAGCTGCCTGCCAGCCCCTGAGTGCGAAGTGGGTGCTGGCCTGTGCCTGGCAGAGGGGTTGCTCCTAAGATGAACGTGGGAGGGGAGCTCTTGTCTGCTGGAGGTCAGGTGGTTCCAAACAGGCTGCCCGGAGTGACCCAGTATGAGGGCATCAAGTTCAGATTCTAGGCCCCCCACTCCGGCTTCCTTGAAGGGGCATCTCCGAGGCAGGGGAGGGACTCTGCAGGCTCCTGGGGCTCTGCAGGTGATTCTGGGCTCGGCGGGGGCTGCCTGGGGTCTTCCCCTCTCCTTCCTTCCCTCCTCAAATGACTTCAGCTTCAGCTGTTTTTAAATGACCTGCCACCTCCCACCACCCCATCAGGTACTTGCAGCCAGGAGGTTCTGGGTGTTGGGTGATGGTGGAGGCTGTCACCCAGGATGTGGCTGCTTTGGGTCTGGTCCCGGCTCTGTCGCTTACATCTGCGTGACCCTCCCCCCCGTGGCATCCCTTTGCCCTCCGAGCCTCCAGTCCCACAAGGCCACATGAGCGCGTGACCTGCCCTCAGGCACAGTCTGCTGTCAGGCCGCTGCCCCCCTCATCTGGCCCCCGAGGCTCTGCCTTATCCACGCACGATGACTTGTCTGTTGAGCTGGATGCAAATGAAAACTAGAATTCATCAATTAAGGCTTTGCATTTTATATGCTTTTAGCATTTAGGAAACTCAGACTTTTAATCTTATCTTTGCAAAAACCCTGTCAAGATAGAAATCAGGAATCCTCTCCCTCCACCCATTTTGCTGGCGAGGAAATTGAGAGAAAAAAAATTAGACGGCTGTCCCCAGGCAGGGCACAAAGCCTGGTCCAGCAGGGCTAGCGGAAGAGCTCAGACTCAGCTGGGTCTCTGGACCCCCAGCCCGGCTCTGTGTGTCCCCTTAGAGCTGACCCTGCTTCCCTGCAGACATCTGGGACCTGCGAGGATGTCACTTGATCCTAACACCCAGAAAACACATCCCTTGTCACTGTCCCCCATCCCGTCATTTGGGTCTCGCTTACCTGTTGCTCCTAAGATGAACCTTTTCCGTCATCAGATCCAGTCAGTGTCAGCGTCCCTTCAGCCTGGGTTTGGCTTCCTGCACACTGGTTCTCAGCCTCTGAAAAGACCTTGCTTCTGAGTTTGCTTTGTTCACGTGACTCTAGGTGTCCGGAGACAGGGCACCTCCCTGCCTGGCCCCCCTTGCTGTCCCAGCACCCAGGACATGGCCTGGCCCTCAACGCGGATGGGCGGCAGGGGGCGGGGGTGCCTTCCCTGTGCTGCAGAGTTGAGGGGGCAAGTCCCGTGCCCCACCCCCCCCCCCCGGCACAGTCCCCGTGCTGCTTTCATTATTAAAGTACTTGGGGAGCCCTTCTCTGTGCCCGGCCCACTGCTAAGCCCTGGCCCTGCCTCCCTGCGCCCTGTGCCCTGGGGTGAGCTGATGCCCAGGCCAGAGGCCTGGGGAGTCACTGGCTCTGTATTGGCGCCCCGTCCCGGGTGGCTCTTCCTGTCTTGGGTTGTCCGAGAGGCTGAGCACAGCCGCAGGCTCCCCTATTGCTCCCCCAACGGGGTCTAGAAACGGGCACATAGCAGGGCTGCCTTGCAGCTGCCCGCACCCAGGATCACACCCTCTTGGCCTCAATGCTGCCTTGAAGCCTGACTCTCTCCAGTCCGGGTTGGGCTCGTGGTGATGACGGTGCTTTGTGACCTTGATAATTTGAAGTACCTGCCCCACAGAAATCATTTCTTCTGCTCTGCCCCAGAAAGGGCACGTTGGATCTGCGAGCCCAGCTACAGAAAAATAGGATGGGAAACCCTTGATTTGAACATTCATCCGGGGACATTGTGACTTTCTTGGGTTGCCTTTTTAAACACTGAAAGGGTGAGATTATAAACCTGCCAGGAGCTAGGTCCCCACCAGGCCCTCCAGCCCCTCTCCCCACACTCCCCACCCCTCCCCCTCCCCCCCCCGGAGCCCAAAGCCCACTCCCCCCAAGTCTGCGGAGCACTTTGACCTCCTCCAGATCCAGCCAGGTCAGCTGCTTGCGAAGAACCTTCCCACAGAGACGGACGTGGTGGGGAGACCATGCTGAGGGGGCTGTGAGCTCAGCGGGGACCCCACTGAGCAGGTCGTCACCCGAGAACGAAGGTGCAGCTTCACTGACACGACCCCAGGCCGACACTGGATTCGGGGCAGGTTTCTACACTTACTCTCTGAAATGTTCCTTCTCTTGAAACCTCAGGAGAAGATATGTGTCTGGGGTGGCTGCAGGAAACCTGTACGTTATGCTTTCACTCAAACAAACCAGCTCCGTGGGCTGGAGGTGGGGGAGAGGAAGGGTCCTGGAGGGGAGGGATGGGGTCGCAGGTGATCCTCAGGCCCCAGGTGGGGACCCCACTGCTGCACAGGAAGGCGGAAGGAGGTCTGGTCAGACGCCCACCGCACAGGATGCGGGTGTGTCTGGGAGCAGAGGTGATGCTCTGTCCAGGACACACAGGAGGGGCAGCGGGAAGTGCAAGAGGATGGAGAAAGGTATGAAATAACCGTGCACAGAGAGGGAGGGAGCGCTTCCCAGAGGAGCCCATTAGGTTTGCCAAGGAGTTCTGAGGGCATCCAGGGCCATGAGTTTGTAATGAAACCACTTTGGCTTGCTGGGGACTTTTTCCAGCCAGAGGAAGCCTGGGTAGAGTTTTGCTAATCTCCAGGGCAGGCAGACAAGATGTGAGGCGAGGAAGCTGAGGGCTCGGGGCAGGTGGTGTTGAACTGGTGGATGGTGCCATCCACTCTGGGTGAGTGGGTGGTGTCAGAAACAGCGGTTGGAGGTGAGACCGCAGAACACTGGTGGAGGGGTGGGTCAGGAGGGGACTGCTGGCCCTGAGGGCTTGGGGATGCAGCATAGCCAGCCCTGTGGACACTGGCATGGCTCCGGGTGGCCTAGCTCGGGAAGGAGGGGAGCCTGAGAGCCAGGGCCATGGTCCCCGAAAGAAGGGCTCTGGCTGGAGGTGGGCAGTGAGAGGGAAGAGGCAGGGAAGTGAAGAACGTGGTCATGGGCCTGCGAGCAGGGCTGAGCAATGGCCTACAGGTTGGCAGACTATGGACTTGGGGCCACATCCTTTGGCCACCAGTTGCGTGTGTGAAGCTTGGCTGGGGTGCAGCAGGCTTGCTCACACACACGCTGCCTGGGCCTGCTTTGGTGCTCCAGATGCTGAGGTGACTAGTTGCAGAGAGATAGCAAAGCCTAAGATCTTTGTCGTCTGGCTTTTTACAGAAAAGATTTACTGGCTCCTACCTAGAGGGGCCTGTCCAGGAGACAGGAGCCACTAGCCACGTGTGGCTATTGACATGTCAGCTAATTAGGATTGCATACAAATTTTTAAATTCAGTTCCTCTGTCGCACTAGCCAACATGTTCAAGTTCTCAAAAGCCACATGAGGCCAGTGGTTCCCGTATTAAACAGCTCAGAGATGGAACATTCTGGATCATGCTGTTGGCACCTCAGGTCTCAAGGCAGCCGATGGAACAGGGACCACGTCACCCAGCCTGGACCTGGGGTGCATGGCATGGGAGGAGCCAGACAGGCCTAGTGAGGGGTCTGCAGGCTCGCGGGAGCCCCAGGGCACAGAACTGGAGAGCGGTGGGCAGTTCCCATCACTGTCCGGAGTCGCCGAGGGCTCTGGGGCAGGCATGGAAATGTTGGGGAAAGGGCGCCTCTGGGGTTGCAGCAGACGGCTGTCCCCTCGGAGGCCCAGGTGCCTTAAGTGACAGCTGCCTGGCCCCGGAATTATCCTCCTGACACCATGGGTGCAGGGTTTCCTGGCCCGGTGTTGATTCTGTGCAGTTACTTGTACGGTGCACTGTCGGTAACGGGGGCAGGAGCCCCACCCCCCCTACTGCCTGCAGACGGGACAACGGTTCAGCCTTCTCCCGTGGCCCCTGGCCCCGCTGCCTTTCCTTTGTCCTCCAGGGCTGACAACTGTGCCCCCTTCAGTTCCAGGGCCCTGTGAGCCAGAAGACCTCATCGATGGGATCATCTTTGCTGCCAACTACCTGGGCTCCACCCAGCTGCTCTCGGAGCGGAACCCGTCCAAAAACATCAGAATGATGCAGGCACAGGAGGCCGTCAGCCGGGTCAAGGTAGGGGCGGCCCAGGAGTGCCCGGGTTCCCTGCAGGGAGCACTGGAGCGGCATGGGTGACACGGCCCGCTGTCCAGCGCTGACCCCACAGCCCTGGGCGCGAGAGTGGGAATGTCTGAGGTGCCTGGCGGGGCCGAGGGAGAGTTTGCCTTGGATGAGAGGACGCGGGCTGGGGACAGAGAGGCTCCATAATGAGGAACTGCCACTGGGCCCCCAGGACACGTGATTTTTAAAATGTAATTGTTCCAAAGCATTCCAGTCACATGTTTGTATAGAGCCTCTCATCCCATTTTGACCGTCTCTGTATCTTTAGTGCCAAAGTACTTGCAGAAAGGGAAGCAAAAAAAATCATACGTTTTATTTAAATCTATGACCTCAAGAAAAACTCTGACGCCCTTGCAGCTCTCGGTGCGTGTCATTCGGATCACCTGGGTTTGAAGGGTGGGTGCAGCCGGGCAGGGGGAGGACAGGACCAAGTCAGCAAAGCTGATGGGGTCAGGAGGGAGGGGCGGTGGTCTGAGGAGGTGCCCCTCTGGGCAGTCGGGGGTCTCCCTGTGGGGTGAGAAAGGATGTCAGCCCCTCCCCATCCTCACCGTACTCTGACCTCCTCGACGGAGGGGAAGGGGCTTCAGGCACGAGCCCCGCGCGGTAGTTGGGAGAGGGCAAAGCAACCTGGCCATCCTTCGGTTTGCGCCCACCTATTTTTCTTTTCTCTTTCACGCTGCTCAGAGGATGCAAAAGGCTGCTAAAATCAAGAAGAAAGCGGTGTGTAGGATGTGGGGTTTGCTTGTGTTTCTGTGGCATGTCCTGTGCAGGGGGAGGGGGCTGGGGGGAGCCCCAGGAACAGAGACAATGTGGCAGATGGGTTTTTCTCTTCCTTTGGTAGGTCAATGCTAGACTTTTGAATGAAATCACAGACACTTTTTTTTTTTTTTAAGCTGCCCACTTACAGAAGCATTTAATCGTTGCCCTTTTTTTCATTTTTCTTTTTTAGAGTCTCCATGAGCTAGAGCACAGTTACTGCCATGACGTGGCCATTTTGTGTAGACGTTTTTAAATGTGGCATTTGATGCGACCATGTGATGCGTTCAGTGCCTAGGGCCCCTGTACAGAATTAATTAAATAGCCCTGATATTTAGACTCATTAAGTTTAATTTACTGAATCGGGATGATGAGAAATGCAGTCTGCCCAAGGGATGCTTTCTCTATTGAGAAGTTTCTGGAGCATGGGCAGACTTTTAAAAATCTCGGATCGACCTTCAGTTGTTTGTTCATCAACCTGGTCGTTTAGTAAATGCTGGGCATGTTTTAACTATCCCCCTGATGCAGGAAGTATCCAGTGCTCTGTGTCCGAGGGGCTGTCTTGGCACTGGATTTTGCTTGGGCAGCAGGAGAGCTAGTCCTCTGTGCCCACCTGGAACACCACATTCTGGCGGTGTGGCCAGAGGACCCTGCCCGGGGTCTCCCTTCCCGCTGCAGTGAGACCTCCCTCCCTGTGATGCTTGCTCTTTGCCCAGCGGCCTCTCCTGGGATGCCTTCAGCTGCGGGCGAGGAAGGAACTCACGCATCTCCCTCCGCCCAAGCCACCTTGTGCTGGGTGTCTCCAGGCACAGTGGAACGAGCCTGGCTTTGCAGACCTGCAGTGGGGTGTGCTTCCCCCAAGGCGATGGCCCCCACCCACAGTCACCCCGTGCCCCCCCTGGCAGCTGGAGCGGGATAGTGTGGACCACAGCCTGCTCCTTGGGTCTGTAGTCTGGAGAGCTCAGAGGGGTCGGTGTAGGCAGACCAGACCTTGGTGCCAGCCAGGGCCAGCGGTTACCTCCATGAAGAATTGTTCTTTCTCTTGGCCAGGAAGATGCTCAGGGTCATTGCCAAGGGCCCCTTCACTGATCTGCCCGCAGCTGGCCAGGCAAACAATGATGGGAGGGTCTCCATGAGGGACCAGTGTCCCTGGCAGAGAGTCCCCACCCCAGGGATTTGCTGGTGACTGTAAGGGTGTGAACCCCCATCCACAAGTGACCACAAAGAAGAGGCTCCCCCAGTGACCAGAAAGGAGTATTTATCTCGGTGGAGAAACCCAAGAACTCACATGTCACTGCCACTGCACAGTAGTAATTAGGATCCCCTGTGACAGGCTGTCCCAGTTTAGGGCAGACCCCGAGCAGTGCACTCAGCTTCCAGAACATTCTTTTGCACATTGCTCCAGCCGTATGATGGGTGTACCCGGGAGATGACAAAACGGGCCTCTGTGGGATGGCTTCTCCAGTGTCCTGTGAGGGCAGCGCCCCGTCTGGTTGAGGTCTTGCTTCATCAGGGTTTTTGGAAGCTGGACCAATGCTGCTGGGGGTTGACATGACTGTGGCTTTAAACAAGAAGAAAATGCAGATATGCTAATCCACCTTCTTGGAAAAATTTCTTCCCCTTTACCTGGGGATACTTGGAATTCCGAATCCAAGAAATGTAGCGCCAATCCACAGACCCTGTGTAGCCGCCGTGTTCCAGAAGGGTGGGCAGGCAGGCCTGCTTCTCCGGGAGCTGGCAGCTGCAGTCTGGATGCTGCGACACAAGCCCCCCAGCGTCCGGCCCCCTCCGGGCTCAGCCTCCTGGAAGCGGTCCCCCCTCCCACTCCTGTGCCAACTGCCCTGAGAGAGCTCACTCAGCTGGGATGCGCTGGGGAGGCCTGCATTTAGACTGCCATGGCTGCTTCTGCTGAGGAACTTCTCCCTCTAGGGGCGCTCAGGGTCCCTCGTGAGATTGTCAGGCCTTTGTTTGAGTTAGTTTTTTTAAAGGTTTGTAACAGTCTCCACCATCCTTTCTTAGAATTCTGAGGGGGATGCCCAGACGCTGACCGAAGTGGACCTCTTCATCTCCACCCAGAGGATCAAGGTGTTAAACGCAGACACACAGGTGAGCTTTGCAAGACGGCGCTTTAAAATCGTGCGCAGGAGCTCCCAGGAGAGCCAGGTCGAGCTGCAGACCCCCTCTGCGGGGGTGAGACGGCGTCCCCGGGACAGTCCCCCCGGCCCCTGCTGTGAAACGTAGAGCAAGCTGGGGGTGGGCAGCAGCCTCGGGCCGAGTGGGGTGAAGCTGGCGATCAGGTGTGCACAGCAGCAGGGATGAAATAGGGACACCATGAAGGGGAGCCGGGTAGCGGGGGGAGGGCGTGTGCTCACCATCGGGATTCTGGAACGGCCCTCTCGAGGCCTGTGCGTGCGGGGCTGGGAGGTGGAGCTGGAGGGTGGAGATCCGGGTGGCCCTCTGCACCCCCCCCACCCCCCCGCCCTGCCCCAGCCCGGCGCGGCGGCGCTCCAGAGGGGAGGGTCCTAAGATTTCCTGCCTGTAAACCATGTGCCCAGCTCATGTCTGACCTCAGTTCTTCTCGTCTTCCTGTGCCTGGATCCGTGCACAAGCCTGCCGTTGTGGGGAGACGGGCAAGCAGACGCAGGAACCAGATGGAGGGGGCTGGGAGCTGGGTGCGGGCAGGGGCATGGGTGGATGAGCTTTGCAGTGCAGGAGGGAGGTGGCCGAGGACAGAGATGGGGAAGGGCCCCACTCGTTCTGGGGACGGGTGAGGCCTGCCAGACGCGGGGGTGACGGCCCCTTACTTCTTGCTGTTGGCAAGTGGTCCATATCGCGACACTGAGTATGTGGGCAGCCAGTTCCCCAGCACCCTCTGCCCGATGGTGTCACATCCAGCAGTGACCTTGTCGGACTCAGTTACAACGTCAGAAGTGCAAACTGGTGATTTTCTCTTCTGTTCTGCTTCCAAGTTTTACTGTCTAATGTGCTTCTGTGCAGAAGAGCTTCTTTTTTTCTTTTCCCCTCTTTCTTTCTCTCCCTTTTCACTGTGGACTCCCAGATTTTTTTTTTTAAACTTGTGTTATAATCCCTTACCATCGTTATTCTCTTGGGTGCTCAAATCACCCAGACCTGTCCAGGGCCTTCCCACTGGGCCCTGCGCCGTCCTGGCAGTCTGCCCGTGGTCTCGGAACACGTTCCTGAGACAATGAGATGTTCTCCGCCCTCCTTGCACTCCCTGCCCAACACCTGGAACCGGCCATTCTTCAAGGAGCCGTGGTTCCTGTCCGTGGGGAGGGACGCACAGAAACAGAGACCTGAGTGGTGGCTCTGCCCATCATTGCTGGGGGGCCGTGGATCCTGGGCCCTAAAAATGAACCGAGCTGGACAGTATCTGTTTTTAAAAGCCAAGAGTTCATACACGTGCCTCCTATTTGAGACCAGCACCATAGGGTCCTGCTCACCTGCCCCCTACTCTGTACGCACCCTGGTCCCACAGTGTAGACCGTGGCTCCTGACTCCCTCAGTGTGTTTTCTCACTTGGTCTCTCCTGGGGTGGACCATGCCCATCGCTGGGCTGCTGGGAGGAGCACAGGTTGACTCTCAGGTCGTGGATGAGCTGGCTGTCACCCCTCAGGACCCAGTGGGTGGGAAGACCTGACGTGTGGGGACAGAGGAGGCTGCAGGGCGTGTCTTGGAGTCGGAGTGGCACCGTGATGTGGCTCCTGCTACGGCTCCCTCCCAGCCCCCGTGCCCTGCCGTCCGCCCACCGTCTTGGCCCTTCCTCCTCACCGGTCTGTCCCAGCGGCCAGGCCTATGCCTTGGCCCTCTGATCTTTGTGTCCAGCTGCCCTGTCCCCCGTGGGGCCTTGCACTTGGCGAGAACTCAGGGAGCCACCCAACTGGGTCAGGCGTAGGACACTTCACAGCCTCGGGCTTTGTTTTCTGATCTTTCGTGGGCAAACTGTCTGGACTAGATCCTCCCTCCCGCCCCCCAGCCCTCATCCCTCATCCACCCACCTGTCAGGGTCCTCGAGACCACCCCAGGTTCCGTAAGTTGATAAGAGGCCTCAAGGGATTCAGCATATAGTTGTACTCAAGGCTGTGATTTACTACGGCACCAGGATACAGAGCAAAACCAGCGAAGGAGAAGATGCCTGGGGCTGAGCCCAGGGAAACCCAGGGTCCTCGCCTGATGGGGTCACGCAGGATGAGCTGAACTTCCCAGCCGCAAGCTGCGACAGCACGTGTGAGACGTGGGCCATTGGTAAGCTCAAGAGCGTCAGTGCCCAAGGTCTTTACTGGGGGCTGGTCACATAGGCACCTGTGCTGTCTGCCATGCACCAAAGTCCCAGGCTCCTGAAAGCAAGCGGGGCTCAGGCTGGAGCACGCTGCTTGCCCAAATGCCTCAGGCAAGGTGAGCCACTCTTCTCATGTCAGGTGGCATGTCGGGAGCCCTCCTGAAATCCAGGTTCCCAGACGGGCCGAAGGCCACCTGCAGGCAGGCTTTCTGCAGACAGTGTCAGGCCTGTTCTGTCAGCCCTTCTCTGATGCTCCTGCATCAGCGGAGACTGGAAACTGGGCCCATCCCTGTGAACTTGAGGCCTTGGACAAGTTTCCGGACATCTCGGAGCCCTGTTGATTCTCAGAGGAGAGCCCGGCGCTGGGGCCCTTGAAGGACAGATGGGGCGGCTCAGAGCAGGGCTCACACATGGCAGCCCCTTCCCCTCACTCCTCCCTTCCCTCCTTCTGGGTCTTTGGTGTCTGAACAGGGCCCGGGGACAGGGTGTCTGTTCCCGAGATTGGGCAGAGCCAGAAGCCACGATTTCCTTTGCTTGCTCATTCAAGGTTGGTCCTTAACACACGTGGGCTTTCCATCCCGCCAGCCGCAGCATCGTGGCCAAGTCATGCACAGCCGCTGCCCATACCAGCATCTGTTGGCCAGTGCTCACCTCCCAGGTACAGAGCAGGGCTGTGCTGTGGTTTTGACCATCTGTCTGCGCTGGCTCTTTGCCCTGTTGTGTTCTTCCTGAAGCCTTGCTTTCTCCACGTCAGTTCTTGGGTTCTCTCCAAGAGTCCTGACTGCATCCCAGCCACCGTAGACCTCCTGGCATCTTCTCCTTCTCCCACATGCTGTTCTCTGCCCGCATCCTCTGCGGAGGGCTGGCTGGGCCCCCATGGTCACAGCTCCTGCCCTGGGGACCCTCTGGTGGCTGCTGGAGGTGCCCGTGGCTCCCCAGGTCTCTGTGGACAGGAATGTTCCAGAACCACAGAGCAGGAGACCTCAGGGTTTTCAGCCTATGCGGGCTGCCCCAGGGACGTGCTACTGATGACTGGGATCTGGTGTGGAGGAGGATGTGCCCCTGATCTCCAGCGGGTCAGATGTCCTGGGGAAGCCCGAGGCTCCCTAGGGCTCAGGTTCATGGCCATTGGGTCGGCCGAGCTGTGCCAGGCCAGGGGAAGGGCAAAGCAAGGACGGCATCCAGGACCACCAGGACAGGGTCCTCGATGGGCAGCATCTCTCTGGAAGTCCCGGGCAGGAGGCAAGCTGGTCATGGTCCGTCTTACGGCCCCTCCAGTGGTCTTTGAAGTTCAACTTTAAGAGTCCTCCCCCTTCTCTGGTTGAACTTCACCTCTGCTCGTCGGAGGTATTTAAAGAGTGTTTTCACTTCCCGTTTTCCAGTGGAAAGCTCCCGTCGCTCTGTCCCATTGGGCTCTCCTCACTGTGGCAGTTTGCGGCGTGGTCGGTGCCCGGCATCTTGCTCTCTCTTTGTTCATCTCCTCCTCCCGGCGTTCCTGTGCATCCTCACAGCCGGGGCTCCCCACGTGGGGAGTCCTCGTGCTTCATGGGAAGCAACTCCCTCCTGGGTCTGCTCCCCACCAGCGGGGAGAGTCTGCTCCTCCCTCCGTGCCCACCCACCTCCTCTGCGGAGCCTGGTGGGGAGTGAGGGCTGGTGGCCTCATCCTGCATCTGCTTTGCAGGGAGCAGGTCTCCTGTGGGTTGGGAAGCAAAGCCCCACCATTGCTGGGGCCCTGTCCCCTTCACATGAAGAGGCCCTGGGGGAGAGAGAGAACTCGGGGTGTTCGCACACGTGGTTGGGAACTAGATCTGGTGGGATTGTTCTCTGTTCTCTTCCATGATGGAAACGTCAATGACTTTTCTTGCTGGAGTACAGCGGGTGTCTGGGTCATTGCTCGTAGCGTTCTTGACTGGGAGGTCAGGGCTGGTAGGAGAAGCAGAGGTGCCCGGCTCCCGAGGAGCCCCCATCTCACTGGGCAGACGGGACACACCTGGTTCCCTGTGTGCTCAGGAGAAAATGCTGGCCGCCCTGAATAAGACAGGCTGGGTTCCCTGTCTGCACACCCTGGAACCTCGGAACTGGCCTTGGGGAGTGGGAAGGTCATGCAGGGTTAGCTGGGGGTGGGGGGTGGATGGTGCTTCCTAAAGATGAACTAACCGAGCACTGGCCCCTGGAGGCTTTGGGGTCACCGAGAGTGAGGACAACAAGAGCTGGGAAGGTGGGTCAGAAAGGTTCCATGAGCCGTGGCCTGGTTGCCTGGCCGAGGTGTCTGGGGCAGCCTGGCCAGTCGTGGGCACCGTGGATCGTTTGAGAGTTTGCTCCGAGGTTGCTGAGGATGAAATGGAAGCTTGGTGGTAGGAAATTGGTTTGACTATAAAATAAGAAACGTTAGCAGAGAAGCTGGGAGGCAGGAACAGATGCAGAGACTGGGGGAACTCGAGTGGCCGGTTGGGGCAGGAAGGGGACGAGGCCACGTGGCGGGCAGCCTTGTCTGGGAGGAAGCGGGCTCTGCCACTGACAGGTGCTCGGAGATGGGGAGAAGCTCATTTCTGACACCTGGGGGTTGTGTCAGGTGTTTCTGAAAGTGGCTGGAAATCAAGAGATGCCGAAGAGCCACCTTCACTGTCCCCTTTCCAGCAGCCCCTCCTGGAAGGGGGTTCTTGTGGTTATAAACCACCACCCCCCCCACCCCGAGCTGGCCAGAAAACACAGCAGCTCCAGGAAAGCAAGTGTGCAGAAGTGGCTTCTGTGAGGAAGACAGGGGCTGCAGAGGTTGCAGAAATGCCCCATTTTCTTTTCTGGAAAGAGGACAAAGGCATAAAAGACCAGCTGATTAGTTTCTCAGAGCCTCTGTGAGCAGCCTTGTTAGGTAGAGGTCCCGGGAATGATGCTTGGTGGAGATTTCTGCCAGATGACAAAAGCCATCGAGAGTGATGGGCCCGCCAGGGCCCCGGGGGGATTGAAAGGCTGCGGAGACCCATCCATCAGAGTCAGACGGGCTGCCTCAGGACGCCCTGCCCAGGCCCATGCTGCTTGGGCTCCTGGGACGAACTCATCCCTGGGAAACACTGGCTCTGGAGCCTTCCTCCTCTGCTTGGCAGGAAGTCTGGGCCAGGCACCCGCCTTGCAGGGAGAGGCGCCTTCTCCAGAGCCACAGACGGCCTCCGATCAGGTGGGGACGGGCCTCAGCTGCTGCCCCTCCCCCACAGGACCGGGAGCCCCACCCAGCATCATGCCCCCACGAGCATCATTTTGGAAGCTGCAGGGCTAAGGTGAAGGCACATCACCTTGACTGGGAATCACCGCCCTAAAATGCTCTGTTCACTGGGGCAGTGGCTCTCTACCCAGGAGACTCTGTGCCTCAGGGCAGATCTGGCCACAGCTGGAGATCTTTGTGGTCATCACAACTTGGGACGGAGGAGGTGCCACTGGCATCTAGTGAGTGGGGGCCAGGGATGCTGCTGAACATCCTACAGTGCCCAGGACACCCTCACAGTATGGAATGGTCCAGCCCCAAACGTCAGGAGTGTCGAGGCTGAGAGCCCCCAAACTTGGGTGTTTTTTAGGGCTTGTTCCCTGTAACGCAGGCCCTCTCATGCCTCTCCCGGCAGGAGACCATGATGGACCACGCCCTTCGCACCATCTCCTACATCGCGGACATTGGGAACATCGTGGTGCTGATGGCCAGGCGCCGCATGCCGCGCTCAGCCTCCCAGGACTGCATCGAGACCACCCCCGGGGCCCAGGAGGGGAAGAAGCAGTATAAGATGATCTGCCACGTGTTTGAGTCCGAGGATGTAAGTAAATGCTCGGGCGTGATGTTCCCCTCCCGACGGCCCAGGCCCCCTGGGCTCCGTGGTCCCAGAAAAGCACGTATAGGATGGGGATCCTGTGCCCCATCATGGACGCTTCCAGTGGAAGTGGTGATTTTTCTAACACTCTGAGTTTGCAGAGACCATGAACACAGCTCTGTTTCACTTCATGAAATACGTTTTTCAGGAGCTGTTTGTAAATGGAACCGTAGTTAAATATGCCGAGGAGCTCTTTGACAAGGTCCTTTAACAAAACCTTGTTCTCCCCAAGTAAAGTAGCCCTTGACTAACTTTTCTGTTGAGATGCACGCCCCACACTCCAGGGTTGCAAATGGGGAAGCGCCTCTGCTTTTGCTCATGGCCATTTCAGGCCATAAGAAGTTGGAAAATCCAGTGCACCCTTGGACAACATGGGTTTGAACTTCGAGGGCCCACTTACCCATGGACCTTTGTCAGTAGTAGATGCTACAGCGCTACACCATCCGCCTTGGTTGACTCCGCGATCATGAACCGCGGACACGGAGGAATTGCGGGTACGGAGGGCTGACTATAAGTTAGACACAGATTTTTTTTAGACTGTACGGAGGGTCACAGCCCCTAACCCCCATTTTGTTCATGGGTCAACTGTAATTCTGACGTTTAAAATACCGCAGACTCGCAAAGAGACCATAAGCCCTTTGACTCCTTCCTTGGATGGGATGAGAGCATCTTTCTGAGCCTGGAAGAGGGAGAAAGGGACCGGGGAAGGGAGCTGCAGGGCAGGAGGTGAGCGGGGTCTCTGGGCTGCCCCTCCACGGCAGATCTGATTCAGGATCACCCAGGAGGCAGCAGCTGAGCTGTTCTTGGGGCTGTTGCCAGAGCAGGATTTTAAAATGTTCTCTCTCCTCCATGGATGCTTGGAAAGGGCATTCTCGGTTACCAAGGGACTTGAGGGTGTGTCAGGGACCCGGAGCAGTGGGGAAGGGTCCCAGTGTTTTCATGTTTGAATGCAGGGTGGGTGGAGGCAGTGACCTTTTTGCTGAGAAATTGAAGTCACCTCCAAGTGCTTTGAAGCAATGACACATTTATAGGAGAGGAAATTTACATACAGACTCACTAGTGCACACACGTGTTCCTTTCACCATTATACAGATGTCTGTGGACACCTGCCTGGGAATTTTTGTGTGGCTCATGGCTCGAGGAGTCTCAGAGACCCGGCCTGGGGGGATGTGATGGGCCCTGGAGAAGGGCGGTGGTGATGGGCAGGTGAGGCAAGAAGCAGGACAAGTGGCAGGGGGTGAACAGTCTGCTGGCTCGGGGAGCAGGAAGGGGCTCCGAGGTGCCCACTGTGCCCTGAGTGCTGCTGTGGCCTGAGTTTCTCTATTCCGTGGGAGAGAAGGCTGAGAGCAAAGGTGGGGGCGGGGCTCCAGGTGGTCCTTGAAGGCACATGGGAAGGATGGGCTGGGAGGGGCGTGAGGGGATGGAGCAGCCATCCTGAGAGTCAGACCCTGATGGTGGCCCCATCAGGGTCCGACTGCTGCTGGGGTGAGTGAAGGATCCAAGGGTCCAGTGAGAACAGAGGGGGACACCTGGAGAAAATGGAAGGTGGTCCTAAGGACCCTGGTGGCCCTCTCAGAGTTTCCGTTTCCCTTCTGTAAAGTGGAGGGCAGTGCAGGTGAGCCAAAGAAGTGAAAGGGCTGGGGGGCAGGGCAGCCTCCCCCGCTATTCGCCCACCTGCAGGAGGCCCCCTGAGTGCCGGCCTCCAATGCCAGCCCCTCGGGGAGGCCCCCGTGACGCTCCCCACCTTTCTGGGCTCACAGCCTTGGCTGTGACCTGGGGGCAGGGGCGATCCCTCAGGACTGGCCCCAGCTCAGGTGGCAGGGATGCCAGGACTCAGGGCAGACAGGGAATGGGAGACTGCAGCCAGCCGCTGGTGGGAAGACGCCGAGGTTCCCAGACTGCGTCCCATGGAGCCTGGGCGTGGACCTCCTTGCCCTCCCAGGGGCTCCCCCAGGTGATGGGCCCCGACTGGGCAGAGCTCAAAGGGGAGGCTCAGGGCAGTGGGCAGTGGGTGGGGGAACGAAGCTATGCTCTCACACCCCCTTCCCAGCCAGGGGACCCCAGTCAGAGGAAGATGGACCCAGAGGCCTGGGGGCAGCTGGTGTCAGCAAACCTGAGACCCCAGGGGGGCAGGGCACATCCAGGCCGCCGGGTGGCTCTCGGCCCTCCACCCTCCATCCTGGGACCAGCCTCCTCCTGGAGGCCCCGATGGATCCTCAGCTTGGCCTGAGCCTCAGGCCAGGCGCCCTCCAGGACCTGCCACCGCGGGGCTGCCTCCACCAGCTCCATACACGTCTGGGCCAGTGGCGCCACCTGGTGGCCCCGGGGCTCCGTGCCTGTGGCTGGTTCTCCCTCTGAGCAGAGCTGCCAAACTGCCAGGACGCTGCTCCTGGGGGCAGGCAGGGCTTGGTCCTGCCTAGTGGACCCGGGCTTCCCTCCTGCAGACCGTTCGGGGCCCAATTTGGGAGGGCCGTCTGGTCTAGAATCGAAGGACTCCGAGCTCTCCCTCTGTTATCCGGCACAGCCCGCTTCTTTCACAAAGGCTTATTCATTTGCAGCCCGAGAATCATGCAGCGTGTAGAGCAAGAATGGGATTCAGGCCAAACCCCTCAATTCCACATGTTTTCAGGCCCTGTTGACCCAAGGTTTGCTGAGGGGTCCCACTGCTCTCCCCCGGCTGCCCGGCTGCCAGGGTGCTTGACGTGGCCCAGGAGCTGGGTCCTTAGCCCTCACCTCCCATGGTCCTTTATCTGCACACCAGCAGGTGGCATGTAAACTTTGGCAGTGACTGTTCAGAGTGCGGGCGTCTGCAGTGTCAGATCCAGTCCAGTCCATAGAAGTGGTCCTGTTGAAGTAGAAAGAAGTGACCTGCTCAGTGATGTGCCCTGTGCTGGTGTCCCCAAGGTTGCATGCTTCTCGTTGGCCTCAGCCTGACACATCCACACGCCCCACGAGGGCAGCTGGGCACACATCCTGCCCACACCACCCCCCCGCAGCTGGACTGGGTCCTCTTGCTCCAGAGAAGTAAATACTGGGTGGGTGACTGACAGTCTCTGTGACGCTCCCCAGAGGATGCACCCCCCCAGTCTGTGTTTGCAATAAGATGGGTGGGGGACTGCCCTGGCGGTCCAGTGGTTAGGGGGCCACGCTTCCACTGCACGGGGCATGGAACTAAGATCCCACATGGGCCAAATAAATATATTTATTTAATAAATATTAATTTAATTTTAAATAAATTAACTTAAATTTCATTAAATTAATTTAATAAAAATTAATAAATATTTAAATAAATAAAACACACTTGTTAAAAAAAAAAGATGGGTGAAAAGAAAATATAGTACAGTCGCCAGTGAAAGCAACGAAACTATGATCATTAGCAAATAATTAATAATTTCCCCAGACGTTATTGGAAACTGTGCTTTGTCTTAGGATGTCTGGGATGTAAGGAAGCTCGGATGGGGGCAGGCAGGGCACCGGCAGCAGAAGGGCTCCCCCCACAGAGACCCGGGCCACGGTCTCTCTGTGGCTCCTCGGAGCCCAGGCAGGGGCCCCCGTGCAGGCTGTGCCGTGGCCCCCCCTCGGGGCCCGTGCGCCTGCCCATCTCCTTTGGGCGCCCCTCCCCACAGGCTCAGCTCATTGCCCAGTCCATCGGCCAGGCCTTCAGCGTGGCCTACCAGGAGTTCCTGCGGGCCAACGGCATCAACCCCGAGGACCTGAGCCAGAAGGAGTACAGCGACATCATCAACACCCAGGAGATGTACAACGACGACCTCATTCACTTCTCCAACTCAGAGAACTGCAAGGAGGTGGGTGCCCGGGGCGGGGGGCACAGCTGGCGGGCTGGGCGAGGTCGAGCCTTCCTGGTGTGTGGCCCCTGCCTTCGCAGCAAGCACTTGCGTGGGAAATGCGGTACTGTTGTAGGGAAGAAGCTGCTGACGGTCAGTCTTAAAATGACCTTGAAAAATGTGCCTTTTAATGCCGCTATTAGATGGGAGCTCAGCCCCCCGAGGTGTTTCTGGAAAGCGTGCGGGAGGCATCTTGAAAATGGGGAACTTGGGGCTCTGCCCAGGGTGCTGGGAAGCCGCCCGTAGTGAAGCCTTGGCAGGTTCCGGTGGCTTTGCTCAGGGGTCTCTAGAAAGTTCTCCTGAGAAGAGGAGCAAATCCCTGGGGGTGGCCTGTACCCTAACTGCTTGGGAATGAGTGAATGATCCTGGCTTGTTGCTGAACGAATGAATGACAGGCAGCTTTCTGTGAGTGACCCGTGAGGCAGAGAGAAAATAGAAGGACTTTTCCAGACAAGAGCGGGGGCTGGGCTGGGTGTGCATCTGGACTCTGAGAACGCGTCCCTCTAGCCTCCGGGGGTCTGGGAGGGTGGGGGGCAGGAGCCGGGACACTGGAGCCGAGCTTGGGGCTAGAGGAGGGGGTCTGTGCTCCTGGTTCCCAGGATGGTTGGGTGGGTCCCAGGAGGGCTTGGGGGCCAGAGCTGGACGGGGCCAGGGAGACAGCAGGCTGGCCGAGAGGAGGTGGCCTCGGTTCTGAGGGCAGGGAAGGCACCTGGCCCGGCTCGGGCTGGTCCTTCTGGGGTGCTGGGCAGAGGCGCAGCCCCCAGCCCCCATCTCAGGTGGGCCTCTCTTACCCTACCCATTTCCTTGCAGCTGCAGCTGGAGAAGCACAAGGGTGAGATCCTGGGTGTGGTGGTGGTGGAGTCGGGCTGGGGCTCCATCCTGCCCACCGTGATCCTGGCCAACATGATGAACGGAGGTCCGGCTGCCCGCTCGGGGAAGCTGAGCATCGGCGACCAGATCATGTCCATTAACGGCACCAGCCTGGTGGGGCTGCCGCTCGCCACCTGCCAGGGCATCATCAAGGTGGGCACAGGGCCCCACCTCGCTATATCCTCGCTGCTTTGTAATCCCCCCTGACCCACCAGAATGCTGAGCCCAGAGAGACCCACCCAGTGACTTTGAACCCAAGACTGTACCATGGCCCTGACATCAGAGAGGGACCTGGGCTGCCCCAGGTGAGGGCCGAGGACCTGTAGATGTCAGGTGACCAGCTTGTCTTAGTTTGCCTGGGACTTTTCGCTGACAGTCTCACCTGCTGGGCAAACAGGGAGGTTGGTTCCCCTGTCCGGATCTGAGCTGGGAGGCTGCTCTCACTGTCTGACCCGTTAGCCTGCAGGTTCGGGAGGTGCAGACCCTCCCTAGAGAGGGTCACGCTGAGGGGACACAAACAGGTGGCCCCTACTTGTCTGTGAGAGCCCCCCGGGCTGAAGCGTCGGGCAGCCATCCAAGGGGACCTCAGCACGGCGGTGCCTTTGCTCTGTTCAAGGGTCCAGACAGTGGCTCAGCCTACGGGGGGCCATCTGTCCCGCGGCTCATTCCCTCCAGCCCTGCTGTGGTCTCGGGGCTGGAGGATGGGCCTCTGTTCTCCCTTGTCACTCAGAGATGAAGGCCCTGTGAGCGGGCTCCTGGACCTGGGGACGCAGTGGGTACCGTGTAGCTACACAGACAGACAGACACAGAAGAGGCCTTCATCAGAGGTGCCAGAGGCTTGGCCAGCCGGGACCCTCGCTCTGAGGGCTGCAGCACCTGGGGCAGTTTCTAACCTGGGCTCTGATGGGGCCGTGTGTGTGTGTGTGCGCGCGCGCGCGCGCACATGCATATGCACACATGTGCACAGAGGAGGAGCTCCCTGCTGCTGCAGCCACGTTCAGGCTGGGCCCCTTCCCCTCCCCCCACCCAACCCCAGGACCATGGTCGCGGCATCTACTGTCCTCTGGGGCCTGAGGTCTCCCTTGGCCTGTCTCGGTACCGACACCAGAGCCTCCTGCTGACAGATTTCCGCCCTGCCGGCCACACCCTGTCCTCGCCCCACCCCCAGCCTGAGAGTCCATCACTGGAGGATGCTTTGTTTTGAGGAAGGTGCCCCCACCATCTTCCCAAACAGGAAGTCCTCCTGCACTCAGCATGGCCAGGGCCCCTCCTGGGCACCGCCAAGGGTGACCTGGTGCCAGCCTCTTGGTTGTGCACAGGGGCGCTCGGAGCCTGGCCTTGCCCCCAGGGCAGCTTTTTTTTGCCCAGGTCAAAGGGCACACCAGAGCACAGGGATCACGGCACGCACTGCCACCTGGGATGCCCGGCACCCCTGCATCCGGTCAGGGTGATGCCTGCATTCACGCACAGAGGGACACCGGGGCTGAGAGGGGTCTGCCTGGCTCGGTCCCCCAGCTCCCGGGGCTCTGCCCTGCCACTGGCTCACCCAGGCCCCTGAGGTTGTCCTCCCCGCGGCATCTGAGACCCACTGGGCCTCCCATTCCTGCTCTGCAGGGTCTGAAGAACCAGACGCAGGTGAAGCTCAACATCGTCAGCTGCCCGCCGGTCACCACCGTCCTCATCAAGCGGCCGGACCTCAAGTACCAGCTGGGCTTCAGCGTGCAGAACGGCATCGTGAGTCCGCTCGGCCCTCGGCAGCCTCCACTGTGCACGTGGAGGGCCTGGTGCAGGGAGCTGGGGGGCAGCGCTCCGTCCCTCCAGAACCGCTCCTGTCTGATGGGGCAGGTCCCAGCCATTGGGCACGGCTGCCAGCAGCCAGGCCAGGCAGGGCGGGCGGGCCAGCGTGTGGTCATGGCATGGGTCCCTCCAGCCCCGCCCTCGGCACCCTCGTCCCAGTGGTGGCTGTTCTCTGCAGACCCCTGCTCTGGAGTGGAGAGAGGAGCCCTCCCACCCCTGCAGTTGGGACCCGCAGCCGATGGCAGTGTCAGAGTCACTGTGTGCAAGACACCCACCCACTCATTCATTTGTTCATTCATTCATTCGCTCATTCACTCACCCATTCAGAGCCGTGTGTGAGGTTCCTGAGCTGTGTCAGGCGGGGCTCCAGCCACTGAGGAGGCAGGAGGGCCTCCGGGAGGAGGTGATGCTGGGCTTGAATGAGTGCTGGTCTGGCCAAAAGTCTGTGCCTGTTCCTCAGGCCGGAGTTCTTCCCTCCAGAGTTCCCACCTCCTCTTCGACCTGCGTGAGCTCTGTTTCCTGGGTCGTTTCTCCTGCAAAGGTCCCAGTGGGCAGGGATGTGGCCACAGATGGAGGACAGAAGAGGGAAGGCCGGTCATTTCCAGATTGCTTAAGCCAGCCCAGAGTGCTAAAAAGCCAAGGAAGAGATTGTGCAGTGGATGGGGGTGGTGTCAGGTTGAGGGGGAAGACGTGTGTGTCCCTCCACGGTCACAGAGGGGACACATCGGGAGAACGTTCTAGAAACAGGACTACAAATGAGAGAATTTCCCCCGTCACTACCTGGTGCAGGAGTGTGGAGAGTTTACTCGGGGCTGGGGAGAGTCACAGGACAGCTCTGTCCCCTCTGGGTTAGGGCGCACTTGCTGCTGTAACAGATGTTCCCCGGATCTCAGCGGACTGAGAGCTGATCTGTCGTTCGGGTCACAGTCCAACGTGGGAGGGGGCTTCGCGCCACAGGGTCGCTCAGGGACCCAGGCTCACCCTCCCCCAGGGCGCTCTTTGTCTGACCGGCAGCTGCGGGGAGACGGGGGCGTAGATGTGGCTCTTGCCATTTCTGTCTACATCCATCTGGCCAGACAGGGCTGAGTCACATGCCCCACAAACACAGGGCTGGCCGGGAAGGTGGTCCAGCTGGTGCCCAAGACGAAGAAGGAAAGGGTGTGGGTGCATCTGAAGCTGACGTTGGCCGTACCTTCCCAGCTGTGTGACACTGGGCAAGTCACTGAAGCTTTCTGGGCAGATTGAGAAAATCCATGAAGTACACCGAGACCTCCAAGGAGGGCCCACTGGGCCCAAACTCTGCAGAGAAGAAAGGCCCCTTGGCACCATACCCAAGCACAGGGGCCCGGCCAGGCTGTCTGCACCCCCTCAGAATTTCTTTCCGGAACATGGCATCTGCCCCGGGAGTTGGCCAGTTGGTGGTCCAGCTGGCACCACCCTGCCCGGCTGCTCTGCACACACATGTGCCCGGGGCCGTGCAGGAGGTTGCCCAGGGTCCCTGCCTGCAGCTGCTATGAGCACCGTGTGGATGGGCCTGGACCCCAGGCCCGGGGAGCAGCTGGGCGGGCCTTAGACCTGCCCCTGACACCCTGAGCCACCATGCAGGGCCTGCCTGGGTGCCGTCTGCTGGACCTCCCTCCCTGGGGTGGGGGCGGGTGGGTGGTAGGGAGGACTGTCAGTGACCGGCAGCCCCTGAGATGGGCCCTGCTTGTGTGACCCTGAGGGCTGCCCCTGCCCTGCTGGGCAGCCTTGTGGGGCCTAGGCTCTCCCTCCTGCATGGCCCCGGGGAGCTCGCCATCCAGGTGGGCCTGGTTCATGGTCTTTGTAAGGTGCAGCCTCTGTCCCATTGCAAGCCTTGCAGGGGGATGGCGTGATGCATCAGGGCCAGCTTTCCCCTCAAGGCCAGGCTCCTGGGGGGTGGCCAAGGGCTTTGCCTGTTCTTGGGGCCTGATGCGCCCCCCCCGCAAAAAAAAGCAAAATCCTTCCCCTGCAAATACTTCCCTCCAGCCAGTTCATTTTAATCCTCACTACAGCCCAAGAAGGAGCATGGGGACTGGTCAGGAAGCTGGGGCACAGAGAGGTTTAGTAACTTTCCCTGGGTCACACAACTGGGGAGGCCGTGGGGACTGAGGTGGGGAAGGGGGAGGAGGAGACACAAGGAAGGGGGGCTCTGCCTAGAGTTTTGTGGGGGCTGAATTCAAGCGAGCGGGAGAGGAAGGGGAGGCAGTGGAGAGGACAGGTGTGGGGTGGCCTGAGTGTGGCCTGGCCCTGAGCCTTCCCTCTCAGAGATGGGGGAGGGGAGGCTGGCGGGGGTGCATCCCTGGGGAGGTACAGGAGGGGTCTCTGCGCCGGGGGTGTGTGGGAATGTTCCCAGGTTGGTATGAGTGGCTGGGAGGCTGAGGCCAGGGGGGCTTCCCAGAAGGTTTGGGGGTGTGGGGTTCAGGGTCACAGCAGATCTGGGGTCTGGAACTGGGGAAATATTACCTCCTGATTCTGAAGACAGCGTTGCCAGGCTGCCCTTCCCGGGTCACAGGTGTGCACACAGGGGTCCTGGTGCCGCCCACTGCTCAGTGCCTCTGCTGCTGGTCCAGGGTCCGAGTCCCACGGTGTGTGAGCTTGGGGCCAGCTGTGGACGAGGAGCCGCGTGGCCCCCAGCGCCACCCACCCACCAGCTGGCATCCTGCCTCTGTGAATGGGGGTGCACGTGCTAGGGGCCAGGAGGCAGGGGCCGTGGTGGCTCCCGGGGGCTTCCTCGCCCTGAGAGCACCCGGGAGGCCGTGGCTGGAGAGCAGGTGGCGGAATGCCAGGCCGGAGGTGGTGTTTGTCAGCCCCAATGCAAACCCGCTGCCGTTTTCTGCCTGATGCCTCCAGAAACGTTGCCTGTGGCAGGTGCCTGCTTAAATGTCTAGGGTGAGCAGTTAGGTGAAGTATGTCCCAGCGCTGGGGCGTCAGGTACATCTGGGTGCTGTCAGGTGAGAGGTGAGGGGGAGGGGCCCTCTGCATGGCTGTCAGTGTGCGCGCACCGGTGCGTGTGTGTGTGTGTGCGCGCGCACTCGGGTGCGTGTGTTTGGGGGCTGCCAGCCTGAGCACTGGCCCGGAGGATCTCAGTGTAGCTTGTCTTTTCTTTAAAACAAGAGGCCCTGTGGCTGAGAAGCTGGATTACCTTGTGAAATCTGCCCCTCTCTCCCCCTTTTCTTTTGGCCCCAACTCTCTCCTAGAACATCTGCTTTTCCTGTTTTTGTTTGCTTTTTTAATTGTGGTAAAATACAACTAACGTGAAATTTACCATCTCAACCATTTTCCAGCATGCAGTTCAGCAGCGTTAAGCACGTTGACATTGTTGTAGAACCAATTCCGAGAACTGTTTCCATCAGCAAAACTGAAAGTCTGTTCCCGTGAACACTGACTCCCCACCTCCCGGTCCCCCAGCTCCTGGTGACCAGCGTGCTACTTCCTGTCCTGTGAAGTTGAATATGACGTACTTAGGTACTTATGTCATCGAATATGACATACTTAGGTACCTTATATGAGTAGAATCATACGGTTTTTGTCCATCTGTGACTGGCCTGTTTCACTCAGCAAAATGTCCTCAAGGTTCATCCACGTCGTAGCATGTGTAGCAGGATTTCCTTCCTTTTTAAGGCTGAATCGTGTTCCATTGTGTGGAAACGCCCCATTTTGGTTGTCCATTCCTCCACTGATGGATACTTGGGTTGCTTCTACCTCTTGGTTACTGTGAACCGAGCTGCCGTGAACATGGGCATGCAGGACTTCTGGTTCTCCAGTCTGTCCAGTTCCATTGTTGCAAGACTTGTAGGCCTGCTGGGGTGTCTGTCTGGGGTGTCAGTCCATCTGTTTGTCAGTTCTAGGAACCGGGAAAGGCCACCATCCGGCCAGCTCAACCTGCAAACCTGGGGCTTCCCTCTAGAGCCCGTGTCTGTGTGTTGGTCTGGTTAGGGAGGGCATCCCCTGTCCCCATGCACAGATGAGGACGCAGGAACAGGGAGCTGAAGGGACCTTCCCCAGGCTCCCTGCTGGGCAGTGGCAGGGCAGGCGTTGGCCTGCATGGCTGTCGTGGGGAGCTTGCCCTCTGCCCGTATCAGATGCTGGAGTGCGCGGTCGGGGTCAGTGGGCGAGCGCACCCATGGACCTGAGCCATCTGTGAGCTGGGCAGGGGCTGTCCCGTTTGCATCTAGGATCCCAGGTGTCAATAACCAAGCCACAGAGGTGCCTACAAGGCCCTGTCGTGGCCAGCCAGCCGCCTTTCCTCCCACTGGGACTGCAGGGCCCGCCGAGCCCATGGATCACGTGGGCCCCGCAGATAAGTTCCCCGCGTCCCTGGAAAAGTCTGCTGACCCCTGAGTTAGTCCTGCACAAGCGCTTTTCCCATTTTCAGCTTCATTACGCCCAAAGTACAAGGCATTCGTTTGCAGACAGGCCCCAGCTGAGCCAGTTAACGCTCCTTCTAAATGGACCCCTCCTCTCTGTTCCCACAACACCATGGAAGAGATCAGGACGTCCCCAGCTGGGAGACACCAGCATTCCTCCTGAGAGGTGCACCCTGAGAAATTAGAGCAGCCGAAGGCCCTGGGTTCTGGGGGCACGCCTCGTTTTGGAAGGCCAGCCGCCCGCACGCATGTGTACGTGCATGTGTGTTTGTGTGTGCAGGCGTGTGCCCACATGGCCCTCTCCTCAGCACTTTCTGCTCCCCTCCTGCCCCCTCTGCCAGCCTGGCCCCCCAGGTTCCAGCCGAGGTCCCCTGCCAGGGTCTGAGTCCATCGTCCTGGCAACCCCCTCCTAAGGTGCAAAGCTAGTTTCTCCCTCTCCCTGTCCCCTTCCCCTCTTTACGTTCTGTCCCCAAATCTCCACCATGAGGGAAGATGCTAACACTAGGGACTTAGGGAAACAGCGCCTGCTATGGGGTGTCCCAGCTCCCTCAGGAGCACCTGGACCATGCCTGACACCTGCCAGGTCATCCTGAAGCCTGGATCTTCGAAGAGCCAGTTACACTGGGCACAAAATGCCCTTAAATCATCTGGGTGGGGGGCAGGGGGAATAAAAGTTAATCCTTAATACTGACAAGTAAGCAGAGCCTTCACAGCACAGGATGGGTGCTCCCCTTACTGGAAAATGGGTGGTGGGGTCAGCCCGCTTCTCCTTCTCCACCCTGAGTCCGGTCTGGCCCAGGTGCCTGGGGTCCAGGACCCTGGCCCACTCTGCTGTAGGAGTGGCCTTGGGCTGCGACGTCAGCTTGCATCTGTGTCTCCTAGAAGAGAGGGCTGGGAGGGACCTCGAGGGCTTCAGGCACCGCACTGGGATTTGCACACACACACACAAAGTGGATCTGGAAAGACCACAAAACAGACGACGTGGGAGTCCTGCAAGGGTGCCAGGGCCAGCCTGGGGTCAGTGGCCTTTCAGCCTATCTCAGCCTTCAAAAGATGCCAGGCCAGTGCCGAGGGAGAGCACGGGCAGATGGGGTGGAGGGGTCCTGTCCGGGGGTGGAGAGTCAGCCCCTAGCCAGTGGAGCAGCCCGGCCAGGGCTGGGATGGGAAGGGGCTATGACCCAGATAGGGGCCCCAGGCGGGGGCGGCGTTCAGCACAGGGCGTGGAGGAGGCCTCGCAGCGTTGAGCCTCGCGGTGGGAAGGGAAGAACACCAAGTTGGGGGGAGGGCTGGCCGTCCTGCCTGCACCTGCGCCTCCTGCGGGTAGGCCGACCCTTGACCTTGTAGGATGCTGACCAGAATCATACGAGGACCCCTCGAAAGCCCTAAAAAGCTCCTGGTGGCATTTTTGGGTTGAGGAAACCGTACAGACCAAGGCCTCCGTGGGTACAACGAGGCTGTCAGGTGATGCGGGGTGTCCCCCGGGCACTCGGGGGACAGGGTCCCACCAGCCTGGGCCTCTCCTCCCACCAGACTCTGGGCTCGGCCTTCCTCATCCTCAAACACGTCTGGTACAGGGCAGCCTTCAGGCAGGACGGCTGGGATACTGCTGCAAGGGGCCCAGGGTAGAGGTGCCTGGCGGGGGTGGACAGGGGAGACCTCCAGTGCGGGTGTGGTTGTTCTCGGGCAGCCTCGGCCCCAGGGACGCTGCCGTCTGCCCTCGGCTGGGGGTGGATGAGAGGCCTGGCGCCCTCCCTGCTCCCTCCCGCCCCAGCCTCTCTTGCTGCAGTGCTTTCATCCCACCCCCCTCCCATGGCTCCCACAGGGCCCCCGGGACCCCCCGGGTGCAGCTGCCCCCCCCCTCCGCTCTCCATGGGCCCTGGGGCTGCTCGCCCTCCCTGCTGTCTGCATGGACCCCACCTTCTGACACCCAATCTTTAGTGGATCTCACACACATGGGGGCTGCATCATCTCTTTCCATTTGTCGGCTGGTGAAATCACCACCTCCCCGTGACGGGGGAGCAGTGACTGTTTTCACTGGAAAGAGGAGCAGAGTGGCTGCTGGCGGATCTGCCAGAATGGGCTTTACCTGCACACCTCCTGGCCTCCACACCCCTGACCCAGGAACAGAGGCTCCGGGTGGCTGGGGCGGGGGGTGCAGATTCCAACCAGCGAGGGCGGTGGGGGGCGGGGGGGACGGGTCTCCCATTTTCAAACACATTCCAAACCGTAACCTCCCAGTTTGTGAGTCGGCAGACGGCATGTAGGAGCGTCTGCCCTGGGGCTTCATCCTGCGTGTGATTAATTCTTCTCCCCGTCTTTGGGGGCTGGAGGCGACCGGTGAGCGCGGCGGGGACCCTGTGCTGACCCGACCACCCCCCGCCCCCGTGTCGCTTAGATCTGCAGCCTCATGCGAGGGGGCATCGCGGAGCGGGGTGGCGTCCGCGTGGGCCACCGCATCATCGAGATCAACGGGCAGAGCGTGGTGGCCACGGCCCACGAGAAGATCGTCCAGGCGCTGTCCAACTCGGTGGGAGAGGTGAGAGGTCACTGCCCGAAGCCAGAACCGGGCTCTCGGAGCCCAGATGTTTCCATGGCCGACATCTAATCCCCGAGGGCGTGTATAAGGTGCTGGGGAAGTACCCCAGAGCAAAGCCTCCCTTCTTGGGAGAGCCTGTCCCTGCGGGGACTTGGGCACGTCTGCTGTCTGGCGTGCTCCCACCTGTACCTCCGTGAGCCTCCTCTAGGGGCTGCATCAGCTGAGCACGGCTGTGTCTCCCACGGGGGAGCCTGCTGCAAGCGGGGTCTGGCATCCCCTCCTCACCCCGGGTAACTGTGGCTGATGGGATGGGGGTGGGCATGCGCAGGCCGGCCCTGCTGTGCTCCCCTCTCCCACTCTGCTGGCTGTACCCCGCCTCCTTTTCTGCTTTCTGGCATCAGTGCGATGCCATGCCAGCGTGAGGGTGGACGGGGTACAGAGCGGGGAGCTCAGGAGGGAGCAGGGTACCTCAGCGGGGGACGTAAGATGCTGGGAGTGGGGCTACCAGCCCAGTGCTGGGAAGGAGGCCTCCCCGGTGCGGGGGTGGGTGTGTGTAGGTGTGTGGGAAGCGGGGAGTCAGGGTGAATGGGTGAGTATCTCCCTGGGTGAAGCCTGGGTGAGAGCAGCGCAGAAGGGGCAGACAGCGCTGAGAGGCGGGTGACGTGGGACGGCTATGAATGCAGGTGCCGGGCGGGGAGTTTAGGTTTGATTCTGAGGGCGGTGGGGACCCAGGGGCTGTGTGGGGAGAGGGCACGGCTTCCTCTTTGGAGGCTGGTGGGGGGAGTAGGGTGCTGTTCCCTGAGGGGCCTTCGGATCATGTCCGGTCAGGACACCTCTCCTGGGGCCACGTTGACCCATTCAGTATTTTGTGAAAGTCCCGAGGCCGGGGGAGGAGGCCTGTTTCCCTGCGTGGGTGGTGGCAGACAGCGGCTCTCAGGAAGCAGGGGGCCAGGTAGGCGCCATTAGCCTTCTCTTACAAATGGCTTCAAAGAAAGGAAAATCCATTTGTCCTAAGTAGATGCTTCGAGACAGCCGCCCGGCTGGGGCCATCAGCTGGGCGGGGGAGCTGGGCTGGGAGCGGGAGAAATGTGTCCGACTGTCTGGACCTGAGGTGAATGGGTATCAGTCAGGCTGGACCTCAGGCCCAGGGTGTGGGAAGCCGTTCAGCCTGGGCGGACCTCGTGCTGGACTGGCTGGTCCTGGGAGATGAGCTTGTCTGCCTGTGTTTCCCATCATCCCTGAGCACGTTTGGAAAATGAGTCACCGGTCAACTAGACCTGGTGTTTTGCTGGGCCTTGGGGGTGGGTTTCAGATTGAGAAATTAGAATGAATCTTCTGATGGGAAAAGCCATCGCAGGCTGATGAAGGAGCAAACATCTAAGTGGATCAGACAGATCCTGGTGTTGGGGGCCAGGGGGGGAGCCTGGGTGACAAGAAAACGCTTCGGCCAGACTGGCCATCTGGGTTGGTCAGATAAGGCCTGAGAGCGGCTTGCCCGAGGAAGGGCAGGCCCGGGGGGTTGGCTGCACCTGCGGCCGCCTCTCCCTGGGCACTGGAGGTCTGCCAGCCCACCCCCTAGAGCTGTGGTCACCCACAGGGGCCTGAGCACGGCCGGGTCCCGGGCTAGCCTGTGGAGCAGAGTGCTTAAAGGAAGCAGAAGCAGAGCCCGGGTCCCAGGCGGGATTTAGGGTACCTGCCCCCCACGGTCGGCCTCTCCGGGCAGCCGCCTCTGCCTTGCTGGCGTACCCAGCCTCTGTGGCGCCAGGGACTGAGGTCAGGCCCCAAAGGCTCATTTGCTAACTGACCCCCAGGGGCTGGGGGGCTCCAGGCCTCCGCCTGCCGCACACGCACTTTGTGTGTGAGCCTCTGGGTCTCACACTGAGGCAAAGCTTGCCCCTTGCAGTTTCCAAGGAGGCCTGGGCGCCCCAGCCTGCCTTCAGCTCAGTGCACGGTCAAAAGTCCAACTTTTCATGCACCTGGTGTCAGCTTGAGCTGTAGGGAAAACCAGCCCTTGACCACGTGTAAAACCCTCTAAAGACCTGGACGGGGCGCCCAGGTCACAGTCTGTGCAGTCAGGGTATGCTTTCTAAGCCGCCATCAGGGGCGGTGACCACGGTGTCGACTTGAACAAATGCACAACGTGAGAGTTGTGAGTTGTTTTATTTTGGGCAAAATGAGGACTGTAGCCCGGGAGACAGCATTTCATATAGGTCTGGGAAACTGCTCCAAAGAGGCAGGGCGGAAGGTCAGTATACATGTGATTTTCGTGAAGGGGGAGTACATGCAATGGAGCACGTATTTTTTGCAGAAGGTTATGCTAGTCTCATGAAGGTTACTGCTAGTCATGAGGAACAGACGTCACCAGGAAGGATTTCAGTGTTTTTCTAGATGTGAGGAGATACGAGAATTGGGCTCAAAAAATCGGCTCCTGAAAATATCAAACTATCTGAAGACCTGTTCTGCCAGTTTTTCCCGGAGCACAGAGGGCCTCGTTCCTGATCTCCACCCTGAATCCCTTTCAGGGGGTGTTGAAGGTCAGCAGCTGCAGCGGCACCTGATTTAATCCTGGTAGAGGTAGATGGCAAGTGCCCATGACAAGTGCCAATTTGTTGTTGACAGCGCGCAGGCCATTCTTCCTCCCCTCTGGACGCTGGTACTTTACACAGGACACGCGCAGGGGACTTGGGCATCGCTGGCCTCGCATGGAGGGGACGGAGGGGGGGAGGTGGAGGCAGGGAGGGCTGGGTCAGCCCCTCTCTCTCATTGGCAGATCCATATGAAGACCATGCCTGCCGCCATGTTCAGGCTCCTCACAGGCCAGGAGACCCCGTTGTACATCTAGGCTGCCCACCTTCACCCCAAGGAGCGGGAGCTGGACCCAGGACCCGACCCCTGAACCCACAGCCCACCCGAGGACACTGGCTCCTCTGAAGGGCATGCCCTCACCACCCACTTTTTTTTTTTTTTTTGGACAAAAAGGGGTCTTTATCCAAGGAGAGTCACAGGAACCAGTCTTTGTAGAACAGTCACGTATTTTGCCACATTCTGAATTTTCTCATTGCGACGGACAAGCTTTTGTCTGTACGTCCATGTGGTGTGGAGCCGTGGAGGGCGAACGTGGGTGCCCCCGGATGCGGCTGTGCAGGGAGCCCCTCGAGGACAGCGCGCTCCAGGGGGCAGCAGCGGTGTGCCCCGCCCTCGGCTGGGGCTCGGGTTCCTGCGGGGAGGGCGCCCAACTGCCCCGATGGCTGAGTGTGGGCAGCCAGCTCTCAGGATGGGACCGGTCACTGAAGTTGGGGGACACGTGGTTGTATTTCCCGAGAAAGGAGACATCCCTGAGTTACGTAAATGGTGATATCCACAACCTCAAAACTCCATGCCTATTTAGACGACATCACCATTTTGACTTTTGACAACAAACTGCTCTTCAGACGTTAGGATTTTCCGACGACCCGTGACCACGTCCGCCTGTCTGCTGGCCCTGGACGCCCCCGGCAGCCTCCCACACAGGCCGGCGGCCTCGTTACAATCTGTCTACACACACGCATCCACACGTGAGCTCCCCCCTCGGAAACCAGACCCTCCCCGGACACCTGGAGCCTGCTGTCCCCAGGGGCCCGCGCGTCCGGGTGCCGTCGCCGTGAGCAGTGTTCCAGTGCGTGTAGGTCAAGTGCAGCATAGTCTAGATCTGCCCCGCAGAGCTCAGAGTTCACGATGTCATTTTGTCTGGAAGTCTCTCTCTTTGGCCCAGGCCTTGAAGAATACACTGTGACTTAAGAAGCCTTACCATGCAGTAACTAAGCTCTAGGACCACTGGATGAGGGTGACCTGTGTGTTGCATGCAGCTGACCTTGGGAAGACTCGCTAATACCACTAATAAACCTGAGGTCATGATGGAAAGCTGTCCGTGTGGCTGGTTTGTTGACGGAGAAGTGGCCGCCCAGCTTTCCTCTAACTCCGCCCCTCACAGCCCGGCTCCAGGTGGGGGCCTCCCCGCCAGGTCTGAGGGCTCCAGGCACCATCCCCACAGGAGACAAGCTCCCGACTAATTGGATAAGGGAGAGTGGGAGGCTCGGGCTTCTCCTGGTTCAGATTGGAATCATCTCTGGGAGAGGTGTGTGCATGTATAGAGCAGAAAGCCGGCCCACCTATAGCCTGGCTCCTTCCCTGGGGCCACCCTGCAGCCCGTCTCGCTGATAGCAGGACTTGGCAGTGCTCCCATCACTGACTGTGTTCTGTGGTCACCATCCTGGTCCCGGTGTCCCCTGGCATGGGGATGTGGGGTGAGCATGGGCTCTGGTCAGAAGCCCTGGGCTGTGTTCCAGCATGTTATCAAGGGACATTGGGCAAGCCGGGCCCCTTCTCTGGCCGGGATCTTAGTTCCATGCTGTGAGCCACTAGGCAGGGATGGCCCACACCCTGGGGTGAGAGCTGGAGGGAAGGGGCCTCAGCTCAGGGGGGCCCAGGGGTATGGCCCTGCAGCGCCCAGAACGAGGCAGGTGAATGGGCTCCGGAGAGGAAACCTATGGCTAGCAGATGACGGGGGCAGGTGTCCCGTCATGTGATACACATTTAAAAAAAAAAAAAAAAAAAAAAAGCTTTAAGCCAGGGGCCTGCATTCCTCCCAGAAGCTGGGGACATGTCCCACAGAGGGACAGCTGTGGGCCGGGCGCCTGCCCGCTCCCCTCACACCCCCAGGGTCTGTCTCCAGAAGGATGTTAGGAAACACAGTCGGGTGCCAGGGGTGGGTCACGCTCCATGGTCGGTCGCCCGGCCTGAGCCCTTGCTCGGCACCTGGTCACCAGCAGTACACACGGCTCTCGGCATCTGTCTGTCCCGATCAGACCTCAGAGACACAGAGGCCAGAAATAGTTTTTATTAAAACACTGATCATTATGAAAACACCTTGAGGTACATTAAATAAATACAACCTGCCAGTTGTACAAACAGGCTTGAAAACAATTTCCTATAAATTCTGCCTTAATAGCAGCATCTGTGGATCAATACAGCTGTGGGGGAGAAAACATCCATTCGAAATAAGCTTTCTTTTACGTGGTTTGTTACACGCATTTAATTTGTATCATTGTCATCAGCTGAAGGAGCCCTTAAGTCCTTGTGAAGGATAAGCGTCCCCCGGTTTGCCATAGAGTAGGGGTCCGGAGCTCCTCCATCCCAGCATCCTTGTGGTCCCTGGGTGGGGGTCTAATAGTGCCAGACAGGCACTGGCCCTGTGCTGGCCCTCTTTTTGGTGGGGGAGGTCCAGGAGAGCACAGGCCCCGGGCCCTGTGCTGGGGGAATCCTGGGCCTCGGCTTCCAGCGCAGCCCGTGGGGACCTGCCTGCTGACGTGTTAACGAGAGCTGGGAGACCAGGGCCGAGCGGACGAGGGCGCACCAGTGACGGGGGAACACTGCCTTTCCCCTTGGCCATGAGCCGACACAGCCTGGGGCTCAGGGCGCTCGATGCCGGGGCCGCTGGTTCCCAGGTGCCGCCGAGCAGAGTGGGGTTGAAGGTACCGGCCCGTTGCCAGGCACCTCTCTCTTCCCGGGACCTTTCCTGGGAGCCGGGAGCCTGGGCCCTGCAGGAGCCGACGTGGGCCCTCAGAAGGTGCCAGCCCAGCGCTGTAGACCTGGGGACAGCGTGCTCACCCGCAAGATACAGACGCTGTGAGAACAAACACAAAACTGAGCGTGGGAACGTGAGGGCCGAGCGCCTGAGAACGGCCGGCCGCTGGGCGTTGGGCCAGAGCACCGACCTGCACCCAGGTGGAGGCACAGGCTGTGGCAGGTGCCCGGAGGCAGGAGACATGGCCCCCTGCAGGGAGGGGACGCAAAGGACACAGAGCACCAGGCCAGGCCTCCTGGAGGTCACCCATCCCGCTGCAGAGTAACAATTCTGATGCCCGTGAGGTGGGGGGGCGGACGCAAGGGCTGGCCTCACTCGAGAGGCAGCCTGTTTGAGACCTGCAGGCTCGGCCCAGGGCCCTGCCGTGTGAGCCCCCAAACCTGACGTGAGCCCCCCACCCAGGTGAGACCCCTGCAGCTTGCTACGCTCTGGTTGCCACCCCAGAGACGCCTTGATGCAGAGGCCAGGGCGCTGGGGCCATTCACGCTTTGCTGGGAGGCTTAGGGGAGGCCCCTTGAAAAAACCATCAATTTACTTTACCTGCAGACAGATTTACTTTTGGGGACTTCAAAAGCCTTCAGTTGAGAAAAATTAGAGATTTCCCGTTTTATAGTCTGGATAAAGTGCTCACAAATTCTCCTCTGCGATGTCTTGAGCGGAAAAGTTCTGGCTATCATCACAAGGCCTGATTTATATATTGGTCCAGCTCTCTCCTCTGGACGGCAGTGACCAATGATACCATTAGGGAAGCAAAGCGTTGGCAGCTGACTGGCACCGCGGGCTACCTACCTTGGTGTCGAGGGGCTCCTCGGGGTGTCTGGGCTGGAAACACCCCCGCGAGCCCCGTCCCTGCTCCCCCCACACACCCCAGCACACTGGCTACGGGGGGCAGGGCGCAGCCCTGGGCTGCTGGACACCCGGCAGCATTGGGCACCCTCCCAGCCCGCCCCTGGCACTCCCTGTGTTGGGCCGTGGGCTCTTGGTTGAGAACTGTGGTCTCCGGCTGCCTTGTCCCGCGCAGGAGCCGCCAGCCACAGTCCAGGATGGCACAGGTATCCCTGTGGCTGCAGAAAGTCCTTGAGGACAGCGCTGCTCCAGGACCCTGGCTGGGAAGCAGCTGCTGCCGAGGTCGCCAGAACAGGGCGGCCCGGGGGGCCAAGAAGGTCCAGGGCGCCCAAGCTGCTGTGGCCGAGAAGGCTTCTGCGCACCCAGCTCGAGGTGGGGTGGTTCACAGACGCGGTCGACAGCCGGCATCTTCCAAAGCAGATGTGGCTGCTGCCGCCCAGCTGGGGAAGGGGCTACTCTGGGTCATCAGAGACCCCTTGAGGCCAGTCTGGCGAGGGCAGATGTGGGAGAACCCCGGGGGCTTGCCATGGGGGCTTATTGTTACGGGGCAAGTAACCACTCAAAGTGCTCCGTGCTGGGCCGGTTAAAGAGACAGCGGAGAGACAGCCAGAGAGGAAGCTGGGAAAATGCCCTGGGGCGGGGAGAGGCAGGGAGGGGTTGCCTGGGAGACAAGGTGCATGTGTGGAGGGGGGAGGGGGGGTTCCTCAAAGCCCCTTGCCACAGGGTGGCCGGGCCCCCCGGGGAGTCCCTCATTGTATGTTTGTTCACAGGGTGGCCCTGTCGCCCTGCGGGCATAAGGCTGGACCCCGGCTGCCATCTGGGCTAGAATGACTTATTTTCTTTAAAATCAGCCTCTGAGAAAGGGTTGATCATTGATTCAAACCGCAAGGGGAAATGGGCTCATTGCCTGATGACTCCTCTACCCCTTTAAACACTAAACTAAATCGGGGGGTGGGGACTGGGGTGCGGGAGAATCCTGCTCTTCCACGGCGCTGATTGTGAAGATACTTCAGTTTCTTTAGCTACATGCGTGTCCCCTGCCACTGGATCGCGGTCATGTGGCTAGTTCAAGGTGCCACCTGCCTGACAACAGGGAAGAATTCACGATGGACACGAGAGAGTCATCCACTGTATCACTGGGACAGGTAGGAAGTGTCAGCCCCCAGAAAACAGCCGATGGGGTCCCCCTGGAGGAGGGAACGGCCTCCGCCGCTTGAGCCACCCAGGCAGCAGCCTCTCACCACAGGCCCGGCGTCCCCGGCAGGGACTCTGGCACCAGGTCTGTCCATGTCCACATCCAGATGGAGGCGCCTTCACAGCTGGTCCAGGACACGGGCGCTGAGGACGGCCTCCTCCATGTGGCACTCCTCAGAGGGGATGGCCGAGCGGGCGGAGCCCACCACGTGCCTCACCTCCACAGGAAGGGAGCAGCTCGAGTGTTCCAAGAACTTAGCCACCAAAACCCTGGCGTCCGCGTAGGCCTTGCTGTCCACTAAGGAGTGCAGCCGCTCTTTGGAGACTGTCTGTAAGGCCTCTGGCTTTAACCGCTGGTCCGTTTTCCAGGCATCTGGTTCCCTGTGGGGTGAAAGCTGGGGCCGACAGGCACAGGCAACCATGACAGAGTGAGACAAGGAAGCTGAAAACCAAGGGAAAATGCACAATCTGAAAACAAGTGACACAAAACAAAAGGCAGCCGTCCACTAACTTCTCTGAAAAGCAAACACAGGGATGCTTGGGACAAGCTTTCCGCTGGGATTTCTGTGTTCCCCAGCTGGCCCTCGCTTTGCATGTCCCCTGGCATGGCCTGGCCCCTCGCAGCCCTGAGTTCAGCCTGCAGTAACCTAGAGGGGCCGCAGCCTCCTGGAGCCGAGGGCTGGAGATGGGAGGGCGAGATTCGAAGCCAGCCAGCGAGAGAAGGGCAGGGCGGGGCAGGGGTCTCCATTCTGTGTGCCTCTCTGCTGGAATTCCCGAGCTCGCGGGGGGCTGCCCCTTCTCAGCCGTCCCCAGCTCAGTGACCTTCGCCCTTGTGGGTTGGGTGGCATTTGGAGACACGTCTGCCTTACGAGCAGAGCTGGGGGTGGCAGAGGGGCAATGAGAGCCCCCTCCCCACGTGAAGGGCAGAGACAGCAGCCACCTCTCACGAGGCAGCAGAGTCGCCCGAAGCCCAGGGCCTTGTGCCCAATGCTCCCCAGGCCAAGGGCAGGGAAATGGCACCAGCTCCCAGCGGGCCTCAGCCGCTCCAGATGACCCTCCAGAGAAGGCAGCTCCGGGCGGTCAGCTGTGACCAACTCGCCAAGGACCAGATTAAGACCTGGCTTGCTCAATCTACATTTCAAGTCACACAAGGAAACACGTTCTGGGTGGTCTGGGGTATTTCTGGTGGCAGCGAGCACACCTGGCAATTAAGCATGTGAAACTGTGTAAGATTCACACGGGGGCCTGTCTCCCCTCCAAAGAGAATCTCATAAATACAGTGACACAAGCAGCCGTGTGGTGTTAAATCAGCCGTAGCCTCTAATACATCTGCCAAGAGAGCAGGGGAGGGAGGGCAGGCCCATCTTCCAAAGCCCAGAGATTTGGGGCATCGCATGCCTGGGTGACCCTGGGAGGGGCTGTGTTTAGACACAAGGCAGATGAGGACCTCTGGTCACCCCTGCCCCCCACACTGTGGTTATCAAAGGGTCTCAGAAAAAGAGCGTCTCACCTGTTCCCCGTGCAGCCCGGGACAGTCCTGCTTCAAGATCTTGGCTGCAGCACGGGGTGTGTGAAGAGGCATCGCCTTAACCAGAAAGAGAATTCAGTTAACACACAGCCGGGGAAAAGGAATTCCCGATAACACCGTAGTAGCCCTCCTGAGGAAAAGAAATGGATTTCAGATGCAAGAGCAGCAGAGGAAAACTCCTGAATTTAAGCCACCCGGCGCCCAGGTGGCTCCCACCCGGGGCAGGTGGCGTCCCCAGGGCCCGTCACTTCCTCAGCGTGGCCTGGGCACAGGGTAGCAGGCCGGTGCCACTGACAAACCCAGTGTCCCTCATCCCAATCCCCATCTGCATCTGGGGGTCCGGGCCCCAGGGAGGCATGTGCACAACAGTAACTGTCACGCAGCCGAGAGGAGGCTGAGGCGACAGGGCGGTGAGGCGGATGCAGGGGTGACGACTTGTAATCAAGCCACCGCTGCTCTGCAGGTCCATCCCTAACCTGTCAAGGTTTGCGGAGCATGAACTTCACTGGGTTGGGGGGTGTGTGTGCAGTCATCAGGGAGCCCCGTTCGGGTAGTGTTGGCCCTAACAGGGCGAGAGACAACTGAACCAGGAGTACACCAGCCGAGGGGCATCTCCAGGAGAAGGTTCTGGCAGAGGTGTCTTGGTGTGAGTTGGCAGGTGGGTGCAGGAGGGCAGGGAGAGGGATGCTGACCGAAGAGCTGCAGAAGCAAAGCCCAGCATTCCCAGCAGGGCACCTCCGGGCAGCTGCCTGTGAGTGTTGCTGGCTCCACAGGGATGCGGTTCTGGGGCGGGACGGGATCTAGTCTACTTGGGGTCCAGCTGGACAAGACCCTGACCAGTCCAGGCACCACTGGCCTCCTCCAGGTTCCTTCACTTGTGCTATATGGACAAGTCCCCACGGCGATGGCACTGTGGCCAAGGGCTCACCGGCCTTTACTGGCACAGACCCCGCCATCCTCCTGCCCAAAAATAGCAACCCGGGAGGATATGGGGGTCCTCCTACTTCAGGACGTACAAGACCCCTTGGGGGGCTGGTTGAAGTGCAGATTCCTGGGCTGCCAGGCGCAGGACTCTGGTGCCAGGTCCCCCGGCCTGGGAGGGCACGGGCCATGCTGACTTCATGTGGGCGACTCTGACGCAGCTCTGGGCCACACGCTGAGTGCGGCCCAGGGCGCCCGTGAAGTGCTGTCAAGAACACACCCGTGTCTGCCCTGGGCGGCATCGGCTAGCGGACACCCACCTCCGCAGCGCTGTCACTGAGATGCAGCCACACCTTGCGTGGCGCTGGGTCCCACCAGACCGCTCAGCAGACACTGGCACTTCCCACAAGTGTGTTACCCAGGCTGGTCCTGGGGGCAGAGCCACCCCGGCTGACAGATACAGACTGTGGGCCCTACCTGACCCTAGGACCTTCTCGTGCCCCAGAGCTGGTGTGCAGCCCACAGGCTAACGTCGGGGCTGGCGGACCCTCCTGGAAGGCTGTCATCACCCCAAACCTTTCCTCCTCCCTCCCGCCTTCCTGGCCAGAGCAGCAAGCCTGGTGGGAGCACAGCAGGGGCCCCAGACTGTCCGCCCCCCTTATAGGCTCTGGACATCGAGACCACATTCCCCGCGTGGCCCTGAGGCAGGGCCCAGGGCTGGACTCCACTCCCAGGGGGCACCGAGGCTTGCAGTGTCCGGGCAGAGCCAGGCACGCCCTGGGGACACAGGGAGCTGGGCCAGCTGTACCTGCTGCCCTGGATGCACACGAGGTGGGGTCGCTGGCAGAGCGGGCCACGCGCCTGGGACCTGGCTGCGCCCGCGTGCCCTTGGGGGGGCCCTCAGGGGATGTGCGGCGTGGGTGTGGGGCGGGCAGCGGGGCGCCCGTGGGGCCGTCGGAGGATGGGCGGCTCAGGCCCGGCGTGGCAGTGCCCGCGGGGGCCAGCAGGCTGGAGCTGTCGACCGGCGCTGCAAGGCAAAGGACACGGCGTTAGCGCTGATGCTGGGCAACTACCAAGCCGCCCCCACGAGGGACAGCGCCACCCACGTGTCCGTCCGCCACCCAGGGTCCTCCCAGGGGGTGGGGGCAGCCCACCCTCCAAACTCCAAACCTAGACAAACCCTGTCATCTTGCGGGCGTGGAAATCCTGCCCAGGCTGATAGTGCCCTGTGTAGAAAGGATGGGGGAACCAGATGATCCCCCAAGAATCATTCCAGGAGGGGTACGGGTTTCCACGAGAGACTCCAAGTCAGAAACCAGCCGCATCTCCCATCCAGGGCATCCCCTGGGGGGTCTGAAGTACAGGAAGGTGGGGGTCACGTGCTCAATGGGCAGGGCCCATGCAGAGAGAGGTCGGGGCTCTGAGGGACCCCAGGGCACCCCAGCCAGGCCTCGGTGCCCACCCCATGCAGGGGGTGCAGCTTGGGCCCAGAGTGCAGCCCCTCGTCAGGCAGGTGGGGTAGCCCAGCCCTCTGAGAACAAACCCCCCTGCAACTGTGCCAAAATGCACATCCTCAGTCCAGCCCTGCCCAGCTCCGAGGGTGGGCCCAGCCATCAGGGTTTGAACAAGCCCCAGGGGATTCTGATGCCCCGAGTGTGAGAACCGCTGCTCTGGACCGGTCATGTCATGCTGCTTATGGGCTTTACCCCCTGCTTCTCCACAGGTGGCCCCTGGGGTGGAGGCTGGACCAGAATCTGTCTAAACAGGGTCTCCAGAGGACCTGTATGCACATCAGGGCTTGAGGAGCGCTGCCCTCTACCCTCTTCTCTCCCATCACCAGACCACCTCAGGGCCCCCCTCCCTAAGGCTCCTCACTGTCCCCCTCCCCCCACTGAAGTAGATGTTCAAGGCGAGTGGCCCGCCTGGGGAACATATGGTAAGAACCACAGCAGCCTGAACTCTTACAGTGGGGGAGGCTTTGAGATCTGTTCCTTCCTCCCCTTCCTGTGGGTCCTGGGGGGAACTTCTCTGCTCCCAGGGGCCCTGCGAGCCCCACATCTGTGCACATGTCCCGTGCCCAGGGTCCACCCAGTCACCCCCAGCCCACAGCCGAGGAAACTCTGCTGAGAGAGGGCAGGGAAGAAGGTGGCAGGCCACCGAGTGGGAGCTGGCGGAAAGCGGACCCATTCCGGAGCACACGTGTTCGGCGCCCCCCCATCCCCCACTGTCTGCCGCTGCCCTCCTGAGAGATGCTTTGAGACCATTAGTCCCATGAGTCCACCTGGAACAACAAAGATGAGCCAGAACTCACATATCACATGCAAAAAAAAAAAAAAAAAAAAAAAATTCTTCAGGACCATTAATCCTTTTCTTCTTTAAGACACCGTAAGAGCAGAAGAAAATATGGGAGAATAAATCTACTGCCTTGAGGGGGAGAAAGACTTTGTAAACATGATAGAAACCATAAAGGAAAAGCTTGACAAATTTGACAACAACAACAAAAACATGGTAAACTTGTGTACGGCAAAGGCCTCATTAACAGGCTTCGAGAAGCAAAGCCTGAACTGGGGAAGCAAACCTGCCATAAATAGAAAAAGAGTCACTCTTACACATTTTCTCTCCTCTCTATTTAACAAATATTTTTCTTATAAACCAAAAAAACAAAACAAAAAACAAACAAACCCCACTGCAACAGAAATAAATGGACCCAAAACAGACCTACAAGTTGATGATAAACATGTAAAAAGGTGCAGAAACTCAATCCTATGTGTGTGTCAAGTTCACCTACAAGGATGGTAAAGGTCCCCAGGAGTGACAATGTCTTAGGGTGTCACAAACACTCTTGGTGGGAACATAAATTCGTAATAAAACCCTTCCAGGACACAGTGCAGTCAATACATCCAAGTCTAAAATACACATTCCCCTGGACTCAGCAATTTCCCTCACTGGAATTTATCCCAAGGAAGTAATTGGGCAAGTGCTCAAGACCAAATGTATAAATGTAGAAAAGAAAAAATACTTTCCTGTCTCCTTAGAAAACTTCAAACCTAGACGTTGTCATTATTAACACTCTCAAAATCTTTTCAAAAATTACCCAGCAAGTATATTAAAAGTCTTTTGAATAATATTCATTCTTTCAGATTCTTTTTGATCCCAATTCCCTCTCTCTCTCTTTTACAGCTTTACTGAGGTATAATTGATAAGCAAAACACCTGTGCCTATTTACTGTATATAATTTGATGATACTGGACATATGCACACACCCTTGATCCCAAGTTTCTTTTTTTTTTTAATTTAATTTTTTTTTTTTGGCTGCATTGGGTCTTCACTGCTGTGTGTGGGCTTTCTCTAGTTACGGCGAGTGGGGGCTACTCTTCACTGCGGTGCGCAGGCTTCTCATTGGTGGCTTCTCTTGTTGCAGAGCACCGGCTCTAGGTGCATGGGCTTCAGTAGTTGTGGTGTGTGGGCTCAGTTGTTGTGGCTCGTGGGCTCTAGAGCACAGGTTCAGTAGTTGTGGCGCACGGGATTAGTTGCTCCGTGGCATGTGGGATCTTCCCGGACCAGGGCTCGAACCCGTGTCCCCTGCATTGGCAGGCAGATTCTTAACCACCGTGCCACCAGGGAAGTCCCCCAAGTTTCTTAATGTCAGTGAAAATCCAGCAGTTGAGTTCCTCAAGGAAATGCAAAGAGTCATGAGTGACAAATGTGACCTAGCTCTGAATATATGTAATTAATAGAAACCTTATAAAATTAGGACAGCATTACAGGAAAAGCTCATGGCCCAAGGCTGGTCACTCTCATTTCTGCACACCCTCCCCTCCGGGGTTGTGTCGTGTGCCTACATTTTTAAAGAAGTCATAATCATGGTGGACCTCCAGGGTTTCACCTAATGGATCAAAAACATTTTTCCTAATAACGTGTAGTGATATATTCAGCTTGTGTAACACATTTTCCTGAACTCTTATTAATGGACTTCATTGTCCCCCTCAGTTTTTACTGTTATGGAAAAGGCAACAACTTATCTGCATGCTTAGTTTTCCTTTTTCTGCATTACTCCCCGGGGGTGATTCTAGAAGTATGAGCACATCTAATGGCATAAATATTTTCATGGCTCTGCATCCCAAATGCTTTGCCAAAGCAGTGGGCTGACTTACAAGCCACCAGTTAGGGCACCCATGTCCTCATCACTATTTTGTTATTTTAACAAATAGCCAAACAATATTGTTTAAAAAAACAATAACAGAATCTCCAAAAAAACAAAAAAAATTCTAGAGCTAATAAGTGCACTCAGCAAGGCTGCAGGATTCAAGGGGAATACATGAGTGAATCCCCTCCGATTGATTCAGAGTCAGTCCCATGTACTGACGATGAACATGCAGAAACCAAAGGTGTAAACCCAGTGCCATCAACAGCTGCTCCAGAGAAAAATGAAACACGAAACATGCACACTAAGGAAAGCTGCCCAGGATCTGTATGCTGAAAATGATACCGTGAAACCAAAGCTCGAAAACCATGGAGACAGACTGTGTTCATGCCTCAGAAGACTCAGCTTTAGAAAGATGGCGATTCTCTAAAATATGGCACAAATGAACTTATCTATGAAACAGAAACAGACTCACAGACATAGAGAACAGGCTTGTGGTTGCCAAGGGGGAGGGGGAGAGGAGAGGGATGGACTGGGAGTTTGGGATTAGCAGATGCAAACTAGTACATATAGGATGGATAAACAACAAGGTCCTACAGTATAGCACAGGGAACTATATTCAATATCCTGTGATAAACCATAATGGAAAAGAACATATATGTATAACTGAGTCACTTTTCTGTACAGCAGCAATCAACATGGCATTGTAAATCAACTCTACTTCAATAAAAAAAGAAAGATGGTGATTCTATCCAAATAGCTGTACAGGTTTAATTCCTGTCAAGATCCCAGCAAGGGAGACTTCCCTGGCAGTCCAGTGGTTAAGACTCCATGTTTCCAATGTGGGGGCCATGCGTTCGATCCCTGGTCAGGGAACTAAGATCCCACCTGCCGCGTGGCCAAAAAAAAGATAAAAAAATAAATTAAAAAAATGAAACACAAATACATGGAGGCTAAACAGTGTGCTACTAAGTAACCAAGAGATCCCTGAAGAAATAAAAAAAAATACATAGAAACAAATGACAAAAACAAAAACACAATGACCCAAAACCTATGGGATGCAGCAAAAGCAATTCTAAGAGGGAAGTTTATAGCAATTCAATCTCACCTCAAGAAACAAGAAAAATCTTAAATAAACAATCTAACCCTACATCTAAAGCAACTAGAGAAAGAAGAACACAGAAAACCCAAAGTCAGTAGAAAGAAAGAAATCATAAAGATCAGAGCAGAAATAAATGAAATAGAAACAAAGAAAACAATAGCGAAGATCAATAAAACTAAAAGCTGGTTCTTTGAGAAGATAAACAAAATTGATAAGCCATTAGCCAGACTCATCAAGAAAAAGAGGGAGAGGACTCAAATCAATAAAATCAGAAATGAAAAAGGAGAAGTTACAACAGACACCGCAGAAATACAAAGCATCCTAAGAGACTACTACAAGCAACTTTATGCCAATAAAATGGACAACCTGGAAGAAATGGACAAATTCTTAGAAAGGTATAACCTTCCAAGACTGAACCAGGAAGAAGCAGAAAATATGAACAGACCAATCACAAGTAATGAAATTGAAACTGTGATTAAAAATCTTCCAACAAACAAAAGTCCAGGACGAGATGGCTTCACAGGTGAATTCTATCAAACATTTAGAGAAGAGCTAACACCTATCCTTCTCAAACTCTTCCAAAAAATTGCAGAGGAAGGAACACTCCCAAACTCATTCTATGAGGCCACCATCACCCTGATACCAAAACCAGACAAAGACACTACAAAAAAAGAAAATTACAGACCAATATCACTGATGAATATAGATGCAAAAATCCTCAACAAAATACTAGCAAACAGAATCCAACAACACATTAAAAGGATCATACACCACGATAAAGTGGGATTTATCCCAGGGATGCAAGGATTCTTCAATATACGCAAATCAATCAATGTGATACACCATATTAACAAATTGAAGAATAAAAACCATATGATCATCTCAATAGATGCAGAAAAAGCTTTTGACAAAATTCAACACCCATTTATGATAAAAACTCTCCAGAAAGTGGGCATAGAGGAACCTACCTCAACATAATAAAGGCCATATACGACAAACCCACAGCAAACATCATTCTCAATGGTGAAAAACTGAAAGCATTTCCTCTAAGATCAGGAACGAGACAAGGATGTCCACTCTCACCACTATTATTCAACATAGTTCTGGAAGTCCTAGCCACGGCAATCAGAGAAGAAAAAGAAATAAAAGGAATACAAATTGGAAAAGAAGAAGTAAAACTGTCACTGTTTGCAGATGACATGATACTATACATAGAGAATCCTAAAACCGCCACCAGAAAACTGCTAGAGCTAATTAATGAATATGGTAAAGTTGCAGGATACAAAATTAATGCACAGAAATCTCTTGCATTCCTATACACTAATGGTGAAAAATCTGAAAGAGAAATTATGGAAACACTCCCATTTACCATTGCAACAAAAAGAATAAAATACCTAGGAATAAACCTACCTAGGGAGACAAAAGACCTGTATGCAGAAAACTATAAGACACTGATGAAAGAAATTAAAGATGATACCAACAGATGGAGAGATATACCATGTTCTTGGATTGGAAGAATCAACATTGTGAAAATGACTATACTACCCAAAGCAATCTACAGATTCAATGCAATCCCTATCAAATTACCAATGGCATTTTTTACGGAGCTAGAAAAAATCATCTTAAAATTTGTATGGAGACACAAAAGACCCCGAATAGCCAAAGCAGTCTTGAGGGAAAAAAACGGAGCTGGAGGAATCAGACTCCCTGACTTCAGACTATACTACAAAGCTACAGTAATCAAGACAATATGGTACTGGCACAAAAACAGAAACATAGATCAATGGAACAAGATAGAAAGCCCAGAGATAAACCCACGCACCTATGGTCAACTAATCTATGACAAAGGAGGCAAAGATATACGATGGAGAAAAGACAGTCTCTTCAATAAGTGGTGCTGGGAAAACTGGACAGCTACATGTAAAAGAATGAAATTAGAATACTCCCTAACACCATACACAAAAATAAACTCAAAATGGATTACAGACCTAAATGTAAGACTGGACACTATAAAACTCTTAGAGGAAAACACAGGAAGAACACTCTTTGACATAAATCACAGCAAGATCTTTTTTGATCCACCTCTTAGAGTAATGGAAATAAAAACAAAAATAAACAAATGGGACTTAATGAAACTTCAAAGCTTTTGCACAGCAAAGGAAACCATAAACAAGACGAAAAGACAACCCTCAGAATGGGAGAAAATATTTGCAAACGAATCAACGGACAAAGGATTAATCTCCAAAATATATAAAGAGCTCATTCAGCTCAATATTAAAGAAACAAACACCCCAATCCAAAAATGGGCAGAAGATCTAAATAGACATTTCTCCAAAGAAGACATACAGACGGCCACGAAGCACATGAAAAGATGCTCAACATCACTAACTATTAGAGAAATGCAAATCAAAACTACAATGAGGTATCACCTCACACCAGTTAGAATGCGCATCATCAGAAAATCTACAAACAACAAATGCTGGAGAGGGTGTGGAGAAAAGGGAACCCTCTTGCACTGTTGGTGGGAATGTAAATTGATACAGCCACTATGGAGAACAACATGGAGGTTCCTTAAAAAACTAAAAATAGAATTACCATATGACCCAGCAATCCCACTACTGGGCATATACCCAGAGAAAACCGTAATTCAAAAAGACACATGCACCCGAATGTTCATTGCAGCACTATTTACAATAGCCAGGTCATGGAAGCAACCTAAATGCCCATCAACAGACGAATGGATAAAGAAGTTGTGGTACATATATACAATGGAATATTACTCAGCCATAAAAAGGAACGAAATTGAGTCATTTGTTGAGACGTGGATGAATCTAGAGACTGTCATACAGAGTGAAGTAAGTCAGAAAGAGAAAAACAAATATCGTATATTAACGCATGTATGTGGAACCTAGAAAAATGGTACAGATGAGCCGGTTTGCAGGGCAGAAGTTGAGACACAGATGTAGAGAACAGACATATGGACACCAAGGGGGGAAAACTGCGGTGGGGCGGGGATAGTGGTGTGCTGAATTGGGCGATTGGGATTGACATGTATACACTGATGTGTATAAAATGGATGACTAATAAGAACCTGCAGTATAAACAAACAAACAAAACAACTAATACTAAACTTTCATTGGGTTATTTGTATGGAAATATGTTAATATAAATGTTTCAGACATTACATGAAATTTCTAAAAATCTTATATGTTCTGGTATAATGTTATAAGTCATAATCCTAGTTATTACTTTAAAATGTATATCTCAGAAATAACTAATTTTCTTGTCAACTGCATTATTATGAACTTTCATCAAATCTTTAACCGTGGTCATTTTTAAGTCTTTTGTCATTTACAGACAGTTCTGGGTGTACTCTGATGCTTCTGTAAATATGTTCCTATAAAAGGGTTTCATCTTCAGGAAATTCATGGAAAAGACTCTGACAAGTACAGGTTTCTGGTACCTGACTGTACTGCTGAACTGAATGAATAAGCATTTTCAGAACTCTAATGAAAAACTGATGAGCTCATAAAAGTGCTAACAAAAGATCAAGATGAAAAAAAAAAATTAATTACATGGGACTGAGTGAACTGATGAGGATGAGTATAATTTTTGTGACTTTCTGGTTGAATTTAAAAAAAGAAAAAATCCCACAAGAACTCAGAGGCAAAGAATATACAAATCAATTTTCACTGCAAAGTAAAGGAGCTGTTACAGTGGAGGAATACTGGACTGAATGTCAATATTATGACATAGTATGAGTATGTTTCATGTTTGGTAATTGCAATCATTGTTGCTTTTGTTGTGGTCATCCATGTACAATGCTTGGTGTCAGTCTATTTATCTCTTGTAAAAATAAAATACAGTGTGTGTGAAAAAAAAAAAATAATAATAATAAATAAATAAATAAATAAATAAATTTAAAAAATGAAACACAAATACATGGAGGCTAAACAGTGTGCTACTAAGTAACCAAGAGATCCCTGAAGAAATAAAAAAAAATACATAGAAACAAATGACAAAAACAAAAACACAATGACCCAAAACCTATGGGATGCAGCAAAAGCAATTCTAAGAGGGAAGTTTATAGCAATTCAATCTCACCTCAAGAAACAAGAAAAATCTTAAATAAACAATCTAACCCTACACCTAAAGCAACTAGAGAAAGAAGAACACAGAAAACCCAAAGTCAGTAGAAAGAAAGAAATCATAAAGATCAGAGCAGAAATAAATGAAATAGAAACAAAGAAAACAATAGCAAAGATCAATAAAACTAAAAGCTGGTTCTTTGAGAACATAAACAAAATTGATAAACCCTTAGCCAGACTCATCAAGAAAAAAAGGGAGAGGACGCAAATCAATAAAATTGCAAATGAAAAAGGAGAAATCACAACTGACACTGCAGAAATACAAAGGATTATAAGAGACTACTACAAACAACTATATGCCAATAAAATGGACAACCACGAAGAAATGGACAAATTCTTGGAAAGGTACAATTTTCCAAGACTGAGCCAGGAAGAATTAGAAAATATAAACACACCTCTCACAAGTAATGAAGTTGAAACTGTGATTAAAAATCTTCCAACAAACAAAAGCCCAGGACCAGATGGCTTCACAGGTGAATTCTATCAAACATTTAGAGAAGAGCTAACACCCATACTTCTCAAACTCTTCCAAAAAATTGCAGAGGGAGGAACACTCCCAAATTTGTTCTACAAATTCACCATCACCCTGATACCAAACCAGAAAAAGATATCACAAAAAAAGAAAATTATAGACCAATATCACTGATGAACATAGATGCAAAATTCCTGAACAAAATACTAGCAAACAGAATCCAACAACATATTAAAAGGATCACACACCATGATCAATTGGGATTTATGCCAGGAATGCAGGAATTCTTCAATATAGGCAAATCAATCAATATGATACATGGTATTAACAAATTAAGGAATAAAAACCATATGATCATCTCAATAGATGCAGAAAAAACTTTTGACAAAATTCAACACCCATTTATCTCCAGAAAATGGGCATAGAGGGAACCTACCTCAACATAATAAAGGCCATATATGACAAATCCACAGCAAACATCATACTCAATGGTGAAAAACTGAAAGCATTTCCACTAAGATCAGGAACAAGACAAGGATGTCCACCCTCGCTGCTCTTATTCAACATAGTTTTGGAAGTCCTAGCCATGGCAGTCAGAGAAGAAAAAGAAATAAAAGGAATACAAATTGGAAAAGAATAAGTAAAACTGTCACTGTTTGCAGATGACACGATACTATACATAGAAAATCCTAAAGATGCCACCACAAAACTATTAGAACTAATCAATGAATTTGGTAAGGTTGCAAGATACAAAATTAATGCACAGAAATCTCTGGCATTCCTATACACTAACAACGAAAAATCAGCAAGAGAAATTAAGGAAACAATCCCATTTACCACTGCAAAAAAAAGAATAAAAGATCTAGGAATAAACCTACCTAAGGAGGTGAAAGACTTGTACTTAGAAAACTATAAAACACTGATGAAAGAAATCAAAGATGACATAAACAGATGGAGAAATATACCCTGTTCTTGGATTGGAAAAATCAATATTGTGAAAATGACTATACTACCCAAAGCAATCTACAGATTCAATGTAATCCCTATCAAACTACCAATGGCATTCTTCACAGAATTGGAACAAAAAACTTTACAATCTGTATGGAAACACAAAAGACCCCGAATAGCCAAAGCAACCTTGAGAAAGAAATATGGAGCTGGAAGAATCAGGCTCCCCAACTTCAAACTATACTATAAACTACAGTAATCAAGACAGTATGGTACTGGCAAAAAAACAGAAATATGGATCAATGGTACAGGAGAGAAAGCCCAGAGATAAACCCACACACACATGGTCACCTAATTTACAACAAAGGGGGCAAGAACATACAATGGAGAAAAGACAGCCTCTTCAATAAGCGGTGCTGGGAAAACTGGACAGCTACATGTAAAAGAATGAAATTAGAACATTCTCTAACACCATACACAAAAATAAACTCAAAATGGATTAAAGACCTAAATGTAAAATCAGATACAATAAACCTAGAGGAAAACATAGGCAGAACACTCTTTGACATAAACCGCAGCAAGATCTTTTTTGATCCACCTCCTAGAGTAATGAAAATAAAAACAAAAATAAACAAATAGGACGTAATTAAACTTAAAAGCTTTTGCACAGCGAAGGAAACCATAAACGAGACGAAAAGGCAACCCTCAGAATGGGAGAAAATATTTGCAAATGAAACAACAGACAAAGGATTAATCTCCAAAATATATAAACAGCTCATGGAGCTCAATATCAAAAAACAAACAACCCAATTAAAAAATGGGCAGAAGACCTAAATAGACATTTCTTCAAAGAAGACATACAGGTGGCCAAGAGGCACATGAAAAGATGCTCAACATTACTAATTACTAGAGAAATGCAAATCAAAACTACAATGAGGTATCGCCTCACACTGGTCAGAATGGCCATTATCAAAAAATCTACAAACAACAAATGCTGGAGAGGGTGTGGTGAAAAGGGAACCCTCCTGCACTGTTGGTGGGAATGTAAATTGATACAGCCACTATGGAGAACAGTATGGAGATTCCTTAAAAAACTAAAAATAGAACTACCATATGATCCAGCAATTCCACTACTGGGCATATCCCCTGAGGAAACCATAATTCAAAAAGAGACATGCACCACAATGTTCATTGCAGCACTATTTACAATAGCCAGGACATGGAAGCAACCTAAGTGTCCATCAACAGATGAATGGATAAAGAAGATGTGGCACATATATACAATGGAATATTACTCAGCCATAAAAAGAAACAAAATTGAGTTATTTGTAGTGAGGTGGATGGACCTGGAGTCTGTGATACAGAGTGAAGTAAGTCAGAAAGAGGAAAACAAATACTGTATGCTAACACATATATATGGAATCTAAAAATAATGGTACTGATGAACCTAGGGGCAGGGCAGGAATAAAGACGCAGACATAGAGGATGGACTTGAGGTCACAGAGCGGGGAGGGGGAAGCTGGGACAAAGTGAGAGAAGCATCAACATATATACACTACCAAATGTAAAATAGATAGCTAGTGGGAAGCAGCACAGCACAGGGAGATCAGCTTGGTGCTTTGCGACGACCTAGAGGGGTAGGATAGGGAGGGTGGGAGGGAGGCTCAAAAGGGAGGGGATATGGGGACATATGTATGCATATGGCTGATTCACTTTGTTGTACAACAGAAACTAACACAGCTTTGTGAAGCAATTATACTCCAATAAAGATGCATTAAAAAAATTGAAAAAAATGATCTTAAAAAAAAAAAAAAAAAGGTTCCAGCAAGGTATTTTGTAGATACAGGTGAGCTGATTCAAAAATGGATATGGAAAGGCACAGGCCCTACAGTAGCTGCAATCTTGACAAAGAAGAATGAAGTGGGAGGCATCCCTTGCCTGATATTGAGGCTTATTACAGAGCGACAGCCATGAAGACAGGGTGGAATTGGCAGAGGGGCTGACACACAGATCAATGGGATAGAACAGAACAGGGACCCAGAAGCAGACCTATGCAACTATGCTTGACTGATTTTTGACAAAGGTACAAAAGCAAGAAACAACCTGGAACAATTGGATGTATACCGGCAAAAAAAATGACCTTGACCTCAACCTCACCCCACACAGAAATTCCCTGTTACTACCTGCTTGGCCTGCAAGCCCCCTGCCAGAGCTTCTTGTATGTTCCTGCCTACCCTCAGGGCTGGCCCCTCTGAATCTCTCGGTGGAGCCCAGCTAACTGCCCAGGGTCGTGAGGCAGTGAGGAGGGCCCAGCCCTGCTGAACACCTCCCGAGGGGCATCCCAAACACCCTGTCCATCTCCACCTGCCCCGGCCTCAGATAGAAACGGGCCCTGGAGCCGCCATGCTGCCTGGCCTTTCTAACCATGCTTTCCTGGAGAACTGGTGGTTTGTGGGAATCACGTGGCTGGAATGGGGGGCCCGGCTGCAGGCCCTCCCCTCCACCAAGCGTTAGAAGGCACTGCACCCTTGAGTAGCCTCTGGAAAGGTGGTCACTGGATGCCACCTCTTAGACAAGCTCCTGATGGCTCCTTGGAGTCACCAAGGGAAGGGCAAGGTCACTTCCACATTCAACTGTAGCGACCCGGGGCTCCTGCAGCACAGAGGTGGCCTCATGAAGGATGGGCCCGCCTTATTTCTCTTAGATGTTACTTAAAGTGGGGATGGCGGCAGCACAGAGGGCCACCACAGTCACAGTCCTTTCTCCCCAGGGATGCCCTCCAACCCACCCATCTGTTCCCCCTGCTGCCAAGGTCGTCTGCTTGCCTGTCACCTCGGACCACCTTCCCTACCCCGAGGTTTGTCCTGTGGCTCCCACCCCATATTTGGGATCTGACTTCTCACACTTTTCCTGCCACGCCCTCCAGGACACAACCTCAGGCCCCTGCCCTCCAGCCTCCCCCTCCACAGCCAGTGGGCAGGGAGCCCCCAGCTCTGGATCCCCCCTGGCCCAGCCCAGCCTCCTCCTGAGGGGGGACTGAGCGGACGTTAGCCTGGTACGATTTTGCTCTGGAAAGGGTCCATCGCAGACTGCGTCGCACTCTTCTTCAAATCCATACTCCTCGAGTGAGAGAGAAAGGGCGCTGGGGGAGGCGGACAAAGCCCCCCAGGGAAAGCATGAGGCCTCCCAGCTCTGACCACTGGGGGCAGGGAAGGAGGACGTGTGGAACCTTCCATGTACTTAGCAGGAGAGGCTGCAGAAAATTCCCCCCCTTAAAGAGGAAGAGATGGAGGAGGGAGAAGCAGGTGGAGAAGAGAAGGAAAAGGGAGGAGACACAGCCTGGAAAACTACCAACTTGGTGTTTCAAAGACTGAAAAGGGTACGATTACCTTGTGTGCTGAAGCCCGCGGTGGCGTCTGGGTCCCCGGAGCCGGGCTCGGTCACTTGCGGGTCCCCACTTGGAACCTACGGGAAGGAAGAGGAGGCCACGCGTGCGTACTCTGCTGTCTGTGGGGCACATCACAGCAGCCTCCAGAAAGGCAGGCTGACCCTAGAGCTTGTCTTCTAGAGACAGGTGCTCAGGTTGCAATCTTCTCCCCTAAATGTGTGGGGCGGGGGGTGGGGGGGTGAAGACGCCATTGCCAAGGCCAAAGCCCCTTCCTCCGACCTTCCTCAATCAGAACCACATGCCCCCCAAGAGCCCACCCTGAGCCCACTCACCTTCCACTTACGGGCACCATTTGGGGCTGGCGGAGGCCACACAGGGTCCCCCCTGTCACCAGAGGAGGTGGGACAGCCCCTGCCCTCACTTCCCACCCCCTCCTCTCTTCCCTGAAGAGTAAGTCCACGACACCAACACTCATGGGACCCCAATGCTTTGGGCCGGCAGTTTGGACACAAGTGGGCATTGAACGAGCTCTGGACGCCCCAGAGCTGCATGTGCCCTGCCCTCACTTCTGCCTTCCGCACGTGGGATCAAGAGGCTGCTCCCAAGGCCGCCCTTCCTGCCTAAGCTCTGCCGGGGGCCCAGCCGCACACAGGGCCTACGCCGGGTTGAATGCGGGGCCCCGAGCCCAGTCATATGCCATCCCTTCTGGTGGAGGGTGGCCGTGAAGCTCGAATTGGGTTGGACCATCACCACACTTTTGCAGCTTTCTTGTTGAATGAGAAGAAAGGCCTCGGTAATGTGAGGGGAAAGACCAGCCTCCTCTGCTGGGCAGGCATGGGGCACGTCTGCTCCCCTCTTGCCGGGCTCGGATCTGCCCCACGCGAGCGCATCTGTCCCATTGCTGCTTTAGGGCACAGCGGCCACTCCCAGGCCGTGCGCCTGAAGGCGATGAACCCTGTATGCACGTGCCCCTGTGCCATCTCAAAAAACGATTTCTGGACCCTTGTGGTATTTCAGAACTGCTTGCCAATGATGAGCTGGGGGAGGCCAGGAAGGTGAGGCGGGCCCCTGCGGCCTGGTCTGGTTCCAGCTCAGTAATTATATTTCTGCCTCCCTGGTCTCCTGCCCCTTCAATCGGGTAGTTGATGGCACCCACCTCTCCTCTGTCAAGCGGGCTGGCGTTGCAGCAGGTGCCAGGCTGCTGGCTGCCCCCAACCAGAGACCCAGAGAGCTGCTCAAATGGTCCCTTGGATCCCACGTGTATGTAATACCGTCCTGCACTCAACGCTCCCTCTCTGCCAGGGAGGGGATAGGATGGGAGAATTCACACCACCCCACACCAATAACCTGTGTGGGAAATCTCTGTCAAGAATCTCCTGCCAAATCACAAAAAAGGAACAATGCCCCGGAGGTTCGTTTCCTTTCATACCTCTCTTCCTGTATCTAACCCTCAATTGGACTCTTTTTTTCTTTTTTGTAGGGGTGGATGGCAACTTCAGGCCTGAAAAAAAAGCTTCTGGTAATAAAGAAATATACATAAAACAAGAGAAATAAAACACATAGTGAGACAAGGTCAGGAGGAAATTGGATTCGTGTCATATTTTGCAGAAGCATTGCCGGCTTCCCTCTGGCTCCCGGTCAAATTTGGTTTCAAGAGGAGACAGCTCCTGGGAGTGGGGAATTCACCTCCGGAGAGCAGGGTGTCAAGGGCTGAATTTGAATGTGGCTTCCCCTGATGTCCAAGGCCACCTTGCCGCAGCAAGGCTGCTCACTTCACAGGGCATTGTTCATGAAACACAAAGGCAGTGGAAGAGATATATTTGCGGCATAGAACTGAAGTTGAAATCCGAGTTTAGCAATAAAGGTTCATAACACAGTTCCCGCAGGGCTGTGAAAGGAGAAGCCGCATGTATAATGTAACGTGGATGCTCCAACGCCTGCGTTTATTTATTCCCAGACGCACTATTTTGACCACTTATCGTAATTGAAAACTCAATCGGCATTTAGGCAAATAAGCCAAATTCCCCTCATCTCCCTTTCTCCTAGGAACTTGGGGGCTAAGACGTCCTATATGGAAATTCTGCCCTATTTCTGTAATGAGTTTCCCACTCCTGGGTGAGGTCAGCCGGCTATGTCCCAGGTTTACAAAAAGCTGTTCTTGGGGGCAGTTATCAGCCATCACGGAAAAGGTGCATTAAGGTTTTTGGCTCGTGTCCCAAGGCAATCTTCGAAGCTACTTCACTTACAGACTTTCAAATGTAAAGGTCATTTCATTCGAAAATATAAATAATAACTTCGAGGACTTGGGGTTGGACACACCTCTGTCACGTCCACTGCCTTTCTCACCACTTCTCGTCCCACCTGCCATATTGCCACCAAAATTCCTAAAGCACTGCTGGGCCACGTCGACCCCAAACGCCCAACTGTTCAAAGGCAGCTCTATAGTGTGGCATCCCAGGTCATGGAATCTGCACCCAAATGATTTCTGTGAACCCCCTTCCAGCCCCTCAAGCCTCCCTGGTTCACACGCCCGGTCCCATGCAAGGTGGCCCAGCTGGTCCTTCCCCTGAAGCCCCAGAGAAGCCCATTCGTCCCTGTCCTGTGACCACAAGGAAGGGAATCCCGTTGGTCTCCCGATCCTATAGCCCGTGGACTAGCGCACAGTCTCACGGGGCCCCCAGAACACACGCTGTCATTCACACAGGGGCATCAACTAGGCAAATTCTCAGCCACTTCCCTGCTGTAGAAAGAAGCTCCCTCCCTCCAATCTTGCCCCAAAGCCACAATCTCAGGCCACCGGAAAGAGAACGCATCGCAACCCAAGTCAGAACGGAACCTGAATGTGGCTGAAACACGCGGGTCAAAACGAACGCGCTGGCTCAAGGGGGGGCTTTTCTTCCCAAATGAAAAATCTGTCCAGATGAGCGATCTCTGCCACGCACAGACCTGCACAGCGTCTGCCTGCTTTCCTAGGGGGCGGGCGTCTCCCTCTCTTTATCCAAACAGGCCATTCATATGCGTTTGTCCTTACAAGGGGGTAATGAACCTCCTCCTGGCCCAGGGAGCGGGGGTCCCGCTGTAAGATGGCTGCTCCTGTCTGTCCCTTCGGGGGACTGGGGAGGGGGGAGCTGGCAGGTGCAGCCTCCCCTCCGTGGGCGAGATGGGATCCTGGACTCCCAGACTCCCTGGGGGGTGTCTGTGGAATTGAAAAGTGCTGCCAGCCCACGGGGTCAGAGAGAATCAGCCAGCGAGGTGCAGCTGCCTCCTTGGTGCTGATGGCGGCGGAGGGGGGAGCGGGGGGGTGCCTGTGGCGGCCCATTTATCACAGATGCTGCCGGCCAGGCGGGCAGCCCAGGGAAGGGCGTGGACCACGTCCTCCCGGGGATAACATTCATGCAAGGGCTTGTAAGCGGGTGGTTTCTGAGCCAACGCAAGCTAATGTGAGACAGGCCTTTGCCCTTCAAAAGTTCCTCCTCAAAATTTTTTGCAAGAAATCTCCATTTAGAGAATTCCCCATTCTTTTGGAAAATGAGGTCACGTGGGTCTTAGAACCAGTATTATCATCCTCTGATATAGTCTATTCTTCAGAAAAAAAGAGCAAAATAGTGATAAACACTAGGTGCAAGTGTCGGGGGTGCATCAAATGTCACACCCAAACCAGAGGCTGCTTCCCAGCACGCCGGGTCCTTGGAGGCCCGGCGAGGCCGGGAGCAACGCGGGGGTTCTCGCCGGCTCCAGCTCTGCCACTCTCCACGGGGTGGTGCACACAGACCCGTGAATCATGCACGGTTCCTCTCTTCTGGACACAGAGTAACAGCTCATAGGGACGAAGGAGAGGCAGCCTGGAGCCTGCAGCTCTGTGAGTGCAAAAAGCAGGGTCGCTATGCAGAGGGGGAGGCGGCAGGGCTCCTCCCGCCCCCAAGGTGGCCGAGGAGAGTCACACAGCCTTGTGGACTTCCTGGGGTTTCCAAGCCCCTGGCCGCCCTGCTCGGTGCCCCTGCTGGTTACAGGCGGAGCTGCCCGTCTGCACCTGGTTCAGCCCCCTCCTGCCTTCCAGGGACCTCCCTCCCCTGGCGCTGGGGAGCCGGCTCCGCCCTCCGGCCCTGGCATATCGCCTTGGTAACCCCTCCCACTCCATTCCCACCCACCCCCCCCAACTACCTCCTATCCAGCCTCTTCATCGAGCATCTTGCCAGAGCGATTTACTCCAGGCCCCAAAGGTGTCCTTGGAGCAGCCGCAGTGGGGACTTTGGTAGCCATGCAGATTCTCAGCAGCCCCCTGACCCTGGACTCCGGAGCCCTGGAGGTGCGCCCCGCCATCTGCATTTGATTGACAAGCCCTCCAGGGAGTCGGGATGCCCACTGGAGGCTAGAAACAGTGGTCCACACCCTTGCTCCCCCTCCTCACGTCCCATTCCCTCCGCTCCCTGATGCCATCTGATCCTACCATGCACCCCCTGCCCCACCCATCCCCAGCAGCTAGCTGCTCCTGCCAAAGTCACTGGCAGCCTCTCAAAAGGTGAGCCAGGTGGACGGGGCTCCGTCCTTCACAGCCTCCGGGCAGCACTTGGCCCATGCCTTCCTCCCTGACCACTGGTTTCTGAGTCCAGGCTTTCTGGGACCCCACTCCATGCCCTCTCCTAGGGTCTTCACCCGTCCCGGTCTCCAGGGCTTCCATGACCATCTTTGCAGCGAACCATGATCTCTCTAAGGCCCCGACCTCAGATCCTAGCAGCCGTGGACACTTGCTTGGATGTTCTGATGACCCTGGCACCCAGTGAGGCCCAGCGGGTGGGTCGGCCCCCCACCTCATGCTCACCCCTCCCTCAGAGCCTCTGCAGGAGCTGCTCCCTCCCCAGCAGCACCCCTGCCTCTCCTCCCTGACCTGCGTCCTGCTGCCCACTGGGCCGAGGCCTCATCTCCCAGGGTCCCTGGACCCGCACAGGGACCAGCATCCCTGCCCAGGGCCCTGCAGCACCCGGGGCTCCACTCAGGGCTCTGACTGTTACCACAAGAAGTGGTTTCCTTTGACAATATTGATTTGAACTGTTTTTATCATGAAGAGAAAAATAAACCCACTCCAGGAAGGCAGAATCTTCTGCTCCGCTTTAAAGGGAAAAATTCCAGAGAATTTCAGTTCTTATAAGTCTAGAGATGAGAGTCACGGTCACACTGCTGCCTCCTTCCTCACAGCCCCATGCCTCTGTTTCTCCCGTGGACAGAAAAACAGCCAAGAGTCCCAGCCAAGTCCCTCTGCCGTGGGGGCCTGGCGAGCCTTGGGACCTCTTGGTGGGAGCAGGCCCGGAGGGAGGCCCCGGGGTGTCAGGAGCCTCTGCCTGGGCCAGGGTGGGCTGGGTGGCTGGCCGGGGCTGGGGGCTGCTGAGCAGCAGCGCCCCAGGACCCCGAGGAGAGCCTGTCACAGAGATGCCCTGCACCGCGCCGAGCCTCGTCCCTTCCCGTCACACGGCCACTGGCCTGCAGGACTTGATTGCCTTGTGGACGGCACTGTCTCCGGTTTCATCCCCTGGACGCTGAGCCCAGCACAGGGGTCCCCAGGGCTGATCCTCAGGGGGTGGCGGGAACGGATGGGCCCTGCCGCCCGGCCAGCTCACCACGGGCGCCGTCTCACAGGGCGACAGTGCGAGGTCGGGGCCTGCACCACCTCTGGGCGGGGGGCTCCGGGCGGGGACACGTGTCAGGGCAGCTCCGTGGCTGCTGAGACATCACAGTGTGCCCCCGACGCTCCGGGTCTGTCTGCATCTCCTCTGACTGATGCGCAGGGCCCAGGAGTGGCTGCAGCCCTGTCCCGGTGCCCCTGCTCCCTTGATGGCTGTGGCTGCCCACCACGGCCCAATCCCTGTGGTGCCCTGGGGGACACCCGCATGGCCCCACCACTCCATCTGCACTTGGGCACCATATGGCCTTTCCCGGTGCTCACGTCTCTCTGCCCTGGCTGGTGCCCCTCGATATTCAGCAATGACAACGATGATGACGAGGACGAGGATAATAATACCAAGAAAGGGCACGTGGCTTTTGCTGAGTCAGACCCTGCCATGTGCCCAGTCCTGTCCATTACAAACATCCTGTTCCATCCGATGTGCTTGGTACTATTATGACCCCATTTCACAGATAAGGAAACTGAGGCCGCACATCCCCCGTGCCTGCCCGCTGGGATCAGGCACCTCCCTGGCTGTAGCCGCCAGGCCTCTGACAAGACCAGGAATCCAGACGAGCTCTCTCAGGTGTCCGGATGACTTTGACAGTGGCCTGTGGCTGAAACAGCCCAGAGACCCCTGCATACTCAGACCATGGCCCAACCCCACCCCGGGGGGCCTCTGCCCATGGATCAGAGCCTGGGTCAGCTCTTTCTGCACTGTGTCCCCAGCACATCTGAGGGGAGGCAAGGAAAGTCAGCACAGACATGGGGTTGGAATCCCCGCCTGGCTGCCATCTCTGCAGGATCTGCTCTCTGTGCCTGCTGCCTCTTCTCCCCCACGACCGGGCTAAGACGACCAGGGTCCCACAGGTTTGCTGAAAGGCTGAGGGAGATGCCAGCGCAGGCAGCAGGACCGGGAACGGGGAACTGGCCTGTCGGGGTCGGGCCTCACCTGGCTGGTGGGGGTCGGGCCCACCACGGCCTCGTAGGGCGGCGGGAGCTCGGCGGGGTAGAGCAGGCCGGGGCTGTTGATGGTGACGCGGTACAAAGTGCCGAATGGGGAGGAAGCAAAGTCCAGGTGGAGGCCCCTGGAAAGGCAGAACCGCGGAACATCACTCCTTGGGTAAGGAGCCCGGACCCTTCCCGTTTCCCTCAAAGCGATCAGACCGATTCCCCGCCTGGAATTCTCATGTTCGTGAAATAAAAGCCTCATTCACTAGGCAGTCCTCACTTTTGTTTTTTGCTGGAAAGATACTGACACTTTCAATAAACTCTATGGCCTTTTCCATGACAATTAAAACCATCATACAGCTGATTCAATCTTCAACTAAATGTGACATGTTCTATTAAATGACCATAAACCAACAGCAGTATTATGTTTCGTGAAGAGTGGAACAGGGCTGCTCCTGCCTGGCTGGGTTTCTTCTCTGATGCCCTGCAGTGAGGCCAGCGGAAACGCATGGGGCGCTGAGCCCTCCCACCTCCCCGGGCTCTGCTGTCTGATCCAACAGGCCTTCGTTCGCCTCCCCCTCTGCTCACCTTCCCGGACAAGGAGCACCTCCCACACCACCACCCCATGACGGCCTCCCATCCTTGGGCCCCAGCATAGCTCAGGGAGGTGTCCCCAGGGAAGACCCACCTGTGGGCCTCGGTGGTGGGCGTGCAGGTGTACTCCGGGGGGTAATAGGGCGGAGGGGGCAGCGGGGGCACAAACTCATCGAAATCCAGGGTCTGGTGGAGGACAGTGCCATGTGGGGTCATGCAGGCCGGGCTGGCGGAAGGCGCCCTTTGTGGAAGGAACTGCAAAACAGAGAGGTTCCAAGTGATCAGGACGGCTGCTGCGGCTCTAACGTTATGATGTACGTCTTCATTATGTCTAACGAAGGTAACTGTGCAGAAGCTTTAATGATGCGCTTGGAACTCAGGTACTTTAACCCGTCAAACCGTGACGGCTAAACACACGTTTAAAATGGCAGCTCCGGGAGGATCACCCCACCCCCCGCTCCGGAGCCTCATCACGCTCGGTTCCCACGCTGCTACGCAGATGCCTGTCTTCTGAGGCAAAGCACAGTCCGGGAAGTTAGGTTCTGTCCCTGCCACTAAACCTGTCTCCTCTGATGAAGAGCTTGTGGTCAGAGGGGTGCCTGCCGCCCAGGGCTGAAGACAGCACTTCCTGGAGTGAGTTCCTGAGAAAACACCAGACTCTCAGGATGTCCCTCCCACGCCCTCCCCAACCCCTACAGTGAAATAAACTTGGGCAAAGCCACTTTGGTACTCCCTCCTTGGGGCCCTGTCATGTGCATTGTGAGTGTGTTCAAGGCCCTGAGAAGGCCTGCACCACAAAATCCGTTAAATTGTTTAGCCCATTCATGGAACATTCCTCAAATATTTTGTGATGGGTCCCTTTGGACACATAGTATCCATCAATATTTGTCAGTTCTAGGGAATTCACACACTTTGGAAAACACTGCTCTGAGGGAAAAGAATCCTTCATGAGCTCTAGAACATTCTGGGGGGCAACCTCAAAACTGAGAGGCTGCTTGAGCAATGTGAGGTCAAATCACTTAAAATGAAGCTGTTTCTGCCTCATTTCCCATTTCTGTTCTTGGGAGGCACCACCCAATACCTGCTGCTCCTTCCATGGGCCGCTGCTCCCCAGAGATGACCTGTGGCGTGGAGGTACCCGAGGCACGGCTCCAGGTCCAGGGGACACCTCCCCGAGAGTGCCTCCAGCTGTGGACAGACCCCAGGCTACTGAACACTATGCTCTGGGACCTCCCACTGCATGGGGGGCGGCAAGGGTGGGTGAGAACAGGACCCAGAGTCAACTGTCCATGGCCAAGCAAGGACAGTTCCATGAGGAAACAGTGAACTCTCCAAGCTCTGCAGGAACCTGCAGAGATCCACAAAGGGTTAATGTAGAAGATGACATTTGAATGGGCCTGAAAGATGAGGAGGATTTCAATGAGTGGGCTCACAGGAGGGGCTCCGAGCTCAAGAAGAACAGGTGAGCTAGTGGAAGATGTGTTTACGGAGAGCAAATTTCGGTAAGGCTCTAGAAGTTACTTCCTAATTCTGGGGGCACTGGGGAGCCAGCGAGGGTGCTGGAGCTGGGCAGCAGCTCTACTGAAGCTGTGTGGTAGGAAGTGCCTCCTGGCAGCAGCGGGTGGGGTGGTCTGGAGTTGAGGGAGGCCGGGGGGTGGTGGAACATTTCTGGACAAGTACGGGTGAGGTCGCGATTCTGAATACAGTCCAGTGCTATGAAATCAGCATGCTCTAGACTAATGCAGAAAGAACTGGGGGTGGGGGGGGGTGGGGGCGTGTCTAAATGTGTGACACATCAGACTGCACAAGTCTAAACGTGTGACACCTGCCTTCTTCACACACAGAGCACGGTCCTTGCCCCTCCAGCTGGTGTGACCCACGGTTTGCATTTTCAGTGGTCTGGGATAGAGGTGCATCCATGGCCAAGGGCAGGGTGGGTGTGTCTGTCAGCCTTGACTTTGGAAAGCTGCTCGCCCTGCGGCTACTGCAGGAAGCTGAGCAGCCAGCATGAAGCCAAAGGTCCTGGAGGTCTCATGCGGGAAGATTTTGAATTAGCCTTATCAGAAATTAGAAAAATCAATAACATACTCAAGCGTGAAATGCAAAAGCCAAAGCGCTTTTCTGTGGAAGATCCAATCCCACCAGGAATGAGAGAGGTGACGAGGTCCAGGCAATCCTATTAGCAGGTTTAAATGAGTCAATGCAGCCACACGAGGGAGGCTTTTTAAAGGCTAAACGACCGTCTCCGTTTCTGCCCTAAACTCCAGATGGCCTTTCCGGGGGGGGCATTGGCCTATCTTCGTGGAAGCATGTCAGACTCAGCAGCATTTACCCCGGCTCCTTGGCTTCCACAGCCGGAGGCCTGCGAGTCACACCGACATCTCCCTTGACACCCCTCAATATCTGTCTGATGAGGCAGCGTCTGTATGGGAGCCCAGGGTCACCAGCTCTGGACTCTGCTCTGAGACATGGGTATTGAAGGTCTGCACCCCACGGTCCCAGGCTCCCTTGCAGCTGGCGTCCTGTTAGGTTCTGCCAATGGGGACGCGAGAGGGAGCCTGGTGAAGAGGCGGCAGGGAGGGGGGTTCCTGTCACTGCTCCTGCCCCTCCTCCCCTATGTCCTCCAGCTCTAAGGGGGGAAGAGCTTCTGCTGTTGTCTCTGTGCAACCTCCAGGCCCTCCTTGCTCCTCTGCCTTCCAACCCTGGCCAACCAGCTCCCCGTATGAGCTATGTCGAGCTCCTTTTCTCTCCTGGGCCCCGGCCATGGGGTCCATCATGGGGTCTGGTGCTGAGGGCCCAGCAGGTGCTCTATAAGCATCCACTCCACAGGTGAACACACCCCCCCTCACTGCCACCTGCCGGCAGCCCCCAGGTTATCTCCTCCTTGCGGAAGCATCTAAATCATCTCTCTGCCTTGGTCTTCTTCCTCTTGTTCTGCTTTAAAAAGCTTTGTTTAGGGGCTTCCCTGGTGGAGCAGTGGTTAAGATTCCGTGCTCCCGTTCCTTAAAAAACTAAAAATAGAACTACCATATGACCCAGCAATCCCACTACTGGGCATATACCCTGAGAAAACCATAATTCAGAAAGAGTCATGTACCAAAATATTCATTGCAGCTCTGTTTACAAGAGCCAGGACATGGAAGCAACCTAGGTGTCCATCATCGGATGAATGGATAAAGAAGATGTGGCACATATATACAATGGAATATTACTCAGCCATAAAAAGAAATGAAATGGAGGTGTTTGTAATGAGGTGGATGGAGTTAGAGTCTGTCATACAGAGTGAAGTAAGTCAGAAAGAGAAAAACAAATACAGTATGCTAACACATATATATGGAATCTAAGGGAAAAAAAAAAAAAAGAGGTCATGAAGAACCTAGTGGCAAGATGGGAATAAAGACACAGACCTACTAGAGAATGGACTTGAGGATATGGGGAGGGGGAGGGGTGAGATGTGACAGGGTGAGAGAGTGTCATGGACATATATACACTACCAAATGTAAAATAGATAACTAGTGGGAAACAGCCGCATAGCACAGGGAGATCAGCTCGGTGCTTTGTGACCACCTAGAGGGGTGGGATAGGGAGGGTGGGAGGGAGGGAGATGCAAGAGGGAAGAGATATGGCAACATATGTATATGTGTAACTGATTCACTTTGTTGTAAAGCAGAAGCTAGCACACCATTGTAAAGCAATTATACTTCAATAAAGATGTTTAAAAAAAAAAAAAAAAAAAAAAAGATTCCGTGCTCCCAATGCAGGGGGCCCGGGTTTGATCCCTGCTCAAGGAACTAGATCCCACATGCGTGCCGCAACTAAGAGTTCACATGCCACAACTAAGGAGCCCACGAGCCACAACTAAGACCCAGCACAACCAAGCAAATAAATAAATTAATTAATTAAATAATAATATTTTTAAAAAGCTACGTTTAATCCAACGTGATGAGGTCACTCCCTTTTAAAACTCTTTTACGAGACCTCTGCTCCCTGAATCCCAACTAGTTTCCAGCTTCTTTACCCACTAACCCACTGATGCCCCAAACTCCTCTCTCTGCCATTTGAACCAACCCCAAGTACCAAACTCAGGCTGTTCTCTCTCCCCAGATCCCGCCTCTTCTCACCCAGCAACCTCCTGGTCATCCTTCAGGACCCACAGAAATGCTTGCTGCCCACCCGCACCCTCCTCGGCCCCTCATCTGCAGGTGATGGCCAGGCGCAGAGCCGAGCCTGCATCTGGGTGCGCTGGGGAGGAAACGCGCCCTGAAGCATCCCTTCTTTCCCAGGGGGTTGTGCTTGCCCTGGGCCACCTGTAAAAGCCCCGGTTGGTCCGTGTGGTGACAAAGGTACACCTGTGCCTGGTGAGAGAAGTGAGGTTGGTACCTGGTTGAGGTGTTCACACACCTGGCATGGGTATCATCGCCCAACCCTCATCATCCATAAAAGAGGAGTTTGCATTTTAGACCCTGCCGGGGAGAAGCCCATTCTCAGGGGTTTGTTCTGGGAGGAAGGACCCATCTTAGGCACGTGCTATCTTTGGGAGAAAGAGCAGGATTATTGCCACGGTAAAAGTTTTCTGAATGGACCTCTTGTTGGTGAGCTGGAGCTCTCCCCCTGTGCTCTGGACCCTGGAGTGATGCCCGCCCCGGTCACCCTGCTGCTCTCTGGTCCTGCCACCCCTGGGTGAGCAGGGCTGCCTCCTCAAACAGGTTCAGACCAGTTTTAGTTACTACTGTAATTTGCAAAGAAATATGAATGCAGATGGGAAAACTTGCTTGTTCCGTGAAAACCAAGTTGAAGGCTTTGGAAAGACTCGATAGCTAAGCAGAAATTGCTGCCAAGGTAGGTCCTGGCCAGGCAGTCGTAACAGAGTGGAGAAGAATCGTAAAATATCCAGGGAGTTCTGCATGCAGATGGCTTCACCTGTCTGACTCCAATCAAAAGGAACTAAATCTGGAAATCATAGAGGCTGCGAGTTCCATGAATTTGATGCAGTAAATACAACCTGATACACCAAAGAGACCCATAATCAAAGAGAAGATCATGGCCCCAAACCAAGACTGGGGGACAAATGCTCATTTGCTTGTTTAAAGCCAAAATAAAATGTTCATGGTATGTATCATTTTTATGATTGTCTGCTATAGCTGGCTTTTTAGGTCAAGCAGACACCCATTATTGGTCCTGATCTGATAGTGTAAGTAGCACCTACGACCCAGAGACCTTTCTGCTGAACCCAGACCTCAAGGAAGGTCACTGTGGGTCAGAGGAGGGCCGGCCTCAGTGGGGAGAACTGGAAAGGGGAAGATACAGGTGAACTTGAGTGATCTGGGGGCTCCCAGGGGGCACTACATCCCTCCCTGTCCGGCCAGCACCCATTCCGAGCTCCGTGGGCAAGCCCACAGTAGCGTGTCTGTGACGGCCACGGTACCCTGCCTGCAGCTTCTGAAGCAGCTCTACTTTACAAGGCGTAGGACGAGTGGGGAACATAGATGACTGTAATAAAAGATGAAGTTAACAAGTGCATGTGAAATGGAGATGCAGGTAATAGCAGACCATGTCCCCGAGGCTAGGTGGCTGGCAAGAAAGTAAGTGGGGAGGAAAATAGTTTAATGGAAAACTGAGATTACACTTAGGAAATAAAACTAAAAATATGAGATTATAGACACTTTGGAGGTAAATGCTTTCTCCACTAAACTGTATCAATAAACTGAATTTTATCATCAGATGGTCTTTTGCCACTATTTCCAAACACATTAGAGGAATTCAGCTTGATAAATTCTGACAATAGACATAACAATTTGCATCTCACGTAGACATGCATTCATTATATGAATTCTCCCCAAACTCTTAATCATCCCAAAATGCTGGTCCACAAAAATAAGAATAAAATTATGGGTTCCTTCCACGTGGGCTAAGGCCTTTGCTGTGAGTCACAGTCTGCTGATGGGTGCCCCATGGTTCTTCCTGCATAAACTACACCCGTAAGACATTCTCTGACTTTCCAGTTCTGTGTTTTTACAGCAGAGCCAGAACTTAAAGGTACTTGGGAAGCAATGTGTATGCAGACACACCTTCGATTTTTTTGAGTTTTTATCCCAACCCCTTAGAGTTGTCTGACCCAATTCTAAACTGACGGCAATATATTTATTGACCCTCTTTCACTGACTCTTTCCAGAGCGCTCAATTTTGTTGTAATAGACATAACTCTCTTTTTGCACTCATATTTCACTGGCTCACGTAGAACTAGAATATGCACTTAGAGTCCACATACCACTGGCCTAAACTGGTCTGGGGATAGATACAACTGTCCCTTGGAAAGCTGATGACCCAACTGCTGGGAGCAGAAATGGCACGTGGGTGAACTGCAGAGGCTGCAGGGAGTGGGGGTGTGCTGTGGGCAGCAGGAAGCGCATATTCCAGGTGGGATGGAGAACCGCAGCTGGCTGGCCAGTCAGGTCAGCACAGGTTGGTCAAGAGAGTTATAACTGTATGTACAAGGAGAACCATTTGCAGAGGCAGAGACAGAACCCAAATCAAAAACAAGTAGCAACTCAGATAGAGAAATGGCCAAATAACTGACGTGACTTCCATCTCATGGACCACTGCAGATATTCAAACATCTCTCTTTCTACTGACTTAGTTGGATGTCCATGATTGTTTCAGGTTATAAGATTAAGTCGTAGAGTAACATACGTGGTGTGATCCCATTTTGGCAAAAAAAGAAGGAATAAATGAAGGAAAAAAGGGAAGGAAGGAGAGAGAGATGGAGAAAAGGAGGGAGGGAGGAAAAAAGGAAGATAGACTATTTTCATATGTTTCTATAAGTCCTAAGAAATCAAGAAACAAAGGGAAGATTCACTGCAAATTGTTCTCAGGAGAATGCAGTGGGGGAGGGGAGATGATAAACTTTTTCTTTATATACTTCTGTATTTTATTTGTTTCAATGATCCTATGTTACTTCTTTAATTAAAGAGTTTAACAATATGAAGTAAGAAAATTAAAGTCAACTATATCTCAATAAAGCTGGGGGAGAAAAAGACTTGTAAAAAAATTAACAAGAGCTTCTGAGGCATCCTCAGGGATAACGTAGCTACCAGCCCCATCCATCAGGGTGTAACCATGACCCCCTTGGGCTGTCCCACTTCTTTAAGGACACAGCACGTGTGGCCAGGCTGGCCCAGCCCCTGACCCACGTGGTAACAGCCAACCTCCATGTGGCCACCATGCTTTTCCAAAGCCCATTGACACGTTATCTAAGTCATCCTCTCAGTGGCCCTATGAGGACAGTAGGATGTAAACAGTCTTACTTAGAGCATAGGAAACTGGGACAAATGGGTGGTGATGTGCCCAAGGTCAGGTGCTGGTCCCACGGACGCCACAGTCATGGGCTCCCCGGTGGCTCTGCAGGTCAGTGGGGTAACCGGCCTTCTGAGGAGAGTAGAGCCTGGTCTGTTCCATAGTCCGTGGTCACAAAAGGAGAAGAACACACCAGCAGCAAACTCATCGATTTCTATTTCCAAGCCAGGGGTCTGAAGCAAATTTACTCACCAAGTATAATACTTAGCCATGAAACAGCCAGGGGTTCTAATGGCAGCTGTTGTAATTGCAACCATACTTTACATCTGGTTGATAAAGTACATCAAGGACCACTGCCTTCACGGTCACAGCTGCGATGACCCGATAACAAACCGGGACGTATTCCCTCCATGTATTTAAGAATCAAAATAGTTCACATTTGAGTTCTCACCAGATATTTAAACAGGGCCCCTCCTGAGTGAGAAAAATGAGGTTCAGGGAGGTTCATAGGTAAAAGCCGTGGGACCCCGACCCAGATGTAGCTGACCTCAGACCCAGGATGCCAGGCCGCTCGCTTTCTACACGGAGGACTGACAATGACCTGCACGTTACGTTTCACCACATACACTATTTTAGCTACGACACACTTTCTTCTTACTTAGTTGGTAATTTCCGTTTTAATTCTGAAAATCTAGGGAATACAAACCTTCAGCATTTCCAGCCCTGTGGTTCTGTTAGTTTGGCCGAATTGGTGTGATATTTCCAGATCAAGAGTAAAATCTGCTGAGGTGACCGCAGCCCCACAGTACTTAACCTTCCATTACACGACATGCTGGAGAGAATCGCCAACATGAGGCCTCGGCGAGCAAGGCCTGAAGTTCATCGCTGCTGAAGAACTGCTTAATTAGGTATCTTTCAGAAAAACGCCGCCTCTCGGAAAGGTCGGCCCGGTTGTGACAGCTGTGTGGATGTACACAGGGAGAAAGAGGCTGCACAAGATTAGAGCCAATGAATTTTTAACGCCTGGGTAATGCTGCTTTCTGGCCCTGCATCTTGATGAACTGATGTACTGCCACGGGGTGGGTGAGAAACAACAAATCAAACAGGCTCCTATAAGAAAAACTTGCCTTTTTTTTCATGAGATGCTGAAAACATTGGGGAGGGGAGGCAGGGCAGGTCTTGGAGGGGCCACGGGGAAGAGGGAGGGCAGGGTTCCTACCCTTAGCATGAACAGCAATGTCTTCCCATCACTCTCCCTTTATTTGCTGACTTTAGTGGTAACGTACTGAGCAGTGGGCCGTGTTCCATTCACACAAATAACGAAGAGCCGTCATTATTTATTGAGCATGTATTAATAAGTGTGTGACCTCTGCTCTTGGCCTCATCACTCCCCTGGGGACCAGCACTTCCTCTTCTCTAAGACCCTAGCCAGAGGTTCCAATGATGGCTGGCCAGTGACCTGTTGCTGGATTTTGAGCTCAGGGTTAATTAGCAAATCTGCAAACCACAGAGGAGCAGTTTTTCAATTTGAGAAGAACTCATCTTCTAAACAATCTTCCTTTATTAAAAGTGAATTCTGAACAGAGCCTTGCTCTGGAGGTGCCGGGCCTAGAGGACATCTCAGGCTACAGGACTGTCGCTAAAATTACTCAGGGGCGCTAACCAGGGGCTATCTAGAGGCACGTGATGGTAGCTGGACGCTGTCAACAAGGAGCTCCAACAACACCTAAAATAAATACATCAGTGGCACCAAATGTGTGAGTTTTGTCTTCCAGAGGGCAGCATGGAGTGACCTCCAAGGATCTCCAAGCCCCACGCACTGTCGGGGCTTATTGCTCTTGGGGCTTCTGGATGGAAGCCAGCAGTGTCCATGATACATTGGTCTCAAACTGGCTGGGGAGGAGGGGCTGGAGCCTGCCATTTTGAGTGTGCTGGGGAGGAAGGGGGACCACTCACCATCTGCAGGACGTCAGCGGAGACCATCTGCATGCAGCACATGGCTGTGGCCAGCGCACACACGATGGTGGACAGGACATTGAGGGCACACACGCTGAAGAGCAGTTCCTGTGGGAAAAGATGCGGGAGGACGTCTACGTCATCTTGGCAACGCAGATGGCAGCCTCCTCGGCATTGCCGTCAAGGTCCAGGATGAGGATGGTCAATTGTGGGTTTCTTTTTTCATCATCAAAACTGGCCTTTTATAGACACATTTGTTTATTCTTGGTTTATACACGGTTGATCAAATTACTCTTAAATACTAAATGATGTATTTTACAATTTTGATAATTATTAGGTAGTCACTGTCTAAGAAAATCTTCAAATTGCCAACATTTGAGTAGGTGGGCAATCTTTGTCAATTATAAAGTGTAACTGAAAATTTTGATAAGAATTCCAAGTTTTTAAAACTTCTTTTCTTGAGATAACTGTAGATTCACTTGCAGTTGTAAGAAATCATAGAGAGATCCTGGATACCCTTCCCTCAGTCTCCCCCATGGTAGCATCTTATAAAACTATAGCGTGAGATCATAACCATGATTGACAATGATACAGTCAAGACAGAGAACATTTCCATCACCACAAGGATCCACCCTCCCCGCCCGTGTTGCCCTTTTATAGACACACTCACCTCTCTCTCCCTGCTCCCCACTCAATCTCCCTTTCCAGACCCCTGTCAACCACTAGTCTGGTCTCCATTTTTATAATTTTGTCATTTCAAGACTGGTATCAACTGGAATCATAAAGCATGTAACTATTCAGAACTGGCTATTTTCACTATTTTCACTCAGCATAATTCCCTCAAGATTCATCCAAGTTGCTGCATGTATCAATAGTTTATCCCTTTTTATTGCTGTTCCATGTTTGTTCATTCTCCAGCTGATAAATAACTGGGTTGTTTTCAGTTTTGGGCTATTACAAATAAAGCTCAGGAGCATTTGTGCACAGGTTTGTGTGTGAACATGAGTTTTTATTTCGCTGGGATAAATGTCCAAAAGTACAATTGCTGGGTCATATGGTAACTGAATGTTTAGTTTCATAAGAAATTTCCTAATTGTTTTCCAGAGTGGCTGAAACATTTTACATTCCTACCAGCAATGTATGAATGATCCAGTTTCCCTGCCTCCGTGCCAGAATTTGATATCACTATTTTATTTTAGCAATTCTGATAGGTGTGTAATGATCTATCATTGTGGTTTTAATTTTCATTTCCCTCACAGTTAATGATCTTTTCAAGTGCTCATGTGCCATCTGTTTATCCTCGTTGGTAAAGTCTCTGCTCATAACTTTTCCCATTTTCTAGCTGGATTGTTTGCCTTTTTTTCTTTTTTAACTGAGTTTTGAGAGTTCCTTTTGCATTCTAGATTCTAGTCCGTTGTCAGATATGTGGTTTGCAAATTTTTTTTCCCAGTCTGCAACTTATCTTGATCTAGTCCTAGATCGTGGTGATTTTCTCTTTTTTTTTCCAAAAGTTTTTATAGTTTTACGTTTTACATTTAAATTTGTGATTCATTTTTGAATAAGGTGTGAGGTTTAGATTAAGGTTTATTTTTATGTTTTTAATTTTGATCTCTACATATTCATTGCTAGAATATAGAAATGTGGTTTGTATCAATATTTGTATTTATCTAGTATCTTGTGACCTTGGGATTTTCTTCTGTGTTTAATTTCTTCCTTCCCAATTTGTATGCCTTTCATTTCCTTTTCTTGCCTATTAGCACTAGCTAGAATTTCAAGTACTATGAATAAGAATAAGATGAATAAGATGCCGAGATGAGATATCTTTGTCTTATGCTCTCAGAGGGTTCACTCATAGAATTTTAACTATACAAATACAATTCATTCTTCTTTAGATAATTTACTCTCAAATCCATGCCAGAAATAGAAAAAAAAAATAACCACGATTCACAAAAATGACCAAAGATTTAGAATAATTATATGTCCTTCAATATACATACTCATACAATACTCATACAATAAATGCAGAAAATACTGTAAATACTCAAAAAATTATTAGGAAAAATGGATCTTTCACCAGAAAGACCATGGTATTAATGAGGTTAGTTTCAATTTTCTAATTAAGGGGTTGACAAATCCTCAAGATGAGGTGGGACATACTCATTGTATTTCCTCGTTAACATGAATTGTACATGCACTGTAAATGTTTCAAATGATGGTCTAGTCTGGGAGCATGCACAGGGCTTGCTCATGGATACTTGAACCCATGTGTTCTAATCAATAGCATCCTTTAAGAAAGTTCCCCAATTTTCTGTAGGCTGCTGTGACTACAGAAGTCTCTGCCCAATCGCCTTCCTCAGAACCTGCTCATTTGTTCTCAAGACTGCCTGTAAAATAGCCAGAAAGGGTGTGATTATGATAATATTACAGAGGACAAAGTTAACATACCATGCAAATGTGAATACAGAGAACGGAGTCATGTTTTGGAGATTTGTTAGGCAGAACCAAAGCAAGTCTCAGCTTAGGGCTAATTATTCTCCACTCCTGAGGTCAGAGTGTTCTGAGAACTCTGAACAAATGTGGGAAGAGTTGCCACTCCCAAATCTGAGTACTGGACACTGTAACCTCTAATCCTTTTCTCAGACTCAAATAGTTTCTTCATGTGCATCGGCTAATCAGCATTCAACTGAATTCTCCAGGGGGACCCTCTGAAGATCCCAGGGTTCTCTCCCCTCCAGTATTCTGTCCCGAGAACTCTCAACCCCAGGCCTCGGTCTCCCTCAGACCCTCAGCTCTGTCTCCCCAACTCAGGGAGTCTGCAGGGATCCCCCTGAGTTCCCCGTCCTGCACTGTCCCCTGGAGAGTCTCCCCTCATTGGTTGACCATATTTCAAGGATCACTGTCCTTCACTGTCTGATGTTCAATGTCTTCATATTTTGTCAGGTTTTTGTTGCTGTTCTTGTTTCAGGTGGGAGTTTAAATCCAGTCCCTGTAACTCTATCTTGACCAGAAGCTCTTGGTGGCTCTTAGGCTCATCTAAGTGTCCTGTGTAACATTCTTAGGGCCACCTCAAGTGTCCTCTCTGAAGTCGCTAAAGACGGAGTAGGATGGGAGCTCACTTGTGGGAAACGGCAGGCACAGATGGGGTTGGGAAGAGGCTACGGTGTTTGGATTTTATTTTGTAGGCAATGGGATACTTCTGAAGATGTTTGATGTTGGGAAAGAGATAACGCAACCTGTTTTCACAAATGATAGAGAGACCTTTTGCAGAACCTGGGACATAGTTGGTGCTGACTGTTGAAGTGAATGCCCTTCTGAAAGTAACATTAATTTTGAATATAGTCTCATTTGCAACCAAGTAAAACTACTCACAAAAAATTAACACAAATCATAACCTTTTGTTTGAATAAGCGTCATGAGGCAAACACTGCTTTATGTCTCATGGAGCATATTCATTGGAATCACACACCAAAAAGACTTCTGTTTTTCTTCTTCTAGCTGTTTAAATGCATGGCTTTTTGCTAGATAACTACACACCTGGAATTGTGTCTATGTGTTTCTTCAGAATTCTCTTTCCGGCTTAAATAATGCCTTTACCTCTGCCCTTTGATGGGCAAGCACTGAAATCCAAGTTCTATAAAATATCTTTACAAGGTCATTCAAAATGGCAAGCATGAGGACAAGGTGGGTCTTGCATGGTGGATCCTGAGTTTTGCTGCTGGCCACTCTGCATACTTCCTCGAATACAATTAAGGAAATCATGTCTATAACGAATCAAGGATAAAACAAAAACAAAAGGAGACACTTAGGGAAACCTACGAATGATAAATTCTTTAAAAATTCTCTCCAAGACGAGTAAATTCTGAATATTAACAACACAACAGAGAAAGGTGACATCCAGGAGAAATTACGCATTAAGAAACATACAAAATTTAGGATTTTGATTCCCCTGTTTGTTGAAAATATTGTTGTCCAGAGGACAAAGGGTCTTATATTCATTACTATTAGCTAATTCACCAGTTTTTTTTTTAAACATGTTTTTGTTTCTTTGAATAAAAGAGATATTCCAGAGGAGACTGTTATCAGGCAAGGTATAATGAAGGAAGATGAGGAAAGGCTCATAGCGTAAAAAATAAGTGATGAAACCCATGGCTAACAATAACTGTACATGTGTTATAATTACAAGGGATGGGGTTGGGCTTTATCAGAATTATCCTCTTGAAGCTTCCCAATTACTTGACACAGTAATCACTATCTTATGGGGTCTTTCATGGCAACAACTGGAGTTCAGTGTGGAAAAACAGGATGTTAGGAAAGGTCAGTGGACGTGGTGGGGAGCCTGACGAAAGAAACCACGCCTGTCATCATCTTCTCTGTCCAAGGTGGGAAAGGCCAAGTCAAGAACTTGGGTATGCCCTGATCACTCTTTACCCAGACCACTTCCCGGGGTTGTTTGCAACAGGCATCCTGGAGGAAGGAGGTAACATGTCCACTGGACAAAGTGGAGGCTCACTACAAAGGCAGCAGATTCTCCAAGCTCAGTGTTCCCCTTCTGTAATGCCTACCACATGTGTGGGCATCCACGAGGGGCCTTTGCATCTTTCCCTGAGACTTGAGGGGCATGAGAAACTGACAGAGACGAGCATGAAGCTCTGGCCACTGCTTTTGCCATGAGTGAGAAAGTCCTTTGTCTCTGAACCGGGAGTCTCATGTCTTCTGCCAGAGAAGTAGCAGCAAATTCTAACAGGCTAGTTTGTTAGCTTGAAAGCAAGTAAAATCTCAGACCCTGCACAATTCCTGACAGCATGTTTACCTCTTCAACAAAAGCAGAGACCAGTCTTTATAGTAGAATATCTCATCAAAATAGGTGTCTGGTAAATATATGTTTGAAAAATGTATGGGATATTTCATTATTCTTTTCTAAATTTTCAGTTTGGACTAGAAGGAAATAACAGGCTTAATTTCCAAATTTCCAACCACACAACAGAAAAATTTACCGTCACCTTGAAATAATGTTTTTTTCAGAGTCTTACATCAAGATTCTGCAAAAACTCTTGGTCATATGATCAGTGTGTGTGTGTGTGTGTGTGTGTCTGGAAAATCTGTGACTTCCATTTTTCATAAAATTTCTCAAGTGATGAGCCCATCCTGGAACAGATCGCATGCCATTTGCCATTTAATTTGTCTCTAGAAAGCAGTTCTTTGTGGGGCTGGCTGGAATACTGATCCTACAAAAGGAGCTAAAATTAGGCTGTCACATGGAGAAGATAAGTGATTCATGGGGGAATCTGTGAAAGCTGTAATTTCAAGACACAAACATTCTACCTGGAATCCCTATAAGTTTAAGAATTTTTAGCCTTGCTCTGGCCTCTCATGTACCATCAACAACACAAATGCTACTACAAGAGGCCAGGTTTGCTCCTCACACAATATGTGCTATTTGTTCAAAGGCACTTTTAACTTTGAGCAAAGATCCATGAGGAAATTTACACACTCTCCACAATGGTGCACACCTTATTTGGGAATTCAAAACCTGTCCTCTGCCCTCTGAAGTAATAGCTTTTAGCCTTTAGCTGAAGAATGTAGATTGCCTAATTATAATATGTATAAATAACTATAACTCATAGACTATTTTCTTACAGTTCTATCAAGTTTGAAGATCAAGGAAACTATTTGCCACTTTTCCAGTATTCAAGGATGAGTATTCAGGCAAAAAATATGTTTCTTTGGTGTGTGTGCAGGGGTGGAGGGGATGTACACACACACATATATTTTAATCGTTTTAAAATTCCCTTTAGATTTATTTTTTGATCCAGTGGTTGTTCAAGAGTATATTATTCAGTTTCCATATATTTGTGAATTTTTCCATTTTTTTGCTGTCATTGATTTCTAGTTTCATTTCATTGTGGTCGGAAAAGACACTTAGTAGATTTCAATCACCTTAAATTTGTTAAGACTTGTTTTGTGACCTAACATGTGATCTATTCTGGAGAATGCTCTGTGTGCACTTGAGAAGAATGTGTATTCTTCTGCTGTTGGGTGAAAAGTTCTGTATGTCTAAGTCTGCTGGGTTCATTTTGTTCTAGTCCACTATTTCTGTATTGATTTTCTGTCTGGATATTCTATCCATTATTGAAAGTGGATTATTGGAGTCTCTTACTATTACTGTATTACTAATTTATCCTTTCAAATCTGTCAATATTTGTTTTATACACTTAGGTGCTCCAATGTTGAGTGCATATATATTTACAATTGCTTTATCTTCCTGTTGAATTGACCATTTTATCATTATGTCATTACCATCTTTGTCTGTAGAAACAGTTTCTGATTTAAAGTCTACTTTGTCTGATATAAATATGGCCACTCCTGCTCTCTTTTGGTTTCCATTTGCATGAAATATCTTTTCCATCCCTTCATTTTCAGCCTATGTGTGTCCTTGAATCTAATATGAGTTTTTTTGTAGACAGTACACAATTGGATCTTGGTTTTTGGGTTTTTACCCATTCAGCCACTCTTGTATCTTTTTATTGAGGATTTTGTCTTTTTACATTTATTATTGATATGGTAGGATTTATTATTGCCATTTTAACTGTTTTCTGTTTGTCTTGTAGTACCGTTTTCTCTCTTTTTATCTCTTGCTGTCTTCCTTTGTGTTTCATCCTTTCTTTTTTCTTGTTTCTGTATTGATAGGTCTTGATTCCTTTCTCTTTTTCTTTTGTTTAATTTTATATGTATTTTCTTTCTGGTTACCACAGGTATTCCATAAAATATAGTTATAACAGTTTTTTATATATATACATATATTAATATACATATTTCCTATAAATTCTAGATTTCTAAAAACTCACTGTGATCCTAATTAGCCTCTAGCTTTAAAATAAGATCAAACAAAGAATTATCCTATATTTATGTGAATTTTAAAAATAAGTTTTGTCAAGAGATTTTTGGAAGAGAAGAAGGGTCCTGCACACATCAAAATGTATTATAAATCTACAATAACAGAATAGTATGACATTGATAAGGAACAGAAGAGAGTGCAGATATAGATCCTTAAAATAATGAAAAAAGTGGCATATTACATAACTTGTGTTGGGATAACTGACTATTTTTAAAAAACAAAAAGACAAATCTATATGTGAACAAAAGGAGAGGAAAATTCTTCCTTGTGAACCTAAATGCAAAAATCCTAAGCAAAATACTGGCAAAGTTAAATCCAATAGCGTATTAAAAACACATTATGACTGAGTTTGGTTTATTCCTGTGTTACAAGAATGTTCTAACATAAAATAATCGAATGGAATTCATCACATTAAATGAGAAAAACCATATGATAATCTATTAAGATTAGATGTCAAAACAGCAGTTGATATGTCAACACTAGTTTAAAAGCTCCTAATAAACTAGAAATAGATGAGAGCTCCCTTAACTTAAAAAAACTCTACAGAAAATACCAGGAAGGAGATGGGGATGGTGGCCATTATCACTTCTATCCAACGCTGTACAGCAGGTCGCGGCCGTTAAACTGAGAAGACATGAAACAGAAGTAAACTGGGGGAGAGATCAAGATGGCAGAACAGAAGGACGTGGTGGGGGTTCCCTGGTGGCGCAGTGGTTGAGAGTCTGCCTGCCAATGCAGGGGACGCAGGTTCGAGCCCTGGTCCGGGAGGATCCCACATGCGCGGAGCAGCTGGGCCCGTGAGCCACAATTACTGAGCCTGCGCGTCTGGAGCCCATGCTCCGCCACAAGAGAGGCCGCGATAGTGAAAGGCCCGCGCACCGCGATGAGGAGTGGCCCCCCCCCTCGCCGCAACTGGAAAAAGCCCTCGCGCAGAAACGAAGACCCAACACAGCCAAAAATAAATAAAATTAAAAAAAAAAGAAGGACGTGGTGCTCATCTCCTCCCACAGATATGTCAAAAGTACATCTACACGTGGAACAATCCTCCCAGAAAACCTACTGAACGCTGGCAGAAGGTCTCACACGTCATTTGTGAATTCCATATTTGCAAATTCACCTACTTGCTAAAGTTTATTTCTAACCCCCCAAATCAAAACCCGTGGCACTTCTGGGGTCATTCGAGGTCATGTGTGGAGCAGCAAAAAATCTGAGTTGCCTGATGGGCATATTCTCAGCTGAAGTTGAACCAGGCAACCTCTGCCTTCTCATTTAACTCATACTATAAACAAGTGTCCTTTTCCAGGTCTATTTACATGTGTCAGATAAGCTTTGCTGAAGCATGAGTTACAGTGCTGTTGGCCTCAAGTTCAATGTTAATGAATCAACAATAAGCACACATAAAGCAAGGTCTGTACTGACTAGCTGATAAAAATGTTGTGACCAGAGGCTTGCAGGGTCCTCACCTTGTACTTCCCCTGGGAGCAATGATCCTGTATTCACTAATCCAGTGTTGCTGTAGCTTCATAGAAATAACTACTTCAAATAAAGAGAATCAAGTGTATTTGTTAAACAAGATATAAAAGGCACAAATCGTAAAGGAAAAGATTGATAAAATCAGCTATATGGAAATGTTAAAACTTCTATATGAAAAAAGACACCATAAAAAAAGAAAAAAGGGTCTACAGACTGAGGAAATATTTGCAATATGCACAGTCAAGAAAGGATTAGTATTTGGAATATATAAGAAATCTCTAAAAATAAAAAATAAAAGATAAGCCAATATGCAAATAGCAAAAGATATGAATAGGTAACCCAAGGATGAAGTAACACGATGGCTCTTAACATGAGACTGTGTTTCTCCTCCCTGTGGTCAGGGGATGTGTGTAACTCACTTAATGAGGTACCATGTTCCTCCCCTCACAATGGGAAAAGGAGAAAGCTTGGTGAGGACGTGGGAAATGCAAATCCTGATGGAGAGCCGGTGGCGTGCACATTAGCACAACCTCTTTGCAGAACAACTTGGCAATTCGCAATAAAGTAGAAGATGCCTAAGGCCTGGGACCCAGCAATTCCACTCCTAGGAATGTCTCCTGGAGAAATGCTCACACAGGTGCCCAGGGAGACATATACAAGGATATGCAAAGCAACGCTGCTGGTGATACCAATGTCTTTGAAGGCATCCAAATCTCCATCCACAGGGGAAAGGGAAAATAAATGCTGGCCCATCCACACAATGGAAGACTGTGTAGCAGGGGAAATAGACCAGAGTCCTGCCACTAAAAGGACGACTGTCACCAAATGCCCCCTGAAAGGCGGGAGTTAAAGGTGAATCTGTACAAAAAGAATAAACACCATCTGCGTGAATCTGAGACCAGGCAAAAACTAACCTCACTGTTTAGAGACACAAATATATGATGAACAGCAAAGGCGCAGGGTACATGAGATGCAGCGGGGGAGGGGGAGGGGAGAGGCGCTTCCACTGAGCTGACGATGCTTTCTTGTCTAACTCACATGATTGACGCGCGGGGGTTCACTGTGTCACTTTTCAGACCATTCTGTGTATCTTAAACACTGCCTGGAAAGAAATGTTCACAATAAGTTCCTACAGTGCATCTGCTGAAAAGAAAGAGCCCCGGGCTTCCCTGGTGGCGCAGTGGTTGAGAATCCGCCTGCCAATGCAGGGGACACGGGTTCGAGCCCTGGTCTGGGAAGATCCCACATGCCGCGGAGCAACTAAGCCCGTGTGCCACAACTACTGAGCCTGCGCGTCTGGAGCTTGTGCTCCGCAACAAGAGAGGCCGCGACAGTGAGAGGCCTGCGCACCGCGATGAAGAGTGGCCCCCGCTCGCCGCAACTAGAGAAAGCCCTCGCACAGAAACGAATACCCAACACAGCCAATAAATAAATAAATAAATAAATAAATAGCGTTCCCTTAAAAAAAAAAAAAAAGAAAGAGCCCCATCTGTACACACATCAACGCACGCACCACCACCTCTATCAGCTGGTCCCCGCAGCACACAGCAGGCACACTCAGTGGCTGAAGAAAAGGTAATGAGTCATCTCTGTGCAGGGAAAAGCAAACCCACAAAGAACACCCCAAACCAGCAGCAGCAGGGAGCGGCTAGCACCTCAGGTACAAAGGAGGGAGCCAGGTTCCTAGGACCCAGCAGAAATAGAGCCCAGAGAGGGGTCCGTCCACCAGAGCAGGTAAAAACTCACAGCCTGCGAGAGGAGGAGGCTGGAAACAGATGGCCTGACCTCTCTTTCCATCCTCCCATCTCCTGCTGGTGCCTCTCACTGGGCAAACCCAACCAGATGCAGAGAGAAGGGAGTCTGGGTGATGCAGAATGCAGAGACCAGCTTGAGGGGCCAAAGCGAGGCCAGACAAAGGAGGACAGGAAAAGGAGGGGGACTGGGGCAAAGAGAAATAACCAATTATCAATACCTAGCATAGCTATCTATCAACTATCTCTATGATTAATTGAAAAAAGCAAATTTGCTCATACAGTATTAATAAAGCTCCTGCTTTAAGGTTAAATTTTTTACATATATAAATGCATTTTTTGTAGAAAAAATTCTAGAAGAGAATGTATTCATTGCAGGATTATCTATCTATATACCTGTCTATCTATGTATCTATCTACTTACCTATGATCCATCAATTATCTATCGATTTAGTTTTTAAAACTTTTGCAATGGTCAGTTATTGCTTTTATAATGGAAAATATTCAGTAAGCTTCTTTTTCAATCAATGGAGTGTTGAGGAAAAGCCCTAAGGTTTACTGTATAAAATGCTCAGAATAACTGTGGGAATTTCAGGATCAGTCTTAATGTTACAAGTTTTCTCAAATAAATGCCAAATAACATAAAAATAGGTGACGGCGGGCGGGGGGGAACCCAGATGACAAAATTTTAAACCAATCTTCCAGGCAAGAGAACTTTTCTCGGCTATGATCAGTTTCGGTTGTTTTATCCACCAATATAGCAACTCTAAAACAAATGCTTTGAAAAAAAATAAAGGGCTTCCTGGTGGCGCAGCGGTTGAGAATCTGCCTGCCAATGCAGGGGACATGGGTTCGAGCCCTGGTCTGGGAAGATCCCACATGCCGCGGAGCAACTAGGCCCGTGCACCACAACTACTGAGCCTGCGCGTCTGGAGCTTGTGCTCCACAACAAGAGAGGCCGCGACAGTGAGAGGCCTGCGCACCGCGATGAAGAGTGGCCCCCGCTCACCGCAACTAAAGAAAGCCCTCGTACAGAAACAAAGACCCAACATAGCCAAAAAAAAAAAAAAGTCAAAAATTAATAAAATAAGTACTCAAAGTAATTTAAAATAAATAAATAAAAAATAAATAAAATGCCAGGGGAGGGATAGATTGGGAGTATGGGACTGACATATACACACTGCTGTATATAAAATAGATAACCAACAAGGACCTGTTGTATAGCACAGGGAGCTCTGCTCAATACTTTGTAATAACCTAAATGGGAAAAGAACTTGAAAAAGAATAGATACGTGTATACGTATAACTGAATCACTTTGCTGTACACCTGAAATTTACACAACATTGTTAATCAACTATACACCAAAATAAAATAAAAATTAAAAAAACAAAAAAACAAAACAAAACAAAAAAACAAAGAAAAACCAGAGACCAGTGGTTTGTTACTGGCTCCTGGAGCTGGTGCTGAAGTTGGGACGAGAAAGCCAAGGCAGCAGGAAGCTGCCAACCGTGGACACGGCCTCAGACGCAGCCAAGGGTTATGAAATGAGCATCTGTCAAATCCACGTGATGGGGGTGGAAGTTTGGCCTGTTCCTGACATCATACCTAGTTCTGAAAAGGTTCCATTGGCAACATCAACATGCTAGGCCAGCGCCCAGGGGCAGGCACATTCCTCCACCCAGGGCAGGGGTGCAGCCCTTGGGGTCAGGAGCTGCCCACTGTGGTGAGTCCTGGGCAGGCCCTGCAGGAAGCGCTGGGCAGGGAGCACCGCCTCCATGTGGTCACACAGGGGACCAGGATGCCCACGAGGGCGGGGCTCAACATCCACATGGTTCCTGGAGAACCCCAGAGTGGGGGCCGTCAGTGAGGGGTGCGGACTGCCGTCAAGATGAGAGGGGCAGGGGGGACCCTCTGAATAAGGGGAAGGACAGGGCGGAGCTGACCCCACAGGAAACCAACCACATGTCTGCATGGAGACCAGCACACCGTCTACACGGAGACCATCGTGGGGCAGACCCATGCCCGACAGAAGAGGCTGCTTCCCTCATCCCTTCACCTGCCAATGCCCAGAGGGACAGAACCCGAGAGGGGCAGGATGGACATGTCTTAGACCTCGGCCCACAGGTGCTGGGGCAGAAGAGGAAAAAGGGACCAGGTCCCCCCTCATAGGAATGGGGCATCCAAACTGCATGTGGAGGGAAGCTCTGAATGAGACCAAATTCCATGTCCGGACCTGGACGTGACCAGAAAGTCAGAGGGGCAGCCCAAGCTGCAAAATTTAAGGAAGGAGATTCTGCCGGCACCTTGGAGGCAGTGATGCCTAAGGACTCAGTCACCCGAAGGAGCTCTGCGAGGCAGGGGACCCAACACCCCCGGGGGCAGAGCGGGTGATCAGGTACTGCTAAAGTGACTTAAGCGCTCCTACTTCAAATAACAATGCTCCAAGAGGTGTTCTGTTTCCATGTGGAATGATTTAGAACCTACTGCAGAGCACAGGCAACTCTACTCACTACTCTATAATGACCTACATGGGAGAAGAATCTAAAAAAAAAAGTGGATACATGTATATGTACAACTGAATCACTTTGCTGTACAGCAGAAACTAACACAACACTGTAAATCAACTATATTCCAATAAAAATTAATTTAAAAAAAATTTTAAAACACCAACAACTTTGCAACTTTCGACACTATGTTGTATGCTTATTGGAAAGCCATTTAGAATCTTTTTTTGTGTTAAAACACTCCTGTCATCTATAAGCCTGAATGCTAAGGTCTAGAAACCAGTACTGACCACGGTGGACAAGGTCCTCGAGGGTGGCTGTGGGGCACATTTCCGTGAACCTCAGTTGACTTCAATTACTGGGCTTCATGTCCTACTGCAAAATAACTTCCCCAGGACATAAAGAGCAGAAGCAACCCCTAATGTACCTCTTTTGCCTAGGAATTGAGGGCCAATTAGATTTGAGCCTGCTTAAAAGAAAATCTCAGCCTTGAAGGAATCAATTAGTTGACAGTATAAATCCACACAGTCACAAGGCTATCGATTTAGCTTTGATTATGCAAGACGGTCACTGTTAGAATCCTCTGTCTGGGTGAGCGCCGCATTAATCCAGCATCCACTTGGCACCACTGTCCTTTAACGCCAGGAAGGACAGCTACACGGTCATCTGGGCATCTGGAGGCGGTGCATCTGAACAGAGGGAGGTCAGCCAGCAAGGATGCTGTGGGAAAGGAGGACCCAGACCGCAGTAACTGTCCAAGGGTCCAGACCCCCTGAGGAGGGGCACTGGGGTCTCACCTGGCACAGGCCAGCAGGGATGGATGCAGAGATACATCTGTCTCTGGAGTAGGATCCCCATTCCCGAGGCTTGGCGAGCAGAGCCTGGGTCGACGGGAGGATGGGGCGGGGAGGGCGGGGGAGGACCAGAGAGGATCACAGGAACACAGACTCCTATTCTTGTTCCACGGCGATGCCATCCATGCCGTTGGTGAAGCCAAAATCCTAGCGTCACCCTTGGTTCCACACGTTCTGCAAACCCCACGTACAAGATCTCCGTGGTGTCTGTCAGTGCAGCTGCCAAGCTCACCCGGAATCTATCCTCTGCCCCGGCCGCACCTGTCTGCCCTGGACTGGGCGGTGGCCTCCCCAGTCCCCAGTGGTCACTCCTGCCCATTGGCAGTGCACGCTCCAAGAGCTGCAGGGTCCCTTCTTCCTCCCAGCTTATAGGGATGTCCACGCAGCTGACCAGATCTCCGCTCCCTCCTGCCCCCTTCCTGCCTCGCCACCAGGGCAGCGCTCTCCCGTTCTCTCTAAGCACCAGCTCCAGGTCCACCTCGTCCAGCTCTGGCCCTGGGGACACTGGCCTGCCTCTCTACTTTCCAGCTCCCAGGCTTGGGCAAGTGGCCGGGAAGGTGGCGGAGCAGGAGGGTCCAGGAGAATGCTGGACGCCAGGACTGCTGTAGACCAACTGAGCTCGTCCCCAGGCGCCAACCCTGTTCAGTCCCTTAGCCTCTACATGACCATGATAGGAGATAGCACTGAAGCCCCCTGCCCCCAAATCTCCCTGATCTTCTTTCCATCACCTCCTGTTCACACCACACAGAAGATCCATAGACTGGAAGCCTCCAGCCCCGCTCTCTTCCTGCTGGGTGTGTGGCTTTGAGAGTCTTCTCATTGCTCTGTGGCCTGACTGTCTCATCTGTGAGGTGTGGACTGGCCCAGATTTGAAACTGAAGTAGGTCAACTCCTAGGGGTTGGCAAAGGGAACCCCCCTGGGAGAGCTTCTGCCAGGTGTGTGCAAAGCTGAATGTAAAGTCCAATTAGCTCACTATGGGGGGTTCTGGAATGCAGAGGAGGAAGTCACCAGCCTCAGAGAAGGTTGGGTACTATTCATTTTGCTGTCTTCTGTGACTGGTTATCACGTTTGCCTTTATTTCAGTCAATTCAGAAATGCACCCATAATGTTCATCTCTGGGGACAAACACGACCAAAATGAGTAAGTTATTTATCTATAAACATTATGAAGCATTTTCAGGTATTTAACAGTTGTAATAACTACCTGTATTTAATTACTTTCAAATGTTAACTACATTTTTAATTGCTTTAAAATAGGTCTTAGAATCTCTTTTCTTAGCAAGTACACAATTGATTATAGCTATTTATAAGTGAAAACTCTACAGTTAAAATTACTCTCTTGGGGGCTTCCCTGGTGGTGCAGTGGTTAAGAATCCGCCTGCCACGGGTTCGAGCCCTGATCCAGGAAGATCCCACATGCCTCCGAGCAACTAAGCCTCTGCGCCACAACTACTGAGTCTGCGCTCTACAGCCCACGATCCACAACTACTGAGCCCGCGTGCCACAACTACTGAAGCCCACGAGCCTAGAGCCCGTGCTGCGCAACAAGAGAAGCCACCACAATGAGAAGCCCTCGCACCACAACGAAGAGTAGCCCCCGCTCGCCTCAACCAGAGAAAAGTCTGCGCGCAGCAACAAAGACCCAACGCAGCCAAAATAAAATAATAAAATAAATAAATTTATAAAAAAAGTAAAAACAAAGTAACTTTTATAATATATTTTTTAAAAAATTACTCTCTTGATAGCCAAAAAAAAGAAAAGAAAAGAAAAGAAAATCCTGCTCTTTCATTTTGATGAATGTGGGAATATTTAAGATTCAAGAAAATGTAGTAGACCTTATTTTAAGCATTATTTTGGAAGGAAAGATACGACAATATCAACCCTGGAAGAAAAATGTGCAAATGAGGGCTTGTTCAGATTGCTATTTCCTAAATAAAAGACACCTGCAGGTCTGACTGGCTTACAGGCACTGGCCCTGAGTTTCAGGACGTGCCCTCATCACTAGGTGATGCCCATGGGTCACATCACTTGCACGTCAGTGTTGATTTCGTATCATCTTTTTCCATGTATCAAAAGGACAGTTTACTCCTTGCACGACAGAATGGAACTGAAGGTAACTTCACTGATGTTTTACTCAGCTGGCAAGAAAGGGACAAATTCCCCTTTCCCGGGAGTCTGTCAAAACTAGAAACACCTAATACAGGAGACACAAAACTTCATCACCGCCTTGTAAAGCAAGACCTTCCCTTCACAGACCGGTTTACAGGCAGAGCACACACCATGCTGCAGCCCTTCGCCTGGCCTGCTGATAAAGGGAACTTATGCCTCATAAAAGTTCTGTTCAAGGAACTAATTGCTCCTCACATATGTAATACATGGATTTGTGGTTCATCGATTTTCTAAGAATTTTTTTAAAAGACAGTGAACATAGTTTAATTTTGGTGATTCAGAAGGTAACCATTTTCTCACTGGGCTTAAGCTTGTTCTGATCATGTGTGTCCACTGCCCTGTGGCTAAGCCGTGGTCCTGGGAAGCATGCCTACGTGTCCACTGCAGATGGCAGTGGGAGCCGGGCCATGAAGCCCGCTCCACCGTTATGACCTGCGTGACCTTGGGAAGCTGTCTCATTTCACAGGGCCTCAGTGTCCTCATCTGTAAAATGGGAATGATGGTATCTACCTCTCACAGGGTTGTGAAGGTGAAATTAGTTCACAGATGTGAAGGGCTCAGAGCAATGCTCAGCACACAGTGAGGTTCGATAAACATCACCTATGGTCATGATGTATGGCCAGTCACCTGAGGACCATGATGTATGGCCAGTCACCTGAGGACCTCCGTCTGCTCAAAAACACCAGAGAATGAATTCAGCAGAGGACTTTTAGGCCTCGTCCACGAATGCTTAAGGAAAATAGCCCCAGGAATGATTAGATGCCCAGAATGCCCTTTTGTGGTCTAAACAAATTCTATATTGTTGTTCCCACCGTTCAATTAATGGGAGAAAAGAATTCTGACGTCCGCCCTCCTTTTCCTATCCTGCTGTTTTTCTGCTTCCTGAAGGTTCTGTCCACTGCTACTTGTTTTAACACCCCCTCCCCGCCAGAGGTTAAATGTGAGTGAAAGTGGTTTGATTAAAACCCAGGCAGATTAAGAATGAAGTCAAAAAGAATGAAGAGACACTCGTGGGAAATACCCATAGAAGTAATTTAAACGATCTTATTAGTCTTTCGCCTCTGGGGGACTTGGATACTATTTACAGTAAGAAGTAACATTTCCAATCTCTAGTTAACTGATAATGGAACATTTCCTCATGCGGACCAGACTGGACAATTTTCCTTCGATGCCCTCTAGGATCTGTTAAAAGAGAGATGGAGGCACATTGAAGTTTTCAAGAATTCTGAACATACAAATGTTTGAATTGGGCAAGCCACAGGTGGCTTCCACAGTAAGGACAGATAAGGACAAGGAGCAGAGGTGACTATGACAGATAGTTAGGAGACTTGGTGATTAACAGGTGGCTGTAAAGGAGAAAAAAACAGTCATTCTGTGGTCTGAGTAGGGGGCAGCTGTTCCTGAAAAGGGCGGGCTGCAGGGGGTATGGAATTGCTGGGAGCAGAGGGGCGGCGAGAAAGAGCTCAGTATGGATCCACTGAATCTGAGAGGGCCGAGGTCCTCTGCATGGAGGCAGCTGCATGGATCTGGGCTGGTATTTTGGGCTTGGGGGTGGCCAGCACGGAGGTGGGAGGGAACAATTCCAGGGAGGCAGCTGAACTTGCCCAGGGAGGGTGTGCTTGGCCAGGAGAGATGAGGGTCTGGATTAGAACTCAGAACCAGGCCCTAATTCTGGAGGAGGAAGATGAGTCTACAAAGAGGATCAAGATGAGGATGACGAGAGAGAAGGGAAACCCAAAGCAGCGGGTGTATAAATGGACACATGCACCATCGTGGCGGAGGTTTTCACACACCTGTCCCAACACGTCCAGCAGACAGTCAGTGAGGATAGGGATGAGCCAAACCCCACGCCAAGTCATGTACCAGAACCTGTACTCACAAGATATGCCGGACTTTTATCAAAACTTGATTACAAACAAATGCAAAGCAAGGGTCAACAGACTAACACCAAAGATGCAGGCACATCAGGTTACCTGACCACAGTGCAGTTACGTTTGCTATAAACGACAGAAAGACAACCAAGCAAACCCTCCCTACATCTGCAAATTCACAATACACTGAGAAATAACTCAGGGATGGAAAAAGAAATCATAATGAAAATGAGAGAATCCTTGGAACCAAATAAAACATGACCAGACATCAAAAGTATGCAGTTAGAGAGACATGTAACACTGCCAGGTTACGTGAGAAAAGAAGAAAGATGAAGTTTAGTCACAAAGCACACAACTCGAGAAGCAAGAAAAAGAAGGAATTTGAAAACAAGGAATAAATGGAGAAGAGAGCAGAAATTAATGAAATTTGAAAAAAAAAAGACAGTAGAATCAATAAACCCAGAGCTTGTTCTTTGGGGAAAAAAACTAATACAGTAGACAAGTCTCTGGCAAGGCTGAATAATAGAAAGAAGGGGAATAAACTAGAAACATCAGAAATTAAAAGAGACATGATTAATTTCTTCATGTCAATGAACTTGAAAACCTAAATAAAATGGACAATTTTTCCAGAAAAATAATATACACTAAAACTATCTCATGAAAAAAGAGAAAGATGATATGAGTAATGATGGAAAATCCTTAATAAAATATAAGCAAAGTAGATTTTAATAATCAGATGAAAACACTGTGACTTTTATCCCAGAAATGCAAGAAAGTTTCCACATTAGAAATCCATTAATATAATTCACTATATGAACAGAACAAAGTTGTATATGTGTGTATATACATATACACGTGTATTTATATATTATATAAATATATATACTAAAGAGCCTTAAATTTTAGCAAATGCAGCATTTATTGAGATATGCATGCATGTGTTTGTACATACACATGTGTATTTATTGATAGGCATGCATGTGTTTGTACATACACATATGTGTATTTATACATGTATATACAGGCATACGCACTTATCTCAACAGATGTGGCATTTGCTAAAATTTAAGACTCTTTAATGGTAAACTCTAAGCAAAATGGTAATAAAGTGGGATTTCCGTAACCTGGCAAATACTATTTAGTCCCAGAAAATTTCAACAAACATTATTCCTAATTGTTGAATATGTTTCCTTTAAAATCAGGAAGGAATAAAATAAAATAGGTAAGCGACAAGGACCTACTGTACAGCACAATATAGCTCAACATCTTGTAATAACCGATAAGGGAAAAGAATATCACTTTGCTGTACACTTGAAACTAACACAACATTGTAAATTAACTATACCTCAATAAAATAAAAATAAAATAAAATAAATAAAATCAGGAAGAAGACAAGGATGGCTCAAGCGCCATTCAACATTGTGCTGGAGTCCTAGCCACATCGGGAAGACAGGAAAAGTGAAGAGAAATCAATAATCACTGTAAAGACTGGAAAGGAAGAAGCAGATGGCTGTTATTCCCAGACAATGTAACCCACTAAATAGAAAATCCCAAACAATCTACAGGCAAACTGTCAGAGTAAATGGAGGTATCAGTAACTGGACGCAGGATCAACAAACAAAAGTAAGTGGGTTTTCCATATAAACATTATAAAGTAAGAAAATGTACTTGACATATATACACTAATATGTATAAAATAGATAACTAATAAGATCCTGCTGTATAAAAATAATAATAAAATAAAATTTTAAAAAAACAACAACAAAAAAGAAGAAAATGTACTTAAAAAACTCTACTTTTCCCATAGCAACAAAACTATATGACACCTAGGAATGTATCTAACAAAAGATGGTCAAGTCTGTATACCAAAAATTATAACAGTTTTCTTGAAAAATGCAACAGAATGGTAAATAAATGGAAAGATACACCAAAAATTATCATTCTCAGCAAACTAACCTAAAAATGCAATGCAGTTACAAACAATGAATGGCTCTGTGTGTGTGTGTGCACGCGCATGTGTGTGTGTGTGGGGGGGAGGGAGACGGGGAGGGGGGGAGGGGGAGAGGGTCCACAAAGGACCAAGAATAGCCAAGACAATTTTGAAGAAGAACAAAGCGGAGGCTTATCCTACCAAAAACAAGACTAACAAAGAAATAATATTTAATATAACGTGCTATTTGATCATGAGTCAAGCCATATACCAAAGCAAAAGAAAAGAGACCCCAGAAATAGATGCCTTCAGACATAGAAACTGGACATATGGCCATACAACTAAATGACCACAGACCTGTGCTGTAATAACTGAGGTTTATCTATCTGTGAAAAACAAAATAAAATTAGATCCGTATCTCATACCACATGCACAATTAAGCCTCAGGTAGATTAATGAACTACATGTGAAAAGCAAAGTTTTAAAACTTATGGGAAAAAAATCCAGGATATTTGTATAACCTCAGGATGGGAAAATATTTCTCTTTTTTTAAAGGTTCTTGGGGATCCCCAGGGGATCACATTTTTAAAAAAATATTTATTTATTTGGCTATGCTGCATCATAGTTGCGGCACACGGGATCTTCGCTGAGTCATGCAGGATCTTTAGTTGTGGCATGCGGGATCTAGTTCCCCAACCAGGAATGGAACCCAGGACCCCTGCATTGGGAGTGTGGAGTCTTAACCACTAGACCACCAGAGAAGTCCTGGAAAATATTTCTTAAATGCAACACAGAAAGGGCACATCAGACAGGAAATGAATTTGCATTAAAACTGAAAACTTCTCTCTGACAAATGACATCCCAAACAAAACTAAACGACAAGTCACAGAGTGCATGAGATTTTTGTGACAAAGGTCATCGTTCAGAATCAAGAACAAAGAACCCAACAGGAAAACAGACAAAATAGGCAATTCACTGATGAGAAACATAAATAGCCAAGATATTGACAATATATGACAAGTCGAGAAGAATCTATGTCAAGAAGTCTTGGCAAGGATGTGGCTGGAGCAAGCGTACCTCTTCCACTGGCAGTGAGAATGTGAGTCTGCATTACCCCTTTGTAGAGAAATGGGAAATGTTTTGCAAAAGGGCAGATGCATTTTCCTTTCATCCTGGCAAGTATGCCCACTGAGAAGACCGAGCACACGAGCCCATGCTGAGGAGGGCGTGACTATTCATTCTAGTACTGTTGCAACAGTGAAAAATTGGCAACAACTTATATCCATTAACATGAGACAGATAAGCAAGTTGTGGAATATTCAGATACTGCAAAACTACACAGACTCTAAAAAGACAATTCAAGCTACATACATATCCATGTGGATCAACATCAAAGAGCATGATGGTGGGTGAAAATAGAAAACTGCTTATGGTACCGATTATGTTAAATTTTATGTAAAATTTTAGTGAACTATGCAAGCATGCAGGGGAAAGGCAAAATCAACCTCAGGATAGTGGCTGTCCCTGGACACCCTCTAATTTCAGACATAGAGAGGGAGCCATGGCTGGGGTCTCAGTGGGGTCTGTAAAAATATATAAAATTGCAATAATATGGTTCTTGTTTTTAAAAAGATAGAAGCAAACATTGTAAACATGATGAGACTGGACAAATGTGGGTGGCATTTGCTACATTACTCTCAGACTTTCCAGTCTGTTGATTGGTTCCTCTTGCAGGGTGGATATGCCTGGAGGTGAACGGGGCCAGGCCTGCCGAAGGCATCGCTGTTTGCACAGAAATGGCCCTGAGCCTGTGGCCGCACCGTCCCGTGTCCTTCTACGTGGATCCCATTGGTGGTGGAGAAAGCACCAGATCTGGCATTCAAGATGGAAATCTGGGTCCACCACCAGTTACGAGACTGCAGCTCTGACACTGCATGTCCTGGAGTCATGTTCTCGCCTCTGAAGTGTCAATGATAAAGTCTGCCTCGCAGACCTCACTGGGGCTGGGGTCATGGTGGGGAAAACAGAGTGATGGATCTAAAAGGCCCTGCACTTGGGGACCTAGAGATGATCCTTCTAAGTGAAGTAAGCCAGACAGAGGAAGACAAATATCATATGATATCACTTACATGTGGAATCTAAAAATATGATACAAATGAACTTATTTACAAAATAGAAACAGACGCACAGACACAGAAAACAAATTTATGGTCACCAAAGGGGAAAGGTGGGGGGAGGGATAGATTAGGAGTATGGGATTAGCATATACACACTACTGTATATAAAATAGGTAAACAACAAGGACCTACTGCATAGCACAGGGAGCTATACTCAGTATCTTGTAATAACCTATAAGGGAAAAGAATCTGAAAAGGAATAGAGATATATGTTTACGTACTGAATCACTGTGTTGTACACCTGAAACTTACACAACATTGTAAATCAACTATACTTTGATTAAAAAATAAAAAAAAATAAATAAATAAATAAATAAATAAATAAATAAATAAACAAAAAGGCTGTGCAAAGCGGGTCACGAAGGATGGCTCCCAGAAAAGCCAAACTGGGGCCAAATGTAAAAGAACACTTAGGTATCACTCCTCTGCTAAGTCGTTTCTCTCGCAATAATTCTGCTCCCTCAGCCGAAGGCTCTGTCCTGTGGCCCCTCTCATCTTGGGCATCTCCGTGAAGGCCTGTGGATATTAAGCCACTCCAAACGATTTTGCTCAGCTCTGCTATGATTATCTTATGCCTTCCTCGAGTTTCCATAACCAGTGCTTACTGATTTCTGAATCAAGTCAAATCCCTAAACGGACCTTTGAATTCCTGCACTGGCCCATCTCCATCTTTCTGGTCTTTGCTTTTATCCCTTTTTTTACCTGTCACTCATCTGTTACAAAGACGGTTAACAGCTTGAGGTATAATTGACATATGACAAAATGCACATATTTTAAGCACAGAATTTGATGAGTTTTGACACACGTTACACCTGTGTAGCCATCACCACAATCAAGCGAGTGAACCTATCCACGGCCCCCAGTTGCCTCTGGCTCCTTTGTTACAAGTAGTTCTGTGCTCTCACTTTCCCTTCTGCCGGTTTTATGCATTCTTTCAAATGACCTCATCATTCAATTATTACTGAAAAATTTCCCATCCCGCATATTTTCCTCCTAATACCCTCCTCCTCCCAGCATCCCTGTGCTAATTTAGAGCCCGGAAAATAACTACATGCTTTAGAAATAACCTCCAATCTCCAGGAGTGGGCTCTGTGCTGTCTCCTCCAGTCTGTGTATGGAAATCAACAGCCTGCTATCTGCCTCCCCCTACCAAAAAGGCAATGGGACTCCTCCTGAAGCCCCTGGCTTAGTTTGGGGACTAGAGTGAAAATCAGGTCTATTATTACTCGTCCTGGGACCATCCCAGACCAAAAAGTGTGTTGCTGGCCCTCATCATAACCCTCCTCTCAGACCCTGACATCGAGACTGTGCTAGCCTCGTGGAGATCTTGCAGCCGAGGGGGGAGGGCCGTGGACCACCTCCTTGTGGGTCCTTATCTGAATGTGCCGAAGACTGCGGGTCGTCTTGTGAGGGCGGTCCGCCCGTGTGGCCCAGCACCAGGCCCTGCAGGCCCCCCAGGAAGCTGCCTTTCACTGGCTACATCACAGCACGTCCCCTGGTGATGGCTTTAGGGTGTCCACTTGGGGAGGGTCCAGGGCAGCAGTCTGGGAGGAAGCTGTGTTTGCACAGCGTGTTGCCTTAGACCTTAAAAATGTCCGCTGTCCATTTCAAATAATGAGAGGGCTGCTACCTATGCGATGACGGGGGTCTGTAGCATCCCTTTCCCAACTGGAATCCCCTTGGCACCATAATCGATCCCACAGCTGCCCCACCCGCCACCTTGACCCCGCAGTCCCCAGGGCACGCTCTCAAGGTAGAGGATGGCTGCCAGTGACTTCCTAGAAGGCCTCATGCAGCTCACTCAGAAGCTGGGCCCCTCTTTCTTTACTCTGGTCTTACATGCAACATATATGGCAGAAGTTACAGAGGGTTCCAGAAAGGACTGGTTGGTACTCTTCCTTGACGTCCAATGTGATACAGGCTTTTCCCTACTGTGACTTGACTGGGTTAAGGGAGGCCCACACAGCTGGTAAAACCTCACTTTTGGGTGCATCTGTGATCCCTTCCAGGACACCCTCACAGATGCACCCAAAGCAGTTCAATCAGTAGACGGAGTAAAGGAGACACCCAGTGTGGGTGGGCATCACCCAATCTGCTGAGGGTCCTCGTAGAGCAAACACGCAGAGGAAGGGAAAATTTGTTCTCTCTGCTTGAGCTGGAAAGTCCTTCTCCTCCTGTCCTTGGACATTGTCACTGCTGGTTCCTGAGCTTTCAGACTCGGAACAGGACTTACATCCTATGTCCTCCCCATTCTCAGGCCTTGGGACTTGGACTGAATTATATAACCCACTTTCCTGGTTCTCCAGCTCATGGACAGCAGATCCTGGGGCCTCTGGGCCTCCATAACCACATGAGCCAATTCCCATAATAAATCTCTCTCTTTCTCTGTATATATACACATTTTCTTTTTTGCAAGACATAGTTTATTAATGCATGCCGTGCACATCGCATGGGACAAGTCTAAACCAGAAGTAACTAAGGATGGTGGCTCAGAATCCCAGCTTCTGTAGCATCTTCAGCAAAGGGCAATGAAGTCGTAGAGAAATGATAGGATGAAGGAGAGCAGTTTTAAGCTTCCAAAGTTGGCAAACTGTGTTGGGAAATATACTGAAGGAAGGCGATGGAGTAAGGTTTTTTAAAAAGAGGAATCTATTTCATGCAAGTTCTTTAGAGAAAGATACACTGAAAAGTCGAAAAACAATGACTTTTTGCTGGATACATTATTATGATGGCTTTTTACTAGGTGAAATGCTGAGAGGAAAACTGACTAATTCAATGGGAATTTATAGAAATATGTCATCCAACTGGTTTTGCTCTCGTAGGCAAGATACTCAGCCTCCAAGACTCATTTCCCTAATAGTAAAATGAATGGTGAATTTCTTGCTAAATATTCCACAAACCAATTTTTATCTTTGGAGCACAAAGATTTTATGAGAATGGGTGATGTCACCGTCTGAGATCACCAATCATACCCTTCGTGCTTTTCCACTGGAATCTAGAATAGATTGTGTTTTCCCATTGGAATCTGGAATAGGAGATATATAGAGATATTTTCTGTTGGTTCTTTTTCCCTGGAAAACCCCAACTAAGACAGCTTTTTTAGAGGTCTTCAAACATTTCAGTTAGAATCAGAGGTGTGTATATGGCCAAGCACTGTGTCATGTCACCACTGTACCCAGAGCTGTGTGTGTGTTTGGTATCGTTCAGCAAGAGAATCCAAATATGTTTTCCTATCTTCCCACTTCCTCGGTTTCTTAGATGTCACCAATTATTTTCTTATAGCTAACCCACCCCATCACCTCTGCATACATAACATTTTATTCATCACTCCACTCAGCAAAATAATGACTCTCCCTTAGGATGCAGCAGAGGATTGAAAAATGCTTTTATAATTTAACATTTTAATTTCCTGTCACAGTGGAAATAGTGCACTAGCCTGTAATTGTCTGTTTCACTTGTGACTTTCCTCCGCCAGACCTGGAGGGCAGACTCTGCATCTTTTATCTCTGGACACCCATTTCCTCTGCCAGACCTGGAGGGCAGACTCTGCATCTTTTATCTCTGGACACCCAATGTCCAACCCAGGCACAGAAGAGGTGCTCAAAACAGTGACTGAATGAATGAATTAAAAACCCTCACTGAGGGACTTCCCTGGTGGCAGCAGTGGTTAAGAATCCGCCCGCCAATGCAGGGGACACGGGTTCGAGCCCTGATCCAGGAAGATCTCACATGCCTCGGAGCAACTAAGCCCAATCGCCACAATTACTGAGCCTGCTCTCTAGAGCCCATGAGCTACAACTACTGAGCTCATGTGCCACAACTACTGAGCCCACACGCCACAACTACTGAAGCCCGCATGCCTAGAGCCTGTGCTCCGCGGCAAGAGAAGCCACTGCAACAAGAAGCCCGTGCACCACAATGAAAGAGTAGCCCCTGCTCACCGCAACTAGAGAAAAGCCCGCGCTCAGCAATGAAGACCCAACGCAGCCAAAAATAAATATCAATTAATTAATTATAATAAAAAGAATAGAAAACTATTTTTTAAAAAAAAACCCTCACTGATTTCAGAGACGGTTCCAGAGTGTCGCCCGGGGCCCCACCCCTCTCTGTGAGCCACTGTGAGCCAAAGAGATTTGGTTCCTGCCTCCGTGGGGCTTACGGTCTGGATGGGGCATGCTTACGATCCATGGTCACTGTCATGTGAAGATAAAGTACAAGGAGCTGTGAGAACTTAGGATGAGGGTGCTGGTCTAGCCTGAGGGCTGGAGGAACGCTGACGGCCGATGGATGAGGAAAAATGAGCCCATCGCAGTGGAGAGGAAGAGCCTTCCAGACATGGAGAGCTTCGTGTGCCAAGACCCCAGAGCACAGAGCATCCTGCGTGTGTCCTGGAGGCTGAGGAGGCCAGGGCGGCTGTGGGAAGGGGACAGGCAAGAGCGTCACAAACTGAGTCCAGACAGACCCTGTGAGACATGCTCCGAGATGTAGGTCTTTGCCCTGAAAGCAAGTGCGACCTCATGGGATATGCAGCGTTAATGTCAGCGTGAGGTGGTGGGACAGCAGCCAGGGAGGGTGGCAGGAGGGAGAGGGAGGTTGGGACCCCTCCGTGGTCCCACTGCAGGGGTGCTGGGATGACTAATTTTGTGTGTCAATTTGGCTGCCCTGTGGCGCCCAGGGATGTGGTCAAACATCATTCTGAATGTTTCTGTGACAGTGTTTTGGGGTGAGCTTCACATTCATAGCAGTGACCCTGAGTAAAACAGAGTGTCTTCCAAATGGGGGTAGGGGTCATCCAACCAGGTGAAGGCCTGACCTCCCCCGAGGAGGAGGGATCCTGCCGCAGACAGAGATGGCCTTTGGACTTGAACTCAGCTCTTGCCTGATGTTCAGCCTGCTGCCCACCCTGCATATTCTGGACTTGTCAGCCTCATAATCGTGTCAGTCAATTCTTTAAATATATCTCTCTCTCATATGTACACACAGACACATGCGTGCACACACACACACACACACACACACACATGTCTTATTGGTTCTGTTTCTCTGGAGAACCCTGACTAATACAGGGGAGAAGATCTGAAATCGTCATTTCGGAGAGTTGAGGAGAGAGATGGGCAGGGGAAGGCAGCACAGGTGCTGCACAGCGTGGAGCGCCAGGTGAGGCAGGTGCCAGGTGAGGCAGGTGCCAGGTGAGGCAGGTGCTCATGGCTGTAAGGTGCTCAGCCACAGGCCTCACGATGTGGCCCACTGGTCTTGCTGGGTACAGATGAGGAGGGAATGTGGACAGTTTGGTTCACCCAGGGAGTGGGCGCCAGCAGAGAGGGGCTAGGAACAGAGTGGCGGGGCTTTTGGACACTGGTCCATGTGTCCTTGAAGGCATGGATCTGGCCCCTGGGCAGGGAGAAGGATGGACTTGCATGGTGGAGTCCGGCTGAGGCTGGAGAGGAGGCCGGACAAGAAGGCTGCAGGAGCCAAGGCTCGGGCCATGAGCTGGGGTGCCCCGCCAGGCCATCCTGGAGGTGGCAGGGCTCAGGGAAACGATCGTGGAGTGTGTGGTGGTGCTGGTGTGGAGGACATGGGATCTGGAGACTTGGGGTTAAGAGAGGGAGATGCCAGAGCTCTGCAGGGACCAGCGCCCGGAGTGCCGTGGCTCTTCCCTGCAAAGAGGAGGGGACGGGGATAAAACCGCCCGGCGGGGCTTCCCTGGTGGCGCAGTGGTTGAGAATCTGCCTGCCAATGCAGGGGACACGGGTTCGAGCCCTGGTCTGGGAAGATCCCACATGCCGCGGAGCAACTAAGCCCGTGCGCCACAACTACTGAGCCTGCGCGTCTGGAGCTTGTGCTCCGCAACAAGAGAGGCCGCGACAGTGAGAGGCCCGCGCACCGTGATGAAGAGTGGCCCCCGCTCGCCGCAACTAGAGAAAGCCCTCGCACAGAAACGAAGACCCAACACAACCAAAAATAAATAAATAAATAAGCCTACACCTTTAAAAAACAAAACAAAACAAAAAAAAACCACCCGGCGGAGGGACAAAGGTGAGGTGCTGGCCCCACAGGAAGTGCCCTCATCCCGAGCAGAGCAGTGAGTGGCCCGTCCTGGGCCTGCCTGCTCCACACCTGGCCCTTCATGTACAGACGGCAGCCCACCCACCCATCCTGGGGGGCGGGCAGTGCTGAGGGACTGCGAGAGGCAACCAGCCCAGCAAGCCTGCCCGCACAGGGACCGCTACAAATATACCCCTAGAAATACTTCTATGTCAACATCTGAGTCTCCTGGACCTGGTTTTAACTGAGCAGTTACAGATAAGTCGCAGGCCTCTTGGGTGGAAACTCTGTTCTGTAGGATTGTTCTAAATATGCCATACAGACTTGGGGCTGCAGACATCCCACAAGACACAGTATCACAACCACACAGGGGAAAGCGATGCCACCAAAATCAGAGGGTGGGCAGGCAGGCTTTCGGTGGCTTTGGGAACCAAGGGCAGAGATGCCATTCAGGAATGTGGTCGGCATCCCCACCCTATCATGGGGGCGGGGTGGGGGGGAAGCCTTGCCAGAGATAAATTGTGCTCAATCTCTCTGCACATTCCCTTACATGGACCCCATGACTGCTAAGTGGGAGATCGGGAATTTCACATCCTTTTCATCTCTGTCTGGATTCCACTTGGCCAGAGGGACCCGTTAGCCACCCCCTTGGGGATCCAGGGGTGAGAAGAAAGCTGTATAGAGATATGACCATCTGTCTTGCTCTGTGTGGCTGCCCACTTCAGAAAATGGGAAGGTCCCTTCTAGCAGGGTGTGTGTGTGTGTGTGTGTGCAGGTGTGTTTATTGTTTCACACTGCCAGTCAATGCTGTGAGTTTTGCCACGAAATATTAGTGTTCACTTATTCTCAGAACCATTTTTATTTCTTCAGCATGGTTAAAAACTTATTCAAGATTAAGTGATGATTTTATTTTTCAGGTCCCTAGGTTTTTAGGAAATTGTCTTGCTGGGATTGTTTTTCCTTTAACTCCCTTAGAGACAAAGAAAAGGATCTTCAAGAGAAGATAAGGAAGCATATAAACTCAATAACTGATTGATTTCTTGGGAAGCTTTTATCTCCTTGTCCATTGATAAAGTTTCTTTAGGTAATTTGCTTTACTACAACTCAATAAATTAAACCAGGTATTTGAAGCAAACAAACAAACGAAGAAAGATCTTTAACTCTGCTTTGAATTAGAATTACATCGTTATAATAAAACCATAATGATATTCTGGGATATAGCAAAGAATGAAAGTTGGGATGGATATAATATCAACACATGATGAAGCATATTCTATCAGTTAACAATTCCAATTTGTGTAATCTTTTAAAAATTCTATTAATACTGATCAGAAAATATGTCACAATCTTATGCTGGGTTTGACTTGGCAAAGACAGCCATTAAACTACCAAAACATCTTTTTATCATTTATTTTGTCACTTAACCTTCCAAAAGCCTAGATATTATCTTATCAGGAAAGGGGACCGCCTTTGGTCGTAATTTCCACCACTGTCCAGTGCTTTGGGAAAGCGAATGCTGAAATCCTAATTTTGAGGCCACCCTCTTTATGGACTTCAAAATGGGATGCCCCCAGCCAGGTCCCATCATCAGGGAGCAGACACTTGAGTCTTGGAGAACTGAGACCCTCCAAGGAGACCTGCCCATCAGCAGACTCGCTCAGGGACCCAGGAGGAGCCATCTGACCCCCTCTGGGCTGCTGCCTGCTCAGCCACACGATGGGCAACAGGATGCCCCATCCGTCCAGTTCTACAATTCCGAGGATCCCTGCACTGCACGATGGAGTTCTGGGTCCCCTCTATGCCCTTTGCCCTTTCCCCTGCCCTCACCCTGTCAGGGTGGAGCAGCAAACCTGAGCATGGCAGGAGGCATTATGTTTGAGAGATGCTGGTCTGCCCCCAGGATCCAGGATTCGAGGTGGCTGGGGAAAGCTGAAAAGAGATCCAGGGAAGAGGGCTCAGAGCCCCCAAACCCCCGAAAATAATCTGAGGGACAAGTGAGGCAGCGTCCCCAACATCTTCTGGGTTCCAATTAGACTCCTTATCAGCCAGGAAGAAGATGAGTTTCTGCTTGTTTTCCCTGACGGTGGATTATGCCTGCACAACCTTCCAGATATCGGGAGTGGTGGGGGGGAGGGTGGTGTGAAGGTCAGGAAGGAGTCGGACCAATCTCACTAAGCCACCATCAGTTAATTCAAACACACCTCAAATCAAAAGAGTGTTGATTCCCAAACCAATTATACGGGATTTCCAGGGCACAAACTGAGTTCATTAGATACAAAGTATGAATAAGCCATCATTTAATATGGAAATTTAGGCAGGGAACATCACTAATCAGATAACTAGAGCCTCAAGTCAGACTATTAAAGGACCAACGAAGCCACTCTAATTGCTGATCAAAAAAGAGCAGGCAAGGGAAACTAATCAAAGTGACATGCCCGTTCGTGCCTTTCCTTTGGCTCCCAAGGAAATGTGCTCCACGGAGGAGCAGGCCTGCCCTTCCCCACGTGACTCCTGCCACCCCCATGCGTTCCGAGAGTTTCAACATGGAGAAGCCACCCCAGGTCCCTTCACAGCGGGTTAGTCACCGAGTACAACCTGGCTTGCATGACTTTAAGCATAATGAGCATATTAAAAATGACTGCACAATGCACACTATTGTGTATAAAATAGATAAACAACACGCTCTATGGTATAGCACAGGGAACGATATTCATTATCCTGTAATAAACCATAATGGAAAAGAATATGAAAAAGAAGATATATATATATACAACTGAATCACTTTGCTGTACAGCAGAAATTAACACAACACTGTAAACCAAGTATACGTCAATTAAAAAAAAAAGAGTGCACGACTAATTACAAGAAAACTAGAGAATGTGGTACTTGGATCTACACGAATCTCAGAGGAAGAAGTACCTATATTTATGAAAAGGAAGTACAAAACCTTAATTACGCTAAAGCCTATTTAAATAGAGCATGATGCTTGATAGGGGTTAGGACTTGCCTTTAGTGCTGTGAAGTATCCATGGACCTCAGAAAAGATCTAAGCAAGGGATAAAATACATGGAAACTCCCCCCCACCCCCGTGTAATTACATCCTTGGGGGAAGGCTGGGACCAAACTGAGAAGGTGGTGGCTCAGTCTAAGATCTAAAAGTAGAGACACAAAGGCTCAAGGAATAAACGACAAAGAAACAGACTGAGAGGTGAGCTGCCCAAACCCGAGATCACGTCGGAAGCAAAGCACAAAGATAACAGTCACTGCAGAGAACAAGGCGAGGAGAGGCTTTAGGAAAATGGAGCAAAGTGAGGTGGAAAAGAAAGAGTTGTGAAAACTAGAGAAAAAAATGATAGTGATGAAAGCCAGGTCAGAGTGGTCCAAGGAAGGCACAGTTACCCTCAAAATAAGAGAACAGAAAAAAAAATTCAAATGCATAGTTCAAGAAAGCTTTTCTGAAATAAAGCAAGATGAAAACTCACAAGCTGAAAGGTGCACTGTGGACCATGGAAATTTGAGAAGGACTGATCAGTGTCAAGACATATCATAGTGAAGTTAATGGACTTGATCATTTAAAAACACCATTGACATAGGACCAAAAACATGTTGCCTTGTATCGGACAGGCTGGGCTAGGTTATGCTGTAGTAACAAACACCCCCCAAGTCTCAGTGGGTTAAGACAACAGATGTTTATTTCTCATTAGTGCCATGTGTCCATTGTGGGTACTTGTGGGTGAGTTATGGGGTCTCTGCCCATGGTAGGGACCCAGGCTGATGGTGCAGCCACCACCTATGATTTGCCAGTTACTGTGCCAGAGGGAAAGAGAGCCCCGGAGAATCTCACACCACAGGTACACACTCGGCCTTGGAAAAGTGATCCATGTTTGTTCCACTCAAGTGGCTCCAGGCACCCAAAAGGGCACTAGGACTAGGTCTAGGGGAACTTGGAGAGTTAAAAATATTTTTAAACAGCACTGACGACTACCACATACCAAAAAAGGAGAGAGCATTATGCTGATATAAGATCTTCTCTACAGCAATATTCGATGTCAAAAGAGAATGGCACACCATCTATAAACCCCTAGGGGGTAAATGTGCTCCTCAAAAATTCTATACCAGGGAGGTCATTATGGATAATACCACCCAGTTCTGCTTAGGATGCAGACAGCTAAAAAGAGCACTTACCCCACCATTACAAAAAAAATAAGACACTGGACACTCTGCAAATTCACATCTTAAGTTGATCCCATCTGACAGCTGAGGTCGCAGTGCAACCAGCTAATCCAAATGCCAAGGAAAGACAGACACCTCTACGGAGAGATAGGAAGACGTGCTTACCTGGGGCCGATGCCGTCAGACAAGTTCTAGTGGAAAAGGTGGGCCAGAGCATATAGGGAACTTAGCAGAGAGATGGAAGCTATACGTAAGAATGAAATGGAAATGCTAGAAATGAAAAGCACAGTCACAGAAACCACAGGGTCACCAGAAGACTCGACAGAGCTGAGGAAAGACTTACCATGTGGGGTTGATTTTGGGGAATGCAAGGCTGGTTCACCATTCAAAGAAAGACAAATATCATATGATATTGCTTATATGTGGAATCTTAAAAAAACGATACAGATAAACTCATATGCAAAAGAGAAATAGACTCACAGACATAGAAAGCAAACTTATGGTTACCAAAAGGGAAGAGGGGGAGGGATAAATTAGGAGTTTGGGATTAACATATACACACTACTCTATATAAAATAGATAACCAACAAGGTCCTACTGTATAGCACAGGGGGCTATACTTAATATCTTGTAATAACCTGTAATGGAAAAGAATCTGAAAAAGAATAGATATAGATATATATGTATGTATAAGTAAATCACTTTGCTGTACACCTGAATCTAACATAACATTGTAAATCAACTATACTTCAATAAAAAAAAAACGTGATTCACCACATTAGCAGAATAAAGAAGACAAAGTATATGAACATCTAAGTAGACGCAGAAGGTACTTTGACAAAACCAACATCCACCATGATAAAAACTCTCAGAAAACTAGGAATAGTAGGCAACTTCCACAACCAGATAGTGGGCATCTATAAAAAAACTCAGAGCTAACAACACACGTAATCCCTAGAATCAGGAACAAGGCAAGGATGTACGCTCTCACTACTTCTATCTGACACTGCTGGAGATTCTAGTCAGTGCAATAGGCAAGGAAGAGGAATCAGAGGCAACCAGATGGGAAAAGAAGATGTAATATGGCATCTTTCTGGCAATCAATAGCACATGATTGTCTCCACAGAAAATCCAAAAGAATCTATAAAAGAGCTACTAGAACTAGCAGGTAAGTTTAGCAAATCACAGGATACAAGCTCAGTAACAAAAATCAAATTTCTATATATAAATGAACAAAAGACAATTTTTAAAAATTTAAGTACCATTAAAAGAGCACCTGTACACATTAAATACTCTAAGCATACATATTATAAAATATGTTATGCTCTATATACTAAAAACTACACAACACTGATGGAAAAAAAGAAACAGTGATGAAATCAAAGAAGACCTAAATAAATGGAGAGCTAAACCATGAATATATCCGTTCTCTCCAAGTTGGTGTATACATTCAGTGCAATCTCAATCAAAATTCCAGCAGGATTTCTGTAGAAATTGAAAAGTTGATTCCACAATTTATATGGAAATACAAAGGAACTAGGATAACCAAAACAATTTTGAAAAACAAAAACAAAGTTAGAGGACAGCAGTAAACAAACTCTTACTTCTAAGAGTCCCTTGTCTTCCTGATCTTGGATGAATCTCAGCTCCCCCCAGAGCCATTGCTCCCTTTCCAGGCCCTCAGCTGGGGGGCAGGGGCAGGCTGGTCACTGCTGCTCTTTTTTTAAATTTAATTTTTTATTTTATACTGGAGTATAGTTGATTTATAATGCTGTGTTCATTTCAGATGTACAGTAATGTGCTTCAGTTATACATACACATATATCCATTCGTTTTCAGATTCTTTTCCCATATAGGTTATTACAGAATATTGAGTAGAGTTCCCTGTGCTATACAGTAGGTCCTTGTTGATTATCTATTTTATATATTTTATGATTATTTTATATATATAGTGTATATATGTTAATCCCCAAATCCTAATTTATCCCCCCCATCCCACATTTCCCCTTTGCTAACCATAGGTTTGTTTTCTATGTCTGTGAGTCTGTTTCTGTTTTGTAAAGAAGTTCATTTGTATCATATTTTTAAAGATTCCACATATAAGTGATATCATATTATATTTGTCTTTCTCTGTCTGACTTACTGCACTCAGTATGATAATCTCTAGGTCTATCCATGTTGCTGCAAATGGCATTATTTCATTCTTTTTTTATGGCTGAGTAATATTCCATTGTATATATGTACCACATCTTCTTTATCCATTCATTCATCAATGGACGTTTAGGTTGCTTCCATGTCTTGGCTATTGTAAATAGTGCTGCTATGAACATAGGGGTGCATGTACCTTTTCAAATTATGGTTTTCTCCAGATATATGCCCTAGGAGTGGGATTGCTGGGTCATATGGTAGTTCTATTTTTAGTTATTTAAGGAACCTCCATACTGTTCTCCATAGTGGCTGCACCAATTTACATTCCCACCAGCAGTGTAGGAGGGTTCCCTTTTCTCCACACCCTCTCCAGCACTTTTTGATGATGGCCATTCTGACTGATATGAGGTGATACCTCACTGTAGTTTTGATTTGCATTTCTCTAATGATTAGTGATGTTGAGCATCTTTTCATGTGCTTTTTGGCCACCTGTATGTCTTCTTTGGAGAAATGTGTATTTAGATCTTCTGCCCAGTTTTTGATGGGGTTGTTTGTTTTTTGATATTGAGCTGCATGAGCTGTGTGTATATTTTGGAAATTAATCCCTTGTTGGTCGCTTCATTTGCAAACTGCTGCTCTTCCCACCTCAGTCATAAATCCTACCTCCTCTGGGCCTCACGCCACCAGCGCTACCTCTACTTATGTTTTGGAAACAAATTCATTGAGAAGTTTGGTGCAGTCTTTCTTTCCTTCAACTCTTACCATTGTCCCAGGCAACGCGAACATCCATGGGGATGAGCCATTCAACGAGGCTCCCAGCTTGGCTGGAACATCTTCAGTGTCCTTCACTCCATTCCATTCAAGCCACCCCATCCCTCATGGTCTTCTCGTCAGGGTACCAGAACAGTGGATGAGGGTGGACAGCAAGCTCCCCCAGGCCCGGCTGCATTCTTGGAGGGAGCGTTGTTGACCCCACACCATCCTAACTGTTCAAGCCAAGGTCACCTCCTCAGGGGCTGGAGGGGCCCCCTGAGTGCAGGGTTAGGAACTCCAGGCCTTGGGGGAGCAGGCCAGATACCTCCAATCCATCCACCGGGGAGAGGGGTATGGCCTGATCACTTCACAACACCTGCACACCCAGGCAGTCCGCAGCACTGCAAGACGCCCCGGGGGTGTGCCAGCTTCTTCCGGGGGGTAGGGGTTGCACTGTCATTATAATGGCCTATTGTCTTGTGACGTTTTTTAAATATGGAAAGAAACAGTGCCCGGGTTGAGCAGATGACTTAGGAGTAGGCAGAATGAGATCAGAGTGAGCATGGCTGACGTTGGTGGGATGACTCTGAGCATCCCCAGGAGCTATTAAGATAGAAGCCGTGGCCATGCTCAACGTGAGATAGCAAGGAACGCCTTGTAACCAAGAGCATGGGCCCTTGATTGCTGCCTTCTGGCTTCCTCCAACCCCCTGGATCTGTCACTCTGGTGGGCTGCTGGGACCAATGAGCGGGGACCATCCTCCCTGTGAAACAGGGAGGTGCTGGGGGCCTCAGGCGCATCCTCTATCTCTGCAGCCACTGCTCGTTTTTCAGCCAGCTTCCCAGGGCACTGGAGTTCACAGGGAGCTCCCCAGACCTGCTGGTTCACCATTGCCAGCATTTGAAATGACACCCATGGAGGACCAACCACAGGTCCCCGTTCCAGACGGCGACACTGCCCTCCGTTCTCCCAGGTGCCAGGGTGGCTCTCTGGAGCCTCCAGATCCCCACACACTGCATCCCTTACACACGTATGTACTACAGGTCTCCCTGTATACTGTAAATACCATTTTACCACCCACCAAGGGCTGCTTGGACCATAGCTGCATCTTTCAAAAAATGTTTAGCAGTTTAGTTTCAGAAAAGAGAAGAATCGGGTTCATTGTTCATACGCATTTTTAAGCGGCCAATTTTGATTTTCAGGAGTAGGAAAAACTTGTAGGAAGAAAAAGAAAGAAGTGATATAAACAATTTTCCATGTCATTAAAGAAAAATCAGATACTGTACATAAGAATAGATTGCCATGGGAGACTATAAAATTTCTTGCTCCAAATATCTTTAAAAAGGCAAAATAAGTACCCATCTGTTCCCTGATGGTATAATAGCAAAAATGTTGGCTCAGCCATAAAAAAGAACAAAATAATGCCATTTGCAGCAACATGGATGGACCTAGAGATTATCATACTAAGTGAAATAAGTCAGAAAGACAAATATCATATGATATCACTTATATGTGGAATCTAAAATATGACACAGATGAACCTATCTACAAAACAGAAACAGACTCACAGGCATAGAGGACAGACTGGTGGTTGCCTAGGGGGAGGGGGGTGGGAGAGGGAAGGATTGGGAGTTTGGGGTTATCAGAGGCTAACCCTAAACTCCCAATCCTTATATATAGGATGGATATCCTATATATTATATATAGGATGGATAAACAACAAGGTCCTACTGTATAGCACAGAGAACTATATCCAATTTCCTGGGATAAACCATAATGGAAAAGAATATAAAAAAAGAATGTATGTATAACTGAGTCACTTTGCTGTACAGCAGTAATTAACACAACATTGTAAATCAACTATACTGCAATTAAAAAAATGTTGGAGGGACTTCCCTGGTGGCACAGTGGTCGAGCATCTGCCTGCCAATGCAGGGGACACAGGTTCGAGCCCTGGTCCAGGAAGATTCCAGATGCCGTGGAGCAACAAAGCCCATGTGCCACAACTACTGAGCCTGAGCTCTAGAGCCCATGCACCACAGCTACTGAGCCCGCGAGCCACAACTACTGAAGCCCATGCACGTAGAGCCCGAGCTCCGCAACAGGAGAAGCCACCACAGTGAGAAGCTCACGCACCGCAACAAAGAGTAGCCCCCACTCGCAGCAACTAGAGAAAGCCCGCGTGCAGCAACAAAGACCCAGAGCAGCCAAAAATAAATAAATTTTTAAAAAATGTTGGAAAAGCAGTAGCACGCATCACATCCACATCTGCAACAACCTCTTTCAACCATTCAGCCCTGCTTCACAGATGTGGGAGTCAGAGAGTGAAATGGTGGAAATGGAAAACCCAGAAAGTGAAACCTTTAAAGTGGAAATCTCTAATGGTTTAAAACGCTCTCTGGAAAGATACTCCCTGTTGCATGTGACCCAGCTGGATGAACTAAGAACTGAAAGGAACGCAGTTAATAAAACCTTCCTACGAGATGTCGAGACGTCGCAAGGATGGGATAGGAGGCGGAAGCAGCGGAGCCTGGGTCACCTTCAAGGTCAGCCGCACGGTGTTACAGTCCTCCCGCAGCGGGTTCAGCTTCAGCGTCTCTCCGAGGTTGCTGCAGCCCGACGACTGATGCTGCATCTCACAGCAGACACACACCTCGACGCTGTCGAACTTAATCTAGACAGGGGTACACAGAGCTCACGGTTAAAACCGGGCACGTGCTTGAGCTACACACACGCTTAAGAACACCATGTGACAAGCATCCCATCTCGTTTTCTTTAAATAATAAAGCCAAGACGATTTTTTTTAATAGACAGAAGACATCAGAAACACTATTAGGAATTATTTAAAATTTCTATTTTAAAAGCAGTTAATAAAAAAATAAATTTGAAGAAACCTAAGCTATAAAGTTACAGAAAATTACATGAAGTTGAGCATGGAGACATTATCACATGTCTGTGATAACACACATTCTGTTCCCACGGTCAGCAGCTCCTGTCTCCCTTCATGGCCTAGCAAACTCCTACTCATCCGTCAAGACCCAACTCCAGCGCCATCCCTGAGGCCTTGTCTGGTTTCCCTCTCGGGAGCTGCTTGCTTCTCCCCTGCTGGAGACTCACGTTTTCAGCAGCAGTGACTCGTGTCTGTGTGCCCCCAAGGGCAGCTGCCACATCTTAACCATTACAATGTTCACAATGCCCAGGAGGTGTGGGCCTTCAATAAGGGCTGAATGAATAAAAACGTCTGGGAAAATTAAAAACTATGGAAAGAAAAAATGCAGTTCAAGTGTTTTTAAAAGCCTGGACCCCAGGAGGAGAGCCACAGAGTACACCTGAGCCTGACCTGCAGCTTGAAGTGGACCTGCCCTGGCCTGGCTGCAGAAATAAGAGAGGAATCACTGCACTGCACACACACACAGTTGTCCCCACCCATCTCCAGTCTTGGTCGGGCTGTCACACACGCACCCAACTGTTCACAGCTTCGGGCTTCTGGAAAAGTGAACTAAAAGAGGGACAGCCATAGGTCAAGGGCATCGTCCATGGCCAAATTTTCATCTATTTTAAACCTCTAGATAGTTTATCCTTTACCTATTTTATGCCTCATCTTTGCTCTTTTCATTCAGTCTTCTCAAATGATTTATGATTTATGTATCTGAATCACTACACGTTTGAGTGAGTGGGGGGGGACTTCGTGTGTCCAGGATTGCTCGTTAGCGATTCTCCAAATCTGCGCGCGGGCCTTGGGGGCAGGGCTGGAGGCAGGGGGAGGAGGGCGGTGTCCGCACAAACCACTGTCCCCTGCCACAGCCGCCCACCTATGGCAGGAGGTGCTGCGAAACCTGCCTTTAGAGATGCTCACGCTTTTAGAGATGTCTCCAGGCTCCAGGGCTGAAGCCCGGCTAAAGGAGCCATAACAACACCCCCATACAACACTCCGGGAGATGGTGCAGCCCACACCTGACCCCACACCCAACCCTGGAGGTCCACAGGGCCCGCTGCCCACCAGTGTCAGGGCCGCTGTCGGTAGAGAGGCATGGGCCAGACCAAGGGGAATGGCCGTGACTCTCTGGCCACTGAAATCTCCATGGTCATGTCATTGGCAACGTTTATTTCTGGTCCCAAGAAACTGGAAAAGAAGGGTTATGATTCTCAAGGTCAAGTTTTAAAAGGTAGCGAGGGAAAAGGTAAAACTGTTAAAAGGTAAAACAAAGGTTAAAAAAAAAGGTCAAAGCACCCCAAGTGCCCCTGACCATCGGGGGTTCTGAGGTCCCCAGCCTTGGGTGCCGGGTGGACCCTGGCCGTCAGAGCTGGTCATGTGCTCAGGGAGAGGACCACTCTGCCTTGGAGCAACCTGGACCTGAGGGGGATGGGAGGGGAGTAGGGGCGGCACCACCCAGAAGGGAGGCCAGAGGGAGGCTGGTGGACAGGCTCCCTCCTGGTCAAACTCTGCCCAGGCTCCCCCGAGCCCTCTTCCCCACAAGGCCTCAACTGTGGCCTATAAAGGCCTGAACACACAAACATGCTCTAACAGCTCAAGGTGACATCCCTACAGGACTTGATCCCCCCAAAAATGCCTGCCTGAGAAAGCCCAAGGCCACCAGGAGAACTGGCTGCTTTTTCCAGCCTCGGGAGAGGGCCCCTGTCTCAGCCTCTGTGGGAGGGAAGCCTGTCTCCGGTGACTGCCAGCAGCTGGCACAGACAGCAGGCATCTTCGCATGGACCCTGCTAACCCGTTGTGATTTTCCACTTCCTGACTCTACTGAGGCCCCACTCCCCCCAACCCCCACTCCCTCATCCTTCCTTTAACACGCCTGGTCACCTCTGTGCAAACTGAAGTCAAGTTCAAGCACACACTCGACTCTCCTCCCAACTGCCACATTCTACTTCTAATGAAAACCTGTCCTCACCACTTTGAGGTACAGCTCTGTTCATCTTTGACAAGGCCCAGCTCTGGGGAGCTGAGGCTACTGATTCCCCCCTGAGGCAGCCCGGGGCAGGGGCCTCTTCTTGGCCTTCTCCCAAGGTGTCTTACACACCCGCCCTCAGCCCACTGTTTAAGGCACTGAGATTTACAACAAGAGTGAACGGGAAACAAAATTGCTGAAATCTGAAAATCCCTGTATGGAACTTTATTTCTGGTCCTCTTTGCTAGAAAATATTTATTCTGGAATCAGAGGCCTAACTATGTAAAATTTCTAGGAGTTGATTTATCTCTTGTCTGAAGCAGGAGTAAGACAGTATGGGGAGGAGCTGGCTATGGGGACAGAGATGGTATTGGAGTGACAGGGAACCATGGGCTCCCAGTGGCCTGCAGAGCCTGGGGATAGCTGTAAGATGGATGAGAACATTTCAGAGGCCAGGTTGTGTGCACAACTTTCACTCCCTCCTGTATAATGTCAGCGTGCTCTATACAGGCAGTGATGTGGTTTCCAGTACCCACATGTTTACCCAAACTACCTTTGCCTGAACAATAGAGAGATGGAGGCAGAAAACCATACAAACAGATGGAGAGATATACCCTGTTCTTGGATTGGAAGACTCAACATTGTGAAAATGACTATACTACCCAAGACAATCTACAGATTCAATGCAATCCCTATAAATTACCAATGGCATTTTTCACAGAACTAGAACAAAAAAATTTTTAAGTTTGTATGGAAACACAAATGACCCCAAATAACAAGAACAATCTTGAGAAAGAAAAACGGATGTGGAAGAATCAGGCTCCCTGACTTCAGACTATACTACAAAGCTACAGTCATCAAAACAGTATGGTACTGGCACAAAAGCAGGAATACAAATCAATGAAATAGGATAGAAAGCCCAGAAATAAACCCACGCACCTATGGTCAATTAATCTACGACAAAGGAGGCAAGAATATACAATGGAGAAAAGACAGTCTCTTCAATAAGTGGTGCTTGGAAAACTGGACAACTACATGTAAAAGAATGAAATTAGAACACTGTCTAACACCATACACAAAAATAAACTCAAAATGGATTAAAGACCTAAATGTAAAATCAGATACTATAAACCTCCTAGAGGAAAACATAGGCAGAACACTCTTTGACATAAATCGTAGCAATATTTTTTGGATCCATCTCCTAGAGTAATGGAAAGAAAAACAAAAATAAACAAATAGGACCTAATTAAATATATATGTTCTTTAAAGCATTTTTATCATGGATTATTAAATGAATACATGAAGGTCCAAACAATAAAACTGTGAGAAGGTAAGATAAGAGAATATCCTCATGACCCTGGGATAGGGAAACACTTCTTAAACATGGCTCAAAATGTGTTAAGAATGAACAAATGACTCATGTGTTTGACTATTTGTAATTAAAATTTTTTCATCAAATAATACCCATAAGAGAGTAAAAATAGGAGGAGATTTTGCATCACATGTAAGTGACAGATGACTTATATCCAAAACAAACAAAAAGCTCTGTCTTAAATATTCAGAAAAAGACAAACAACCCCTATGAAACATGCGATACTGAGCCTCACCACAATAGTACTCTGAGAAACAGAAATCAAAATAAAGTGAGACGTCATTACATCCCCATCAGAATCGTTAAAACTGAAGAATAATGACAATAGACAATACCAAGTGAGGATAAGGATGTGAAGCAACAGGAACATCTGTGGGGTGTGAATTGAGACAGCAATGTTGGAAAACAGCTTGGCATTATCTACTTAAGTTAAAGATTGCGTCTCAATCTAACATAATACCCAACAGATATTTCCATCCTAGGACTATATCCAACAGATATGCATGCAATGGTTACAAAAAACGTGTACTGGAAAGTTCATAGCAACATTACTTAAAACAGCTTCACACAGGAAAGAGGTCAATGTCCATCAAAAGCAGAATGGATGAATAAACTGTTTTATATTCATACCATGCAATATTATAAAGCAATGAACATGAATACAGCAACATGCCACATAAGTATACCGCACAGCATGTTGAGCACAGGAAGCCAGATACAAAAGAAATACTTCTACTGAGATGAAGTTCAAAAAACCAGACAAAATTAAACTATAGTGTTCAGAGATACATGCACAGCTGGTACAATTGTTTAAAAAATTAAAGATGTGAATATCATAAAGATTAGCATAGTGATTATCTTTGGGGGGGTGGAGAGGCAGTGAACTGGGAGTATATAAGAAGGGCTTTGGGATGCTGGGGATGCTTTATTTCTAGACTTCAGTGGAGGTCACATGGTTATTTAACTCTTGATAAATTGCTAAGCTACATATTTTTGTTTTGTGCACTTTCCTATATGTGTTTTGTATTTCTCAATAGAAAAAGTTAAAAATGGATGGGCTTGCTTGAAAGTAAATGAAATGTAAAACTTAAATTAGGAAAAGAATGAAAACAAAATAATAGAAAACAGAAAAAAAGAAATTTAACAAACATAAAAAGTGAAACTAATGGAATAGAAATAAAGGTATTAGGACGAATAAAGCCTAATGATGATTCCTGAACAGACCAAAGAAATATTAATAATAATGCAAATCCTTGGTAGGATTGATTTTTGAAAAAGAAAGCCAAAGTAAACAACACTAGGAATGAGAAAGGAGATTTAACTATAAATATAGTAGAGATTAAAAGAATATGGGCAGCTCTACAGCCATAAATTTGAAAATGTAGAGGACATGGATAATTTCCTAGCCAAATAAAACTATGATACTGAGTCCATAAGATGCAGTGAACCTAAAGATCAATAACCATAAGAGATTGGAAAGTCCAATATGGCATTTCAGGCTGACTTCACTCTGACCTTTAATGAAAAGATAATTCCTACATTTTAAAACAATTTCAGACCAAGAGACAAGGAAGAAAACACCACAGTTACCTTATAAAGCTAGCATAACCTTACCAGCAATTCTGAAAAGGAAAAAAAAAGCTCCCCACCCCCACTAACAAACCAAAAGGCCAATTTCTCCCTTCAATTAAAAAAAAAAACCCACAAATATCCTAAGCAAAAAACTGGCTAATTGAATACAATGCTATATTAAAGGAATTATATTCCATGGCTGTATTAAAAAGTAATCTTGAATGCAAACTATACAACCCAAGTCAAAATGCCTTAAACAAGAAAGGGAATTTATAGATTCATAAAACCAAAACCAAAGAGTCCAAGGTTTGGAACTCAGGCATGGTGGCAGCCAGGTACTGAAATGGTCTCAGTGCTGTCTTTCTCAGTCTCTGGCTACCCTTTCCTTAGGGTTGGCTCTGTACTCAGAAAGCATTTCCTGAAAATATGTCCAGAATCTGGAAGCTTAGCAGCCTCATTGGTCAATGTGTGCATTCTGATTGCTGTAGCCCCAGGCCTGGCTGGCCACATAGCACAAGGGAGAAGTAAAACTTTGTTCTGTTAAACATTATGTATCTACTTGTTTCCAAAGCCTAGGTTACCCTGAAAAATACCCAAGGTTCATTTTAGAAACAGAATTCTAGAACAGTGGTAAATCTATTAAGGAAATTTGTTCCATCAACAAATCAAAAGAGAAAAATCATGCGATCCTATAAATAAATATCATAAGACCACTGCATAAAATTTAGCAGGCATTCATAATAAAAAGCATAAGTCAATTAAGAATATGAGAAAACGACTTAAACCTGACAAGGCTTTTATCAAGCAAACATCAAAAGCAAACATCATTTGAACTGGAGAAATATTGGAGGCAATTCCATTAAGATCAGGAATGAGACAGTTATCCACACCCATGACCACAATTCTACACAATTGTTTTAGAAACTCTAGCTAATTTAATAAAATAAGAAAATACTGTAAGCTGTGTAAATATTGGAGAAGATGGAATTATCTTTCTTCTCAAATGTGGTTGAATATCTAAAAGAATCTAAGAGACTATACTAAAAATGACGGGAATTAGAGTATTTGTTACATTGGTTATAATAAATATGACACTAGTAACAACCAATTAAAAATTTAAAAACCAATTTAAAAAAATGATACTAGTAACAGCCAATTAAAAAAAGAAAAAATATTCTATTCAAAGTAATAACAAATATAAGATACTTAGAAAGAAATTAAACATGACAATTTAATGACCTATGTGAAGCTATGCATAAAATGCTATTAAATGGCAAAAACTCAGGTACAGGAGATGTGGGTCATTTTATCTGGCTGCCCGCTACCACTGAGCCCTCCTCCCAGTTTGAGGAATCTCTTCGTTATGAGTCTTCCACTTTTCCCAGAAAGGCTTCCCCAGGCGGCCTTGCAGCGAGGGAGCAGGCAGACGCCCCAGGCTCCCCCCATGGGACATGACAAGCCTGCAGGAGACTCTAGGTGGGAGCTTGGGATGCAAAGAGGCTTGCACTGAACCGGCTCCACTCTGGCCCTGCAAGTAGCAGACATGTGCTGCTTCCAGAAGGGCAGGAGCTGGGGGTCTGGGGGCAGCGTCCAGAGCCCACAGTCAGCAGGGTCAGCCACAAGCCCAGGGGTGATGACAGGGTCCCCCTCACAGCAAGCAGTTCCTTGGTGTGATTTTGGACATCACTCCTTTCCTGGCTTTGTAGTCCCCAAACTTGATTTCTGGCCATTCTGGAGACTCTGAGCTATTGAGGGTCCTATAATAATTCCTTCAGGAGGAAAATAGCTCAAGTTGGTTTCTTCACAACTTAGAACCGGGACTGATACATACGGCCTGAATCCATGGAGGGCACAATCGGCTCCTAAGTAGAAATCTGTGACATCCTGAAAATGCTGGTCCTTCCCAGGGACGCACAGGTGCGCTGGTACCCAAGCGGAGCCCCAGTGGAGTGGATAGAACTGGGCAAAAGTATTTTAAAGACTATTCGGAATAATAAATGTGCAAGAATTATCCCCCCAAACCGGAAAAGAATGATAGGAGGAGTGGATGCCTTAACAGACATTAAGTTAATTATCCAGATGCTATTATCAAAACACTAATGTAACAGCTTAAAAATAGACTAAGAGTTCGATGGGATAGAATAGTTCAAGAAATTAGACTGATAATCTACAGGAATCCAGTATATGAGAAGCATTTCAATGCAGTAGTAAAAAGATAGTTTGCTAATAAAGGGTGCTGGCATAATAGGCTGTTCATCTACAGTTGTCTCAAAAACATAAAAAGATAAATTTTTTTTTGTTTTTATTGACATAGAGTTGATTTACGTTACGTTAATTTCTGTTGTACAGCAAAGTGACTCAGTTATACATATATATTCTTTTTCATATTCTTTTCCATTATGGCTTATCACAGGATATTGAATATAGTTTCCAGTGCTATACAGTAGGACCTTGTTGTTTATCCATCCTATATATAATAGCTTGCATCTGCTAACCCCAAACTCCCAATCCATTCCTCCCCCGGCCCCCTCCCACCTGGCAACCACCAGTCTGTTATCTATGAGTCTGTTTTGTTGATATGCTCATTTGTGCTCTATTTTAGATTCCACATATAAGTGATATCATATGATATTGTCTTTCTCCTTCTGAATTATTTCACTTAGTAAGATAATCTCTAGGTCCCTCCATATTGCTGCAAATGGCATTATTTCATTATTTTTTATGGCTAATATTATGTTGTATATATGTACCACTGTATATATATATATATCTTCTTTATCCATTCATCTGTCGATGGACATTTAGGTTGTTTCCATGTCTTGGCTATTGTAAACAGTGCTGCTATGAATACTGGGGTACATATATCTCTTCGAATTATAGTTTTGTCTGGGTATATGCCCAGGAGTGGGATTGCTGGATCATATGGCAACTCTCTTTTTAGTTTTTTGAGGACCCTCCATACTGTTCTCCATAGTGGCTGCACCAATTTACATTCCCACCAACAGTGTAGGAGGGTTCCATTTTCTCCACACCCTCTCCAGCATTTATTATTTGTAGACTTTTTGATGATAGCCATTCTGACTGGTGTCTCATTGTAGTTTTGATTAGCATTTCTCTAATAATTAGTGACATTGAGCATCTTTTCATGTGCCTGTTGGCCATCTGTATGTCTTTAAAGATAAAATATATTTGACTGAGCATCTAAATTAAAACAATAAAAATACAGGAATATATAAAAGAATGGTTGCAGAAACATGGATGTGTGGAGTCCTTTGAAAAGCAAATCAAGAGTCTCAGAATCTGTGAAGTCTCAAAACAAAAGACAGACCGGGACAAAGCATGGGGGACAACTGGCCAATGAGGCCTGGGGGCGAACAGCCAGAACACACACGTTTCCCACTGAGGCCACCAAGCTTCTAGGCTGTGGGTCTGGAGCTCCTGGATATATTTTCAGGAGATGGGCAAAGAGTTAATATCCCAAACAGCATTAGGAATGAGAAAGGGGACATAAATACAAGAGCAGGGGGGATTAAAAACAAGAAGAAAATGCTGGGACTAACTGTGCCAGTAAATTTGAATATCTAGAAAAAATACAGGTGACCCTTGAATAATGCAGGGGTTAGGGGTGATGACTTCTGTGCAGCCCCAAATCCGTGTATAACGGATTTGTATAATCCGTCGTCACCCCCGATTTAACCAAACATGGATCCAGTAGTGCTGCAGGTTGCATCCATGGAAAAAAATCTGTGTGTGAGTGTGGACCCGCACAGTTCAAACCTGTGTTGTTCAAGGGTCCACTGTAGATGGTTTTCTATGAAATAATCAATTAATAAAATTGGCACATGTAGAAAAAAAGAACAGGTTTATGAAAACACGAGAAGGGTGTACACCATGGAAGAATCTTGCAAGGCAGCAGTCGAGGCCACCTAGGCGGCCTGAAATATGTGCCATCTCCTTCAGATGCTCAGCTGGGTGGAGGTCCCTCGTTTCCCCCACCCATCGGTGACTCTGATAAAGATTCCAAGTCCTGGGACTTCCCTGGCGGTCCAGTGGTTAAGACTCCGAGCTTCCAGTGCAGGGGGCGCGGGTTCGATCCCTGGTCAGGGAACTAAGATCCCGCATGCTGCGCGGCGTGGCAAAAAAAAAAAAAAAAAAAAGATTTCAAGTCCTAGAGAAGAAGTCCAGTTGGAACAGTTCGGCTCACAGGCCCGCCTCAAGGCTGAATGGGCACTGGGTACCAACAAGGCACACACCGGGGAGATATGCTGCCCCCAAGAACACGGGCCAAATAGCCTTCCCAAAGCTCCTCTGGTTTAGAGTCTAATCAACCCATAAAAAGAAGCCATGAGGGAGGCACCAAATGGGTATCTTCCTTTCTTCTTCCCACGGAACCATATTGGCACCCAAGCTCCCCCCTTGGCAGGTGGCACCTGCCACGACCCTCAAGCAGGGGGTGCTGCCCAGGGTTATACTGAGTCCCTGTGCTCTTATCGCCTGGAAAGAGTCCAGCTCTCCCGATGGAGTCTGTTCTCCCACATCTCGAAAGCCTACAAGGAGTGATTTCATACGACCACGGTCCTACCTTGGCATTGGCACTGAAGTCGCTAACGTAAATGGCAAGAGAGCTTCCTGGGGAAGAAGGGAGAGACTGGGCTCGGCTGGAAAGCACAGTTCATCACATCAAATAACCCTTCAGAGATCCCAGGGAATGGACATCAAAATCAATCTTTTCCTTCCGTTATTCCACTGAGTTTATGATTAATTCTAAGAAAAATTCTGGAAACCTCCTGATTAGTTCCCTAACCTCAACATCTAGGTGTGCAGAGGCTGGCAGATTTATCTCAGGAGTGCCCCTCTGTGTTTGGGTCACTGGGACCCACATAGCAGAGCTTTGCAGATGAAGCCACGGTAATTTTGCATAATCTCTTTGGAACATTGAAAAGCCAGCCTGGCCCCCTTAATTTATGGCCCATCAGCCTGTCTGGGAGGAGAAAGGGCATATACAACAGAAAGGGAGGGATGCCCCTGCGATTCTCCTACAGAAGCACAAAGGAGGCAGATATATGACCTTCAGTTACTCCAAAAGGGAGGCAGCGGGGAGGCTGGACCTGGAGGCTGGGTGGTTAGAGCCTGGAGGGAGGAGGAGCAGCCCGTCCTGGAGTGTCCCTGAGCCTGCAGGGACACAGAGGAAGCCCAGAGTGGGGCACAGAGGCAGGCTCGCTCCGGGTTCCACCTGCTACAGTGACCCAGGCCCAGCCACTGAACCTCTCTGAGCTTTAGGGTCCTGAGGTCACCACGAACATCAGATGAGGTTATGGAGGTAAAAGTAAGACAAACTGGGACCTGGGACTTGGGACCCTTCGTTGCAGTGCTTGCACCTGGACAAATGTCTCCTTGAGCAGCAAAACACAAAGAAACTATAAGGGACTAAAAATAACTGCATGCATGTGCAGTTGGGGTAAATTATGGACAGCAAGATACAAAGAAACCAAAAAGCCCATGTGCCACTTCTGAAGAGCCCAGAGCGAAAGCAGGGTGTCGGGAGCAAAAGCAGGGTACTGCACATGCCCCCTGCACACAACACCACCAAGGGGTGGCCAAAACACCTAAGCCACCCCTCTGCCCGACCCCTGGACACACCTCTACCCTCACCCCATATAAGGAACCAGCTCTCCCCTCCCTGAGTGAGAGAGCACGGGCACCTGTTGTTTGTTCTCTCTCTCCCCGCTGCTGCAGCAGGGGCCCCGGTAAAGCCTTGCCTGAATTTCTCGCCTCTGATCAATTTCTATTGCTTAAGGAGGCCAAGAACGCTGGTGGTAACAAAAGTGCAAAGTGCAAATATTGTTAGTGGTTGGTGTTCTTTTTACTATTATAATTGGAAACTAGGTTTGTCAAGACTCACCCCCACTTTCGAATACTTCTACAAGTCTACCACTTCCACAGACATCTGTATTCATCTGTGGACACCTGCCCAGCCCAGTAACTCAGCTCATCCAGGCCCGGCCCCGTTCACTCTGAGTGACACCTCTGTCCTACGGGTCTCTATCCTCGGCAGTGGAGGGGTCCTGGAGCTCGGGCCCTGATGATGCAGGACAAGAGGCCCTTAGGCTGGGGGACACACCAGATGCTGGATGACACTGGTAAGACCCTAGAAACTCCAGTGATCATGTGACAGCATGATGGACCCTGAAAACGTAATGCTGAATGGAGGAGGTCAGACACAAAGGGCCACGTGGTGTCTGACTCCATTCATGTGAAATGCCCAGAACAGGAAAATCCATGGAGACGGGAAGAAGATGAGGGGTTGTTTGGGGCTGGGGGTGCAGGGGGGAGTAGGGGGTGGAGGGGGTGATAGCCAAAGGCTCCAGGGTTTCTTTCTGAGGGGATGAAAATGTTCTAAACATATCGGCACATATACTAAAAACTACTGAAATTGTACACTTTAAGTGCGTGAATAGTATGGAAATACGAATTATATCTCAATAAAGATGTTAAAAAAAAGAAACAATTACCACCACATTGACTTACTGATTGACATAGTTTAAGGGTTTTAATCTCTTCAACATTCTGCCAAAATGTTTACTATTCACAGGTGTGCTGTGAACATAGAAAGTTTGAGACCCATGAGCCCTAGTTCTCTACCACTGTCTCCCCGTGTGACCTTGCCGGGAGCTCACATTAGGGGGGCCACGGGCTGGACGACAGTGGACCCCCCCCCCCTTCCCAGGCATCTTAATCCATCTGCCCCTGCAGCCCTGCAGCTGCCTCTCTTCGCGGCCTCCCCCGGCACTTCCTGACTCTGGAGGCACCGGGGGCCCCTGTTTGTGCCCAGAGAGGTGGTAGGTCTCACCATATTTGGGGACGTGTCCAGCCAGGCACTGGGGAGTGGTGGTCACCCCAGCTTCCCTGCCAAGCCAGAGACCTGGCCTCATGTGCCAGCCCCTCCTGGATCCACCCCCGCCCCCAGGGTCCTACAAGCCCCAGAAGGAATGTTTCAGGCGAGCTGACCCTTGCTGGGAGTGGGGAGGCCTTCCAACCATGTGACTCTGTCCCCTGAAAATACAGAAATACCGAACTCTCAGCAGTATTTTTTTTTTCAATTGAAATATATTTGACATATAACAGTGTGTAAGTCTGAGGTATACAACATCTCAGCAGTTTTTTGGTATATCCGTGGCTCTCTGGCTCAGCTGGCCACCCACATATGTGCTGACACATACACATGTATGTTTACAAAGAATTCTAAGCGGACACAAAATCACTGAGTTGTGATAAATATTAGTACTGCTACGACATGGTGACACTCACTGAGCTTAGTGTGAGCATTGTGTTAAGGGCTTTCCATTCTCTAGTATCACCTCTCTTTACAAATGAAGAAACTGAGGCTCAGAGAGGTTAAGCGACTTGCCCGAGGTCACAGAGCTGGTCAGTGTCGGAGCCAGGACTGAATCCAGAACTTGTACTTATAAGTCCACACCAGCCATTCACCACATCACCTGCGTTCAGACACATCAAATTGCTTCCCTTCCCAGGACACGCCGAGACCTTTCAACTCTGGCCTTTATTACGGTGTTCCCTCCCTGGACTGCCCCCTCCAACCAATCCCTTACGGAATCACATTCCTCAAGGCCCAGCTCCACGGTCTCCTCTGTGATGCAAACGTTCCTGATCTCCACGGTGAGATTTAAAACTTCTGTCCTCTCTCCTCCCAGACTCATTGCTCATTTCTTAGTGATGGCACTTGCTTTATGATGGTATTTTAACTCTACCTTTTTATTTCTCTTCTTAAAAAGCATTGTAGGATCCTTGAGAACTGGGACTCACTTTTGTGCACCCCCATGGCTGGAAACACGGGACACACATCTTATCACTTCTCCCTCTTTTGCTTGTGGTAAGCACATCTTCCACACTTTCTCCCCATAGAGTCCCAATACATCCTCAGAATCCTACTTAACACACTGCTCTCAGCACCTGCTGCCGGATGATAAAAGCTGGCACTTGAGGTGAAACCTACTTGCCATAGTAGATATGCCTATAAGAAATGCTTCTGAGCAAATGTACATGAGGATACCGTAAAATGTTGATGCTTACTGAGGGAGGACTAGTTTATTCCTTAAACATGCATGACCCACTTTGAAATGATTAAGAAATGCCGGCATGTGATGAGGTCTCCTCACCTCTGCCCAGCAGCTGGAAGAACTGATCTCCCCTTGGAGCTTCTGCACCAGGGACAGCCCACGTCTGGGGGAGACGCCTGCACACAACAGATGTCAGATTCCTAAACAAATGGAACACACGAACACTGCTGGGGGAAGTGGGAATTAGTACAAAGCACTTTGGAAAACTGTCAGCATCGACCAAAGTTAAACGTTGGTGTTCCCTATGACCCGGAATTTTACTTCCAGGCATAAGCAACAGAAAGACGTGGGCGTGTCCATCAAAAGATGGGCACCAAACACCGTGCAGGCACCATCACCAGGAGCCCCACCCTGGAAGTAACCCCACAGCCATCAAGAGAAGAAAGGGAACATTTACTGTGGTGGGTTCTTACAATGAGAAACCAGAGCTGTTTGCGACAACGTGACTGAACAAGACAGGTTGAATGAAAGCAGCAGGAAACAGAAGGGGATGTAATGTATGACTGTTTCTATAATGTTGAAAGCCAGGAAAAGCTCCTTTGTGCCGACAGACGATAGGATGGTGGGTGCCCTTGGGGAGGGTAGCAACTGGGGGGAAGGAGAGATGGGGGCTCCCAGGGATGGTGGTGATGCTTCTGAATCTGGTGCCGGTCCCATGAGTTTGTTCATTTGCAAAAAGTCACGGAGCTGGACACTTGCAATGTGTCAGGAGGACACCTTCGAGGGACAGTGGGAAACCAAAAAGGAAGCTGCATTTTGATCTTGGCTCCTCGCATGCTATTTCCTCTACCTGGAACACACCTGTCTCACACCTGAAGAGAGGAGGATGGGGAAGGACGGGTTTTCCAAGACTCAGCACAAGCTCCCTACTCTGAGCAGCCTTCTCTACCACTCCGGAGGGACTGAGGCCCCCTGAAACTCAAGTTTCCCGCTCCCCATGAACATTTCTCCCAGAGCACTGGTCCTCCTGCAGGGTACTTTACTCAACTGTCACCCCATCAAAGTGACAGGGCACAGTCCCAGGACAAGGGCTGCCTTTTCCCTCTGCATTCCTCGGGGCTATGCAGGGCCTGCATGGGGTGGCTGCTCCCAGCCAGCTCTGAAATAAACTGACAGATGAAGAATGATACGAAGGAAGATGGATGCAAAAGTGTCACTTTGGTTAATTCAGTTGGCTCTTAAAGGCTTCAAGGAGGTTTTGTATTCATTATGTTTTCTATTTTCTGTATTTTGTGATGCTTTGACATCTTGGAGCCTTGTTCATCCTGGAGAGAGTGCCTTTCCAGGGCTGGCTAGTTCCTGGATTGGGAACAGCTGGCCTAGGAGCCTGGCTTTCATGTGAACTGCAAATCCAGCACCCACACCCCAGCCACCTCCTTTATCTCTCACACTCCAAGCCAGTAGTCACCCACCCTAAACGCCCCAGGGCCAGGGACCTGACAACTAGGGACAACCCTCAGGCCCGAGTCTGCTGGCTTTATTCAAACCAGTGGATCCTAAGCTTGCTCAGAGCACCTACCCTGCCTCCCCCATTCCTTCCACGAAAACCACAATAAAGGCTCATGCCCATACCTTCCCTTTGCTCCGCCTGCCTCCTGACTGGCCCTGGTGCTTCCCCGTGTGGCCCTGCCTGGCCTGGGGTGCCCCCTCTTCTTAGAAACTGTGAATAACACACTCTTCTTTCAAGGCGTTTGTTTCCGTGTCTGTCATCCGGCCGTACCTGGTTAAAACAAATCCTGGGTATATTCCAAAACAGGCTTGCAACTTAAAGCATGATAAATCCTTCTCCAACCACCTGTTACCCTAATTCATCTCATCCTTAAGTATATTTTCAATAAATACTTGTACTTCAAATGTATTAATGCATATCCTAGAGTGAATCTCGGGGGTATGGAATACATATCAAGCATTACTCCTAACACTCAAGATCACAGGATGTAATAGAAAATGTTCTTCTGTAAAATATGCAGTTATTCGAATTTCTCCATCACAATGGGAAGAGTAAAAATCAAAATATTTCTCCAGTCTTTCCCTCAGATGACTTCTGCATTTTGCTTTTATCACTATAGTTTGTTCTGTAGTAAAATGGCAAACATAATACACACACCACCTGCAGGACAGTAAAGCTAATGCAGGGGTGTGCTGTGTGGGGATGCACCCGGCCACAAGCCTCCGTGTGATGGGAAGGCCACTCCTCGGTCCCAGCACCCTGGATCCTTCTGGTGGGCTGCCTGCCACCCCTCTGAACACCCCCAACCCCCCGACCTGGGGCGAGTCCTGGGCATCTTGGGAGCGGAAGGCCAGGCTGATAAGTGCTAATCACTGGGCAGTGAGGCTGCCCCCAAACCTCTCAGCAGCCAGGCCCCAGCCCTTGGTCCACTGACTTTGAAGCTGTGTCTCACTTCCCCTTGGAATCCTTTATTCTGAGAAAAGGGGAAATCGAGCTTTGGTTACATAGAGACTGGAGACCAGGTAGCCCGGCGGTCAGCCTGACTTCTGGCACTTACTGGGCGTTGTGGGCTGGGCGCTGGCACAGGGGCCCGGGTGTGTGATGCTCCAGCACTGCCCAGCCTGACACTGGGGGAGGAGGGTCCCAAGGCCAGGTCTGACCAGCTTTCCTCTAAGTGGCTTCAGAGAGGCCAGGACCCCAAAAGTTCCCATTAGGCTTGTTCTTTGGAGTCTTTCCAAACTCATTACAATTTAAATTTCCACCTTTAAACTGACGTTGTTTTTGTCCCTACATTGCTTTCATTATGCTATTTCACTCTGTCAAGGAAGCCTGATGGTGATGACTGACCAATGTTTCTGAATTCCACTCTCCACATCACTAAAGTGCATTAGGATATGGGCACGCTGCTGACGAAAGCAAAGAGCTGCTCCATTCTCTGACTTTCATTGCACTTTGGAACGTGTATCACAGGGTCAATGGGAACCTCCATTAACAAAATTCCCTTAAAACCCCAAATCTGTTGAGAATCTAGGGTTTTGTGTGTGTTTTTTAATTGTGTGTGTGTATAAAACACTTAAGGAAAAAAGATATCTAATTCCAGAGACAGAACTTTTATTATAGAAATCATAAAGCTAAGCTTTTAAAGCTTCCCTGACCTTTTAGGGAAAAAAACAGTACCTGCTTTTTATTTATATCATCAGATATTTTATTTTTATTTTGGTCTTCATTTTGTCAGAGTCTATCTGTTTGCTAATTTAGCTGTTGCCTCTGCAACAGATGCTCAAATTATTTGTAGAATAATAAATGTAACAGAGGCATAGACTTTTAATTTTTCATCACGTGAGTGCCACTGCGAGAGAGACAGAGAGAGACAAAGACAGACAGAGACAGAGACAGACAGAGAGACAGAGACACAGAGAGAGACAGAGATAGAGAGAGAGACAGAGAGAATCAGTCTAAAGAGTGTAGAATCTGAAGGTGCCATTGTAACATTCCTGCCAGGCAGCCAGCGGTTATCTTCATAGGACACAGAAACAATTTCTACAGACTTGGGAGTTTTTACAAGACCTTTTTGTTCAAATGATACTCTCAAGGACGGCAGAAGTTGGTAAATTATGAAGGTGCCATTGTAACATTCCTGCCAGGGAGCCAGCGGTTATCTTCATAGAACACAGCAACAATTTCTACAGACTTGGGAGTTTTTACAAGACCTTTTTGTTCAAATGATACTCTCAAGGACGGCAGAAGTTGGTAAATTATGAAGGTGCCATTGTAACATTCCTGCCAGGGAGCCAGCGGTTATCTTCATAGGACACAGCAACAATTTCTACAGACTTGGGAGTTTTTACAAGACCTTTTTGTTCAAATGATACTCTCAAGGACGGCAGAAGTTGGTAAATTATGAAGGTGCCATTGTAACATTCCTGCCAGGGAGCCAGCGGTTATCTTCATAGGACACAGCAACAATTTCTACAGACTTGGGAGTTTTTACAAGACCTTTTTGTTCAAATGACACTCTCAAGGACGGCAGAAGTTGGTAAATTATGACTGTTCACATCAGCCTCCCTGTTGATCAGGGAAACGAGACTGCTATTCTTGAGATGTCCTAATCACAGGAGAGGCGTGGAACTCGTTGGACGCAGATGCCTCTTCTGGACCAGCAGGGGTGGGGCCTTCACCTCCTCCCTGCCTTTTGTTAATGATATAGAGTCATGTTTTTTTAGGCCAGACTCTGAAATGTCATTAGTTAGCACTGTAATCAAAGCAGAGCCCGACTTGGCTGGCGGAAATGGAGAAAGGGCTGGTTAACAGGAAAATGAGACGCATTTAGCATTTTTCTTCCAGAGAGACCCAAGCAGGGATGTGCCGCAGCAGCAGTGTTTGGAATAACAGAAACATCGCAAAGGACCTAAATGAGGTTCTGGGGTCAAGTTAACTTGGGAAATAGTGTTTTAGAAAATGAAATGGCCCCTCTCCTGCGTGGTTTCTCAGCCTGTAATCTTCCCCTGCCTGTCGCCACCCTCACGGGAGGGGACTAATTTGCCCGCATCCCTCCCCTCCTCCTCCCTCTACCTCCCTCCTTTCTCTCCCTCCTTCTTTTTAAAATAACATCCATCATGTCTTCCACACCGAACACTCCAAAGAGCCCACCGGGAGAACTGGGGAAGGAGGAATTGCGGGGGGCTGCTTCCCCTCCAGGCCCCCAGCTTTGGGGGACGACTGCAGGGCTGCCGGCTCCCTCAGGCTCAGCAACCCCCCACCAGATCACTCTGTTTCCAGACACGAATGCCTGCCCACTAGTATCTGTTCATCCTAAAACATAACAAAACCATCCACCAAGAAAGAATGTTTTTACTAGTTTACTAGTTTTCATTGTTTTCTGGTCTCTAATCCAACGTAAGGGGGTGTGACCTTCAGAGTGACGAGAGAGCACTGCTCACAGTGCTGCTGTGTGTTTCTGGGTGGAAGCGAAAGCACCCTCAGCACCGGAGCCCCGGTGAGGCCTTAATGAATGAATTCTGCTCGTCATCTCAGTGGTCTGAACATGGCGCAGTGGTTGAGAATCTGCCTGCTAATGCAGGGGACACGGGTTCGAGCCCTGGTCTGGGAAGATCCCACATGCCGCGGAGCAACTAGGCCCGTGAGCCACAACTACTGAGCCTGCGCGTCTGGAGCCTGTGCTCCGCAACAAGAGAGGCCGCGATAGTGAGAGGCCCGCGCACCGCGATGAAGAGTGGCCCCCGCTTGCCGCAACTAGAGGAAGCCCTAGCACAGAAACGAAGACCCAACATAGCAATCAATCAATCAATCAATAAATAAATCTTAAAAAAAAAAAAAAAGAACAAGGGGAGGTAGGACGTGGGCAGGGCAAATGGACATTGATTTTTATTTTATTTTAGTTTGTCCTATTCTATTCTATCCTATTTTATTTTTGTTTTTCAAATTCTTTTCCCATTTAGGTTGTTATAGAATATTGAGCAGAGTTCCCTGTGCTATACACAGCAGTTAATACAGCAGTTAAATATAGCAGTGTGTACACGTCAATCGCAAGCTCCCTGACTATCTGTCCTCCCCATCCTTCCCCCCTGGTAACCATAAGTTTGTTCTCTAACTATATTTTTTAAATTGTATTTTACTCTTGTGGCAGGGGTGGGGGAGGGAGAGGCTCACCTAGCGTTTGAGGGTAAAATTGGGGAATGGCACATAAAAATCTCAGCTCCTGGCTTTTCTTGAAAAGTTTACAGTTCCGGGCTCCCAAGGTTTCTGGGTTCTGGGCTGGACTGCGTTTGCGCCTGGCAGCCGTGGGTCTGTGTTTTCTCCTTTCCGCGAGGGGAGGTGCCCTACCCCCCCTTGCCCCGCCCTCCGTCTTCTACAGCCGGACTCCTAGCTCGGCATCTCGGCGCCCACGCCCTTCTTCCTGGTGGGCCTGCTGCGCTGACAACGGGCATCTAGGGACTCTGGGGGACGCAGACGCCAGTGCGACTGGTGCTCCCGTCAGGTGAGCCACTAACACCCTCAAGAAATGGCCAGTTTCAATCACCACTTTTTGTTCTGGAGACCACACTTCCGGCAGATACTAGAGGCCCGCTAACTGTGACACTGGCCCAGTCAGCCCGGCTCAGCAGGTGCCTCTGGGGCCAGGGTGAGGGCTGGGGGACAGAGGGTCACCTGAGAGGCTGGCCCTGGGGCACCTGGACCCCCAGCTCCCTCCCCAGGCCTCCCCACTTCGGCATCTCCGCAGGAGAAAGGCGGGTGCTCTGGGGAGGGTGGAGAAGAGGATTCATCACGTCTGACACCGGCGCACTCCCAGCTCCCACCCTGCTCTGTCCCCCGGACACACGCAGCCCCACTCAGAAGGCAAGAGAAAAACCCTACGTGTGTGGATACCCGGGGGTCTCTCGAGGAGTGCCAGGTGATGTATGGGGGTCCACGTTGTCGGGAGAGATGACGGTTAACCTCCCAGTTCTTGCTACGTTTCCGTGAGCAGTTGTGGGAGGCAGGGCAGCGAATCGACCCTGCCCACGGCTTTCACCCAGATCTACGTACACGGATGAGGCAACATTATCCAGCGGGTGGCTGGAGACTGGAGAGATGCGAAAAGCTCCCGAAGTGGCCCAGCCATGAAGTCGCATGGATGAAACCACCAGAGGACAGGCCGAGGCAGGTGTCAGGTCCAGCGGAGAGAAATCCCAGGGTCTGAGTCCTTCCAAGTCCACAGAGACCAGAGGGACACTCGGCCTGGGCTGAGGCTGCCAGCTCTGCGCCCCACATGCCCCTGGGCTTCCTGCTCTCAAATGCCGGTTACCCTCGGACCTGAAGCCCCCCTCCCCAGGGAGCTTCCCTGCATCACTCAGGCCCCAGCCCACCTGTCACCTGCTCAGAGAAGACTGGGCCACCTCGGCACACCTCCTTGCTCCTTTCCTTGTAGCCCTTCCTGTTACCTGTTACCTGTCTCTCCTGTTTGCCCATCTGTCACCCACCTCTCTGCCTAGAACATGAGCCGCACACAGAATGCAGAGCCAGGACTTGTCTGACTTGTCATTGCCACATCCCTGGCATCCAGGACATTCCAGACATGTGGCTCTGCCTCTGTGTCTGTGTGAAAATGTATCATCCAATGAATGCAAGTACACAGGACAGATAAGTATTTGTATGCAACCACCGTTGGCTTACTTTAAACATATCAATTTTTATTTTGCTGAGAATGTCTTCTTTGCTAGGGAACTCTGGGGTTTGGAGTCAGGCTGCTGCATTAGCCATGAAATCTGTTTACTGATGATAATGGCAAATTCACATGCAGGTGAACTAAAAAGAATTGTGTTACTACAAAGGGAACAGTTCTGTGTCATCACAACAAATGACAAAGAACAGTCAGAAGCTAAATTCCTCGTGAAGCCCAGAGGGGCCGACTATTCTTGACCCACGATTAGTAGAATAAAATCTACACCTTTCAGCAACAATGGAAACCTGGAAGGAGAGGGTGGCCAAGGAGACACCGAGTAGGCCTGTGTACTTTCAGCTAAGTTTCCTTTCATCTTTAAAGCCAGGCGTTCCCAACAGCCCCAGCCAAAGGCTGTGTCCTCTCCTAATTTATTATTCATCACAATGAAGCTAAATCAGGGTTGCCCTGGTTACAGTGGGGCTCCTCTGAAGGCTGTGGCTTCCTAATTAGTGTTGGCTTGGTTACTGGATGCTTTCAATTTGGAGATTAGAGTGCTGGTAATAAGTGCAGCTGTAAGTATCAAGAAAAAATTCTAACAGGCTCTGGAAAGAATGAGACAGTCATAAAATCAAGGTCCTCCTCCAAAATGCACCATTGAGGATCTCCACCTGAGGTCCTGATGAACTCAGCAATAAGAAATAAAATAACTGGCTCATAAAAATAATAGATGACTTTTAAAAAACAATAACTGAATTGTGAAACTATTAATTAGATGACTTTGGCTAACCAAATTGGGCTGTCACACACAGAATGTTCAATTTGCGATAAAGACCCTGCTCAGACCAGCATTCAGCAAATGTTCTCTGAGTTCCTGCCATGGTCTCGTTCTGGATCCTGGGAGGAGGAGGAGTCCTGGGGCGCTTGGAGGACTGGCAGGAGGGAGGATGACAGGGAATGTGACCTAAGAACAGAGTTTCCAGAAAGAAAGAGACAGTGGTGACTTGAGCGGTCAGGAAGCAGACTGGACGGTCAGAATTCAGCCTGGGCCCCTTCTCAGAAGCCCAGCACCTCACCACTCTGACATCAGGCTGAGATAAGGGTTACTTGGCTGCAGGAATCCGAAACGTGTTTGTGAGCATCTGGGGATGCGTGCCCTGTGTCCGGAGCCTGGTCTTTAAGTTGCCTGGAGTTCAGGTGGGGCCGCTACAAGGCAGTGAAAGTGACAAAGGGCACATTTAGGGTGAGGGGTCTGAGATGCTTCCCCCACACCTACACTCAAAAGGGACATGTGGGGCATGGGGGGCCCTAGAATTCGTTTGTACCCCAAGCAGTCCCTAGAAGAGACAGGAGAACCCCAAGCAGCTAGATCTGGAGGTGAGGCCCTGGAGAGGACGTCAGATGTCAGCAGCTGATCCAGTGCAGGCCAGAGAGGGCTCGGAGGACAGCACAGAGCAAGCGCCACCCCGCCCACCCCCACTGCTGTGATGCTCAGTCTGGCCCCCCAGACCCAGATGCCACCAGGGACAGAAAAGGAGAAGACGGAGAGGGGAGAAGTGCTGAAGGGCTGAATACCTTCTGGAACGAGATAATGTTAACCTTGGAGAGACTGTTTTCAGCTGATAAGAGACTAAATCACTGTGTAGTGATAAGGGTCAAGTTTATTTTTCCTAAATCAGTGGAGACAGGCCAAGTCAATGGGAGTATAAAAAATGAAGAATGCATTTCTGCAGTTCTGAGGCACCCTGTAAAAATTTAAACACACCACATAAAATGCAAGTCAATAGGATTGAGACCAAACATCTCTCACAAGCATAAATATAAATAGGCTAAACTTACCGATTAAAGGAAAAAAGAAACCTTTAAAATATGAAGTTAAGTGAAATCAGCCAGACACAAAAAGACAAATATTGTATGATTTCACTCATGTGAGATCCCTAGAGTAGTCAAAAATCATAGAGACAGAAAGTAGATGGTGGTTTCCAGGGGCTGGGGGAGGGGAGAATGGGAAGTTATTGTTTAATGGGACAGAGTTTCTGTTTGGGAAGATGAAAAAGTTCTGGAAATGGATGGTGGTGATGGCTGTACAACATCAACAATGTGAATGTATTTGATGCCACTGAATTATACAATTAAAAATAGTTAAAATGGTAAATTTCATGTTATGTGTATTTTACCACAATAGAAAAAAAAGAGAAAAAAGACTCCTACCTTTGCAAGCTAATTAATGTGCTGTTTAATTATTAACGCATAAGTATAATCAAGAAAAAAATTCAATATATATAAATTACCGTTGATATAGTAGATAAAACCTTGCTTACAGAGGAACATAAGTTATAAAAATATTACAAAATATTTATGAAAGAATACTATGAAGTATTTATACTCATGACTTTAAAAATGATTCAAAGTCCAAAGAGGTCACAAATATGAAAAAATGCAAAACCTGCCAAATAACTAAATGTCCTTCAAACATCACCAGTCTCACATAATTTGACTGATGAAACTTTTCAAAGGGTCACGGAACAGATGGTTCTCATAGTCTTTATACCATTACAGAACATAAAAAAAGAAAGAATGCTTCTCTGCCTTCCAAACCCACTACTATAGTGATTGATCCTGTTTACAGGCTATGGTTTTTTATTTCCTCCTTCCTCTCCCTTTTCTTTTGGTAGGATACTTGTGTGGTTGCCATATATTGTCTTTTCATCTTGCTCATCCTTAACATGGAAGTTCTGGCCATACTGTAGCTTTTCTTTGCTATTATAAGAAAAATCTCTAAACGTGGAAATTAAACAACACACTTCTAAATAATCTATGGATCACAGAGGAAGATTCAAAAAACTTTAAAAACACATAGAACTGAATGAAAATAAAACATATCAAAATATGTGGGACATAGCTAAAGCAATAGTAGGAGGAAAATTTATAGCACTCTATACTACATAAGAAACTAGGAAAGATCTCAAATCAATAACCTAATTTCTACCTCAAGAAACTAGAAAAAGAAGAGCAAAATCAACCAAAGCAAGCAGAAGGAAGGAAATCATAATGAGCAGAAATAAATGATGTTGAAAACAGAAACATAATTGAGAAAATTGATGGAAAAGGAACTAGTTCTTTGACAAGAATAAAAAAATTGACAAACCTCTAGCAAGAAAAAAGATAAAGGACACATACAACCAATATCAGAAAGAAAGAGGAGATATCTCTATGGACTCTGCAGACATTAAAATTGTGGTAAGGGAATAATATGAACTCTACACATATAAACTTGAAATTTAAATGAAATGAATCAACTTCTTGAAAATCACAACTACCACAACTCACCCACAGGAAATAGATAATTTGAATAGCCTTATAACTATTAAGGGAGTTAAGTTTATAATTTTAAATCTCCCCAAAAAGAATCTCCAAGCCTAGATGGTCTCACTGGAAAATTCTATCAAATGCTTAAAGAAGAATTAACACCAATTCTACACAATTTCTTCCAAAAAGAAGAAAATTTTTCCAATTCATTTTATTAGGCTATTATTACCTTGATGCAAAAGCCAGACAAAGACAATTCGTAAAAGAAAACAACAGACTGATATCTCTCATGAACTTAGATGCAAAATATCCTCAACAAAATATTAGGAAACTGAATCCAAGAATGTGCAAAAATGATTGTAAACCATGCCCAAGAAATATCTATTCTAGGTATGTAAAACTGGTTAGCATTAGAAAATCAATCAATGTAATCTACCATATCAATAAGGTAAAGAAGAAAAATCTTGTGATCATATCAATTGACAAGGAAAAAGCATTTGATAGAATCCAACACCTATTAATTTAAAAACTTCTCAGAAAGTTAGGAATAGAAGGGAATGATCTCATTTTGAAAAAAAAAAATATATATATATATATACACACACACAAAAGATAAGGAAAATATATACAAAAATCCTATGGCTAACGTCACATTAATTGTGGAAGGCTAAATGCTTTCCCTTTAAGACTGGGAACAAGCAAACATGTCCACTCTCACCACATTCATTCATCATAGTACTAAATGTTCTAGCTAGTGAAATAAGGCAAGAAAGTGAAATAAAATGCACATAAATTGGAAGCAAATTCCAAGGAATCTATCCAAAAACTAGAACAAATAAGTGAATTCAGCAAGGTCACAGGATACAAAATCAACATACAGGAATTGATCACATTTCCATATGGTAACAATAAACGTGCAGAAACTGAAATTAAAAACGAATGTCATTTACAATCACTCCAAAGACAACAAAATATTTAAGTATACATTTAACAAAACATGTACAGGATCTGTATGCAGAAAATTATGAAATGCTGATGAAAAAAATCAAAGAAGATCTAAATAAATAGAGATATACCATGTTCATGGATTGGAAGACTCAACATAGAAAGATGTTAATTCTCTCCAAATTGCTACAGAGAATTAATGTAATTCCTAGTAAAACCTCAGCAAGATTTTTTTGGAGCCGGAGACAACATATTCTAAAATTTACATGGAAAGGTACAACCTGTAGAACAGCTAAAACAATCTTGACTAAAAAAAATAATAAAGTGGGATGAATCACTCTACCCAATATTAAAGCTTACTATATAGATACAGTAACCAAGACAGAGGTATTGGCAGGCAGTGTGCCCACTAACACACAAATCAATGGAATAGAACAGAAAACACAGAAATAAACCCACACAAATATCCTCAACTGAGTTTTTCACATATGTGCAAAAACAATTCAATGGAGGAAGGAATGTCTTTTCAATAAATGGTCTGGAGCAGACAATCATTGGCAAAATAAGGAACCATGACTTAAACCCCATACTTTATATAAACATTGACCCAAATGGGACTTAAACATAAGATGTAAAACTATAAAACTTTTAGAAAAAAAATATGGGAGAAAAATGTTCAAGATCTAGTGCTAGGCAAATAGTTCTTAGTCTTGACACCAAAATCATCATTTATGAAAGGAAAAAAAATGATAAATTGAACCTCACTGAAGTTAAAAACTTTTATTCTTTGAAGAGGTTGACAAGATAAATCACAGACAGGAAGAAAATATTTGCAAGTCACATATCAGAAAAAGGACTAGTATCTAGAGTATATGAAGAAATCTCAACACACAGCAAAGAAGTCAATTAGAAGACAGGTAAAACACATGAATATTTATTTCTCCAAAATGTGTATGTAGATGGCAATGAAGTACATGAAAAGATGTTCAACATCATTAGCCATCAGGGAAATGCAAAATGAAACCACAACATATGACTACATATCTCTGAGAATGACTAAAATATATATATATTGACAACACCAAATGCTGATGAAGATGTAGAGAAACTGGATCACTCATACACTGTTTTTTTTTTTTTTAGTTTTTATCATATACCTTTTATTCTTTGCATTTTTATTCTTTTTTTTAACATCTTTATTGGAGTATAATTGCTTTACAATGGTGTGTTAGTTTCTGCTTTATAACAAAGTGAATCAGCTATACATATACATATATCTGCATTTCTCCTCCCTCTTGTGTCTCCCTCCCACCCTCCCTATCCCACCCCTCTAGGTGGTCACAAAGCACTGAGCTGATCTCCCTGTGCTATGCGCTGCTTCCCACTAGCTATCTATTTTACATTTGGTAGTATATATAAGTCCATGCCACTCTCTCACTTCGTCCCAGCTTACCCTTCCCCCTCCCCGTGTCCTCGAGTCCATTCTCTACGTCTGCGTCTTTATTCCTGTCCTGCCCCTAGGTTCATCACAACATTTTTTTTTTAGATTCCATAAATATGTGTTAGCATACAGTATTTGTTTTTCTCTTTCTGACTTACTTCACTCTGTATGACAGACTCTAGGTCCATCCACCTCACTACAAATAATTGCTTTACATTGTTGTGTTAGTTTCTGCTGTATAACAAAGTGAATCAGCTATACGTATACATATATCCCCGTGTCTCCTCCCTCTTGCGTCTCCCTCCCACCCTCCCTATCCCACCCCTCTAGGTGGTCACAAAGCACCGAGCTGATCTCCCTGTGCTATGCAGCTGCTTCCCACTAGCTATCTGTTTTACACTTGGTAGAGTATGTATGTCCATGCCACTCCCTCACTTCGTCCCAGGTCCCCCTTCCCCTCCCCATGGATCACTCATACACTGTTGATAAAAATGTAAAATATATGGGAGTGTGGCTGTTGCCACCCTGGAAAAGTCTCTCATAAAACTAAACATATAGTTATAATATGGCAATTGCATTCTTGGATATTCATCCCAGAGAAATGAAAACTTATGTTCACATAAAAACATGTACATGAATGTTCATAGCAGCCTTATCCATAATAGACAAAACCAGAGTTCACATAGGTGTCCTTTAAAAGGTAAATGGTTAGACATGCTGCCATCCGTACGTACCATGGAATACTACCCAGCAATGAAAAGGAACGGACCACTGATGTACACAGCGCCTTGGATGAACCTCCATGGAATTAGGCTGACTGAAAACAGTCAATTCCAAATGGTAACATACTGGATGATTCCATTTATATAACATTTTGGAAGTGACACTTTTTTAAAGAAATAGTGGACAGATTAGGGGTCACCAGGAGTTAAGAATGCGGCAAAAGGGGAGTGGGTGTGGCTATAAAAAGGTCAGCATGAGGGATCCTTGCGGTGTTGAAATACTCCAGTGTCCTGACTGTGCTGGTGGATACGCAAACCTACACAGGTGACAAAATTGCATAAAACTCAATACATCCACTCTCACACCCATACAGACAAATGAATATAAGTAAAAATGGGGAAATAGAAATGAGATGGGTTAACTTATGGTTACCAAGGGGGAAAGGAGGGAGGGATAAATCGGGAGATTGGGATTGACATATACACACTACTATGTATAAAATAGATAACTAATAAGAACCTACTGTATAGCACAGGGAACTCTACTCAACACTCTGTAATGACCTATAAGGGAATAGAATCTAAAAAAGAGTGGATATATGTATATGCATAGCTGATTCACTTTGCTGCACAGCGGAAACGAACACAACATTGTAAATCAACTATACTCCAATAAAAATTTATTAAAAAAACAAAAGCAAGCATTCAGAGAACAAAAATAAATAAATAAGATGGGCTGATTGTATCAATGTTAATATTGTGGTGGTGATATGTTACCATTGGGGGAAACTCGACAAAGCATACAGCAGATCTCTCTCTATTATTTCTAACAACTTAATGTGATCCACAAATTTCTCCATAAAAATTAAAAATTTTCTGATTAAAACATTTTAAAACTCTATATTAATCCTAACTCTCTTCTGTTTCTATTCTAGAAACAAAGAATTTGTGGGTGACATTTCTATAGGTGCTCATTGTGGAGTAGCATTAAATACAAAACAAGTCTTTGTATCCATTTTAAGAGGGTTTTGAGAAGAGATTTTTTCAGATGCAATATGTAGGATGTAAAAGCAAGGGATTTGTGGGATTCTGGTTTATATAAATTATCTGGTTGATACAGACAGACTTTCACTCTTTGCCCATTCCTAAAATAAAAGGATTAACCATGGACAATTTGTAAATGCCATTCTTTTTTTTTTTTTTTTTTGGTTGTGTTGGGTCTTTGTTGCTGCGTGCGGGCTTTCTCTAGTTGCGGAGAGCGGGGGCTACTCTTCGTTGTGGTGCGTGGGCTTCTCATTGCGGTGGCTTCTCTTGTTGTGGAGCACAGGCTCTAGGCGTGCAGGCTTCACTGGTTGTGGCACGTGGGCTCAGTAGTTGTGGCTCGTGGGCTTAGTAGTTGTGGCTCGGGGGCCCTAGAGTGCAGGCTCAGTAGTTGTGGCGCATTGGCTTCGTTGCTCTGTGGCATGTGGGATCTTCTTGGACGAGGGCTCAAACCTGTGTCCCCTGCATTGGCAGGCGGATTCTTAACCACTGGACCACCAGGAATTCTATGTGTTCATTCCACTGTAATCTTCGATTTACTCATTTATTATCGACCATGAAAAGTGTTAATGTAGAAAAAGAAACAAGTGGAAGTTGATATATAATTTGCTCCTTTCTCTAGACTCTCATGTATTCTTTTGGTCTAAATTGGAATGCATTTGTGAATTTCCTCTTAACAACCAGGTTTAGCCATACTTTAAACCAAAACATTTAATTTTCTTTCCTTCGTAACAACTTGAGAGGTGACTGGGGTTGGGGATGGAATGAAAATGTGGATAACTGCATAACCCTTTTTGAATGACAAATTCCTACAAAAACACTGGATGCCCGACTCAATTATAAACTGTAAAAATGATTTGCTATCCAAAGTAAGTAAATTTGGGACTGACCTATTGTTCTGAATCAACTCCATCACAGCTTCCTGAAGTTAGCCATGAGTAATCGAGAGCTGAGAGAATCACTCTAAACAGTTTAAATAAAGGTCGAGATGATTTTTCCAAGTGCCTTAAATTACATGAGAAGTAACAACACAGAGGCAGGTGTACACACACAGAAAGGCATAAGCCCTGTGATGATGCCCACTGTCGAGTAGCATCAAATACAAAACAAGTGTATGACCAGCATCCTGGGGCTGGTGGATTATGAGACTCTTGCTAATACTTTTGTCCTGACTCCAAGGAAAACATTTGAGTAAGGGTGCAGTACACTTTTGGTATTTACATATGGGAGAAAAGATCTGCCTTTCTTTCATCACTCATTCAGCAACTATTTTTTCCTCCTTTCCCCCTCTCCCTCCTTCCTCCCTCCCTCCCTCTTTTCTCCCTCCCTTCTTCTTTCCTCCCTTTTTCCTTCCTTCCTCCCTCCCTTCCTTCCTTCCATCCTTCCTTCCTTCCTTCCTCCCTCCCTCCCTCCCTCCCACCCTCCCTCTCTCTCTCTCTCTCTCTCACACACACACACACACACACAAAGGAACATGAGCAAAGGGGATAATAAAATAGCCTGGCTGGGGTGGGATGGAGTACGCAGGATGGGGGAAGTCACAAAAGATGAGGGTGTACAGGTAAAGAAAAAATGGTATGTTAACGGATGGACAAGAGGAAAATACATCAAATGAGAAAACTCCAGTACAGAGGTGTGCTGGTAAGAGTTTAACAACTGACTCTTCAGAACAAAACTGCATACATATATGTACATATATAAACTAATTATAAATGTTAATAACACAAAGGATGTGTATCAAGCAATTAACAGTAACAAAAATACAAAAGTCTACATCCTACACATCATTCTAAGTACACTCTACATACTTACACAACTACGCGTTATTCATCTAGAACTTCAGTGTGACTTGATATTTCTTTTTTAAAAACAGCTTTATTGAGATACGTCACATATCATACAATTTACCCATCGAAAATGTACAATTAAATGGTGTTTAGTATATTCACAAATTCACGGAATTTGAGATATTCATCACCTCGAAGAGAAACCCCGTACCCTTTAACTATCATTCCCCTTCTCCCTTCCTCCAGCCCAAGACAATCATTAATATACTTTCTGTCTCTATAGAGTTTCTGGTTCTGGACTTTCATATGAAGAAAATCATACAAGATGTAACCTTTTAAGTCTGGGTACTTTCACGTAGCATAATATTTTCAAGGTTCACACGTGTTACAGCATGTATCAGTATTTCATTCTTTTTTTATGTCTGAAAATATTCTGTAGGATGGATAGATCACATTTTGCTCATCCATTCATCTGTTGATGGACATCTGGGTTGTTTCCACCTTTTGAGTATTATGAACAATGTGCAATAAACGTTTATGTATTTATCCACATTTTTGTGTGGATATATGTTTTCATTTCTCTTAGGTATTTACCTAGGAATGGAACTGCTAGGTCATACAGTAACTCTACGTTTAATCACTGAGGAACTGCCAGACTCTTCCAAAGCAGCTGCACCATTTTACATTCCCACCAGCAATGCACGAGGGTTCTAATTTCTCCACATCCTCCCAACATTTGCTGTTATCTGACTCTTTGATCTTAGTCATCCTAGTGGGTGTGAAGCAGTTTTGTGGTTTTGATTTGCTTTTCCCAGATGACTAATGATGTCAAGCATCTTTTCATGGGCTTGTTGGCCATTTGTATACTTCCTTGGAGAAAGGTCTGTTAGATCCTTTGCCCATTTTAAAATTGTTTTTCTTTTAAATTATTGAACAATAAAAGTTCTTTATATATTCTAGAAACATGTCCCTTATCAGATACATGATTTGCAAATATTTTACCCCATTTTGTGGACTTTCTTTTCACTTTCTTGAGAGTGTTCTTTGAAACACAAAGTATTTAATTTTAGTGAAGTCTAATTCATCTATTTTTTTTCCTGATGCTTATGATGTCATATCTAAGGGCTCTCTGTAATCCAATATTATGAAGATTTACCCTTATGTTTACTTCTAAGAGTTTTAAAGTTTTAGCTCTTACATTTTAGGTCTTTGATCTAATTTAGTAAATTTTTGTATATGGTGTGTGGTAAGGGTCCAATTTCACTCTTTTGCATATATCTATCCAGTCTTCCCAGCACCATATGTTGAAAAGACTATTTTCCCCACTGAATGCTCTTGGCACCCTTATTAAAAGTCAGACCATAAATGTTTGGGTTTATTTCTAGACACTCAATTCTATTCCATTCATCTATATGTCTATCCTTAGGCCAGTACCACACTGTCTTGATTCCCATCGCTTTGCAGTGAGTTTTGAAGTCAAAAAGTGTGAGTCCTCCTATTTCTTCTTTTTCACGATTGTTTTGGCTATTCTGGGTCCCTTGCAATCCCATATGAATCTCAGAATTAGCTTGTCAATTTCTACAAAGACGTCAACTTAGATTCTGATGGGGATACCTTTGAATCAGCAGATCAGTTTGGGGAGTATTGTGATACAGACTGAATGTTTGTGTCCCCTCAAAATTCATATGCTGAAATCTAACCCCCAATGTGATGGTATTAGGAGGTGGGGCCCTTGGGAGGTGATTAGGTCATGAGGGTGGAGGCCTCATGAATGGGATTAGTGTTCTTATAAAAGAGACCTCAGAGAATTCCCTTATCCTTTCCACCATGTGAGGACGAAGCAAGAAGATGGCCATCTATGAACAAGAAAGCGAGCTCTCACAAGACACCAAATCTGCCAGCATCTTCATCTTGGAATGCCCAGCCTCCTGAACTGTGAGAAATTTCTACTATTTATAAGCAACCCAGTCTATGGTATTCTGTTTTAGCAGCCCAAAAGGACTAAGGCAGTTAACAATGTTAAGCCTTCCAATCCATGAACATGGGATACTTCCCCAATTATTTAGATATTCTTTCAACAATACTTTCGTTGTTTTCAGAGTATAAGTTTTGCATTTCTTTTGTTAAATTTATTACTAAATATTTTATTCTTTTTGATGCTATTGAAACTGACATTTTCTTATTTTCATTTTCAGATTATTCATTGTTTGGGCTTAGAAATATAATAGATTTTTTTGTGTTTTGATCTTGGCCCTGCAACCTTGCTAGCTTTATTAGTTCTAATAATGTTTTAGCAGATTCCTTAGGATTTTCTATACACAAGATCATCTCATCTGTGAATTGGGGTAGTTTTACCTCTTCCTTTCCAATCTGGATGTCTTTGATTTCTTTTTCTTGCCTGGCCAGAACCTCCAGTACCATGTGAATAGAATTGGCAAGAATGGACCATCTTCTCTTGTTCCCAGTCTTAGACAGAAAGCATCCAGTCTTTCACCATTAAATATAATGTTAGCTGGGGTTTTTTCAGATATCTTTTGTCAGGTTAAGGGAGTTACCCTATATTCCTAGTTTGTTGAGTGTTTTCATCATGAAAGAGTACTGAATTTTGAAATTCCTTTTTCCGCATCTATTGGGATGATCATGTGATTTTTTTGCTTATATTCTATTGATACGACATATTACATTAATTGATTTTTGGATGTTAAGTCAACTTTGCGTCCCTGGCATAAATCCTACTTGGTTATGATGTATAACTCTTTTTATATGTTGCCTGACTCAGCTTGCTAGTATTTGGTTGAGAATTTATACATCCATATTCATAAGCGGTATTGGTCTGTAGTTTTCTTTTCTTGTGGTGTCTTAGTCTGGTTTTAGTACAGAGTAGTACTGACCTCACAAAATAAATTGAGAAGTGTTCCTTCCTCTTCTATATTTTTGGAAAAGATTGTGAATAATTGGTATTAATTATTCTTTAAATTTTTGGTAGAATTCATCTGTGAAACCATCTGGGCCTGTGCTACTCTTGGTGGGCAGTTTTTTCTCTTCACTTGTTATAGATCTATTCAGATTGTCTAGTTCTTCTTGAGTCAATTTCAGTAGTTTGTGTTTTTCTAGAATTTGTCTATTTCATCTAAGTTATCTAATTTGTTGGTTTAACTGCTTATAGTATTTCTTTATAATTTTTTTATAAGGTTGGTAGCCCCCCTTTAATTTCTGATTTTATTAATTTAAATCTTTCCTATTTTTTCTCAGTCAAGCTATCTAAAGTTTTGTCAGTTTGTTGATCTTTTCAAAGAACAAGCATTTGGTTTCATTGATTTTCACTATTGTTTTTCTATTCCCTATTTCATTAATTTCTGCTCAATCTTTATTATTTCCTTACTTCAACTTGCTTTAGGTTTAGTTTGCCCTTCTTTTTCCAGTGCTTTAAGTTGGAAGGTTATGTAGTGTTTTGATATGTTTCTTCTTTTTTAGTATAGGTATTTACAGTTATAAATTTCCCTCTAAGCACTGTGTTAGAGTGCATCCCATAAGTTTTGGTATATTATGCCTTAATTTTCATTCATATACAGGTATTTTCTGATTCCCTATTGATTTCTTCCTTGACCTGATTATTAAGGAGTGTTACTTAATTTCCACATCTCTGTGAGTTTTCCAACTTATTTTGCTATTGGTTTTTAATTTCACTCCATTATAGTCAGAGAATATATTTTGCATTACTTCTGTCTTTTAAAATTTATTTAGGTCTGTTTTACAGCCAAGCATATGTTCTGTCCTAGAGAATGTTTCATATGTGCTTGAGAAGAATACAGTCTGTTGTTGTTGGGTGGAGTGTCCTATGGATGTCTGTTAGGTCTATAGTGTTGCTCAAGTCTTCTACTTTCTGGTTGATTTGATCTTCTATTTGTTCTATCCATTACTGAAGGTGTGGTATCAAAGTCTCCAGTTATTACTGTTGAATTGTATACTTCTCCCTTCACTGATGTCAATTTTTGCTTCATGTATTTTGGTGCTGTGTTATTTTGGCACTTATATGTTTAAAACCATTCTATCCTCCTGATGGGAAGAACTTTAAAAAAAAAATCATTTAAAAATGTACACCTTTATCTGTAGCAAAATTTTGACTTCTTATTTCTTCAAAAACCATTATCCATTTTTATTATTCAAACAAATCAGCCCACGAATAAATGCTTGATTGGAATTTTTGTATAAGTTAACCAGTAAAGGGAAAGTAAAAAAACAAAGCTCTATCTTGGGACATTACTCAAAATGAGCAACTTCTTTGCTTTTAGATAGTGGAAGAATATGTCTTCAATTTTTTTGTGCTATGTACAGTGTCATGGCTATGGCCCTCCTGGGTTCTTCAAAAAGCCCTTTGCTAATTCCTGTAGGAAAAAGGGCTGCACTCTGGCTCCCCCTGCCAGAAATCCCACATCAGACTTGAGAGGCACACAGGGGAGAGGCTGAGATCAAGCTCTTCAATCAGAAATGTAAACAGATAAGGAAGGAGGTGGTGATGTGCTTTCCATCAAAACACCTGCCCAGGTGTCAGATCTCCTGAGGCCACCCTTTTTTTTTTGGGAGCTACATACCCCCACGAAGCCTAGGCAGAGACTAGAAGGATGTCCAATTAGCAGTCAGGTCACACTCACAGCAAGATAGCCCGGCTTTCCAGAAAACAAGAATAAATCACACTGTCCCTGCAATGTGATACATCTATTTACAAAGGATTTAGGGTCAGGAAAACACGGGTGTGATCGTGGGCAAGCACAACATAAATCACATTATTGTTTGCTTACAGGGAAAGATACCTCTCCCAGTTACATGCTTGATGTGGCTTGAGAGGAAGAGCTCACATTTCCTACAAAACTGGACGCTGTTTTCACATCCCTTTGTTGTGACACATAAGCTATGGTTTAGGTTCCTTGAGATTCTTCTCTACACAGGAAAGTGTTCCCCATGTAGCCAAAGATCGATTTTCACCAAGAAGAAACAAGACATATTCTTTACCTCCATCGTCCAGTGCTTCTCATCCTTTCCTCTTTTAACCATTAATTCTAAAGTGCTATGAAAAACAGAAATTTAATGATTTCCTAATGGTTAAGAGCAAGGTTAGAATCTGATGCCAGCACCTGCCAGCTGCATGACTTTGGAAAAGTTCCTTAACTCTCAGGGCCTCAGTCTCCTTACCTGTAAAGTGGGGATAAAATAGTACCTGTCTCTCAGTCATGGCTGTCAGGAGTAAATGAACGAACGCATGTGATGTGCTCAGAGCAGTGCCTTGTACACAGCAAGTGCTCAAAGAAGTTTGCAATCCTCACCATCATCATCATCACGCAGCAGTTAGTATTAGTTTTGCATAAAAATATTAAAGAGCACATTTCCATCTCATGTTTGAACATATATCAAAATGAACTAAATATATAACTTTTATGAAATTTTCCACCTAAATTTCTAATTCTTGGCAATACGAAGTAGGACAAATATTTTAATTCACTCCATACTGAAACGAAGCAGGACCCTATGAGGCCTGTCCAGGGCCACCTCCCCCTCTGCCCAAATATCCTCCGCCTGCCTTTTGTCTGCAGAAGAACTTTTGGTCAAAGAACAAATTTAATCAGAGAAGTGAGAAAATGCAGGAGCAAAGGAAAACAGTCAAACAAGACCAAATAATAATAGTTTAGTCATTAAGCAAAGTCAAGGACCTTTAGTTCCTCCTTAAGGGCTGTAGATAATATTCTGAGCCATATCCTGTAAGCTGTCTTGTAGGTACTGAAACCCCCACCAGGTGGAAGAAGTTAACTACATGATGACCAGGCTGTAGCCATGACATAAGCTGCCACAATTCTGAGAACTGTCCTCAAGGAAATGGGAACAAGCCAACCCTGGAACTGAAGATTAACTGTACTGAAAACAATCAAGATGATGCTGGTCAGACCACTGATGACCAACTTCAAGATGACTGTCAGAGCTGCCTGTGCTGTTTCTGCATGTGGCCCCCTCCCTCAGCCTATAAAAGCTCTTGCCCCCTGATCAGCAGCGGGGAATTGGCCTTTGGACATGAGTCCCCTTCTCCCCCAGTTGCCAGCCTCCAAAATAAAGCAAACTTTCCTTTCCACCAACCTTGCTTCTCAAGTATTGGCTTTTGAGTGGTGAGCAGCCAGACCCAACTTTTGGTAACAATACTATGGTGATGGAGGATATATTTGTTTCCTTTATAATAAAGTTATTACCCAACTATATTAAAATTAAAAACAAGGACAAGTATGCATGTTCACTGTGGCCGTGCCTGTGACAACAAAACAATGGAGATGGCCTGACCGCCTCTCGGTGCAGGTAAATACAGTGACTATGGGGAACTACACGCAGCTGCCAGGAGAATGAGGGGCTCCCTGTATATACTTCCATGGTAATGTCTCAGATAATATCACTGAGCAGGGAAAACGCCACAGACAAAAGTATACAGTATAAGCATGTTTAAAAATAAAACTGTATGTTTGTGAATGTGCATGCACACCCACATGTACGTAAACATATATGCATATAAGAGGGTCTGAACACATCTCATCCTAAAGGGATCACAGGTGTGACGCGGAGTGGCAGGCAGACAGTGAGAGGGGAGACGTCCAGTTTTACTCCAATTCACGTATCACCTGCATCTTTTCCAATGAGAATCTATTAATCTGTTATTTCATATTAAAAAAAAAAGGAAACAACAACAAAAAAGCGCCTCTTCCGTTAAGACAATGTACTTATCAACACACGATGCATTATATTATATTGATCTGCATCTGAAAAGCATTCTGTTAGGCTTTCATTTTAAAAACACTGTAAGAATGTGAAAGTAAATCCCAAACTTCTGCAGGATGAATTGAAAGAATTAGGTCATAATTGAAAACAGATTTTTAAACAAATTTTTGATGCTGTGCAATATTTCATTGTACCAGCAGTCATAAATTAAACAAAACATGATGAGGCATTTAAAAAGATATTTGAAAACCCATAATGGTTTTAATTGTCATTAACCTAAAACGGCATGTTTACTTAAAACCCCCAGGTAATTTTTTACCTTCCTCTGGGGCTCTTAGGAAAAGAACCGCTGGGATACACTCGCTGATTCACTCACAGGCCAGGATGGCACCCAGCCCTGGATGTGGCCTTGTTCCTTGTGGGGTTCTGCCAAGTAGGGAATGATGGGAAATGCCAGTACTCGGAGGAAAACTGACGGGATGCCAAGAGAACAACAGCAGCTGGGAGCCTCTCTGATAGGGGGATGGGGGGAGGCCCTTCCCTGGAGGTACTGACACCAGCTGGGACCTGGGACCCTTTGCTACAGTGCTTGCACCTGGACAAATGTCTCTTTCAGCAACAAAATATAAAGAAACTATATGGGACTAAAAATAACTTCGTGCATGTGCAGCTGGGGCAAATTATGGACAACAAGATACAAAGAGACCAAAAAGCCCAATTGTCGCTTCTGAAGAGCCGGGAGCAAAAGCCCATGTAAGGAGCCAGCTCACCAGCCTCTCAGGTAGCGAGTTAGCAATGGAACTTATTACTTGTTCTCCCTTCCCCTGCTGCAGCAGGGGCCCCAATAAAGCCTTGCCTGAATTTCTTGTCTGGCCTCTGATTGATTTTGATTAAGGAGGCCAAGAACCCTGGTCAATAACTGTACCACCTACTCTGGAATCTGGAGGATGGGAAGGAACCACCTGCAGGAGGCTGAGGCTAGGATCTGCCTGGGGTCAGAAAGAGCCTGGGATTCCAACGGCTGGTGAGGCAGTGGTGCGGGAAGCTGGGGGACGGGGAGCGGTGGGGGAAGGGCTTTACCATAGGAGGCTGGGGGGAGGGACGGGAGACTCCAGCGGACGGTGAGCTGGGAGGAATGGGTGGAGGGATGCCAAGGGCACCCAGGAAGCTGGTAGGGGAAGGAGGAGAGGGGGGAGGCTGAGGGGAAGAAGGGAGGCTGGGAGGGAGGGGTTGGGAGGGGGCCACCAGGGAAGGCTGGCCAAGAGGGAGGAGCCATGACAGAGCACGGAGTACAGGCTACAAGGAGGGCGGCCCTGCATTCCATGTGCAATGGAACGGAAGCACACAACTAATTTATATTTAAGAAGCTCTCTCTCTCTCTGAAACCGAGTCTCCCTAAAACTGAGTTCCTCTGCCGAGTGTAGGATTAACCCTCTCTTATCCCAAATGTTATTCCCTTTCTTCTCCTGAACCTGCTCCCCTCAAGACTGAGGAGTATCAAAGACAAGGGGATTGAAGCCGAGTACAAGCCCTGAGACGCTGTCCTTGAAGTAGAAGTCTTTGCTTTAGTCTCCCAGGCCTCCCCTGAGTCTCAAAGGGCTGCTCCAGAGTGACTGATTAGGACACGTGAGGATGGAGAAACAAAGAGTAGCTTTTGGGCAGGGAAACTGGGAACAATTTAGTCTATAAACCAGCCACACAGCAGAGTCCCCGAACTCCCAGTTCCCTGAAAGATACAGACACACATTCCTAAGCTGTTGTTACGGGAAGCAGTGGTTAAGAGTCTGCCTGCCAACACAGGGGACACGGGTTCAAGCCCTGGTCCGGGAAGATCCCACATGCCGCGGAGCAACTAAGCCCGTGCACCACAGCTGCCAAGCCTGTGCTCTAGAGCCCGTGAGCCACAACTACTGAAGCCCGCGTGCCTACAGCCCGTGCTCTGCAGCAAGAGCCCATGGCAGTGAGAAGCCCGCGCACCGCAACGAAGATCCAATGCAGCCAAAAATAAATAACAAAATATTAGCAATTCAATTGCAGCATAATATGTATGCCTTAAATGTGCCTGGACCAAGGAAGGCCTATTTCTGTAACGCAAAGGTGGTTCAGCCTTAGGAAGTCTATTAATGCAAATCACTACACTAATAAACTAAAGAGGAAAGCTGTATGATCATCTTTACAGATGTTGAAAAGACAGTGATAAAACTTCCGTGCATTCCTGATTAAAAAAAGAAATCTTAGAAAGTCAGGCTAGGGAATTCCCCGGCAGTCCAGTGGTTAGGACTTGGTGCTTTCACTGCAGGAGCCTGGGTTCAATCCCTGGTAGGGGAACTAAAATCCCAAAAGCTATGTGCTGCGGCCAAAAAAAAAAAACTTAAAAAAAAAATAAAGTTAGTTTAAAAAAAAAAAGTCAGGCTAGAAGGAAATGCCTTAAGTTAATAAGGGCACCTCTGGGAAGCTGACAGTGAAAACTACACTGAACGGTGACCCATCATGTCAATCCTCTTCACTCTCCATCCTATAAAAGTCAGGAATAAAACAACGCTATAAAAAAGGGCTGTTGGGCTTCCCTGGTGGTGCAGTGGTTGGGAATCCGCCTGCCAATGCAGGGGACACCGGTTCGAGCCCTGGTCCGGGAAGATCCCACATGCGCGGAGCAACTAAGCCCGTGCGCCACAACTACTGAGCCTGTGCTCTAGAGCCCACGAGCCTCAACTACTGAAGCCTGTGCACCTAGAGCCCATGCTCCACAACAAGAGAAGCCACCGCTATGAGAAGCCCATGCACCGCAGTGAAGAGAAGCCCCCGCTCACTGCAACTAGAGAAAGCCTGTACGCAGCAACAAAGACCCAATGCAGCCAAAATAATAAAATAAATAAATTTATTTAAAAGAAAAAAAAGGGCTGTTATTAGTCACCCCTTTCCCCCAAAAATCCTCAACATGAATAAAGGGTAACATGGGGCCTGGGCTGGTCCAGATTCCCGTGGAAAAATGACCTGAAAGTTCTGTGCTATGTCACTGCTTTCTTGGAGACCACAGAGCAATGTGGAAATACCTTGCTTGTCCTGTGGAAGTGGGCCCTAAGGGGAGCTGTGTGCTGGCATGCAGGCCTTGGGTCTCTGTGAAAACAAAGATGCTCTAAAAACACCTGTTTGAAAACAGGCTTTGGCCTTGTGTCAGGTGCTCCCCAGGCACCTCTTCAGTGAGAGCAGGGCAGCCGCGGTGGATGACAGGCAGATGGAGCTGCTGGGCCTTCTCCCTGCTGCGTCTCCTATCGTGTGTCCTTCTATGAAGCTCAGCCAGGGATTAGGTTAAAAGCCTAATGCTAAGTACGTCAGACAGAGAAAGACAAATACTGTATGATTTCACTTACATGTGGAATCTATAAAACAAAACAAATGAACAAACATAAAACAAAAACAGAGTTATAGATACAGAGAACAAACAGGTGGTTCCCAGAGGCGAGGGGATGGGGGTACGAGAGAGATGAAGAGGTACAAACTTCCAGTTGCAAAATACATGAGCCATGGGTATGAAATGTACAGTATGGGGAATACAGTCAATAATTATGTAATATCTTTGTATGGTGACAGATCGTAACTAGACTTATCTTGGTGATCATTTTTGAATGTATAGAAATATCAAATCACTGTGTTGTGTAACAGGAACTAACACAGTGTTGTAGGTCAATTATACCTTGAAAACAAACAAACTCATAGAAAAAGAGATCAGATTTTACAGAGGCGGGGGTGCGGGGAGGGGGAATCGGATGAAGGTGGTCAAAGGGTATAAACTTCCAGTTATGAGATAAATGTAATGTACAATATGATACAAATAAATAACACTGCTGTACGTTGTATACGAAAGTTGTTAAGACAGTAAATCCAAAGAGTCCTCATCACAAGGAAAAACATTTTTTTCTATCCTTTAAATTTTGTATCTATATGAGATGATGGATGTTCACGAAACTTATTGTGATGATCATTTCATGATGTAAGTCAAACTGTTATGCTGTATGGGGAAAGAAGCTAAAAAAAGAGTTGATATGTGTATATGTATAACTGATTCACTTTGCTGTACAGCAGAAACTAACACAACATTGTAAATCAATACTCCAAAGAAAAATTTTTTAAAAATCGTTATGCTGTACGCCTGGGTACGCTGCTGTATGTCAATTATATATATCTCAATAAAACTGGAAAAAAAAAGCTTATTGCATTACACAGTACTGAATGCCTATTGAAACCCATATCAATCAATGTAAAAAGTTAAGAAAAAGATACGCTCTATAAATATTCATAACGAAGGGAAAGAACCTTTATTTTCACAGCTTATGTGGCTGTCCACCTAGAAACTAAAAGATAATTTTGAAAAACTTCTGGAGTTAACAAAAAATTTCAGCATACAGAATGTACAAAAGTCAACAGCATTTTGGCTTCCGGAAAGATGGAGGAGATGTACTTTTCCCTATTCTTCTGAGTACAACTAAAAACACTGGACATTGTATATAAAACACACATTAAAGACGCCGAAAAGTAAAAAGAAGACAGACTGGTTATGGACCTCGGGACCCAGAGAAGGGCACAGTGGTGAGTTTCCCGAGTTTTTTGGTTTTGCTTCCTATATCCCAGACTTGGAGATGAAAACTCAGAGCCCCCCAGATTCCGTGGTGTTGAAGGAGGCCACGTGGGGAGCCTGGGCTTCCACCCACCCCCGGCAGTAAGGAGGCCCCCTCTGCTCCCAGGTAAGGTGGAAAGTCAGGGCTTTCAGCACTGCCTGGCGGTGATGAGGCCATCTCCCCACCCCATGTCAGTACAAGCCACTTGGGGAGCAGTAGGGTCTACCCTTCCCAGCCAGAGAGGTATCAGTGGAGGCTTTCTGGAGAGCTGGAACTCCCACCTCCACACAGGAGAAAATATTCAAGGTTTAGGGATAGGCAAAGAGTTCTTGGACTTGACACCAAAACCGTGATCCATAAAAGCATCAATTGATAAATAAGACTTCAAAATTTTTAAAATTTACCCTGCTGAAGACCCTATTAAGAGGATGAAAAGACAAACTACAGACTGGGATAAATATTTGCAAACCACATATTCAACAAAGGACTAGTATCTAGAATATAAAGAACTCTCAAACCTCAACAGAAAAAAAAAAAACGGAAAGAAAATAAGCAAAACACATGAACAGACATTTTACCAAAGAGGATATACAGATAGCAAAGAAGCACATGAAAAGATGTTTACCATCATTAGCTATCATGGAAACACAAATTAAAACTACAATAGAGCATCACTCTATGCTATGAGAATGACTAAAGTAAAAAAAAAGTGACAACAGCAAATGCTGATGAAGATGCGGAGAAACCGGATCGCTCGTACATCACTGGTGGGAATGCCAAAAGGTACGGACAACCTACAGAGCAGTTTGGCACCTACCATACAACCAGCAACTGCACTCCTGGGCATTCATCTCAAAGAACTGAAAATTGGTGTTCACACAGAAACCTGCACAGGAATGTTCATAGCAGCTTTATTCATAATAGTCAGAAGGTGGAATTCGTTTGGATGTCCTTCCACAGGTGAATGGTTAAACCGGTCCATCCAATCAGAGCAACACTGCTCCATGGAATAAACAGCGAGAAACTATCAGCATGTGCAACAGCCTGGATAAATCTCCAGAGAATCATGCTGAGTGAAAACAGCCAGTTCCAAAAGCCTACATATTGTACGATTCCACTTATATGACATTTTGGAAATAAAAAAAAAATAGAAATGGAGTGTTCTAGTGGACTAGTGATTGCCAGGCATTAAGGAGGGAGTGGGGGCAGAAAGGAAGTAACTGTGGCTATTAAAAAAGCAACAGGAGGGGCCTATAACGTGGTAGAAATGTTCTATGTCTTGACTGCATCACTGTCAATATCCCAGTAAGATACTGTACGATACTTCTGCAAGATGTTACCATTGGGGAAAACTGGGTAAAAGCTACATAGATTTCTCTGTATTATTTCTGTGTGTGAATCTACAGTTATCTCAAAATGAAAAGTTTAATTAAAAAATCAATAGCTTACCTACATTATAGCAATAACCAATTATAAAATAGAGTGAAGAAAACTACCACTGACATTAGCATCAAAAACTACAAACAAACTAGGAATTAGTAGAAGATGTTTAAGCACTGTATGAAAAAGGCTGGAAGACTTCCCTGAAGGCTGGAAGAGACATAACCTGGTCCTAAATCAAAAGACTTAATATGATAAAGATCTCAATTCTTTCCCAATTTACCTCTACATTCAATTCTGCTTCTATTAAAAATAACTCCACCTCATTGATGACCAGGGGGAGCAAATTAAAACATAGTGAGATGCAATTTTTCATCCTTCAGGTTGGCAAACATTTTCAATATTGGTGACATCTAATCTTGGCAAGGGTTGGACGTGCTCGTCTCCAGGGACCGCAGGCAGAAATGATCCTGAGTACAAACCTTTCTGGAAGGCAACAGCTGTCAACATTTTAATGCATTTACTCTTTGTGCCATCAATTCAACTTTTAGAAAGTATCCTTCATAGATAACACACAAACGTGTCCATAGATTTATTTATAAAACAATTAAATCCAGCATTATTTGTGACATAAGAAGAGACCACTTAAGGGCCCTGCAGTTGGGGACCTGTGAATTAGTGTGTAGAATTTGCATCCACAGAATATAATGCAGGAGTTAAAAGGATGGACTAGATCTGAGGCTATTTCTCTAATTTACATACAGAAATTTCCATAAGGGTACATGCTGACATGGGGGAGTTAAAAATTTTACACTTCTGTATTTTGGGAATTTTACAATGGATACATTTCTTTGGTACTTTAAGTTTTCAGATAAATAAAACAAATACATTTCTGGCCAAACTCATCAGGAAAGGAAAAGAAATATACAACAGTATGAAAACAAAAGAAATAAGAACATAATGTTACTATGGGTATTTTAAAAACAATTCAATGCATTACTTCATATTAAAATGTGAAAAGGTCAATACAAAGAAAAAATGTTAATTCTGACAATTGATATTGTCAAATGTGGCTCAAAAGCTGAGAAAGAAATAGAAAAAAATCTGGAAGAATAGAAATTTATGCCTAATAACTTTTTAAATAAAATAGTTCTAGGTCCAGAGAATGCCAAAAGGTACGGACAACTGGCATTTATGTGCCAGTATCCATCAAGGAACAGAAAATTCCTTAGATTGAAGTTTCTTAACTAATATTTATGAAATATGATAATCATGAAACAAAATAGGGTAGGAGGAAAATGAAAGCTACAAATTAACTGCATTTATGAATACAGATGAAAAATCACAAATAAATCAGAAGATAGCATCTGGTAATATTTTAAAAGACTGTGAATCAAGGATAGAACCAGAGTCTGCTTCAACTAAAGGCTGTTGATACCAAGCTAGCTTAAAAACAAAAATACAAACAAAACCCCTTTTTATTTCAAAAAACTTGAGGAAGGAAGAGTGGCAGCAAGAAGTCAACTCCATATTGAGTAGTTAGGGTCTCCTTGGCCACTGTCACAATATTCTCCAGTAAATTCATACATATAGGATATTCATATACTTATATATCCGAATGGTAACCATCAAGGCTTGGATGTTACTGCTGTCATATAATATAAAATTCCACATTCTTTCAGGTTTCAAACAACTTCAAAATTGAAGTGTAGTTTCCCTAGCCTATTCATCTCCAAAATAAAGTACAACCACAAGAAAGTCCTTTGTAGCCGGCTTGATTAAGGAAGCAGATATGGATCAATTGCAAGTTTTCCATGGGTATTTTTGGTTAGAATGTAGCTCTTTAATTCCCATGTGTGAGATATTCTATCCTGACTCCAAGAGACACATTAATCTCTGAGCAGAAAGTGGGAATAATTCAGTTCAACCCATATTATTTAATGCTTGCTGTGTCTAAGTCACATTAGGTATTTTAACGTGCAAAAAGTTTGTTTCTATGATAATTGTCACTCAGAGACACACATTATTTAACTTGAGGAAAGTAACAGAATATGTCTACCAAAATGTGTATTATATGGGATTCAGGTATCTAAATTTTCAGAAGGTAAAAATGATGATCAGAGAGGAAATTCCAGATTATTCAAAAATAATTTTAAAAGTTACATTATTTACTTTTAGAGGGCACACAGGGATTAGTTTTCATGACCTATTTCTATTTCCCTAATTGTATGCCTATTATGGTTTTCATATTTTTTTTTTTTTGTCATTTTCTACATTTGTTTCAAATGAATTTCTTCATAGAACTTAAAAACCACATAAAATTTAGTTTTATACTATGTGAAATTAGGCATAAGCCAAGTTCATTTTCACTGAGAAGAAGATATGTAATAGGGAAGAACAAACCTGACTCATTCGATCTATTCCTTTAGCTCTAACCCTTGTGCTCTGTTGCCTGTACTTAGTCATGCTGGCTCTGCACCTTTTGTAAAAGAATGTTGCCTATAGCCTGAAATATACAGGAGAGTCTATTCTCAGGACTCTGACCTTTAAGAGTCCATTCATATAGGGATAAAAAGTTGCAGAACAGAGAATAACATTTGTCTTGTTGGAGGTTTACAGGAACATTGTGACCTGACCTAAGTGGACAGCTGCAAGAACAAAGGATTCCTGCACCAAGAAGTCTGCAACCTCGCCCTTCCCTCACCTTGCCTTTAAAAATGCTTTGCTGAAACCCTTCCGGAAGTTCGGGGATTTGGGGGGTACAAGCCACCCGGCTCTTTGCTTGGCCCTGCAATAAACCTTTCTCTGCTCCAAACTCTGATGTTTCAGTTTGTTTGGCCTCACTGTGTGTCAGGCACATGAACATGCGTTCAAGTAACAGATATACATTCAAAAAGTTTTTATACAAAATTTTTTTAACTATAGAGATTTCCTTCCAGTTATGTTCCACGTAGCTTAATCCTGAGACTCTATCAATATAATCTACCACACCAATAGATCAAAGTAAAAATATATGTAAACTTAACAGATCTCAAAAAACCTCTTCGATATTTAACCTCCATTTTATTTTGTAAGACTATCAGTAAAATATGAATCATATCACCTTAACTTTATCACTTTAACATGACAAAATAGCTATCTGAAACCATCTCTCAGCATCATGCCTGACAGTGAATCGTTAGGGGTTTCTAGTTAAACTCAGGAACAGAAAGTGGATGATGAAATACCATTAATATCTAATGGTATTTTGATAGTTTTAGTCAAAGCAACTAGACAGGACAACAAGATATACAAATACTGTAAAGCAGGAGACAATTTAATCATTTCTTTTGACAAACTATGGGATCAAAGATTGAATCTGTACATTTAGTGGCATGTACAGTTAAATGTAAATAATAAAAAAATTCCTGGGAGTCTTATATACTATTTGTAGCCTCTTACAATGTAAAAGAGTAATTTAAAAAATGCACTCACCAGAGCAAGAAGATATTTAAAATACATAGCACTAAACTTAAAAAGAAATATGGAAACAATGTACATGCCTTAATTAAGAATACCTTATTGCTAAAAAATGCTAACCATCACCTGAGTCCTCAGAAAGTCATAACCTTTTTGCTGGTGGAGGGTTTGAAATATTGTGAGAATTACCAAAATGTGACAAAGAAACACAAAGTGAGCAAATCCTGTTGGAAAAGTGGTGCTGATAATAAAGTATTATGAAAAAGACTGGGGGAAAAAAAAAGAAATATGGAAGGTCCATGTGTACATTTTCAAAAAATAAAAGTTTTATGATATTTATAGCAAAATAAATGTCAGATCTATGAAATATATAGATATGAAACCCTAAAATACTGGGGAAAACTGGGAAAATTATTTATAGAGTGGGAAAATCTTTTCTAGGCAAAACATATAAGCCAGAAGCATAAGGGTAAAACTGTAAAGATGGACAAAATCAATTTGAGTATACAAAATTTCAGCACAGAAAGAATACTATTAAAAAAGTCAAAAAATGAATAACAAACTATGAAAAATATATATCTGCAACACATACAATGATGGTCAATCTCCTTAATATAGGAAATGCATTTATAAATAAGTTATGAAAAATAACCTAACAGAAAAATAGGCAACAAACATAAATTGGCAATTAGCAGTTAAAGAAATATAAATAACTTATAAACAAATGTAAAAGATGATCAGTTTCACTTTTAATTACAGAAATGTAAATTACATAATAAGAGCTTACATTTTCATCAGATTGACAAAGACAAAGTAATTCTGATGACACACAAAAGTTTGTGTGGGTTTGGGCAAACGGGCACAGTCATACACTATTGGCAAAACTCTGGTGCCCCATCTTTGAAGGGAAATTTAGGAACAACATCCTAAATGTAAAGTGCACACTTATGCTTTCACTGAAAGGACGCTCTTAGTAATTTCTTCTCGAGATCTATTTGCACGTTCCTCTCTTGTTTGCCCCAATACCCTCCTCACTTGGACCAGCTGCCACAGCAGGAGCAAAAGCCACTCAGTATTTGTTGAGTTATGAATGTGCACAAAGGGTCATCTTCTCTGCCATGTTTATTTTAGCAAAAGACTAGAAACATCTCTAACTGATCCTTCATTAAGTGGTGGTTAAACAAATCATCATCCATCCATCCGTCCGTCTGTCTGTCCATCCATCCATCCATCCGTCCATCCATCCATCTGCCCAGGGCTCTCTATTTAACAGCTGGAAAGGGCTCCAAGGGGTGATGTACAAATGTCACCAAGCTACAGGGTTGGCTGACAAAAGGGATGTGAATAACGGTAGGTAGAAGAGACATGTGTGTAAGAATGGTAACACAACACTAATATGCACAGAAAATATCTGGCTACCAAAATCTTTCTGAAGGGGATGCTAGGAGTGTGGAATTGAAAAGAGACCTCATAATTATAATAATTTATATATAATAAATTATATATAATAAAAATTAGTTAAGGAAAAAGACACACAGATATGGAAATGTACTAGATACACTAAAGAAAAACAAAAACTGCACTGAAGGATTTATAAAAATAATTTGGATAAAACCAAAGCATGCCCGGAAGGGAAAACATGATGTTGTGAACGTGTCCATTCTCCACCAAATTAATCTATAATTTTAATATGATTCCAATTCAAATTTCAAATTGATTCCTTTGAGTCTTGAAAAAAATTTTCAAAACTCATCTGGAAGACTAAACTTTTAAAAACAGGCAAGAACTTTTTTAAGAAGTAGATTAAAGTCTGGGATGGGGGTGGGGTAGGGCTTGCCCTACCAGTTATAAAAATATAGAGTTAAGGTAATAAAAGTGGTGCTGTTCTGTGTATAGCACAGGGGATACAGCCAATATTTTATAATAACTGCAAATGGAGTAAAATCTGTAAAAACACTGAATCATTATGTTGTATAGCTGAAACTAATATAATATTGTAAATCAACTATACTTCAATTTCTTAAAAGGTAGTATTGTTCTGGAATATGAATAAACAGACATGGGAATGGGACAGAATGAAAAGTCCAGAGATAGGCAAATAGTCACATCTGTATGTGTGTGTGCATACCTATGATAATGCTGTCAGAGTAGATACCGGCTCTCTTTTTGACTATCCAGCATACACTCCTGCCTTCCTTCCCTCAACCCTTCCTAACAGTACCTTAGTTTGGGGGATTATCTCTTGGATTCCACTGGTGGGACAGCTAAGCAGATTTTTTCTTACCCTGGCCAATCAAAATGCTCCCTCGCTGGACTCTGACTCTAGGGCCAACGGACAAAGAGGTTAAGAACCACGGGAATTGTTCACTCCTGCAGAACTGCATCTTGAGGAGTTCAGGGTTCCCGCTGCAGACCCCCACTCTGAGTCAGGCTTTTGCAGCCACAGAAGCTCTTTTGGAACCAGCCAGTTTCCAGGCTTAATCTCTAACCCCTTGGATATTCAATAGGTCCCACCATCTCTCTAATAAATGGCCTTTGGCTTTGTCAGTTTTTGTAACTTGCTACCAAAGGACTCAATGTTCAGGTGGCTTTTCATATCATCAGGGAAATATTAGGTTACTCAGGAAATACTTTTAGGAAAGCTAGCTACCCATTTTAGAGGAAAAGGTTAAATTCATCAAATAAATTCCAGGATATTAAAGAGTTAATTATAAAAAAAATAAAAGCACACCAGGGGAAATTATTGGGGTAACATGATCTTAGGAAGGAAAAGGTCTTTTTATTCGTTCCAAGGTAAGACCACAAAGGAAAACTTTAACAGCTTTGAATACACAAAAATTAAAAATTTTTCTATGTGAAAAAATAAAATTAAAGGGCAAGTAACAATCCAGAAATATATCTGACCATATAAGCTGCAGGACTTAAAACCAGAATATATAAAGAGCTCTTGCAAATAAATAACTGTTAAATCTAAAAATGGGTAAAGGTCCCAGTCAAATCACAGAAGAAAAAGAAATATAAACGGTGCATATATAAATATATAAAATATATGTTATATGTAAATATAAAATTGCATATAATTATATAATTACATCTTTCCCATCCTTTCATGCAGCATACAGTATAGGGAAACAGGGTCTGAGATTAATACCAGGAGAAGTCAACCTTTCAAGACTGGGCACTCGCCTTTCTTTTGGATCTGGACCTCCAGGCACTGTCATTTCTTGTCACCCCAGTCACTGTCTTGGAAAATTGGAATCAGAGAAAAAAATGGCTAATCCTGTGTAGGTTGCCAGATTTTACCATATTCACCACATTTAGTACTTAGGAAAAGAGAGGCTACCAAGTTACGAACAGAAGTTAGCAAGTCGCCCTTTCTGATGGTGATGGGGCTCCAGGTTGTGTCAGTTCTTGGTAGTCCTGGGGAAATACTGCACTACAGCGAGGATACTCTGTGTACATCATATTGGAATGAAATATGATCAGTGTGAGCTCGCCCACACTGAAGAGAAAATAACAAGACTAAGCTCTCAGTTTTGGGGACTCAGTAGGTGCTTCAGCACTCAGCCTGCACCTTACACTAGACTTGCTGGCCTTGGTAGATGAGGAATGTAAAGGGCAGCAGCTCCCCTTTGAACCCGATGGCATGGCCGCTAGAAATGTAGGCACTGCCCTGCTACAGAAAAGCTTCGGGTAGTTCAGCATAGCCCCTGACCTCTCAGAAATCATGGCCACAGGTTGGCAAGTACATGGGCAGCTATGAGGGGCATGGCTCTAAAGGGTAGCCTTGTGCCTTCTCTAAGTTAAAGAAAAAAACGCCAGCACCCCCATACCCAGCAGCCAGGGTCACATCAGGGGTCACACTGCACCTGTACTAAATGTCATGGGACGCACTCTGATTTCTGCACCAGCCACACGCATATGTTACCGAAGCAGGAGCCAAGTTATGATAAGGAATGATGGTTACATTCAACAAACCAAAATGACCCCCTACCATGTCCATAGCACACCATCTACGGTTTTCCTAGATTGAAAAGATAGTTCTCTTTTTTAACTGAAAAATGAGAACTAAATTGTTTGGATGCACTCATTATCAAGCTTATATGTATCTCGGCACTTAAAATCGACTTATAAAATTGATTTTTAAAAATTCAGTGGAGACAAAAATCAATGCTACAAATATTAAAATAAAATCGTTACTAAAGACATTTATTTTAAAATAGCATTACACTAATATACTATTAGTAACTGACTTATGAGTAGAACCAGTTTTAATTTGGGAGAATTTTTAAAAATGAATCAACGTTAATTCCTTAAACAACGCTAAAACATCAGAATAAATCCAAGGATACAATAAAATTATTTTTGAAATCACTTTCATTCAAAATCAAAGCCTATGGCCTTTATCAAAAGGTCTGCATTTCATTACTCACCAACTGACAGCCTTCTAGGGAGTTGACTAGCTGAGCGTTCTGACAGGAGAGAATTGAACCAGCCAAATTCAGCATTACACATACTGCAGAGAGCAGCATGAAAAAGGTTATCTGGAAACAAACCAAACAAGAAATTGATTATTCACTTGGAGAGACTCGAAGGAAAAATTATTTGGCTTTCAAAAAGCTTTCAGATGATCCAGTAATTACATGAATAACATTTCTATGTTTTCAAGGAAAGTATTATTTATTAAAATTTCAAATTCATATTACCTTAAATCAAATAAAAAAGGTAAAGTCTCTGAAAAGCCATAGCCAGCAGCCATGATTTTATTTGAAATATATTGTAAAATATTTTAGAAGCTAAACTTTAAACTACTATGCATTCTACAGTCTCAAAATAATGTTATATAGTCTCAGAAATAACAAGTAATAAATTACTAAAAAAAATCAAGTGAAAGAAGTTTATTAGAATGCCTTTATTTCTTTTTTGTTATGGAAAATTTCATACATATGCAAAACCAGAGAAAACAGTGTAACAACGCCCCACATACCCATCTCCCAGCCTGTAAATGTACTCCATATTTATTGAAAAAAATCTGCATGTAAGTGGACCATGCAGTTCAAATCTGTGTTGTTCAAGGGTCAACTGTATATATTATTCATATATTAAACATTATATTGTATTAACTAGACAATGGCACAATAGCCACAAACTCTTGACACCTCTGGGAAGGGTGAAAAGAAACAAGGGCTTGATCTGGTCTGTAATGTTTTCTACTTTAAAATTTGAAACAAAATGGTAATCCACTGATGGTAAATTGTTACCATCTCTACAAGAAAAGTGTGGGGAAAACGTGCCTCAGGTATAACTGACACTGCATAGTGCGTAATGATATTTTCCGCCCCGTACAGATGAAAATCCCAGCATTAGAACACCCCAGAGGGCAAAGCGGTCATTGAGTAAGCAGAATGCTTAGCCAGAAGGTAATTCATCCACTGAAATAAATGCAAACCAAGAAGAAATGCTTTTAAGGACCAACTATATTCACTGATAAAATAAATGCAAATTCCAGTTCAACAGAATAAAGTAAAACCGTCATCTAACCCATTGCTCCACACCACCACATACCCACCAGATTCTTCTAGATGACTCTAGTCCAGGGTTGATCAATCCACATTTTTCTTTTTTTAAGTATTTACCTCATTTCATGGTTAATTTGCAGTACCTTCCCCCCAAACAATCATACTTATTCACCCGCTTAATAATTATCTGTTGAACCTCTGTATATAAACCGCATTTTGCCAGAGGCTACGGAGAGATACAATGAAAGGCCACTGTACCAGCTTTTCTTCAGGCTCATTTAATCCATACAACAAACTATGATATAGTTATTGTTTTTCTCATTTTACACATAAAGAAATTGAGATTGAGAGAGCTTAAAACCCATGCCAAATCACCATGTTGCCACAGCATGAGCCCTAATTTGAATTCAGTCTGTCAGACAACCTTGAAACCCCATACGCTATTCACTACACTACAGAGACCTCTCCAAGCTGGGGTAGATCTTACTTTCTGCTCTTACTGTTTACGTGGGCTCTACTCACCATATACCATGAGTTATGTTTTTCCATAAAACCATACAACAGAGTCAGACTAGAAGAATACTGTCATATTTTTGAACCAGTAATTCCAATTCGAGGAATGATTTAGAACAAGATAATGAAAGAAAACCTTAAAAAAATTTTTTTAACTGCTCCAGACCAAGAATAAACAAATTTAAACAAATTTTAAGGAACAAAGTAACAACTAAAATCCCCCACAGCCCCGGACTGTGACAAGATCTCTAGGTATACTTCCTTATCTAATTATCACACTACCACACACAATAACATGCATCATCAACACATTTTACAGGTGAGGAAAGGTCTGTATACAACCTAACCTGCTTAAATTCCTACAGCCAGTTATGCAGAGGGAGGCTCTGAACCCACGTAGTCTGATTCACAAGTAGGTATGGTTAATCATTAACACTTTTCTGTGACCCACAGAAAGAAATGTATTTTACATCATGATCCAATATGCACACACACATAAAAATAGAGTAACTTCCACAAAACACTATTTACCTGAATGATACGTGGTAAACATTAGTTTTCTTTTTCTGTTAAGATGCTGTTTTTCAGTCATGAAATCTTCTCATGACTTACGGTTAAAATAAGTGCACAACGCTTACCTGCTTCAAAAATACAGTGTTTATTATAACTATAGTAGCAAAAAAACAAAACAAAAAAAAAACAGACAAAAAAGGAACTAAATGGTCAGCCACACAAAAAATTATCTGGAGAAAATACAATGCATACATTGCTTAGAATGACTCATAACACTTATACACATGGAAAATATATTTTTAAAATAGCTGTGCTAAGATAAATAGAGATATAGGCAGTTTCATTTTAGTTTCCAATTTATAGACTTTTATTTCTCCTTACAGAGTTGGGTAGTCCAGAGGCCAGACAAGAGCCACTTCGCTTTATTTCCTTGGCATGAAAGCAACTTATTGACGTGTTTTCTTTTAAATGTCTATTTCCATGACATGGTACAAAACTTTCCAATTCGCTTTATAAAGCTAGCAAGATTTTTATACCAATAAAAAAAAATACAGACAGTAAGACAAACCAAAAGAAATCATCCCCTAATATTTTTATAGATGAAAATTCGGAATCAAAGTGACTTATAATATCACAAGAAGAAAAGATTGCAAACACATCCTAAAACTACTACACACATTTAAGGGTTACAGCAAGATGCTTCCTCCCACCCCCAGCCCTTCCCCGGGGTCTCTCCGAGTCTGTCTCAGGTCTCAAGAGGAAGGGGCTGGGGTTGGGGCCGCAACCCCGGTCTGGGGTCTGGCCCTGGTCTCCTCCTCCGCCAAAGCCTCACAGTACTGCGCCGGCCAGTCCTTGGGATCCTGATTGTGGACTTTGGCCACGAACTTGAGCACCTTCATCTTGCTGGTCTCCAGGTTGGTGCGCGGGCCCCACTGGAGCTCGTAATCCACGGGGTCCGTGTGCGGGATGCGCCGGTATTCCAAGTACCGCTGCCGCACGAAGTCCTCGGTGATGAGCTTCTTCGGGTCCCCGAAGATGAGGTGCTTCTTGGTGGGGTGCACCCCGAGGCGCCGCAGGAAGTCCCAGACCTCGGTCTCTTTGATGCTGTTGCCTTTCATGAAGATGAGCCCCAGCACGATCATGAGCAGCCCGGTGGTGGGCGTGCCCTGGTCGCCGCGCATCTCCGCGTCCTCCTCCACCGGCTCCAGCGTGTTGACCAGGATGTAGGTGTTGCTCCGGGGCTCCAGCTCCACCAGCCGGTACCCGAACACGTACTCCAGACGCTCGGCCGCCCGCCGCAGCAGCTCGGGGAGCACGTCCTTGTAGTCCCCAACCACGTGCCGCAGGATGTCGGTGCGACGGATCGGGATCTTCCTCTGGTCCTTGATCAGCAGGAACTGCACCAGCTCCGCCACCTTCAGCTCCAGCTGCTTCTGCGACCGCGGCCCCGGCGCTGGGGGAGCCTCGGCCCGCCGGCCGCCCTGCGACGCGGCGCCGCCCGGCCCGCGGGACGTGCTCGGGGCCTCCTCGCCGCCGCCGCCCCGCTCGGCCTGGGCGCCGGCGCGGCCCCGGCTCTTCGGCTTTAACGACATGTCGCGGCGGCAGGACCCGCGCGAAGCGGACACCCCGTAACTAGCGGCTGCGGGGATTGGGGGTCTGCGCGCAGCTCCTCCTGGCGGCCCTGGGCGGGGACGGAGGGGGCGCGGTTGCGTCACGGAGGCTGCGCGCTGCGTCAGGGGGCTGCGCGGTTGCGTCACGGAGGCTGCGCGCTACGTCATCGAGGCTGCGCCGTGTCTGGGGGTCGGTCTGCCTCGGCCGGCGGTCGCGCGGTGGCGGCGTCTCCGCGCAACCCTGCTGGTCCCAGCCGTGTGTTTTATTAGAATTAAGTGTCGTCCTTACCAAACCCTGAAGATAGAGAACAGGAAGCAAAGGTCCTGAGCGAGTGTGCGGCTCACCTTAGACCGCACAGCTCAGGCCAGATCCGTAGAAAGTGAGTGTCGAGAGCTCTGAAATCGGGACTGTTTGTAGGTGGAGGAGACTCCCAGGAAGAATGTGGGAGAAAAATAAGGCGAAGAGCGTGGAAGGGAAGTAAAAGCATTTCTTTCCGCACAAAACTGGGCATAAAAAGGATAAAAGACCCTGAGGACTAGTTTGCCGTCGCCAGTCCCCCCCTAACCATTTCCCACCAGTTACTTTCTCTAAAGCCCCTGAGTCTGTTCAGAAAGAATGGTAAAGGCAGCCTTGCCTCGCAAGCAGGGCTTTCCCCATCTTTTCACCATTTTAGCATTGATATTCTGTGCATAATAAACTCCAGGCGGACAGCTGCGTCAAAGCCATCCCAGAAAGCACATTTTAGTTAGGTCCGGTGAGTTTATCTTTTGGAAAGCACATGCTCATGGAAATTGCCTGGGCCCACACACCACAATTTTAGCAGAAATGGCTAAGAGAACGCTACCAACAGAGAAACGTGCTTTCTCAAGAGATTACCGTTTAATTTTGGGCATCCCTGATCAAGAATTGCAATAATGTGAATCTCTTAAATGTCTTAATATATCACCCTTAGGACTCAATGAGAAAGAAAAGAGAACCCAAAGGTATCATCCCTCATAATCTGTGACGTGCACTTTATATAAATATATATGTATTTTAAAATTGTGCAAGTCTAATAGCCAATGTGAGTCATTCCATTAACTCATACCATTTGCAGTCTGCTGCCATTACTTCCACAGAGCTCAGCAAATGGGTTCCTTTTCTATTAACTGACTTGCAAAGAAGAAACTGAATTTACCTCTTTTTTAAAAAAATTTATTTTATTTACTTATTTTTGGCTACGTTGGGTCGTCGATGCGGTGCACGCGCATTCTCTAGTTGCGGTGAGAGGAGGCCACTCTTCATTGTGGTGCGCGGGCTTCTCACTGTGGTGGCTTCTCGTTGAGGAGCACGGGCTCTAGGTGCGTGGGCTTAAGTAGTTGTGGCACGTGGGCTCAGTAGTTGTGGCTCGTGGGCTCTAGAGCGCAGGCTCAGTAGTTGTGGTGCACGGGCTTAGTTGCTCCACAGCATGTGGGATCTTCCCAAACCGGGGCTCAAACCCGTGTCCCCTGCATTGGCAGGAGGATTCTTAACCATTGCGCCACCAGGGAAGCCCCCTCTTTGTCTTTTTAAAGCTACCAGAAAGTGGGTAAACTCTTTAAAGAACCAAATCAAATTGAGTTCCTCTTTAATGCAAATATATTCAAAGGAAAGCAATTCAAAACACATTATTTGAATACTAACATCAAAACACAACCTTATTAAAATTTCATTAAATGTCAGTAGCATAAAATTTTTGTTGTAATTCACTATGAAAATGCAATCTGATAATGGCGCTGGAAAAGAACTAGTAAATGTAAAATGATATTCCGTGTTGTGATGCAAGAATGCTAAATTCTGGTAAACTATGAGTAATAACTTTCTGTTCCACACAAGATCTAACAATATATCCTCAAGCATCAATCTTAATGGCAGAAGCCTGCTAAGGAAAACAAATATATCATCAAGGCACTCATTTTTTTTTCCACGAAGAGAAAATCCATCTGCTTCAGTTTCCTTGCAAATTAAAATTTAAACTCAAGTTCAAAGAAACCTCCGACAATTGAGAATTCAGCAAAAGGTCCCTTCAGAAGGATCAATTGTACCCTGAATTTAAAAAAAAAAATCAGCAACCAAGAGATAACAGAGAAATGGGAAATAAGATGTAAGCCATTGTCAACAGCTGGGCTATTTTTTTTAGTGTTTTTTCTTGTTACCAAGTTAGTTCCACAGGTCTAGTGATCCCTGTGACTGTGTGAAAATCAGCAGTGTCCATCACCAGCATTTTTACCCAGATAGCATCTTTACCCATTTTCTTTCACTCAAAATGGGTGAAAGAAAAATACCAGTTTTAAGTCTTAAAACACCTCTACACTGTGTCCAAAAGAATGCAGGTGGGAAAATACAGATGTAAAATGATAGGATTAGAATGAAGTTTTAGGCATTGCATGGAGAAGTCACCCAGGCCCACATTCCACCTCAGATTGACACAGAAAGCCGTGGTGTTTGCGGAAAAGTTGTTATGATGACGATGGTAGTAAGAACAACACTAACACTAATAACAAATATAAACAGCAGCAGCTAATGATTACCACAGAGGTATCCGGGGGTCAGACCTTCTTCTAAGTGGTCTAGGTGTTACTCATTTAATCCCCACAACAACCCTATGGGGCCTGTGCATTTATGATCTCTCCTCACAAATGAGGAAACCGAGGCACGTAGAAGAACATTAACTGTTGTGGGTCCTGTGGCAAGTAGGTGGTAGCTCTGGATCTGAACTGAGGCAGTCAGTCTGCCTCCAGAGACTGCTTTTAACCATATGCTGAGCAGAGAGAGGACAAATGTATGGTGTCCTTGAAAAAGTAAGAGTTTGGGAGTCAGATGGACCTAGGCTAGAAACCTGGATGAACTTGGGAAAGCACCGACACTCCTTTCTGTTTCCATGTCAACAAAATGAGATTACTAATCACGGCTTCCGGGGACTAAGAAAGAGAGGTTTGCCAAATACCTCGCACAGGGCCTGGATAGGGTAGTTGGTAAAGATTTGCTTCTTTCCAGGGGGTTCATGTTAAGACAGTGCTCCCTCCACATCTTTGGGGACTGGTCCCAGGACCCCCACAGATACGAAAATCCTCAGATGCTCAAGGCCCTTATATAAAATGGCGTGGTATTTCCATATAACCCATGCACATCTGCACATCCTCCCCATGTACTTTAAATCACCTCTAGATTAATACCTAATACAATATAAATGCTACGTAAATAGTTGTAAATACAACGTAACTGCTATATAAATAGTTGCTAGCACTCGGCAAATTTAAGTTTTGCTTTTTTGGCACTTTCTGGATTTTTCTCTTTTCTAATATTTTCGATCTGCTGTTGGTTAAATCTGCGGATGTGGAACTTGTGGATATAGAGGGCCAACTGTATTTGAGGACTATCAAAGCTGTACATAGAAAGATGTTTACTACAGTGAAACATGTGTACACAGAAATCAGAAAAAAGTCTGGAAAAATTTATCAAGGTGCTATTAAAGTTACTTTCTTTTAAAAGTGAAATTCAGTGTTGATTTTCTTGCTTGGGAGATAAATGAACAATATATTTTCAGTGAATTTTAACTTCACAGTGACACCATGCCTTAGCAGTTATACACATTCAAGTTTTCAGTAAATTCACTGTGAATATATTTGTGACTTTTTGTTCAGCCAGTAGAAGAATAAAGACAAGTGGTTAAAGAAAAACATTTGCAAACACTTTATGTTAATGACCTTAATACTTTTATTAAGTATTAGAGCCCCCCGGCCCGCAAATTTTTTTCCTTGTGGCAAAATCTAAGCTAGCTAAGATTTCAAATGCATTGAACAGAGAAATGCCTATACCAACTGCTCTTCAGATGCCTCTAATTAATTGCTTTATTTCATCTCCTTGTTAGCAAACGCCTGCTAAATATCTCTAATCATCTCTATTATCTACTGCATCCTCCTGTTCATTCACTGGAAGTTCTTGCAGAACCAGAGGAAGGTTTTAAATTTTCTGACGGCAACCTAGTGCAAAAAGCAGGTCAGGACTTTTTGGGAAGAAAAGGAATGATAAAAGCATGCAGCCACCATATATGAGCAGTTTCTCTGTCTTTTCCAGTAGAAGGAAGTGGATTGAGTGCAACATGTGAGCAAAGGAGTTGGCGGGGGCAGGTACTATTTCACTGCATAGATGGCAGGAAAAGCAATCCGGATATTTTCATGGTTGCAATAAAACCCCTTGTGTTCACTCATTGTAACTAAGATCCATCCTGGTGAAATCACATGATAGGACTACCTAATAACACTTTGTCCCTCGTGAAGGAATACTTTAAGTGGCAACAGAGCTTTCTGTAGGTGGTGGAAGCGGGTGGAGAGGAGGGCTTGATGAGACAGCTTTTTCCAAGCATTGTAACCAATTGGCCCAGAAGCCTCTTCTTAGACTCTTTTCAAGAAATAGACACCTTCCAGTTACCCAGGGTCTTTTACTTATGAAAATCATGAAGGCCTGTTAAGTTAAAAAACTATAAACCCATAAGGTCTTGTTAGTGGCCAATAAGTGGCTTTTTATTTGCTTGTGGTTGCCCCCTGTTCTGTATCCTTTCCCTTTAGGAACTGCCTCTTCCCATCTCTAGGAGACCTGGGGAAGGCTCTTCCCCCCTTTCGTGGGTGCACGTGATTCAGGCCAGCCACAGGGACAGGTTCAGAAGTCCAATCAGCATCCTCTCGGGTTCATATAGGTTCTCTTTCCTCCCAGCTAACAAGCTGAGGGGTGATGTAAGCCTACCCAGCTTTGCCTTCGCTAGGGAGTAACCTGTCTTATGTGGAAGCCAACTCAAGGGGCACCTAAGAGATGGAGAAGCAGTGCTCACGCTGCCATCTGAATCCCTGGATCCTGAGTTCAGGGTCAAACTCCCGGGGATACCTAGTTACTGGAGCAAGTAAAATCCTATCCTTTATGCTTTATGTGCTTTGAGTAGGTTACCCTCACTTGAAACAGCAAATTCCAAACCCATTATGCAAGGGAAAAAGAGGGTACTAAGGAATAAGACTTGTTTCATAGGAACTGAACTAGACAAGGTTATTATTACCTATCTTAACCAAGAATTCCAAGAATGGAGACCTAATCGAAATAAAGCGGTGTTTACTGGAGGTTTGTTGACACTGCAGCCCTGGAGACACAGACCCAAGAAGCACTTGAATTGTGTTCCCACAGAGTACAAAATGAGGGCGGCTTATAAAGGCAAAAAACCACAAGGTTACATAAATGGTCAAGAATTAGGATCATAGGTGGCAGGAAGTAAGGGTGCTTGTTAAGCAAGGATTGGTTGGGGTTGGAAATGACTGCATAGTTTCGAGGGGGGAGGGGAGACTTTGAAACTACAAGGTTGCCGCTAGCAGCTGCTGGCAGATGTTTTGAAAACGGCTGCTGGTGTCCTGGAGTTGGGCACAGCTCAGAAAATTCGAGTTCTCAGTGATGCAGGGATGTGTCTGACACCACATCCACAGTGGCCACCCGGTTCCATTTTGGGTGCCTGAACCACAGTTACTCCAGTCTGATTTTTAAATGATCTTAAATATGTCATCACCTATAAATATATTAGAATGTAATGAGAGATGATCTGAATACAATTTGATTTTTTTTTTTTATGTTTACTGGCAGTTTCTGTGGTTGAGGAATGTGCTTACGATTTTAGTTGCTGGCAATAAGGGCAAGCAAGAATTCAGGAAAGATTGTTTCTCCATGCAGAATTTACATATGAGTTAATCTGGTGACTTAACCTCTGCAGAAAGGAGTTTCAGACAACTTAGAACATGCTTTGAAAGCATCTGCTATTCCAGAGTAGCTGTGTTCTCCATATTTAACCCAGAGTATTTCTCCACTGGCCATACCATGCAAGATGACAGAGACCTCATTCTTTTCTTCTAGACTTTAACCTAGAGCAGAGGTATTCTCACAGGTCAATGGCACCAAGAAGGAGAATGGATAGAGCTAATACCCAGAGAGGGACAAGGCAGATAGGCTTTGAGAAAACTAAGCAAACTGAAATGGGTAAGACTAAAAGAAAAGACTTAGAGAAAAATATGAAGATACTGAAGGCAAACAAGAAAGATCCCACATATGCATAACTGGAGGTCCTGAGGGAGACAACAATTATAAACAGAAAAACAGAAATTAAAGAAGATGTAAATAAGTAGAAATACATCCTATGTTCACGGATCAGAAGACTTAATATTGTTAAGATGGCAGTACTACCCAAATTGATCTACAGCTTGAAGACAATCCCTAACAAACTCTCAGTTGGATTCTTTTACAGAAATTGACAAGCTGATCTTAAAATTCATAGGAAAATTCAAGTACCTAGAATAGCTAAAACATTTTTGAAAAAGAACAAACTTGGAGGACTCACACTTCCTGATACCACAACTTACTGCAGCACTACAGAAATCAAAGCAGTGTGGTACTGGCACAAGCATAGACATATTGCTATGGGCTGACTTGTGTTGTTCTGCCCTTCCCCCACCCACAAAGTTCATAAGTTTAACTCCTAGTACCCCAGAATGTGTCTGAATTTGGAGATAAGGTCTTTAAATAGATAAAGTTAAAATGAGGCTGTTAAGTGGGTCTCTAATCCAGTAAGACCAGTGCTCTTATAAGGGCGCCGTCCTTCATCCCTGGAAGAAACACCTGGGGTGTGTGCACACAGTAAAGGCCGTGTGAGAACACAGTGAAACGGCAGCTGTCTGCAAGTCAAGGAGAGGCCTCAGAAGAAACCAAACTTGTCAACACTTTGATCTTGGACTTCTAGCCTCCAGAATTGTGAGGAAATAAACTTCTATTGTTTAAGCCACCTAGTCTGTGGTATTTTGTTATGGGAGGCCTAGTAAACCAATACACATATAGAGTGATAGAACAGAGTTGAGAATGCAGAAATAAATCCATACATCCACGGTCAACAGGTTTTCAAAAGAGGAGCCATGTTAATTCAATGGGGCAATAATAAACGGTGCTGGGATAATGGATTCCCACATGCAAAAGAATGAATTTGGGCCCTGACCTCACACCATGTGCAACATTAACTCAAAGTGGAGCACAGGTCTAATGTAAAAACTAGAACTATAAAGCTCTCAGAATGAAACATAGTAAATTTTCATGACCTTGGGTTAGACAATGATCTTTTAGATAAGACGCTAAAAGCACAAGTGGTACACATGAAGACTGATAAATTTGACTTCATCAGTTAAAAACTTTTGTGTATCAGAAGATACTCAAGGAAGTGAAAAGACAATTCACACAGTCCAGGAGAAATTATTTGCAAATTATATGCATCTGACATGGAATATATATGCAGAATATATAAACAACTCTCGCAACTCAATAGTAGACAAAAATCCAATTAAAAAAATGGGCCAAGAATTTAATAGACATGTCTCCCAAGATGTAAGAATGGCCAATCACATGAAAAGATGTTCACCGTCATTAGTCATTAGGGAAATGCCAATCAAAACCATAATGGGGAGGAGGAGGGGCAAGATGGCGGAAGAGTAAGACGCGGAGATCACCTTCCTTCCCACAGATACATTAGAAATACATCTACACGTGGAACTGCTCCTACAGAACACCCACTGAATGCTGGCAGAAGATGTCAGACCTCCCAAAAGGCAAGAAAATCCCCACGTACTTGGGTAGGGCAAAAGAAAAAAGAAATAACAGAGACAAAAGAATAGGGACGAGACCTGCACCAGTGGGAGGGAGCTGTGAAGGAGGAAAGGTTTCCACACACTAGGAAGCCCCTTCGTGGGCAGAGACTGCGGGTAGCAGAGGGGGGAAGCTTCAGAGCCACGGAGGAGAGCGCAGCCACAGTGGTGCGGAGGGCAAAGCGGAGAGATTCCCGCACAGAGGAGCGGTGCCGACCAGCACTCACCAGCCCGAGAGGCTTGTCTGCTCAGCCGCTGGGGCGGGCGGGGGCTGGGAGCTGGGGCTCGGGCTTCGGTGCTAGCCGGGAGGGAGTCCGGGAAAAAGACTGCAGCTGCCGAAGAGGCAAGAGACTTTTTCTTGCCTCTTTGTTTCGGGGCACGCAAGGAGAGGGGATTCAGAGCGCCGCCAAAACGAGCTCCAGAGACGGGCGCGAGCCGCGGCTATCAGCGCGGATCCCACAGCAACAGGGACGCAGAGGGAAAAACGGAGAGATTCCCGCACAGAGGCTCGGCGCCGAGCAGCACTCACCAGCCCGAGAGGCTTGTCTGCTCACCCGCCGGGGTGCGCGGGGGCTGGGAGCTGAGGCGCGGGCTTCGGTCGGATCCCAGGGAGAGGACTGGGGTTGGCTGCGTGAACACAGCCTGAAGGGGCTAGCGCACCACAGCTAGCCGGGAGGGTGCCCGAGAAAAAGTCTGCAGCTGCCGAAGGGGCAAGAGACTTTTTCTTGCCTCTTTGTTTCGCGGCGTGCAAGGAGAGGGGATTCAGAGCGCCGCTTAAACGAACTCCAGAGACGGGCGCGAGCCGCGGCTATCAGCGCGGACCCCAGAGACGGGCATGAGACGCTGAGGCTGCTGCTGCCGCCACCAAAAAGCCTGTGGGCGAGCACAGGTCATTCTCCACACCGCCCCTCCCGGGAGCCTGTGCAGCCCGCCACGGCCAGGCTCCCGTAATCTGGGGACAACTTCCCCGGGAGAGCGCACGGCGCGCCTCAGGCTGCTGCAACGTCACGCCGGCTTCTGCCGCCGCAGGCTCGCCCCGCCTCCTCCGTACCGCTCCCTCCCCCCGGCCTGACTGAGCCAGAGCCCCCGAAGCAGATGCTCCTTTAACCCCGTTCTGTCTGGGCGGGGAACAGACGCCCTCAGGGGACCTACATGCAGAGGCGGGTCCAAATCCAAAGCTGAACCCCGGGAGCTGTACGAACAAAGAAGAGAAAGGGAAATCTCTCCCAGCAGCCTCAGAAGCAGCGGATTAAAGCTCCACAAACAACTTGATGTGCCTGCATCTGTTGAATACCTGAATAGACAACGAATTATCCCAAATTTAAGAGGTGGACTTTGGGAGCAGGATATATTAACTTTTCCCCTTTTCCTTTTTTTGTGAGTGTATATGTGTATGCTTCTGGGTGAGATTTTGTCTGTATAGCTTTGCTCTCACCGTTAGTCCTAGGGTTAGGTCCGTCCGTTTTTTTTTTTTTTTTTTTTTTTTTTTTTTTTTTACTTAAAAAATTTTTTTTCCCCTAATAAATGTTTTCTTAATAACTTTTTCCTTATTTTCTATTTTTAAAAAATTAAAAAAAATTTTTTTAATAAGTTTTTTCATATTTTTTATTTTAAAAAAATTTAAAAAAATTTTTTAATAAATTTTTTAATAAATTTTTTCTTATTTTTAGTATAAAAAATTAATAAATCTATTTTTAAAAATTAAAAAAAAATTTTTCTTAATAAATTTATTCTTAATAATTTTTTCTTATTTTTTTATTATAATTGCTTTATTTTATTTTCTTTTATCCTTTTTCTTTCTTTCTTTCCATTTTTTCTCCCTTTTATTCTGAGCCGTGTGGATGAAAGGCTCTTGGTGCTCCAGCCAGGCATCAGGGCTGTGCCTCTGAGGTGGGAGAGCCAACTTCAGGACACTGGTCCACAAGAGACCTCCCAGCTCCACGTAATACCAAACGGCAAAAATCTCTCAGAGATCTCCATCTCAACATCAAGACCCAGCTTCACTCAACGACCAGCAAGCTACAGTGCGGGACACCCTATGCCAAACAACTAGCAAGACAGGAACACAGCCCCATCCATTAACAGAGAGACTGCCTAAAATCATAATAAGGCCACAGACACCCCAAAACACACCACCAGACGTGGACGAGCCCACCAGAAAGACAACATCCAGCCTCATCCACCAGAACACAGGCACTAGTTCCCTCCACCAGGAAACCTACACAACCCACTGAACCAACCTTAGCCACTGGGGGCAGATACCAAAAACAACGGGAACCACGAACCTGCAGCCTGTGAAAAGGAGACCCCAAACACAGCAAGATAAGCAAAATGAGAAGACAGAAAAACACACAGCAGATGAAGGAGCAGGGTCAAAACACACCAGACCTAACAAATGAAGAGGAAATAGGTAGTCTACCTGAAAAAGAATTCAGAATAATGATAGTAAGGATGATCCAAAATCTTGGCAATAGAATAGACAAAATGCAAGAAACATTGAACAAGGACGTAGAAGAACTAAAGAGGAACCAAGCAACGATGAAAAGCACAATAAATGAAATTAAAAATACTCTAGATGGGATCAATAGCAGAATAACTGAGGCAGAAGAACGGATAAGTGACCTGGAAGATAAAATGGTGAAAATAACTACTGCAGAGCAGAATAAAGAAAAAAGAATGAAAAGAACTGAGGACAGTCTCAGAGACCTCTGGGACAACATTAAACGCACCAACATTCGAATTATAGGGGTCCCAGAAGAAGAAGAGAAAAAGAAAGGGACTAGGAAAATATTTGAAGAGATTATAGTTGAAAACTTCCCTAATATGAGAAAGGAAATAGTTAATCAAGTCCTGGAAGCACAGAGAGTCCCATACAGGATAAATCCAAGGAGAAACACACCAAGACACATATTAATCAAACTATCCAAAATTAAATATAAAGAAAACATATTAAAAGCAGCAAGGGAAAAACAACAAATAACACACAAGGGCATCCCCATAAGGTTAACAGCTGATCTTTCAGCAGAAACTCTGCAAGCCAGAAGGGAGTGGCAGGATATACTTAAAGTGATGAAGGAGAAAAACCTACAACCAAGATTACTCTACCCAGCAAGGATCTCATTCAGATTTGATGGAGAAATTAAAACCTTTACAGACAAGCAAAAGCTGAGAGAGTTCAGCACCACCAAACCAGCTTTACAACAAATGCTAAAGGAACTTCTCTAGGCAAGAAACACAAGAGAAGGAAAACACCTACAATAACAAACCCAAAACATTTAAGAAAATGGGAATAGGAACATACATATCGATAATTACCTTAAATGTAAATGGATTAAATGCTCCCACCAAAAGACACAGACTGGCTGAATGGATACAAAAACAAGACCCATATATATGCTGTCTACAAGAGACCCACTTCAGACCTAGGGACACATACAGACTGAAAGTGAGGGGATGGAAAAAGATATTCCATGCAAATGGAAATCAAAAGAAAGCTGGAGTAGCAATTCTCATATCAGACAAAATAGACTTTAAAATAAAGACTATTACAAGAGACAAAGAAGGACACTATATAATGATCAAGGGATTGATCCAAGAGGAAGGTATAACAATTGTAAATATTTATGCACCTAACATAGGAGCACCACAATACATAAGGCAAATGCTAACAGCCATAAAAGGGGAAATCGACAGCAACACAATCATAGTAGGGGACTTTAACACCCCACTTTCACCAATGGACAGATCATCCAAAATGAAAATAAATAAGGAAACACAAGCCTTAAATGATACGTTAAACAAGATGGACTTAATTGATATTTATAGGACATTCCACCCAAAAACAACAGAATACACATTTTTCTCAAGTGCTCATGGAACATTCTCCAGGATAGATCATATCTTGGGTCACAAATCAAGCCTTGGTAAATTTAAGAAAATTGAAATCGTATCAAGTATCTTTTCCGACCACAACGCTGTGAGACTAGATATCAATTACAGGAAAAGATCTGTAAAAAATACAAACACATGGAGGCTACACACTACTTAATAACGAAGTGATCACTGAAGAAATCAAAGGGGAAATCAAAAAATACCTAGAAACAAATGACAATGGAGACACGACGATCCAAAACCTATGGGACGCAGCAAAAGCAGTGCTAAGAGGGAAGTTTATAGCAATACAAGCCTACATCAAGAAACAGGAAACACCTCGAATAAACAACCTAACCTTGCACCTAAAGCAATTAGAGAAAGAAGAACAAAAAAACCCCAAAGCTAGCAGAAGGAAAGAAATCATAAAGATCAGATCAGAAATAAATGAAAAAGAAATGAAGGAAACAATAGCAAAAATCAATGAAACTAAAAGCTGGTTCTTTGAGAAGATAAACAAAATTGATAAACCATTAGCCAGACTCATCAAAAGAAAAAGGGAGAAGACTCAAATTAATAGAATTAGAAATGAAAAAGGAGAAGTAACGACTGACACTGCAGAAATACAAACGATCATGAGAGATTACTACAAGCAACTCTATGCCAATAAAATGGACAACCTGGAAGAAATGGACAGATTCTTAGAAATGCACAACCTGCCAAGACTGAACCAGGAAGAAATAGAAAATATGAACAGACCAATCACAAGCACTGAAATTGAAACTGTGATTAAAAATCTTCCAACACACAAAAGCCCAGGACCAGATGGCTTCACAGGCGAATTCTATCAAACATTTAGAGAAGAGCTAACACCTATCCTTCTCAAACTCTTCCAAAATATTGCAGAGGGAGGAACACTCCCCAACTCATTCTACGAGGCCACCATCACCCTGATACCAAAACCAGACAAAGATGTCACAAAGAAAGAAAACTACAGGCCAATATCACTGATGAACATAGATGCAAAAATCCTCAACAAAATACTAGCAAACAGAATCCAACAGCACATTAAAAGGATTATACACCATGATCAAGTGGGGTTTATCCCAGGAATGCAAGGATTCTTCAATATACGCAAATCAATCAACGTGATACATCATATTAACAAATTGAAGGAGAAAAACCATATGATCATCTCAATAGATGCAGAGAAAGCTTTAGACAAAATTCAACACCCATTTATGATAAAAGTCCTGCAGAAAGTAGGCATAGAGGGAACTTTCCTCAACATAATAAAGGCCGTATATGACAAACCCACAGCCAACATTGTCCTCAATGGTGAAAAACTGAAACCATTTCCACTAAGATCAGGAACAAGACAAGGTTGCCCACTCTCACCACTATTATTCAACATAGTTTTGGAAGTTTTAGCCACAGCAATCAGAGAAGAAAAAGAAATTAAAGGAATCCAAATCGGAAAAGAAGAAGTAAAGCTGTCACTGTTTGCAGATGACATGATACTATACATAGAGAATCCAAAAGATGCTACCAGAAAACTACTAGAGCTAATCAATGAATTTGGTAAAGTAGCAGGATACAAAATTAATGCACAGAAATCTCTTGCATTCCTGTATACTAATGATGAAAAATCTGAAAGTGAAATTAAGAAAACACTCCCGTTTACCATTGCAACAAAAAGAATAAAATATCTAGGAATAAACCTACCTAAGGAGACAAAAGACCTGTATGCAGAAAATTATAGGACACTGATGAAAGAAATTAAAGATGATACAAATAGATGGAGAGATATACCATGTTCTTGGATTGGAAGAATCAACATTGTGAAAATGACTCTGCTACCCAAAGCAATCTACAGATTCAATGCAATCCCTATCAAACTACCACTGGCATTTTTCACAGAACTAGAACAAAAAATTTCACAATTTGTATGGAAACACAAAAGACCCCGAATAGCCAAAGCAATCTTGAGAATGAAAAATGGAGCTTGAGGAATCAGGCTCCCTGACTTCAGACTATATTACAAAGCTACAGTAATCAAGACAGTTTGGTACTGGCACAAAAACAGAAATATAGATCAATGGAACAGGATAGAAAGCCCAGAGATAAGCCCACGCACATATGGTCACCTTATCTTTGATAAAGGAGGCAAGCATATACAGTGGAGAAAAGACAGCCTCTTCAATAAGTGGTGCTGGGAAAATTGGACAGGTACATGTAAAAGTATGAAATTAGAACACTCCCTGACACCATACACAAAAATAAACTCAAAATGGATTAAAGACCTAAGTGTAAGGCCAGACACTATCAAACTCTTAGAGGAAAACATAGGCAGAACACTCTATGACATAAATCATAGCAAGATCCTTTTTGACCCAGGTCCTAGAGAAATGGAAATAAAAACACAAATAAACAAACGGGACCTAATGAAACTTAAAAGCTTTTGCACAGCAAAGGAAACCATAAACAAGACCAAAAGACAACCCTCAGAATGGGAGAAAATATTTGCAAATGAAGCAACTGACAAAGGATTAATCTCCAAGATTTACAAGCAGCTCATGCAGCTCAATAACAAAAAAACGAACAACCCAATCCAAAAATGGGCAGAAGACCTAAACAGACATTTCTCCAAAGAAGATATACAGATTGCCAACAGACACATGAAAGAATGCTCAACATCATTAATCATTAGAGAAATGCAAATCAAAACTACAATGAGGTATCATCTCACACCGGTCAGAATGGCCATCATCAAAAAATCTAGAAACAATAAATGCTGGAGAGGGTGTGGAGAAAAGGGAACACTCTTGCACTGTTGGTGGGAATGTAAATTGATACAGCCACTATGGAGAACAGTATGGAGGTTCCTTAAAAAACTAAAAATAGAACTACCATACGACCCAGCAATCCCACTACTGGGCATATACCCTGAGAAAACCATAATTCAGAAAGAGTCATGTACCAAAATATTCATTGCAGATCTGTTTACAATAGCCAGGACATGGAAGCAACCTAGGTGTCCATCATCGGATGAATGGATAAAGAAGATGTGGCACATATATACAATGGAATATTACTCAGCCATAAAAAGAAATGAAATGGAGGTGTTTGTAATGAGGTGGATGGAGTTAGAGTCTGTCATACAGAGTGAAGTAAGTCAGAAAGAGAAAAAGAAATACAGTATGCTAACACATATATATGGAATCTAAGGGAAAAAAAAAAATTTTAAAAAAAGGTCATGAAGAACCTAGTGGCAAGATGGGAATAAAGACACAGACCTACTAGAGAATGGACTTGAGGATATGGGGAGGGGGAGGGGTGAGATGTGACAGGGTGAGAGAGTGTCATGGACATATATACACTACCAAATGTGAAATAGATAGCTAGTGGGAAGCAGCCGCATAGCACAGGGAGATCAGCTCGGTGCTTTGTGACCACCTAGAGGGGTGGGATAGGGAGGGTGGGAGGGAGGGAGATGCAAGAGGGATGAGATATGGGAACATATGTATATGTATAACTGATTCACTTTGTTATAAAGCAGAAGCTAACACACCATTGTAAAGCAATTATACTTCAATAAAGATGTTTAAAAAAAAAAAAAAAAACCATAATGATATAATACCTCACACTCACCAGAATGGCTATAAACAAAAATACAGATGATATCAAGTGCAGACAAGGATGTAGGGAAATTGGAAACCTCACGCCTTGCTGGTGGGAATGTAAGATGGTACAGCTTCTGTGGAACACAGGTTTGTTGTGCCTCAATAAGTGATACAGAAAATTACTCTATGACCCAGCAGTTTCACTCCTAGATACAGACCCAAAAGAATTGAAAACAGGTGCCCAAACAGAAACTTGCATACGAACGTTCACAACAGAACTCTTCACAAGAGCGAAAAGGTAGAAACAACACAAATGGGGCTTCCCTGGTGGCGCAGTGGTTGAGAATCTGCCTGCTAATGCAGGGGACACAGGTTCGTGCCCTGGTCTGGGAAGATCCCACATGCCGCGGAGCAACTAGGCCCGTGAGCCACAACTACTGAGCCTGCGCGCCTGGAGCCTGTGCTCCGCAACAAGAGAGGCCACGATAGTGAGAGGCCCGCGCACCGCGATGAACAGTGGCCCCCACTCGCCGCAACTAGAGAAAGCCCTCGCACAGAAACGAAGACCCAACATAGCAATCAATCAATCAATCAGTCAATAAATAAATCTTTAAAAAAAAGAAACAACACAAATGTCCATGTACTGATGAATGGATAAACAAGGATAAAGGATAAAAGGTATACAACGGAATATATTTCAGCTATAAAAAAGAATGAAGCATTAGTACATGCTGTAACATGGATGAACTTCAAAAACATTATGCTAAGTGAAAGAAGCCACTCACAAAAGACCATGTTTGTATAATACTACTTACATGAACTGTCCAGAATAGGCAAATGCATGGAGCAAAAAGTAGATGAATGGTTGCCTAGGGCTGAGGGGGGTGAGGCATAGGGAGTGACAGCTAAAAGGTGTGGGATTGCCTTTGGGGTGACTGAAATGTCCTAAGATCCTATGATGATGGATGTACAACTCTAAGTGTGCTAAAAACATTAGCTTGTGTACCTTAAGCAGGTGAACTTAATGGTATGTTAATTATGTCTCAATAAAGCTGTTTAAGAAAAGAAGAACTTGAAGAAGGCCAGGCTTGAGAATCTCTAATAAGCTGCTCCTTCTGAAGTATAATGAGATGTAACAGAAAATAAGACTAAGACAACAGTCATGAGAACCATCCAATGGAGGCACTTGGGGCCCAGACTTTCTGAACCAAGAAGAAGAAGAAGAAGAATTTTTAATTAAAAAGTTAAAGTGGAGGAGAGTCTGCCATTAAAATAATTATTTCCATCACTATCACAAAGCATATTTGTTGTATTTTAGGTAACTAGTGAACATCATTCTGATTTACAGAAAGTAGTTTCATCCCTCTTCTGCCACCTCCAGGTCCTGCAAGAAGGCCTTTCACTGGTCAGGTCTCAGCCTCCTCACCTGCAGAAAGGCAGGGCTGAGTTAGGCAAACTCTTTTGGTTGTAAAATACTCTTCATATATGAAATAATTCTAAATAAAAAATCATACACACGTTGGCCTGAAAATAGAAGTCCCATCCTGAAAGTAACATGTATAGAAATGCCTCGTTGCTCATTCCTTCGGTGTCCACATGCTGGAGCATCCTGAGTCCCCAGAGCATCTACAGGCCATCAGGGGAGTCCCTAACTTGGCTCTGGTTTCCTGTAAGTGATACAACTCTGTGACTCTAGGACTCACGGAGGTCCCCATCTAAAACTCCTCTGAGGGAATGAGTCTTCAACAGTAGCAAAATACCTCCAGGAAACGGGGGCACTGGTTGTCCTGTAACAGAGACGTCTGACAAAAGCAGGCTTCAGGGGCTGCATGAACAGCCCTGGCCCTAGGATAGTCTTGAGAGAAGGGCAAAATCAAAGGTCGTAAAATCAATTATGTATGCATTGTGATCCAGTGCTTTCAAAACTATACCTCCCCACTTACAAGCAAGTACCTGTTCTCTTAAAGAGATCTACCACATTAAAATATATCAACCTATACTATGAAAATCGCTTCTGAATTAATCAGTGCAATATGCACAACTCAATCCAGGATGTTCACAAAAATGCAAAATAAGTTAACATCTACAAAAGTATATACAGGTATGTTTATGATATGTGATTTAAAACTAAATTCTTCTCCGTTGTTTTACAGGCACATTAAAAACCACACACAACACTGAACTAAAGGCACAATCTACTGCAATAAAAAGTAAATAAAACAATCCTCCCCCCGCCAAAAGCTGTTCAAACACATACAGTGAGGCAGGTCACACACAGCATGTGTGCACATGTACTGCTGGTCTGGCTCACACCTGCCCACGGTCTCTCTTAGCCCAACGTTCTCCCTTCACTAAGCTGTGTCCCACTCACTGAATCGAATTTAGCTCACACAGCTTCTTCAGTGTGACAACTGAGAATCAGCTTATATATAAGAAATATATAAGGATCATGAACCTTAGTACAGTCTAGAAATGTGAGAATGATTCGTGTGAGGCATGTCGCCTTATGGACCGTGGGGTTCGGTCCACTCATTTGTTGACCAGACTTCCAAATGTACCTCTGGAAGCTGTCCATTCGGTGGAAAAGGATAAACTTACTGCAGTACAGTCCTGCAACAACAGTTTCTTTAGTTAACACAGAAAGATTAATGTAATATCCCCAACTCCAAACATTTTCAAAAACTAAGAACTTATGTAAAGTTTCTTTATAGCTGGAGGGAAACAAAGTCAGATGCTCTGTCCTTTGTACTTGGACAATGCTATCTCTCACCTGGACAAAAAATAAGGGTGTTGTAGACTAGTGATAATTGCCTTTCTTAGCATGGAAACTGCTCAAATGAGTAAACCCTGTGCTCAACCAGGACTCTTACTTGTGCTTGCTTTTCCCAGAGCATGAAGGACCTGCCTACTCTGATTCCCTGAAAACTTGTGAATTGGGTATGGTGTACATGACAAGCCTGCTGTGTAGAAAGCTGGCAAGCTAGTTTGCTACACACTCCCTGGTTCTCTAAGAGGATACCCCAGAAACCTGACATGAAAGGAAACACCACCACCCCCCATCCTTTCCTTGCATGTGCACAAGACATTTGGGCTGCTGTGGGGAGCTCTCAGAAGCCTTGAACAGAGAAAAGAAGAAAGAATGGCATTCCAGGGAATAAACAAGCTTGATCTCAATCAGACAGAAGGAGGCACAAATAAGGCCTGGGGAAAGGAGGGGCAGAGGACAGGTAAGATGGAACGGACCGTGTAATAGCAGGGAAAAAAGGCAACCTTATACATTTAAATTTGTTAATTTGAGAAGGTAAGACAAGGAAGAGCTAAAGCCCCATACACAGGTGAGCATCGCATGCATCTGGGAAGGAGGAAAGAGCAGGGGAACCCTGCCTGCTTAGGCATCTGGCCTAGCTGGCTTGGCCATGGCGTTGCTTCCAGCAACTGGGGAGCCTCTGTGGGAAGGAATTCTAAATGCACAAGAGGCCGAGGAGCTTGGTTTTCTGGAGGATTCCTGCCTCTTGAAGTTGGCAACTTCATCCCTTAATCTGGCTGGATAAAATAAACCAGGGCATCTTTTTTTCTTGAGAAGCATGACTGTTGTTTTTTCACACATTCAGACGTTACTAATCCCACAAGTTGGAGAGATGTGGTGTGGGAAAAGCAAATGTGAGCTGATCGACTGCTTCCTAGGATCCAGTCAGTCATTACAAAGGTGCTTATGAAATCTTCTTAGGCTACTCGATTGTTTATAACTATCCAAGTGGTTCATACTACTTACGCATCTTTTCTTTTCCTTTCACATTTACCTCTAAGCAAATTACCTAGTTTAGTGTGGTTATTATTCTGGACATTTAAAAAATGTATACTGGGAAATTTCACATAGTAATTAACGTGGATACATCCGTGATGCTTATGCTGAATCTTTTGTGCGCAAGTGTAATTATTAAGTGCAACTTACAGAAATTCAGCCCTGCTCATTGCCATTTAGTATTAATATCCCTTCACATTGTTACTTGAGTGATCCTATCAAGGATGATATTTTCTAAACTTATAAATTATACAACCCAAACAGCAAGTGACTGGTTTAGGAACAGGACGTGACCCAGTTCTGATGAGGTGAGATGTGAGCGTCCTGTGGAGGGGATCTGAGAAATGTTTGCTCTCAAAAAAGAGGTTTACGGGGAAAAAAAAGGTTCTTCCTGCACTAGACATTTTGCATCTGCGCGTAATGCCTCAAGCAGTGGCAATCATCTCGTGGCCATGAGTAGGGCTGCGCAGACCTGTCAGCACATTGAACCTGGCAGAATGGAAAGCTGGGAAGATTCTGGGTCCTTGATGACTGTGCCAGGTTGCCGACCCAGCTGACTCTGGAGCAGCCCACCTCTAGGCTTGTCATTTAAGACAGTAACTTCCTCTGTTGCTTCAGCTTTTGTGAATTGGGTTTTATATCACTCGCACCTAAAAGCAGCCCCAAAGCATCTCAACTGACCCCTGTAGATGAAGGGGTCCCAACAAGAGAACTGTATCAGCTGGTTGTCCACAGACCTCCCCGGCCATGTGCCAACCCCTCCACCTGGCTCAGATCTGCAGACATTCGAACATTGGCTTGAGATGCTGCTGAAATTCAGGTAGTGGAGCAAGATCACAGGTTGCTTGTTGGCCTCCCTCTGCGGCAAAGAGACATGTAGATGTTATCTAGGCCCGGGAGGGGGTTTGCCCAGATATCTGAAGCCTGTAGGTCAAAAGCCTGTAACTTGTTTGGAAGTCCTGAAGACGCCGCCTCATATTTCACGGGCATCATCCGAGCTTGCGTGACACCCAACCTCAGCCATGTTTCCTTGTGAGCACCACTGAGGACGTCACTCCCCCCGCACACTAGAGCCTCAGAGGGATCACAGGCTCCCCCCTCCTTCCACAACTCCTCAACTCGCTCCTCCTCCCCAGCAAGGTCACTCATGGACTTGGCCTTTTAGGCACTCCCACGCTTTCCAGGGCCATCCTTCATGAGACCGAGTCTTCAGTTCCCTGTTACCTTCCTGGAGCTGGTCCCTGACCCCTGAGACCCCACTCTAGGCTACAACCTTAGTCCCCAGTTTTCTTGGAAGGAGGGGACAGGAAGTGACAACGAGGAGCTCAGGAGAGCCAGTCTGTTCTTGTTGCCTGGATTCCTGCAGCACCCCCAGGCCTAGCCATTTTTCCTGCTTATAACTGATCCTCATGTGATGATGACCAGGGGACAGCTAAGCTTTGATAGCCCAGGCCAGCCGGCCGCTAGTTCTCGCTCCTCCTGTGGTCACTCATGAGGCCCGGGGTGGGGCTGTGTCCGAGGCTGACCCGCTACTGCTCCCCATGGCCTGTGGTAGAGGCGAGCCGAAGTTGGGGGTCAGAGTCCAGCAAGATCCTATGGGCCAGAGGTCAGGTAGTCTGGAGAAAGGCTGCATCTCTGGAAGAGCCTGGAGTGAGGAGCAGCCTTCCCAGCCAGAGTAGGGTTAGCCGGCTGACCTAAGGGACTTCCAGGGAGGAGAGAGGGGGCTTGTCTGGCCTACCTGAGGTGACAGTTCTGGGGGAGGGCAGCTGACCCCCTTGAAAGAGAAGTTCTAAAGCAAGACAGTGTACATAGTCTGCCAGCCCCAGTGCCCCTTCCCCACGGAGGGAAAACAATCCCACCCTATCTGTCTCCATGTCTTCCTGTTAATCTACCATGGCCTTAAGGGGATTAAGGCCGTCATGGCCACCAGCTGGGCCCCAGCATTGGGGAAATTCCATATCCAACAAAATGATCAGGCAAAGCAAACTCCTAAGATGTACAATGGTTTGAAGGAAGGAGACAGCCAAATTCTAGAACAGATGGCTACCATGGTGCAGAACTAATGGAGGAAACAGAAATAGTCCACATAATAAAAACATAATGAGAACTCATAAGGAGATATTATTAGAGCACAATAAACTGCTTCTAGAACAGAATAATGCTTGAGTTTTTAATTTAAAACTTTAGTAGAGGCACTGTAAAAGAGAATGTTCCCTGCAGAAAAGCAAATTACTATTTTAGGAGGCTCAAATGAAAGATGTGTCACACAATACAGAACAAAAAGTTAATGAAATAAAAATCACAAGCGAAATATCAAGATATGAAGGGTAAAAAGCAAGCATAATATGTAAATAATTGAAGTTTGGGGAGGAAAAAAACAGGACAGAATAAGCAAAGAAACAATATCAAAGAAAAAGCAACTTGAGTTTTCAGATTGAAATTGTTCTGAAAAGGCAGACTTTAGATACCTCCAGGCAAAATTTCTGAATTTCAAGAAGAGGCAAAATCCTACAAGTATGAAAACCATACAGACAAAAAGAACAAGCTGTTTCTAGAAATAAATCAGTTTATCATCACATTTCTCACTTGCAGTCTTGGAAACTAATAGATAATGGAGTAACAGTTAGTAACTAGAGAAAAGAAGGAACTCTTCCAAGGATTCTCTACCAGCCAAAGTATTATCATGTCAGTACAAAAAAGGAGATTATCGGACATGCAGAGTGGGAAGCATGCTTCCCAGGGGGCCTCTCTGAGAACATTCCATCATACTAGCACCAAAGAACCCAACCAAACAAGGACCCATGGGAGGTGAAGACAGAGAGTAGTGAGCAATTGTGAAAACACGTTTTGTAATATTTATTTTAAAACCTTAATGGGACAATGATAATGTGAATGTAAATTATACCACGATTGCTCATAAGGATTCTTGAAATAGAGGAAGGAACATTTTGGTAAGAGCCTGGACCCAAACACTTTCAGCTCACCCCAGGAACAAGGAGAAGAGTGGAGAGACGGATTCTCCTCCGGGTGGGGTGAGGTCATGAGGACACTGAGAAGATTTCGGTGGGAGGGTGTGCTGGTTATGAAGCTCTGATCTCTCAGCTCCAGACCCGCTGCTGGAGTGGGGTCTCTGTGAGCTCTGTTTCTCTTCTGTTAGGACGGCTTCCTGTGGGTTCTTCCAGTGAGGGGCCATGAGGGGAGCCTGACAAGGGGGGCGGGGGAAGGATTTGCTTCCTCCCGATTGCTTGCTCTTCCTGTCAGTACGGTCCTAGCAGTAGCCCTGCCCTGGCAGCAGCAATGCTCGCAGGCTCCACCCTCTCCCAGAACCAGCCCACTGTGCTCTCGCAAAGGTGTGCACAAGAGCAGGGCACATCCCTGCAGATAGTAAAAGGATAACAAGAGACATCCTTAATATAATAACATTATATAATATTAATTATATTTATATAATTTTTATGTAATATATATAATATATTATACATATTATAATATAATAATATATAATGTTAATTATAATTATATAATATTATATCATAATAATAACAATATTATATGCAATGTTTGCCAATACCTTTGAAAACAGATGGAATGGGGAAATTCCTGGAAAAGCACAACCAAACAAAACTGATACAAAAACACACATAGAGGAAAACATAGGCAGAACACTCTATGACATAAATCACAGCAAGATCCTTTTTGACCCAGGTCCTAGAGAAATGGAAATAAAAACACAAATAAACAAATGGGACCTAATGAAACTTAAAAGCTTTTGCACAGCAAAGGAAACCATAAACAAGACCAAAAGACAACCCTCAGAATGGGAGAAAATATTTGCAAATGAAGCAACTGACAAAGGATTAATCTCCAAGATTTACAAGCAGCTCATGCAGCTCAATAACAAAAAAACAAACAACCCAATCCAAAAATGGGCAGAAGACCTAAACAGACATTTCTCCAAAGAAGATATACAGATTGCCAACAGACACATGAAAGAATGCTCAACATCATTAATCATTAGAGAAACGCAAATCAAAACTACAATGAGGTATCATCTCACACCGGTCAGAATGGCCATCATCAAAAAATCTAGAAACAATAAATGCTGGAGAGGGTGTGGAGAAAAGGGAACACTCTTGCACTGTTGGTGGGAATGTAAATTGATACAGCCACTATGGAGAACAGTATGGAGGTTCCTTAAAAAACTAAAAATAGAACTACCATACGACCCAGCAATCCCACTACTGGGCATAGACCCTGAGAAAACCATAATTCAGAAAGAGTCATGTACCAAAATATTCATTGCAGCTCTGTTTACAAGAGCCAGGACATGGAAGCAACCTAGGTGTCCATCATCGGATGAATGGATAAAGAAGATGTGGCACATATATACAATGGAATATTACTCAGCCATAAAAAGAAATGAAATGGAGGTGTTTGTAATGAGGTGGATGGAGTTAGAGTCTGTCATACAGAGTGAAGTAAGTCAGAAAGAGAAAAAGGAATACAGTATGCTAACACATATATATGGAATGTAAGGGAAAAAAAAAAAGGTCATGAAGAACCTAGTGGCAAGATGGGAATAAAGACACAGACCCACTAGAGAATGGACTTGAGGATATGGGGAGGGGGAGGGGTGAGATGTGACAGGGTGAGAGAGTGTCATGGACATATATACACTACCAAATGTAAAATAGATAGCTAGTGGGAAGCAGCCGCATAGCACAGGGAGATCAGCTCGGTGCTTTGTGACCACCTAGAGGGGTGGGATAGGGAGGGTGGGAGGGAGGGAGATGCAAGAGGGAAGAGATATGGGAACATATGTATATGTATAACTGATTCACTTTGTTATAAAGCAGAAGCTAACACACCATTGTAAAGCAATTATACTTCAATAAAGATGTTTTAAAAAAAAAAAAAAAACCACACACAAAGTTGGAATAGTTCTGGGAGCTGCTGAATCTGTGATTTCAAACTTTCCCTCAAAGAAAATCCCAGATCCAGGTGACTTCACTAGTGACTTCTACTAAACATTTAAAGAAGAAATAATACCAGTCTTAATACTTCCAGAAAAGAAAAAGAGGAACTATTCCCATTGTGTTTTATGAAGAAAGCATAAACTTAATATAAAAATCTGACAAGGACATTTTGAAAAATCAAGATGAAAGGCCATTCTCCCTCATAAATGTATAATCAAAACCCCTGAACAAAAAAGTGACAAAATCAAGAGATTCAACATGAGAAAGTTGAGTTCAATACAGGAAAGCAAGTTGGCTTAACATTAAGAAATCAATCAAGGTAATTCAGTATATTAACAGAAAAAAGGAGATCTCTCATACGGTCATCTCAAAAGAGAAAGAAAAGTCATAAGAGAAAAATTCAATATCTATTAAAGATTTTTTTTTTTAATCTGACCAAACAAGAACCTCAGCAATCTTGAAAAAGACAGGAACTTAAACAGTCACTACAATGTGCATTAGATATCACACTTTATTGCGAAATATTGAAAATATTTCCTCTGAGATGAGGAATAAGACAAAGAAACCTGCTATCATCACGTCTGTTCATCACTTACTGGAGGTCCCAGTCAATGCAATTAAAAAAAAAAAAAAGAAAAAGAAAAGTTTTGAAGATTGGAAAGAAAAAAAATTGTCTTTTTTTCAAATGTCACAATTACATAGGTAGAAAATTCAAAAGAATGTACAGATGAATCATTAGAATTAATAAGTGAATTCATCAAAGTGGTCGTATGTAAGGTCAATATACATAAATCAGTTTTAGTTTTATTTTTCAGTGACAAACAGAAAGTGGAATTAAAATATATACCATACGTGATACATTTTCCCCAAAGATGGATGTAACAGGATCTCCCATCCCACATGCCCTTTTGTCCTGTAACGGGGTGGCTGCTCTTCCCTCAAGAAGTTGAGAACGATTTCTCCATCCCCACAACTGTGGACTAATTTTGTGACCTGCTTTGAGCAGCGAATGTGGCAGAAGTGACACCAGGTGGGTTTTGGAGCCCAGGCCCAGAGAGGCTGTACCTTCTGCTTCTCTCCTCTGGGAGCACCCCCTCTCATAGTGCTCTCCGTGGCATGTACCACTGAGGATGACAGGGGAGGCCCAGCTCCAGCCTGCAGCCAAGTTCTGAATATGTAAGTGAGGCCGTTTGGACCAGCAGGGCTCTCCCAGCCATCATCTGAGCACAGTCACAGAATGGACTCCAAGCAAGACCAGCAGAAGTAATACCTATAGAGTCATCAGGAATAATAAACTGTTGCTGCTCTAAGCCATCACATTTTGAGGTGACTTGTGGCACAGCACTAGGTAACTAAAACATAATGCACACCACCACCAAAAAATTATAGAGAGAGATATATATTAAATTTATATCTAATGAGAGATATGCAGTGCCTCTATTCAGAAAATTATAAAACATTATTGAGAGAAACTAAAGATGGATAAATATTCATAGCTTGCACACCGTGGTAAAGATGTCAGTTATCCCCGCATTGATCTATAGATTCAATATAATCCCATTAACAATTCCAACAGGGTTTCCGTGTAGAATTTGACACGCTGACCATAAAACTTATGTGCGAATGCAAAGGGCCATGAATAGCCAAACAATCTTGAAGAAAGACAAAGTACTGTCTTTATTGGATGCCAAGATTTAATTATAAATTTATAGTGATTAAGAAAACTTGGTATTGATGCAAATACAGACTAAAAGACCAAGAGATGAAACAGAGAATCCAGGAAGTGACCCAAGGATACAAGGACACTTCCTTGTCACAAAGATGGCATTGTGCCACAGTGAGGAAAGGACTGTCTTCTGAATAAATGGCCTGGGTCAACTGGATATTCACATGGAAAAATGAAACTACACTGTTTGATTATAAAAGTCAACTCTTGGTAAATTTTAGCAAAAAATACAAAAGGGAAAATAATAAAGCTGTTTGAAGATAACATAGGAGAAAACCTTTGTGACCTTGAGGTAGGAAAACTTTATCAAGACACCACAAAGACTATCATGAGATGAAAAGGCAAGTCCCTGAGTGCAAGAAGATACATATGTGTTATATCTCTGTGTGTGTGCGTATGGCTATATGTGTTATATGTGTATGTATACATATGTATACGTATATACCCGTCTGACAAATCACAAATAACTTGACAAAGGGCTCATTTCCAGAATATATAAAGAACTCCTTACAACAAATAAGAAAAATACATACAACGCAATGGAAAATGGGCAAGAGCTTTCATAGGTGCTTCACAAGCAAGGCTATTCAGATGTCTAATAAACATATGAAAAGGCACTCAGCCTCATCAATCATCAAGGAGATGCAAAGTAAACCGTAATGAGATACCGTATGGCTAAAATAAAGATGACTGGCAACACCACGTATTGGTGATAATGAGGAAAAACAGAGCACTTATATTCTGTTGGGGATAATGTAAAATGGAGCAACCCCTGTGGAAAACTATTTGGCATCATCTCCTGAAGTTGAACCCATGCACCCCAGAATTTCTCTCCTAGGTAATACACCAAAAGATATCTAAGTCAACGTTCATAGCAGCATTATTTGCAGTGGTCACCAATTTGAAATAATCCAGGTGTCCATCAACAAGAAAATACATTATAAAATGTGAGGACATAAGTACAATGGACTACTGCACAGCAAGGAGAATTAGGGAACTGCCCCTAAATGCAGCAACATGATGAATCTCACTCCTTCACTGCTTCTGTGGATTCCACCCTGGGCTCCAGGGCACAGGTACCAGACCCTCCTAAAATCCCCTCCTCTGCTCAGCAACGCCCCTGCCCTCCTTAGGGTAAAAGCCAGTCTTTAAAATCATCCACTGGGACTATAATGGTGGTGCAGTGGTTAAGAATCCGCCTGCCAATGCAGGGGACACGGGTTTGAGCCGTGGTCCGGGAAGATCCCACATGTTGCGGAGCAACTAAGCCCGTGTGCCACAACTACTGAGCCTGCGCTCTAGAGCCCGCGAGCCACAACTACTGAGCACGTGCTCCGCAACAAGAGAAGCCACCACAATGAGAAGCCCGCGCACCACAACGAAGAGTAGCCCCCGCTCGCTGCAACTAGAGAAAGCCTGCGTGCAGCAACAAAGACCCAACGCAGCCAAAAATAAAATTAATTAATTAATTAAAAAAACTCATCCACCGTCTCCCCCCAAGGCAGGCTCCGTCCCACCTGTGCCCTCACGCGCTCCCCTCCAGCCACACGTCTCCCCGCTGTCCTTGGAGTGAGCCAGGCACCTGGCCGCCCCCTCTGCCTGGGCCGTCCTTCCTCCCAGTGCTCACAGGGCTCTCCCCTCACCTCCCTCAAGTCTCCAGAAACAAGAGATCCCCTCGCATCCCCCTGTTCAACAGCCCCTAAGGCCTCATATTCCCTCTGTCTGTCCTGGTTTTCTTTTTTCACTGGACCACTTACCTGCATATATGATATATGATTTATCTACCCATTTCGCTACCTCCCTGAACTAGAATAAAGCGTCCCGAGAATGGGAATTGTGTCTATTTGGTCCTTATCCTCTTCCCCAGCATCCAGAACACTTCCTGGACCACAGAAGGCACTCAATAAAATCCTGTTAAACAGTGACCCCAGGAGAGGCCCTAAAGTGTGGACTGACGCTTCCAGTGCTTAGGTGGAGCCTGTCTACCAGCTGGCCTCGTGGGGTGGGGGTGTGGTTTCTCCTTCTTCCCCAGACCGGTGATTTTCCCCCTTGGGCCATGGATTTCTACGGGAAGGAATCCCTCAGCCCCAGCCTGACGGTGGTTGAGACCAGCAGCCCACACCTTTCTCTCCCAGCTCTCACCTGACCCACGAGGCAGACAGCTGGTGCTCACAGACCGTGCGTGGGCTCCTAAGCTCTGGCCTCCCTTGCAGATGTGATGGGCCGTGTGGCCAAGTCTGGTAAATGGACGTGTGAGCAGTAGGGTTGGGGCACCTCTGCTCTGAGGCTCTTAGCGGTCAAGGGGCCTCCCCCCATCTCTTTCTTCTCCCTGGACAGCTATCTGGGGGCCATGGTTAAGACGATGGTGCCACAAAAAGACACAGTCTCAGCACCTCCCCAGCCTCACAGAAGAGAGCCCCCCACGAAGAGCTGTCAGCCCAGATGAGGCATTTTGTGACCTTCGCTTTGTTGAGCCGTTGAAGTTTCAAGTTTGTCGTTGTCGTTGTTACTGCAGCATAGACCTTCCAGTCCTGACTCTTCTCTGTAAGGCCTCGCCCTCTTTCCTTCGCTGCACCCGGCATCCCTCCTGGTCCCTCTGGTTCAACCTCTGTCTGCTCTTAGGGTCGGAGAGAGAGAATTTCAGAGCTGCAGACTCTCGGCGGGGAATTCCAGGGGGTTTAACTGCCCATAAACACAGTCCTCTAGTCTGGCCCGTGGCATCCCTGCCTTCAGAGACACCTGGTGCCTCCAATTCCTGAGACTTTCCTGGGCATAATGTACAAGTCAGCTTGTTTCTTTTGGGCTCCACCCTGCACCCCAGCGCTGGGCACAGCAGAGGAAGGGAAACCCAAGCCAGTCACCAGGCAACAGACGACACGCTGCCCATCTTCCCAAAAGGCTGCTGGCCATTTCCTGTCCATTTCCTCCTTGTGAGTTTGAGTGCTTTAAAAAAATTATTCCTTTATTTTCATTGTACTGGTATTTCAGGAATACTGAGGAACAATAAATATTTATTGATTATTTATTCACTTTGAGTATTTACTGTAGTCATTGCTAATAATAACAAAACATATAGGTTTACATAGAGTTGGGGTTATTTTTCCCAAAAAGTTCAAAGTACATTTAGAATATCAGCTAAAAGAACGAAAGGAAAATGTTATTATTACCATTTTAAAACTAGATAGAGTGAAGCCCTGTGAGACCTTAGAAACTGTCCACCATCTAAGCTGGGACACAATCTAAGCTCTCACCTCAGGATCTTCTGATCTTCTGCTAGTGGATACTACCTTGAGTGCTGTAATTTGTATACCATTTCCTCACCTTTAGTAAAAAGTCCATCTGTATAACTCAAAGAACACTTGGCTGAGACCTGTCACTTAGTGTAATTTCGCCAGTACATTCAGGATCTTAACAAATCATTTCACCAATTTATGAATTCCAGGCATCACAGGCTTTGGTTCATAATTTCATATATGACTTTTAATATTAATATTAATATTATTTCACAAAACACAAAAATGTATAATAACATAATGGAGAGAGAGATCTGGGCATTGGACAATGCAGAGGTTCACCATTTTGTAGCTGGACATCCTGGTTTGAAAAGGAACAGGCCTGGGGGGATAAGCGCTTCTTTCATTTCTCACATCTCACTTCTGTACTCTCTAGAAAACATAATCATAAAGACTGCCTGATGCAGGTCTAAGATACTTGCCCTGGAGAGCAAGATACAAAGCCAAGTCTCCTGCTTCTCACCACTTAGTATTAGAACCCGGTGACGATGCTCTCCCCTGGGAGACGCTCACAGATAGACCTGCCTGTGTGGCCACGTGTCAATGGTGCTGTCACACAGACACCAGCAGGCTGGGTCCACAGGGCTCACAGCACAACCATCAACGCTTATCTGATGCTTCTTCTGGATTAAGCTCCTCACGGGGGACAAAACGACGGAGGAGGATAGAAAACGGCGTTGAAGGTCGGTAGGTCTTTGGCTGTGGGTGATAGAAACCCATCTCTGTCCTTGTCTTTCCTCCCTCCCCACGGCACAGCCCTCCTCACACACTGGGCAGCAGGCGAGCGGGCAGCACTGAGCTCTGCCCACGGGGAGGGGCTGACTGCGGGCCCCTGAGCAAGTCCAGGTGTCCAGGGAGCGGAATTCTTGCTGGGGCTGGGGGAAGGTGCCCAGGAAAGAGGTGCTGGGCCTAGGATCCCAATGTTCCCTACAGCCTGACCTCCACCCCTCAATATGGTCGCAAGGGGTCCTGGAGCCCAGGGCAGGCAGCAACAGCTCTGGCCGCTCGGACCATGCCCAGAGCCCCAGAGCATGTGCCGAATCCCATCAGCATGAGAGCCTTCTGGCGGGAGAGTCCAGGCAAGGAGACCAGAGCCCAGAGCTTCAGTAGCAAGGGCTAGGGGCCTGGAATGCGAAGAGAGATGGAAACAGCAAGGGGAGAGCCGGGCTGGCAATCCTGGAAGCAGGCTATTGCCAGGGCTCTGGAAGGAGCACGAGGAGTGGCGAGCAGGGTTCATGTAGCCACCAGGGCCCCGAATCAACCAACCCTGCCTGCGCCACAGCCCACTGTGTAGGGGGCAGGAGGAAGCCCAGGCCAGAACCGCCTTGTCCTGCTGAGGCTGCAGGTCAGCGGTAGGGAAGCTGCTGCCCTGGGTGCCCACGGAGGGGAAGCAAAAGAACACGAGTCTCTTCTGACGTGGGGACCAAGTTCATGTACTTGAACTTATTCGATTGACAAATAATGAGACAGTTCACAGGATGCTTCCCAGAGGCAGGTCCAGTCACTGTTACGTGTTACCTGGGAAACCGAATAGCCACATGTAAACAATGAGGGCCAAATCTTAGAAACAAAAGTTCCTGAAGTACAAAATTATATCAAACTGTTGTGACTTTCTGAAAAGGGTTCCAGCAAAGCGGTTAAAGGAAAGCATGATGCTTTCTTCCCCGGGAGATTGAATGTGTCTAATTTATAGTCACCCAGAAAACCACAAAGGTGCAGGGCCTTCATACTCTGGAGGCCCAGGTCAGAGCTGCTAAGGGAGGATTCCTACCCTGGGGGAGAGGCGGGCTCAGTACTGCTGCAGCACCCCCCCAGCCGGCCGCTCTCCCTCCGCTACAGGTGGGGGGATGTGGGGTGCCAGCCAGGTTGGGGGGCGGTGCATGGGCCCCCGGAAGGGAGGAGAGAGGGCAGCAGTGGCAAGGCCAGGACGTGAAGACCCTCAGACTGGATTTCATTCCAAAAGCAATGAAAGAGCAATAAAATCAAGACAGTACGTGGCTAGTGCACTCATTCTGGCTTCTTGGTGAACTTTTATTTCCAAGATTTGACCCTCATTGTTTACATGTGGCAACTAAGCCATGAAAGTTCTGCTGAAAAGGCCGGCCTCTGTCTGGTCTGAAATGTCAGATCCCTCGAAACGTTAAGGGGAGTCGCCTGAGGACAAAGGGGAGCGAGGTGCTGCTGGGATGGGACGTGGAGAGCAGCCTCCCCAAGGCGGGGGCGGGGGTGCTCTGCATCCCGCTCCCACCCGGTGTCCTCAGCAGGTGCTGACATCCCGGGGGGACAGCCTTAAGGGAGGGGCAGTCACACACATGAGGGGCTCCCTGCAGCCCACCCAGGGCCCCGGCCAACAGAGGGCTAGCTCCCGACCACAGCGCCTCCTGGTGGGAGAAACAGAGGCTGGTGCTGAGGTCCACCCGCAGGTGAACGTGCCAGAGCCAGGATTAATTTGAATTAAAAAAAAAAAAAAGGGTATATATATCTGAAGGAAATGAAACCACCACCTCAAAATGATATCTGCACCGCTGTGTTCACTGCAGCTTTATTTCCAATAGCCAAGACATGGAAATGACCTAAGAGTCCATTGATGGATGAATGGATAAAGAAAATGTTATATATATACAAGGGAATATTATTCAGGCATAAAAAGGAAGGAAATCCTGGCTTTTGAGACAACACAGATGGACACTGAGGGCATTATGCTAAGTGAAATAAGACAGAGAAAGACGAATACCGTATGATCTCACTTATACGTGGAATCTAGAAAACCTAACTCGTGGGTACAGAGAACAGACTGGTGGTTACCAGAGGCGGGGGGTAGGGCGTGAGCAAAAGGGTGAAGGTGGTCAAAAGGAACAAACGTCCAGTTAGAAGATGAAGAATAAGTCCTGGGAGTGTGATATACAGCATGTGACGATAGTAAACATTACTGTATTTATTGTATATTTGAAACTTGCTTAGAGAGTAAATCTTAAAAGTTCTCATCACACACACAAAAAACTTTGAGGTGACGGATGCTGACTAAACGTATTGTGGTGATCATTTTGCAATATGTATGTACATCAAATCACTGTGTTATATACACCTAAAATGAATATGTTATGTCAATTATATCACAATAAAACTGGGGAAAACTTTTTAAAATTAAGAACTGCATTGTTTGTTTTAGATGATTGTCATGGTGAAAATCTGTACTCAAAGCAAAAGGTTTTCTTTCTTTTAAATTGGAGTATAATTGCTTTACAATGTTGTGTTAGTTTCTGCTGTACAATGAAGTGAATCAGCTATATGTATACGTATATCCTCTCTCCCTTGGACCTCCCTCCCCCCATCCCACCCATCTAAGTCATCACAGAGCACTGAGCTGAGCTCCCTGCCCTATACAGCAAGTTCCCACTAGCCATCTGTTTTACACATGGTAGTGTATTTATGTCAGTCCTAATCTTCCAATTCGTCCCACCCTCCCCTTCCTGCCCTGTGTACACGTGTCTGTTCTCCAGGTCTATGTCTCTATTCCTGCCCTGCAAATAGGTTCATCTGTACCATTTTTCTAGATTCCACATATATGCATTAATATACAATATTTATTTTTCTCTTTCTGGATTACTTCACACTGTATGACAGACTCTAGGTCCATCCACGTCTTTACAAATGACCCAATTTCGTTCATTTTTATGGCTGAGTAATATTCCACTGTATATATGTACCACATCTTCTTTATCTATTCATCTGTTGATGGACATTTTGACTGTTTCCATGTCCTGGCTATTGTAAATAGTGCTGCAATGAACATTGCAATGAACATTTTCTCTAAATGATATCCTGATTCATATTCTCCAATTTCCTCAACTCGATTACCATGCTAAGAAAGCAGTACTTTCTTAAAAGTAATTTATATGTAAAACATAAAATTTCCCTCCTCTCTGTCCTCTGTGCAGTGAGCCCTGCCCCCACCCATTCTCACTTTGTACATTGTTTATGGTGACTCACAATTTTTTTCTACAGAGGGTAGTTCATTTTCCTTTTTTATTATTTCTAATTTTATTAACTTCTTTTAAAACCTATGTTCATTTAGATATGTTTTCTTAATTTAAGAATGCCCAGAATTCATCTGAAAAAACTCTCAAGACTTTAGAGCTTAAAGTCAAAATCCATTTTGGTTGGAATCATCCCTGAAAAACCTGAAGCATTTCCATGCATCAACTGGAAAAACAAACAGTAACTTGTTCAGAACACATAATACAAATCTACAAAACTGAAATAGCTGCAAATATGAACTAAATGAGGGACAATAATAACGTTAAAAATGGATTCCTTCTGCCTCCTTTTTAGTGGCTACCCCAGGGGCTGAGAAGGAAAGAGCAGGTACCAAGGGCCCCTATCCTAAGGGGTGGGCAAGATGACACTAGGAAGGTTCGGGAATGTCTCAGAGGTTTAGGGTGAAGTGGGGGCAAGATGGCTCTAAGTAGAAGCAATCTCTCACCCCCAGCCCTGAGCCTGCACAGATTGGTCTGCTCCTTCCCAGGAGAACCCAGAGTCAGGTCAGCTGGGGTCATGAGCTCAGCTCTGACCCAAATTCAGGATCCTCAGCAGACAACTGTGCATCATAAGGAACCATTCTTCATGTGATGCCAGTCTTTTATAACTATGGCATTTGGAAATAAATGTTGTGCAATTGGCTTGGAGAATAAATGATATGTAAAGTAAACAAATAAACATACAAATAGGGAATGTTCCAAGACAGGATGTTCCAGAATTGACAAGGCATACAAATTGCTCAAAGATTCCAAAACCTTTCTTCTTTCTTGTGGGCAACACCCCTATTTGCACCAACTACCTTTTCCCATTTTCCGTGAAAGGCGCTGAAATGCTTGGCAGGAAAAAAATGGGATGTAATTATTTTTGGCAGGATAGGGTTATAAATATGCCCATTCTGAAGCTATTGTGAGAGCTCTTCATTAACTTCTCATTCATTTGAAAATGTAATATGAAGTAGTCTGGTTGTTCATGGGCTTAATTAAACTTTATCAACTTCCCGTAGAACATATTCCTACTTGCCTTCAGTGTAAGTGAACTGTGTATGTCTGTTAAAGCACTAGAACTTGCCGTTCCCTGAGCCAGCATCACCCTACTTTAAAAAGTCTGTGAATGGGGACTTTGTATCTCAAATTCTAATGAAAAGATGGATGAAAAGCTCATAATGAAAAATTTAATCATTTTTTTGTCTTGGTAATCAAATGCATTTCTTGGTAATAAAATGACTTCTCAATTAAAAAAAAATTGTTTTTGTCTTTTCACTTTTCTTATTGAAAAAGAAGCCTCCAGCAAACCCTGAATTATACCAGATACTTACAGTGTGAAGATGAAGAGAGAAAACAGGCCACAAACTGAGCAAACATCAAAAATGAAGCAGCACAGGGAAAACACATATAGGTTTACAGCTTAAACACACAAAGTTAAACAAAGATCCCAGGGTTTCAAAAATCGTCCTCCCATGGGGATCCCCAAAGCTCTGGGGTTCAACTGACGATCACGCTGCCATTGAGTCCAGGGCAACACATGGGGCCGCATGCTCAGACATAAAACTTAATATACAGTTTTTAACACTTTGCCCATTTGCTAATAAGAATTTCTCTGTCAATCTGTTATACTGTAAATTAAAGTAAAATTACAGGAAAGCAGGGAAACAAAGTGCTCTGATTATCTGAAATTTTTGTTGCTGAAAATCTTAGAGATATAAGTAAAAGTTTTTCTGGCTTAGCAAACAGAAAATACTGAACACCGTCTAATCTTTATTTTATGAATCAAGACCTTTCCGTGCTTCGAGGAAGTCCCTAAAGATTGCTTCCATGCTTTTCTTGAATTTTGCTAAATAAAATTGCCTTTATTTAAAATTTTTATAGCAATTGTTTATTCTTTTAGAGGCAAGTACTGCAAAGAAAAATTCCTTTAAGTAGCCCATAATCTTACCATTAAAAAAAGAACCTTCTGAGGTTTTAAAAGAAAAATATGAGTAGCATGGTCAGAAAATTCAAACTGCAGAAAAATACTAAATGAAAAGGTAAGGTCTCCTATATTAACTGTATTCCAATCCCTCTCCCTAAAGCTTCCATTATGAACAGTATCTTTTGACTCTTTCCAGAAAACACTGACGATTGTGTGTCTACACATATTCATCTATACAGAAGTTATGTTTAAATGGACAGAAAAGGGACATACTGTATTCTGCCTTGCACCTTGCTTCTTTCTCATAATAAATGTTGGTAATTGTTCACACTAACACATGGAGTTTTAACTCATCTTCCTAACAGCAGCAGCACAATATTCCAGCTCAGCTCTTTCACCTGGTGATTCCCCACCATTGTGATGCCACACCTCATATCCACTCATCCATCCATCCATTCATCCATCCATCCGCCTGTCCACCCGTCCATCCATCCATCCGTCTGTCCATCCATCCATCCATCCACAGATACTTCGGTCAACGGAGTGCTTTATGATATGCCAGATTGTAGTTTAGGCTTAGGGGATACAGCAGTGAATAAAACAGACAAAATATACTTGCCATCATGAAGCTTACATTCTCAGGAGGGAAGACAGCAAAGAATAAAAGTGTAGTGAAGTAAGTTAATTATATAGTATATCAGAGGTTGATAAATAAAGTTGGCAAAGTGTCTAGAGAGTGTCAGAGAGCACCTGGAGGGGATTACCGTTTGACACAGGGAGGCCAGGGAAAGCCCCGCTGAGAAGGCCACCTGAGACAGGGGGTGTCCGAGCCCAGTGGCCATCTGGTGAAGAGGGTCCAGGCACAAGGAAAAGCAGGTAGGAAGCTGGGAGGCAGGAGCCTGCCTAGTGTGTTGAAGGAACAACACAAAAGCCAGTGTGGCTGCAGCAGAAGTGACCCGGGAGGCAAGTGGTAAGAGGTGAAGTAGCAGGTCACTCCGGGCATGGAGCCTTCCCAGTAGAGACCCCAGATGTCGTGGAGCAGAAACAAGCCCTCCGCTTCATGCCCTTAGAATTCCTGACCCACAGAACCCAGGAGCAGAGGAAAGTGGTTTTCCCGCTAAAGTTGGAAGAGTTTGTTGTGTTCCAGTAAGTAGAAGCCAAAACACCTGTACAGAGGGTGCTAAGGATTTTTATCACAAATACTTGTTGAACTTCATCACAGAATTTCCTTCATCTGTTAAGAAATCATAAAACATTTCTTCAATCTGTGATGGGTGTAAACCTCACTTGCAATCCTGGATCCAACCTCACGTGGTCATGATGTGTTATCCTTTTTATGTACCTCTAGGAGTTTATCTCCATAAACATTCCTTTTCCTTTTATTATTTTTCACTTCATTTTAAAGTCATGTTGTTAAATTCTTTTAAGGATTTTTGCATCTGTATTCATGAGAGAGATGGTCCTATAATTTTTCCTTTATCATAAGGTCCTTGTCAGGACTGGTACTAAGGTCATGCTGTCTTCATAAATGCAGTGGGGGAATAATCCCTCTTTTTCTGTTCTCTGTACAGCTGGTACAATTTCCTCCTTAAGTGCTCAGTAGAATTCACTGGTGAAGTCATCTGGGCCGGAGGTTTTCCTTCAGGGAAGGTATTTAATTATGGATTCAATTTCTTTAATAGTCACAGTTTATTCAAATTTTGTATTTCTTCTCATGTCAGTTTTGGTAGGTTGCATTTTTCTAAGCATTCCTCATTTTATTGAAAATTTCAAATGTATTGTTACAAATTTGTTGACAGTATCCTCTCACATTTCTAATGTCTATCGGATCTTAAGTGAGATCTCCTTTTCATTCCTATTATTTATTTACGCCTTTGGTTTGCTTTCTTCTTCACTTTTACATGGATTTACCAATTTTATGAGTTAGCAACAAATCCTCTTTTTCCTTTATTCATTCTTTTAATTGTATGTTGAAGTTTTACTTCATGACTTTTTGTTCTTATCTCTATTATTTCTTCCTTCTCTTTTCCAGAGACTTAATTTGCAGTTACTTTTATAACTTAGTGCAATGAAGACTTAGGTCATTAATTTGTAGCTTTGCTTCTTCTCTAATATATGCCTTCAAGGCTATAAATTCCCTTGAAACACAACATTACTTGAATCTCATCAGTTGTGATATGATCATTCAGCTATATATATATACATATATATATACATATATATGGTGGGTTTTTTTTTTTCTGCACTGCACGGTTTCTGGGATCTTAGTTCCCTGACCAGGGATCAAACCCGTGCACCCTGCATTGGAAGCATGGAGTCCTAACCACTGGACCGCCAGGGAATTCCCCAAAATAGTTTCTAATATTGATTGTAATTTCTTCTTTGATCCATAGGCTATTTAGAAGTATAGTACTTAATTTCCAAACATAGACAGCTTTTCTGGTTATATTTTTGTCATATAGTTCTAGCTCAGTTACATTGTTTTCAGAGGCCACACACTTGCTCTCTGTTTCAAACCTTTGACATTGGTTGAAGCTTGCTTTATTACCCTGTGTATGGTTGACTTTTATAAATGTTCCAAATGTGAGAAACCATGTGCATTCTGCTGTTGCATTCTTTTATTGTTTCATCACTAAATGTGAATCCTAAGACACTACAGTTTAGTCTTGTTCGTATCCTTTTGTCTCCTTTAATCTCATCCGTCCTTTCTCCTTATAGCTTATCTGTTGAAGAACAGTAGGGCACATTTTACCTGTAGTCCCTTGTATGGATTCACTGATTATCTACTTTTGGTTCAGTTCAAAATGTTTGTTTCTCCTATGTATTTCTTGTAAATAAGCAATAGGATTTAGAGGCTGGATCAGACTCAAGTTGCCTTTGGTAAAATGACAGGTTATACTGTGTTCGTTCATAGGAAGGCACGTCAAGTCTAGTTGTCAATGCCTAGATTCATTAATACATTGGAAGTTGCAAAGTGATGTTCTAATTCTATTATTTCTTCCTCATTTATAGTCTGAATTCTTTCATATACAGATGATACTACTTATCTACTATGCTTGATTTTTCCCCTTTATTTACCAGTCTTCAAGAGAATAAACTGGTTCTCTCATATCCTCTGGGAGTAGCAATTCGCTTTTTAAAGACCATTGTGAATTCATAGATCAAAATACATGTAATGCGTTTCACTCCTCTGCGATTTTATCATTCTTTTTGATGTACACATTGTCCCAATTTTGGCCAGTGAAAGCTTACCGTCAGCCTTTTGTCAATTTCTCTTTGGTCATTTTGGTTTTCTAAAATTTGTTCTCTAGTGAATTTATCTAGTAAGTTTTAATTCTATGTTGGAAATTGTCACTGTGATGCTACTGAGAGTCTGATTTTCATAGCTTCCTTCAGAAAGTGTTGAATTTTGTTCTGGTGGGCAGTTGATTTATTGGTGGATCAGCTCAACCCTTTTAAGCTTGTTTTTTAAGATTTATTGTGTTAGGCAGCACTGAAAGGACACATCAGCCCAAAGGGCCAGAAGTATCCAATCTAGATGAAGACAGAGTTTTGAGGCCACCAACTATAGCCACACAGTGCAGGGACCTGGCCTTCCTTAGTCCCTCCCGCCCACAACCTTGGGATGACTGGAGCACAAACTGTCCCATCACCTCCATGGGCCCTGGGCCCTCAGTGAGCAGCACTGGCTCAGAGCATCCTGATGGTACAGAGTGCTGGGGGTCAATGCCTGCGGGGACCATGGTACCACCAGAACCAGCTTCTTTGGGGGCACCCTCCAAGGATCCTGACCTATGGGCATCCACCAAGCTGCCCAAAGACACCTGTAACCCATGTGTGGGACAGCAGTGTTCCACAGCACGCCAGCCGGGAAGCTCTGATTTGACCAACTCTCTACTGATGGATGCTTTGTTGTCTTAAGCCACTCAGTTTGTGGTACTTTGTTATAGCAGCCCTACGAAACTAATACATATCCCAGTCCAGTTGTTATTTTAATTGGGATTAATTAAGTTTATATATTATTTTAGTGAAAACTGACATGTTCATAATAAAGAGTATTTATGTCTATTATTTCATCTTTTAAAAATTATTTTTGGGGACTTCCCTGGTGGTCCAGTGGCTAAGACTCTGCGCTCCAATGCAGGGGGCCTGGGTTTGATCCCTGGTCAGGGAACTAGATCCCACATGCCACTACTAAGAGTTCGCATGCCGCAACTAAGAACCAGTGCAGCCAAGTAAATAAATAAATATTTTTTAAAAATCATGTTTTATGATTTTCTGTAGAGTTTCAGACTTTTATTTTCCTATAGGTTCATAATATTTCTTGTTAATCTTAGGACAAGGTATTTTTACAGTTTTTGTAACTATTTTTAAAATTAACTTTAAAAAATAACTATTGGGGCTTCCCTGGTGGTGCAGTGGTTGAGAATCTGCTTGCCAATGCAGGGGACACGGGTTCAAGCCCTGGTCTGGGAAGATCCCACATGCCGCGGAGCAACTAAGCCCGTGTGCCACAACTACTGAGCCTGCGCATCTGGAGCCTGTGCTCCGCAACAAGAGAGGCCGCGATAGTGAGAGGCCCGTGCATCATGATGAAGAGTGGCCCCCGCTTGCTGCAATTAGAGAAAGCCCTCGCACAGAAACGAAGACCCAACACAGCCATAAATAAATAAATAAATAAATAAATAAATAAATAAATAAATAAAAGTGAAATTCTTTAAAAAAAATTAAAAAAAAAACTATTGTAATTTTTTTTCCAATGTATGTTCTAAGGATTTTGTTTTTTTAATTAATTATCTTCCTGCTTTCTACAGAATTCTCACATTTGTCATCCTGTAGAAATTGTACAAAACCTTTCTGTTTTCTCAACCCCATATCCGAACATTTAGGAAGTTCTGCAAATCACCCTAAATCCAATCATTTCTCATCATCCTCACTGCTCCCGCGACCTGGTTCAAGCCACCATCATCTGTTATCTAGATTACTGTTTGTATTAATCGGGGTTCTCTGATAGGATACATACACATACATAATATATACATTATTATTATGTATACATACATAATATATGTAGAAAGATTGCTTTAAAGAATATATATATAGAGATTGCTCACATGAATATGGAGGCTTGGCAAGCCCAAAATCTGATGAACAGGCCAGCAGGCTGGAAACCCAGGGAAGAGTTGCAGTTCGTGTCCAAAGGCAGTGGGCTGGCAGAATTCTTTCCTGCTCGGTTGGGAGGGGGCAGTCAGTCTTTGTTCTGTTAAGGCCTTCAACTGATTGGATGAGACCCACCCACATTATGGAGGGAATTTGCTTTACTCAAAGCCACCAATTTAAATGTTAATTTCATCCAAAAAACACCTTCACAGAAACATCCGGAAAATGTTTGATCAAATATCTGAGTACCATGGCCTAGCCAGGTTGACACATACATTACCATCCCACTGTTACAGCCTCCTTCCAAGTCTCCCTGTTTCCATACCTCCCTAGAGCCCTGTCTCCACTCAGCAGGCAGAGTGATCTTTTAAGAAGCTGGACCACATCACTATCTGCTTAACCTTCTGACAGCTCCTGTTTCACACAAAGCCCAAGTCGTGACAATCATGTAGAACGACCTACGTTCTCCTCTCTGCTCCTTCCCTCTGTGACCTCATCGTCTGCTCGGCCCCCTTGCTCATGTCCCTCTCGTCACATTGGCCTCCTGGTTGCTCTCAGAACCCATCACTCCCACTCAGGGCCGGGGAACCGACTGTTCCTTCTGCCCGAAACATCCACGTGGCTAAGACGCTCTCAGTCGGCCCAAGCGTCACCTGCTCAATGAGTCCTGCGGTCACCTCCTTATTTAAAACAGCAGGGACTTCCCTGGCAGTCCAGCGCTTCCAATGCAGGGGACATGGGTTCAATCCCTGGTTGGGAAACAAAGATCCCACATGCTGCACAGCTAAAAAAAACAAAACAAAACAAAACAGCAACCTACCCCTCATCACTCTCTCGGTCCTCTGTTCTATGTTCTACCTGTTCCCCTTTCCTCCGCATGTATCACCTTCTGATCTACAATATTAACCATTTAACTTTATAACTATATGCCTTCATGAGTATGTCAGCTCTCTCTCTCTGATTTGCTCACATGCTCAGGACAGTGCTTATTTAGCAGTTAGGAGGCACTCAATAAACATTGGTTGAGGGCTTCCCTGGTGGCGCAGTGGTTAAGAATCCACCTGCCAATGCAGGGGACATGGGTTCCAGCCCTGGTCTGGGAAGATCCCAGATGCCACAGAGCAACTAAGCCCGTGCACCACAACTACTGAGCCTGTGCTCTAGAGCCCGCGAGCCACAACTACTGAGCCTACGTGCCACAACTACTGAAGCCCGTGCGTCTAGAGCCTGTGCTCCGCAACAAAGAGAAGACACCTCAATGAGAAGCCCGTGCACCGCAACAAAGAGTAGCCCCCGCTCACCGCAAATAGAGAAAGCCCGCGTGCAGCAACGAAGACCCAACACAGCCAAAAATAAATAAAATTAATTAATTTTAAAAAATTAAAAAATAAAAAAATAAACACTGGTTGAATAAATGAATGACATAAAATGCAAAGGCAAATTTTCTATTAAAATTCCCTGCTGGAGTTTTTGGTTCCAGTTAAGATGGGCTGAGCACACTCCACCCTATCTCTCCAACTCATTGCAACTCAAAAGCTGGACAGAATTCATGAAGCAATCATGTCAGGGCTCTGAAAAGTTAATAAGAGCAGGCAGACCGGGTAGGGAAACTGAAACTCATAGAACAACCATATGGTGATAAATTCTGTTTTTTGCTTGTTTGTTTTTAGCTTTGTTTTCCCCTCTAATATGTCCTAGCTTAGATACCCATATCTCCCAAAACTATGAACACATACAGACATCAGAGTTCCAAGAAGAAAGTCACTCTATCCGTTCAGAGTACTTTGGAGTCAGGGAGGGGCTGTGAGACAAAGTTTTTGGATTCTCCGGCCCCCGCTCAGGAGAGCCCCATAAGGAAGCTGCCAGTACAGGAACGGATGCTGGGCAGCGGGCTGGGGGTGGCAACACTGGCGGCCCCCACGAGAATATGTATCTATTCTTTTTCAGATTCTTTTCCCATATAGGTCATTCCAGAGTATTGAATAGAGTTCCCTGTGCTGTACAGTAAGCACATCCTTGTTGTTTATCTAATTTATATATAGTAGTGTGTATATGTTAATCCCACCCTCCTAATTTATCCCTCCCTTGACCTTTCCCCTTTGGTAACCATAGGTTTGTTTTCTATGTCTGTAAGTCTATTTATGTTTTGTAAATAAGTTCGTGTGTCATATTTTAGATTCCACATATAAGCGATATCACATTATATTTGTCTTTCTCTGTCTGACTTACTTCATTTAGTGTGATAATCTCTAGGTCCATCCATGCTGCTGCAAATGGCATTATTTCATTCTTTTTTATGGCTGAGTAGTATTCCATTGTATATATGTACCACATCTTCTTTATCCATTCATCTCGCTTCCATGTCTTGGTTATTATAAATAGTGCTGCAGTGAACATTGGGGTGCGTGTATCTTTTCACATTAGTTTTCTCCAGAGAAAACTAATGCCCAGGCACACAGCTTGATTTTAAGTGTTACTCTAAAGCTACAGCAATCAATACAGTGTGGTATTGGTGAAGGGTAGACACAGATCAATAGAATAGAGCCCAGAAATACTTTCACACAAATATGGCCAATTGTACTTTGACAACAGTGCAATGGCAATTCAGCAGAGAAGGACAGTCTTTTCAAAAAACAGTGCTGGAAAAATTGGACATCTGTATGCCAAAGATATAAACCTCCAGGTACACCTCACATCATTTACAAAATCTAACTCAAAATGGAGCATGGACTTGAATGTAATAGTTAAACTAAAAAACTCTTAGAAGAAAACATAGGAGGAAATCTTCACAACCTTGGGTTAGATACAACACCAAAAGCATGATTCTTAAAAGAAAAAAGGATTGACAAATTGAAAAAGAAATCATTGATGAGTGAACCTGTGCTCTGAGGAAGACACTTAAGAAAATGAAAAGAGAAGCCACAGATTTGGAAGAAATACTTTCAAATCACAACCTGACAAATGACTGGTATCTGGAATGTGTAAAGACTCTCAAAAGCAACACAGTATAAAAATGGGGAAAAGAGTTGACAGATATTTCAATGTAAAAAGATACACAGATGGCAAATAAGCACGTGAAAAGATGCTGAGCTTCACTGGTCAGTAGGGAAATGCAAATTAAAACCGCAATAACATTCTACGACATATTATTATCATCATCATTATTATTTTTATTGGGTTATAGTTGTTTTACAATGTTTTGTTAGTTTCTACTGTACGGCGAAGTGAAGTAGAGTTCCCTGTGCTATACAACAGGTTCTCATTAGTTATCTATTTTATATATATTATTTAGTGTACATATGTCAATCCCAATCTCCCAATTGATCCCACCCCCCCCTTTTCCCCCTTGGTGTCCATACGTTTGTTCTCTATGTCTGTGTCTCTATTTCTCCCTTGCAAACAGGTTCATCTGTACCATTTTTCTACATTCCACATACATGCATCAATATACGATATTTGTTTTTCTCTTTCTGACTTACTTCACTTTGTATGACAGACTCTAGGTCCATCCATATCTCTATGAATGACCCAATTTCATTCCTTTTTATGACTGAGTAATATTCCATTGTATATATGTACCACATCTTCTTTATCCATTCATCTGTCGATGGGCATTTGGGTTGCTTCCATGACCTGGCTATTGTAAATAGTGCTACAGTGAGCATTGGGGTGCATGTTTCTTTTTGAATTATGGTTTTGAAATATGGTATATGCCCAGGAGTGGGATTGCTGGGTCATATGGTAATTCCATTTTTAGTTTTTTAATGAACCTCCCTACTGTTCTCCACAGTGGATGTATCAATTTACATTCCCACCAACAACGCAAGAGGGTTCCCTTTTCTCCACACCCTCTCCAGCACTTATTGTCTGTAGATTTTTTGATGATGGCCATTCTGACTGGTGTGAGGTGATACCTCATTGTAGTTTTTTTTTGTTCATCAATGTATTGAGTATAACTGGAGATGACAAGAGAAAACACAATTCTGTCTAAGAAAAATGGGGCTATAATTCAATGGGTTTAGTTGTTAATCACTGTAGTTTTGATTTGCATTTCTCTGATAATTAGTGATGTTAAGCATCTTTTCATGTGCCTCTTGGCCATCTGTACGTCTTCTTTGGAGAAATGTCTATTTAGGCCTTCTGTCCATTTTTTGATTGGGTTGTTTGTTTTTTTGATATTGAGCTGCATGAGCTGTTTGCATATTTTGGAGATTAATCCTTTGTCCATTGATTCATTTGCAATTATTTTCCCCCATTCTGAGGGTTGTCTTTTCGTCTTATTTATGGTTTCCTTTGCTGTGCAGAGCTTTTAAGTTTCATTAGGTACCATTTGTTTACTTTTGTTTTTATTTCCATTACTCTAGAAGGTGGATCAAAAAAGATCTTGCTGTGATTTACATCAAGGAGTGTTTTTCCTATGTTTTCCTCTAAGAGTTTTATAGTGTCCGGTCTTACATTTAGGTCTTTAATCCATTTTTAGTTTATTTTTGTGTATGGTGTTAGGGAGTGTTCTAATTTCATTCTTTTACATGAAGCTGTCCAATTTTCCCAGCACCATTTAATGATGAGACTCTCTTTTCTCCATTGTATATTCTTGTCTCCTTTGTCATAGATTAGTTGACCATAGGTGCGTGGGTTTATCTCTGGGCTTTCTATCCTGTTCCATTGATCTATATTTCTGTTTTTGTGCCAGTACCATACTGTCTTGACTACTGTAGCTTTGTAGTATAGTCTGAAGTCAGGGAGCCTGATTCCTCCACCTCCATTTTTTTTCTCAAGATCACTTTGGCTATTTGGGGTCTTTTGTGTCTCCATACAAATTTACACATCTGACATATTAGGACAGCAAAACAAACAAAACTGAGCTAAACTAAGCAAGTGCTGGGGAGGATACAGAACAACTGCTAGTGGGATGTACATGTCACTCAGATAAACAGTTTGGCAACATCTTACAAAGCTAAAGTTACATTTACATCTGACCCAGCAACCCTACTCCAAGGTATTTCACTGAAAAAAATAAAAATTTACATCCATACAAAAACATACACACAAGTGTCTATAGGAGCTTTATTCATAATCACCAAAAGTGGAAATAAAGCAGTATTTTAATGGGTTAAGAGATAAAGCAGCTGTGTTACATCCATACAAATGAATAGCGCCCAGCAATAAAAAGGAACACAATTACTTATGGGTACAACAGCGTGGCTGAGTCAAATGCATCATGCTAAATTCATGAAGCCAATCTCAAGAGAGTACATTTTGCATGAGTCCATGTAGATGACCTTCTGGAAGGGGAAAAACTACAAGAATGGAGAACAGATTATTTGTTTCCAAGGCTTAGCAGTGGGGTCAAAGACTTGACCATTGGTTTGGCAACGTGATGGTCACGGGGCCCAGGAACAATTGTCAGCACTGCCAGGCAGTGTGGCGGGTACACTGTGGGCTGCTGTCACAACTGGGGCCAGTGATCCTTTGGGATGGGAAGTGGTACCCAGCCTGGGGCAAGTGGGGTGGGTACAGGCCAATCGTGGGAGGCCCAGTGCTCAGGGAGCCTAAGCATTCAGTGAATGGAGTAAACTGGAGTTGGGGTGACCTGGAAAATCTCCAGGACTACAGCAATCCTTGGTGATGGAAGCTGGGGACAGAGCACGTGGCACTTCCCAAATACAGGGCCTTAGGGCATGAGTTTGCTCACTTGAATATTAAAGGAAATGGTGATCCTGTATGGCTGGAAGACTTAAGACACCAAGATAGTCACATTTACCGAGAAGAAAGAGGTATCTTATTTCAAGGGAAAAACTAAATATAACCAGTGTAGAAGACCATGTGACAATGTTTTCTTAATTAACTTTCAGAATTCAGCACATTTCGAAAAAGACAGACTTTTCTTTCTGATCACACTGAGCCAATTTTTAATACTTGTCTAATATTTTTTTCCCAAGAGGAAGTTATATCAAAGGACCTGAGACCGACAGAAAAGAAACTGGCAAATATTCTTTTTTATTTTTAAGTTCATTTGCCAAGAACCCAGCTGTTTAAAGCAGTAGTTCTCTCTAGCTTTCTGTAACTAAATGAGAACGTTAAATTTCAAATGTATCTCTCTCCTAAAGCCATACAGGGTACCCTATCCTTTCTTTTATACAAAAAATATAGGATGATTAGTTGCTCAGATAGAATGAAAATTTGAACAGCCACCTTGTAAAAATTAATTATATATTGTTTTTAGCTAACATATAAAATACTCAAAGTCAAATAAAATAAAAGTCAAGGGCAAGCCAGAAGGGAGTGGCAGGATATACTTAAAGTGATGAAGGAGAAAAACCTACAACCAAGATTACTCTACCCAGCAAGGACATCATTCAGATTTGATGGAGAAATTAAAACCTTTACAGACAAGCAAAAGCTGAGAGAGTTCAGCACAACCAGCTTTACAACAAATGCTAAAGGAACTTCTCTAGGCAAGAAACACAAGAGAAGGAAAACACCTACAATAACAAACCCAAAACATTTAAGAAAACGGGAATAGGAACATACATATCGATAATTACCTTAAATGTAAATGGATTAAATGCTCCCACCAAAAGACACAGACTGGCTGAATGGATACAAAAACAAGACCCGTACATATGCTGTCTACAAGAGACCCACTTCAGACCTAGGGACACATACAGACTGAAAGTGAGGGGATGGAAAAAGATATTCCATGCAAATGGAAATCAAAAGAAAGCTGGAGTAGCAATTCTCATATCAGACAAAATAGACTTTAAAATAAAGACTATTACAAGAGACAAAGAAGGACACTATATAATGATCAAGGGATCGATCCAAGAAGAAGGTATAACAATTGTAAATATTTATGCACCCAACATAGGAGCACCTCAATACATAAGGTAAATACTAACAGCCATAAAAGGGGAAATCGACAGTAACACAATCATAGTAGGGGACTTTAACACCCCACTTTCACCAATGGACAGATCATCCAAAATGAAAATAAATAAGGAAACACAAGCTTTAAATGATACATTAAACAAGATGGACTTAATTGATATTTATAGGACATTCCACCCAAAAACAACAGAATACACATTTTTCTCAAGTGCTCATGGAACATTCTCCAGGATAGATCATATCTTGGGTCACAAATCAAGCCTTGGTAAATTTAAGAAAATTGAAATTGTATCAAGTATCTTTTCTGACCACAATGCTATGAGACTAGATATCAATTACAGGAAAAGATCTGTAAAAAATACAAAGACATGGAGGCCACACAATACACTACTTAATAACGAAGTGATCACTGAAGAAATCAAAGGGGAAATCAAAAAATACCTAGAAACAAATGACAATGGAGACACGACAACCCAAAACCTATGGGATGCAGCAAAAGCAGTTCTAAGAGGGAAGTTTATAGCAATACAAGCCTACATCAAGAAACAGGAAACATCTCAAATAAACAACCTAACCTTGCACCTAAAGCAATTAGAGAAAGAAGAACAAAAAACCCCCAAAGCTAGCAGAAGGAAAGAAATCATGAAGATCAGATCAGAAATAAATGAAAAAGAAATGAAGGAGACAATAGCAAAGATCAATAAAACTAAAAGCTGGTTCTTTGAGAAGATAAACAAAATTGATAAACCATTAGCCAGACTCATCAAGAGAAAAAGGGAGAAGACTCAAATCAATAGAATTAGAAATGAAAAAGGAGAAGTAACCACTGACACTGCAGAAATACAAACGATCATGAGAGATTACTACAAGCAACTCTATGCCAATAAAATGGACAACCTGGAAGAAATGGACAAATCCTTAGAAATGCACAACCTGCCGAGACTGAACCAGGAAGAAATAGAAAATATGAACAGACCAATCACAAGCACTGAAATTGAAACTGTGATTAAAAATCTTCCAACAAACAAAAGCCCAGGACCAGATGGCTTCACAGGCGAATTCTATCAAACATTTAGAGAAGAGCTAACACCTATCTTTCTCAAACTCTTCCAAAATATTGCAGAGGGAGGAACACTCCCCATCTCATTCTACGAGGCCACCATCACCCTGATACCAAAACCAGACAAAGATGTCACAAAGAAAGAAAACTACAGGCCAATATCACTGATGAACATAGATGCAAAAATCCTCAACAAAATACTAGCAAACAGAATCCAACAGCACATTAAAAGGATCATACACCATGATCAAGTGGGGTTTATTCCAGGAATGCAAGGATTCTTCAATATACGCAAATCAATCAACGTGATACATCATATTCACAAATTGAAGGAGGAAAACCATATGATCATCTCAATAGATGCAGAGAAAGCTTTCGACAAAATTCAACACCCATTTATGATAAAAGCCCTGCAGAAAGTAGGCATAGAGGGAACTTTCCTCAACATAATAAAGGCCATATATGACAAACCCACAGCCAACATTGTCCTCAATGGTGAAAAACTGAAACCATTTCCACTAAGATCAGGAACAAGATAAGGTTGCCCACTCTCACCACTATTATTCAACATAGTTTTGGAAGTGTTAGCCACAGCAATCAGAGAAGAAAAAGAAATAAAAGGAATCCAAATTGGAAAAGAAGAAGTAAAGCTGTCACTGTTTGCAGATGACATGATACTATACGTAGAGAATCCAAAAGATGCTACCAGAAAACTACTAGAGCTAATCAATGAATTTGGTAAAGTAGCAGGATACAAAATTAATGCAGAGAAGTCTCTTGCATTCCTATACACTAATGATGAAAAATCTGAAAGTGAAATTAAGAAAACACTCCCGTTTGCCATTGCAACAAAAAGAATAAAATATCTAGGAATAAATCTACCTAAGGAGACAAAAGACCTGTATGCAGAAAATTATAAGACACTGATGAAAGAAATTAAAGATGATACAAATAGATGGAGAGATATACCATGTTCTTGGATTGGAAGAATCAACATTGTGAAAATGACTATACTACCCAAAGCAATCTACAGATGCAATGCAATCCCTATCAAACTACCAGTGGCATTTTTCACAGAACTAGAACAAAAAATTTCACAATTTGTATGGAAACAGAGAAGACCCCGAATAGCCAAAGCAATCCTGAGAATGAAAAATGGAGCTGGAGGAATCAGGCTCCCTGACTTCAGACTTTATTACAAAGCTACAGTAATCAAGACAGTTTGGTACTGGCACAAAAACAGAAACATAGATCAATGAAACAGGATAGAAAGCCCAGAGATAAACCCACGCACCTATGGTCACCTTATCTTTGATAAAGGAGGCAAGCACATACAGTGGAGAAAAGACAACCTCTTCAATAAGTGGTGCTGGGAAAACTGGACAGCTACATGTAAAAGTATGAAATTAGAACACTCCCTAACACCATACACAAAAATAAACTCAAAATGGATTAAAGACCTAAATGTAAGGCCAGACACTATCAAACTCTTAGAGAAAAACACAGGCAGAACACTCTATGACATAAATCACAGCAAGATCCTTTTTGACCCAACTCCTAGAGAAATGGAAATAAAAACACAAATAAACAAATGGGACTCAATGAAACTTAAAAGCTTTTGCACAGCAAAGGAAACCATAAACAAGACCAAAAGACAACCCTCAGAATGGGAGAAAATATTTGCAAATGAAGCAACTGACAAAGGATTAATCTCCAAGATTTACAAGCAGCTTATGCAGCTGAATAACAAAAACACAAACCACCCAATCCAAAAATGGGCAGAAGACCTAAATAGACATTTCTCCAAAGAAGATATACAGATTGCCAACAAACACATGAAAGAATGCTCAACATCATTAATCATTAGAGAAATGCAAATCAAAACTACAATGAGGTATCATCTCATACCAGTCAGAATGGCCATCATCAAAAAATCTAGAAACAATAAATGCTGGAGAGGGTGTGGAGAAAAGGGAACACTCTTGCACTGTTGGTGGGAATGAAAATTGATACAGCCACTATGGAGAACAGTATGGAGGTTCCTTAAAAAACTAAAAATAGAACTACCATACAACCCAGCAATCCCACTACTGGGCATACACCCTGAGAAAACCATAATTCAAAAAGAGTCATGTACCAAAATGTTCATTGCAGCTCTATTTACAATAGCCAGGACATGGAAGCAACCTAAGTGTCCATCGTCGGATGAATGGATAAAGAAGATGCGGCACATATATACAATGGAATATTACTCAGCCATAAAAAGAAACGAAATGGAGGTATTTGTAGTGAGGTGGATGGAGTTAGAGTCTGTCATACAGAGTGAAGTAAGTCAGAAACAGAAAAACAAATACAGTATGCTAACTCATATATATGGAATCTAAGGGGAAAAAAAAGGTCATGAAGAACCTAGTGGCAAGATGGGAATAAAGACACAGACCTACTAGAGAATGGACTTGGGGATATGGGGAGGGGGAAGGGTAAGATGTGACAGGGTGAGAGAGTGGCATGGACATATATACACTACTAAATGTAAAATAGATAGCTAGTGGGAAGCAGTCGCATAGCACAGGGAGATCAGCTCGGTGCTTTGTGACCACCTAGAGGGGTGGGATAGGGAGGGTGGGAGGGAGGGAGACGCAAGAGGGAAGAGATATGGGAACATATGTATATGTATAACTGATTCACGTTGTTATAAAGCAGAAACTAACACACCATTGTAAAGCAATTATACTCCAATAAAGATGTTAAAAAAAAAAAAAAAAAGTCAAGGGACTTCCCCGGTGGTCCAGTGGGTAAGACTCCATGCTCCCATTGCAGGGGGGCCCAGGTTCGATCCCTGGTCGGGGAATTAAATCCCACATGCATGCCACAACTAAGACCTGGTGCAGCCTAAATAAATAAATAAATACTTAAATAAATAAATAAAATTTAAAAAAATAAAAAAGAAAATACTTATAAAAACAAGTCGAATAAAATACTTGAATATTTAAATAATCTGAACATACCAATCACTCCCATTACATTTTTCATAAATATCACTTGACAGTGAAAGATTAATATTAATAAGCTGGGTGGTTTGTAGATCAGACATTTAGACACAGGTTCTTCCCACTGGTGTTTATAATCCAGCTTTGGTTGAAATATAGCAAAAAAAAACATAAAAGAAAGAAACCATATTCAGGGAGAAAACAACTTCCCTATTGCTATAGACTGAATTGTGTCCTCCCAAAATTCTTACGTTGAAGTTCTAACCCCCAATGTGACTGCATCTGAAGATAGGGCTTTCAAGAGGTAAATTAAGGGTAGATGAGGCATAGGGTGAGGTCCTAACCTGGTAGGATTTGTGGTCTTTACACGAAGGGGAAGAGCAAGAGAGCATGGCCTCTCCACGGGCACCCAAGGACAGGCCATGTGGTGACTTGGCCAGAAAGCAGCAAGTCAGGAAGCGGGCTCTCACCAGAACCTGACCAGAACTTTGAGACAATCCACGTCTGTTGTTAAGCCACCCCGTCTGTGGTGTTTTGCCATGGTCGCCCCAGCTGACCAAGACATCTACGAAGGAGTTTTTATTTTTCCTATTTTAGAATAATACGTTTGCTTAAATGTCAACTAATGAGTAATAATGTTTTTACATATTTCTGTGACTTTTCTGGGAGACAAACAGTTGAAAATTAAGTAAGTTCCTTTCCCCAAGATCCCTGTCTACAGATCACTTCTCTTATACACTGTAACCTCAACAATTACCACCCGAACAGAAATTTGGACCCTCTGATGCTTGTTTAAACACGGGGTGACTTGTTTTGACACTTTTTCTAAACTCACTCCTGGTAAAGTATGGTCACAGACAAAGCAGAGAACTCTTCAAGTCTCAGCCTCAAAAGCTCAGTGACATTACCTCAGGCAGGTCAGCGTCACTCAAAAAGCATGGTCTGGGGATCCAGCTGCCACCCCTCGCCCACTGGCTGACCCAGTGGGATCACCTCCTTTCTCTCTGACCCCGTGTCCTCTTCAATAACATGGGGATCAGAGCTTTCCTGGGGTCAGTGGGAAGGTGAAAGACACATACATAAAGCGCCTGGGGCAGTTCCTGGCACAGAGTAGGAAGCGATTTCTAGAATGATTGACAGTGTTACAATAGCAGAAAATGCACTCGGAGAGAAGTCATGGATTCGAGCCTGGTTCCCGGAGTAATTTCTTTTCTTTTTTTTTAATTATTAGCACCTTTAATTATTATTTATTTATTTATTTATTTTTTTGGCTGTGTTGGGTCTTCGTTTCTGTGCGAGGGCTTCCTCTAGCTGCGGCAAGCGGGGTCCACTCCTCATCGTGGTGCGCGGGCCTCTCACTATCGCGGCCTCTCTTGTTGCGGAGCACAGGCTCCAGACGCGCAGGCTCAGTAGCTGTGGTGCACGGGCCTAGTTGCTCTGCGGCATGCGGGATCCTCCCAGACCAGGGCTCGAACCCGTGTCCCCTGCATTAGCAGGCAGATTCTCAACCACTGCGCCACCAGGGAAGCCCCGGAGTAATTTCTTTAAAGAATGTCTTCAGCTCTTGTCTCCCAAAGCCTGTCAACACCGTCACGGTAATTTGCCGCCATGGCCCGAGGTCCCTTCCTGCCCTTCCTCACAGAGGTAGCATCACACAAAGAGCACAGGCTCCAGACCAGGACTCTCTGGGTCCAAACCTCTGTGCCTCAGTTGACTCACCAATAAAAGCTGTTTGATAGGAATGCCTATCACACAGGATAATGTGAAGAGTTTAAAATGGTGCCCATTGAGCCCTCTGTATAGCCTGGTACAGGTGGCCCTCTGTGGATGTCCACCTGGCCTCTGCAGGTGACCGAGGTGCAAGGCCACCCCCACCCCCACCCGGGTTCCCTCCCAGGTCTGCTCCGTGGGATGCAGGCCCACAAGCCCCAGCTCCTCGTGAAACCTACAGGGCAGACGGCTCAAGAGATCAACCAAAAAAGGAAGACAGAGGCACAGTGTTCTGTCTGAACTGAGAGGGGCCTCGGGGACAGAAATAAGTGGCGAAACAGGAGGTCGCAAAGGCTCCTGACTCCTGCCCTGCCCTCATCTTTCAAGGTAGCCATGAGATAGAAGGCAAGTTGGCAGCGTCCTGAGAATTCTCACCTGCAAGTTGCTCTAGGGAAATCCCTTTGGAATAGAGGCTCGTATCGTGCATGTATGAGCTCCACAAAGGAAGAAGGGCCAGGATGGAGGGCCGGGCCAGTGCTTGTGGGGTGGAACCTGCCCGGCTTGGCCAAGGGGACAGTGCTTGAGTTTCTGGGAGGAAAATAAGACGCCGGGGCCTTCGCAGTGGCGGCCTCAGTGTTTTGGTCTCCCCACCCTCTCCTGGGGGTAGAAACCAGGCTGGTGGAGAGCCACAAACTTGTCAGCGTGCGGGAGCCCAGGAGCACAGGCCAGAGCATCGCGACAGCGCGCTGGCAGGTGCGCCTGCAACAGATACGCTCCCGCGACAGCACAGGTAAACGCACAGGACCAGAAAAACTGCGAAACAGCCTGACAACCGACCAGAAAACAGAGACCAAGAAACGTAAGCTCCCACAGCACCACACGGAACCCCAGATCCTAATCGGAACATCAGTCCAACACCGGGAGGACTGGAGCTGATACACAGGGAGACCAGAGTCAGAACTGAGGAAGCCAATTATGGGGTGAGAATTAGACCCGCACCGTCATCACACAGCTAATAAATAACTTGGAAAGTGAGGAACCGAGCAGATGTGAGTGACAATCACAGTAACACCGGGGGTAAAGTGTGAGATCGCCACCGTAACTGTGTGGAGGAAGAAAGAGAGAGGCGATAAATGACAACGAACAGGATCTGGGGGGCACTGGCAGTGTTCTCCCTTCACTCTAGAAACTAGCGTGTCTTCTTGGGAAGGAGCACCAACCTCAAGTTTAGAAGTAACTTTGGTCTCACGTCAGTGCTGCTTCTGTTAATTTCAAATAAAAATAACTGTTTAAAACCTAGGCAGTGTCATTCCCTAGTAGCTCCTGTCTTTTACCAGCATACGCATCCAGGGATTTCTCAATTTATAGCCACCGAATAGGAAAGACTGACCATTTCTGGATGGTATCAATACAACTCTGTTTATTGCTTTTGCTGTTGTCATTTTCTGTTGTGCTTAGTTTATTAGAAATGTGCACGGGTTAATTTTTTTTAATGTCATCATTAATGTAAAAGGAAGACAATCCACTCAACGTTCCTTCGATAAACGTTATCTGTTGAACACTGTAAAGCTATAAGCCAGACGAAGAGCTCGCCCAGCTGCAGGTAAGATCAGGGAAGCTGGCATATTCGGGAAGACAGAGGCTAATCCAAACGCAATTCATTCCGGAAATGCAAGCGTGATCTAACATTAGGAAATACAGTCCATCACACGCATAGAGCTGAGGAGAAAAATAACACGAGCACCTCAGGGATGCAGAAAAGGTATGCGATTCAGCATCTGTTCATATGAAAAACACTCAATAAAATAGGAATTGAGGGAAAGGATGAATCTATCCCAACACAATAGATGTGTACATTTACAACATAAACCTCAGCTCGAAAGCCAGAATCTTAATGAACAAAGGAGAACGTGAGGCTTTTCTGCTCAAGTCTGCAGCAAGACAAGGGCACCCTCCATGTCCATGACTCTTCAGCACTGAGTTCGAGGGATTCGCCCATTATTTAGACAAGAGAAACTGAAGGCATAAAGATTGTGAAAGAAGAGGTTAAATTATCCTTATTTGTAGTTCATGTGCTTATACATGTGGAAAGTCACAAGTCCTTGTGCCAAACAAGCACACACACACACACACAAAACAGGAAGAAAACTTAGTTTTAAAAAACAGGTTGTAAAATAAATACACAAAATCAATAATGTTCATTCACACCAAAGACAACAGTTGGAACACGTAGCTGAAGATCACATTTACAATAGCAAAATAGTTAAATAAGTACTATCACTGGAGACTTGACAAGAAATGTCTAAAGCCTCTATAAACAAAACTGTGAAACACTCAGGAAGAAAAAAGAAGTTTGAATAAGTGGAAAGATATGCCATGTTCCTGCACAAGAAGATTCAACATCACATAGATGTCAATTCTCCCAAAGTTAATCTATAAATTCAGTATCATATCAATTAAAAAATCACATCATTGTTTCCTAAAGCCAGGCAAATTGATTATACAGTTCATTTAGCAGAACAACCAAGCCAGAATTGCTAATGAAACCTCAGCAAAGCAGAACAACAAGGAAGGCTAACCATACCAGATACTATAGTGTATTATAAAACCTCTATTATCAAAACAGCATAGTGATGGTGTATGGATTCACAGACCAATGGAAGAGAATCTAAATATCCAGAAATAGACCCTTTGTCTATGGAAATCTAGTATATGATAAAGTTGCCATTTAAAATCACTGGGGGAGGACTTCCCTGGTGGCTCAGTGGTTAAGAATCCGCCTGCCAATGCAGGGGACACGGGTTTGAGCCCGGGTCCGGGAAGATCCCACATGCCACGGAGCAACTAAGCCTGTGCGCCACAACTACTAAGCCTACGTGCCACAACTACTGAAGCCCGCGCGCCTAGAGCCCAGGCTCCCCAACAAGAGAAGCCACCACAATGAGAAGCCTGCACACCGCAAGAAGAGTAGCCCACGCTCGCCGCAACTAGAGAAAAAGCCCGTGCGCAGCAACGCAGACCCAACACAGCCAAAAATAAATAAACAAAAATTTTTTAAAAATATAAAGAATTGTTTAAAAAAAATCACTGGGGGAAAAACGGACTTTTTAATAAGTGGTATTGATATAACCAGGTAGCCACATGGAAAAGGAAATATCTACATCTGTTTTACGCAAATTATATCAGGATTAATTCCAAATAGATCAGAAACTTGAGAGAGGGAGAGATCCCATTTAATATTAGAAGAAAACAGAGTTCTTCCCTCTATGACCTACAAATTGAGAAACTGTACTATTACTCCAAAGCAACAGAGAAAAGACTGATACATTTAACTACATAAAATAAAAATCTTTACATGTCAAAACCCCACCAGAAGTAAATAAAAAAGACAAATGATACATTAGGGAGTAGGGTGTAATTTGCATCACAGACAAAAGGATAACAGCCCTCCCGTATAAAGAGGACAATGCAGCTGTAAGAAGGATAGGAAATATCTCTGTACAGAGACCAACCCCCAGGATATACCCTAAGTTACAAACCGAGGACCAGGACAGTAGGACAGTGCGTGTAGCACGCACATATACAGGCAGTGTGTGGCGAGTGCACATACTCACTTATCATTTTAAAATGAAAGCATAGGGACTTCCCGGGTGGCGCAGTGGTTAAGACTCTGAGCTCCCAATGCAGGGGGCCCGGTTCAATCCCTGGTCAAGGAACTAGATCCCACATGCATGCTGCAACTAAGAGTTCGCATGCCACAATTAAGGAGCTGGCGAGCCACAACTAAAGGAGCCCGCGAAGCCACAACTAAGGAGCCCACTTGCCGCAACTAAGACCCGGTGCAACCAAATAAATAAATAAATATTTTTTAAAAAACCCAAAAAAGCGAAAGCATAAACCAAAACCTAACAGTGGTTGCTCTGGGGTGGGGGTGAGGGTGGCAGTGGCAGGGGGCAGGGGCATGGAGACATCGAAACAGAATAAACGGGACAGGGATGACAACTAGAATCCTCCAAAAATCCTTTGTTGTACAGATTTGACTCTGTAATAGTAAATGTTCTATATAATCATGAAACGAAATTCAATCGAAACATCTCTAAAATCAAAACAAAATGAAACAAACCAGTATACTGGGTTGGCAGCTTAACTACAGAGAATGGTTTTAAAGAGACCGTAAAATAAGTAATTTCACTGTATCTCTCTAGCGGTGTACATCCTGAGGGATAATCAAGGGATATGTGGGTGCTACAGCCCATCTGGTCCAGCAAGAAAAGATAAGAGAGAGAGATTTAAGTGACATAACAACCAAATACAAAAAGACAGAGGGACACAGACAGATATAGTTAGAGAAATCGGAACATTGCATAGTTGATGATAAGACAAATCACTGGTATTTGTTGGGTGTGATATTGGCATTGTGGCTATTTAATTTTCTTTCAGAGATATATACTTCAGTGTTTTGAATGAACTAATATGATGCTCAGGATTGCTTGAATAATCCAAGGGAAAAATGGTACGGGGTAGTGGGGAAAGAATGGCCAGGAGTTGTTGTAGCTGAGTGATGGGTGCACAAAGGTTCGATGCACATTATATTCTTTACCCATGCATATGTTTGCACATATTATTAATTATGCCTATGTCTGTGCATAATTATCCACAATTAAACATTTTTTAAAAACCATGAAAAATGCAGGTTCAGATCTCAGCTCTGCTACTTAGTCATGTAGCCAAGTTTTTGCAATGTCCTATGTTTTGGGAACCACAGTTCCTTCATTTTTAAAAGAGGGCCCTTAAATTGAAGTCAGAAGGCAAATTAACAGCATAACCAAGGCCCATCATGGAGAAGAACTGAACTAAGGCTAGTTATTTTTTATATTTATATGAACAAAAAACAAATAAATACATAAGTATAATTCTGCCAAATTACTAAGAACATTTTACTTAACACAAAACCAAAGTAAGACTGCAAATGATGCTTTCAAGGGGAAATAAAGAATTGGGCATTTCAGTTTGATAATTACACAAAATAGCAATGCTATAATAGGACTAAATTGATGCCCAAATGAATCTCTCAATTATTGCCAAACTCAAATACCAGATTCAATGCACTAATTCTGAGCAACATCCATAGAACTACATACAGCTATTACCATAAATAATATTAAATTTGTGGGACCAAAGATGCTATGCTAAGTCTGATGTGCCTAAAACTGCTGACATATTCTGCCCTATTGTTTCATAAAAAAACACAGTAATCAGATTAGGTTAATTATCAAGCCACAAACAAAAGATTCTTCCTTTTAAAATACCCGGGTAAATAGAATAATTTAAAATGAAGAAATATTTTAATAAAAATAGTCAGGGACAGACCTCAAAGCATTAAGGAACTAGATCTGTACACTCTTGGGGTTTACATTCAAAGACTCAATCAAATTTAAACTCATCACTTATGCAAAACGGAACACGAATCTCCCATTAAAATTATCATAACTGCTGGCTTGTTAAAATGCTCAAGTGTATTACACATACCAGAGGAAAATTCAACATTATATCATTCCAATAATGTTTCTATTTTAATGCAGAAAGCATGGAGTTTGACCATAAAGCAATGGGAGATGCTACAGATTCATGCAAAATTTCCTTTCCTGCTTTAGAGGGCAACCACTCAAGGAGGCGGCAGGTGTCACAGCAGCGAAGTCCAGAACAGCCACACCTGTGACAGGTATGGGATGGCGAGAAGGGGGAGTCGAGCCTGATCCACAGAAAAGACCCGAGGTTGAGGTGTGGTGAATAAAGGGGACCAGGCCAGGCGTCCTCCCGTGATGCTGCTGTGGGTGTGGCTTTTTCACCGTGGGAGGGCAAGTAATTTTGAAACCACGTGAACTCACCTCCCAGCTGCCTTCTTTTGAAAATAGGCTCTCGCTGGGTTTATCAATCGCCCACCCAAACCTGGCTCTCACAGTTAGCACACAACTCCTGATGTCAGGTGTAAATTTTCATCGTTTCCAGACAGCTGTTCATACGTTGATGGCAAGTTCTCCACACACTTGGAGTAATGATGTCTTCCTGTCAGTTGGCTCAGTGTGACAGATGCAAACCAGCAAAGATTAGGGGGAAACCAGTGTCTGGATGCTTGCTCCACACGTCTACTGTCACACAGCCCTTCCCTCTGCAAAACTGATACCAAGAGAAGCCAATTTGCTAAGAATCACATGTAAAATTAAAACCTAAAATTTAACCATATGCCCCCTAAAATACCTATTCTATATTTTGTTAAAACTATGAAAAATAATTATTCTTCACTTCTACATTCGTGCTGCATCCTCGAACTGAGAGAGAATCCTGCAGGAAGGTGCTAGAGTGTAAGCAGCTTTTGGCAGGAAAGAGCTCTCTGCAGCAGGCCCCTTTGTCTTGTCACCAGCCTTAAACCAGGCACCCCCCAGGCTCTACTCATCTCCGGCCCAAGCACACCTTTCAAATCTTGGTAACCTGTCGGTTCTTCCTGTAGATCAAAGACGTAGAAACGAAGAATAAGTAATTAACCGATGACCAGATCTCTTCCTTAGCTTCCCCTTCAGTAATCACGTGAACAGAACAAACTGTGTGAACAGGATAGCATCTAAAGAAAGATCACGAGGATTGACAAGACTGCACACGGTGGGGAGGGTGATGGGTCTGACACCCCCCACCATGTCCACGATTAACTGAGATTACTTCCTTTTTTCCCTTTAAAACTTCCATGGCCGAGCAGAATCTTCGGAGGTGGTTTCTGGGGGACACTGAGTCCACCATCTCCCCAGATTGCCGGCATTCTGATTAAAGACAACTTTCCGTTCTACCAACACCTGCCTCTCTTGAGTATTGATTTTTGAGTGGTGAGCAGCTGGACCTTATTCAGTAACAAGAGAGCTTCTCATTGCGCCCATGGACACTGAACACATCTGCAAACAGTGACAGCAGCCTCCTTGCTTTTCCTTTCAGATGAATGGAAACAGGAGGTTGTGTGGGGTTTTTCCACACCCACAACCAGTTCTCCAACTCTCAGATGCCAACTGGGTGTCCAACAATTCCAGTCAATTCTGACACTAACTAACCAGAGTTCGTGCAAGCCCCAGGGTTCAGGGCTCAGCCCCACACCACTGCCCCCACCTCGGAAGTTAGTCCTGAGACCTGGGGCCACCTGTACTTCTGGCTCCAAATCAGGGGTTCCCATAACCCCTGCTGACGTTCAGTAATTTACTAGAATGGCTCACAAAACCAGGAAAACAATGCTTACTGCTTTATTATAAAGGATACAACTCAGAACAGCGAAATGGAAGAAACACATAAGACAAGGTGTGGAGGGCCTTGGTGGGTGGCACAGAGCTTCCTTGACCAACACCATTATTTAGGGGTTTTTTATGGAGGCACAATTGATTAAATCACTGGCCATTGGTGACTGAACTCAATCTCCAACCCCTCTGCTGTCCCAGGAGGCTGGGGTCTGGGGCTGAAAGTTCCAATCCTCTAATAATAGCTTGGTCTTTCTGGGACAGCCCCCATCCTGAAGCTGTTTAGAGGACCCCAGCCAAGAGCCATCTCGTTAGCAGACAGAAGTCACTCATCACTCAGGAGACTGGAAAGGTTTTAGGAACTCAGTGCCAGGCACAGGGAACAAAGAACGAATGCATATATTTATTATACTGCACAGGTCTCCCAAGTTCTTTCAACCCTCAGGTTTCTCCTTAGAGACTAGTGGAGAGAGACTAGTAGAAAATCTGGGCCAAACCCTCCTTCAAAGCACTAACTAGCTTTTTTAAACAAGAAGCTCATACAGCTCTAGTCTCCTCTGCAGTAAGACAAGGATGTTTAGGTTGAGTGAATTATAAGATCACCAACTGTTGAAAAACTCTCTGAATTCCCAACTATCCAAACTAATTCCTGCCATGCATTTGACAGGGGAGCATGGGAAGGGCACTTCCTGACCCCATGCTCCTCTGGCCTTCCTGTTATACCTAAGGGGGGATTAAAAGGCTAAGAAACATGTATGAAGGCACAGGCCCACGGCCCACAGGAGCCTGAAATCACAGAATGCTTCCCCCAGCCCCATAAACCTTCCCACCACATTAACATGGCTCCAGTACACTTACGGTGGATTTTAGCTGAAAGAGCTGCAAGACACAAGGAGCAGTCTTTAGGGAAGTCCAAGCCCAAGGGAAACAGATGACTCTGAAGCCTCTGGCACCTCCAGCAAGAACAAACGTCAAACAGAAACCAAATCCCAGCCCTGTAAACATAAAATCTCACATTTATGGCCTACTGACCTCAGCTCTTATTACCCAATACACTATGTTGGTTTTTCGACAGAAAATTACACGGCGAGAAAAAACAGTCTGAAGAGACAGAGCAAACAACAGAACCAGATTCAGAAATGGAAGTGATTTTGGAATTATTAGATGGGGTATTTAAAATAACTATGATTCATATGCTAAGGGCTCTGATGGGAAAAGTGAACAACAAGCAAGAACAGATGGGTAATGTAAGAAGAAGATGGAAACTCTGAGAAAGAATCAAAGGAAGTACTAAAAATCAAAAACACTAACAGAAATGAAGCATGTTTTTGATGGGCTCATTAATAGTCTGGACACAGCAAGGAAAGAATTAGTGAGCTTGAAGACAGATCAATAGCAATGTCCCAAACTGAAATGCAAAAAAAAAAGAAGAAAGAAAAACAGAAAACAGAAGATCCAATCCAAGACCTGTGGGACAATTAGAAAGGTGTAATATATACATCACACCAAAAGGAGAAGAAGGAGAGAATGGAACAGAAGAGATATCTAAAGTAATAACGACTGAGAACTTTCAAATTTAATGACAGACCTCAAACCACAAATCAAGAAAGCTGAGAGAACACAAAGCAGGAAAAGTCCCCAAAAACTGCACTTAGATATATCATATTCAAACTGCAGAAAACCAAAAACCAGGAACAAATCTTGCAAGAAGCCAGATAAAAAAATTACACCTGCCTTGTAGAGCAACAAAGGTAAGAATTACAGTGGACTTTTTGTCAGGAAAGCAAGCAGGAAGAGATGGAGTGACCATTTAAAGGGGTAAAAGAAAAAACCCACCAACCTAGAATTCTGTATCTGGCAAAATTATCCTTCAAAAGTGAAGGAGAAGACTTCCTTGGTGGTGCAGTGGTTAAGAATCCGCCTGCCAATGCAGGGGACATGGGTTCGAGCCCTGGTCCGGGAAGATCCCACATGCTGCAGAGCAACTAAGCCCATGCACCACAACTACTGAGCCTGCGCTCTAGAGCCCACAAGCCACAACTACTGAGCCCGCGTGCTACAACTACTGAAGCCCGCACACTGCAGGAAGAGTGGCCCCTGCTCACCGCAACTAGAGAAAGCCCGCGTGCAGCAACGAAGACCCAACACAGCCAAAAATAAATAAATAAATTTATTTAAAAAAACGTGAAGAAGTAAAGCCTTTTTTGGTGTTTGTTTCTCCAAGAAATAAAAATGGAGGGAATTTATCTCCAGCAGACCCGCCCTGAAAAAAATGTTAAAAGAAATTCTTTGGGGAGAAGGAAAATGAAATAGGTCAGAAACTCAGATTTACATGAAGAAAGGAAGAGCACTGAAGGAGAAATAAGGGAAAGTAAAATAAATTATTTTACTTTTCATATGTTTAATTCATCAAAAGGATAACTCTTTCTTTAAATAATAGCAACAATGTGTTGGGTGATTATAGCTTATGTATAAATGCAATGATTGATAGCAGTGTCACAAGGGAGAAAAGGAAGAAATTGGCAACACTGTTATAAGGCACCTGTAGTAGGTGTGAATCAGTATAATGTTATTTGAAGGTGAATACAGATTAGTTTAAAATGTATGTTGGAAACTCTAATCAACTATACTCCAATTTTAAAAAATAACAAAAAATTAAAAAAATAAAATGTATATTGGAAACTCTAGAGCAACCACTGAAAAAACCTGTAAGAGAAGTATAATTCTTATGCTAAAGGAGGAGATAAAATGGAATCATGCTCAATTAAAACCAGAGAAGGCAGGAAAAGATACAAAAAGAAACAACAAATAAATGAAAAGAATAGAAAAATGTTACAAACATGGTAGTATGGATCATGTTAGTTAGATATGTATCTAACTGTGTCAATTCAACTATCAACTATATCAATAATCACATTTAAATGAGAATGACCCAAACACCCCAATTAAAAGACAGAGACTGTCAGAGCGAATACAAAAGCAGAGTCAACTATATGTGGTCTACAAGAAACCCACTTTAAATATAGAGACTCAGGTAGATTAAAAGAAACAGGACGGAGAAAGTTATATCATGCTATGGTAATCAAAAGAAAGCTGGAGGATCAAGAATTAGCTTCAGACAAAACAGACTTCAGAACAAGGAAGATTATCAGGGAAAAAGAGGAGCATTACTTAATGATATAAAGGTCATTCTCCAAGGAGACAGCACAGTCTTTAGTGTGTTTGCATCTAACAACAGAGGGTCAGAATAAACGAGGCAAAACCTGATAGAATTGAGAGGAAAAATACACAAACCAACTATGATAGTTGAAGACTTCAACATCCTCTTTCAGTAATTGACAAACCAAGCCAGCAGAAAATCAGTAAGGATACAGTTCAACTGGACAGCACGAACAGTCGATTTGACTTAATACGATCTACAGACGACTTCATCCAAAACAGCAGAACCCAGGTTCTTCTCAAGCTCACATGGAACATCCACTGAGAAAGACCACATTCTGGGTTAAAGAACACACATGGACAAATTTAAAGGCGTAGAAATCATACAAAGTATGATCTTGGATCACAGTGGAATTAAATGAGAAATCAGTAACAGAAAAACAGCTGGAATTAAATGAGAAATCAGTAACAGAAAAACAGCTGGAAAATGCTCAAATATTTGTAAATTTAAGAACACAATTCTAAATATTATATGGTTTAAAGAAGTCTCAATTAAAATTAAAATATATTTTGAACTAAATGAATATGAAAGTACAGCTTGTCAAAATTTGTCATGTGCAGCTAAAACAGTGTTTATGGGGAATTTATAGCATTAAATGCATATAATAGAAAAGAAGAAAGATCTAAGTATCAATAATCTAAACTTGCACCTTAGGAAACTGGAGAAACAAGAGCAATTTAAGCCTAAAGCGAACAGAAGAAAGGAAACAATAAAAATTGGGGCATAAATCAATGAAATTGAAAATAGGAAAACAGAGACTTGAAGACGATATTGTTAAGAGAAGGAAAAAGACAAGCCACAGACTAAAAGAAAATATGTGTCAAACACGTCTCATAAAGGACTTGTATCTGAAATGTATGAAGAAATTTAAAACTCGACAATAAGAAAACAAAAAACCCGATTTCAAAAATGAGCAAAATTCTGAACAAACCTATCATCAAAGAAGACACATGGATGGCAAGTAAGCATATGAAATAATGCTCAACATTTCTGGTCATTAGGGAATTGCAAATTAAAACAATAATAAGATACCATGGCACACCTATAACAATGGTTAAGATCCAAAAACTGACAGTGCAAATTGCTGCAGCCCAACAGGAACTCTCATGTGTTGCTGGTGGGGATGCAAAATGGTACAGCCACTTGGGAAGACAGTTTCGATGTTTCTTACAAAACTAGACGAAGTCTTACAATATTATCCAGCAACCACACTCCTAGGAATCTACCCAACTGATTTGAAAATGTCTGCACATGAATGTTTAAGGCAGCTTTATTCATAATTGCTAAAAACTGAAAGCAACCAAGATATCTATCAATAGGTGAATGGATAAACAGAAACTGTGACACATCTACACAATGGAACATTATTTGGCAGGAAAACGAACCATCAAGCCACAAAACATATGAATGAATCTTAAATGCATATTGTTAAGTGAAAGAAGCATGAAAAAATACATACTATGTACTATGGTCTGAATGTTCGTCTCGCCCAAATTCATATGTTGACATCCTAACCCCCAAAGGTGAGGATACTAGTGGGTGGGGCCTTTGGGAGGTACTTAAATTATGAGGTGGAGTCCTCATGAGTGGGGTCAGCCTCATAAAAGAGGCTCCAGAGAGACCCCTCGCCCTTTGGCCATGTTAGGACACAAGAAGTCTGTGTCCTGAAGCAAAGCCTTCACTCAGCCATACTGAATCCTGGATCTCTGACTTTCAGCCTCCGGAGCGTGAGAAATAAATTTCTGTTGTTTATAAGCCACCCAGTCTGTGGTATTTTGTGAGAGCAGCCTGAACAGACTAAGACACTGATTCCAATTACATGACATTCTGGAAAAGACAGAGAACTTTAGCAACAGCGAAAGGATGAGTAACTGCCATGAGTTTGCAGGGAGTGGGGGGTTGACTAGGTTAATGGGCACGAGGGATTTTTTGGAGAGGTGAAACTATTCTCTGGATACTGTAATTGTGGATACAGGACACTACACGTTTGTCACACTCCACTGAACGGTACAGCACAAAGCACGGACCTTAATGTATGCAAATTTTTAAAAGTTTTTAGTAAGTAAGAGGATTCCAGGATGCAATGCAGAATGTGGCAAAACAACCTGTTTTATAAAAATAAGAAGCAACCTCACTGAAAGGGGTGGGAGGGAGGGGAGCTGCCCTGAGTAACCCTGGAGACGAGTGAAGTCTGTAAAACTAGAGACAAAGGAAACGGCATGTCATCTGAGTTCTAGTTGACAGAGTTGCTTCCCAGGGGGTATGGTCCACAGTCCTGATACCACTGCACATGTGTCCTGGCACCGACAAATCAGTAAACAGATGGTGGGCGGTGAGAGGCTGGCTTCTCACTGCTGGGGTGGAGGCGAGGGGGGCGGAAACTAAAATGACCCCCGTGGTCATGGATTAGAGTTGGGGAATCACTGTGGACTCATGTTTAGCTTAATATAGATACCAAGGGGTACATATTGCAAGATAATAGATATCTGGTCTTCATCCCAGTTCCTGGCACAGAGCTCCTAAAACACCTGTAATTTCCTAAGTGATAAGAATGACAGGAGCATCTTCTGTTATATTTGATTTCTGTCCCCACTTCCTGAAACAAATCCAGAGCATAAAGGTGAAAGGAGTGACTTCTGTTATTTCATAACAAGCCCCTTTCCATCATACCTGAGTTGATGTTAAAGAGATGACTTTTGGAAAGTCCCTAAGGATGGGGGCTGGTTGCCAGAGGAGGTTTGGGATTTTCAGCCCCATCCCGTGACCTCCAGGGAAGGGAGAGGGGCTGGAGGTTGTTAATCACCAATGTCCAGTGATTTGGTCAATCATGCCTACGTAACGAGGCCTCCAGAAACCCCTCACCAAAGGTTGTGGAGAGCTCCGGGTTGGTGCACCCGTGGAGGTGCCGGCAGGGAGATGCGGAAGACAGCACGGAAGCTCTGTGCCTTTCCCCCACACCTTGCCCTCTGCATCTCTCCCATCCGGCTGTTCCTGAGTTGTATCCTTTTATAATACACTGGTAATCCAGTAATTAAATGGTTTTCCTGAGTTCTGTGAGGCATTCTGGCAAATTATTAAACCCGAAGAGGGGTCGTGGGAACCCCCAATTTGTAGCCAGTTGGGTAGAAGTTGCAGGTAACCCATGGACCCACCCTTGCCATTGGCATCGGAAGTGAGGGGCAGTCTTGTGGGACTGAGTCCTTAACCTGTGGGATCTGATGCTAACCCCAGGCAGTTAGTGTCAGAATCAGATTTAATCATAGGACACGCAGTGGTGTCAGGACAGCTGGAGAATTGGTTGGTGTGGGAAAAACCCCACACATTTGGTGACCAGAAGTGAAGTATTGACAGCAAAGAGAAAAGAGTTTTCCTTTCACAATCAGAAATATTTATAGGTCTGTATATATACATGTAAGGGTATGCATATGTATATTTCCATGTTCTTGTAACAGGGAAGAACAAATCTGACCCCATATTAGATCTGTTTCTTTTACTTTAACCTTTGTATTCTATAGCTTTTGCTTCCTTAAGAATGTTGCCTATAGCCTGAAATATACAGGAGAGCCTATTCTCAGGGCTCTGACCTGTAAGAGTCCATTCACATAGAGATAAAAAGGTGCAGAACAGAGAATAGCATTTGTCTTGTTGGAGGTTTACAGGAACATCGTGACCTGACCTACGTGGACAGCTGCAAGTAAAAATGGATCCCGACACCCAGAAGTTTGCAGCAACCGACCACGCCCCTCCCTCACCTGGCCTTTAAAAATGCTTTGCTGAAACCCTTTGAGGAGTTCGGGGTTTTTTGGGCGAGAGCCACCCGTCTCCTTGCAGGTCTCTGCAATAAACCCTTCTCTGCTCCAAACTCTGACTGCTGAGTTTGTTTGGCCTCACTGTGCAACAGGCACACGAACTTGCATTCGGTAACATTCTGTCAGCTGAGAGGACCGAGAGGCAAAGTCTCTGAGAAGGAACTGACACATCTCATACCCGGATTCTGGTTTCTAATACTATTCTCCAATCACCAGAACCAGGGCTCCTTAGAGAAACTGCTGATTCTAGGACTGGGGCAAGAAACATGTAAGATGAGGCTGGGGCATTCTGTAGTGACAGAAATAAGAAAGTCACACACACACACAAATAACCTCACATGGATGTGGGTGTGACAAAGGGACACAGGAGCCAACTGGAACAATTTTAGCAACATGATAAAATAGTATTGGTCCATAACCCAAAGTGTAAAATAAATGTCCATGAGTTCATACCCATATAAATGAACAACTGAACAAATAAATAGCTGGAAGAGAAGAGACAAATCTCCCATGCAGAAGAATTCCAAATAATTCATGTAGATAATTCATGAATAGAGCTGCTCCCTCCCTAAGTGAGGGTTGTGTGCAGTAATGTCCTTCCAAAGAGAACAGGACAAAAATGGAGAGGGAAAAGGGTAACTTCACGGTGCAGAAACCTGCCGATCACTCCCCCAGCCGGGGGTCAAGGTCAATATCAACAGTCATAAGTCAGGCTGACAGTGTGTGTCCTTGATAGGATGGGACGAGAATGGCATTTTCCCTCTGGTTCTTTCTCTCCAAAACCCATAACCCCAGTCTAATCATGAGAAAGACATCAGACACCTCCCAGGAGAGGTCACCCTACCTGACCAGAATGCCCCCAAACTGTTAAGGTCATTAGAAACCGGGCAAGACTGAGGTCACAGTCAAGGTCACCTAAGGAGTTGCAATGACTAACATAATGTGGGGTCCTGACTGGAAGAGGAAGGACATTAGGGAAAAACCCGGCAAATCTGAATAAGCTATGGACTCTAATGAATTATGTGTCAATATTGGCTCATTAATGATAAAAAATGTACAGTGCTAATGTAAGATGTTACCAACAGGGGAACTACAGGAATTCTTTATACTGTCTTTGCAACTTTTCGGCAAATCTAAAACTGTTCTGAAAGATGAAGTTTATCTTAATAATCCAAACAGCAGTCATGAAGCATAAATGTCACACCCTGCCTTGTTGCCAGTTGCTTTTATGAACAAACAGATGCCGGTCACTCCAGGGCCCCGGGGCTGGCCCAGGGGCTGTGCCCTCACGACACACGGGGTGCAAAGGTGAGCTGCCTGCCCTGGATTCAGTCCCCGAGTGAAATTAACTTACAGGTGGTATGAGTTTCAGGCTGTGGGGATGGGGGCTTAACACTTGCTTGCTGACGTGGGGAGGAAGAATCCTAGAGCACGATTCTCAGAAGGGCCAGGAGGGTTTCCCACGGGCTGCAGGCAGCAGGATGATCACTGGCCGCCGCACCCCAGGTGGTGGGAAAGCACGCGGACACCCACGAGGGACCCGAGAGGACGGCCAGGTGCGCTGGCATCACCCCTCACTGCCTTGTTGTGACGGCCACAGTGCAATACAGACGGGGCTGGGAATTGGAGTCAGAAAAGCTGTCTGGGTTCTTCTGGAAGCACCGGTGAGTCACTGGTGCAGGTGCTACAGCGTGGAGCACCCGCTCCACTCCCTGCACACTTCTGGGGGCCGGCTTCCAGTGCGGTTTACAAGAGAGGGTCTCACCTCCCTGCACCAGAGGCTCCCTTGGGAGGTCTCAACATGTCCCAACAACTGGGCACACCTGGCATCAATGCCCACACTCACCAGTGATGGGACGGCCACTCGCCTTGAGGACTCCATTCGCCCACACTAACTCCACTCAGCCAGAGAAAAGAGCACCAAAGCTTAGAGACCCCCCCAGAGCTGATAGTCCAGGCTTCTTAGGAGAATGGAAGGGGTCTGATAGACCAAGAGTCCGGTTTCCCCAGGCACCACACCTGTGGCATTCACTTACCTGTGTAACTGGGATGTCGGCATCACCCCCAAACCATAATCAAATGGTCTCTATGAAATTCTCCAACACCGTGATAGCTGTCTTCTTCCACAGTAATTAGGTGAATATACAAAGCTAAATGGCACGTTGGAAAAATCAGCTATAAAAATAAATACATATCGTTCATATCTGAACACTAAAGCATAAATAATAAATGTTAATAATTTAGACATACAATGAGATAAAGTGCACTGCTGATTCAGGCAAAACTGCTGACAATTAAAACAAAATGTAGAGCTTCCCTGGTGGCACAGTGGTTGAGAATCTGCCTGCCAATACAGGGGACATGGGTCTGATCTCTGGTCCGGGAAGATTCCCACGCGCTGCGGAGCAACTAAGCCCGTGCACCACAACTACTGAGCCTGCACTTTAGAGCCCGCGAGCCACAACTACTGAGCCCACGTGCCACAACTACTGAAGCCCACGCACCAAGAGCCCGTGCTTTGCAACAAGAGAAGCCATCGCAATGAGTAGCCCCTGTTCATCGCAACTAGAGAAAGCCCGTGCGCAGCAATGAAGACCCAACGCAGCCAAAAATTAAAGAAAAAAAAAAAAAGTACCTTAGTAAAATTTACACCAATACCAGCTAATGTAAGAGGTCAGAGAAAATCATTGGATTTCTCATCCCATCTTCAAAGAAATAACTGAAAACAAACAAGAAATTTCAAAAGGGAAGATGGAACAAAATGATGAAATTATGACTCCAGTGTAATTCTATAGCCATAATCTTGCATGTAAATAATGAATTTGAAATGTAAAATCTGTGGTTACCTCTAGATCACTGACACTAGGTGATTTATCCTGGCTAGTTACAGGTAGCTTCTAATGGATGTCAACATTGACTATTTTTAAATAGGAAAAACAAAAAAAAGAATAAATGCTCATTTGGCTGAAGAGCTTTGAGATGGTTTTTCCTGAAGGGAGGATGAGGAATTGTGTGGTTTCTCAAGCCCTTCTGGCCTGTGATGCTGTGATAAGCAGACAGCCGCGGTGAGAAGCAGGGCTGCTAGTGGCCAGACCACACACAACAATGCTGCTCTTTCTGCCATCTTTAGGAAACCAAGCTGCCATATTTTCTAAAAACGTAATACTTGGATTTTGAGTCTTTTCAAAATGCATTCTACTTAATGCACAGGGTGCGAGGTAGCACTGCTAGAAGATGGGGAGAAGGTCCAAAAATGTGCCTCTCAGGAAACTGACCCTAAGAAGCAGTAAGAGCCTGATGAGACCAGGGGCAGGGGTGGGGGGGTGACAAGATGTAATGTCGGTCACTGGAGGCCCCAGAAACCAGAAGAGGCCAGGATAGTGGTCACAGTCTGTCTTCAGAACAGAACTAGAATGGATATCAGGAAAGCCACCAGAAGCAAAAAAAAGAAGTCTAACCTCTGAGCTGAGAGTAGTGGGTCCATGCTGGGGCCCATGAGGACCCTTAGAAGAGGTTCCTGCAAATTGAGCCCTGGGCCTGGGAGGCAGCCTGGCTGGCAGTGCAGAGGCGTCCAGCCCCTGGCCTGAGACAAGGCACATGGGGGTGGCCTGCCTCCTTCGGGGACACCTCACTCCCTCTGCTGACTCCCCTGTGGACAGCCAGGGCCCCTGGCCTCTGGGGTGGGGGGCAGTGGGCAGCCTACAGGCACCAGTATCCATTTCCCTCTAGCAGTGATGACCCTCTTTCCTGATTTGTATGACTTTTTAGTAATAACATTTTCCCCACAGCTTTGCCCATTTTCTCTTATTCCCCAAGAAAAAAACAAGAAAAATATTGGTTTTCAGAGGTTATCTTATGCTACGGGTTGAATTATGTCACCCTAAAATTCTCAGGTGGACGTCCTAACCCCCAGTACCTCTGACCTTGTTTGGAAATAGGGTCTTTGCAGATGTTGTTAATTAAGCTGAGGTCGCACTGGAGGAGGGTGGGGCCTAAGCCAATACGATTGGTGTCCTTACGAAAAGGGGACATTTGGACACAGACAGACCTGCACACAGAGAGACTACCATGAGAAGATGGAGGCAGGGATGGGGGGGGATGCGTCTAAAGGCCAAGAACGCCAACGATGCCAGCAAATCCCCAGTAGCTGGGGAGGGGCCTGGACCAGATTCTCCCTCAGGACCCTCAGAAAGAATCAAGCCTCCTGATACCTTGATATTGGACTTCTAGCTTCCAGAACCCTGAGGTTCTAAATTTCTGCTACTTAAGCCCCCCAGTTTGTGGCTTTGTTATGGGAGCCCCACCCAGCAAGCTAACACAGCCTGTAATGTTACCTTTAGGTTTACACAGATGTTCCAACAACTTCCGTGGGACGTGATAACCCAGAAAAGAAGTGAGAAGGCCCTGGGGGCTCCGTCACTGTCACACTTCAAGGCACCTGTGCAGTACTCATGGGGCCCCCAGGCCACCTACTGCAGCTACATGACCGTTGGTGACGAGCCCAAAGCTGAACATGGTCCACTGCAGACAATGCTTCTCTCAAGATGGTAAGACTTTTATAGCAGCTTCCCTTCTCATAGCAATCAATTCTGAAAGGCATGATTTTGTACTTAGAGGATGCAAAGGGCTGGTTATACAGTCTGTGCTATTATGTTCAGCATTTGAACAAAATATTAAATATTAAAATAGAGCTTTAAGTTGAATTTCGATTCAGTTTATTAAGATACTTTCATGTTGACATTCTGTACTAAATTAGAGATGGCTTCTTCTCCCACTGAGAAGTGGAGACTCATTCCCATCCTCCTGCATAGGGGCCAGCCTTTGTGATTTGCTTGATCAAAATGGGACCTAATTAAACTTAAAAGCTTTTGCACAGCGAAGGAAACCATAAACAAAACAAAAAGACAACCCACAGAATGGGAGAAAATATTTGCAAATGAAGCAACCGACAACAGATTAATCTCCAAAATATACAAACAGCTCATGCAGCTCAATATCAAAAAAACAAACAACCCAATCAAAAAATGGGCAGAAGATCTAAATAGACGTTTCTCCAAAGAAGACATACAGATGGCCAAAAATCACATGAAAAGATATTCAACATTGCTAATTATTAGAGAAATGCAAATCAAAACTACAATAAGGTGTCACCTCACACCAGTCAGAATGGCCAACATGAAAAAGTCTACAAACAGTAAATGCTGGAGAGGGTGTGGAGAAAAGGGAACCCTCCTACACTGTTGGTGGGAATGTAAATTGCTACAGCCACTACAGAGAACAGTATGGAGGTTCCCTAAAAATAGAGGTGCCATATGATCCTACAATTCCACTCCTGGGCATATATGCAGAGAAAACCATAATTCGAAAAGACACATGCACCCCAATGTTCACAGCAGCACTATTTACAACAGCCAAGGCATGGAAGCAACCTAAATGTCCACTGATGGATAGATAAAGAAGCTGTGGTATATATATACAGTGGAATATTACTCAGCCATAAAAAAGAATGAAATAATACCATTTGCAGCAACATGGTTAGACCTACAGATGATCATACTAAGTGAAGTAAGTCAGACAAAGACAAATATCATATGGTATCACTTATATGTGGAATTTAAAAAGATGATACAAATGAACTTATTTACAAAACAGAAACAGACTCACAGACATAGAAAACAAACCTATGGTTACCAAAGGGAAAGGTGGGGGCAGAGGGATAAATTAGGAGGTTGGGATTAACATGTACAAACTACTGTGTATAAAATAGATAATCAACAAGGACCTACTGTATAGCACAGGGAACTTTACTCAATATTCTGTAATGACCTATATGGGAGAAGAATCCGAAAAAATGTACATATACATGCATATGTATAACTGAATCACTTTGCTGTACTCCTGAAACAAACACAATATTGTAAATCAACTATACCCCAATATAAAATAAAAATTAAATTAAAAAAAAAGAGACTGTGACACAGTGACACTCTGGGACACAGCTGGCAGCTTCTTCCTGAGTCTCCCAGGATGCCCGCTCTGGGGAAAGCCAGCCTCTGTAAAATGAGCCATTGCCATGAGCTCACCATGCTCTGAGGAGGCCCAAGCAGCCACGTGGAAAGGCCGTGGGAAGAGAGAAAAGGGTCAGCCCCTAGCTGTGCCCCCAACCCCAGCCTGGCCACCGCACATGTGTCAGCGCAGGAAACTTTTGGATATTCCAGCCCCAGCAGACAGGACATGAAAAGGAACCAGGGAACCCAGCCGATAGCGAGAACCCAGCCCCCAAACACAGGGCCCCGTCCAGACATCCCAGAGCACCCAGCCGCCTGGCATGGCTCCAGTTCCAGTGAGACATCTCCGCTGTGCCCTGCCTAAATCCTTCACTTCCAAAATCATGAATAGCATAAATGGGTGGTTGCTTAATGCCACTCCATTTCAAGGTGGCTTACAGGGCAGCAGCAGATACCCGGAACACCCTTTCTGTGAAGTAGGTTTTCTTTCCAGACGCTCATGGATTTAGGTGGGTTTATCCGGAGGCTCAAGTGTAACTGAAATTCCATTAAAAATGCTTTTTAACAAACAAGTGGGACGAATCCATCTCCCCACAACACAGGACTGCACTGTCTCTGTCAGAACACATGTTAGATGGTGAGGTAGCCCAGGAAAATATGCATCTCATGTTCACACTCTCTAACAGCCACCCAACTGAAACAGAGACTAAGACAGGGGAGAAGCAGCAAAGTGCACCCCACCTCCAATACAGTGCTCAGAAATTTCAGTAAAAACGAAGTCAGCTCCGATTTCAAGAAGGCATCGGACATGCCAATGAGAATGTGGCCGAAGATCACGGAAACATGGGTTCTTGTGGCTCAGCAGGGCCCCAGGTCACCCACTCCGGCCAGAGGTCCCCTCACAGCCCCACCTGACCTGAGAGGTGTCCCCATCATGTCTCTTGGAGAAACTGCCCGCCCCAGCTGCCCGCCTGCCAGGCTTCAGAAGCCAAACATCTTCCTCTCCTACAAATCTTCCTCGCTGGAGTGGAAACCCTTTCCCACTGTCACACTTGTGCAAACTGTGACTTCACAAGCAATGATATTTGGATGTGTGGTCTGTGCTTTGTAGATAACCTGAACTGAATAGTTTTCAAATGAACAAGGAAACCACCATTAACATGCTTTAAAATTAAAAAGCAAACGATTAAGCACTAAGAGCAACCTGAGTCTGCGTGCCCTTGGAGGGGACCTTGCTCCCGAGCACGGCTGCACCGTCTGCTTGGGCCTCGTGTCGAGTCTGTGTCATTCCCGTTTCCACAAAGATATCCCACAGCTGGTTCCCGGCAGGACGTTATTCAGAGTTAGGTCTGCAGACGCCAAAGCCTGTGAGAAAAATGTCTGGATGGTGCCAACCCAGTGCCAGCCCAGCCCCATCCCCAGCAGCACCCTCATCCCCCCACAGATGATAAACTGAGGCACAGACAGAGCGGCGAGCTCCCTGAGACTCCTGGTGATCAGTGGGAGAGGGGGGATTCTGACCAGGCAGCCTGCAGACTGCTCACACACGGGATGCTGTGACGCCTAATAGTTGTGTTGACTTTGAGCAAATCATTCAGCCTCTTGGAAGGTCATTCTCCTGCGTGGACTCCCTGAGCGGTCAGGCACACACGTGGGAAGCATCTTCCGGTGCTTGTGCAAAGGGGGTGCCGGAGGATCGGGCATGCCGATACTGCCCCGTCTACTGCTCTTACTGTCCCCAGCGCTGCCTGGACCCCGCAGGGACGGGGCCAGCACTGCTGGGTGCGGGCAACGTGGCACCAAAGCCACTGGCCCAGGGCTGTTTAGAGAGATTGGAGAGCGATGCCGCAGCCCCTCTGGAGATAAGGAGTGCGGGGAAGGGTGGTCTGATATGGGATGGGGCTTAGAACGGGAGACAGACCAGGAAACCTGGCTGGCAGAGACTGAGCAGGTGGAGGGCACTGGCCCCCAGCTCGGGGCGAAGAGCACAAACACGGGGCCCAGAGGTGGGGGCGGTGAGCAGCTTCTGCAAGAAACTGGTCCCCATCTCATTGGCCATCCCCGAGGCCTGGCGACTCAGCCCGCTCCCCCAACCACTCAACTCACGCCCTTTATTTTACGATTTTAAAATTTATTTTATTGAAGTGTAGTTGATTTGTGTGAATTTCTGCTCTACAGCAAAGTGATTCAGCTATATATATATGATATATATGTGATATATATAATATATATGTATAAAACATATACATAACACTCTTTTTCATAGTCTTCTCCATTATGGTTTATCACAGGATATTGAATACAGTTCCCTATGCTATACAGTAGGACCTTGTTGTTCATCCATCCTATATATAATAGTTTGCATCTGCTAATCCCAAACTCCCAATCCTTCCCTCCCCCACTCCCCTCCTCCTTGGCAACCACAAGTCTGTTCTCTATGTCTGTGGGTCTGTTTCTGTTTCGTAGATAAGTTCATCTGAAGTCACGCCCTTTAAATACCTGCTCACCACATGTGCTGAGCACAAGAGTACATGCCTTTTCTTTCCATACAAAATGTTATGCTGGCTTCTTTAATTGCAGTATAAGGGTTTTCTTTTCTAAATACCATTTTCCAAACAAAACAATTGTGAGAGGCAGAGTCAGTGTTTAAAACTGAGTTGGTAGAATGATTGATTGATTCCGAACACACAAATTTTCAGGTGACCAGCTGGGCCCCGCAGCTGGGCCGCCCTGTCTTCCACATCTGGGACCAAAGGAGCACCTGGCCCACAGAGGTCTTTATGTCAGTGTTTTCAAGGCCCTTGAAGGTGCTGCCAACCTCAGCAGGAATGGGCCTATTCCTAATTCACCGGCTCCATCATGAATCCATCCCTGCGTAAGCCTCAGTAACTGGGGCTGCATCTCTGATTTATTACAATGATGCTCAGGTGCCTGGCACTAGATGAGGCTCCCGGCGGCCGCCCAGAGGGCCCACCCCTCAACCCAGCTCCCATGTAGACAGGAAGGGGCTGGTGCGTATCAAGATCCGGGAGACCTGGCCATCCGAGAGGTTATTGGCACAGGGCAAAGGAGAAAAGTAAAGGGAAAACCAGGAGGAAACATAAAAATAGGTTCTGATGTCTCAGGGGGTGGAGTGGAACAAGTAAATAGGACTTCACGGGACAGACCGAATGTGTTGGGAGAGCCCCTCCGAGGACAGGGGCTGCCCCAGGACGGGCCTGTGGCTGTGACCTGGGGGCGATCTCGGAGGTGAAGGCATAAAGGGAATCACGCCCTGTAACACGCGCAGCCCTTCCTCTGCCATATGTCCCGATAATATTTCAATCATTAGATCTGAACTAAATTCAGACTTAATTTACCAAATAACGTTATAATGAGAACGGCAGCGGCACCCAGCAGCACTCCAATTTATGCATAACTTCAAGTTAAATAACATCTTTTGACTTGCAGAGAAAGATGTCTAATTAGGAAGATTTTCAGATATAAAGAACTGTCACTGTCAAGCATGTACTGTCATCATGATAAAGTCACACATTCACACAGGGAAACATTAGCCTGTAATAAACGGGCTGTGTACAATGAGGTCCCGGATCCCCCAAAAATGGAACGTGGCAGTGAAGGTGCTGGCACAGGGACCAGCTCAGTCCTTCCCTGATGTCATTGGCCATGGCCATCCCTTTGCCTTTAGATGTAGCCACAAGATGAATATTTTTGCCGTAAAAGATTATTTTTTATTGCATTTTATCGTGTACTGGTTTTCTAGCTGGGTATAGTCTGAATGAGAATTTATATTAGGATAAGATGTTTAAGATTCTCTTTAAGCACTGGTGTTTAACAGTCTCTCTTAAGGGTGGCTTCAAGGTTACTACAAGAGAAAATTATTAAGAAGTTAAGTCTGGGGCTTCCCTGGTGGAGCAGTGGTTGAGAATCTGCCTGCTAATGCAGGGGACACGGGTTCGAGCCCTGGTCTGGGAAGATCCCACATGTCGCGGAGCAACTAGGCCCATGAGCCACAACTACTGAGCCTGCACGTCTGGAGCCTGTGCTCCGCAACAAGAGAGGCCGTGATAGTGAGAGGCCCGCGCACCGCGATGAAGACTGGCCTCCGCTTGCCGCAACTAGAGAAAGCCCTCGCACAGAAATGAAGACCCAACACAGCCAAAAATAAATAAATAAATAAATAAATTAAAAAAAAAAAAAAGCAAGGAACATGACTTTAAAAAAACAAAAAAAAGAAGAAGTAAGTCTGTCAATCAGATACAATCATGGTGACCAGAGGAAGATAGTACAATAGCCATAATTCTGCAACCCTGCCCAAAATGAGGGTAAAATCACCCTATATGAAAACCAATACACATACCAGGTTTTGTGGTAGCATGAAGAAATGCCTCATGAATTCAGCCTGGAGGGTCAGGGAAGAGGTCTCAGTGGGTTCTGTGGGATGAATAGGAGTTCAAATACATGCACTGCAGGTGTGGGCCTCTTGTCCAGCTGAGCCGGGCAGGACAAGGCTGCCTGGCACCATGTGGCTAGAACGTGGGTGCTGGGGGTGCACCTGCCAGGGAGAGCACAACGAGTCTGGGGGGGCTCAGCAAAGGCTTTGCAGAAGTGGCCTGGCCAGAGCTGGAGAACGAGCTGCTGTCACTTCCGCAACGTACCACGGAGGCTGACACATGCCAGGTGCTACCCAGACACCGTGCCTGCCCTCTTAGGAGTCCAAGGCAGTGGGCAGAGAGGCGAGGAAGCAAAGACACTGCCCCCTGTGACAGGCGCTATGGAGGAAACAAACAGGGGACTTGATGGGGAGTCATGGGGGCCTTATATGGAGGAGGAGGTGGTACCTGGGCCTGCAGCCTGCATGAAAGGAGCCAGGAAGAACATTCCAAGCATAAAGGGAGAACTTGGAAAGTTCCAGAAATTGTCAGGAGGCCCAAGGGGCTGTTGCACAGGGCATCACTGGATGAAGTCAGCAGCTTGGGCAAAGCACTGCAGGCCAAGGAGAGAAGTGGGACTTTCTTCCACAGTATGATGAGAAACCAGTGAAAGGTTTCAGAAGACATAATGATAGGAGCCCATTTGCATCCATAAAGAAGCACACTGGTCAGGCGCCCAAGCTCATAGGAAGGTTTAGCAAGTAGAAGAGGCCTCCTCTTCCTCTAGATCACGCAGCGGACTCCAGCCTTCACCCCTCGGCCAGGGCCCTCCTGCAGGACAGGAGGTTCCTGATTATGGCTGCTGTGTAGATTAGGATGGTGGCTGGAACAAAAGAGGCAGAGAAGAGAGGATGCTGATAACTTGTAAAGGAAGACCTGGCACAACTGGATGTGCATGTGTAGGGGGGTGAGGGAAAGAGATTGTTATGTGCTCCCTGCACCTTAGTTACATCATCTTTAAGGCCCTAACAATGCAAGCTTTCAGTTCTAGGGAAGCGCTTCACACAGCAGGTTTTCCATCGTGCTTGTGCCACATTTACCAACCCAATCCTCTACGGATGGACTCTGGGTTGTTTCTGGTCTTTTGCATCACATATAATGTTGCAATGAGGCATCATTTCAGCCCACCTGCAGGATCAGCCCCAGAACTGGGATTCCTGGGACAAAGAGTGGATTAACCTATAGTTGGTTTAATACTGCCAAACCATCCTCCTGGGAGCTGTGCCATTTCACACTCCTATCAGCAAAGTCTGAAATGGCCTGTTTCCCCACAGCCTCATCAAAAGATATGTTGTCCGACTTGTGGATCTTTGCCCAGTCCGATAGGTGAAACATGGTATCTCAGTGTTGTTTTAATCACATTTCTGTTATCACTGGTGAGGTTCACAATGTTTTCATGCAGTTAAGGTCATTTGATTCTCTTTCTCTGTGAATTCTGTCCACGTCCATTTTTCTTTTGGATACATCTGGTTCTTTTCTTATCAATGTCTATGAAGTAGAACTGTTTGTGGTCTGAGTTAGAAATATTTTCCAAGTTTGATGTTTTGCTTTTCAGTGGGCTTGCTTTTTAAAATGATTTACTTAGCTGCACAAGAGTTTTTTACTTTTATGTTGTCACATTAAAAAAAGAAAAGATTTTTTTTTTTTATAGCTGCACAGAACACCATTTGAGTTCGTGAAAAGGAATTTGGCCCAGTTTTAGAAAGATCTCTAAATGTATTGTTAAGTGGGAAAGGCAAAGGGACAAATAAGCATGCTCCTTTTTGTGTAAGAAAGAAGAGAAAATGAGAATCTATGACCTATTTGCTTTTATTTTCATAAAGAAACTGTGATGGTTCATTTTATGTGTCAACTTGGCTAGGTGATAGTGCCCAGTTGTTTGGCCAAACACCAGTCTAGGTGTTGCTGTGAAGGTATTATTCAGATGTGATTAACAGTAAAATCAGTGGACTCTGAGTAGAGCAGATGACCCTCCAAAGGTGGGTGGGCCTCACCCAATCAGTTGAAGTCCTTAAGCGGAAAGACCCAGGTTCCCCAAAGTAGAAGCCATCTTCCCGAGACTGTAACATAGAAACCGTGACTGAGTTTCTAGCCTGCTGTTCTGCGGAATTTGGTCTCAAGACTCATCATCAACTCTTTCTACGGATTTTGGACTTGCCAGGCCCCACAATCGCATAAGCCAATTTCTCAAAATAAATCTCTCTGAGTATACCTATATATACCTACAGATAGACAGACAGATACAGATGTACACATACATACTTACGCATATACACATCCATTCGTATATGTATATACACACATGACTGGTTCTATTTCTCCGGACCCGACTCACACGGGAACACTAGGAGGGTTCCACAAGAAATGAATAAAGCAACTGCATGTAGGAGGGGCAGGGAAGGGCCAGCTAGAACAAGGTGCAAGTGGGAATTCTCAGTTTAGACCTTGTCCTCCTCAGAAATTCTAAACCATGTAAATATGTTACCTACTCAAAACAGAAAATAAAATTTAGGGCAAAGCCCACTTTTAGATATAAACTAAATTCAATGCTACATAAATTGAGGAATAAAGGTTATTTGTTTTATATAAATGTAAGATACAAAAAAGAAATTATCCAGGTTTATTCAAAAGATGAATTCCTGAAGAAGACAATTTTTTAAAGCACTGAGACAGAATTCTTTCAAACGTGACACTATATACCGTATTTTAAAAATATACAATATCCTAAGACTCAGAGAGAGGAAGTCGAGGTTGGAGAAGAGTGGCACCCAGGATGGGGTGGAAGGGTTGCTGGGGCCTAGAGCACCCACGTTGGGGGGGGGGCACATGCCTCCTTTTCTGCACCAGGGTCCCCCCTACCGCGGAGGCACACTGGCCTCCTCAAGCGCAGGACAGTCCAGGCCCCAGGAACACTCAGTGGGGTCATCTCTGGACCACCGAGGGCCATGAAGCCCCCTCACCCAGAGTGACACCCTTGTGACACCCCCTGGGGTTTCCGCCTCCGGTCCTGCTCACCCTCCCAGCCCTGCACACCTGCTTCCTTGTCTTGGACTCTGCTTTTGAGGTAACCTGAAAATAACTCCAGCGTGGAGAGTTCTCTTGTTACTGAACGCAAGTACATGTGCCCAATGTGCTGAGGCCAAACAAACCAAAACATCGTAGTTTGGAGCAGAGGAAGGTTTATTACAGGACCAAGCAAGGAGACGGGTGGCTCATGCTCCCCCAAAAAGCCAAATTCCCTGAAGGATTTCAGCAAAGCATTTTTAAAGACCAGGTGAGGGGGGGCCATGGTTGGGTGTTACAAACTAATTGGTGTCGGAATCCTTTGTCCTTGCAGCTGTCCACACAGTGTTCCTGTAAACCTCCAACAAGACAAATGTTATTCTTTGTTCTGCAACTCTTTATCCCTATAGGAATGGACTGTTAAAGGTCAGAGCCTTGAGAATGCTATTATGTATATTTCAGGGTACAGGCAACATTCTTGTACAAAAGGTGCAAAGTCAGCATGACTAAGCACAGGAAAAGGAACAGATCTAATATGGAGTCAGGTTTGTTCTTCCCTATTACACTCTGGAATGAAGCAGATACTAAGGAATAGAGGCCCCTACTCACTCATACCCCAGGCATACAAGCTGGCTGTGTCCACCTCCTGCCAGTGAGGCCACATCCTTCAGTTGAGGCCACTGCCCAAGAAACATCCCCTAGTGAGGCAGAATAGCAATAATAATAGTAGCAGACCTTTATTACTTGCCAGACATTGATCTAAGCACCTTACCATTAACAATTTTCATTCTCACCACAACCCTGTGAATTATTATTGTTCTTGTTTTCCAAAGAGAAAAGCTGAGGCACAGAGGAAGCAACTACATTTCGAAGGTTTGCCAGCAAACAGCAGAGGCAAGGTTCACATGTGAGCCGGCAAGCCCCAGAGTTTGTGTTCCTAAGGCAGACGCTGTCCCACACAAGGAACGCCAAGATGAGGGCTTCAGAAGACCTGGGCACCAGAAATCAAGGAGGAGAACAGGAGCCAGCAAAGGCAGGGGAGAAGCCGACCGCAAAGAACAGAACAGGCAGAAGCCTGTGACAGAAGCTGAGGAAAGAGGCCAGCAAGACACAGAGGATGGTCACCAGCTCCTAATGAAACACTCCAAGCGGGAGAGTCTGGGAAACGTCTCTGCCACCGCCCCGCCCCCAGCCCCCCCAGGGCCTGGACTGAAATCCAGTCTGGGCTCTGCTCCCTAAGCCAGGGACCTGTTGTTTCTTCCCAGGGCTCCTCGGAGAGATGACAAACGTAGGGACAGAGTCAGTGGGTGGGGCCTTTGGTTCCCATTTTCTCCATAACTTAATCCTACAGAACAGTTCCATGAGAGGCATCTTCATTTAGCTTCACACAGACCTTTCTGTGACTTCCAAATTCATTATTTCACTTTCCTCTCATCCTCTGTGAAACCAAGAAGACTGATGGTGATGTTACTTAGTTTTTTCTGAAGAGATGATGTAAACTTCAGAAAATGCTCCAAGTTAGAAGTCATTCATTTCAGAGATTCTCAGCCATACACAAAAGCTAAAGCCAAACTCCAAAAGGGACAAGCCGCACCTTCAGTGAAAGCTCTGGTCAAAGCTTGTCTTTCCCAGCTTATCTGGGCATAAACTGGAATTTTAAGCCACAGGCCAAGAATTAAAACTAGAGCTTCTGATTTACTTCTAATTTGATCTGTACCTAGTTATTTATGAAAATAAATTCACAGAAAAGTATGAATTCACTTCAGAATGGCCTCACACACACCACCATCTCAAATGCCCTTGAAATGCCCCCAGTTAAATACAATCTGAAACTGATCTTCCTTGTTCTCGGACTTTTAAAACAAGGAATAATTTCTCATCTTATACATGGTTTCTTAATTTTTCAGTTTAGGTCACTTTTCTCCTTTTTCCTATATGAGGGCATTATTTCATTTTACACACACACACAGAAACACAAAGAGAATTAGGACTTCTTAAAGTGAATCAAAAATAAGACGTCCTGCTACAATAAAGTAATTTTTACCTAACAAATCATGGACAAAGGAGAGGGCTAGGAAGTGGACAAATGGTGTCGTCATTGAAAAAGATAAGAGTGAACCGGAACTAGGCATCCCTGTGATTGGTCAGCACCTAGAGGGGCTCGGTAGGGGTCACCGCTGGCTGGTAAAGATCAGCGTGGGCTGAGTGACGCACAGTCCTCTCACCCACAGGACCGAGGCAGTGTAGACGCAGTATACCTGGTGGCAAAGGCCCGCTGGCAAATTTCTCTCTTGCACTAGGAGCCTTGACAGGAGAATTCTCCCTGGAGACCAAGCTTCCTGGTCACCATCACTGATGTCCGGCGGGAGGCATGGAGAGTCAGGCTGAACAAACTGACAGGGGACACAGTCTGAGACTGTAACAAGGAAGAACAAACCTGATTCCATACTGGATTTGTTCTACTGCCTGTGCTTAGTCATGCAGGCTCTGCACCTTCGTAAAAGAATGTTGCCTATAGCCTGAAATATACAGGAAAGCCTATTCTCAGGGCTCTGACCTTTAAGAGTCCATTCACATAGGGATAAAAAGTTGCAGAACAGAGAAAAACATTTGTCTTGTTGGAGGTTTACAGGAACATCATGACATGACCTATGTGGACAGCGGCAAGAACAAAGGATTCTGACACTAAGAAGTTCTCAACACAACCTCGCCCCTCCCTCACCGAGCCTTTAAAAGTGCTTTGCTGAAACCCTGTGAGAGTTCGGGCTTTTTGGGACACAAGCCACAAATCCTCTTACTTGGCCCTGCAATAAATCTTTCTCTGCTCCGAATTCTGACATTTCCGTATTGTTTGGCCTCACTGTGCGTCGGGCACATGAACTTGCATTCAGTAAGAAGACAAATGGGAAATATTGTTATATTACTGAATCAGGGTCCAAGAGGTTGGGGGGTTTAACTGAGAGAGAGGAAATTTATAGGGGATAAATGTACAATCTTGCACTTGAGTTCCCAAAAGAATCAGCTTTAAATTCCTAAATACATTTATTTGGTCCAAAATATTTTAGCATGTCTTCAAGGATGCAGCAATAAATAAAACCAGTAAGTGACCTTCATGGGGTGAGAGGGCAAGAGGCTAAATAAACCATGTAGGGTATTAAAAGGTGGTCCGGGGGAAAGTGAAACAGGAGTTGGAGCAGCAATTTTAAGTGGGATTGGCCTCACGGAAATATTGACATTTGTGCAAAGAACTGAAGATGAGGGGGCAGCGCTGCAGCTACCTGGGGAAGAATCTTCCAGACTTAGGGAATGGTGAGGGGCTCAGGGGTGAGGGAGGAAAGTGCAGAGACTTGGGGAGATCTGGCTTTATTCTAGGGGAATGGGGAATCTTTGGAGAGTTTCCAATATGGGGGTAACAAATTTGACATCAGCTTTGAAAAATCCTTGTGGTCTAAAGCAGCTCAGTGGAAATGGTGTTCCGCGGCTTCTGTAATAGACCTGTGACTTTGCAGAACCTTGATAAAAATCCAGCCCGACAGGAAGATGGCAAAGGCAGTGTGTGAGGGAGGGGCCTGCAGGGTGTGTGATCAGCTCGTGCACAGTTCTCGAATTGACTGGCATCAAGGTGAAGCTTCAAGCAGCACCCATCTTCTGGTTTCAACCGGTCTAGGGTCCATGTGATTGGGGTCAGCAGTTTTCATCGGGTGGGGGTCTGCTTCCTGTAACAACAGCTTAGGAATGTGTGTCAGGCTTTTGTCTGTATCTTTCAGGGAACTGGGAGTTCAGGGACTCTGCTGTGTGGCTGGTTTATAGACTAAATTGTTCCCAGTTTCCCGGCCCAAAAGCTACTCTTTGTTTCTCCATCCTCACGTGTCCTAATCAGTCACTCTGGAGCAGCCCTTTGAGACTCAGGGGAGGCCTGGGAGACTAAAGCAAAGACTTTTACTTCAAGGACAGGGTCTCAGGGCTTGTACTTGGCTTCAATTCCCCTTGTCTTTGATACTCCTCAGTCTTGAGGGGAGCAGGTTCAGGAGAAGAAAGAGAATAACCTTTTGCATAAGAGAGGTTAATCCTATAGTAGGCAGAGGAACTCGGTTTTAGGGGGATTCAGTTTCAAATTCATGTAAGAAGTGCTTTCAGCCACAGGGTGTCACATGAGTAAAATAGCATAGCTCAAGTCTGGCACCAGGTAGGTAGGTACCTAAGCAAAGAAAAAAGAATGAAATAATGCCATTTGCAGCAACATGGATGGACCTAGAGATTATCATACTAAGCGAAGTAAGTCAGAAAGAGAAAGACAAACACCGTATGATATCTCTTATATGTGGAATCTAAAATACAATACAAATCAACACATCTACGAAACAGAAAGAGACTCACAGACATAGAGAACAGACTTGTGGTTGCCAAGCGGAGGGCGGGGGAGGGAAGGATTGGGAGTTTGGGGGTAGCAGATACAAACTACTATACATAGGATGGATAAACAAGGTCCTACTGCAGAGAACAGGGAACTGTATTCAATATCCTGAGAAAAACCATAATGAAAAAGAAACTGAAGAAGAGTACATACAGGTATAACTGATTCACTTTGCTATACAGAAGAAATTAACACAACATTGTAAATCAACTATACTTCTATAAATTTTTTTAAATGTAATTTTAACTAAAAAAAAAAAAAAAGAAAAGTGAGGGGCAGGGAAGCATGGGGAAGGGAAGAAGGCTGGTGGATACTGAACACGGGAAAAGCTTCTGTATTGGTGGTTGGATTGTGTCCCCCCAAAAGGTATGTCCACGTCCTAAGCCCCCAGACCTATAAATGCCACCTCATTTGGAAATAGGATCTTTGTAGATATAACCAAGTTAAGGATCTTGATATGAGAGCCTCCTGGATTCAGGTGGCACCTAAACCCACAGACTGGTTTCCCTATAAGAGAAAGGATGAGCAGACTGCACACGCAGACGCAGAGATGACACGGAGGGCAAGGCCACATGGAGACAGAGGCAGAGACTGAAGGAATGTGTCTCCAAGCCAAGGGATGCCAAGGACTGCCCATCCCTGCACCAGAACTAGGGCAAGGAGGCGTCCATCCCCAGAGCCTCCAGAAAGACCCAACCCCGATCTTGGACTTCCGGCCTCTAGAACCATGAGAAAAGACATTTCTGCTGTTTTAGCCTCCACGTCTGTGGTCATTTGTGATAGCAGCCCAAGGAAACAAACACAGCTTTTGTGTGGAAAAAGCAGCCTCCTGAGTTATGGTTTCCTTCCCATAAATCCGATTTTAGGCCCTGCTTCCCGACCCAGTCATGCAGCTGGGAGGTCTCAGGCACCCCAGGCTCCCACTTGCCACAGCTACCAGAGTCCCATCTACCTGAAAAGAGGAAAATTTTGTTTTGAAAAATTTTCCTTGAGGATTGCACATGAAAAGGTAGTCAGAATGAGAGAAAATAAATAAACTCCCTAAGGGCCCACACACCAGCTTCCCGAGGGAGGGAGAACCTTCTGTCCTAGAGACTGAGGCACTGGGTGAAGACAGGTATAAGGAAGACAATCAAAGAGCTGGGGTGGTGCGACAGGTGCAGAGGTGAGATGCAGGGAGAGATTTTGTAACAGGAAGGAACAAATCTGACTCCACATTGGATGGTTTCTTTTACTTTAACCTCTGTATTGTATTGCTTTTGCTTCCAATTAAGAATGTTGCCTATAGCCTGAAACATACAGGAGAGCCCATTCTCAAGGCTCTGACCTTTAAGTGTTTAACAGTTTTCCATTCATATGGAGATAAAAAGTTGTAGAATAGAGAATAACATTTATCTTGTTGGAGGTTTACAGGAACATGGTAACCTGACCTACGTGGGCAGCTGCAAGAACAAAGGATTCCACACCAATAAGTCTGCAGCAACCAACACCCCCCCACCCACCCCCTTGCCTTTAAAAGTGCTTTGCTGAAACCCTTTGGGGAGTGTGAGGCTTTTTAGAGCACGATCCACATGTTCTCCTTGCATAGCCCTGCAATAAAACTTTCTCTGCTCTAAACTCTGATGTTTTGGTTCATTTGGCCTCACAGTGCATCAGGTACATGAACTTGCATTTGGTAACAAGACTACCTAAAAATTCATGCTGCAAAAAAGTGACAGTCCCTCAGACATAAGCCATCCTGGTTCTTGTAATAAAATTGCAAACTTAAAGAGGCATCATGGGAAACATATCAATTTTGCAACTGTTTTTAGGATTTTTCAAGGGGATAAAGAGACTTTCATGGAACTCTATGAGAACAATTAGTTGAGGAGGTCTACAAAGTTCCTCATGAAGTTTCAAACCAGGGTTATTTTTATACTGTCCTACACAGAAACCCATTTTGTTTGTAATTTATGACTTCTGATTAGAATTATACCTGTTTGTCTCTCTGATCCTTCCTAATAGACTATAAGCTGCTTGACGCTGGGATTTGACTTAGCTGATCTTTGAAGCCAAGCAATAAGTAACATGGACCTTCCAAGGGCTGGGATAGCAACATGTATCTGCTGAGGGGTAGTTGCCAATCAGTAGATTAAGGTAGGTTACGGGAAAGGAATAGAAATAGAAGAATTTGCATTGGGGGTTAGAGTAATAGAACACCAGGTCTGAAACCCAGAAAATCAGAAAGAGGTGGTATTAACAAAGGGATCCCAGAGTCAGGGAACAGAGCCAAGATCTGGGGGCTGGGGAGCAAGGATGGGCTGGGGATGGGGGATGACACTAAGTTCTAACTATTTCCTGTAATAGCTCAGGCCAGAGAGCAGCTGGAAAACACCAAAGTTCCTGGATTCATCTCCTTCTAATTCTTTAAAACACATCAAGCTGTTATCATGTCCAGGCTTCTGTGCCTCTGCCCCTCGGCATTCTGTGGCTGCCTCTGAGCACGCTTCACGCCTGGAATTATTTGTTGGTTGGTTTACTTGCCTTCTGTCTGGCCTCCCCAGCTGCCCATCCCAGTGTGATCTGACCCCTCTTGTTCATCCTTGCATTTTAACACCTGAGTCTTGCCCAGAGGCGCCTCCGGTGAAAATACCAGTTTGCCAAACAAATAAACGTGGTCCATTTCACAGGCAAACCCCTGCATGCTTACCCTGACTAATGTCTCACCTGATACAAAAACCCACTTCTTAATCATATTGAATTAGGGATGGAAAATAATACAATTATATATAAATCTAAAGACAAGATGGGAAAAATGCCTCCTGTAAGTTAAATGGGGTAAATAAAAGTGTAATCGTCAGTTTTTTTTCTTTCCATATAATTGTTAACTAACAATTCTGATCAACTACTTCAACATTAGCTAACAAGATCATTCAGAACCTTAGACAGCACCCCTCCTGATCCAGGTGGGCTAGCTGGGGCTGCTCTCCTCCAGCAGTGTCTGCTTTCCCGGGGCCTTCCCAAAAGTTCATCAGGCTCACATTGGTCAGCACAGCTCCCTCTGCCCTGCAAAACCTGCTCCCACCAGGAAATGCCAGAAGCGTGTGCTCCTTCCCTCATGGTACACAAAAAACAAAATCCTACCATACATTCCCATATTAAAGTAAAATAAGATTTGGTTTTATACCCACACAATTGCAAATACAAAACACGAGTCAGACTGTGAAATCCAGATTAACATACCTACTGAAATACACAGAACAGTTTAATCAGGAAAGTTACAAGCTCTATGGCATACAAATTGGCATCCATCATGAATACATGAAGTTTTGGCTTTTTATATTACGTACACGGGACTTATTTGCAGAGCAAACTGGCAAACAGGAATGTAAACTAACAATACAAATAATAACAAATTGGAAACATCCCAAGCTGCCAGATACAGGAAGAAGGCACTGTTTTAACTTCCTAGAGCATGAAAAACTTACAGTGATAACAATTAATTCACAGCAAGGCAAGAGGGGAGGAAATAGCACACCAATGCAGAATAAATTAATATGAACTGTTTTCCATTTTCTGCAGACACTGAAGACCATCTTATCTCTGACCAGAGACATCTCTGTTTATGGCTTCCCCACATTTGGAAATACAAACACTACCAACCAAGCTATAAATTATTTATTAATTCACACAACTTTTCAAATTGAGACTAAACTAATTTATTCATTTTACAAAATCAGGTATGAAGATATATTGTCCATAGTTGATGGATTAAGAAATTAATATTTAAGTATACTATTTTATGTTATGGATGCAACCAACAGCAAAAGTAAAGATAGCATACAGCAGCATTAGAAGATAGTTATCTATCAAATAAAGCATCAATGAGCAAAGAGGATAAATCAAGAAACGATAATACAGTCATATATTACGTGGTGACATGGTAATAGCCACCAGAAAAATTAATATTAAATTATTAAAATTTCAGCCCCCGAGGAGCAGAGGTAGCAGAGGCAGAGAAGGAGGAGAAGAGGAAAGTGACCTCACTGTTAGCGCTTCTGGACCAGATTCTCCACCCTTTTTCTTGCTGAGTTATTTGCCTCTGACTTATTAACCTGTCGTTATTTAAAATATTCTGTTCACTCATCTTTTCTTTTATTTTAAAAAAATTATTTATTTATGTATTTATTTATGGCTGTGTTGGGTCTTCGTTTCTGTGCGAGGGCTTTCTCTAGTTGCGGCAAGTGGGGGCCACTCTTCATCGCGGTGCGCGGGCCTCTCTTGTTGCGGAGCACAGGCTCCAGACGCGCAGGCTCAGTAGTTGTGGCTCACGGGCCTAGTTGCTCCGCGGCATGTGGGATCTTCCCAGACCAGGGCTCAAACCCGTGTCCCCTGCACTGGCAGGCAGATTCTCAACCACTGCGCCACCAGGGAAGCCCTCATCTTTTCTTGATATACATCTTCACCCCATCCGTGGCTCACCTTTTATCTTTATGGTATTTTTCTGAAGCACAGAACTTTGTCAGTTTTAATATTTTCCTTCATGGTATATCTTTTCTTTACGCTTTTTGTCTTTACTTTTTAATTTTAGGTCTTTAATTCATATGGAATTTACTCTCAAGTTTTGTGCGAGGCAGGGTCTCCCATTGTTCTGTATCATTCTTTTGCGTGGATATCCAGCAGTACACATGGCTTTTATTGAATAGTCGTCCATCCTTGTCCAGCCAATGTAAATAACATCATTTCTGAGATAAATCAGATCCAATATTCATGGGTGTGTGTCTGGGCTCTTTATTCTGTTCCACTGATCTGTTTGATTTTCCCTATACTAAAACCATACCGTTTTAATTATGGTGGCTTTATAATAAATCTCAATATCTGGTAGAGTGAGTCCTACTTGCTAGATCTACTTTGAAAATAGATTGGCTATTCATGGATCTTTTACTCTCCTGTATGAATTTTGGGAGCAGCTAATTGAGTTTCACAAAAAATCCCTCTGAGATTTTGATAGGAATTGTTCTTAAATCATAGGTTAATTTAGAAAGACTTCCATCTTTATGACACCAACTGTCCCTGGCTAGAATATGCTCTTTTCATTTCAACAGGATTTGTATGTTCCTCAATAAAGGTCTTATATACCTTTTATTAAATTTAGTCATAGCTTTTAATTAAATTTTTGAGTTACAATTTTCAAATTGGTTTATGCTATTACACCTGAATGCCTTTTGTTTCGTAATTTGATCATATCTTCTTGTTGGTTCTAATAGTCTGGAGGTTTTCACAGATTTTCTATGTAGATAACCAAACAGTAAATAAATAGAGATAATTATGTTTTTTCCTTTCTAATTCCTCTGCTTGTAATTTACTCTTTTCTTGTCTAATTTCATTGGCTAGAGTCACCAGGACAAAATGAATAGGAGTGATGACAGCAGTCATTCCTGTATTGTTCCCTATTTAATTTCAAACATTTCAAAAATTTAATTTACCACATGCTATAGGTTTCTGGTAGATGATGCTTTAACAGGTAAAAGGAGTTCCTTTTTATCCTAGTTTTTATATTATGAATTTGAATAAATGCTTTTGTAACATTTATTGAGAAAAATCATATTGCTTGCCATCTTTAATTTTTTAATGTTGGAAATTGATAGATTTAAAAAGTTAATCCAATCTTTCTTTCTGACATAAACTATATTTAAGTGATAATGCATTTTAATATAAATTCCTGCAATTTGCTATAATTTTTTTGGCCATCTGTGCTCATCAGTGAATATGGCTTATAATTTTTTTCCTCTACTTTCCCCCTCTAGTTTAGCTATTACATTAAACCAGATTAATAAAATAACTTGAGTAGTTTCCCCCTCTATTTTTTTTTTTTTTACCATCTTTATTGGAGTATAACTGCTTTAAAATGGTGTGTTAGTTTCTGCTGTATAACAAAGTGAATCAGCTATACATATACATATATCCCCATATCTCCTTCCTCTTGCCTCTCTCTCCCACCCTCCCTATCCCACCCCTCTAGGTGGACACAAAGCACCGAGCTGATCTCCCTATGTTATGCCGCTGCTTCCCACTAGCTACCTATTTTACATTTGGTAGTGTATATATGTCCATGCCATTCTCTCACTTCGTCCCAGCTTACCCTTCCCCCTCCCCATGTCCTCAACTTCATTCTATACGTCTGTGTCTTTATTCCTGTCCTGCCCCTAGGTTGTTCAGAACCTTTTTTTTTTTTAGATTCCATATATATGTGTTAGCATATGGTATTTTTCTCTTTCTGACTTACTTCACTCTGTATGACAGTCTCTAAGTCCATCTACCTCACTACAAATAACTCAATTTCGTTTCTTTTTATGGCTGAGTAATATTTCATTGTATATATGTGCCACATCTTCTTTATCCATTCATCTGTCAATGGGCATTTAGGTTGCTTCCATGACCTGTATTGTAACAGTGCTGCAATGAACATTGGGGTGCATGTGTCTTTTCGAATTATGGTTTTAAAATACGGTATATGCACAGGAGTGGGATTGCTGGGTCATATGGTAATTCTATTTTTAGTTTATCAAGGAACCTCCATAATGTTCTCCATAGTGGCTGTATCAATGTACACTGCCACCAACAGTGCAAGAGGGCTCCCTTTTCTCCACACCTTCTCCAGCATTTGTTGTTTGTAGATTTTCTGATGATGCCCATTGTAACCGGTGTGAGGTGATACCTCATTGTAGTTTTGATTTGCATTTCTCTAATAATTAGTGATGTCGAGCAGCTTTTCATGTGCCTCTTGGCCATCTGTATGTCTTCTTTGAAGAAATGTCTATTTAGGTCTTCTGCCCATTTTTGGATTGGGTTGTTTGTTTTTTTAATATTGAGCTGCATGAGCTGTTTATATATTTTGGAAATTAATCCTTTGTTCGTTGATTCATTTGCAAATATTTCCTCCCATTCTGAGGGTTCTCTTTTCGTCTTGTTTGTAGTTTCCTTTGCTGTGCAAAAGCTTTTAAGTTTCATTAGGTCCCATTTGTTTATTTATTTATTTTTATTTCCATTACTCTAGGAGGTGGATCAAAAAAGATCTTGCTGTGATTTATGTCAAAGAGTGTTCTTCCTATGTTTTCCTCTAAGAGTTTTACAGTGTCCAGTCTTACATTTAGGTCTTTAATCCATTTTGAGTGTTTTTTGTATACAGTGTTAGGGAGTGCTCTAATTTCATTCTTTTACATGTACCTGTCAAGTTTTTCCAGCACCACTTACTGAAGAGACTGTCTTTTCTCCATTGTATATCCTTGCCTCCCTTGTCATAGATTAGTTGACAATAGGTGCGTGGGTTTATCTCTGGACTTTCTATCCTACTCCATTGATCTATATTTCTGTTTTTGTGCCAGTACCATATTGTCTTGATTACTGTAGCTTTGTAGTATAGTCTGAAGTCAGGGAGTCTGATTCCTCCAGCTCCATTTTTTTCTCTCAAGACTAGTTTAGCTATTCAGGGTCTTTTGTATCTCCACACAAACTTTAAAATTTTTTTGTTTTAGTTCTATAAAAAATGCCAGTGGTAATTTGATAGGGATTGCATTGAATCTGTAGATTGCTTTGGGTAGTATAGTTATTTTCACAATACTGATTCTTCCAATCCAAGAAAACGGTATATCTCTCCATCTGTTTGCGTCATCTTTGATTTCTATCATCAGTGTCTTATAGTTTTCTGAGCACAGGTCTTTTACCTCCTTAGGTAGGTTTATTCCTAGGTATTTTATTCTTTTTGTTGCAATGGTGAATGGGATTGTTTCCTTAATTTCTCTTTCTAATATTTTGTTGTTAGTGTATAGGAATGCAAGAGATTTCTGTGCATTAATTTTGTATCCTGCAACTTTACCAAATTCATTGATTAGCTCTAGTAGTTTTCTGGTGGCATCTTTAGGATTCTCTATGTATAGTATCATGTCATCTGCAAACAGTGACAGTTTTACTTCTTTTCCGATTTGGATTCATTTATTTCTTTTTCTTCTCTGATTGCCGTGGCTAGGACTTCCAAAACTATGTTGAATAATAGTGGCGAGAGTGGACATCCTTGTCTTGTCCCTGATCTTAGAGGAAATGCTTTCAGTTTTTCACCATTGAGAATGATGTTTGCAATGGATTTGTCATATAGGGCCTTTATTACGTTGAGATAGGTTCCCTCTCTGCCCACTTTCTGGAGAGTTTTTATCATAAAAGGTGTTGAATTTTGTCAAAAGCTTTTTCTGCATCTGTTGAGATGATATATGGTTTTTATTACTCAATTTGTTAATATGGCGTATCACATTGATTGATTTGCGTATATTGAAGAATCCTTGCATCCCTGGGATAAATCCCATTTGATCATGGTGTATGATCCATTTAATGTGCTGTTGGATTCTGTTTGCTAGTATTTTGTTGAGGACTTTTGCATGTATGTTCATCAGTGATATTGGCCTGTAGTTTTCTTTTTTTGTGACATCTTTGTCTGGATTTGGTATCAGGTTGATGGTGGCCTCGTAGAATGAGTTTGGGAGTGTTCCTCCCTCTGCTATATTTTGGAAGAGTTTGAGAAGGATAGGTGTTAGCTCTTCTCTAAATGTTTGATAGAATTCGCCTGTGAAGCCATCTGGTCCTGGGCTTGTTGTTTTCAGATGGAATGTCCTATAAATATCAATTAAGTCTATCTTTTTTAATGTGTAATTTAAAGCCTGTGTTTCCTTATTTATTTTCATTATTTATGATCCATCCATTGGTCAAAGCGGGGTGTTAAAGTCCCCGACTATGATTGTGTTACTGTCGATTTCCCCTTTTATGGCTGTTAGCATTTGCCTTATGTATTAAGGTGCTCCTATGATGGGTACATAAATATATACAATTGTTATATCTTCTTCTTGGATTGGTCCCTTCATCATTATGTAGTGTCCTTCTTTGTCTCTTATCATAGTCTTTATTTTAAAGTCTATTTTGTCTGATATGAGAATTGCTACTCCAGCTTTCTTCTGATTTCCATTGGCATGGAATATCTTTTTCCATCCCCTCACTTTCATTCTGTATGTGTCTCTAGGTCTGAAGTGGGTCTCTTGTAGACAGCATATATACGGGTCTTGTTTTTGTATACATTCAGCCAGTTTATGTTTTTCGGTTGGAGCTTTTAATCCATTTACATTTAAGGTAATTATTGATATGTATGTTCTTATTACCATTTTCTTAATTGTTTTGGGTTTGTTATTGTAGGCCTTTTCTTTCTCTTGTGTTTCCTGCCTAGAGAAGTTCCTTTAGCATTTGTTGTAAAGCTGGTTTGGTGGTGCTGAATTCTCTTAACTTTTGCTTACCTGTAAAGGTTTTAATTTCTCCGACAAATCTGAATGAGATCCTTGCTGGGTAGAGTAATCTTGGTTGTAGTTTTTTCCCTTTCATCACTATAAATATGTCCTGCCACTTCCTTCTGGCTTGGAGAGTTTCTTCTGAAAGGTCAGCTATTAACCTTATGCAGATTCCCTTGTATGTTATTTGTTGCTCTTCCCTTGCTGCTTTTAATATTTTTTCTTTGTATTTAATTTTTGATAGTTTGATTAATATGTGTCTTGGCGTGTTTCTCCTCAGATTTATCCTGAATGGCACTCTCTGTGCTTCCTGGACTTGATTGACTATTTCCTTTCCCACGTTAGGGAATTTTTCAACTATAATCTCTTCAAATATTTTCTCAGTCCCTTTCTTTTTCTCTTCTTCTTCTGAGACACCTATAATTTGAATGTTGGTGTGTTTAATGTTGTCCCAGAGGTCTCTGAGACTGTCCTCAATTCTTTTCCTTCTTTTTTCTTTATTCGGCTCTGAGGTAGTTATTTCCACTATTTTATCTTCCAGGTCACTTACCTGTTCTCCTGCCTCAGTTATTCTGCTATTGATTCCTTCTAGAGAATTTTAAATTTCATTTATTATGTTGTTCTTCATTGTTTGTTTGCTCTTTAGTTCTTCTAGGTCCTTGTTAAACGTTTCTTGTATTTTCTCCATTCTATTTCCAAGATTTTGGATCATCTTTACTATCATGACTCTGAATTTCTTTTCAGGTAGACTACCTATTTCCTCTTCATTTGTTTTGTCTGGTGGGTTTTTACCTCGCTCCTTCATCTGCTGTTTATTTCTCTGTCTTCTCATTTTGCTTAACTTACTGTGTTTGGGGTCTCCTTTTTGCAGGTTGCAGGTTCGTAGTTCCCGTTGTTTCTGGTGTCTGCCCCCAGTGGGTGAGGTTGGTTCAGTGGGTTGTGTAGGCTTCCTGGTGGATGGGACTGGTGCCTGTGTTCTGGTGGGTGGGGCTGGATCTTGTCTTTCTGGTGGGTAGGGCCATGTCCGGTGGTGTCTTTTGGGGTGTCTGTGAACTTAGTATGATTTTAGGCAGCCTCTCTGCTAATGGGTGGGTTTGTGTTCCTTTCTTGCTAGTTGTTTGGCATGGGGCATCCAGCACTGGAGCTTGCTGGCTGTGGGGTGGAGCTGGGTTGAGACAGAGACTGAGACAGAGGTCTCTGGGAGAGCTCTTGCCGACTGATATTATGTGGGGCTGGGCAGTCTCCGGTGGTGCAATATCCTGAAGTTGGCTCTCACACCTCAGAGGCTCAGGCCTGACACCAGGCCAGAGCACCAAGACCCTGTCAGCCACATGGCTCAGAAGAAAAGGGAGAAAAGAAAGAACGAAAAAAAAAACTATTAAAATTAAAAAAATAAAAATAAAAATAATAAAAAAAGAAGAGAGCAACCAAACCAATAAATAAATCCACCAATGATAAGAAGTGCTAAAAACTATACTAAGATAAACATAAAAATCAGAAACAAATCAGTCGCAGACAGCAAACCCCAAGTCTACAGTTGCTCCCAAAGTCCACTGCCTCAACTTTGGGATGATTCGTTGTCTATTCAGGTATCCCACAGATGCAGGGTGCATCAAGTTATTTGTGGGGATTTAATCCACTGCTCCTGAGGCTGCACAGAGAAATTTCCCTTTCTCTTCTTTGTTCGCACAGCTCCTGGGGTTCAGCCTTGGTTTTGGTCCCACCTCTGCATGTAGATCACCCTCAGGCATCTGTTCCCGCCCAGATAGGACGGGGTTAAAGCAGCTGCTGACTGGGGGCTCTTGCCCATTCAGGCTGGGTGGCGGGAGGGATACAGTAGTTATAATTGGAATGCAGGGCGAGCCTGCATGACATTGCAACAGCCTGAGGTGCGCCATGTGTTCTCCCAGGGAACTTGTCCCTGGATCATGGGACCCTGGCAGTGGCATGCTGCACAGGCTCCCGGGGGTGTGTGGATAGAGACCTGTGCTTGCACACAGGATTCTTCATGGCTGCAGCACAGTGTTAGCATTTCATGCCTGTCTCTGGGGTCTGAGCTGATAGCTGCGGCTTGTGCCAGTCTCTGGAGCTTGTTTAGGCGGTGCTCTGAATCCCCTCTCCTTGCGCACTCCAAAACAATGGTCTCTTGCCTCTTAGGCAGTTCCAGAATTCTTCCCGGACTCCCGCCCGGCTAGCTGTGGCGCACTAGCCCCCTTCAGGCTGTGTTCATGCAGCCAACCCCAGTCCTCTCCCTGGGATCCGACCTCCGAAGCCGGAGCCTCAGTTCCCAGCCCCCTCCTGCCCCCATGGGTGAGCAGACAAGCCTCTCAGGCTGGTGAGTGCTGGTCAGCAGCGATCCTCTGTGCGGGAATCTCTCCACTTTGCCCTCTGCACACCTGTTGCTGTGCTCTCCTCCGTGGCTCTGAAGCTTCCCCCCCCATCCCCCATCTCTGCCAGTGAAGGGGCTTCCTAGTGTGTGGAAACCTTTCCTCCTTCACAGCTCCCTCCCACTGGTGCAGGTCCCGTCCCTATTATTTTGTCTCTGATTTTCCTTTTTTCTTTTGCTCTACCCAGGTACATGGGGAGTTTCTTGCCTTTTGGGAAGTCTGAGGTCTTCTGCCAGCATTCAGTAGGTGTTCTGTAGGAGCTGTTCCACATGTAGATGTATTTTTGATGTATCCGTGGGAAAGAAGGTGATCTCCACGTCTTACTCCTCTGCCGTCTGGAAGGTCCCCCCCCCCCGAGTTTTATACATCTATTCTTTTTCAGATTCTTTTCCCTTATACGTTATTACAGAATATTGAATATAGTTCCCTGTGCTATACAGTAGGTCCTTGTTGGTTATCCATTTTGTATATAGTAGTGTGTATTTGTTAATCCCATAGCATTTTTTAAGTATTAAAAATATATCATTTAGTCCCCTCATTTACAAAAACGGCAAAAAGAAAAAAAAAAAGAAAAAGAGTCTCCTGCGGATTGATGCATTTGCTGGTGTGGGTACTTCAGAAAAAAAGACGAGACGAAACACTGCACACAAAAGAAAACAGGTCACAAAGAGCACAGGAACATCGGCCATGAGCTCCCGGTACCTGCCAGGTGCTGAGAGGTGCCCCAGAAGGGTCCTGTCTGCAGAGGCTGTTTGTCTGTATGTGTCTGTATGTAAGCACGTGTGTGTGCATGTGTGTGGTTATGCACTGTGCATGCATGTGTATATATCAGTATGTATGGGAATGTGTGTGTTGTGTGTATGTATGTACGTTTCTGCACGTGAGGGTGTACAGATGTAAACAAGTGAATGCCCATAGCACTGACCATTATATGCTCCCCAGAGCCAGTACCTTGTTTAGTTGTTACAACAACCCTTGTAATCTAAATACCATGGCCACAGTGCAGTCACTGGTCTTTGAGGCAGGTTCTGTCATTTTCCGTATCACACAGGTGAGTGAACTGAGTCTCATGGGGATGGAGTCACTCATCCAAGGCAGGAGCTCTTAGGATCCTGATGTTATTGGTGGGGAGACTGGGGTGTAGAGGTTCAGAGATTTGCTGAAGGTCATACAGTGAATAAGAAACGGAGCCTATGCTCTTAACCACATTATTATGCTTCCCAGTAAGTAAAGATCACCTTCCTTTCAGGAACGTAATAAAAAGACACACATACGTGTATTACATACACACATAACTTTAAATAAGACCTTTCTATCATAAGGGAATGGGGGTGTGTTTAGGACATCAGGGGGAAAAGGGCTAACTTTAAAATAAATATTATGATGAAATCAGAAGAAATCTTTGGGAATTTTCTATATGTATTTCCCAGTGATAAAGGGACATTGCCTCTATGAAACAGGAGCAGACTGCAGTGATAGGAAAGGACGGGATGAGAATAGCTGGTGACCAGAAGGAAACACATCAAGATAAGAGGCTGCACAGAAAAAGAGACATACCAAGTGAAAATCTGCACTGAAAATAGTAAAGAGCAAGCTGGATGCGGAAAAGAAAAATCAAAATTGTTAAAAATATTTAAAACATTTGCTGTAGAGTAGCATTTAAATTTCTTTCCAATTTTGCTAGATTTTTCTGCTTGTGCTCCAGACCCACTGTGCACCCTTTACTGCTGCCTGGGGGGTGATCTTGATGGGTTGCCAGGACTGGACTCCCCTTTTCTCCAGGGGGTTCAGACAGAGAGGCACTGAGGGGAAGGGGGTGGGGAGGGGAGACAGGTGAGATTCTCATTCCCTCTGCTGGACCACGTGACCTGGCAGTGCCCGCCTTCTACCCAAGGCCACGCCTCTCCTCAGGGGGTCCTTTCCTAGGAACTCCCTGCTCTCTCCAGGCCCCAGTGCCTGCCCTCCTTCTGCCCTACAGGCCTAGGGGCTGGTGCTGGCCCTAAGGCCTCTCCTTCCCCTGCTGGCTTCTTTCAGCCCTGCCCTCCCCTTTGTAAACAGTCTCCTTTTTAAACATTACCTACTCTGATTACAGGCAGATCCCCTTTTATTGTACTTCGCAGATACTGCGTTTTGTACAAATTGAAGGTCTGAGGCAACCCTGTGTCGAGCAAGTCCACTGGCACCATTTTTCCAACAGCATTTGCTCACTTCATGTCTCTGTGTCACATTTTGGTAATTCTCACAATATTTCAAACCTTTTCACTCTTATTATACTTGTTCTGGTGGTCTGTGATCAGTGATCTTTGATTCTACTATTGCAAAAAGATGACGACTCACTGAAGGGTCAGATGATTGTGAGCCTTTTTTAACAATAAAGTATTTTTTAATTAAGGTATGTACATTGTTTTCTTTAGACATAATGCTATTGCACACTTAGACTACAGTATAATGTAAACGTAACTTTTATATGCACTGGGGAACAAAAAAAAATTGTGTGATTTGCTTTACTGCAATATTCGATTTATTACAGTGGCCTGGAACCAAACCCACACTATCTCCTAGGCCTGCCTGTATGTGATCTGTTTCCTTCTGGACCCTCAAGGATGCAGAGGATGTAGAGCTCCAGGCATCCCCAGGAGACAGTCCCTTATCTGTTTTATAAACTGTGGTTCTGGATAATAATTTGAGTTTTTTAAGAGTTCCACTTGCTTAAAAAATAAAGTTTAAAAACAACTGATGAAGCTAAACTTGAGAATGCCAAAAAAAAAAAAAAGGGATAGACATGAAAATAAAAAGAAAAAAATGACCAATAATACGTTTCCAGAGAAGACCTGAAAACAAATAAACAAATAATCCTGTTCTCATTACAGAATGAAACTCACATTGGCTTCAGAACTTTCCTCAAATTACTAATGCCAGAAAAAATGGTTACTCGGGAATTCTGCATCAAGCCCAACCGCTCTTGTGTGGGAAGGAACAGATGGCTACTTTGGCTGACACATGTTCTGAGGAATATATATCCCCATGTACCCAACCTAAAGAGATGGACAAAAATTCGGAGAACAGGCTGAAGTCAGTCCTTAGACGATCAACAGGGGAGTGAAACCACTAGGGAAATAAATAAGGGAAGGTTACACAGCCCGAGCTCTAAATATAAAATGGAAATGTGAAGAGGATCTTAGATGCACAGAATCAAAAATGCTAACATTCATCTTCTGCAAGGAAAAAATTTTATAATCCAATTCTTTGGTAGGTATAACTTACCTACACTGAAATATTCTCTAGTTCCCCAGTGGTGGTGTGTGGAGCACTAGGGGTGCCCTGGGCCAGGTGCGGGGTCTGCAGGCCAGGCATCTGCAGAGGCTCGTGGGCAGGCCTCCTGATGGGGTGCCCCTGATGCCCTCTGAGAGCCCTGGCTCTGTTCTCCCAGCCCCCGCCCCCTCCCAGGTTGTGCAGGACCCCTCAGTATTCTGACTGGGCCAGAATGAAGGGGGCCTCTTTGTCAGCATCCCCCATGGCTGGGGAAGCTGGTGGCTCACCCGCACGCTCCACTTTCCCTTGGGGGAGACATCGTGGGCTGAGAAGGTTCTCTGGGCCCTGAGCCGTGCTGCCTTGGGGGAGGGGTGGAGCAGGTAAAGGGAACCTGGTCCTCTTATGGTCTTCAGTGCATCCCATCTCAGATAGCGTTTGCTCCAACAGTGTCCTGGGACTTCTCTGCTGGAGTCCCAGAACTTCACAAAGGTACTCTCTTCCATGGGCGACTGTCAAAAATTGGCGTTCTTTAGGGGGAAGATGGTAGAAAACCCCTATTCTGCCCTACTGATGACGTCACTCCAGGAAGGACTTCTTAATGAAAGATACCCACACCCATGCACAAAAATTAAATATAGTGAAGACATACAGACGGCCAAGAAGCACATGAAAAGATGCTCAACATCACTAATTATTAGAGAAATGCAAATCAAAACTACAATGAGGTATCACCTCACACCAATTAGAATGGGCATCATCAGAAAATCTACAAACAACAAATGCTGGAGAGGGTGTGGAGAAAAGGGAACCCTCTTGCACTGTTGGTGGGAATGTAAATTGATACAGCCACTATGGAGAACAATATGGAGGTTCCTTAAAAAACTAAAAATAGAATTACCATATGACCCAGCAATCCCACTACTGGGCATATACACAGAGAAAACCGTAATTCAAAAAGACACATGCACCCGAATGTTCATTGCAGCACTATTTACAATAGCCAGGTCATGGAAGCAACCTAAATGCCCATCAACAGACGAATGGATAAAGAAGTTGTGGTACATATATACAATGGAATATTACTCAGCCATAAAAAGGAACGAAATTGAGTCATTTGTTGAGACGTGGATGAATCTAGAGACTGTCATACAGAGTGAAGTAAGTCAGAAAGAGAAAAACAAATATTGTATATTAACGCATGTATGTGGAACCTAGAAAAGTGGTGCAGATGAGCCGGTTTGCAGGGCAGAAGTTGAGACACAGATGTAGAGAACAGACATGTGGACACCAAGGGTGGAAAACTGCGGTGGGGTGGGGATGGTGGTGTGCTGAATTGGGTGATTGGGATTGACATGTATACACTGATGTGTATAAGGTTGATGACTAATAAGAACCTGCAGTATAAACAAACAAACAAAACAACTAATACTAAACTTTCATTGGGTTATTTGTATGGAAGTATGTTAATATAAATGTTTCAGACATTACATGAAATTTCTAAAAATCTTATATGTTCTGGTATAATGTTATAAGTCATAATCCTAGTTATTACTTTAAAATGTATATCTCAGAAATAACTAATTTTCTTGTCAACTGCATTATTATGAACTTTCATCAAATCTTTAACCGTGGTCATTTTTAAGTCTTTTGTCATTTACAGACAGTTCTGGGTGTACTCTGATGCTTTTGTTAATATGTTCCTATAAAAGGGTTTCATCTTCAGGAAATTCATGGAAAAGACTCTGACAAGTACAGGTTTCTGGTACCTGACTGTACTGCTGAACTGAATGAATAAGCATTTTCAGAACTCTAATGAAAAACTGATGAGCTCATAAAAGTGCTAACAAAAGATCAAGATGAAAAAAAAAATTAATTACATGGGACTGAGTGAACTGATGAGGATGAGTATAATTTTTGTGACTTTCTGGTTGAATTTAAAAAAAGAAAAAATCCCACAAGAACTCAGAGGCAAAGAATATACAAATCAATTTTCACTGCAAAGTAAAGGAGCTGTTGCAGTGGAGGATTACTGGACTGAATGTCAATATTATGACATAGTATGAGTGTGTTTCATGTTTGGTAATTGCAATCATTGTTGCTTTTGTTGTGGTCATCCATGTACAATGCTTGGTGTCAGTCTATTTATCTCTTGTAAAAATAAAATACAGTGTGTGTGAAAAAAAAAAAAAATTAAATATAGTGAAAGGGATTGATAAGGAAAGGTGACCGTAAAAAAAGTGAGATGGTAAGTCAAAACCTGGAAGGGGATATTTTCACTGGTTTAAAAAAGAAACAACCTCCAAAAGATGTAATATAAAGAACTTCTGGGCTTCCCTGGTGGCGCAGTGGTTGAGAATCTGCCTGCCAATGCAGGGGACACGGGTTCGAGCCCTGGTCTGGGAAGATCCCACATGCCGCGGAGCAACTAGGCCCGTGAGCCACGGCTGCTGAGCCTGCGCGTCTGGAGCTTGTACTCCGCAACAAGAGAGGCCGCGATAGTGAGAGGCCCGCGCACCCGCGATGAAGAGTGGCCCCCGCTTGCTGCAACTAGAGAAAGCCCTCACAGAAATGAAGACCCAACACAGCCAAAAATAAATAAATAAATTAATTAATTAATTAATTTTAAAAAAACTTAAAAAAAAGAACTTCTATGAATAGTAAGAAAAAGATTAAACAATAAAAATGGGTAAAGCAGATAAACTCACATACTATGGAACAGGAACGACAATGGCCAGTAAAGACTAAAAGTTGGCCAGTTTCATCAGGAATAAGACAAATGCAAACTGAGACCATGAAGACTCTGTTACACCCACCAGATCAGCAAACTTAACATCAGGCCCTATGAAGTTCTAGAACAAATGTGGAACACTGCTGGACATTGACATTATACAAATGCTTTGGGAAAACCATTTGACGTTATTCCATAAAAATGAAAATATGCGTCCTGGTGACCACTGATTCTAGGCTCTTACACCAGTGGAACCCTCGCCCACGTACACGAGGAGACTGGTATTAAAACATTCACAGAAGCTCTGTTCATAATAGCAGAAAAGTTATATAAATGCCCACTTGTCCACTAAAGGAGAACAGGCAAATACACTGTGATATATCATATATTCACATGATGGAATACTGTACCATTAATTATAAAGATAATTCATCTAGAGCTACATGCACAAACATGGATGAACCCACAACTGCATGAATGAAAAAAAGCGAGTCATAGAGGAATACAGGTTGTGATTCCATCTATGTAAAGTTCAAAAACAAATAAAAATAATGCATTATTTAGGGACACGCTCATTTGTGGCAAAAGAATGATGAACATGAAATCCCTGCTCTGAAGAGAAGCAGATGAGATGGGGAAGAGTCCAGAGGGAGGCCCCAGCCTGGGTGACTCACATTTCTTAGGTTGGTTTCAAAGTTATGCTTCACAACTTTACACACATTCCACCGTATGTGTCATATATTCATGTTTAATAACATTTTATTTTAATATATATTTCATCATTTAAAATGGAAAAAAGAGCTACATTTTAAATGCAACTGTATCGAATAAAAAACTAGCTGCCTACCTTTTAAATATCTGCATAAAGTAAAGCACACTGAAAGCAGTGTTTTCAGAAAAAACGCAGCATAAAAATCAGAAGTGCCAATAAACATGTAAAAACAGAAAGATAAAAAGAATAACAAATACTTCACAAATAAACAAAAGATTTCACAATAAGTAATTACCCTAGTTTAAGCAGATTGATTTGCATGAGAGTCATACCTAAAAAAATAGAGAAATTAAAGTAAAAATGATAGGCAAAGATTCAGGCAAATTTGAACAAAAGGAAAATAAGGTTGGTGCTTTAATTTTAGATGAAGCAGAATTCACAACAATAAAACATTAAATTGGGACAAGACCACTTTATATTAGTAAATGCTGCGATCCACGAATAATGAACACTAGTATATTTAAGAATGTAAAATCCAAACGGAGCAAAAAGTGATGGAAATAAGAGGCTGAGAGAAATAGAGCTGTAGTGGAGGATATTCATGCGGATCATGAAGCAAAAAGCTGTTTGTAGAAAAAGATGAGATGAACCTGACAGTGGCTGGGTGGGCTGGGTGGGGTGGGGGCAGAGCTCTGCGGTGTTTCTCAGTCCCATCCCTGCATTTTCCAGTTCTCTATAGCAGGGAGGGGGCAGGGGGCACTGCCTCGACCTGTGTTTGGAGATGACACCACACATATAAGAAAGGCAGATAATTTCTTCCTTCCTCCTAAAGTCAATCTGCAAATAATCAATGCAACTGATTTTTAAAAACTTCTGATAGTCATTAGCTAACACTGCCTATATAGTGCTATTTGAAATCAACTCCAATCCATTTTTCCACCAATTGTTGAACCACACAAAGTGAAGAGCAAAACAAATTTGAAACCTGTGAGTTTTCTTTTCATTCCCATTCATACAAAGAATCTTTGTCTTTTAATACAAATTGAAACCTATAGTGATTTGATTCAATGTACATAAAAATCAGGGTAAAACATGGATGTTCCAGTATTACCATCACTTACTCTACAGCATAAAATTATTCAGGGATCAGAGATAAAGCCCATGAGTAATATTCTTCATTAAAAAAGGTTGGACATTTGAAAGAAAATCTGATAACTAATAGCCTATAAGTAACAATTTTTTAAAGCTGGGTAAGTAGAGACAGTTCCTCAGAATTGCATATTAAATTCACTTTCAATTAGTATGGTTCAGCATTTTATTCTTATGATTTGTATGCTTGGTAATACTTTTAAAATTAACTGTGCTGCACACAGACACATCACATACATCTCAGCCATAATAATTTTTCTAATGCTATATCTTTATAACAGTAATTGCCTTCTTTCTGAAAGAATATGCATTTGGAATCTGGTGACACTTCATTTATTACTTTTCTTATATTAGAGCTACCTCAGCATATTAGACTTTTTTTTCCCCTTAACGACTTTTTTCTATTAGGAGACCGTGAAGACCCCAGGGAAAAGGAAGTCCATTAGGGGAAGGAGACACTTTAGAGGCACAGGAATATCTAAGGTGGACATCAGACAGTTCTTGTCAAGAAGGGACTGGACAGGACATCCTCCATTTCCTGTGAACTACAGACGCTTTTGACATACCTCTATAAACAGAAGTCTCATCACTAATACAGTGAGTTAAATCACCAACACAGCAATTAAGCACAGGAAGGATGTTGCCGACCACTGCACCTGCCCCCCCTCAGTTGGGGAGTCACCCTGTCCCCCAGACCACCCTGCTTAAACCACTTGGACCAGGAGACAGAAGGTCCTCTGGCCCCAACACCAGACTCTCTTTTCCAGACCATAAGCATCAGACGATGAGGCCAGCAATGGGGCAAAGTGAGCGTCCAGGAGTCCTTTACTGAAGTACCAGCAGGAAGCACTCTAAGAAGCTGCTCCAGGGACCCGCAGGGCTGCTCGGGGAAGTCAGCATCTCCTGATGCCGGAAGTGTTCCCGCACAGGCCAGGGACAATGTGAAAGCGAGAGAGAAGTGCCGTCCCTTTCTCCCCAAAGCTTCTATGGTGGGATTGACTCCTGGACCCTTGGACCTTGTACTTTTCTTGCTTCTTGGATTTTGTTTACGTTATTGCGCTGGCCGGCAAGGACCCCACTCTCTGATCCACCTGCCCAAACTCCACCCATTCGACACCTACGCTGAGTCGCATCCTTACTGTAAGATGAATCAGTCTTTCCCCACCTCAGCCCTTGTGGAAGTAGCAGGACATGAGGAAAAGAGCAGACCCTTTGAAAGCAAACAGACCTGGATTTCTCCATCCCAGCTTCTGAGAGGACTACCCCTGTGACTGCGGCCAAGCACACATCGCTGTGGAAGGGATGCTCTGTTCGTCGCTGGTCACAGTGAGCACACATTCTGCACGGCTGCCGTGCCTGGATGCACAAAAAGGGCTGGGAGGCACCATCTTCCTTTCATCTTTCTAAACAAACTTCATATACAATCATTCCTTAATTTACTAAGTTCTAACTTGCAACTATTCCCTATTATATTAATATTTTATTGCTATTTCTATCTTTCCAACTCCTATCAAGTCCTCATCTAGATTAAACTTTTTTTTGATTAACTTTTTTTTACTGGAATATAGTTGATTTACAATGTTGTGTTAGTTTCAGGTGTACAGCAAAGTGAGTCAGTTATACATACACATGTATCCACTCTTTTTTAGATTCTATTCCCATAGAGGTCATTACAGAGTATTGAATAGAGTTCCCTGTGCTATTCAGTAGGTCCTTATTAGTTATCTATTCTATATATAGAAGGCAAGACCATTACCTTGTGCTTCTTTGTGTCCAACTCCTCACACAGTCTCCATGTCTTGCATGACGTATTTTAGTGCAACCACAGGCTCTAAGCCTCATCGCTTGATGGTTCTGAAACCTACTGTGTGCTGACCATGTCCTTTATGTGTCCAGGCAGACACAATAAGGAACTGGCTACAAGTCAGAATCAGCCCAAGGTTACACATATAAAGGTCATCTACTTAAGGGCACCAGGAGACACGTAACCAAGCCTCAGCAGCGGAGCAAACTCTGCTCTTCTGGAAACATCTATAAAGGTGCCCACAACTGGAGCTACTAAGGGGTTTATCATAATCAAGACATTGACCATGGACTGAGGGTCCAGCTTTCTACAACTCCCCTCACGGCACATTAACCAATGGACATGGGTTACAAGTACACCACCCAAGCCATAGGTAAAGATACACATAGAAAGTGTCTAGGACTCCATCCAAGGCAGGCACGGGGACACCTGCTGATGGTGGCCCGCCCTCCACGAGGTCCTGAGCTCCCCAAGACGGCCTGTGTCCTCAGCGCCCTTCCAACAGACCTCGCCGCTCTCTGGTCTCTGCCCTCTTGGGAGAGAGTAACATTCCCCAGGCTGGGCTACAGAACAATTCACTCTTTCTGAGAAGATTCTCAACAGTCATTCGGAGGTAACAACCAGGGAAAAGCCTATTTAAATTGTTTCCAGGTGCAATTCGATGCATTTAATTCATTATGCTTTCAAGCACACAACTACCTTACCAGGTATCTCTGTCTACCTTGTTTTTAATCTTCCTGTCCAAGCTCATGATCTCTTGCAAAAAGCAAGTTTTATTACATTTTCATTTAAGAATGTGTCTGATGCATTTCTCCAAAGAAGACATACAGATGTCCAAGAGGCACATGAAAAGATGCTCATAATCGCTGATTACTAGAGAAATGCAAATCAAACTACACACCGGTCAGAATGGCCATCATTAAAAAGTCTACAAATAACAAATGCTGGAGAGGGTGTGGAGAAAAGGGAACCCTCCTACACTGTTGGTGGGAATGTAAGTTGGTGCAGCCACTATGGAAAAAATTATTGTGGTTCCTTAAAAAACAAAAAATAGAGCTACCATATAATCCAGCAATCCCACTCCTGGGCATATATCTGGACAAAACTATAATTTGAAAAGATACACATACCCAAATGTTCATAGCAGCACTATTCACAATAGCCAAGACATGGAAGCAACCTAAGTGTCCATCCACAGATGAATGAATAAAGAAGATGTGGTATATATACATAATGGAATACTACTAAGCCATAAAAAAGAATGCCATTTGCAGCTACATGGATGGACCTAGAGCTTATCATACTAAGCAAAGTAAGTCAGAAAGAGAAAGACAAATACCATATGATATCAATTGTATGTGGAATCTAAAATATGACACAAATGAATCTATCTACAAAACAGAAACAGACTCACAGACATACAGAACAGACTTGGGCTTGCCAAGGGGAAGGGGGGTGGGGAGAGAAGGATTGGGAGTTTGGGATTAGCAGATGCAAACTATTATGTATAGGATGGATAAACAACAAGGTCCTACTGTATAGCACAGGGAACTATATTCAATATCCTGTAATAAACCATAATGGAAAAGAAACAAAGAATGTGTCTGATGGATCAAAATAAAGGAATTTATACTGAGAAGTGATTTAAGCAAATATCAACAAATGTCATGTTGTAATAAAAATGAGTATTTTTTCAATGACCACTTCTAATTTCACTTGGCCTTGAGTGGTTTCATTATGCTATAATTTAATTAGTCCATTTCAGTCTCAATTTTCTGGTTAGACTTATGTTCCCCTGATTAAATTTAATACTATTAGTAAATTTAAAGACAGGTGTATTAGTCTATTTTCATAATTAAGATAGGGGGTTTTAGATACTTCAGCTGCTGTATTAGCAGAGTAGAATATTGCCTTATAAATATGGGTATACCCTAATTCCTTCTCGTCCTCAGCACTAACAAATGAAGCCTTCATCTTTAATGTGATCAAGCAAAATACATTGTCTTGAATGTATTCAAGAGGTCATGATCTTGACTGTGAGAAACCCCCATAGTGGATTTATAACGAATTTTCTGAATAAATAATGACTGCAAATACATTTACATTAAACATATTAACCTTTAACTCACCTAAATTTTTACATAGCGTATTAAAGTTATATTTGTGCTCAATTCAACGGGCTTGACAGAAAGCCCTACAGGTTTCCTACATCTCATATTAAAGGTTAAAGTGACTCATACATTTTTTTCCACAAAATATGGCCAAACATATAAATCTGAAGTGAGACCAGGACTGAATTTCTGATGTGCACAGCAGGAAACATTTTTGCTAGTACAAAAATTCAAAAATACTTAAAAAAAGAAGTTGATATATGCAGCATAAGATTTTAAGCTTCCTGACATTGGACAATGATCACCATAGCAATGAAGAGAGAGAAAAACCCTCATCCAGGCTGAAGTTTGTTCATCATTCACTTCCAATTCCTTGGCTTTTGCCTGTGTCATTAAATATTGCAGTTGAAAAAAACAAAAAAATAGAATCCAAGCAGAATGGAAAGGCAATCGAAAAAGGCAATTTTTCTTTTTCATCAGTTGCCTGAAGGCGTCCAACAAAATAGACATTATGTTAAGAATCAGTGATTTACACCTGAGTATAAATATATAGGGCTGGTTCCTCTAAACTTGGAACTAATTATCAGACCCCTATTACTATCACTTCTGGTCTGGCTCCAGTGAATTAGGTTCCAATGGACAGGAGATGTTCTGGCCAGTGCACAGCAGAGTCGGGAGCTCAGTAAGGCTCCTGGCGCCACACACCGGACTCACCAGGGCTAGAAGCCTCCCTGCAGCTGAAGAAGCTCCCAAACACCTGCTGGAATGAATGCAAAACTAGGGAAGCCCCCATTTGGAGAAAACAAAATATGAAAGAACAAAAAAGTCCTCTATTTGGCAGCTTCTAATGGAAAGGAAACCATGAAATAATGAACTGGACGTGAGAGTGTTTTATTTGGTCTGATTGCAAGTGCAGTGAGTCTCCATCTGAGGTGTTAATAAGGAAGCTGGACAACGCCTCAGTCAGTAAAGAAGGTGGTTTGTTGTTGTTGAATTTAAAGGACTCGAGGAAGGCGGCAGCCCAGCGAGGAGGGCAGAGCCCATGGGCCAGGCGGCTTGAGCTGGTGTCACTCGCTGTGGATGCCCCACACTGTCCCGGGTCCCATCCCTCCTCCTGGTGTAAGGCGGGATGACAACAGAGGTGCCCCCGGCATCAGGAGAATGTCGGGGCAAGAACACTTGGAAAGGGCCAGGCACATGGTCTACATCCGCGCATGTCAGTATGGAAGCCAAACGGACATGATGCAATGGACCTGGAGCAATGGTTTCCCACGTGCCTCGGGGGGTTCAGCAGGATGGAGAAGCTCCAGAAGCTCAGAAACACATCGCCTGGGTGACAGCTGAGCGCTGCCACCGACCAGCTGCACAACCCTGAGTGTGACTAACTCTGGCAGTGCTCACATCACAGGGCGGCACTTAGAAGAGGGTCTGGACCACGGAGGGTGATGGATGAGTGTCAGCAATCATGGCTGTGATCATCATCAGCATCACCATCTGTCCGGGACATGCACGGCCTGAGACACTGCTGACCTTCACCATGGACACTGCAGATGGAGACAGAGGGAGGGAAGGCAGCTTCACCTGGGGGAATAAAGTCGGGTGCGCCTTCCCCAGCTGCTCACCTCCCCAGCAGCCTGCACCAGATCCTGCCCGTCCACCTGGAGCTCCCCTTTCACAGATCCCAAAGATGGCCTTGGCCTTGTGGGGCAGGCCCAGCCGGGCGGCGGAGTAGGAACTGCTGCCCACCCCAAACAAGAAGACAGGAGACACCCAGCAACCAGCCACCAACTACCTCCGCTCGTCCAAATGGTCCTTCTTCTGTAAGTATGAACAGGAAACCAAAGATGCCACACGTCTGAGGAACACTAATATCATGAATAAGGACCTAGAGGAGTCGAGACCAACTGGCCAGTGGGGGGAGCTGAGAACACGGGGAGGCAGGAAACCTGATGAACAAAATTCTAATTAATATTAGAGCGCATGCTTCCTAAACTGTGAACACAGTGCTGAGAAAAAGCAGCAATTAGAGAACAACAGAGGATTCTTTGAAAGCAACACGGGTGTCGTCAAAATGAAAAATACAGCAGGCAGGTCAAGCAGTAGCATGGACATGGCTGAGGCCCAAATTAGTCATCTAGAAAATAAAACAAGAAATATCCCAGCCAAGTACAGAAAAAGAACGTGTTAGAAAATGTTAAGAATTCTATGGCATCAGTTTATCTGCCTGCAGCAGGTAGAATATCCTTTTACCTACTCTGAGTAGCATAAACTCGAGAAGGCTAAGAAATACACAGGAGAGATATAATCAATAATTAATGAAAGAAATTCCCCTGGAAAACTTTTCTTGAAATATCCAATAGACAAACAATTAGCTCTAGTACAACACTTCACTATGGTATGTTGTAACCAGATATAAAATCAACACACTTTCCAGAAATTATAACAGAAAACATATTCCCATCTCTCAACATTATAGATATAATTTTCCTAGAATACAATCACAATCAAACTCAAATCATTATCAGCTGAGAACTTTACAAACTGATTTTAAAATTTACTGAAGAGAAAATGCACAGAAGTAGCCAAGAAAATTATGAAAAAAATCACAGAGCAATTTATTATAAAGCTAGACTAATTAAAACATTGTAGTATTGGCTTAGAAATGGACCAACAGATTCATGAAATGGGGATTAATAAACACACCCATGTCCATAGCAGTGGGGAGGGGACACTTCAAATGTGAGGAGAAATATTGAACATTCAAAAAATGGTGTTGGGGCTTCCGTGGTGGCGCAGTGGTTGAGAATCTGCCTGCCAATGCAGGATACATGGGTTCGAGCCCTGGTCTGGGAAGATCCCACATGCCGCGGAGCAACTAGGCCCGTGAGCCACAATTACTGAGCCTGCGCGTCTGGAGCCTGTGCTCCGCAACAAGAGAGGCTGCGATAGTGAGAGGCCCGCGCACCGTGATGAAGAGTGGCCCCCACTTGCCACAACTAGAGAAAGCCCTCGCACAGAAACGAAGACCCAACACAGCCATAAATAAATAAATAAATAAATAAATAAAATTAAAAAAAAAAATGGTGTTGGAGACTTAGCTGGCTGTCCATTTGGAAAATAAAAAGTTAGAGCCTTACTTCATACTATAGATCAAAGTAAGTTTGGGATCAATTACCTAAACATAAAAAGCAAAGCCATAAATGTTTTAGAAATACACAGGAAAATAATTTCAGAATTGTGGGGCAAGAGAGACCTTTTAAAATAAGAAAAAAACCCAGAAGCCCCATAAGAAAAAAAGCCAACAGATTTTGCAAATCAAAAAGCTAACAATTCTGTATTTTTTAAAAAAGGCATTTCATCAAAAATTAAAAGACAAAGACAAACAACAGACTGGGATAAAATATTAGTCACCTAAAATGGAAAATAATTACTATATTAAGAAATCCCACAAATTAATGAAAAACAGTCTTACAGAAAAATAGACAAAAGATGTAAACAAGCATGTCACAGAAAAATTCAAACGGGCAATGAAATCTTGTTATTTGTTTCCTTTCTGTCTCATCTATTCATTGTCTAATTTTTCCTTTATTTTCTGTCTTCTTTTGGATGAACTGGGTATTTTTTATGACTCCATTTTATTTCCTTTGTTAGCTCATCAGCCAAGTCTTTAAAAAAATTTATTTTAATGTTGGTGGTTGTGTTTGGGCTTATAGTATATATATTCACCTTATCACAGCTCACCACAGAGAGCTTAAGAGCCTTACACTGTATACTTCTATCTTCCTGCATTTACACAATTTTTTCCATATATATGTTATAAATTCCATAATATCTTGGTGTGCTTTTCTTCATACTTCCTGTTCTTTGTGCACATTGAGCTTCTCAGATCTGTGGGCTCATAGTTTTATCCAATTTCGAAAAAACATTTCAGTATTATTTCCTCAAATAGTTTTTTCCTGTCCATCCCCACTATTTTAGGTACCCATTCCACAGATATGAGGCTTCTTGAAATTTCCCCACACAGCTCACTAATGATTTTTCCATTTTTTACAAAATTCTTTTTTCTCTGTGTCCTACATTTTGGAATAATTTCTAGTGCAATGCCTTCGAGTTCACTAATCCTTTCTTATCTCTGATCTAATCTGTTGTTAATCTTGTCCAATGAATTTTTTCTCCCACTGTAGTTCACTAGAAGTTCAACTGGTCTTTTTTATACTGTCTCTACTTTTAAACATCTGCAATACAGTTATAACAACTGTTTTAATATCTTTGTCAGCTATTTCTAACATCCAGGTCAGTTCTGTATCGGTTTCAATTTGTTTATTTTTCTCATCATGTCAGGTTGCATTTTCCTGTTTCTCTGCATGCCTAGTAATCTGATTATGCATGTTGTCTTGGGTGGATAATTTTGTATTCCTATGAACATTCTTGAACTTTGCTCTGGGACATGTATGAATTACTTGGAAATGGTTTGATTCTTTTGGATCTAGCTCTCAAGATTTGTCAGACAGGACTGGAGCAGCATGTAGCCTGGAGCTTAGTATTCTCCATAACAGAAGCAAGATTCTGCTGAGTATTCCACCTGCTGTCCCAGTGAATCATGAGGTTTTCCAACCTGGGCGGTGGGAAAGCCCTGCTTTTGTGCCTGGTGCTGCTCCCTCTAATCCTCTCATTGGTTCTTTCCTGGCCTCACCTGCAAGAGCTGATCAGTATCAGCCGAATACTGATAAGGGATCATCTGTGGATCTCCAGGACTTTTGTAAGCTCTCAGGCACTTGTCCTGAAAGCTCTAGCCACCCTGAAGTCCCGGCCCCTCAGCTTGTTCTCCTTAACTCAGCTAGTGTGCCAGGTTCTGCCCAGCTTGTTCTCCTTAACTCATCTAGTGTGCCAGGCTCTGCCCAGACTCCCCCTGCCCGTGCTGCAGCATGGGGACCCTTCTCACAGCTGGACACGGGCAATCTTAGGACTTACCATGGATGGTGGGGCATCAAGGTAGAAGGAATACACTGTTGAATCGGGCCAAGGTTAGTGAAATGGGCCCACCAAGCAGAGATTCTGGAATTCAACGTCTTAGCTGGAGGAATTAGGAAGGATTCTCGCTGTTTGTTTGGCTCAAATACGAACCCCAAGGTGGGCTGCACTAAGTGAAGTTGAAATGCCAGACCTTCTAGGTATACCCTCGAGGGAGGAACTTAAGGGCTGGGGGAGACTGGAATGACAGAGTGCACTCTTCATGTAAGACCTGCTCACCCGTTCTGGAGGATCCCGAGAACACAGCTTCCACCACGGCGCTGAGAATACATCTGTGAGGGGAGCCCCAGCACACTTGAGGAGCCCTGAGGGACTCTCCTCTGTAGATCAGAAACTGCAGTAGACATGCCTGTGCTGCCATCAAACTAGGATTCCCAAGTGCATGAGGATTCTGGGATCCCAGGATGGCAGGGGCCGAGTGGTGGCACTTCATCACCAAAGACCAGGTGGGTGTGGTTAGGGTGATGGGCAGTGGGGCCAGAGCAGCAGTTCGAAGAGTCTGACTCACAGAGATGTTTGGTGTTGGCTCCTAGAGGTTCTGCCTCTCAGACTGAACCCTAACCGATATACATTCCTATTGGGGTTGATAAAATTTAGCAATAAAAGTAAACCACTATCTGAATAAACCAAAAAGTCAGACTCCTCAACCACTATAACATAAAACACAAACAGTACTAAACACATCACTCTATATGGCACTCTTATTCCTACAGATTAGTACTTTTCAAAATATGTCTACTTTGCTTTTAAAAAACTATACTAAATAAACTGTAATTTGTTACATATAAAAATAAATTCTAAAAATGTTTTCAACCCCGTGGTTATTAGTTTCTCAATAGTATTAGTTATCACAAATAATCTAGTGGCCAGGTCAGTACTACCCACTCAAGTTTTTTTTTTAAGTGTACAGTAGTCCCCCCTTATCTGCAGGGAATACATTCCAAGGCCCCCAGTGGATGCCTGAAATGGCAGATAGTACTGAACCCTGTATATATCAATATATACCTGTGATAAAGCTTAATTCGTAAGTTAGGCCCATTAAGAGGTTAACAATAATAATAATAAAACAGAATAATTATAAAAATATACCATAATAAAATTTATGTGAATGTGGTCTCTCTCTCAAACATCTTATTGTACAAATTTAATTCCTTTTCCATCTTAACTAAGTGCTTATAGTGTACTATGGCCATACCTTTTGCAGTTTGAGGAGTGACAGCAAAACTAGCATAAATTTCTTTTTCCTTCTTCACAATTTCACAGATAGAAGATTTGTTCTTACTGTAGATCTTGGCAAACTCAGCATACGATTTTTCTTTCCTTATTAAGTCTAGCACTTTTACAGCTTCTCTCTGGTGTATCCAAATTGCCAGCAGAACTACTCTTGAGCTTTGGGGTCTTTATTAAGTAAAATAAGGGTCACTTGAATACAGCACCGAGATACTGCGACAGTCGCTCCGATAACCCAGATGGCTACTGAGTGACTAACAGGTGGGATCCGCTGGACAAAGGGACGATTCAGGTCCCAGGGGGGTTGGAGTGGGATGGCATGGGTTTCACCACAATACTCAGAACAGCAAGAAATTGAAAACTTATGAATTTTTTTAATTTTTAAAAAATTTATTTTATTTATTTATTTTTGGCTGCGTTGGGTTTTCATTGCTGTGCACTGGCTTTCTCTAGCTGCGGCAAGCGGGGGCTACTCTTCACTGTGGTGCACGGGTTTCTCACTGCGGTGGCTTCTCTTATCGCAGAGCACGGGCTCTAGGCGCGCGGGCTTCAGCAGTTGTGGCTCGTGGGCTCTAGAGTGCAGGCTCAGTAGTTGTGGCGCACAGGCTTAGTTGCTCCGCGGTATGTGGGACCTTCCTGGACCAGGGATCAAACCCGTGTCCCCTGCATTGGCAGGTGGATTCTTAACCACTGCGCCACCAGGGAAGCCCTTATGAATTGTTTATTTCTGGAATTTTCCATTTAATATATTCAGACTGCAGCTGAGGGTGGGTAACTGAAACCATGTAAAGCGGGACTGTGGATGGTGGGAGGGGGCTCCTGTACTACCTGTGATTATGTGTGAGACTGTTTCCAATATTGATATATGTATAAGCAATCACAAGACATGTCACTGAATCTTTCAAAAAAATGAGCTAATCAGAGCTATACAATCTGAATCTTAATTGGCATCTAGCGTAATGTAGAACCTTTTATAGTTTGATGTAAGGAAGACAATTATCTCAATCATAGGAGACACTTAGCACATAGAAAAAAATGAATGTGAAAAAAAAAATGTGAACACACGTATTCTCTACCGGCGTAGCGCCCGCCTTGTTTCAGGATTTGGAAAGGCTCTTAGAAAATACGATGGTGAGACGGTCACAGCTTCTCCCTCCTCCTCCCCTCGCATCACAGGCCCCAGCTGGAAAGGGCGGCCTCCTTCCTGCCCCCATCAGCCAGCCTGCCGCCCCCACCTTGTCCTCTTTCCCAACGCAAGCCCCTCCACCACCCACAGCACATCAGTCGCTCTGGCCTAAAGCTTACACCTCTTCCCTCACCTCACTCTGTCTGACGGGCTCAGAGTGAGGCACAGAAAGGAGGCCCAGCAGGGCTGTGACGGGCCCACACTCACCAGCCCGTCGGAGGAGAGATATGGCCAACCGACCGAGGGCAGCCCCCGCAGCCCCGCATCAGCATCGCTCCTGGCCTCCCCCAGCCAGCCTGCGAGGCTCTTCCAACACCTCGAGGGGCAGACACCTTCCTTCAGAGAGGGCAACTTGCTCTGGTGGTCATTCGTGTGGGGGGTGTCGTGTCCCCTTGGAAATGAACCAGAACTCACAGTGGCCTCTTCAGTTTTATGCCTCGGGAAAATGGAAATGTACCATTAGAGTAAAGGATAAAACTGGAGCTTGGTATAAAAGAACTATTTATCAGAGAAACACACATCAAAACTGCAATGAGATTATTACCTTATGCCCATTGGACTGGCTATTGTCAAAACGGCAAGAAATAATAAATGTTGGTGAGGATGTGGAGAAAAGGGAGCCCTCCTACAGTGTTGATGGGAATGTAAATTGGTGCAGCCACTATGGAGAACAGTATGGAGGTTCCTCAAAAAATTAATAATAGAACTACCATATGACCCAGCAATCCCACTGCTGGGCATATATCTGAAGAAAAAGAAAACACTAATTTGAAAAGACACATGCACCCCGATGTTCACTGCAGCACTATTAACAATAGCCAAGACATGGAAACAACCTAAATGTCCATCAACAGAGGAATGGATAAAGATGTGGTACATATATACAATGGAATATTACTCAGCCATAAAAAAGATAAAATCTTGCCAATTGTGACAACATGGATGGACCTTGAGGGTTTTATGCTAAGTGAAGTAAGTCAGACAGGGAAAGACAAATACTGTATGACTTCACTTGTATGTAGAGTCTTAAAAACAAACAAACAAACAAAACAAAATAAATGAACATACCAAAGCAACCAAAAACAAACACGTAGATACAGAGAACGGAATAGTGGTTGCCAGAGGGGAAAGGGGCTCAGTGGAGGAGTGATGGATAGAAACTGGATATTTGGTGATGAGCACACTGCAGCGTACACAGATGTAGAAATATAAGGCTGTACACATGAAACTTATATGATGTTATAAACCAATGTCACCTCAATAAAAAATAATTCTTAAAAAAAAGGAATGATTTAAATCAAGACTTCAAGCTATTCTAGCTGTGAGACCCTAGGCAAGATACTTACCTTTCTAAGTCTTCCTTTTCTTCTGGAAAAAGGGGATAAAAACAGTAGCTTACTCACAAGGATACTGTGTGGATAAGCTCAGGGGATCCCGTGCAGGGCTTAGCACGAAGGAAACGCCCAGCAAATGGTTCCTGTTAACAGTAGTTTGTAGATGGGCCCTACATGTCGTGGAACACGATGAGGGGCTTGGACGCAGATGCTCCGAGGAGCCTGGGGGGAAGGAGGGCTTCCAGGAAGCAGCGAGAAGCGAGCCCTAATGAGTGGAAGGGCAGGGCAGAGGCCAGAGGGGTCGGGGAGGACCTATCAGTTGGGGGCCACACCACACGCCGCAAGTCCAGAGGGTCCAGGTGTCAGGGTGAGGCTGGGCAGGGAGGAAAGCTAAGGCCACATCAATGCTCACAGTTCAGAGAGTGAGTTTTCTGCTAACGAACCAAAAGTTGTATCATCCTGGTCAACAGACAGCAGAGTGTCCTTACAGCAGAGACAACCAGCTCTCCGCCAAGACTCTGTCCCCACTCCACAACGTGGGCCATCTCTGGGAGGGACGCAGATGCTCCGAGGAGCCTGGGGGGAAGGAGGGCTTCCTTCCCCCACCAGGGACCACCTTTTCCAGCTTCCTTCCCAACCAGACACGCTTCGGGCCCCGTGACGAGCCCTCCCCACTGGTGTGACGTGCAAGCATAAGTGTCCCTTTCAGGCCAAGGAAGTCAAGAAGCACGTGTTTCTCCTCCATCCTCTCCCCCCTTCACTGAAATGCAGGGGACCCCACGGGCCTGGGGAGTGCAGGGCCGCCGGTGGAAGCAAGCGGGGTCTTTGAATCTCGTGTGGGGGGAGCAGCCGCTGCCTGGAAGGCCCGCCTGGACGGGAGCAGGAAGCAGATGTTCACGGAGTTAAGACAGGAAGTCTGGGGTCTGACAGCAGCTGGTGTCACCCTAACTGACCCCTTACCTCCCTGACTCAGCAAAGCAGCCAGTTGAGCTGGGGGAGCCCTTCCTCCTCGTCTGCCTGGAGAGCTGCTGCGCTGCGCGGAGCTGGGGGGTGAGCCCCTGGAAAGCTAGGCTGCAGGGGTTCCCGCTGGGGCCACCCTCCTTGGGCGAGGCCCCGAGACCCACCCTACTGCTGCGGGCCGCCCCCACCCCAAGGACACACCTGAGCCACCTGCACAAGGAGTCCTGACCCCTCAGCAGGCATAAGCATGTGCATCCTTCGCGGTAAGATGCCCAGTCCCGAGAAGCTCCGTTCCAGGGTAGGGCTGGGGCGGGCGTGCGGTGGCCGGGGGACGGGTGCCCTTTCTCCCATCCCACACACCCACCCGAAGGAGGGCGGCTTTCCTCTGTTCAGACGCCAGGCTGAGGGCTTACTCTCTCTGCACTGCACGGTGGGGGCAGGTCAGGAGGGATGGGCAGGTTGTCCCCGTTTCCCTGAAGGGGACCCACAGCACAGCCAAAACGTCAGGCCCCACGGCCCAGTGTCTGCCGCCACTTGCCCCTGCACAGAAGAGTCAGCGTCTTGAAACACAAGCCGTGATTTACTTTAAAATAATCCAGCAAGGGGCTTAGATGAAACAGGACCAGTCAATGTTGATACCATTGAGGACGGATAGGGGTACACGGGGTTCATTATACTAGTCTCTCTACTTTGGTGAATATTTGAAAATTTCAATATAAAAAAATTTTAAGGAAATTTCTCAGTATTTTACACAAGAGGAGGCCCCCTGAATTAAACTACCCCTCCCTCCCAGTGCCTTTTCAGGATGTCATGATTCCCCTCACGAAGGAGGAGGTGTTTACAACAGACAAGATTTGTGGGGTTTTTTCTATTTCCATTAATATTTAGTATGTCATTATCTCCAAGTCTAATCACTTAAAGAAGAGATTTTAAATAATTGATTACTACCTAAGAGGAAAAAATCCATGCCGTCTTTTTCATTAACCATCAAAACCCAGAGAACCTCTCCGTATAGTCCTGACGTGGACACATAAATATATTAATGCACATGCTGAGACAAACACACATACAAATCAATAGACATAAGTTCGCTCTGGGTACTTTCAGATGGAAAAACCATCATCCTCTTTCCATCCCCCCGTGTGGTGTCCTCCTCCCCAGCACGAGGCCTGACCCCATGAGAGAGGGCTCCAGAGGCACCCGTTTCTTCCTTCTTCCAAAGAAACATCTATGCAAATAAATACCAATACCTCATAGAGTTTCACAGTCTCCAAAACACACAGAAAGCTAACATTTCTGGAACTCGGATGAGCTACGTCCTATTGTGTGATCACCCGTAAGCATATGCATGTGCACGATTGTGTTTATCAGTGTAGAGAAAACGCTTGCATCTGCACTTATTAAAATGCCTTTGTTGGTGGCATGTCCTCCAAGAGGGCACAACACCGACAAACAGGAAGAGGATGGCGTCTGTGGAGGGGGCAGCAGGACGCCCACGGACAAGATTAACGCTCCTTGAAAGCACTCACACCTCCGCGGGCAGAGCCCTGCTCCATGGCCGCATGGGGACTCGGATGCCACTTACCACGAGGGACAGGGGCCTCTTCCAGGAGACGACGCCGATGAGTCCTGACAGCAGCACCTGGAACAGAGGGAGCAGGGGGTGAGGAGCCTCCCAGGACTTTTCTAGAGCACAGCACGCAGGCAGGAGCGGGTCACGGTGGTGGGTCTGTCCCTCCCGACAATCACACCTGCAGCCACCACGCGGGGCCAGAGTGACCAGCTTGCAGGGATGCCGAGAGCAGATGCGCTTTCTGAAAGAGCCTCCCACCCACCCCCGGGCCCTCAGCCTTATCCCCCCAGGTCCTGAGAGATACTTGCTGTGTGATTTAACATCACAGACAGCACTGAACACACTACTTTGGGGAAGGCGGTGCTGTCCTCACTCACAGGTCACCCACAACCTGCACAGCGGCCCGAAGGCTCCCTCTGTTCTCCCACACCTGGGACCCCCCCGAGCCCCTACAGGGGTCTCCCCTTCACTCTCACCCCACCGAGGAGGCTCCCTCGCTTTCCACACTGGCTCTAAGCTGCCCGCCCCAGCCCAGGCCAGCCCCGTCTGACCCCTGGCCCCCGTCCCGCCGAGCATGTCCCCCCAGAACCTCCCCAGCAGTGCCCCCTCCGCCCTGGCTCCCCTGTCGCCCTGTGTCTGCCGACTCTCGGGAGAACCACCCTCGGCTCCTGGCCCACCCTTCTTCCGGGCTGCCCCCCAAGCCCAGCCCACGTCAGACCCATGTTTGCTGATCCCCATATTCCCAGTCTCCTTGTGTCCAGGCAGGGCCACTGGACCACAGAGACACAGCTGCACCCCGCGCCCACTGCCCACTGCAATCTGCCTTCAGAGGGGGTCGCTGGATGCAACAGACAAGGGCCGTTACCACCTTGACTTTCCACGGTGGGCCTGGGCCAGGCAGTCCGGGACCAGGCTGGAGGGGCCGGGCTGCACTTCCCCTGGGATTCCAAAAGGACCGACTCCAGACCCGGAGGAGAACACGCAATTGAACAGACCCACAAGGTCCCGTTGGTGACAGAGCCCAGTTCACCCTCCGGCACCTCTGCACTGAGCAGGACCGAGTCTTAGACCCTGCAGCCTCCACCCACCCAGTGCCGTGCTGGTCTCAGATGTACAACAACACCCGGACCAATTGTCTTTATATGAAAGGCTTTAAACCTTATTCACAAACACACACACACACACACACACACACACACACTTAACAGAAAAGAATGAATGGAAGAGCTTCAGCATGCTCTGCTCCCCAGCCTGTCACATCTACCTTCTCCCTTCAAGGCACGTACCTCTTCCAAACGCAGCCAATGCTGCAAATGTTACAGACAACCGTTTTCCCACCTCCCGAGTCTTCTCTCTCCGTGATGCCGCCCAGCTCCAGCTCCAGCCGTCACAGAAACCCTGGGTTGCTGTTCCCCACCCCCCTGCCCCACGGTCTCCGAGGCCAAGTCTCCATCATTCTTCTCCATGTGCCTCTAAAGCCGCTCTCTCCCCTTCTGCACCCAACACTCCACCCATCAGAACACCCTCTCTGGTGTCGAATTCTTCCTCCTCAATGGACACACGACCTCCCCCAAGTCATTTTCCGTTGGACTGAGCTGCCATTTCCCCTAAGGATAGGCTGTTGGGACTCTCACCATCACCTCATGCTGGATAGCGCACACCCTGACCTCTTCTCTCCACCTCCAAACCTTCTTGTGGAGAATCCAAAACTTCTGCCAACTCCGCCGTCAACATCTGAGCTCCGGGCGCACTCAGGAGCCGCAGTCATGAAGCTGGGTTGGCTCTTCCTCTCGACACCTCTCCTCCCCCTCTGCTTGCCCTCGCTCTCATGATTTACCTGCCTGGACGGGGTGCTCAGCCACTCACTCACCTCTGCCCCTCCACTGGAACTGCGCTGGACGCCTCTGTCAGGTGAATGTCACCTCCCTGGCCGGGCAACCAGACCCACACAAATCCGGTCCCTGATTTCCCACCAGCACCGCCCTAAGTGACCCTCCACTCGTGTCCTGGTCACTGTGGGCACCAAAGCCACTGCATTTCTCAAACACGAGCCCTGGAACAGAACCCCTGCGGGCTGTCTTCCCTCCATACTCAGCACTCCCCTCCTGTCACCCCCCACCTCCTGGCCCCCTGCCTCAGCCCCACCCCTTTCTCTTCCTTCAGATGATGGCCAAGCTCTGGGGACTGAGCTCTGACCCCACCATCCCCCTAGGATGGGGCTTCCACAGTGTCCTCTGTCTGCCCTTCACACCAACACTGGCCATGCCCAGACTGAGCCTGGAGAGAGGATGAGAATTCTCAGACTATCTCCCAGAAGATGTCCACTTACGCTCTGCCTTCTCCTTTCCATTTCTACCAGATGAAATTTCACCCATCCTTCCAGACATGGCTCAATGCCTCCTCACCCAGGAAGGGCCTAGGAATTTGAGAGAACATGGGGCCCCACTGAACTCCCAAACCACCCCAGACTTCTCAAGTCCTCTCTGATACACACAGACAGAACTCCTGCATCTTCTAAGCTGAAGCTGCTAAAACTATCAAGTCTCTACAATGACCAGGCCACTTACAACAGGGATTTTACTGGACCTCCAAAGAGCAGGGGTTTCTAAACACAAAGGAAGTTAACAGCACTTATCTTAGGCCACAGTAAAAATTCTTGACATTTCCCATCTTCATCATGAAGTTATAATTCCACAAATCCCCTCAAATAATTTTACTTCCAACAAACATGGAAAATTTGCTTCTTGAAGATAATTTACATTTCTAAATATCAATAATAACTATAATTGGGAATGGATCCAAGTCCCCTATACGAAGGCAAAGAATAAAACCATCAAACGCAATGAGGCATGGAGATTCTGACCTTGTATAATGCCTTCCCCTTGAGTGTGAGTAGGATGTGCTATTCCATGACCCTCCCCAGGGACAGCATCTTGAAATGATGTTGCCCTGGCAACACCTTGACTGCAGCCTTGTGGGACCCTGGCCAGTTGAACCTACTAAGCCATGTCCAGACTCATGACCCAAGAAATCTGTGAGATGGTAAATGGGTGTTGTGTTAAGCTGCAAAGTTTGCAGAAATCTGTTCTGCAGAAATAGAAAACAAATTGTCAGGGACTGAATGTCTGTGTCCTCCCCAAATCCATATGGTGAAGCCCCAACCCTCAATGTGGTGGTATTTGGAGGCAGGACCTTCAGGAGGTGATTAGGGTTAGATTAGGTTGTGAAGGTGGGGCCCCCATGATGGGATGGTGGCCTTATAGGAAGAGAAGGAGAGAGAGATCTCTCTCTCCACATGTACACACCATGGAAAGGCCACATGAGGACACAGAGAAGTGAGCAGTCTACAAGCCAAGAAGAGGGCCCTCCCCAGAACCTGACCATGGCAGCATCCTGATTGCAGACTTCCAGCCTCCAGAACTGCAAGAAAATACATTTCTGTTTAATCGGCCCAGTCTATGATAATTTTTTAAATTTAATATTTATTTTATATTGGGGTATAGTTGATTTACAATGTTGTGTTAGTTTAAGGTATACAGCAAAGTGATTCAGTTATACATATACACATGTCCATTCTTTTTCAGATTTTTTTTCCCATATACTTTATTATAGAATATCGATAGCACTCCCTGTGCTTTACAGTAGGTCCTTGTTGATTATCTATTTTATATATAGTAGTATGTGTATATTAATTACAAACTCCTAACATATACCTCCCCCACCTTTCCCCTTTGGTAACCATAAGTTTGTTTTCAATATCTATAAGTCTGTTTCTGTTTTGTAAACAAGTTCATTTGTATCATTTTTTTTAGATTCCACATATAAGTGATATCATATGATATTTGTCTTTCTCTATCAGACTTATTTCACTCAGTATGACAATCTCCAGGTCCACCCATGTTGCTGCAAATGGCATTATTTCTACGATATTTTGTTACTGCAGCCTGAGCTTACTAATACACTAACACATCCAGAGTGGGATGCTGGATTTTTGTTCCTAAATATCCCCTCTCCCTCCACGTCTGCTCTCAGGCAGAGCGGAATTCTCTGCCTCTGGTACAGAAACACCAGCACCAGCTCTAACTGGTGACTACATTAGAGTGGAGGAGACTTTCAAAGACCAGATGCTGGGCTCCTCCTCCCTGAGGGTGCCTGCTCCCATCCCCATGGCAACGAGGGGAGGGGATCATATCCCTGCTCTGAAACGGCAGGGACTTAGCTTGAACTGCTGTTTGCTCAATCCTAGCAACAAGGCAGGACGGTGTTGCATGTTCTGCCATCTCGGTAATTCTGCAGGCTTACTTTGTACCACTCCTGTGAGGAACGGGGTCCTGCATCTAGCTGGCCAGTGAAATTATATCTCAAGTACCCTCTGTCCTGTTTAATTTGCCAGGATTGTTATTCAAAGTCTGCAGTTTACAAAGACATTAAAGAGGGTCAGAGAAGAGGAACAGACAATTCAGTAGTTGTGAAAGAAAAGCCAAGAACAGGAAAAGCATGATGCTGCCCAGAGAGGAGGGTTAACTTTCCCAGCACCTGTGAGTTGCTGTAAGGATGCCAACTGGCTCTTTTCTCCACTTCCCCACCCAGCCTACAGAGATGCAAGAGATAAAATTAGAAATGAGAAAGAGCTTCCTGCTGTTGACAGCAATGAGAGGGGATAAGAGACTGCGGGGAAGTAACAGCATCTTTACAGCAGAAGTCCTTGCCTTTGATTGGTGCTGCCCCTGTACTCCGAGGCCTGGAATAAATCAGTCCTTTAAATCTTGTCTCTGAGATTGAAAAGTTCTTTCACTGCCTAAAATCAGGAACTTTCTTCAGATCTTCCAATCTGGTTCAAAGGCAAACGGTAATGCAACATTTCGGGTAGTGAAGCAAGTGCTTCCAGAATGCAGACTTGAAAGCCAATAAAATTATTTCACAAAATATATGGCCGGCTACCCCATAGCTACAGTGGTACCAGTTTACCACTAAAAAGCCAACATTCACGTGTCTGGAGAAAGACCTGCTATTGCAATAAGGGCGCAGATAGTACTCTGAGCTGCTCAGAATGAAAGACGTCTGTGGGTCCCCACCTTCCAAACCTTCCGGATTGCAGGCCTGCGCTACGTGGGCCTCATGGAGTAGATGATCCTCCTACTTTATCCCACCTCCATTTTCTTCTCTTTCAGCCTGGTTTTCTTTGTCTGGGTCTCCCCGGGGCCACATGGCCAGGTTCCATAAGGCGTGCAGGCCCTCAGCCTCCTGAGTCCATCTCGGCTCCCGTCTGGGAAAGAGACACCTCTGCAGCCTTCCCATCCCACCCATGCCTGTGCCTCCTTCCCTCAGCACATTCCTGCTCCCAACCGTTCGCTTCCGGCCCGTGGTCCCAACTTTCTCTCATATCAGTGCATCAAACTCCGAACATCCACAAGGAAAGCCACTCTCCTCAAAGGACCTTCTCCACGATAGAAAAAGAACTCTGTAGCTTTTGTTTGCTTTTCATACAGTAGCAAAGCTATAAATCGATGACAAAGTTGCCCCATGAAAGAAAAAAATGTAAAATCATATAAATGTTATAAATAACTCATGAGTCAAAAGAAAATCAGAGCTGAGATACACGCCACCTGTTCTACTGCAATGTGTGTTTCCTTGATGCAAATTAGCTCACGTACGCTGGGTACCAAACTCATGTGCCCTGGCTCTGCCCTGTAAGATGTAGGCTTCGCCAGAGCTGTTTACTCTGAAATTAGGGTAGCTTCTAGATCTGCCACTGGATTTTGTTATTTGATGAGTAACGTCGCACATATATTATTATACTTTTAAAAATAAGTTGATTTTAAAATGTTTTAAAATAATTGGTTTCCTTTGTAATCCTGTATATTTTATTTCATGCATTTAAAAACCTCATTCTGAGAGGGACCCCAAAGACCTCACCAGACTGCTCTACCAGAAGTTAGGAACCCTTGATTTAGAAGTCCTTGATTCAGTGCAGATCTTTTAGTGGCAAATTCCCCTTTTTTGTTTATCTGTAAATTTCTTACTTCACCTCATGCTTGAAAAGTAGTTTTGCTGGATACACAATCCTAGGTGGACAGTTTCTCCTCTCAAGAGCTTGAAGATATTATTCTACTTTCTGGCTTCCACTGTTGCCATCAACAAGTTGGCTGTCGTTAAACTGCTGTTCCTTGAGGGGTGTTGCTCACTCTTTAAAGACTTTTAAGATTGTCTCCTTGCCCTTGGTGTTCTGAAGTTTCTGCAGGATATGTCTACGTGTGCACTTCTTTTTCTTTATCCTCTTTGAGATGGACTGTGCTTCTGAATCTGTAAATTTATATTTTTCATTAGTTCTGGAAATTTTTAGCCAGTACCTCTTCAAATATTTTCTCTCCTACATTCTCTCTGTCGGGGACCCCAATAGCCACATGCTGATCCTTTGTACTTCATCCTCCAAATCCCTTGGTTCTTCTTTCACATCGTCCACACCCGTGCCACTCAGTATTTCATTCTGAATAATTTCTTCAGGTGTATTTTCCAGATGACTAATTTTCCCTGTTAATCAGCTGTTGAACATTTGCATTTGTTTAGAAAAATTCAATGGTTATATTTTAGGTATTTAGAAGTTCTATTTTTACCTTTCCCCAAATACAGCTATTTGTTTTAGATAGTTTCTCGTTGCACGCTCATCTTTAGGATTCTGCCCATAATTACTTTAACTGTTTCACGTTCAGAGGTTCTAGAGTCCAAGGGGGTAGGGAAAGGAAGGCGTCTAAGTCTGTCCTTCATTGTTTCTGTTGACCCCCACTCACTGCAGCTGGCTTTCTTTGATGCCTGCATTCTTGGAAGTCTTTTGTTGTGAATACAGCACTTGAGCTTCATCAGTGAGGTTCTATGGACCCAAAATGGAAGAATTTTTCCCAATAGAGTTGTACTTCTGCCAGTAACCAGGGAGCACCCAGGATTCGTTAACACTATGGTCTCCAGGGACCTCATGGCTCAGCGTGGAGACCTCAGGATGAGCCCTCCTGGCCAGCCTCGCTGTGCAGGGGGCATCCAGGCTCAGGGCAACCTCCCTGCAGCCATGCACTGCTCTGACCGCTCCCTGCTCCCTGGACTCCAGCCACCTGCCACTGTGTGGTGTGTGTGTGTGTGTGTGTGTGTGTGTGTGTGTGTATTTGCGGATGAGGTGGGGGGCCTTGGAGACCTGCAGTGCCTCAAGGAGCATGTCCTTTGTCCAAAACCAAGGCATAGGCAGATCAGTGTCTGGTGAGGCCCACTTCCTGGTCCATAGACAGTGGTCCTTCCACTGTGTCCTCACTGGTGGAAAGGGTGAGGGAGCTCCTGGAGTCTCTCCTATAAGGGCACTAATCCCATTCATGCGGACTCCACCCTCATGACCTAATCCTCTCGCAAAGGCTCTACTCCAAATACCATCACACTGGGGACTAGGATTTGATGTGTGAATTTTAGGGGGACACAAACATTCAATCTACAGCATCCAGGATGTTACAGGTGATTTTCTAATGTATAATACAAATTACAAATATTAGTATAATTTTATATTGGTTATATTACTTTAATTTTATATTAATTTATACTAGCAATATAAATTACTAATGTGGTATGCAAAATATAAATCACTACAATTGATTCCCTCTCAAATCCAAAAACTAAATGTACCCATTAACACTAAGAAATTGGGAAAGTGGCCAAACAGCTACAGGCACATTCTTCACAAACTTCAAAGCACAGTGATTTCCAACACTATTTAATTTTTCTCTGAGCACAGAGGGAGAAAACAAGGAAACTTTCCAAATTTTTTTTACAAATGTCAGCATAACAATTACAAACCTGTAAAATATCAAAAGAGTAGAAAATAGACCAATTTTACTTATAAACAGAGGAACATAAATTTTAAAATAAAATGGTAGAAAATAGAATTTAGCAGTACATTTAGAAGGATAAAGAACAAGACAAGGGGTTCATGTCAGGAATGAAAAGATGGTTCACTAAGAGGAAATGTAGTAATAAAATTAATCATTAATATGATAAAAGTGAAAAATATGGTAATTCAGTAGATGTAGAAAAGGCATTTGATAAAATTCAATCTCCATTTTTTATTAAAAAAAAAGTTCATTTAATAAGACAAGATAAAGATGCCCACAATCACCACTTATATTTTAAATTCTTCTGAAAATACTAGTGTGGTGTGCAGACTAGTGAGAGGGTCCCAAAGACCTCCACCCCTGGTGTACGCGTTCTACAGAATCCCCTCCCCTTGAGGATGGGAGGGGCTGTGAACCTGGTGGATTTCGATCTCTGGCTGAGGTTACGCTATGTGACAAGGGTGAAAGGATTTTGCAGCTGTACTTGGGTTCCAAATCAGTTTGAGTTAACTCCCTTGAGTTAATCCAAGGGAGTTTCTCCTGGGTGGGCCTGGCCTCATCAAGCAAGCCCTCTGGGTCTCGGCCCTTCCTGAGTCAAAGATCTGAAGTACGTGGGAGATTCTGCACTGGCCTTGCAGAGTGCGCTGCCCTGTCGTGTCATGGGAGGGCTTCTCTAGCCCACAGCTTGCAAGAAAACCACGAGAATGAGTTCTGCCAACACCCTAGGGAGTGTGGAAGTGGATCTTTCCGTGGTCAGGCCACCAGACGAGGCTGCATCGAGCCTCACCTTGATTTTAGCCTTCAGACCCCGAGTGGGGACCCAGCCCAAATGCTCCAGACTCCTGACCCATGGAAACTGTGAGATAATAAATCTGTGCTGTTTTAAGCCTCTATGCTTGTGGTAACTTGCTCTATAGCAACAGGAAACTAATATAAGTATTGGAAAGGGGGGGCAAAATTACTACTACTTGAAAACGATACACTTATCGAACTAGAAAACCCAAGGGAATTGATAGAAAAGAAAAGAAAAAGAAACCATAAGAGGATTCAGCAAACCATCTGGTTAGAAAATTAACATATGAAGAAAGTATATTACTATCAATACTCACATTTATTGAGCACTGACTGTACACCAGACACTTACCAAGGTTTTATACTTTACCTCTTTGTATCCTGACAACCCTGAAAGGCATGTGTGATCTTTGTGCCCTACTGCACAGATGAGAAAAGTAAAGTACCAAGAGGTTAAGTGACTCACCCCATTATAATGTCAGGATATAAACTCATGAACTACAGAAAAAATAGCTTTCCCATAGGCATGTAAGAAAAGCCCGGTTAGAAAAAGAGGATACAATTAAGGAAAGATTATTCCATTTGTAACAGCAAGCAAAAAGGTAGACTGTCTTAGAATAAACAGACTAATATGAAATGAACAAAAGCACTATCAAGAAAATCTCAAACATCTACTGAAATCATAAAATACTTCATTATTAGATGGAAAAAGATTCATTTCTTTAAATAGAAGGACGAAGCAATACATAAATCCCATGCAATTCTCATTCACATACTAAAAAGGGGAAAAGAAAACCTATCCAATCAAAAGTGTTGGGACAACTGCTTAGACACTTGGAAAGAAATAAAGTTTAATCTTTACCTCACTTTTTATACCAAAATAAATTCCAGAGGAACCAAGAAGTAAAACATAAATCAAAACATGAACACCCTAGAAGAACATGGCAGAATCTTAAAAGAATCTTTAGAAAAGAAGTCAGCCTTTTGAGGCATGACACAGAATCAAGGGTCCTAATAGAAAAGATGAATGAATTAAATACTTATGTTTTTAAAAAGCACCTGCATGTGATGAACAGAATCTTGGTTCTCAGTCCTAGGGCCTCCCTGTATGAGAAGTACGAGGCTCTGACATGTGACGTGGTAGCCTCTGGAGAGAGTGGGCAGAGTGCCATCCCCACCTGATGTTGGCCTTGGCCATGGGAGGTAGGGGTGGCCGCCAACCCAAGGCACCCCGGGGGTATCACATGTTGCCCCTCGCCCTCTGCGCTCCTGCCTCCCGGCCCACAGAAGGACACAGCCCCATCAGCCTGGGCCCCAGAATGGACACATAGCACAGACCTAAACCCAACCAGGAGCCTCCAGCCCAAAGTGCGGGCCCCAGTAGACCTGCAAACCCAGAGGAGAAAATAAAGGTAGGCTACTGGCAACTATTGACTTCTGGGTGCTTCTTTATGTAGTCGTGGCAAGAGCAATGAACATATATTTATGTTTAAAAAGAACATAAAATCAGAGACCAACTGCACGTGGCAATAATATTTATAATACTCACAATAAACAAAGGGGTGATTGTCTCAGTTCACAAAGAATTCATATACATTAATAAGAAAAAGGAACCACTCAATAGAAAAAAGTGGCTAAGGATTCGGAATAGGAAGTTCACATTTGTAATGGACGATAAGCATATAAAGGGATGCTTAAACCTACTCCAATTTTTTGAAAGCAAGCCAAAAGAGAAATATTTTTATCAATCAGACTGTCGATGTGTTTTGGTGGAGTTTGATAAAAACCCAGTGGTGGCAAGGGCTGCGGAGGGGAGGTTCCTCTCGAACATTATGGGTGTTGGTATAAATTGAGGCAGCCTGCCTTGGGGGCAAGTTCATAAACCTCTCAAATTAGAAACTGTACATACTCATACTCAGTGATGGGAGTTTAGCCTACGATGTGCTACCAGAGGTACACCACGCTGTTTACTGCAAAAAGCTGTAACCAGTGGGTAATAATAAAGGGTTACTTAAATAAACTTTGATATTTACACATAACGTGAATATACGCATCATGACATTTGAGGTAGATCTGTTTGTGCTGTTGTGGAACGGTCTCAAAGATAAATAACTGACAAGACACAGCCTGGTGTGCAGAAAATGAATCCCATTTGTGTAAACAGAAAGGAACGGGTGCTGGTGCATACAGAAACGTTTCTCTGGAAGGAAATACAAGAAACTTAATGATGGGAAACTAGATTGGGGAGGGGGCAAAAGGATGCTCGCTTTTATGTGTGTAACCTTCAGTAATACTAATCTTTAATCCCTGTATTATGTCATGAATATTTTAAACTATGCATACAGTTTGAGCCTGTAATTCCTCTTCTAAGAATTCCAGATATTAATCAACGTGTTATTTATCATTTTGAAAATGGGGAACAACCTGGGTTTTTGGCAAGAGGGAACTGCTTATCTTTCGGGTCCTTCCCAATTGCTGCCGTTAAGTCTCGTTATGGAAAAATATTTAGGGCCATTGGGAAAAGTTCACACTACATAAAAGAAAAAGAAGAAAAGGAAAAGCAGGCTACAAAATGGTTGGGAGGGGGATAATTTCCCTTCTATGAAGTAAATAAATACAAATGCCGACACGCAAAAACACAAAGAAACTAGCATCGAACCCCAAGACGCCTCTGATTATCTCCCGAGAGTGGGATTTTAACACCTTCCGTGCAACGTTCTATTTCCCATGTTTTATACAGAAGACAGAAAGCACTTTACTGAGACTCAGGCTAACATGGCTGGTTCTGCCTTCTCAGTAGGCGGGGGCATACCCGGGAAACTGGGAGATAACCCCCTGCCATGCCCCCTTCCCCAGGTGGTACAGGTGGGTGCAGCTAGAGTCCAGCGCTTGCACTTTTGGGCACTTTGTTTCACAAGAGACATCAACGGACTCTGCAGACTTACGGCTGCAGAGCTGAATAAAGGGGGCAAGAAACCAGAACCCCAGCTCTTGGCTGGGGGTCCGACACTGACCCACAACTGTGTGTGGGGAGCAGGAAGGCCTGGTCTCCCCAGAGATGCGCCAGCCAGGTGGCCATGGGCAGTTCCATGCGGGTGGCCCCTTTGTGATGAAGAATGATAAAAAATTTAAGACATAAACGTGACTTTCAAAGATGGATCCCAACCAGCACCCAAATGTATGCGGGACCCTCCTGACCCCCTTCTTCCTCTCAGCCCAAGTGGGAAAGAAAGCACAACACGAAGTGAGCAGTTACATCACCCAGTCTGGAAAAGAATATTATATAAACCATTTACAAATCATGTTGATTCTCTTCTTTTAGAAGTCTCCTCTTTGCACAACAATAAAAACAATGTATTTGTTGATACAGAACATTAATTCCATTAAAATCGCATTACGTGTAATGAAAAGCTATCAGAGTATAATTATGCAAGCAAATTCACAGATCCACATCAACTTTTAAATCCACTGGAACGACAACAGGAAGTGAGCCTGTCTGGTAGACAAATTGCTCCTTCATTTCCAGATGATTATGAATAAAGACCACTGCACTAATGTTAGAAACCACACGCTGTTTATGCAAACTCCAAAATCTAGGACTGTGCCTTCAAGGTGCCTTTGCCTGAGTTTCCCAGGGCTGTTCTGTTCTCAGAGCCAGAGGCTGTGCTCCTGAATCCTGAGTCTTCTGAGTCAATCCCACCCCAAAGCATGCGTCCTTCTTGGAATTCCTGCCCCTGGAGCCAGTGGGCTGGGCCCCGAAGGACCCCCCAAATTCCTGGACATTCACGGTTGCCCCTCAGAGGGCCCTCTGTCGCCCAGACCCGCAGGCTGCCCACCCACTCGCCCCACCTGGGCCGGATGTCCCCCCCAGGTGCCCCGCTCTCCGGCCCTCTGCCCTCACACCAGCCCTGGCCTTCCTCGCTGCCCAGGCCACACCAGAGACCTGGGTGCCAAAAGAGTCTCCTGTCCTGGAACTTGGTGAGGTCCCGGGAGGAGGATGGGGGAGGAAGGGGCATGGGGACTTGGCTCCTGAAAGAGGCCACCAGGAGTGCTCCTTATGCCGCTCCCATGGGTGTGTGAGGACCACCCCCGCTGATGACCGTCCAGCCGAAGTCACTCTCACTGGGACCCTGGGATCCCACTGAGGCCCCTGGCCCTCATTCATGGCCCATGTCCACCCACAGGTTAGACCCTTCTAGGACCCCACACAGAGGCTGGGGGGCTGGACAGCTGTGCTGTGCTGGTGCCACGTAGGGAAGGCGCCGGACAGATGCAGTGACCTCCCCAAGAGCGGGCAGCAGGGCTGGCACCCCATAAGAGCCATTTCCATCCCCACTGCTACTGCCCCTTCCTGCGACTGGCCCTGAGTCCCCCTCCAGAACTCTCACGTCTGGTCAGCAGTGGCCTTGGGGTCGCCAAGTCCAGGGAATCCCCTTCAATCCTCATGGTCCCACTCCCGCCTTTCCAGAACACCCTCCTGCCTTGGCTGCCCCCATCAGACCCCCGCAGCCACCCCTTAATAGGGGCTCCCTCACCCCCTCCCCTCTCCTCCTCCCCCCTGCACACACCATCTTTCCTGCGAGAGCTCACTTTCTCCTGCCCTTTGCATCTAAACCCCTTCTCCTGGCCTCTCTTCCTTGAGGGGCTCCTGGAAAGTGCTGGAGCGGGTCTGACTCAGTGTGGCCAATGGCCCTATTGCACCCCCGCAGCCAATGGAGACATCCCTGCCCCGCCAGAGGTCCGCCGTGCACACAGGTGTGCAGGTCAGAAACCCAGACTTACCCGCTTCCCTTCCTGACCCACCTCACTCTCAAATCCCATCCAAGGCACGTGCATCCTACTGTCCAACCCACACTGGACCCCGCTCCCAGTTCCACCCACATCTGCTATCTGGTTGTCTCTCCTCACCTTGAAACCATACCCTGTACCTCGCACACTTGAGGCCCATGAGGGAGAAACAAAACGATTCACCCAGACCTCCAAGCTTGTTCGGCAGAAACCGCAGATACGGGAACAACCCGACTGAGCATCGCGCAGGCGCATTGAGGGACCAGCGTGATCGACAGTGAACATTAGAGTCAGAGGCTGAACCACCGGCCCCCCGCACCCCCCCCCCCCATGTAACACAGAGAACCCCTGGAATTCACCACTGCGACCCATGAAGAGGCATGAAGGACAATCGTGCACGTGCAAGGCGCTCTCCAAACTTCCCCTCACCTTCCACCCATAGTTTCCGAGTTCCTCCCCGCCCCCTCCCCACGTCAACAATCAGTGTCACCCTAGGAAGCTCACGGGGACACAGAGCTGCGCATCGCCTCCTGTCTCCCTGCAGGGCCGCCTGCAATAAAGCCTGTTCTCTCTGCAAAAGACGCCTGCCTGGTATCTGGCCTTCCCTGGACAACGAGCCCACCTGTGGTTCCAACTGGACCCACCGCGACAGCCCTCCAGCGGGTCTCCCTGCCCCACTCCTGGCGGCACCTCTAACCTTTGTTCCACAGGGAAGAATCATCTTAAATGCAAATCCAACCAAGTCACTCTCCCCAACTCTTCCTGTCAGTGGCTTTCTTCTGCCCTCAGGGTAAGTCCCAAAGCTTCAGGCTCAGAGGGTCCCTGCCCACCTGTCCTGCCTCCTCCAGGCCCCTCCACCACGGTGAGTCCCTCTGTCTCCCTCTCCCCTGCACAGCTAATCACCCGGAGTGCGCAGCCCCCTGGGGACCCCGGCACTGGGACATCGGTACCCACACTCCCATCGACGGGCCGGCCTTCCTGCCACAGCAGGTGCTGGGGACAGAGGGCACGTCTTCCATAAATGGTCAGTCCCCACGCTGACCCGGGGCCTGGTCTCCCAGTGTGCATACAAGCGGTGTTTCCTGAAGGCTCTCAGTCTCCAGACCGTCAGCCCCGCCCACCTCAAGGCACCCTTCCCACCTGGGCCCCTCCGGTCCCGCAGCCAGCTGAGGGAGCACGGCCCTGAGGAGCAGTGTTCTGACTTCTCCCCTTTATTTTATTGTACAACAAAAGCAACGCAAGTTCAATGTGTAAAAAATTAGGAAAGTCAGACAAGCGAAAGGAGGAAAATGAAACCATGGATCTCTCACTGCTTCTATAACTTCTGTTAGATTGAATTCTGTTGGATTCTATTGAAATAGATTTTGATAAAAATAGAGTCAGAGTGTTGTCAATAATCTCCCCTCATTATAATATATAATGTATCACGATCATGACATGACACCTGGTAAGTATTTATTTACAACACTTTAATGGCTGAATGGTATTCCATTGTATGAAAATACCACCATGTACTTAAAGAGTCATTTATTACCTTATAAATATTTGGAATCACAAACATTACGAGTAAAGTTTTTTGAATAAGCATATAAATATATGAATACTTTTTTCTGATCTGATTCTTTTTTTGAAATTATGCAGAAATGGCCAATATCTCTTATTGACCTATTCTTTTGCAAACTGTCATGCACTATAAATTGTGTACAGTTAAATATATGTGTATGTTTATATATATTCTAAGTGATTCTTCTACATGATTTGAAAAGCCAACTTGTTTCCTAGAGAGGCCGCCACTTACAGTTGTTTTGGTTGTTTCTTCTAGTATTTACTTTCAAATTTCTCAGCTTGATGCTGTGACTGACATCTGACTGTGAAAGTTGAGGACTTTCACTTCCCCGGCAATCCACGTACACACCAGACACAGCCAAATCCACACACATTCTTGCTCTTTCCCGATTCCAATGCACTAACAGCCCAACAAACACAGTATTTGGTGTTTACGTTATAATGGCTTTGTAAATATTATCCATAACTGAGCCACTAGGAGTACTATAATTACAGCGCCTTTAAAAAATCATATTACAATATTTAATTGGGGCTAACCACCTCTTTTTCGCTTCATCTTCTACACATCCATCACAAATCATCCCAAGCCCTCTGCAGACCTGAGTGTCTTCTTGCTGTGTCTGAGCATATCGAGTGCTCCATCCACTTGGGTTTCCTTGGGTGTGTCCCTCGTGGGGCCCTCCAGCCCTGCTCCCCCGTATCTGGCCATCCTCCTGGCCTGGTGCACCCAGCTCCCGGGGACTTCCCTTCATCTGGGACTCCCCCCTGCCTCTCTCCTGGGCTGCAGCCACTGTTTCCTTGATCCCATGTTTTCCTTTCTCTAATTTTTCTCCCCATTTTTTTTGACAGACCATATCCTCCAATAACTCTCAGAGAAAGGATCCATAGCAGGTAAAACTTTTGAGACCCTGCATGTCTGATATGTAGAGACAGAAAGTCTAAGTTGTAGATGACCTTCCCTCAGCACTTTTTAGGCAGTGATTTAATACGTTCTGACCTCGTGTGGCTGCTGAGAAGTCTGATTCATTCATCAGCAAATATTTACCAAGCACTGTTCTAGGCCCAGGGGGGTCGGCTGTGAAAGACCCCCAGTGCCTCCCTCACAGAGCTGGCACCCTAGGGAGCAGGGGAAGGGGAGACAAAGGATGAGTGAAACCATGTGGTTGTGTTAGATAGGGACACAGAAAATGAAAGATAAGACCAGGAGAGGGGGAACCCAGGAGATGGAAAATCCTGGGGTGACGGATCCCAACAGGAAGGAAGGACATGGAGGGCAGGAGGGAACATATGAAACTCCCCAGAGGCGGGAGGGTCTTTGTTTTCATTCACCGGGTGAAGTACTGGGTCCTTAGTCTGAATCTGGAACCTCATACCTTTCCCTTCTGGAAATATTTCTGGTATTATTATTTTGTAAGGATTCTCTCCCCTTCATTTCCTTTGGTCTCCGCTATTCCTATGTCTCTTCTCTGGCTGACCCTCTCATGCCTTTTCATCCCCGTTTCCAAGTTCCTGGTCTTTTTTGTCCAGTTTTATGAGAGATTTCCTCAACTTTATCTTTCAACCCTTCTGATGATTTTCTTAACTTCTTTAATTTTGAAAATTTTCAAATAGTTACAGAAGCAGAAACGATAAGAAAATCCAATCCATCACCTTAACCCATCACTTAGATGAACGACTTTGCCATATTTGCTTCATCTCTTTTTCTTTGCTTTTTAAAATAAATTACATACATCGTGATATTTCACCCCTAAATCTTCCAATAGGCATATCTAAAAAATAAGGATATTTTTCTATATAACCACAAAGCCATCAATACATCTACAAATTACTAATAATTAATAAAATATCTTGATATTATCAGTAAAGCTCAATCCTTCTTCAAATTTCCCAGATTGCCTCCAGAATAACGTCTTACAGTTGATTTCTTCAAACTTGGTTCCAATAGCTAGTAATTAGGAAGGTATACATATATGGTTTTCATTTCTGCTGGGTAGCTTTAAATTTTCAGTTTGTTCTTTAACCCACATGGCTCTGGTTTTCAGTCAAGAGTAAACAGTATTTGTTAGAGCCTCTACAGAGTAGATAAGTTTTTTGTTTTTTGCCATCTTCATCATTTTTAATTGTAGAAGTCAGTGGCATTAATTACAATCATGATGTTGTACAACCGTCATTACTACTTTTTCCAAAATTTTTCACCATCTCCAACAGAAACTCTGAAACATTACATTTGGTGAATTTTCACATAATATACAATGTGTAGCCCAAGTCCAGATCGGGATAGAAAACGTTCCCAGCTTCCAACCAGCTCCCTTATGCTCTTCCCTGGTTAATGCCTTCCCAGAGGTAACACCAGTCTGACCTCTATCACCGTGGATTAATTTTGCCTGAAAGTTAATATAAGTGGAACCAAACAGTATGTATTAGGCTTCTTTCACTCAACACTGCCCATGAGATTCATCCATATCGTTGCATGAATCAGTAGTTTGTTCTTTTTTTATTGCTACATAGTATTCCATTATATGAACAGATCACAATTTATTTTTCTTCTCCATTCATTCTCTCATGAATGGACATCTGGGTTTTTTCCAGTTTGGGGTTATCAGAAATAAAGCCTCAGACTCATGGTCATAGAGAACAGACTTGTGGTTGCCGAGGGGGAGGGGGTTGGGGGGAGGGATGGAGTGGGAGGTTGTAAGCAGATGTAGCAGATGTAAGCTATTATACACATAATGGATAAGCAACAAGGTCCTACTGTATAACACAGGGAACTATATTCAATATCCTATGATAAACCATAATGGAAAAGAATATAAAAAGGAATGTATAATGTATATATGTATAACTGAATCACTCTGACGCACAGCAGAAATCAACACAACACCGTAAATCAAATAGACTTCAACAAAAAATAAATCAAAAAAAAAAAAAGAGGGGCTTCCCTGGTGGCGCAGTGGTTAAGAATCCGCCTGCCAATGCAGGGGACGCGGGTTCGAGCCCTGGTCCGGGAAGATCCCACATGCCGCAGAGCAACTAAGCCCGTGCGCCACAACGACTGAGCCTGTGGTCTAGAGCCTGTGAGCCACAACTACTGAAGCCCACGTGCCTAGAGCCCGTGCTCCGCAACAAGAGAAGCCACAGCAATAAGAAGTCCGCGCACCGCAACAAGAGTAGCCCCCGCTTGACGCAACAGAGAAAGCCCGCACGCAGCAAGGAAGATCCAACACAGCCAAAAATAAATAAATAAATAAATAAATTTATTTAAAAAAAAAAAAAAAGAAATAAAGCCACTGTGAACATTACTGTGTTAAGTCTTTTAGTGAAAATGGATTCTCCTTTTCCTTGGCCATTGTATTAGTCTTCTAGGGCTACCGTAACAAAGTACACAGACTTAAGCAACAGAAATTTATCTTCTCGCAGTTCTGGAGGCTGGAAGTCCCAGATCAAGGTGTCGGCAGGGTTGGTCCCTTCTAAGTCCTCTCTCCTGAGCTTGTAGAGAAGGCCGTCTTCTGTCTTCATAGGCTCTGTGTCCTAATCTCCTCTTCTTATAAAAACACCAGTTATGTTGGATTAGAGTCCACCCTAATGACCTCATTTAACCTTAAATCCCTCTTCAAAAACCCTGTCTCCAAATACAGTCACATCCTGAGGTACTGGGAGTGAGGTCTTTAATATATGAACTTGGGGGAACACAATTCAGCCCACAACAGCCATGTACGTGGGACTGACATCACTTGGTCACAGGAGGAGCATGTGTTTAGTGTTGTTGTTTTTTTTAAATAGATCTTTATTGGAGTATAATTGCTTCACAATACCGTGTTAGTTTCTGCTGTATAACAAAGTGAATCAGCCATATGTATACATATATCCCCATATCCCCTCCCTCTTGCGTCTCCCTCCCACCCTCCCTATCCCACCCCTCCAGGTGGTCACGAAGCACCAAGCTGATCTCCCTGTGCTATGCGGCTGCTTCCCACTAGCTATCTATTTGACATTTGGTAGTGCATATATGTCGATGCTATTCTCACACTTCACCTGAGCTTCTCCCTCCCAGGCCCTGTCCTCAAGTCCATTCTCTATGTCTGCGTGTTTATTCCTGCCCTGCAACTAGGTTCATCAGTACCATTTTTTTTTTTTCTTTAGATTCCATATATATGTGTTACCATACGGTATTTGTTTTTCTCTTTCTGGCTTACTTCACTCTGTATGACAGTCTCTAGGTCCATCCACCTCACTACAAATAACTCAATTTCGTTTCTTTTTATTGCTGAGTAATAGCCCATTGTATGTATGTGCCACATCTTCTTTATCCATTTATCTGTCGATGGACATTTAGGTTGCTTCCGTGTCCTGGCTATTGTAAGTAGTGCTGCAATGAACACTGTGGTACATGTCTCTTTTCGAATTATGGTTTTCTCAAAGTAGATAAGGTTTTAACACAATTATGCTATCTGTCCATCACTCTATCGTACTTCTCATTCTTTGTTAATATAATCTGGGATTTTAGATCCAAACTGTAATTATATTTTTATGTTATATTCAATGTCTTTTGATAATAACTTTTTTCACAGGTTCAGTGATAACTAGTTTCAGTCTCCACGTGAGTCCCACGGTTTCACCAACCCCAGCTGCTGACACTCTAGTTCAAATTGTTGAAACCATTTTTCTCCCAATGAGGCTTGACGACCTGGAGGCCACCAAGGCATCACTCTGCCTGGAGAATCTTTTCACATGCTTACTGAACACACGCAAGTCCACTTCTGTGAAACGCCTGCTGAAGCATTTTGTCCATTTTTCTATTGAGTTTTGTGTCTTTTTTCTATTGATTTGTGGGAGTTCATTACACAAAGTCACAATCAGTTATGTGTATTGCAAATATCTTCTTCCACTTGTCTTTTTACTTTCTTTATGTCTTTTAATTTAAAAAAAAACTTTAAAGGTAGTTATATCTTTCAAACATTTTTTCGGTTTTGGCATTTTTGTGTCATTTGAAAAAAAAGTCTCCTAATTCTGTGATGGAAAAGCATTGTCTTACAGTTTACATATTACTCTAAAAGTTTTAACGTCTAGCCCTTTAAACTACCTGAAACTGATTATCCCATATAACCAGTCATTCCAGCACCATTAATAGTGGACTGCCTCCCCTCTGTGCCTGATTGGCCAGAGCAATCTCCACCAGACAGCACAGCCTCACATCTGTTTCAAGGTTAGGTTTTACCTACTGATGGGTCTACTCTTGTACCTAAGCTTAATTTCTCTATCTTTAGAATGAGTCTTGCTTGATACCTGCTATCATAAATCCCCCAGACTTCTTCAGGAATCTCTTGACTTCTCTTGGCCAATAGTTCTTTCATATAATTTTATAATTAGGTTGTTAAATCCCAGCCCCCCATAACCCCTCCACAAAAAAAAAAGATCCTGTTGGGAATTGTAATGGACTAAATTGAATTATAAATTGAATCTAATTTGGAAAAAAAAATCATCTTCACATACTGAGTCTGCCTAGCTCTATAAATATGGTATATTTCTCCATTTATTTAGGTCTTCTTTAATGTCCATCAAAAAATTTTTATAACTTTCTGCATACAAGTTTCAGACATCTTTTGTTAGGTGTATTTCTAAGGTTCCTTATTTTCGTGCTATTGTAAATGATGCCCTTCTAAAAATTACATTTCTTGTCTGTTGCTGAAGTATAAAGACAGAATTGGATTTTGGTATATTAATCTTCTAGCTAACTGCCTTGCTAAACTCTTTTTCTAATACTATAGTTTATAAATGTTCTGACTTTAAAGGGAATACCTAGGAATTTGTCCATTGTAACTGAACTGTCAAATGGACATGCTTTGATCAACTTTTTGATCTCTTCTGTATCTGTAATTACATCCTCCTTTTCATTCACAGTAGTGGTTATTTGTGTCCTCTTATTTTTGTTCTTGCTCATTCATACCATATTTGTCTATTTTGTTAAGACTTTTTACAGAACCACCTTTTGACCTTGTAGATTCTCTTTGTTGTAGCTTTGTTTTCTATTTCATTAATTTCTGTTCTGAACTTTGCTTTCTTTGAATTTATTTGTTCTCTTTCTAAGTTAACTTGAGCACTCAGTTCATCCATTTCCAGTCTTTATTCTAAGTACTTAAGGCTATTAATTTTCATTATAATTTCTTCTTTGACTAATGAGTTATTAAAATGTTTTTTAAATTTCCAAATATGTTGGCACCACTTATCTTTTAATTATTGATTTCTAACTTTATTATGGTCAGAAAATGTGATCTCTTTGGATCTATCAATAATTGTTATGTGTTGAAATTTCCTTCCTTTCATAGCAAGATTGGTCAATTTCTCTCTCCAGTTTGATATATTTTTCTTTATATACTTTGCAGTTATTTTATCAAAGTATATAAGCATAGAATTGTATCTGCCTGGTATATATGTAATGGCCCTCTCCCTAACAATGCTTTTTAACTTAAAGTCTATTTTGTCTGATATTAAAATAGCTCTGCCAACATTCTTTTGGTTAATATCAGGATAGCTTATTTTTTTATATCCTTTTACTTTCAACCTTTCCACTTCTGTGTGTTGAAGGTAGGTCTCTTGAAGGCGCATGTAACTGAGTTTTGATCTTCAATCTGATCTGACAATCTATGTCTTTTAACAAGTAAGTTTACTCCGTTTACATGTATTGAGATTATTGAAATATTTGGATTTGTTTCTGTCTTTTAAAAATATTATTTGCCTCACTTTTTGTATATTTTTCATCTCCTCTCTTGCCTTTTATTTTGGGTTGAAATTTTTCTTATTTCAGTTATTTATTTCTACCAATTTAGAATTTAGAGTCTAGTTTTTTTTCTTTTAGTGATTTCACCCTGAAATTTTACCACTCATACTTAACAAGGTCTAAAATTAAACAACAAAAGAACTATCCTTTCCAGTTTCTGGAAGCCATGTTTTCTTCCAGGTTAGTGAGGATACTGAATTCCTGAAATTCTCGTCTGAATACTACGACTCTATGTTTTGATTCTTCTAGATTCTGCTCTTTTCCCTGTTCTGCAATATATTCACAGACCACACTGTTGGATCTTTTCTCTTTACTTATTTATTAACAAGATGAAAGATAAATGAACTCGTTATGAGTACACTGACTTGGTCCTGCTTTTTGTTTACTCATCTGGTAGCATATCCCCTTCTTGGATCTATCATCTCAACGTAGGTTTATGTCCATAACGCCTAGCCAATTATGAGCTTATGAAAGGCATTTACCTGATGGAGCAGATTATTTGTCAAGTGATAGCTTCAAGAAACTGTTTCTCTGGATTTTTGATCCAAAGCCCTACACAAGAATCAACAACTTCCAAAATATTAATACACTGTGACCAGGGTTCACCAATCACAGCCCCTCATACAGTACTTTGCTTACATACTATCTCTTACCCTCTTCCTGCCAAACTTTGTCAGAGCTTTTAAAACTCTGCCTACACTTCCTAAAACAATGAAGGCCCCAGGACATGTGGAAGCGGGATAGAGAGCACTTGGCTGGCTTCACAGCGTAGAACCATAAGGACAACAGACTTTCACAATGATTATCTCACCAAGCATCAAGTGTGAGGTGCACATTGTTTCCCTTCTTACAGACAGAGAAACCAAGTCTCCAAGATGTGAAATAACCTGTTCAAGGAAACAGATCTAGCAAACTGTAAAGTCAACCCTGAGAAGCCTAACCAACTCCATGAAAGAGTCAACAATGAGGAGCCACAAAGCTGTACCAAAGAAGTGATTCCACACTGAAGTAAGACTGTTTTAAGTTTCCAGGCCTACCTGCAATCATCTGAGTAAAGAAAAGAAACTTTCATGTAGGTAAAATATATAAGTAGTATATATTCTCTAGCAGATATAACTCATGGCTATTTTCCATATAAATCGTCTCAAATCAAGATTTGATTCTCTCTAACAGCTCTAATTCTAAAAAGAAGAGTCATGAACAGGAGTAAAAAGACCCCTGCATTCACTGCTTCTGCAACTGCATTTTCTGCAAAACTCTGCAGTTCTATTTTTAACATTTGATTACAGCATCAACAGAGCTACATTCCATAAAAGCAATTATATTTTGCTCAGCAAAAAATCAGAACAGAATAATATGTGGCATACTAACAACTGTCAGAATAGAAGCAATTTAGAACATTTTGGGATAATGATTGGGATCATTTTTCAGGATTTACAGCAAACACATTTTAACGGCATGCTACCACGGGGTCTACTGCAATGTTTAAGTTATGCACTACACAAACCAAAAATGCACAGAGAGCCCAGTATTTTATCAAAACATTAATAACAGCACTCGAGAAACCTAAGCTTTTATCACACACTTCCTACTCACCAGCTCTCTCCATGTATAAAAAGCAGCATTTAACTTAAAGTACTTTCCTTTTCTTTAAGGGCTTTCTCTAAAGGTCTATCAAGTAGTGAAGTGGAATTGCTCAACTAACACCGGAAAGGCAAACAGGTGGCAACCCCCTCCCATGACCGAGTGAGACCATGCTTATCTGTCACAGCACCGCTCCCGGCCGAGGGTACACACGACCTCAGGATCCTCCCCGACACAGTATTCCAGGCACCGTAACTCAGAGTTCGTGTTGGTAGGTCACATCTCACCTACATGAAGGTCCTAGACAAACAGTCTAGGGCAGTTAGGGGGATGCAATTATGTTTGATTCATGCCTCTAAGGGCAGGTCATGGTTGCACAGGTCTTCCAGGTAGAATGGAGTGGTTAGTAGCACATCAGTGTTCTCATCAAGAGCAACCAGAAAAGCTAGACAAAATATGGAAATCAACTCCTTGGAAGCAGCTGAGAGCAATGAAATTCAGAGAAGCTAAAGGAAGGAGAGACCCTCCCTCCTGGAGGGGAGCTAGCCTCTGCAGCTTCCTTTATCCTAGAGACACTGCCCAATTCCAGGCACAAGCAGGAGCCCGAGAACCCTGGCATGGCTTCAGGTGGAGACTTGGGGTCCAAACACAGAGTTGGCTTTCCCCTCGGGACATTTTTCAAATTCTGAGGGCAAAATATATAAATCTTAACAAAAAGCCACTGAAAGCACAGTGAAGACAAAGATTGTAATTTGGAAACTCCAGAGAGAAGGGCTGTAAAGAATACAAAAGACTCTCCCCTGGAAACCCTAAAAGGCCAGAGCTCAGAAGAACAAGACGCAGCTCACCTGGGCTGCAGACCAGCTCTGACACAGCAGATCCTGGCTGGGTGAAGGCGATGGCCACCAGGTAATGAAGTCAGTCAACCGACTTTGAAACAATTACTACGTCCAGGAAAACAGGGAAAAAGATGAACAAAATAAATGAGAAGAAGAATTCACCAGATAATTACAGTCTTTAAAAATATCGGGGACTTCCCTGGTGGTCCAGTGGTTAGGACTCCATGCTTCCACTGAAGGGGGCGTGGGTTCGATCCCTGGTCAGGGAACTAAGATCCCACATGCCGTGTGGCATGGCCAAAAAATAATTTAAAAAAAAAATTTCTTTTAATCAAAGAGGAAAATACAGAAGTAAAAAACCAATATCCAAAATCAGTAACTCAAAAGAATGGTCTGACAGCAAACTAGACACAACAGGAGACGGCACTAGTCAACTAGAAGACAGGTCAATTAAAACAAATACCCAAACTAAAACAGAAAGAGAAAAAGAATTAAAAAGAGTATCAGATAGAAGTAGCGACATAATGAAAGGCCTAACGTGTGTGAAAAAGACTGAAAGTCAATTTCTAACAGAAATGATGAAACCACCTTTAAAGTCCTGAAAGAAAATAATTGCCAACCTGGAATTCTATAACCAAGAAAACATCATTCAAAAAATGAAGATGAAATTAAGACTCCTTCAGACAATCAAAGCAGAATTTGTCACCAGCAAACCTGCACTAGGAAAAGCAAAAGGAAAATGATCCAGAGGGAAGCCCAGATATGCAGGAAGGAATAAAGACTGATGAAAGGGATGAATGAATACTAACTGCAACCAAACTTTGGAAGCTCTGAAAGAGACAGAAAGGTGGTACTGATTTAGCAAAATTGAGAACAAGGGATCCCAGAGCAGCAGGAGCGGAGAAAACAGAACAACCTGTGTACATCTCAGAACCCCCAGAAGGTTCAGGCACAGGCCTCACCGAGCACCTCCGGAACTGGGGCTGAACTGATGCAGACAGTTCCAGGGGTCTGGGGGCTGGTCAAGGAAATAGATAGACTAAAAGAAGCAGTAACACACAACAAGCTTTACTTTATCAGGTGGCACCTGGCTGCATGAGAGGCAAAGTCCCTCGGCATGACCCCATTAGGGGCTTAAGGCCAGGGGACACCATCCAGAAGGGAGGAGGGTGAGGCTGGAGGTAGAGGAGTGTTGGAGAGGGGCTTGCACCTTCAGACGGTGTCACTCAGCAGCACGGTGGGGAGTCTCTGGGTCAGAGAGGTCCAAAGGGCAGCTGCGGCTTGGGGTCTTATAACCATAAGGCCTGATCTTATCAATGGCCAGCAGAAGCTGGGGGAGGTTTTGCAGAGTATGCAAAGCAGGAAGGTTCTAAATGCTAAAAAAAAAAAAAAAAAAAGGAAAAGAAAAAGAAAAAAAAATCTGCTTATTCAGGCTATTGTGTAAAATAACTGGATGTGGGGACTTCCCTGGTGGCGCAGTGCTTAAGAATCCACCTGCCAATGCAGGGGACACAGGTTCGAGCCCTGGTCCAGGAAGATCCCACATGCTGCGGAGCAACTAAGCCCGTGCGCCACAGCTACTGAGCCTGCGCTCTAGAGCCCGCGAGCCACAATTACCAAAGCCCATGCGCCTAGAGCCCCTGCTCTGCAACAAGAGAAGCCACCGCAATGAGAAGCCCGCGCACCACAATGAAGAGTAGCCCCCACTCGCCACAACTAGAGAAAGCCTGCGCGCAGCGACGAAGACCCAATACAGTCAAAAATAAATAAATAAAATAAATTTATTTAAAAAAATAAATAACTGGATGTGTAAAAATTTGAGTTTGGAACCAGCAAGCTTTCAACTTAACAGGTCTCAACCCACGGTGAATAAATAAATAACCTAGGGCTCAATGCACAGAGGCCATCTTTGGCCATTTATATAACAATTGAGAAGGGGGGTTGCTGAAATAAGAAAGGAAAATTGGGCAAACCACTTGAAAAAATTTAAATCCCTAGATTCCCCTCCCTTTACTCCACCAGAATTCTAGAGGTTTCTTCCCTGAAAAGGCTAAAACAAAAGATCTGTGGTGTGGGGACTGAGCATCTCCAATTCACATGGTAGCAGAGTGAGCCAAGAGAAGGCATGTTGAGGCCATGCCCTCTGCCACTGCAGCATCTTTTTAGATGAAACACAGGATGCACCCCATGACAATGAGGATGCAGAGCCAGAATGAGGAAGACTTGAGATCCAGAAAAATGGGCAAATAGGATTCCAAATATCACAGCAAAGGGAGTGTCCAGGATGACCACTGTGCAGCAGGCTTAGAGAGTCATCAACCCAAGAGAAAAGAGTGACGAATCTGAGAAGAAAAATGGAACAGAGAGATTATCTGCTGGAACTGACTTTGTGCAAAACTGTACTGAGAGGCTACAGCAAGAGAACGATTAAGAAAATGAAACAGCAAGGCAAGTATCAACTTCAGGAAAACAAAAAGTTAGTTAGGCAACAATCGCAATACACTACACAGCTTTGCTGTGAATAATATTTGCATATGCATGGTAATATAAACCCAAACACTGACTTAACTAAATTTGTAATACACTCACTCTGGAGGGTCAGGAAAGGGAAGCAGAGGAGACAGTGAGGTAAAAAGCTAAAAATCTTCACTGCCATAATGATGCCTAAACTGATGAATCGAAGAGAGCAGGATCTGCATCCCATGTAGAAATGTGGAGACGTGATGTCCAGAAAAAAACCTAAAAATCAAAAGTAATTGCCTCGGGGCAGATTAGGGAAAGGAACTGCTGGGCTTTCCTATTGTTATCTGACTTTTAAAACTATGTCCTTGGGCTTCCCTGGTGGCGCAGTGGTTGAGAATCTACCTGCCAATGCAGGGGACACGGGTTCAAGCCCTGGTCTGGGATGATCCCACATGCCGCGGAGCAACTAGGCCCGTGAGCCACAATTACTGAGCCTGCGCGTCTGGAGCCTGTGCTCCACAACAAGGAGGCCGCGATAATGAGAGGCCCGCGCACTGCGATGAAGAGTGGCCCCCACTTGCCGCAACTAGAGAAAGCCCTCACACAGAAACGAAGACCCAATACAGCCATAAATAAATAAATAAATACATAAATAAACCCAGAAGTTTAAAAAAGAAAAAACAACTATGTCCTTATTTTATTAGGCAACATAAAAATTAATTTTAAAAAGAGATAGATACGAATATTTTTCTTTTTAGTAATAAAAAACTTGAATTTTTCATTTCAAACCGCAAGTAATACCAGCATCTCTAATGCCTGTGAGAAAACAGCTGATCGTTTTACTTTTATTTTTTAATCTGAAAGCATTTAAACTATCCTGTTATGCCAAAACCTCCCCATTTTTCATGGTACCATGGGGAAAACCAATCTGATGTTTCTACCCACAAAACACCAAAGAGATTAAGATCAGTTAATTTCTTTAATGATTATTTCATGATCAATGGACTCTAAGTACTGGACAGCAGCCAACATCATTCCAGATGCTGACGGTGGAGCCCCAGAAAATAACTCAAAACGAGGACCCGCCAGCTGAATGGCTCTGAGCAAGTGACTGCTCACCCAGGGTAAGGATCCCACGGACCTTCTCTCCTGCCTCTCAAGGGGTTTTAACCACCCTGAGAGGGGATGCTGGGGCCGAGCTAAAGTCCTTGAATTATAGAGAGAAAAGAAGTGTTAAATTCTTGGATCTGAAATGAGGGGAAAGCAGAGTATAATCCAGGAGTTTAGGGTGGATAAAGCTGGCAAGTTTGTATATTAAATGAGGGAAGAATAAGAAAGATCTCTGGTGGCCATAAGGCCGAAGAACTCTAGAGAGCAATCATGTTGAAAGCTGCAGGCTCTTGGCTGTGCAAGGAAAATCCCCCACCCACCACCGTCTCCCCTACAAAGTCATTAGTACATTTGTTTTTGGATGCTTCAGAAAAGATGCTTTTGTAGGGCTAGACTGGGGTGGAGGGAAGGTGACAAGGACTCACAAAGGTTTTGAGTGTCAGATTTGGATAAGACAGGGCAGTGCCGAGACAGTCCCTGAGGGTAGGGATTTGGGACAATGGAGTACGTAACCTGCAGAAATTAGAAGAAAGTTTGGGGAGGGCTTGGGACATCTTGGCCAAAAGAACTGATACAGGTGCCAGCCAATTATACCAGATCTTGCGGGGGGCGGGGGGGGGGGGGACGGGGGTGAGGGGAAGCTGGAAGGAATCTGAGATACATAATCAAATGAAAAATTCTGTGGTAGATGAGAGGGTTTCAGACTGTTTTCCACAGAAGACTATCAATAGTTTCTCAAGGAACGCATATAAATCAATGAGGTCTGAAAACATAACATAGTATATATATCCCTTTCACAAAGAGTCACAGGGTACATCAGCACAACAAATACATGATATACATAATAATACATAGAGCAGGAAACAGTTCAACCCTGAATAACTGGGCCTTCTCCAAATGTGACCTTGGAATCTTTTTTTAATTCAAAATACACATTTAACATTGTGCATAACCAGTCCTGCACTGCACACACTATATAGGGAATGCTGGCATAGGAAATTATAGTGGGAATTCAGAGAGAGATAAGGTAAAGTGTTTTTTCTTTTCAAAATTGAAAACCCTTTCTCTGACTATATAAATAACATACACTCATGTTGCTAAATTTAGATAATATGAAAAAGCATACAGAGGAAAGAATAGAATTTACCCATACTACCGCACACAGAGATAAACCAATGGCAATATGTAAGCATATTTATACCTCGACTTGTTTCTATTCACAAAGTTCATTTGATTTTTTTTTTTTATAAAGACTTTGCTCAGAGTACACAGTTTTTCATTTAGAAATATACTGTGGACATCTATGGACACCAATCCTCCAACGATGGGCTGTCTCATTCTTCTCATTCTACTGCACATTTCTACCATCAAAACCCACCAGACAACGTATTTCCAAATATCTCTGATGATGACTACACCTTTATTAATAGTTTTAAATTCTCTTTATTCTGTTTAGAATTATTTTTGTACTGCATTCGGTTTGATCTTATAATGATGGCCCTACTTTCTTTTTCCTGGCCCTTGCGAGATAATACCTCTTCGCAGATGCTTTGGTCTGTTATTTTAAGCATGTTTTTGGTCAATAGCATCTATCTGAATTTTGCTTTTTGTCCCAATCCAAAGCACTGTCTTTTACTAGGGGAATTTAAGCAACTTGCATTTATTGGGATAGCTGACAATCTGATGTTTCCCCCTGCTAATTTATTTTTATGCTTATTATTTTTTTATCTTTTGTTTTTCTAATTTTCCTGTCTTCTGCTATTTTGGCCAACTTTTCTATTTGTTTGTTATTTCCTTTTTCTAGTCATTTGAAAATTACACATTTCTTTTCTATTCAAATTTTTAAATACCTCCTTGAAAATACATACCTAGAACATATATATCGATGGCACATATACTTATAGGCTCTATGCAAGATGGCAAGATTTTCTACTCCACCTGACCTCCCAGATTTTATTGAACAGCCACAACTACTCAAACTTAATTTTATATTTTATTTGTTTAATTGCTTACTGCTGCATTATTTATACCAATGTTTCTCATCTTTTGACATCTTTTATTGATAACTTCTTTTTTCATTTGGCTTATGCATGTCAAGTAATTTCTTCTTTCAGAAATGGAATGCAGAGACTATGAATCTATTGTATTTCCAAAGATAACTATTATTTGCCCATTTATGTGAATAAGCTTAGAAATTTTGCATATAGAAAGCCTACAGCAACCTAGCTTAATAGTCTTATTCCTTCTAAAACATGTAAATGTTGCTGCATCACCTCCTAGCATTGGGTTTTTGTTTTTTTTAATTATTATTATTTATTTTATTTTATTTTATTTATTGAACTATAGTTGATTTACGATGCTGTGTTAATTACTGCTGTACTGGGTTTTAAGGGTTAGAACCTAGTATCAATGTGATTCTCTTTCCTGTGAAAGTGGACTGTTTTTTCTTATCTCATGCTTATCTTTTGTTTTTTTAATCACTGATTCAGAAAAAATCAAAACTGAAACACCTACTATCTGCCCACCCAGTGTCTGGCAACTACTCTCCATGTCCCTTAGCTTTTCTCTCCCAACTCCCCCATCTTTATCCCAAAGGGATCCTCCGCGGGTCTAACTCACTCATCCAGGTCTGCTCATGGGAACATTTTCATGTCCTGTCTGCAGACACTGCATTTCACGCCCTTCTTCTGCAATGTGACTTCCTTTTAGACCTCACTGAGGTCATGAGTCGGAGCTGGTATGAAGTTTCCTTCCACATCTCTGTTTCACTGTGTGCCACTGACCCCAGAGGCTTCCTGATGTTAATACATGATAGGTCCTAAATACTAACACTTGTTTCAAAACGCCCTGCGTCTGAGCACCAAGCAGTCAGGGTGATTCCAGGAGGAGAGGCCACGCCTGTCACACAGAAGCACAGGAGAACCATGCCGTCAGGACCAGCCCCAGGGCTCTGGCGGCTGCTGCCCTGGGAGTGAGCAGCCGGGGAGGCGGAAGAAACCTGTGGACGTGCAGCGCCCAGGAGGGATGGCAGGATGGACCCTCACACTGCAGCGGAGCTTTGTTTCTTGTTCTTTGACCGTGTGATTCATTTGGTTACACTGAAAGCAAACTCGACTTTTCTGCTGTACTATTCCAAGTATCTCTATGTCTCTATAAACACTCTGTGTGATATTAACTGTGGTTCTTCCCATGTTTCCATTCTTTCTAGGCCTAAATCATTATCCCGCAGCTACTTTGAAATAAATGTGAGCAAAGCACTTTCCCTACCCCCCCAGTCATGAGACTCCCAGGGTCGGGGGCTGGGGATGGAAAGGCAGACCACCTGAGCCCTGACCTTCAGACTGTCTAATTGGGGGTTCCTGAGATAGGGGCCAATCTATCTGTTTCTCCGGCTGCTGTAACCAATCACCACAAACCTAGAGGCTGAAAACACACAAGCGAATCACCGCACCATTCTGGAGGCGTGAAGTCCAAAACGGGGCAGTGGGGCCGCCTGCCTTCCAGAGGCTGCAGGGGAGAATCCGTGCTCGGCTCGTCCAGCTTCGAGGGCCACCCGCTCCCACCTCTGCTCCCATCCTCACACCCCTCCCTGTTTCCCCTCTAAGGACGCTTGTGATGACACTGCCCCCCGACCCCGATAATCTAGGATAAACCTCCCCGTTTCAAAATCCGTAACTTACTCGCGTCTGCAGAGCTTCTTCTGCCGTGTCAGGTAACACATTCACAGGTTCTAGGGATCAGGACAGGACACCATGGGGGTAGGGGCGTCGTTCTGCCCACACACCCAGGGATCTGAATGCTTCACAAGAACCAACAGAACACAGAGCGAGAAGCACCACACCGTCATTGGAACCTATTCTTTCAGGACACTCTCTGAGCCCTCTTCACCTTAAAAGTGCAAAACTGACACCATGATGAACAAACTGATCATAATATAAGCAGAATACTCCCTGGCTATTTATTAAGGTAAAATACTGCAATATGCACCTAACCTACTTATTATAAGAATTAACTTTTAAGTGAGATATCAAATGAGAAAAAAGACATGTTTAAGAGTCAGTGGAAGATGCAAACTATTACATATAGGATGGATAAACAACAAGGTCCTACTGTATAGCACAGGAGACTATATTCAGTATCCTAGGATAAACTATAATGGAAAAGAATATTATATATATGTGTATATATGTGTATAACTGAGTCACTTTGCTGTACAGCAGAAAATATACTTCAATTTTAAAAATTAAAAGAAAAAGAGTCAGGGGAGTAAAATAATAATCAAACCAAAAACCTGGGCTGTGATGTTTGTAGGGTCCCTAGAAGTCCTTTCCACAACGAAATCAAGACGAGCCCCCGTGGTGAGCCCTGCACATTCCTTCTCAGGGTTTTCACACTAAGCTTTAGACAGCTGGACTCTCATACACTCAGAAAATATACTTCCATTTTCACTTTTTCATTTCTCTTAAGCTTTTTTACCAAAAGGAAAAAAGGGAAATTTCTGAACTGTTAAACATGTTATTAGGAAACAGAATTTTAAATAGCCAGGTTCTGTCCATGCCCATATTCCAAATGTGTCACTATTTATTATAAACAGCACACAGAATTGACAGATTTTATAACGTGGGAGTTTCCTGGGCTGCCATTCACCAGCTGATATAAAAGTTAGTATAATGAAAATGTCAAGAAACAGCATCACATTTAGAAACCATGAAACACAAAAATGGAGCTGTCAGTCATCCTGAACGCTTGCCAAATAAAAAGTTTTAAAGAGAGTCATGGGTCATCAGAACCACATGCCACAACTTCCACTGCACAGAGATGCACCAGGATTATGAAAAGAATCTAAGATTTGTCAGGTGGCTGGTCACACCAGCTCACACCAAATTTGCTCTCAACGGGCACGCCCGTATCTATTTTCACGTTAACTGCCAAAACAATCGCCTCCTCTCCCCTGTGCTTGCTCTGTTAAGGTTTACTTTTTGGATTTGGGTTCCTATGTTAAATCTGGGATTTTATATTTGTATGTAGACTCTATATCACATTTAACCCATTAAAAATGTCACCTTCGTTGGTTTCCGCCCTTCTTCCCCTCTGTCCTGATTCTGACAAGAACTGGTGGGAGGGACAAAGCAGTTTGTGGTTGAAACTGACAGACACAATGATCTGAAACTGTATTTCCTGAGAAGTAAGCAAGGAATCAGCTACAGAATGCCAACAGGACTCAGCAATACCCAAGCCCAGCCCAGATGAGGGCACCTCCATGACCGGGGCTGAGGGGTGAGGGAAGGAGACCCAATGAAAAGAGTCAGAATGAGGGGGTCACGCAAATCAGCCGGGCTGCATGAGGCGCTCATGCCTGACATAAGGCCAGAACACCCACCTGCACAGACTCTCAAGTCCTACTTAGCCCATACTTCCTCTGGTTCATGGGCCGCAACCACCATGGACACACTGTCTCTGAGGAGAAATGGATTCTGAGGGAAAAGGCTGGGAAAGGAAGAGGTGGGAAAGTGCTGACCACTCCAACGGGGCCCCAAGCTGGCTCAGGAGTTGGCGAGGAAGCCACAGAGATTCACAGAGATGGCTGTGGCTCCCCAGGCCAAGGACGGGGCAGACGAAGGTCAGGGCCAGCAACATGGTCCCTCAGGTCCCTAGATCCAAGTGATGGTGAGGCCAACCAACTAGACCTCCAGATGACCTCAATAACACAGAACAGAGGGAGAAGCAGAGGGTGAGTTAGAGATCCTGACTCCATCTTCCCATTGACAGAAGGCTCTGTCCACCATGCATATCTCCGTTCATATGTCACCTGCTCAGGGAGAGGCCTTCACTGAGCCCCAGTCCAAAGCAGAGCCCTGGCCCTTATCTACTGCACTGCAGTTTTATCTCCTTCTCAACACCTATCACCATATGAAATGGTTTGCTTATTTATCACCTGTCTCCCTGCTCCAGAATGTAAGTCCACCAGGCAAAGACCTGGTCTGTCATGTCCAACACTGCATCTCCAGCTCCCAGCACAGGGCCTGGCTCACGGAGCAGGCACTCAGATCATTGTGGATGCATGGATGGATGGATGAATGGATGGAAGGGTGGATGGATGGATGGGTGGGTAAATGGATGGAAGGGTGGATGGATGGATGGATGGATGAAAGGGTGGGTGGGTGGGTGGATGGATGGATGGATGAGTGGATGGATGGAAGGGTGGATGGGTGGGTAGATGGATGGATGGATGGATGGGTGGATGGGTAGATGGATGGATGGATGGATGGATGAACGGGTGGATGGGTGGGTAGATGGATGGAAGGGTGATGGATGGATGGATGGGTGTGTGGGTAGATGTATGGGTGGGTGGATGGGTGGGTGGATGAGGGAGTGAGGGAGGAAGGAAGGATCACTCTGCACAACCGGGCCTGATCTGACCAGGCTTTAACGATCCTGGAGGTCACCACCTCCTGCAAAATAGCCAAGGACCCACTCTGAGTCTTGGGAAACGAAACGGGCAGTGTCTGATGACTCTGTGCTAGAGGCCGCCAGGGCTGCCCTGTTCCTGGTCTTATTGGCACTGCTCCTAGGAGCTCCCACCCTCCCCAAGTCCTTCCAGTAACTCCCTTTTTGCTTGAATCAGGCAGAGTTGGCTTCTTCTGCTCCCGAATATGCCCCGTTCCAGAAGCGCAAATTACAGTTGAGAGTTATGGGTGCTTATGATGTGCCCGAACTGTGCTTGTTTAATTTCCACAGGGATCCGAGGGGGGAGGGGCTGTTATGATCTCAGGAGAAAAACACAGAGGTCTGAGTGGCCAGGAGACTTACACTATGGCCACATGGCTGGTAGCAGGGGAGCCAGCATGTGAACCCAGGCCATCGGCTCCAGCATCCATGTTCTGGACCAGCACACAACTCTCCCTCCTGCTCAGCCACTCTGGCCCCTGCCGGCATGGCTTTATTGTGATGAAGCAGTCTTTCATAAGTAAACAATTCCACATAGCTCATCTTTTTAATGAATCTAAATGTTTACAAATCAGGTCTACTTGTGGGGGCATCTATGGGTCATACGGAATCTTTTACAACTGCTGGATGCAGCCTGGAATCATTCTCCTAACAACATATTTCCATAACTCACCCCAGAAAGATTGTACAGGCACACCTTTAACAAAAATGTAACCCGCAAAGTAAAAGTTACTCTGTGGAACACTTCCCCAAAATTTATATAATCTATACATAACCATTTCTGTTAAAATTATTTTTTGACCTAAGCAACAGTAAACTCATCAGTTCGATTATAATTTTATAATCCCTGGCATCTCCAGGAGCAGTGTATATGGAGCACAGCCTGAGGAAAATCAGTAAATAAATTAAAAAGCAAAATAAATCGTATAAGCTTATTTTCACAGGAAAAAAAATTATATTGCAATTTTTATAAGGGCAAGGAGTGGGAGGTGGAAGCAGAGATCAATCCATTTTCCTCTCACTCCAGGTCTAAGAATCCTCATTTTCTATTCTTCAAATTAATGAAATGAACACAGACCAGTCTGATTAGGAGGTCTGAAATAATGGGAGTACCGACACATTTGCATTTTCATTCAATGTGAACAGGCTATTCTGATAGTTAGAAAAACCATGACAAATTGCAGGAGACTTCATCCTTTGTTGCTCGGAAATGGCTCTCTGGCCGTAATATACCGTATCATTGCCAAATGCACCTAGTTTCAAGTGAGGAGCAGAGTGGATGGTGTTAAATATGAAATCAGTGCCATGTTTTCTCAATGCATCAACCCTAATTCTAAATTAAAGACTTCTGTCAACTCGAAATAACTCCCGTACATTCATTGTTGTTCATAACCGACATGGGAGTTTTTTGCAATGAGAATAAAACCCACCTCCAGCCCTGAGCCCTGGCCCCACCCCTGCACCTGACCAGCCACCCCATTCCTCCGTCTGTCCCCCGAACACAACAACTGTGCCATGGCTCTCGCGTGGGTTTCCGTTTTGTATTTCAGTTGCTCACCGGTCCTGCCTGGGATGCTCTGCCCCAGGGTCTCCTCTCCCCCCCACGCCTCTTCACCACCCTGGTCTCTTCTTAAACCTCACTTCCCCCAGGAGGTTCTCCCGAAAAACTGCTCTAGTGTCATCGTCCTCGTCTGTACTTCCTTACGCCTGGGGGAGGGGTCTCTGCCTGACCCTCTCCCCCTCAACCGTAAACTCCACTAGAGCCAGGATCCCTAGTCCCCGGCACACACAGCAGGCCTCGGGGACAGCTGCTGACCAAGGCTGCAGGAATCACCACAGCAAGGCCCCGTGCAAATGGGCTGGAAAGAGCACAGGGGGCCTGCTCCATCCCGGCCTCGCCCTCCCCGTCTCCTGCACTCCCCGCTGCCAGCCGCAGCACCCGCAGGCCCTCGATCCACACTGCTGGGAGGAGCCCCCAGGCATCCCTGTGGGCCTGGACTCAGGCCACTCCACGGCTGGTCCAGCACTGACCTCCCGCCTCCTGCCTCCCACTCCCCACCCCCGCTATAAACCAGGTTCGGTCATGCCCCCAGCTCCCCAGGCCAGGCCCCCTGGGTGGTGGCACCTCGAGCCCTCCAACTGTTGGAACCCCCCGGCCCCAGCACTGGTGGCTATGGCTGTGTCCTCCCCAACATCATCCTGGTGGGTGTCTCCCTCCCCCTGAGAACTGGGCCTTTGGGTGCATTTGCACGGCAGTGAGTGACCAGAATCTAATCATGAAATTAATTCCTGCCTCGGAAGGATCACAGCTGCCCCTTTCCCCTTTGATGTTCATTTCTTCTTTGAACTAATGATCAAAGATCTCCTTTGCCCTTAGAAGTCCTAAATGCCAGTGATCATGTACCCATGTTTCTCTCTTCAGGCTGCTCATGTTCATTCACATATCCACAGAGGCCAATTTATTTAATGGTATAAATCTTCTTTCCTGCCGCATAGTTAAAAACGCATTCTTCCAATCAAGAGGAAATAATTCCCAGAAGGTTCCTTTTCTGACAATGTGGCTCCTGATAACTCGAGAGAGGGTTCCCCCATCACATGTTGGAAGGCGGACCCCACAGCCCAATCCCAGGAGGCGAAGCCTCCCGCAGTTTTCCTTCTTTTCCTTCTCTTCCACTGCTTGTCCCCCAGTGGGAGACCCCCGTGACCCCCAAGGAAGTCTTCCACTGGAAAATCTGGGGACCCCTACACTGAAGGAGGTATCGCTCCCTTCTGGCCCTGAGGCCTGTACATCCTCCTTCCCTAAACAGAACCCCCTTAACTTTTCATAAAGAATCAAAAAAGGTGATCCATTTACCTAACGACTCAGAGCCACCAGTCCTGTCACTGAAGCCCCACACCCGGCCGTATCTGTCATCGTAAGACTTATCGCTACCAGGCATTATACTGCAGATTGCTTTGCTGGTCGGTTTACTCTCTGCCTGTCTTAGAGAATGCGAGCAGCGGCCCCTGGAAAGAGATGCCTAGAGAACCTGCTGAAGGAACTGATGAACACGTGGCTGCCATGGCTCCGCGAGCACAGCACTTCTCGTGTCTTGGTTTTAGGGATTCAAGAATCCCCTGCCGTCTTTCATGTCCGTGGGCGTCCGTGACTGCAGAACCCAGCAACCCATGGGCAAATGTCCATGTACTTCATTGTTTCTGCTTCAAAAGAGACTGGTGATCTGGGACGGGCCTGGTATTATCATGAAAGCTTTTAGAAAGACCCGTTTCCCCGACGCAGAGGTCTCCGTGGTCAGTTGTTCCCTGGTTCTTCCCAAACAGGGCTCACATGAGACGCTGTATAATCACCGGGCATTTGTGTGATGAGAACCACATTCTGGCCTTTTATCCACATGCCCCCACCTGTTCAGCGCCCCATGGGAACCCACAGCTGTGCCACGGACCATAAATCAGGTTCAACGTCCCTGAGAGGACCCCAGGCTGTCAGTTACAGGCACCCAGATGCACACAGACGCATCCACACGCTGCGAGCAAACAGCTAAGAAGACAAGAGTCCTGCTTCAGTGGGCTCGACTTGAAGCATCAGCGACCGAATTACTTCCGTAGCATTGCAAGGCCTCAAGTGGGACGAACCGTGTCTCACACCACAAAAAAGCCTTGTGTTGAAGATGAACTTTTCACAGTGGGATTCTGGTATAAGATCAACACGACAGCACGGCAGACACGGGCCAGCTGTCATGAGACTCCAAGACTGGGTTTCTCAAAGTGGGAGTTCATGGCATCCAGGGCATCTCAGATGTGACCAAGGTTGAGAAACTGCTCTCAACTCGGGGACACTTTTGTTTCCTGCCACCACACTTTAGGTGTGGCCTGCGGCGTCAAGGGGACTGGATGGCTGGTTTTACTCTTCCCTACTTTCTCCCTATTTGCTCCTCCCTGCTTGACAAACCTGTGTTTCCTCCTTTCAGCGACTTCCCCCCATTTTCCTTTTGAGGGGAGATGGCCTTTGACATTTGCAGGGATTATTTTACTCATTTGTTTAACGTATCCTGACCAGCAAGCCCACTCCTGAGTATGTACCCTAGAGAAATGGACAGGTGTTCACAGAAAAACTTGTACACTAACGTTTATAGCAACTCTATTCCTGATTGTCAAAAAAAAAAAAAAAGACTGGAAACAACCCAAATGTCTTTCCATGGATGAATGGACAAACAGGTACATTCATACAATGGGATACTACTCAGTAAACAAAGAAATGAACTATTTATACAGTAACAATCTGGATAAATCTCCAAGGCTCTATGCTGAGCAAATGAATCCAATCTCAAAAGCTTACATGCTGTATGAGTCCATTTACATGACTGTCTGTGAAAGACAAAACTACAGGGATAAAGAGCACATCAGTGGTTGCCAGCACCTAGGGGTTGGGGGAGGTTCATCTATACAGGACAAGCACGAGGGTGTTTTCTGGGATGATGGAACGATTCTGTATTCCAGCACATGTAAGATATGCTTGTGTCAAAATTCAGAGAACTATAAGCCCCATGTGTTAAAATTCATTGAACTATACAGTCAATTTTACTGTACAGTAATTTAAGAATTAAAACTATTTTAAAAATCAAAGATACTTCTTCACAGAAAAAAAAAGATCACTGAACACAATCTTTTAAAAATAGTCTATGGAATCTAATTAAGCCAGGAGCCATAATCCACTAGTGTTGTATCTTCAAGCCAGCAAAACCGTGAACTCAGAGATCTGTAGCCCGTCTGCTCACCCGAAAGTTCCAGGGTGGGAGTGAACTTGCCAATTCCAAGTCCTCGAAGAGAGAAAAATAATGCAAATTTCAAGGGAGGACACCCCAGCTCCTCAAAAACCCACAGACGCAGCCAGACCCAGATTTGGGTACATCAACTTGGCACTCCCAGGAAAAAGCAAATGGGGACCACGTTGTCCCAAGGTAGTGCATCCTGGATGGTGCTTGGGGCAAGTTTCCAGTACTGCTTGTTTAACTTTTATGTTTGTCAATATCATCGTTTTCTTTCTTTCTTTTTTTTTTTTTTTTGGATGATAAAAATTACTCAAGCCTTCAAAGCATCTTTATAGGATAGTTTTAGAAATTGTCCTTCGGTTCTGATCAAGCTACCTTACAGGAGGAGAGGAAGATCAGACATAAAAATAAGGCGCTCACTCAGCTTCTTTGAAGATAATGTGATTTTAAAAATATATATATGTGTTATTAAACACTTTGTTATTGATGAGGCAACCAATGTAGTAGACAGGACAATGGTGACAAAGCTAGATCCAGGCCCTGGGCTAAGAACACTCAGGTCCATGGTACCGGTCCAGCTGGTCATCTCACTCAGAGTGAGAGCATGTGAATTTCCCACCACTCCATGGGGCAGGAGTTCAGATGCTGCAGGTCTCGTCATCTGTCATTTTCTGTTCATGCACAGGAATCACACTGTAAAACACCTGACCTTCATGTGGAGAAGAAACACGTCCCTATTTGATTCACGTGTCACATACTCAAATCATCTTTTCTATGTCAGCAGTATTCCACGGGTCTTGTCTATGTGCATCTGCATAGGCAGAGAACCACTGCGGTCATCGCGAGCAAGTGCAGGCACATAGCCTCCAGGGGACAAGGACTTGGGGTCAGCAGCATTTAAACTTTAAGAGAATTTTATTCCCCAGAGAAATTCCTATGCGGAATCCAATATTTAAAACAGGTGTTTCGTTAGCACAGATTTATTTTGTAAGTTCAAATTTTAAATATTTATTATAGATTCAATCAAGAGAACACTGAGATTGGAAAATGGGATTATACAGGACAGCCAAAGTTACACCAGCCCAGGAAGATAATTGACTTCTAAGTTTAATTTTGGTTGCCCAGTATAGAGAAAATTTTGAAAACAGATCGGTTTTACTTGACAATTTTAGGATACTCTTAAATTAAATGAATCCAGAAGTTAGAGTCAAAATACAAGGAAACAACGATTTCAATGCTGAATTAAAATGAACCAGTGCATGGCTTATCCACTAGTTTAAGTAATAATTACTTGGTAGAAAATATTTTTCAAACATATTTGTAACATTATGAGCTGGATTTCCCATAATGTTATATTTTAAAACATATTACTTCAGTACATACCAAATCTTTAGACAAAATTTCAGTCAAATTTACCTTGTTTTCCCTGCTGACTGTAAATCTTTCCAAGGACTCAGAAGGCTGGAAGGGAGTAAACTGACCGGATCTGGGGGCCAGGCATATAAAAAATGTCACTAAAACCTTGTTTTAATCTTGAGTTGTCTTTCATATTCTGCTTCATTAACTGTCCCAAACTGAAGCCCAGGAAGATATCCCTGGCTTGTCCTGCAAGTTCTCAGCATCTCCAATCCGTGCAAGAGGCCAGTGGGAAAGCAGCTCATTGAAAGAAACTGGGGGCCCTTTCCAGTCCACGATGAGTTCTCAAAGCCTGACATCTGTGGGGGATGGTGAAACTTTCTTTCCTGAGCACGTGAGCCAAAGGCCCAGATTTAAGAAAGAAACCATAATTGCAGTGTTTTTGCAACTCACTGTAAAATATAACAATTAAATAAGTAAACGTTAAAATTACTAAAATAAGCTGATTATTTGGATTCTAAGAGGAGATGAGTAACCAGCTCTAAACACAAAAATAAATAAATGTTGAAGGATGTCCTACAAACACAGTCTTCTGTATCAGGTGGCCTGTTTTAAGAGTAACTGAGCACTTTACATAACATTGCAGCTCTAATTTCTTTTATTATTCAAAATTCTGAAGCTAGATTTAGAGTTTGGATAATTAATAAAATCACCCCTTGCTCTTGCTCCTGATTATCACTCATCAGGGTCCTGTTTGCACTTCTCTTGCTGACTGTAATCATTTATTTGAACCAGTGGCTCATCAGCTCTTCATTAGTGCCTGTAGGTTAGATAAAATGTGCTTGGATTTCCAAAATAAATGCAAATCACATTGGTGTTGGCAGCAAAGAGGTGAATTCCCAGAATATTTTCAAATAAGACAGTTCCCCCCAAGACCGTGGCTCTTGAGTGAGAAAAGTGGTGTCCTCCTGAGTGACTGAGAACTCACCCCCCATCCAGCCCTGAACATCTACCCTAAAAACACTCCCGTGGCCACAACCACTGGGCGTCATCTTAGCCCCGGCCTCAGCATGCAGGAACATGTCAGTTACTTAAGTAGGAACAAGGAGTGAAAGTCAACAAGAATTCAGTACAAAATTTAAAAGCCAGAGTCCCCTAGCTAGCAAGTCAAAAATGCAGCTGCCAAGGCCCCATCCTGGAGAGTCAAACTCAGAAGCTCTAAGAGCAGAGCTGGATACTGGGATCAGTACAGCCTTGAACACAGCAGACCTGGATCCAAACCCTGATCTGGCCTTGAGCAGCTGTGTAGACTTACACATCACAAGCTGAACTTGGTGTTTTCATCTTTGAAAAGGGAGATGACAGGACTTCCCTGGTGGTGCAGTGGTTAAGAATCCACCTGCCAATGCAGCGGACATGGATTTGATCCCTGGTCTGAGAAGATCCCACACGCTGCAGAGCAACTAAGCCCGTGCGCCACAACTACTGAGCCTGCACTCTAGAGCCCATGAGCCATGACTACTGAGCCCACGTGCTGCAACTACTGAGCCCACACGCTCTAGGGCCCACGTGCTGCAACTACTGAGCCCGTGTGCTGCAGCTACTGAAGCCTGTGCACCTAGAGCCCGTGCTCTGCAACAAGAAGCCACCACAATGAGAAGCCCGTGCACCACAACGAAGAGTAGCCCCCCTCGCTGCAACTAGAGAAAGCCCACGTGCAGCAACAAAGACCCAATGCAGCCAAAAAATAAATAAATAAGTAAATAAAGGGAAATGACAGCCCACAGCCCCATGGGCAGCAGTGAGATTACAGACGTAATGAAGGGGAGAGCCTCACACAGTCCCACCCCTATGACGGCCCCCCTTATAAAGACCACAGAGGCAACCCGCTTGCAGGGGAAAACGGACTTGGAAGATTCAAATGCATTTCATGAGATAGAGGAAGAGGCCGAACAGCAACATGAGGAGGCAACCGGACACACCCAGAATGTGTGTCTACAGGTCAACTGACCTCTTCAATGAATTGCTGTCACCAAAATAAAAAATGGGGGACTTTATTCGAGGAAAGGGATTTAATGAGCCCAAGAAATAAGATACAAATAGGTAAGGGGGGACTGAAACCTAGATTGAACGCTGTGAGGCTGGGTTACAGTTGGGAATATCAGTATAAACAAACTCAGTTTAGCTTAAGAGAGACAAACACAGACTGATAGACATAGATAAACACAGAAATACAGAAATGTTACATCTGGGTTAATATACTTACAGTCATCCCTCATCGTTTGCGGATTCCATATCTGCAAATTCATTCACCCCCTAAAATTTATTTGTAACCCCCAAATCAAGACTCAAGGTGCTTTCATAGCCACTTGCAGCCCCACACGTGCACAGAGCATCAGATAATTTGAGTTGCCCGATGCACAAGGTCCCAGCTGAGGTTCCCAGCTGAGGTCAAACAAGGCTCTGCCTTTGTGTTTCAGCTCATGCTGTAAACAAGTGTCCTTTTCACCATCTACTTAGTGCCATGGTTTTTGCATTTTTTTTTGTTTTTTGTTGGTGATTTCACTGTTCAAAATGGCCCCCAAGCATAGTACGGAAGGGCCATCTAGTGTCCTAAGTGCAAGAAGGCTGTGATGTGCCTTACAGAGAAAATGTGTGTGTCATTTAGGCCTGGGTCGCAGTGCTGTGGGTTGTGAGTTCAATGTTAATTCTCCAGATGCAACCCCATTGAACTAAATTTTGTCTTCACCTTGTACACTTGAGAGCTAAAAAGACCATAACATGGGAGTAATAATGGGTCAAAATTTACAAAACAAAGTACTGTTTTGATGTGGGAGTTGATAAAAAAATGAGTCAACAATACATGTTAAAAAAGGTGCCTTTAAACAGAAACACACATAACACATGGTTATGTATTGATCGGTTGACAAAAATGTTGTGGCCATGGTCTCAGGAACCTAACCCTGAATTTCCCCCAGAAGCAATGGTTCAGAGTTTACCAATCCAATGTTCAGGGCAGCTTTATAAAACAAAACTATCCCAAATACTGAGAACTGACTATACATTTATTTCCTAGTTCTGTCCCCTAAGATGGCCTAGAAGCAATGACACCCCATTAGTAACTAGCACCCAGACTGTGGTTTCTAATGCCCCTCTCCAAAAAAAGGATAAATGGCTGATAATAGGGCTGGGGCAGGGAAAATATAAGATGAGCCTGAAGCATCTTGCAGTGGTAGAAAATAAGGAAGTGCTAAAAATTAGGGCGGGGGGGAGTTGATGGGAAAACACTGTGTTAAAGAGACACAGGAGCCAAGTGGCTAAAGACAGAACAATTTGAGCAACAAAGTAAACAACCACAGTATTGAATTATAACATAAGAAATAAGATAAATATCCATGAGTCCATATTGATATCTCAAATGACTGAATAAATACGTTTACATAATGAATACATAAGTTTAATAAGTAAATATATTTATTCAGAAGTGACAAATCTTCCTTAAAGAAGAATTCCAAATAAAAATTGTAAAATAAAGACGGGAACTAGGAAGTCACCACCAGAACTCCACAGTGATGACTGCTGAGGCCAAGATGCGCTCAAGAATGCTTGTCAGTGGTCGAAACTTTAAGGAGAAACAGGATACTTACATTGCCTCAAAGTATCTCCCCCAGAATATTTATTAATTACTGTGGTTTTAACATATGTCCACAAATTTCTTCACCAGGTCCTCCTGGAAGGACCTCTAGGAGGTGGAGCTTAACCCTCCCCCATCGAGTGTAGCCTGGATTTGGTAACTGGCTCCTAATGACTAGAGTTTGGGGAGGGGAAGGATAGTGACTCTGCAGTGGAGAAAACTGGCAGCCACCACCTTGACCAGGGGATCAAGGTTAACATCACCAGCAATAAGTCAGGTGTCGATAGCATCATATGAGGCAATGAGAAGAGTACCTCACCTCTGTGGTATTTTTCCCTCAACCCATAACCCCATCCTGATAATGAGAAAACATCAGACAAACCCACATCGAGGGACGTTCTACAAAATACCTGACCAGTATTCTTCAAAAGTGTCAAGGTCATGAGAAATAAGGAAAGACTGAGGAAATATCCCAGATTAGAGGGGTCAAAAGAGACATGATGATTAAATGATGCATGTACCCAGGATTGGATCCTGGAACAAAAAAGGTCATCAGTGGGAAAACTAGTGAAATCCAAATAAAGTCTGTAGATTAGCTGATAGCAATGTTAATGTTTACTTTTCACCAATTTATCATGGTTTCGTGAGATGGTAACCTTGGGGGCAGCTGGGTGAAGTGTTTGGGAACTCTGCCCTGATATATGAACAATTCTCCTTAGGGCAGCAAAGGTACGGTCCACCTTGGAGTTTGGTACTATGGTGAATAAAAGAGCACACAATCATTTTCAAAAAATGAGGTTGGCTGGTTTTCAAATTTTAGAATCTATTTATAGACAAGCACGAGAGCTGAAATACCATTCAAAGCAAAGGCCCGGGTGACAGCAGTTGGGAGGTAAAGGGACAGGTGAGGGAGGCCGGACTTCTTCCCTCATCCAAGAGATCCTGTCCTAAGATAGTGCACCACGTTAGAGAAGTTTAAATTCACGATTTATATTCATAAAATCATCACGAGAAGAAATATAAATTATAAACAAGAGAAACCATGAGGTCAGAGCAGGGGACCCATAGAGACAGTCGAGGTCCATACATCCCTGTGGCCACCAGACATGTGAACAGGTAGTGAAAGTCAGAGTGACCAGAGAAACACAGGTCAAGGATCATTTTACACTCATCTCACTGGGAACAATCTTTGAACTCTGACAATGCTCAGGGCTGGAGAGAGCACGGATCTGTAAGATCAAGACACAGGAGGATTGAGTGGGGAGGGAGGGAGAATGTAAACAGAGGGATTGCTCTGAGAAAGAGTTGAGCGTTACCTGCTAGCACTGACCATCCACACACCTTATGCCTAGGGTCTGACTCTTGGGTTTATAACCCAGAAAAAAACTCTTGAACATGTGCACCAGAAAACCAGTAAGAGAATGTTCACAACAGCAACAACCTGCAAACGGCTCAAATGTCCATCCATGGGGAGCAGGTGAATAAACCATGTGATGTTTTCATAGCACAATCAAAATGCGTAATTACAGCACTCACAAAACACGAAGGAACTTTAACAAAATACTATTAAGCGGAAAAAGGTTAGTCCCAAAAGATGAAAGACAGAGTGGTACTCTTTAAAAAGGTAAAAACAACCAAAGTAAAAACATACTTTTCAGCATATATAGATACAATAAGATTATATAAAAAGGAAAGTGAGGGAATTAGATAAGATTCAGGCGGTGGGTTAACCTGAGTGGGGAGAAGCAGGGGGTTAAATGGGTCCTATTGTGAAGGACCCATTTTGATTGCAGTGGTGGGTTTTATAAGTACTTCTTATGTTTCTAAAAATAATAACGAATTTAATAAGGTTGGCCATGCACGCAATGGTGAGAGAGTGTGTATGAATAAAAGGATTAGGGTTGAACCCGTTTTGTATGCTTGAAGTCCACTTTATTTTTAAAAGTAATATATCAAAAAGAGCAATGTAAGCATATGATTTACATTCATGCAGGCAACAAGCAAAGGAACTAAAACCTGACCCTGAGAACCAGAAGTAGGACTGGGGCTGCAAGAAGAAGGCGAGAAACTTTGACTTCCCATTTTATGCTCTTCAGTATTTAGGATGCCACCGTAGTGCTTTTAAATCATAATAAATATATCTAATCCCTTACATGTGGAAGACTCTAAGGGCTGTGTGTGGCGTGGCTATGCACTTGGTGGCAGAGTCCTTGGACTAGTCAGTGCCCAGAGGAGGATGCGATTTCCCCAGGCTTCACACACCGCTGCTCTAACACCACGAAACCCAAGGAGCACAGATGAAGGCCAACTGTTGATAAGAATTAAAAACAGAAATACAATTCACGAATGTTGATCTGGCACTTAGGTCTTTCTTGAGCCACAAGAACCTTAGTGCACATATCCTTTCAACTTTCCAGATATTACAAAACATCCTGACTGAGATGTCAACCGGAAGTAGCTATCCTGCCCCGTGAGAGGGTCAACGGGAGTTGGTGCAAAATGACCAAAGTGAGCTCTGCCACCTAATTCTACCTGAGGCCTCAGTTACCATCTGCCCTGCCTTCCCCACAGGACATTACAAACGGGGTCAAAGGAGACAAAGATGCTGACAGCCATGTGGATAGCAGAGCAGCACAGGCTGGGGGCTGGAGGTCTGAGATCACGGGGTCAGCGGGCTGGCGTCTCCTGAGGCCTCTCCCCTTGCCTTGCAGACGGCTGTCCTCTCCGTGTCCTCAGATGGTCTCCCTCTGTATGTGTGTCCTAATCTCTTCTTCTCTTAAGGACACCAGTCAGATTAGATTAAGGCTGACTAATGATCTCGTTTTTCCTTAATTATCTCTTTAAAGACCCTATCTGGAAATTCAGTCCTGTTCTGAATGTATGGGGTGTTATGCTTTCAACATATGAATTTTACAGGGATACAATTCAGCCCATAACACTGTATAAATGCTGTATGACTGTGATTTTTATGATTTCCTGTGTGATAACTATACCAGCAGGTTGAGACACATATACGTTCGTGTGTGTGTATCTATGTCTGCACACACACATAAAACATTCTCTTCCTACCTCCCCACAGAAATTAATTTCTAAGGTCCTGTTTCATGCCACATAATACTGACCTTGAACTCAACAGATTTCCAAGGAATTTTTACCTTGCAGACAGTTTGGTTTTGTGGCTATAACACCCCTTAAAAGCCATTGTTCTCATTTCTGTTGGTGTGTCTAATTCCCTGAGAGGGTATCATAACACTATGGGATTATTTTATGCCACAATTTTTTTATTGTGGTAAAATTTACACACAGTGAAATTCACAGACCACAAGAATACAATTATGTATAAGGTTTGACAAATACATACACCCTGTAACTAACATCCCAATCAAGATAGGAGAATTTCCACCACCCTGGGAAGTTCTCCTGTGCCCTTCCCAGTTTTACCCTCATAGGCAACCACTGTTGCTGAGATTTCTACCACCATTGATGAGCTTTGCCTGTTTTTGAACTTCCTTCAATGAAATCATAAAACACTCTAGTTCTTAAAAACTGATTTCTGAACACATCTTACCCCACCGCATTAATTAATTGTTATAGCTGTGACGTAATTTCCTTTTCTTGTTTTAACACCTGGTGCAGCTAACATGCATGTCACTGCACAGAGTACTATATGTACTGAAAACACTTTTATTCTGCCTACAACAGAATAATATTATGCATTAATCATAAAATTTTCTGAAGTAACCTCAAGTTAACGTTTCATCTATATAATCATACCACCACTTTCGAACATTAACATGTTGAAAAAGATCACCCCCAAGTTTCCAAGTCTGACTGGAGAAAACTACAAAACTGGAACAACTGGTGTCACCATAAATATCCAGTTTCCAAAAAATAACTCGGCTGCCATTTTTCACATCCCTGTTCCCCAGCCACACCAAGTCACCCAGGCCTGTCACTATGGGGCAGGCCGGCCCTGGACACAAGGGCTCTCCCTGCCTGTTCCCTTCCACCATCCTCAGAGCCCCCATCACTGCTCCCCACCCCCGGTCTTCCTGAATCCCACACCCCTCTCCTCCAGGGTCTGCTCCATCCCTTCCCATGTCCCTCAGCCTCTCTGCTGTGTCCTTCCACCCATCAGCACACAGACTGTCTCCCCATCCTAAATACTAACCTTCCCCTGGTTCCTCAAATAATTAAACACAGGAGTACCATATGACCCAGCAACTCCACTCCTAGGTATATATCCAAGGGCAGTGGAAGCAGGGTCTTGAAAAGGTATTTGTCCACCCATGTCCCTTGCAGCATTATCCATAATAGCTAAACTGTGGATGCATCCCAAGTGTCCATCGATGGATAAATGGATAAACAAAATGTGGTCTATCCGTACAACAGAATATTATTCAGCCTTAAAAAGGAAGGGAACACTGACACCTGCTACAGCATGGATGAATCTTAAGGACATTATCCCGAGTGAAATAAGCAAGACACAAAAGGACAAACATTAAATGAGTCCACTTATATGAGGTCCCTAGAACAGTCAAATTCAAAGAGACAGAAAGTAAAACGGTAGTTGCCGGGGGCTGGGGGGAGGGGAGAATGGACAGTTAGTGTTTAACAGGTGCACAGTGTCTGTTTGGGACGATGAAAAGAGTTCTGTCTGTGGATGCTGGTGGCCCACACTAAGTGACTCAGAACCCAACTGCCCAAGCCAATGGACCATTCTCAGAAATCAGTAGAATTTGATGCTGTTTAGCAAGTTCCACACTGCAAACCCACTGCTGCCTTGGCTCTTCCCCGTGACCCCTGAGGGACAGTTGTGTGTGGGTGTGTGGGTGTGAACACACCTTATAAATAAGGCTGGGCACGCATTTATGAATACACACGTGTGTATCCCATGCTCGCACAGCTCTGTTTGTGGGCCATTTGCTCCCACTGCCAGGCACCGTGCCGGTCAGTGTTCACAAGAGACCATCTCATCGAATCCCCCAAATCATCCTATGTTGCTTCCTGACTCTCTGCCACCATCTCCAGTGATTCTTCCTTGCTTTCTTTCCTGGCAGTGTCACATGGTGGTCCCTCGGGGTTCTGTCCCTCGCTATCTTCCCAGGAGAGCAGGGGAGCTCAGGCACCCTCTTGGCCCCCTGCTCTTTCTGTGGCAATGGCTCCGAGTCTTCCTCTCCAGCCTGGGCCTCTGCTGAGCTCCAGACACTCCCACCATGTGCTCATCCCACTTACACATGGATCCCCCCCAGACTCTCAAACTCGACACAGACAACACCAACACCATTCCCTCTCCAACATCTGTGTTCCTTGTTCTAGAAACCTCTCTTGTCTCACAGTTGTTCATTTGACTCAAAATCTCACTGGTTTATAGGAATAACAGTCCATTTCCCACCTCCCGATCAGTCCCCGGGGATTGCAGTGGCTCAGGTTCACGCTGTCCTCCCTCCAGGACGAGGCTGGGGGAGTGGCCACTCCCGCCACGTGGTTCATCACTAAACGAGGACAAGAGAGGGTGAGCCAGGCGCTGGCTCCTGGGGCTCCCGCTCAGAAATGATGGAGCCTCATCCTCGGGGACCGGCCACCCTTACCCCTCTGGGAAGAGCCCTCGGCTCCCTCAGGCACGAGATGCTCTGCATTTGGTCCACAGCGAAGCCTCCAGCACATCTATGGGAAGACAGGACCCAGCCAGAAGTCCCTGGGTCAGATCATTTTTGCCTCAAATTCCATTCATTCACTTGTATTTATTGAGAACCAAGCAGCAGTGTTCAAGGGGCCAGGGACACACCAAGGAAAAAGACAAAGATCCCTGCCCTCAGGGAGTGCACACCTGGGCAGGAAGCGACAAAGCAATGGACGTAATAAATAAGTAAGTTATATGGTATGTCAGGAGCTACAGGGAAAGCGGGGAAAAGCAGAGTGAGGTGAGAGGGATCAGGACACCCACGGCTTGGGGGACGGGGCACACAGAGCTCAGTAGACAGGGAATCTCACACTGTATAGATTGTTGTCCATGGAAATACACTAGACTTACAAACAGCTACCAACACTGACACACGAGGTCATCAAGACACAGATTTTATCTTTTCATCTCAACCTTGACAACCTGTGATAATGGAAGCGCTCACGGCAAGAAAAGACTCCCCGTCTGGGTCCTGATGGAAGAGTTTGCACCTGGTGATCACCCCATCTCCCCAGTGCGGATCCACTGTCAAGAAAGGGGCAGGATGCGTTCGGAATAGGATGCATCCATGTCTCCAGGTGAACCTTATATAAATCGGATAAACCCTGTGAACGATGGCGTGGGGAGATGACTGTCCAAACCAGGTACGTGGGGCCCCACTGGGGCATCGGGTAAAGGCCAGCAGCTGCCCCAACAAGCCCCCCACTAACCTGGGAGGCTGTGGTCTACCAGCTGTGAGAAACAGCCCCTGGAACCCGGCCCTGATTAGAATGTTTCTTCTTGAAATCATATTTCATTTGTAATATCAAAGACAGGGAACTCTGGGCCACGGTCAGCAGCGGGCTCTGCTGAGAACTGGTTCTTCTCGGCAGTTTGTCCTGATTTTCAGCAAAACAGGCCCCGGTGGCCACACAGGTGTCCACTCACAGGATGGCACAGTCAGGGCAGCAGCCTGGGTCCAGGCCAGACAGAAACCACGGGTGGTGACCAACTCCCTCTCCCCAGCAGCCCTTTCAAACCAGGGCAGCATCTGGGAGGAGACACACCTCGCGTTCTCATCCACTTAGGAACAGAGTGTAGACATGGGTCCTGGCAACTGGGAGGCCCCAACGCACTTCTGGGCCTAAAGCAGGCAGAGGTTCTGGTGGCCTTTACAGCTGTCACTGTTCCCACAGTCATCCCTCAGGGGCGGCTGCTCACCAGCCCCCCTGTGCTACACAGGTGAGAGCGAAGGGGTCCCCAGCAGCCACTGTCGTGGGCATCCTGCAGACACTGCCAAGGCCACCAGTGCACACAGGGGAACCGAGGTTCTGACCAGCTCTCCCCCGGACCAAGACCTTCTCCCTGTGCTGGGGTCTCAAGCATGCCCACCGCATTCCCAAACACCAGAAATGCAGGGAAGAAGCTCTGCCCCGGGAATGAGTGAGTTAGGAAGAATCAAGGAGCAGGATCAAATCGTCATCTGTTAGACCATCAAAACAGCCTCCGGGCAAGGCCACGGCTCTGACGGGTGTTCCTCACACAATGACGGCTGGATGACCAGGTGTGGAATGCATGACCTAATGGCAAACCCTTGAGTGAAGACGGCTAGAGAGGCAACACATCTCCGAAAAGAGGACACGTGGTCCTGTACTGACCACTCGTAGGCCGAGACCTTGACTCTAGAGAAGGGAGGGACTGTAGCACCAACAAGGTTGAAGTACGGATGTGCTGGACCTCAGACAAAGACCATGGAAGACAAAGCTGTGGACCGATGCTCACACCCCCGCCTCCATCCTCACAGAGGACCCATCTACTGGGGAGCCAATGCGTCCAACAAGCACTGCTTTCCCAGACCACCAGACCACCTTCACCTGGGGTGGCTGTGTGACCCCGTTTTGGCTAAAGAGATGCATGTGGAAGTCTGCCACAGGGCACTTTGAAGACTTTTTCTTCCCTGAAACAGGTGCTTTCTGTTTCCAGGTCTCGCTGCCCAGCAGACAGACATATGATGGGGATAGGAGGTCACCCTGCTGTAACCCTGAGACCAGAACCGTGGGGCAGAGCCCAATGCTGAAAGCAACAAGCAGAGAGGAGGAGGAGGAGCCCCAGTGGCTCCATGAGATGGGGAGAGGGTAGGATCAGCCTTTCTTTACGGTTCATATTGTTTCACTTCCGTCCTCATTCTCTATGGCTGTTGTGACAAATTACCGCAAAGTCAGCAGCTCAAAGCTACACAAATTTGTCATCTTACAGTTCTGTAGGTTAGAAGCCAGACACGGGTCTCACTAGGCCGAAATCAAGGTGCCAGTAGGGCTGCGCCCTTTTTGGAGGCTCTGGGATGAATCCGTTTCCTGGCCTTTTCCAGCTTCTTCCCACACTCCTTGGCTCACAGCCCCTTCCTCCATCTGCAAGACAGCTGTGTGGTCTCTCTCTGACCCCTCACCGTAGCCACATCTCCTTCCAGCTCTCCTCTTCTGTCTCCCTCTCCCACCTAGAAGTACCCTGGGCTCAGCCAGATAATGCCGGGCAATCTGTCTTCTCAAGGTCAGCTGATTAGCAACTTTAACTCCATCCACATCCCCTTTGCCGTGTAACCTAAAAGGTCCCCAGGATTAAGATGTGCACGTCTGTCGGGGGTGGTGGTGGTGGTGGCTATTATTCTGCCAACCACAAATTCTTACAATAAGCATAAACTCCTTCTGTAACTGGAAACACAAGTCAAATAATTTAAAACTATTTTTTAGGTTCCACATATCAGTGGAAACATACAGTATTTGTCTTTGTCTGACTTATTTCACTTAGCACAATACCCTCCAGGTCCAACCATGTTGTTACAAATGGCAAAACTTCATTCTTTTTTATGGCTGAGTAGTATTCCATTGTAGATACACACCACATCTTCTTTATCCATTCCTCTGTCGTTGGACATTTAGGTTGCTTCCATGTCCTGGCTACTGTAAATAGTGCTGCAATGAACATTGGGGTGAATATGTCCTTTCGAATTATGGGTTTTCTCTGGATACATGCCCCAGAGTGGGATTGCTGGATCATATGGCAACTCTATTTTTAGTTTTTTAAGGAACCTCCATACTGTTCTCCATAGTGGCTGCACCAATTTACATTCCCACCAACAGTGTAGGAGGGTTCCCTTTTCTCCACATGCTCGTCAACACTTGCTATTTCTTGTCTTTTTGACAATAGCCATTCTGTTAGGTGTGAGGTGATATCTCATTGTTGGGACCATGATCCAACAAATTAGAAAAGTAATCCAACTTTTGAAGCACACTGAATCAAGTAAGCCATCGAAGATTTCCGCAGAGAAAAGAAGCCGTTGTGGCTGGATGAGGCTGAAACACATCTAAGCACCTGTGCTACCCAGCAGACGTGCCTCCCCCTCACCAGACGCATGGTGAGGGGAGTTCTGAGCAGCACACAGCTTCATGATCTGCCAAGCTGAGGTCCCCTCACTACCACCCACTTCCCATCCCATCCAAAAAGTATCCAGGGGGCTTCCCTGGTGGCTCAGTGGTTAAGAATCCACCTGCCAATGCAGGGGACACTGGTTCGAGCCCTGGTCTGGGAAGATCCCACATGCGCAGAGCAACTAAGCCCATGTGCCACAACTACTGAGCCTGCGCTCTAGAGCCCGCGAGCCACAACTACTGAGCCCGCGAGCCACAACTACTGAAGCCTGCGCGCCTAGGGCCCATACTCCACAACAAGAGAAGCCACTGCAATGAGAAGCCCGCACACGCAACAAAGAGTAGCCCCCGCTCGCCGCAACTAGAGGAAGCCCACGTGCAGCAACGAAGACCCAATGCAGCCAAAAAATAAATTAAAAACAAAAACAAAAAAACTTATCCAGGTTCTTGAATAACTTTTTAGTTTCTTAAAGATAAGGCTAATGTAACTTCCAATTATTTAATTTTTCCATTTAATAAATATAGTAACAAGGTCCTTTCCTTTCTTTTATTGAGTTATAGTTGACCTACAATATTATATTTGTTTCAGGTGTACAAAAATATGGAACACTTCATGAATTTTCATATCATCCTTGCACAGGAGCCATGCTAATAATCTCAGTATCGTTCCAATTTTGGTACAGGTGCTGCTGAAGTGATCACAAGACCCTTTCCTTTCTAATTTTAAGCTACCAGGTGTGCTTGTAAAAACACTGGCCTGCAGGTGGATCGTTTTTCTGTCTGGACACAAGCCCTCCTTAAAACAGCACAAAGGGAGGAAACGACATCCCTCGTGAACAGTGGGGGCTTGCAGACGTGAAGTGAAGATACACAGTGGACATTCAGGAGTCCCTGCGGCTGACACCCGTCAGCCCTTCAGCCCTGACGTAGGGATGCTCCTGATACGGAATTCACCTCCTTCAGGAACCTCAGAATTGGTACCCGGGCACCAAGCAGGGCAGCTCTGACTGCCTGCTGTGGAAAGTTGGCCTGGGTCACAAAGTCCACTCTGTACTGTACCCTAAATGGCATTAGTGACTCTTTCCGCCAGTGCCCGGGCGTTGAGCGTTGATACGACCAATGTAATCGTATGCGTGATGCTCACAGGTAGGCAGAGAAACCATCAACAAATGAAAGTGTTCATCTCAAGGACCAAAAGAATGCAGAGCTCTATCTTTTCGAATCAGTAATGAAACAGTTCACATGCAAGCTTCTGAAAACTCTTTCCCATGATAACTTTTGCGTTGCCTCAGTAAAGCTGAAAATGAGACGGCTCAACCAGGAGGATCGGATTTAATCTCGCTTTCTCCATCCGCTTCTCCAGGTAGCTCACACTATTTGAAATTAGCTTTGGAAAAAGTAATCTGAAAACATCTTTGAAAATAGAAGATACACAAGTACAACATGGGTTTTCCAGAGATGATGACCTATGGACACTTAACTCCAAGAACACCATCCCCTTGTCCTCCCCCACCCCCAAGGCCCCCGAGGCCACCTGCAGACCGCACCCTCCCTGCTGGTCAGTAAAGGACAGCCTGGCCTCAAGGAGCTCAAGGCAGCAGACCCTCCGAGCCGCCCCCAAACGCGTGCACCTGGTCTCTGATTCTGAGGCTCGCTAGATCGAACAACACACCTGCTGGGAATTTTGGGGAAACACTCCTTCATGTAAAAACAAACACTGTTCATTTAGGAAATGGCTCAAAAGAGATAAGAGAGGATGTTATTACGGTCACTGCAGGATGGGCCAGATGAGAACGAGAACCGGACATTAAAGCGTAGTTGCCGAACTGGGCTTTTCCTTTCATCTAGGAAACTGATCTACCCCAACCAGAGGGGTCTGACTGAAGATGAGAAAGGAAAACACTGAGGTCCGGGGAAGCAGGGCAGCCTTCGCACAGGTCTGGAGTCTCCTGTGACATCTGAACGAGGATCAGAGGGGCAGGCAGCAGGTTGCAATGGCCTCCACGAAGGGACACATGTGAGCAGAGGCCCCGGGGAGGCCCGAGAGGGTGGACCGCCTCTGGGGAGATGGAAGACTGCAGCGCTGGCTGGACACAGGAGGGGCGGGGGAAGGAGACTGGCCGGTGAGATGCACACAAACACCGACAGCTCTCTACGTTCATGACATGCTGAACATGGGTCATGACCCCTTATTTATTCTACAGAACAGACACTCAGCAGCATAAGTTAGCAGTATGTCACTCATCCTCAAGGACCACTAAAGCACAGAAGATGAAAAATGACGAGAACTTTACTATTAGAGAAGAAAACAGATCTCATACCCACAACTACACTTTGAACCCATTACCAAAATGATGTGCTGACTTCGGACTCAAGACCTTTATTTACTATTTTTACCATCCTCAAAGATTCTGTATCACTTTATGGTTTAAGTAGCCAAACACTCTGTAGATTATTACACATGAGGAGGAGAGTTCTCCATCTTTTAAATGTACTTTCAATTATGGTGAAACCACTTGTATGAAGGAATGTTGACAGCTCTGAATAAGAAAAACCATCAGCATTTGCCCAAATGCCCATTCCCCCGGGTGGCTCCCAGCAAGCCCCAGTGACCCCGTCACAATTCCCCTGGGGCCTGGAAAGAGCACGAGGGTCCCTGGGTACAGGGCTGATGTGCTGAGGACAAGAAGGTGGCAGCTCCGAGATCTCAGCCCTCACCTGGCAGGGCCACAGGATTTCTTCACATCTCCACACCCGCTTCTGCCTCATTCCATAAAAGTCTCTGGGACCAGGCCAGCCACTGGCTCAGCTGAACATCCTGCAAATCCAACACACGGACCACTCAGGCGGTCACCACCAGAGCTGACCGGGGGCCATGGGACGCCAATGAGGGGCTGGTAAAAAGTTGGGAACGTCCAACCAAGGAGGAGGAAAATGGGCCAGGGCAGCTGTGGACGATGTGGCGTGACTGGGCAGAAAAGCTGGTTCAGGAACAGCCGGGCAGCTCCCCCTGCCCACCCCAGGAAGGTCCTCACCGTCTGTGAGGGACCGAGATTGCACGCTGGACCCTGCAGGCATCCCTCGAGGGGCCCCCGTCCAGTCCATCCCATGCCAGTGCCCTGAGAAGGTCTGCTCCCCGGGAGACCCGCTCACTGGCAATGCTGGCCTGGAGGCAATGCTCAAATAGACAATTACAAAGCTTAGTCTTCATTTAAGGGTTTTAAAAAGCGTTTCTTGAAAAAAACAGATAAGTTCTAAAATATGAAATGCCTGTTTTTTTATATTGTTACCTTGGCTCCTTTGAAATGCGTATTTTCTAGCTTCATCTTGTAGACTTTCCGACAGAGACAACTCTCAAATAACTCCCTAAACCCAGACTGGAAGGGTATAATACACATTTCATTTACACCAATGCACACACACGTAGTGGCTTAAGGTTGTCGCTGGCTGTTTGCTTTTCAGCAGCCCTGAGTCAGGAGCTGATGGACCCACACTGTCCCAACGCCCACTTCCACGCAGGCAACGTGGGCAAGCGGATGGCGGGAAACCCCAGGCCGCAGGGATTTTGAGCAAGAAGTAACCAGAACAGGTAACCCAAGACCCTCAGCTGCCAGGAGCCTTGGAAACACCAGGGGGAGGGGGGGGCCCTCTTGTCACCCTGCGACACAACCAACTTTGGCTAAGAAGACGCTGAACCTGGAACACAGATGACCTTTGTGCTCTAACATTGCATTTTTCTAAGTGGACTCTGACATCAGGGTCCCTCACGCTGCACCAAACGCAAGTCCTACCTGCCTCGGCTTCAGAAAGCAGATCCTAAGAAGAAGGAAGGAAATGCTGCTGCTGTTCGGAGGGCGTTTGTCCATCCGCCAGACGTGGGTGCCGCTCCCCAAGCTCCCCACCTCCTCCTGTCTTCGTTCCTTAAACACTTTACTACCGGGAGCTATCACCTCTCAACTATAGAACCGTTTCTTTCATCTAAAGGAATGTATTTAAGGGGTGCCTCACATAACACTCAAAGACAAACCCCCAAAGCAAGCAGGGGGTAAGAGGACGGGGCAGTCATGCCCCATGAGAAGGGGAGGCGGCCGGAAGTGGGAGCGGCCGGAAGGGGGGCGGCCGGAAGTAGGGGCGGCATGAAGTAGGGGCGGCAGGAAGGGGGGCGGCAGGAAGAGGGGGCAGCTGGAAGGGTCAGCAGGACCTAAAGCCAGGGGCCGGGTCAGGCTGGAGGAGCAGCAGGAAAAGTGAGCAGAAATGGGTGGAACAGTCGAGAGGGGCCAAAAGGAAATTAACTGGAGGACAAAGACCCAAACAATAAGCCCAGAGGAAAGGAACCGCGCCCCACCCCCCTTCCTCCCAGCCTTGTGACAGTCAGCGGGGGTACTGACCGCACACAACAGAAGGATGGGACCAGAAATATCCCGGGTTTTAAATGCCAGGTCAATGCTACACCAAGGGACCCCTGAGAAGACAGCCAAGGTCACCAGCTGTCACCAGACAGGACAGTGCTGGGAGAGAAAACTTAGCAACGTCCCCAAAGGCAGAGGTCACAGTGCTTTCATGTCCAGCCGACACTTTCATAACTGTGTCCTCAGAGTGGGGGTGGGCATGGAGGGGTCACTGCAGTTCAAGTCTATTTACAAACCTCCCCTGTCTTCGGAGGGACTAAAAACACACATTGACCTGAGAGGTTAACCATGGGTGTTTGGCCCTGGCTTCAAAACACAGGCAACACTCAGTCCTGCTGAGTGGAATCTTCGCAAGGGTCCATGGACTCCACCTCTGGGAAGCAGACACCCAGGGAGGGGACTGGTGGCTCTGTCCCAGGGCCACACAGAAGGGACAGGCCTTGGCTGATGCTCCAGGCCGCCTTTGTGTCCAGTTTTGACAGTAATACATCCTCCAGGAAGGATGTGGTGAAAACACAGAAAAGAATAAAGGAAATAATATCCATCACCCCCTGGAGATAACCACTGTTCATGTTTTGACCTGGTTCCATTCAGGCGTTTTTTTTCCTGCACACATGCATTGTGCAAAATTGGAATTCTACTGTAGCAGGAATCTTGCTGTGTTTGTTTAACATAACATGAGGATTCCCCCAGGCCACTGAATATTCTTTGAAAATATGCTTTTAATGGCCATATAATTTAGAAATGACTACTATAACCATTCTGCTATTGCTAGAGATTCAGGTGGCTTCCAATTTCCAACTAAGATAAATAAAGCCACAGTGAGTATCCTCACACATACATTTTATTGATATCCCTGATTTTAGTATAAACCCTTCAAAAGAGGATGACTGGGTCAAAGGGTATAAACATTTGTTTCCCACAAGATTACACCCACTGACATTGCCTCCAGTGGGTATGAGAGTATTTAGCCTCCTGTATGCTGGCCCACACTGAGGATAAATATTTGAAAGACCTTTCACCAGTTTGGTGGAAAAGGAAGGAAGGAAGGAAGGGAGGGAGGGAAGAAGAAGTGTTTTAATTTGCATTTCTCTGATTATTTGTGGGGTTCATCACTTTTCTGTTTATTTGCCTTTCATATTTCTTCAGTGACATGCCTACTAGAGTTTGTTGCAGACTTTTTCCATCTGATGGTAATGTGTTCCTATTGATTTATGACTGCTTTTAGTATAATAAGGATGGATTGGCAGGTAGACAGTGTTATGTCCTGACTTGCCAATTCTGGTGAGGCACACAGGATGCTAATGCATTTGTGGTCAGCTGTTTCAATCTTTCCCTTATTATGTCTTCCACGCAAGTAGAGTGTCATGGTCCTTCAGCCGGGAATCCAACCCCAGCTCCCCCACTGCATGACCCCCTCTTTGCCTCAATTTCCTTGATTGAAAAAGGAAGATAATGAGAGTGCATTCACTACATGAGGTCAGTATGTGGCAGACAATCTGGTAGCTGGCCCTGAACGACCCATCTCCTGGTGTTCACATGGAACCCCTTCAGGTCCAGCCTGAAGAGTGCCCAGGGGCCTGCCCACAGCCTCCGAGTGAGCTTGGAACACAGGTCCTCCTGCCCTCCCCGGGCGGCACCTCGAGATGACGCAGCCCCGGCTGACACCTTCACTGCACCCTGGGAGACCCTGACCCGAGGACCCGGACAAGCCGTGCCCAGATTCTGACCCACAGAAACTGTGACGTACGAGCGTTGGTTGTTTTCAGCTGCTAAGTCTAGGGGTGGTTTTTTATGCAGCAGGAGATAACTAACACATGATACACAGAAAGTACTCAGAAGAGTGCCTGTGGCAGATTGCAAAATAGTCTAGCACATGGCCACTCCTCCCGTGAAAAGACGGAGTCCTTCTCCCCGCCTGGAGCTGGGCTTGACTGTTAACTTGCTTGGACCAAGAAAGCAGAGGCACAGGTGAGGCAGAGACCTGAAAGGCACCTGCATACCAGAGTTTGCCCTCTTGCTACTCTCAGAACCCACCACCACCCTGCGAAGGAGCTCCCCTGCAGGGCTGAGACCATGTGGCCAAGTGACCCCTGATGTGCCCCCAGCTGACAACCAGCTCCACTAGACGTGCAGGAGGCCATTCCTGCAGACCCCTGAGTGGGTCCAACTAGAGAGCCACCCGGCTACACCCAGCCCACATTCCCACCCCAACTCACGGGCTGAATGAGTTGCTGTTGGGAAGTTCCGGGGTGGTTTGTCATGCAACACTTGCTGACTGACAGAGCTGCCATTCTCATTACCACTACTGTTATTCTCTTGGGATCAATTAGACGGCCACTCATATTTCTTAGCAGTGCATTTATGCTTCTACTTTTTACGTTATCCACTGGAAACTTACTGTGGTGTATGATGCTAGGTGAGGACCTAACTTAATGTTCTGCCACTCAGCCAGTGCTCCTCTCTGCACAAAACTGCAGTACCTTGTTTTCATATATTAGAATCTAGAGGATTGTAGGATATCATTTCCATTCATCACTTCTATTTGTATATTAGCAAACCTTGAACCAACACCATATGAGTTCTGTTTTAATTTGGGCCAGGATACTATTATATGCTCTTCTGTTGGGGCACGCCAGGACAAACTCTCATTAATCCAACTGCAGGGAAGGTGTCAGAGAAGAACAGGGATATGAATCTAGGACCAGCAGGTGGAAGAGGTGGAGACAGTTGCCGTTACCTGAGGGAGGACCCCAAGGCACTGTCCTCTGAAATCAACACTAAACCCATTCCAAGTCTCTCCATCAGTCAGCGGTCAAACCCCACAGGCTCTCTCCATGGGCAGCACCAGGCACTGTAGGGGGATGGGCAGGGTGCAGGCAGAGATGGCACAAGGCCTGCTCTCCATGCTCACAACCTTATGGGGGTCAGTCCCACACAAAACCTCTGCGGATCGTATTTCAAATACACACAAACACAAACTAACACAATACAAGCAACTTAATGGCTAAGGGGAGCTTAGGAGTCCCTGAGGGCAATCATGGAGGACTTCCTGGAGGAGGGTTTTCAGATTTTTGAGGCATAAGATTTAGCAAAGAGAGGGTGTGTGCAAAGGCAGCAAGCAGGAAGGAATAACTCATGTACAGTGAGCAGATTTCCATGGTTAGAGCAGAAAGTCTGAACAGATACACTAAGAAGTGAGTTTGATGAAGAGATAAGAATCAATTTGGTTGGGGGATCATTCAACGTTAGGTCTTCAAAACAAGTGGGCAAACAATGTTTTGTTAGGTAACATGGGAAGAGACCATAGGTGGAGCACTGACCCCTCTGCTATTGAAACAGTCTGTCATGGACACAGCATCCCCAAACCACTCCAAGACCTGCCTTCCCCAGATCTCTTAGGAAGTGGCAAGAGACGGATCTCAAAGGCCAGGAGGTGTCACAGCCAGTGCAACTCCCAGCAGCAGAGATACAAGAGGCCAGCACGCTTGGCTGTCCATGTCCAGTCACTGATTCTTAGTAGAGAGCAGCCGTGGGTAGGCTAAGAAACTGACTTCTTGGCTTCCTTACATTGTGGTGAATATCAGCTTTGATCCTAAAAGTTTAGAAATTAAAACGTGAAAATGAGTGGAGCCCTGATCTACGGGACCTGCTCACGGCCCTGAGGTCAGTAAGGGCACAAACCCTTCCCCGGTCTTTCATCCCTGGCAGACCTCCCACCCTGGGAAGCAGCTGTACCGTTCAAGACAGTGGCCCCGGCCCCGAGGCTTTGCGGGAAATCTGCACCAGAATTGACTCAGGCACTCGGGGCAGAGGCGCCAAAGGGGTCAGAGCGAGCCCTGAGCCCTGATTAATGCCCGTCCTGTGGGTGCTGACACCAGGGCCCAATTCTGCTGCCGTGTGCTTCACTGCGCCTGTTCTTATGTATCCCTGTGACTGTATTCATGGGTTAAGAGCAGAGGTTGTTCTGGCCAAGCTCCCCTCCTCTCTTCGTGTCCCCATGGACCCTTGTCCCCTCCCTACCAATCAGCAAGAGGCAGGTACACCTGAGACATGCCCCAGGGGCTCCTCAGAACCCAGATCTTCAGTCTGACTTTGTTTCCCACCAACGTGGACCACACAAACCCTGAACTCCATGCAGCAAGCTGGCAGCCAGACAGGGACCTCTCGCCCGTAACCTGTGGGTGGGGGGAGTGGCTTTCCCATACCTGAACGAAGGGGGTGTCTGGTCTCAGCCCCAAAGCGTAGGCCCTGAGCCCGGAGTCGGAGCCTCAGGCACCACAGAGCAGGACAGCAATCCGAGCCCACCCAAGCCCCTGCCCAGCCTTGGAGGCGTCCCCAGGAGTGAGCCAAGGTCATGGTCACCCCTCCTCTGGACCCCAGGTCTGCCCAACTTCTCCCAGTGCCGTAATGTTTAAACGACCAGAGCTAGGAATACACTTTCATATAAAAAGGGCAAACTCCCTACTGAGGGTGACGACTATGTAATACAATGTTTTCTCTGGCTCTTACTCTTGTTCACTTTCTCTTGATTCTTAAGGAAGACACCCCTTTTCTTTCATGCAGCAGTATGTTTTTTTCTTAGATGCCACAGTACTTTTTCTCAGCTTGCTCTTCCTCAAACAAAGAGCCTCGTCCATACCCGCGCTTACTGTACCCGGAGTTGTGGATTTTCAAAGGTGTCTGCACTTACACTTTCCCAGGTATGGGGCCAGGGCACCCAGGGCCTCTGTCTCTGGTACATTCGATCGACAGGGGTCCCAAGAAACTGCCGTCTCCACCACTCGCTGTGCGGTGCACAGCCGGCCTCCACCCACCACTGTTCTTCTGGCCAACCCAGCCCTGGTTCTTCTGGCCAACCCAGGAGTTTGCTCAGCATGTAAGCTCGAAACAAACTAGAATGATGGGGAGGGAGGGACATGCTACGCTGGGGTGATAGCACCATAAAATTGTTGCTGCAACATTCCCTAGGCGAGAACGGTGAGCCCCCATCATCCTCCCGGGGGCCAGGTGCACTGTGCCAGGGGGTGAAGGGAGCTGGGCAGAACCGCTGGCCTCATTAGGTACTCTTCACCGTTACTATAAGAAACAGTCATTTCTTAAGTTTTCATAGGTACAGTATGTTAATCAAACTAGAAGTCATACATTAGGGTATGTGAGGATTATCATGATGACCAAGGACTTATCACCCCACAGAGAATGGCGTTCAGACCGGTTAAGGGACGTGGGTGGAGTGGCAAGGCCAGGAGGTGGTGAAGCCGGGGTCCCACGGAAACTTGGCTTTCCCCAGTGACTCACCCCCCGCACCTGTGCAGCAAGGCTCTCGGCCAAGGAAGGTGACGGGCCCCCTGCCCTTGCTCTGTGCTGAGGAATCCAACCTTTGTGCGGTGTCTTCTGTTAACACAATTCTCAATTCAGTCCCTGGATTGGCACAAATGCCATCAGAGCCACGTTAATATGTGACCAGCCTTCATCAAAAGTTGTAAAGTGATCTACTTTCCAATCTTAAGTATAAATACCTAAAGACAATGGCTTCAGACTAACCATTCAATTCCAAAAAAAAGGAAACCATCCACGTGTCAGTTGCAATTCTTAAATTAGCATGTCTAACTAGCGTCAAGTCATTGACATATTTGAGATATTTAGCAATTACAAAAAGATTGTCAGGCTTCTTCTAAGCTAAAACCTCTACACACTCACTGGAAAACTACAGACGCTGGCTGACCACCAGGTGAGGAGCGAACGTCCAAGCCACCAGCCTCACTTTCCCAATTCATAAGCATTTGGTGGTGAATAACACCTAGAAGTTAAGTCTTCTTAGGAGCCCTAAATTGACAAGAAATAAAGCTACTCAGTTTTTCAATTATTTTCTGATCTCTTTCTAGCTTTCACTTAATGGAAAAACTTGTCAAGTTACAACTTTATGTGCTTTGCTCTACAGCATTTATTTTCTACAAATGGGATTTTCTCAAGACAATAACTATATTGACAACACTAGGCTGATTGCAAGAAATGTGTTTTTACCTATTTTCATGAATGTTGGACATGCTTGATGCTGTCCTATTTTGTAAATTTACTCCCTTGTATTGTCACAGAAAACCCCGCTATCCTTTATTTCCCTTCATTTTATAAATGCCAACTTTATTTAATTCAACTGTCACATAAGTTTGTTAGCCAAATGTAATAGTTGAGACTGTGCTCCAAGTCAAGGCTTATACCAGTATCAAAAAAATCAGAAAACATGAGTTGGTTCCCCCCCCAATTTTTTTTAAATTAATTAATTTATTTTTGGCTGTGTTGGGTCCTCGTTGCTGCACGCGGGCTTTCTCTAGTTGCGGTCAGCGGGGGCTACTCTTCGTTGCAGTGCGCGGGCTTCTCATTGCGGTGGCTTCTCTTGTTGTGGAGCATGGGTTCTAGGCATGCGGGCTTCAGTAGTTGTGGCACACGGTCTCAGCAGCTGTGGCTTGCGGGCTCTAGAGCGCAGGCTCAGTAGTTGTGGCGCACGGGCTTACTTGCTCCTCAGCATGTGGGATCTTCCCAGACCAGGGCTCAAACCCATGTCCTCTGCGCTGGCAGGCGGATTCCTAACCACTGTACCGCCAGGGAAGTCCCCCCCACCCAACATTTTTGATGATCCAAAAGTATACCAATATTTTACCCCAAATGAACTAATTATTCATTTGCTGGGGTTTTTTAAAATTGTAGTAAAGTACATAGAACACAAAATTTACCATCTTAATCGTTTTTAGGTTACGGTTCAGGGGCGTTAACTCCATTCACATTACAATCTCCAGAACGCTTTTCATCTTGTAAAACTGAAACTCTGTCTCCTTTAAAGAACAACTTCCCATCCCCTCCCCCCACCACGGCCCCTGGCAGCCACCAGTGTGGCTTTCTGTGTCTGAATTCGACTCCTCTAGGTACTTGTGTAAATGGAATTGTACAGTATTTACCCATTTGTGATTGGTTTATTTCAGCTAGCATAACGTCCTCAAGGTTCATCCAAGTTGGAACACGTGCCAGAATTCCCTTCCTTTTTAAAGGCTGAATAATATTCCATTGTTTGTAAAGACCGCATTTTGTTTACCCATTCATCTGCTTATGGACACTTGGGTTGCTTCCACCTTTTGTTATTGTGAATAATGCTGCTATGAACATGGGTGTGCAAATAAATATCTCTTCGAGTCTCTGCTTTCAATTCTTTTGGGTGTATACTCAGAATTGGAATCGCTGGCTCATATGGTAATTCTGTAATATTTTAAGGCTCCCATGCTGTTTTTCATTTGGTATTCTTAATAATACAACTGGATAGAGGGCAAGTGATGGCCAAGTGACTAGCGTACTCAGCGAGTTCTTGGGACCACTAAGAGTTCCATCACTACCTTTTTGGCAAAGCAACCCTTTTCTTTGGGGTGTGACCCCTTGTGTCCCAAATGCAGGCAGGCACTGGGTAAATGGTGGCTGCAGCTCATCATGGTAAAGAAGAAATTCCAACCAATTAGAGCCCTTTACAATAAAACAGATACAGAATTCTAATAGATATATAGTTTCTAATCCTCTTTGATAGTTTTTTAAAATAATGAAGAGTAGAAAATTCTGGTTAAAAGTGATAACTTGACCTTCTCCACCTCTATTCTGCCCCAAAACCTCACAGGCACAGAGCCCCAGGGACAGGAGATGGGTAAATGTGACCCTGGGTAAGAGGATCCAACACATGTTTAAAGCCTAAACACAGACACGAGAGGGTAAGCTGGCAGCTGCGGGGGATGGGAGGGGGAGGTGGAGGCACGGGCTGACCCCTTGCAGAGTTCAGGAGGCTGTGGGGTCTGAGCCACCAGGAATCTGGAAGGCAGGCTGCGGGGTGCCCACTGGGCTGAGGGCACGTGTAGAAATAGGGGATGTGTCCTTGAGCGCCCAGGGCTGAGAGGAAGCCTGGGCGCAGGGACTGACCTTCAGCAGGCTGGAGGAGGCTGCTTGGGGGATGGGATTGTTCCAAAACAGGGTTGTGGTGCTGGTCACCCAACTGCATCATTTACTAAAAACCATTGAGATGGACACTTACAATGAATCAATGGTGTAGCCTGTAAACCGTATCTGAATCAAACTTTAAAATAGATCGATAACCACAAATATATAGATGATCAAAATACTGAGACACCATCGACTGACAAATTTTAGATTTTTTTTCCTGCTACCCAGTGAACAATGAGTCTGAGAACAAGACAAAGTCAGTTATAAAAATGAAGAAATGATAACTGTACATGATCCAGCAATCCCACTTCTGGGTATACACCCCAAAGAATTGAAAGCAGGGACTTGAAAAGATATTTGAACACCCACGTTTATAGCAGCATTTTATTCACAACAGCTGAAGGCTAGAAACAACCCAAGCGTCCATCAACAGACGAATGGATAAGCCAAGTATGGTCTACGTATACAACGAAATATTTTTCAGCCTTAAAGAGGAAGGAAATGCTGACATGTGCTACAGTGTGGATGAACCTGCGGGACACCATGCTGAGTGAAACACGCCAGTCACAAAAGAACTAATACTGTTTGATCCCATTTCTTTGAGGTCCCCGGAGCAATCAAATTCATAGAGATGGAAAGTCCAGTGGTGGTTCCCAGGGACTGGAGGGAGGGGAGAATGGGATGTGAGTGTTTAATGGGTGCAGGGTGTCAGTTCTGCAAGATGAGAAAGGCCTGGAAAGGTAATGGCTGCACAGCAATGTGAATGTAGTGTTTTTTTATTGTTATTATTTTTATTCGAGTATGGTTGCTTTACAATGTTGTGTTAGCCTCCACTAAACAACAGAATGAATCAGCCATATACATACAGGCATCCCCTCCCATTTAGGTCACCACAGTGCATTACATAGAGTTCCCTGTGCTATACAGTAGGTTCCCATCAGTTGTCTATTTTATGCAGATGGAGAGATACACCAATTTCTTGGATTGGAAGAATCAATATTGTGAAAATGACTATACTACCCAAAGCAATCTACAGATTCAGTGCAATCCCTATCAAATTACCAATGGCATTTTTCACAGAACTAGAACAAAAAATTTTACAATTTGTATGGAAACACAAAAGACACCGAATAGCCAAAGCAATCTTGAGAAAGAAAAACGGAGCTGGAGGAGTCAGGGTCCCTGACTTCAGACTATACTACAAAGCTACAGTAATCTAGACAGTATGGGATTGGCATAAAAACAGAAATATAGATCAGTGAATCTAGTTTTTAAAAAACATTTTCTTGAAGTATAGCTGATTTACAAAGTTGTGTTAATTTCTGCTATACAGCAAAGTGATTGTTTTATATATTATGTGTATATATATGTATATATATATATATATATATATATATATATACATATATATACTTTTTCATATTGTTTTCCATTATGGTTTATCACAGGATATTGAATATAGTTCCCCGTGCTATACAGTAGGACCTTGTTGTTCATCCATCCTATATATACTAGTTTGCATCTGCTAATCCCAAACTCCCAGTCCTTCCCCCCCCACCTCCCTCCCCCTTGGCAACCAGAAGTCTGTTCTCTACGTCTGTGAGTCTGTTTCTGTTTCGTAGATAAGTTCCTTTGTGTTGTGTTTTAGATTCCACATATAAGTGATATCATATGGTATTTGTCTTACTCTGTCTGACTTACTTCACTTAGTATAATCATCTCTAGGCCCATCCAACAATGTGAATGTACTGAATGCCACTGAGCTGTGCACTTATAAATGGTTAAGATGGTGAATTTCATGTTATGGATATTTTACCACAGTAAAAAATAATAACAAATGTCATTTTTTTCCATCAAACTGGAATAAAAGCAAACGAGGAAGAGACCTGAAGCAGCTCCCTGGGGCTGGGGTGTGCATGCCCAGGGTGGGAGGGGCAGCTGTTTTCATTATCAGCCTGTCAACACTGTTTGACTTGCACTCTGTTGTGCACTAGACGGACTTTTTAATATTAATTTAAAAACATAATGGGGAGCAGCGGAGATGAAAAGAAAAGCAAATTGAGGAAGCTGCACGCCAATAAGCCCGGTGTCAATCACGGGCGTACGAGAGGGGATTATCCAAGCAGGAGACTCCTGAGTACTCGGGAAGAAGTGCCAGGCCAAACCCATCTTGCTTTCCTTTTTAATAAGGTCAAGAGATTGGGGGATTAGAGGAATGCTAAGGAGATAAGGGTCTTTATTTCAGCAAGATGTTAACACATGGCCAGAGCAGCCCCCCACTGCATGGCCTTGGAGAGATGGAGGCAGGGGTCCCGGGCCCCGAGTAAGCCCTGGCCTGGCCTGGATAGTGGACAGTTACAGGTTCAAGAACATGAGGGATATGACATCAGCCTGTGCTCTGAAGGGCCACACCCCAAACCAAGATGAGATCATCTCAACAGTCTAGAATGCTAACTTTTAAAGTGAACAAAGCAACTCAGCAGTGTTGCAAATGCTCCGCATTTTGATACAAAAATTCGTAAAATGCCACGAGCAGCAGACCACCGACAAAGGAAGAAAGCGTGAGGTTCTGGGTGGCCACCAGCTCCCCTGAAGGCAGCGGGCTACGCAGCTGGCAGCTGCCCATACCACAGCGGAAACAGTCACCGGCTGTCACCCCGCCCTGCCATGTCCAGAAGGATAAGACATCCAGAAAGCGCCAGACAAAAAGTGGGTGACAAGCCTTTGAATGTGCAAGGAGAACAAAAAGCCTTGCAGGGAATGGGGTGCAGAAGTGGTTTCTCCACTTGAAGGATTTGACGTGAAAAGGGGAGTAAGGAATTTTCCCAGGTCTGCAGGAAGAAGCAGGAAAGGAGAGTCACTGCAAAGTCAGATTTGGGTCAGTTAGCTCTGCCTGACCATGGAGCTCCCCATCACTGGCTCCAGGAGATGAGGTACTCCCAAATCAGAAATATCCCGGATGGCACCCTGCGTTCTGCAGAGGGGTGATTTAACTGACCTATAAAAACCTAATATCCCACAACATAAGAATAACAGCAGCAATAAAAGGAAAGACTGACATTTATTCAGTTTTTACCATAGCCAGGCAATGCTGAGTACACGCTCATTGCATCCTCACTTTGTAATTCTTTGATATCTCAATTTTATGATCCATTATAAATATCATCAACAAACTAAAGAAAAATGAAGATATTTGATATAATCATGAGTTCTTCAGGATGATAGTCATATCTAAATGATTTTTAAATTCTTTAAATTTAAAAGGAAAATTTTATCAGTTTAAAACAAAAATGAATTGCCTAATACTAACACCTAATTAGTATTAACACCAAACAGGCTTCCCCTTTTAGAGACATCAGTGGTACACCTAACAATTTTCAGAGTCAGAAAGTTCTCATGGAAGTAGGTGTTTCCTTTGTTTGTTTGTTTGGGACGTGGGATCTGAGATCACTGATACTAGATTAGGCCGGGCCTGGATGTGCCCGATGTTGATGAAATGCTAGGTCCATCCATTTATCCAACAAATATCTACTGAGTGCCAGGTGCTGTTCTACGTGCTGGAGAGTCGGCTGTAAACAAGACAGATGCGGGTGGTCACCAAGAAACTAGGAGAAACAGGTACTAAAGATGCAGGAGGAAACAGACAAGACAGCTCACAGAGTGATGAATGCAATGCAGGGGGGAGGGCGGCAGCTGAGGGCTCCTTTAGGCTGGGTGCTGGGGAAGGGGAGCTCTGAGAAGGAGGTGGGGGGCTTGGTGAGACCACTGAAGGGATGCACGGGTTGGCTGTATAGGTTCTGGAGCTACTGAGGGGGGAGAGGGAGATTCTTCCCAGAGGTGGGGGTCAGGAAAATCAACATGAGCTGAGTGGGGAAAGGTCTCCCAGGACCACAGGGCAAGCTGAGAGTTTATGCAGGGTAGTGAGGAGGCTGGTTTATGTCTCTGCTGCTGGGCATAGAAGTGTGCAGAAGGGCAGGAAAGACAGCGAAGGGACTAGCAAGGAAGGTGCAGAGGATGGAGACGGGGGGCCAGCAGGATGTGTCTGGCAGGCAGAGCCGAGGGGCGGGGTGAAGGAAAAGGAGGAATCAAGATGCCTCATAGGACACTGATTGATTTGCATATATTGAAGAATCCTCGCATTCCTGGGATAAACCCCTCTTGATCATGATGTATGATCCTTTAATGTGCTGTTGAATTCTGTTTGCTAGTGTTTTGTTGAGGATTTTTGCATCTATGTTCATCAGTGATATTGGCCTACAGTTTTCCTTTTTTGTGACATCTTTGTCTGCTTTGGTATCAGGGTGATGGTGGATGTGATACACCATATTAACAAACTGAAGGGAAAAAACCATATGATAATCGCAATAGATGCAGAAAAAGCTTTCGACAAAACTCAACACCCATTTAAGATAAAAACTCTCCAGAAAGTAGGCATAGAGGGAACCTACCTCAACAAAATAAAGGCCATATATGACAAACCCACAGCCAACATCGTTCTCAGTGGTGAAAAACTGAAACCATTTCCACTAAGATCAGGAACAAGACAAGGTTGCCTGCTCTCACCACTATTATTCAACATAGTTTTGGAAGTTTTAGCCATGGCAATCAGAGAAGAAAAAGAAATAAAAGGAATCCAAATCAGAAAAGAAGAAGTAAAACTGTCACTGTTTGCAGATGACATGATACTATACATAGAGAATCCTAAAGATACTACCAGAAAACTACTAGAGCTAATCAATGAATTTAGTAAAGTAGCAGGATACAAAATGCACAGAAACCTCTTGCATTCCTATACACTAATGATGAAAAATCTGAAAGAGAGATTAAGGAAACACTCCCATTTACCACTGCAACAAAAAGAATAAAATACCTAGGGATAAACCTACCTAAGGAGACAAAAGACCTGTATGCAGAAAACTATAAGACATTGATGAAACAAATTAAAGACGATACAAACAGATGGAGAGATATACCATGTTCTTGGATTGGTAGAATCAACATTGTAAAAATGACTATACTACCCAAAGCAATCTACAGATTCAGTGCAATCCCTATCAAACTACCAATGGTATTTTTCACAGAACCAGAACAAAAAATTTCACAATTTGTATGGAAACACAAAAGACTCTGAATAGCCAAAGCAATCTTGAGAAAGAAAAACAGAGCTGGAGGAATCAGGCTCCCGGACTTCAGACTATACTACAAAGCTACAGTAATTAAGACAGTATGGTACTGGCACAAAAACAGAAATATAGATCAATGGAACAGGATAGAAAGCCCAGAGATAAACCCACACACATATGGTCACCTTATCTTTGATAAAGGAGGCAAGAATATACAATGGAGAAAAGACAGCCTCTTCAGTAAGTGGTGCTGGGAAAACTGGACAGCTACATGTAAAAGAATGAAATTAGAACACTCCCTACCACCATACACAAAAATAAACTCAAAATGGATTAAAGACATAAATGTAAGGCCAGACACTATCAAACTCTTAGAGGAAAACATAGGCAGAACACTCTATGACATAAATCACAGCAAGATCCTTTATGACCCACCTCCTAGAGAAATGGAAATAAAAACAAAAATAAACAAATGGGACCTAATGGAACTTAAAAGCTTTTGCACAGCAAAGGAAACCATAAACAAGATGAAAAGACAACCCTCAGAATGGGAGAAAATATTTGCAAATGAAGCAACTGAAAAAGGATTAATCTCCAAAATATACAAGCAGCTCATGTAGCTCAATGTCAAAAAACAAACAACCCAATGCAAAAATGGGCACAAGACCTAAATAGATATTTCTCCAAAGAAGATATACATATTGCCAACTAACACATGAAAGGATGCTCAACATCACTAATTATTAGAGAAATGCAAATCAAAACTACAATGAGGTATCACCTCACACCGGTCAGAATGGCCATCATCAAAAAATCTACAAACAATAAGTGCTGGAGAGGGTGTGGAGAAAAGGGAACCGTCTTGCACTGTTGGTGGGAATGTAAATTGAGACAGCCACTATGGAGAACAGTATGGAGGTTCCTTAAAAAACTAAAAATAGAACTACCATATGACCCAGCAATCCCACTACTGGGCATATACTGTGAGAAAACCATAATTCAAAAAGAGTCATGTACCACAATGTTCACTGCAGCACTATTTACAATAGCGAGGACATGGAAGCAACCTAAGTGTCCGTCAACAGATGAAAGGATAAAGAAGATGTGGCACATATATACAATGGAATATTACTCAGCCATAAAAAGAAACAAAACTGAGTTATTTGTAGTGAGGTGGATGGACCTAGAGTCTGTCATACAGAGTGAAGTAAGTCAGAAAGAGAAAAACAAATACCGTATGTTAACACATATATATGGAATCCAAAAAAAAAAAAAAAGTTCTGATGAACCTAGGGGCAGGACAGGAATAAAGATGCAGATGTAGAGAACAGACTTGAGGACATGGTGAGGGGGAAGGGTAAGCTGGGACGAAGTGAGAGAGTGGCATGGACATACATACACTACCAAATGTAAAACAGACAGCTAGTGGGAAGCAGCCGCATAGCACAGGGATGTCAGCTCGGTACTTTGTGACCACCTAGAGGGGTGGGATAGGGAGAGTGGGAGGGAGACGCAACAAGGAGGGGATATAGGGATATATGTATACATATAGCTGACTCACTTTGTTAAACAGCAGAAACTAACACAACATTGTAAAGCAACCATACTCCAATAAAGATGTTAAAAAAATAATAAAATAAAATGGATAACCAACAAAGATCTCTGCTCAATATTCTGTAACAACCTAAATGGGAAAAGAATTTTAAAAAGAACAGATATGTGTATATGCGTAACTGAATCACTTTGCTGTACACCTGAAACTAATACAACATTGTAAATCAACTGTACTCCATTATAAAATAAAAAGTAAATAAATAAATACACTGGGGGGGGGGAGGGAGATGCCTGATAGGTTTCTGACATGAGCCACGGACAGGTGGAAAAGCCATTCTTTGGAGTTGTGCCCAGGGAGTTTCCCACCCAAAGTTCAAATCCAAGCAGTTGCCAAAACGGTAACTGCCAGACTTGTGGTCGGTGCCTCTCCCACTACACAGGGACAGGTTGTGGCAAAACATCACTGTATCACCCTCAGAGACCAAATGTCCAGAATAAAGTATGGCCCTGCTTGCAGGGAGGTGGCTTGGCTAAAATGCTAAGGAAAGGACTGCCGAGTCTTCCTGTCCCAGTTACAGGCCCTCCCTGAGGCTGGGTCAGAGGGATTAAACGCAGGAATCGCAGCGTGAAACAATCACATCATCCTGCTTTCATCATGTCGTTCCTTATAGGACCAGGATCATTACCCTTAAGATTTAAAGTTGAACTGCCAGGCACAGAACCGTCCGGCTCTGCTCCCTCCCAGAGGCCCATTCTGCAGTGACTCACTCGCTTTTAAATGCACTGTTTCTTCCTCCCCCACACCCCACATTCAGGACACCCACACCCCATTGCCCTTCTCCACTCTCCACTGGACAAACCCCATCCATCTACCACACCCGGCTCAAGCGCGCCTCCTCCTTGAAGACTCTTCTGATTGCTCCTGCCTACAACCATTCACCGGCACCCGGATGTTAAACCCCTGCCTCGAGACCCCACACCGCTCTAGAACCCCATCACTCCTTCTCCTGAGGACAGATGGCGTGTGCTGCTCCAAATGCAAAAATCATCACTGCTTTGCTTTTATCCCCCAAAGGACCTAGAACAACAGTGTTTCCAGTACCAGGAGCAAACTCCTTCCAACTACTGATGGATTGGTGAAAGTTTACAAAATTGTGAAGCCATAAATATTTCTAAATGTATAGCGAACGTATTATAATTGAGAAACTCCAACCTGGCAAACATTCGTTTTACAAGCTGATCCTTGAGGTGGGGTCTGATGTGCAGTGCTGGACCACCAATCACGCTCAAAAGTGAGTGATTAATAGAAGGGAAGACAGATAAACAATCCAAGTGCATATCTGCAGAGTTGATTATACTAATTAGCAAAGCTTCAACTGTGTCTGAAGTATTTTTCTCAATTATTATTTGGAATGCATTTTTATTAAACTTTGAACATTATTTTAAAATACAGTCCTAATCATTAACCAACAAATAGATCATTTGTTTACAGTCAGATGACGATTAACTCTGTTTTGAAACTGTTGAATACGTAAAGATTTTCTTATATAACCCTAGTTCAGGACTCCAGCAACTGTGAGGCTATACCAAAAAAGTGCAAATATCAATTTTTTAAAAATTTCTTCTAGTTTAAGGTCATACCTCTCATAGGACCTGCACAAAGGCCATTTCAGCAACCCTGCTTGGCCGAAGGCTGGGAAACATTTTTTCCCCCAGGCTCAAGCCAGGATGGGGCTGACACCGGAGCTGGGTAAGGGGGGGTGTCCAGGTTGGCCCCCCTCCCATCCTGACAGCCTCCTTCCCAGAAATTCTGACCCCTGCCACAACATGGACAAACCTTGAGGACATCATGCTAAGTGAAATAAGCCAGTCACAGAAGAGCAAATACTGTATGATTCTACTTATACAAGGTCCCTAGAGGAGTAAAATTCCTAAAGACAGAAAGTAGATGCTGGGTGCCAGGGGCTGAGGGAGAGGCGGGTAGGGAGTTAGTGTTTCATGGGGACAGAGTTGCAGTTTTGCAAGATGAAAAGAGTTCTGTGGACGGATGGTGGTGACGGCTGCAGAGCAATGTGAATGTACTTAATGCCACTGAACTGTAAACTTAAAAATGGTGAAGATGGTCAACTTTTCTTATGTGTATTTTACCAAAATTAAAAGCAAAAAAAAAAGTCTTCTTCCAGCCCCAAAGGCTGGCTTCAATTCAAACCTCCCAGGAGGAACCCAGCAGGGCCCCTCCTGAGACCCCAGCTGCAGTGAGGAATGCTCGTGGAAACATTGCCACCTCTGTATTTCTGTCCACGCTTGAATTCTCTTTACCACCATGGGAGTACTTTGCTCTCTTTTTCCAAAATCAACGCCCATGGGTACTCAGAAGGAAGAGCTAAAACCACTGATTTTCTACAAGCAAGCAGCAGGGGGGTGGTATTACGTATGTTCAACACAGCTTTAGAAAGTGTAGAATGGATTTCTTTAAATCGCCAGGAGCCTAAGAGCAAAGAACTGATGCTGAATTAAATAACCCTTCACAAACACACCGCAGAAAATCACAACATGCTCGTAATACTGGCAGAATAGGGCAAAGCTGACTGAGGAGGGGGAGCCCGCATCCCCCACGTTTGCTGCGTTTCTGGTACCCAATTCGCCGTAAGTGCAGCCTCCCTGGGCCCGTGTGTCCTGTTCCCAGGATACACGCTGCCTGTGAGCAGGGCGGGCATGTTCTCAGGCCTCACCCCAGGGCAAACTCCCCCTCAACTCACCACCTCCCTCTCTCACACACAGCCCCACCCCTGCAGGCCAACCCAGGGGTGGTATATCCCTGTCACTGGGGCCGCCAGGCCCCTCCCCTCATCATGGCTGACACTGCCAGTCAATCATGTCACAGCCCAGATGCACCTCAAAAATCCTTCTCAATCCTTCCAGAAACTGCCGGAAGCCACAATCACTGATGGGCATTGGCAGGTGATGGATGCACCTGAACAGTCCTGAGGTGGCCAGCCAGCCAAAGAGAGTGCCTTCCAGGTGTCTGAGATGAGACAATCCCTCAGAGATGCTGAACAATTCCTTCCTTTGACCCTCTTCCTAGATTAGCTCATTGCTTAATTGCTAATTAATGCTCATTTCTTGATACCAAGTCACCATTACAAATTGCTCTGGTTCATCCAGTCATTTGACAAACATCATGTTTTGTTCTACATCAGCAACCACTGCTAGGCATGATCTTACAGGGTCCTAAAAGACTGGCTGCGGGTCTTTGTTTCCACACGGGGCACACGGGCAGACATAGGTGATCCCAGGGCTGCGCGGCTCCCTGAAACCAGCCACGTGGACCCACTGGACAGTGTGTCCGCACTTTGTCCTCCAGCACCTTCTTCTGAAAAAGCGAGCGTCTGCCCCAGCCACCCGAGGCTCGGCATCGCGGGGAGGGCAGGGCGCCCGGGGGCCAGATGTGAGTTCGGGGACCCTCTCCATCCCTCGAGCTGAGCGCCCCGGGAGGCACTTCCAGGCAGGGACGTAAGTGGACACGGCGCAAAGGGGGGACAGGCGCCCCTGTGGGAGCCCCGAAGGGCGGGGCTGGGAGGATGCAGAGACGGAGGCGCATGCAGCCGGGAGGAGCATCCCAACCCGGGAGCGACGGGAGGGTGAGCCGCAGTCACTTAATCCCGCGCATCCCCCCACAAGAGCTTGGAACCCCGCTATTAACACTTCAGAGAACAAGGCTCTCCTGACAGCACCGCTGGCCTCCTCTCCCTCTCCGGGGACCGCTTAACTGCTGAAGCCCCGGCCCTAACCTCACTGTCTAATGTCAGTGGTGACAATTCAGCAGAGGATAGAAGAGGAGGAAGATGCCAAACTCACCTTAAATATGCTTTAGACTAGGCAGCTCTGCCTTCAGAGTGTGTCTGTGTGTGTATACAGCCATGTACACACGCATGCACACTTACACATATAGACATACACAGACATACACAAATACACACATGCACATAGATGCATGCTTACACATACACACACCGATATACACTTACACACAAATACATATACACACAAATACACACTTACACATACATACACAAATATACACTTACATGTACCAAAAATGCACTTATACACACACACACTTACACACATATCCAACACAGACACATAGACACATGTACAGACATATAAAATATACATACACGTGCACACATGTACACAAATACCCACATATACACATGCACACATACATATCAGACTCCTCTTTTCTCTAGCTTTTAAAGATTTCAGGGTTAAGCTTACAAGCACCTACATTTGATGACTAGAAAGGGAATGAAAATGCATTATAAGTATCTGCTGAAGGAGGACAGGCAGCAACTGGCGGGTGGGTACCCTTGGTCCCTGATTTGGGGTGGGGGGAAGGAGGGCAGGGGTGAGGGCTGGGGCAGAAGGAGGAGGGAGCAGGACAGCCCACCAGCACTCACCCCCGCCTTCTATGCCCAGCACTGCAGCCGGTGTCCCCGTTGGACAGGACAGGCTTTGCTCCCCACTTCCACCTGGGCAACAAGCATCCCCACAGGTGTGTGCGGCCCCTCCCCCCACCTGCGGTGTGACAGAGTCAGGGGAGCCTCCCTGGGCAGCTGGAACATGCCCAGTGCAGCTGAACAGCCGCATCTCTTTCCCTGCGAAATCCATAAAACGTGAAACAAAGTAAGTGAACGTCATCAAACTGGGAAGCATTCCTTTCGGTGAACCTCCAGAGCTGCTGCAAGTCTGCACTGCTGGGCACACTCCCCTCCTGCTCCCGCCACCTGCCCGAGAAGGACAAATGAGCCACCAATGAGCCAGGGCCTGTGCGTGCAGAGTACCGGGCGCAGACAGGGAGGGCCACTGCACTCAGGAAGGCGTCCCCTCTCCGCCTCAAGGTTCCAAAGCCCTCGCCCAGGGGGGCAAGGAAGTGCCCTTCAAAGATGAGGTCACCGAGGGGGCCCGTGGCAGCGAGTGAGCATCCCCAGTAGAAGGGGCCCAGCTGCCTTTCCCTTAGCTGTTCTGCGAGAATCCAGACCCCGTGCAGCCAGATCTTCCAATTTTGCCAAAGGATTTGTGATCCATATTTTACTGTGAACTCTCCCAAGTTTTAAGTGTTAGCAAACAAATATTTGGAAACACTGCATGAGCTAAATAAAACACATCTGGGGGTGGACAGCCACCCGCGGGCCTTGGTTTCCTGTGACCTCTGAACTAAAGGACATCCTTCAGTGTTCAGGGTGAACATGAAAATATGAGTTAAAAAAAGAAATATTGAATTGTCAGAAAAGACGTCTATCCTGATTTATGCTCTGTCAGTACTCAGCAAGAAAGTCAGGGTCACAGGCACCACTGGCTTCAGTTCACAGCAGGAACAGAAATTCCCACCTGAGGCTCGCAGCAGATGGACCTCAGGGCCAGAGCCCAGCCCCCAGCTCTGTCCCCCTGGCTGAGCCTGGTGACCTAGCTCTCACTCATGACAATCAGAAAAGTTCAAGGCCGGGAGGCCCAACAGGATCTGGGAGGCTCCATGCAGCCCTAAGAATGGTGAGCATGTCTGTAATGGGTCCACAGCCTCATCAGATTCTCAAAGGGGCCCCAGACCCTGGAAAGGGCTCCTGCCCTTGCAATCCCCTCCTCTAACAGATGAGGAAACTGAGGTCCGAGTGGTTCTAGGCAGCATAGTCAGGACCAAACGCAGGGCTTCCCTCCCACGCCAAGACTGGGTCTCGGGAATTTCCCTGGCGGTCCAGTGGTTAAGACTTTGCCTTCCAATGCAGGGGGTGCGGGTTCAATCCCTGGCTGGGGACCTAAGATCCCACATGCCTTTCGGCCAAAGAACCAAGATATAAAACAGTAGCAATATTGTAGCAAATTCGATAAAGGCTTTAAAAAAAAATGGTCCACATCAAAAAAGAAAAAAAATCTTAAAAAAAAAAAAGACTGGGTCTCGGATGAAACACGGACAACCTTAAAACATCCACCAGGGGCCCGGGTATCATTTGGGCCTTAAAGAACAATGCTGAAGCCCATGAAAGCTCATTCCTGTCTCATTCGCACTCTAGTCACAGGTATGCAGTGGGCTAGGACAGACATCGAAGCAGAGGCCCACGTCCCAGAAAGACCAGCACCCACCCCAGGACCTCACCCAAACTTACAGGGAAAGTCCAAACCACCAAGCTTGGAGCTGGCAGATAAGCAGGGAGGCTACAGATGATTCTGGGAAACCGGCAAGGATAAACCATCTAAGCTGTTTCTGTTCCCTTGATGTTGGGCCTTGGGTCACGATCACCTGGGTCCTCAAGCAGCAGAGCCAAGGCCATGTGTGGTGGGAGCTCCCACTCCCCTCCCAGTGCCCTAAGGGTCAGATGCAAAGGGCTGGCTGTGCATGGCCACCAGCACTACGGCCAGCCCTGTCCTCACAGCCCCCAGATGGTTGGGAGTCTCGTGACCAGCAGTCCTAGGATCATGCCAGCTGCAAGCACTGCCCCTGCTCTGAGACAGATGGCCCAGGTCCAGCCCGCCAGAGACTCACCCCCTGCAAGGGCACCACCCTCAAAGGCCGGTCAGTGCCAAGGTTGGCCACCCCGGTGAACTCAGGCAGGCTGGAGCCACTCCCGCTCTATCTCCTTGCAGTGGGTTCCTTCCTTCCTTCCCTGTAACCTGGCCACCAAGACTCCCCTCCTGAAGGGATGTCCCCCAGTCCTGAAGCATCCGCCCCTTCCCATCCAGTCTTCACATCCTGCGGGATCTTTCTTTAATTCCATGAGAGGTCAATGCAGCAGCCAGAGCACCGACGGGCTGGTTACCAGGAGAGGAGAGCTGCCCAGCGGCCAGGTTGCCCAGCATCTTTATGACTCGCCCGCCAGGAGGAGGCACGTGGGAAGGTACAAGGCAACCAGGAAGCTGCCCGGAAAGCACAGGATTCAGCACCAGGACAGGCTGGGCAACCTGATGCTGCCAGCGCTAGCCCAGCATAGCTGGTGCTCCATCGCCCAGAAAGGCTACGTCTGGCTGGTCGGGGTAGCCCCCCTAGGCCAGGGCTCCAGAGACAATAGCCCACAGAGATCAGTCCCCTGGAAGAAACAAACGTTCACCTCAAGTTAAAATACAAATGATTACATTTCAGCTCCGTGGTTCTGTCCAATCTTTCTGGTCATCTCTCCCTGACAATCTAGACATCCTGACCGTCGTGGGTGGGCGTGGGTAACCTTAAACCTCCTCAGCCACACGGTTCAAGGCCGTCTCTCAGAGGGTCATCTCTGTGGACACCTCGCCTCATTCATTCCATGTCAATTCTTCCTTGTTTCAACCTGAGAAGGAAACCCCATGTTCCCGTTGTGGAGGCACCTCCTCATTATTATCCTGCAGAAACCTGTGTGCCCCACGTTGTACAATCCAAACAGAGTCTGGCCCTCCACCAAGAGCACGAGTTCACACCAAAACACATGCAGCATGGAACAGACAGGCACAAGCCAAGGAAGCCACAGACAAAATGAAGAGGCACCCTACCAAATGGGAGAAAGTATTGGCAAATCATGTATCTGAAAGGGGCTAGTATCTAAAATACATAAAGAATGCATACAACTCAGTACCAAAAACCCCCAAACAATCCAATTTTTAAAATGGGCAGAAGATCTGAATAGACATTTTTCTGGAGGAAATGCAGATGGCCAAACAGACACATGAAAAGATGCTCAACATCGCTATTCATCAGGGAATTGCAAATCAAAACCACAATGAGATATCACCTCACACCTGTCAGAATGGCTGCCATCAAAAAGACAAGAGATAACAAGTATTGGTGAGGATATGGAGAAAAGGGAACTGTTGGTGGGAATGTGAATTGGTGAAGCCACTATGGAAAACAGTATGGAGCTTCCTCAAAAAATTAAAAATAGAACTACTATATGATCCAGCAATTCCACTTTGGTGTATATACCCAAAGAAAACAAAAACACTAACTTGAAAAGATATATGCAGCCCCATGTTCACTGCAGCATTATTTACAATAGCCAAAACATGGAGACAACCTACGTGTCCGTTAATGCAGGGGTCCCTAAGCCCCAGGCCACGGATGGTACCGCACAGCAGGAGGTGAGCAGCGGGCAAGCTAGCGAAGCTTCATCTGTATTTATAGCTGCTTCCCGTTGCTCGCATTACCTCCTGAGCTCTGCTTCCTGTCAGATCAGTGGTGGCATTAGATTCTCATAGGAGCTCGAACCCTTCTGTGAACTGTGCATGTGAGGGATCTAGGTTGCAGGCTCCTTATGAGAATCTAATGCCTGATGATCTGAGGTGGAGCTGAGGTGGTGATGCTAGTGTTGGGGAGCGGCTGCAAATACAGATTATCATTAGCAGAGAGGTTTGACTGCACAGAGACCGTAATAAATCAATTGCTTGCAGACTCATATCAAAACCCTATCAGTGAGCGGCAAGTGAAAACAAGCTCAGGGCTCCCACTGATTCTGCATTATGGTCAGTTGTATAATTATTTCATTATATATTACAATGTAATAATAATAGAAATAAAGTGCACAATAAATGTAATGCACTTGAATCATCCCAAAACCATTCCCCATGCCAGTCCGTGGAAAAATTCTCTTCCACGAAACCAGTCCCTGGTGCCAAAAAGGTTGGGGACCACTACATTAATGGATGAATGGATAAAGAAAAACACACACACATATATATATATACATATATATATAAAACACACACACACACACAATAGAATATTATTCAATATTACTCAGCCTTAAAAAAGAAAGAAATCTTGCCATTTGTGACAGCACGGATAGACCTTGAGGGTATTATACTAAATTAAATAAGTCAGACAGAGAAAGATAAATACTGTATGATATCACTTATATGTGTGTGGAATTTAAAATAAAAAAACAAAACAAACAACAAAACGAGTTTATAGATACAGAGAACAGATTGGTGGTTGCCAGAGGTGAGGGTTGAGGAAGTTTGGTGAAATGAGTGAAGAGGGTCAAAAGGTACAACTTCCAGTTATAAAATAAGTAAGTCCTGGGGAGGTAATGTACAGCATGGTGACTACAGTTAATAATGCTGTATTGTGTATATGAAAATAGCTAAGAGAGTAGATCATAAAAGTTCTCTTCACAAGAAAAAAATTTGTGACCATGTGCGGTGATGGATGTTAACTAGACTTGGGTTGGTCACTGCATTTCGCAATAAATACAAATATCGAGTCATCATGTTGTTCACCTGAAACTAATATAATGTTACATGTCAATTACACCACAATAAATATAATTAATTATTTTAAAGAAACAACAGAGAGGCAGAGTGGGGTGGGGGCAACAGGCGTGGTCTGGGGCCCTGTGTCGCCTGCACGATGTTGACAGTAACTCCGTTCCTGAGGACCTGCTGGAGACAGACAAGGCTCCTGGGCCAGCGCAGGTCACAGCAGGCGCAGGACCTTGTAAGCTCTGCGTTTTACTGTGATCACCACCAAGCCAAGTAGGAGAGCCACACACCAGGCTCTTCCTTCCACACAGGCTGGGCTCTGTGATGACAGCGCTGCTGGAAGATGCTCCCCTCGGCTCCCATGACAACCTCCTGCAACCCCAGACATGGACTGGGATGCAGAGGGACTATCCACCCCCAGCTCTGCGGACAGCAGTCGACTCTGAACCAAGGCAGCCAGCAAAACAAGACCTAGTGGCAAGAGAGACACCACCAGGGCAGAGAGAGGGGACCCCTCTGTTCCCCAGAGTGGACACGAGACCATCACAGGAGTCCTGAGAGATGAGATGTCACTGTGGCTGCCGGTCCTGGTGTCCACTCCCCCTAGCCAACCATGCAACCTGGGCAGGCATGTCTTCTGTCTCCAGGGAAACCGGACCCAGTGGGGAAAGACGACTAGTCCATGGCAACAGGCATCTGATTTCATTTCTCAGTGATGCCCCTGCCAAGGGTGGCATCTGTATCCTGATCACATTGATATCTATCCATGAGATAATAGTCTATTAAGGAATACTCACAGACAAGATAATCATATTTGGGGGAAATGTGACAGATAGGCAAATGAAAACAAATGCAAACTTACAAAATGTCAAGGGGCAACAGTCTGAAATCTAGAGACATAATACATACATAGAAATTTTAGAAAGCAGATTACGCTGTTCAAGATGTAACTTTAGCTCTGTAATTTTTATAACTAAAATTGGCAATTCTTTTTATCCTCAAAATAAGGAAACTGGTTATTTACATAATAGGTGTGAGAGTTTGAAAAAGCGTATTGTGTATTTTATTATATGCTTAGTTTCAGAAACCACTGTAAAGTTGACCTCCCACCAAAAGAAAAAAAGTCTATGTTCACATTTGTTAGGATTCATGGGGAGGGGGGTGATTAGCTGACTCCTTCTTATTTTCAGAAGGCATTCTGGGCTAAAACATCAGAAGGAAATGTCACGACAACAATAAATAGGTCAGACATTGGCCCTACTCTCTGAGAGCACATCCAGGCAAAGGGCGGTATGTGAGAGCTCGTTTCTTCACACCTTCACCAGCAATGGGTTTTACCATCCTTTAACTCTTTTTTTGATTCGATAGACAAAATATATCAATACTAACATAACACTAGCAGCTGATATTTATTAACTGCTCATAATGATCCAGGCATAGCATTAAAAAAACTTCTGCATAAATTTTCTCATTTAACCCTCACAACAGTCCAAAGAGTCAGGAATTATTATGCTTATTTTATGGGTGAGAAAACTGAGGCTTGGAAAATTAAAGCAACATGCCCCAAATCACATGCTGAAGATTGCCAGGGATGACATGAACTTAAGTATCTAATTCCAAAGTCCAGGCTACCTGAACAACAAAAATGTCATCTTGTCATCAATATCTCTGATTTAATTACTAGTGAGGTTTTTAAACAGGACTCAAACCATGTTTCTTATGTTTATTGGCCTTTTATATTTGTTCTTTTTTGAAACTGTGCATTCGTTATCTTTTTATTGATTTTTCTGCTGGAATATTCTCTTTTTTTCTTATTGATTTGTTAAACTCAACACTTATCAAACACTTTAATACATTTCCTACTAGAGGCAAATTTTTTTCTGAGCTTTCTGTCTCTAGTTTTACTGAAGTGCCAGTAATACATTTTAATAGCTAGCTGGAAACATCTCCCCTCATTCCTTTTCCTTTATAAAAATTTCCTTGAATACAGCTTTTCTATTTCTTCCTTGGATACTAGTCCATTTTGGATTTTACTTCTTAAGAAAATGTGATGGTATCTTTTCATAGAAAAACATCTGTTTCAATAAGATGTTCAAATATATTAGAGGTGCACAAACATTTCTTATATTTAAATGCTTACCTCTGCATTACCTACCCCTCTTGTTCAATATAATTTTCTTTGTTTTTCTGCTTTGGGGGAAGATTATTCTTATCACATGATTCTTTATCTTATTGGTCTTTTCCAAGAATGAGCTCTTAGGTTTATTCATCAGTTCTACTCTTTTTATGTTTCCTAATTTTTCATCTCCAATTTTATCTTTATTCCCTCCTATTTTTATTTGGATGTGGATTATTGCTTTTTTTCCTAGTTTACGTGAGTGGCATGTCCAGTTCATTTAAAAATTTTTTTCCTGCTTAACAATAAAAGCACCAAAACTATACATTTTCCTATGAACACGCATATTTGATAGAGTATTACTGTTGTTATGTCCTTTTTTAAATTTTTCACTCAATATTTGGTTCTTCTTATTTCTGTACATTTTTATACTTAGGCTACAAATGAAGGCTTCCTAAAACAGTATTATTGTTTTGTGCACTTTATATATATCAAGATATTTTTTTAAGTTTTGATTTCCCCCCTTATCCAAGGGTTATTTGGCCTAGTAGATGTTTTTATTTATTCATTTTTATTTGTTTGTTTGCCTTTTTATAAATGACGATTTTTTAACCTATCCCTTTATTAAATTCTAGCTTTACAGAATGGTGGTCATAGATCCATAATTTCTACATTTTAGAATAAGTTGATGTTTTCCTTAAGACCTAGAATATAATCAGTATTTTAAATGATTCATCAATACTTGAAATAAATGGTATTTTCTGGTGGAATAGAATATTGGTTATAAAACTATTAAAGTGTCCTTTTATATCATTAAATTATTTCATATCTTTATTCATTTTGCCTTACTCTCAAAAACAGAAATGAGCAACTTTAAGACGACAACTGCAATTTTTGTCAATTTCTCACTGTATTTTTCACAGTTTTTATTTTATGTATTTTGAGGTTGTATTTTTAGTAAATGATCAGGACAATTTTATCTTCATTGTAGCACTTTCCTTTTGTTACCATAAAATGACCTTACTCATCCTTTTTGATGCCTTCTGCCTTGATTTAATATTGTTTCTTTTCATCTGGACCTGTCTTGTACATCTTTGTCCATTATTTTTAACCTTTCCTGGTCCCTTTGTTTTACCCATGCTGTTTTTTAAAAGCTTATGACACAATTGTATTCTCTGAGTAAATCTTTGTTAATGGGGGAGTTTAAGCTGTTTACTGTAGGAAGATCCACTACATCTGATCTAGCTATCTTCCTTCCGTCATCCTGAGTACCTGACTTTTGAACTTCCCTCGACTTGTGGTTTGTAACACACCCCCTCCTTCCTGTTCACCTCTCCCCAGCTCCCGGCAGCCTGGGAGCATCCTGGTTACTGTCCTGAGAGCTGGTGCTTCATTCCCCCTTCACATGGCAGCCCAAGCCCAGCCCGCAACACAAGCCTGGCCACAAGGATGCTCTCAGGACCTCCAGTCTGGAGCAGAGTGGATCTGGGTGCTTGTTACGCAGAGATGTTCATTTTGTAAAAAACACACTGAGCTGTGCACCTAACAATTTGTGTAATATGTTAGACTTCAACAAAAAGTTCAAAAAAATAAGGCCTGGGGAGAGACTCTGTTGCTAGGGGACAAAGAAACCAGGATTCTGGCTTTGGTTATTAGCTCTCAGAGCTCAGAGGATGGGTATACACTGAAGCCTATGAAATGTTTCTGGGAATTTTAGTACTAGAGAAACAACAAGCCTGGTCAACAATGATCTCAGATGACCCTACACCTGCCAACCAACCCCGGGGCCACAGGATGGGGCTGTGACAGTTGCAGCCCTGCAGGGACATCCTGCCCATCTCTGATGTGGGAGGGGGCAGTGGTCCAGAAGGTCTCCTTGCAGACCAGACCCAGGTGCCTGCAAACCATGTCCAGACCCTGAGCTGGGGGAGACACAAGGCTGTGCCCTCTTGGGGAGGACAGGCTTAGGGTTCAAGTCATGCAGGCACGGGCATTCCTAAAGTCTCCCTGGGAATAACAGGGTATGTGGACCTGAACAGCGGAAAGGTGGGACCTGCTTTAAACACTTGCTTCTACCACGCTGGACAATTACTTTTCTCTGGGTCACATTCTGCTTCCCTCCAGGGAGCACTGCCCAAGAGAAAGGCAAGCATCAGGTGTAATTTAAAATTTCTTAGAAACCACATTAAAAATAAATTAATCATATGTCTCCCCAACTCAAGCCATCCAAAATATTATTTCAACATGTAAACAAGATAGAAAATTATTAACAAGCTATTATACACTGTTTGATGGACACCGAGTCTTTGAAATCCAGTGGGTGTTTCACAAACACAACATAGCTCAATCTGCACCAGCTACAACATCACTTTTAGGGGTTCATCCCAAGGAAGTAACCAGACAAGTATCCAAAAATGTATATACAAGAATGGCCATGACAGTGAAAAAGCAAAAAGCTGTGAGATCTTCTGAGTACCACTCACACCTCTCGGGAAGCCCAAGTGGCCCGGTAAATGCAACACTCAGTGCCTCCTCCCCCTCCCCCCTCCGTTTGCTCTGCTGAGTCCAGGCCAGGTGGGTGCTCTGCTCCATGGCCCCCTCCCCTCTGCTGGGAGAGGGGAGACCAGGACCCACACCATTTACCAAGTTCCCCCTCTTTCCACCAAGCCCCCTTCCTCTGCCCATCAAGCCTCGTGGCCTCCCTGCCCGGGCTGAGGACCTGCCCACTCTGAGAGGGAAGAATCCCCTTAGGGCTGCACATCTGCTGACTTATTGGTGTGTGTTGTGTTTCCACTCTTTTACTCTAGCTGCGTGGGGCCCCAAATCCTGTGTTTCTAGCAGGCTCCTGTGAGATGCAGACAGCCCCAGTCTATGGGCCACGCTTCCAGGGCCCTAAGCACCTAAGGGCTCTGTTTGAATTAAACAGAATTAATTAATCTAAAAACACTCGTAAAGCATAAAGATTAAAAATATTCAACTGTATGCTTAACATGCCCCAACTTTCAAGCAGATGCAAGATTCATGCATAAGATGGACCAGTTACACACAAGAATAAGGAAACCACATGTTCCCTCCACAAATGAGCTTAGAGTGAATTAGTCCTGAAATCACCACACCCACTTATAATCGGATGAAAATTCTGAAACATTGATAAGGCATAAAGATTAAAATAATTTTAATTATTAAAAATTATAAAATTATTAAATATTAAAATATTAAAATATATGCCTAACAGATCCTGGACACTCTGGGGTTGAAGGCGAGGAGAAGGCAACAGATAAAAGGGCAGCACCTGAATCTCCCCTTAAAATCACAGAACTTAGTCCTTGACAACTCTGTCCTTGTTAGGACGGCTACCGTTCTCCTCTGACTTGATGAATGAGCAGGTCCCGCACCTTCTGCCCCCACATACAGCTGAACATTGCATTTTTAAATTGTATTTAACTAATAGACTTATTTAGAGTAGTTTGGAATTCACAGCAAAAATCAAGCAAAAATACAGAGAGTTCCCACGTACCCCTCCCCCTACACACCCAGTCTCCCCCATCACCAGCATCTCCCACCCGAGGGGCACATGGGTACACTGGATGACCCTGCACTGACACATCATCATCGCTCCAGGTCCACGGTTTACATTAGGGTTCCCTCTTGGTACATTCTATGGAATTCAACAAATAAATACTGACATTTTAGTATCCACCATTATAGTATCACACAGAATAGTTTCACTGCTCTAAAAACCCCCCATACCCCACCTATTCATCCCGCCCTCCCTCCCTCCCTTCAAATCCCTGGGCAACCACCAATCTTACTGTTTCCATAGTTTCGCTTTCTCTGGAATGTCATATGTTTAGAATCATACAGTATGTACCTTTTCAGATTGCCTTCATTTAGTAATTTGCATCAAAGATTGCATTTAAGGTTCCAAGTCTTTTCATGGCTTAACAACTTATTTCTTTCTACTGCTAAATAATATTCCATTGTCAGGATGGAAGCAACCAAGGCCATCTTGGTTGCTTCCAGGTTTGGGTAATTATGAGTAAAGTTGCTATAAACATTCGCGTGCAGGTTTTTGCTTGGAAATAAGTTTTCAGTTCATTTGGGTAAATATCAAGGAGCACGACTGCAGGATCATATGGTAAGTGTATGCAAGGTTTTGTAAGAGACTGTCAAACTGTCTTCCAGAGTGCTGCACCATTTTGCATTCCCATCACCAATGAACAAGAGTCCTGTTGCTCCGCATCCTCGTCAGCATTTGGTGTTATCAGTATTTTGGATTTTGGCCGTAACAGATGTGTAGTGGTATCTCATTGTTGTTTTCGTTTGTAATTCCTTAATGAAATATGAAATTTTTACTAATGCTTACTTTCCATCTGCGTATCTTCTTTGGCAAGCTGTCTGTTCAGGTAGTTTGCCCATTTTTCAATCAGGTTGTTCGTTTTCTAATTGTCGAGTTTTAAGATTTCTTTGTCTACTTTGGATAACAGTCCTTTATCAGATATAACTTCTGCAAATATTTTCTGTCTGTGCCTTGTCTTCTCATCCACTTGACAGTGCCTTTCACAGAGCAGAAGTTTTCCATTTTAATGAAGTCCAGCTTATCATTTCTCTCACATATCACGCCTTTGGTGTTATATTTAAAGAGTCATTGCCAAACCAAAGGTCATTTAGATTTTCTCCTCTATGTTATCCACTATAAATGTTATGTTTATGTTTTATATTTAGATTCATGATCCATTTTTAATTTTTGTGAAGAGTTTGCATGTGGCTGTCCAGTTGTTACAGCACCATTTGTTGAAAGCACTATCTGTTCTCCACTGAGTCAGCTTTGCTTTGTTGTCAGTTGATTACGTTTGTATGAGTCTGTTTCTAGGCTATCCATTCTGTTCCAATGATCTGTGTGTCTATTATTTTGCCAATAGCACACCATCTTGATTATCATAGCTTTATAGTGAGCCTCGAAGTCAGGTAGTGTCAGTCTTCTAACTTGGTTTTACTTCTTCATTATTATGTTGGCTTCTCTGGGTATTTGTCTTTCTATGTAAACTTTAGAGGAAGTTTGTTGATATATAAAAAATACCTTGCTGGGATTGCTGATTACTGAAGTACAGTTAATTTACAATGTCATGTTAGTTTCAGGTGCACAGCAAAGTGATTCAGATATGTGTGTGTGTGTGTGTGTGTGTGTGTGTGTGAGTATATATTAATATAGGGTTGGCCAAAAAGTTCCTTCAGTTTTTAAGTAAAAATAAAAGACACATTTTTCAAAAAGTCTTTTGTGTCCAGGAGTCCCACTGGGTCCTGCTTCATTTCAGTAGAAGGTCAGATCCAGGCATTTTACATGCACTTATTCTCCCAGCAAAACCGAGTGCTAACCCTGACTCTGTTCTGCAGACAGGGAACAGGTTCAGAGAGCCGTGTGGCTGACAGGATCATGGTGCTCCAGCTGGGTGTCAGGCCTGAGCCTCTGAGGTGGGAGAGCCGAGTTCAGGATATTGGACCACCAGAGACCTCCTGGCTCCATGTAATATCAAATGGCGAAAGCTCTCCCAAAGATCTCCGTCTCAACGTTAAGACCCAGCTCCACTCAACGACCAGCAAGCTCCGGTGCTGGACACCCTATGCCAAACAACTAGCAAGACAGGAACACAACCCCACCCATTAGCAGAGACGCTGCCTAAAATCATAATAAGGTCACAGACACCCCAAAACACACCACCGGATGCAGTCCTGCCCACCAGAAAGACAAGATCAAGCCTTATCCACGAGAACACAGGCACCAGTCCCCTCTACCAGGAAGCCTACACAACCCACTGAACCAACCTTAGCCACTGGGGGCAGACACCAAAAACAACGGGAACTATGAACCTGCAGCCTGCAAAAAGGAGACCCAAAACACAGTAAGTTAAGCAAAATGAGAAGACAGAGAAATATGCAGCAGATGAAGGAGCAAGGTAAAAACCCACCAGACCAAACAAATGAAGAGGAAATAGGCAGTCTACCTGAAAAAGAATTCAGAGTAATGATAGTAAAGATGATCCAAAATCTTGGGAAAAGAATGGAGAAAATACAAGAAACATTTAACAAGGACCTAGAAGAACTAAACAGCAAACAAACTGAACAACACAATAAATGAAATTAAAAATTCTCTAGAAGGAACCAATAGTAGAATAACCGAGGCAGAAGAACGGATAAATGAGTTGGAAGATAAAATAGTGGAAATAACTACCTCAGAGCAGAATAAAGAAAGAAGAATGAAAAGAATTGAGGACAGTCTCAGAGACCTCTGGGACAACATTAAATGCACCAACATTCGAATTATAGGTGTCTCAGAAGAAGAAGAGAAAAAGAAAGGGACTGAGAAAATATTTGAAGAGATTATAGTTGAAAACTTCCCTAACATGGGAAAGGAAATAGTCAATCAAGTTGAGGAAGCGCAGAGAGTCCCATTCAGGATAAATCCAAGGAGAAGCACGCCAAGACACATATTAATCAAACTATCAAAAACTAAATGCAAAGAAAAAATATTAAAAGCAGCAAGGGAAAAACAACAAATAACATACAAGGGAATCCCCATAAGGTTAACAGCTGATCTTTCAGAAGTAAAACTGTCACTGCAAGCCTCAGAATGGAAGAAAACATTTGCAAATGAAGCAACTGACAAAGGATTAATCTCCAAAATTTACAAGCAGCTCATGCAGCTCAATATCAAAAAAACAAACAACCCAATCCAAAAATGGGCAGAAGACCTAAATAGATATTTCTCCAAGGAAGATATACAGATTGCCAACAAACACATGAAAGGATGCCCAACATCACTAATCATTAGAGAAATGCAAATCAAAACTACAATGAGGGATCACCTCACACCGGTCAGAATGGCCATCATCAAAAAATCTACAAATAATAAATGCTGGAGAGGGTGTAGAGAAAAGGGAACCCTCTTGCATTGTTGGTGGCAATGCAAATTGATACAGCCACTATAGAGAACAGTATGGAGATTCTTTAAAAAACTAAAAATAGAACTACTATACAACCCAGCAATCCCACTACTGGGCATATACCCTGAGAAAACCATAATTCAAAATAGTCATGTACCACAATGTTCACTGCAGCTCTATTTACAATAGCCAGGACATGGAAGCAACCTAAGCGACCATTGACAGATGAATGGATAAAGAAGATGTGACACATATATACAATGGAGTATTACTCAGTCATAAAAAGAAACAAAATTGAGTTATCTGTAGTGAGGTGGATGGACCTAGAGTCTGTCATACGAGTGAAGTAAGTCAGAAAGAGAAAAACAAATACCGGATGCTAACACATATGTATGGAAGCTAAAAAAAAAAAAAAAAAAAAGGTTCTGAAGAACCTAGGGGCAGGACAGGAATAAAGACGCAGATGTAGAGAATGGACTTGAGGACATGGGGAGGGGGAAGGGTAAGCTGGGATGAAGTGAGAGAGTGGCATGGACATATATACACTACCAAATGTAAAATAGATAGCTAGTGGGAAGCAGCCACATAGCACAGGGATGTCAGCTCGGTACTTTGTGACCACCTAGAGGGGTGGGATAGGGAGAGTGGGAGGGAGATGCAAGAGGGAGGGGATATGGGGATATATGTATACGTATAGCTGATTCACTTTGTTATAAAGCAGAAACTAACACACCATTGTAAGGCAATTATACTCCAATAAAGATGTTTAAAAAAAGACACATTTTTCATTTTCACCAAGAACTTTATTGAACAACGTATTCACTGTTTTGTTCCACCACCTTCTGCCATTTTTCAGGCAATTTCATAATTCCATCTTCCCGAAACTTTTTACCTTTTTGAGCAAAGAACTCTTCTAGGTACCTTTTACAGTCTTCCAGAGAATTGAAATTTTTTCCATTTAGAGAATTTTGTAAAGACCGAAATAAATGGAAATCTGAAGGTGCAAAGTCTGGTGAATACGGCGGATGAATCAGAACTTCCCAGCCGAGCTGTAAAAGTTTTTGCCTGGTCATCAAAGAAACATGCGGTCTTGAGTTATCGTCATGGAAGATTATGTGTTTTCTGTTGACTAATTCTGGATGCTTTTCGTCGAGTGCTGCTTTCAGTTTGTCTAATTGGGAGTAGTACTTGTTGGAATTAATCGTTTGGTTTTCCAGAAGGAGCTCATAATAGAGGACTCCCTTCCAGTTGCACCATATACACAACATCACCTTCTTTGGATGCAGACCAGCCTTTGATGTGGTTGGTGGTGGTTCATTTTGCTTGCTGATCTCTTCCATTCCACATTATTGTACAGTATCCACTTTTCATTGCCCATCACAATTTGTTTTAAAAACCGAACGTTTTCATGACGTTTCAGTAGAGAATCGCATGCAAAAATACGGTCAATAAGGGTTTTTTTGCTTAACTTATGTGGAACCCATACATCAAAATGATTCACAATCAAGCTGGTACAAATGATTTTCAATGCTTAATTTTGATATTTTGAGTCTGTTGGCTATCTCCCACATGGTATAACATTGACTGTTCTCAATTAATGTCTCCATTTGATTGCTATCAACTTCAACTGGTCTACCCGACTGTGGAGCATCATCCAGCGAGAAATCTCCAGCACGAAACTTCGCAAACCACTTTTGACATATTCGGTCAGTCACAGCACTTTCTCCATACACTGCACAAATCTTTTTTTTGTTTCAGTTGCGTTTTTACCTTTCTTGAAATAATAAAGCATAATATGCCGAAAATGTTGCTTTTTTTCTTTTATCTTCAATATTAAAATGGCTACATAAAAATTCACCAATTTTGATAAGTCTTGTTCTAAATGCACGCTGATATGACAGCTGTCACATACAGTCTAACAAAATTGTTTCAAATGAAGTTAAAGACAACTAAGCACTACTGGAGCCATCTTAGGCAAAAAGACCGAACGAACTTTTTGGCCAACTATATATATATAGTTTTTCAGATTCTTTTCCATTATAGATTATTACAAGATATTGAATATAGTTCCCTGTGCTATACAAGACATTTGTTGTTTATTTTATATATATAATACTGTGTATAGTATATATAGTAGTGTGTATATGTATATTACATTTTAAAAGAAACTACAAAACAAGTGATTTTATTAATTCATTGGAAATTATACATCTAGCTTTATCCTAAATTTTAGCTGTTATAAAACCTATGATTCCTCCTAGAAAGGCTTTCATGCTATGATTTCTTCACTGCTGTTTACCTTCTTGGCAGTCCCGAAGTTCCCACAGGACACAGAAGACACACACAGGTAGAAACACCTGGGAGGGCGGTCAGGGCTCTCCCAGGATGTCAAAGCTCAGAAGGAACAAACAGAATGTATTTAAATTTTTTTACTATTTTAATTGTTACAATAGATGTTGGCAGTAAAAATGTTCCTTCATGAACTAGAACAATTTGAGATTCACATCTAGTAATAAAATAGTTTAATTAAAATAGAAAGCTTCCCTTTGGCTTCCTGTATTCACAGCACCCACTTGTGTGTCACAGCATGGATTATACATGGATTTGGGGGCCCCTTTCAAGATCTTCACATGGGTAGCCAAAACTGCTCTTAAGAATAACTGCCCAGCAGAATAAATCTCTGGTCACACCACTGACACTACAGCTGTTCAGGAGGCCCAGGAGCATGCCTGCATGAAGATTAAAAGTGTGACATCCAAATATCACATCAAAAACTATGAACAGTGTAAACAGATACTGTAACAAACACAGACATTACCAACAGAAAATATCCATTCATATGCCACACTCTCCACGCACACACTCACACTCATCATTTGCTTATTACCTTTTGCTAAGAAAAAAGGCTTATCCTACATGCAAATAAATCTAGGTTTTTAAATGGTCATGTTAAAAGAAACATTCATGTAAGATGTTGTTCCATTAATTTATAAACAAGTTGCTTCCCAGAGGCCCACCATACCTTAACTTACAGAGCTCACTTGAATAAATTCTTTAATGAATAAAATATGAAATTAAGTAATAAAGTATCTATTGCCTACAATATGAAAGAAAAAGCCTTTCAAAACAATGTATCATTATATCTAAAGATACAACATAAGCTAAAGGCTATAGCAGGGAAGACACCATTAAGTTATGAGTTAGAATTTCTATTTTTCTATTGCTTGTTGGGTTTCATTGAGCACGTAGCCTGTTTAAGGCCTGAAAGCTTTAACCCTAGGACTCACCCTGCAAGGCCAAAACATATTTTGTTGGTGACAATTAAACATTCCTGGCTTCTGGCCTGGGATATCAGCAAAAAAGCAGAGTAGGATGCACCAAGGGCCTGTCCCTCCATGGAAATACTGAAAAATCAGCCAAAACAGTCAGAATCAACTTTGTCAGAATTCCGGAACACACTAAAATGTTCACAGCAACTAAGCAAACACTGAAAAAGGAAAAGGCAACATAAAAATGGAAGGAAAGCTCTGTGTGTCTTTATCTGCCCCTGCTCCACCTCTCTCAACAATGCCATCATATTAAAGACAGCTGCCCTCATTCCCAGTGCAGGAAACTGGTCCCTGGTTCCAGAAGAAGCAGAGCAGATCTTATTTGCAAAGAACTGTGTCTGTCAGCTCTAATCTTTCTGGAGGCTGCCTGAAGGACTGGCACAATGGGCTCATCTCTGTTTCACCCAACTTGGAACTCACTCAGGGCATAAAATCAGCAGGCATGCCTCAAAAATGTTGTAAGGCAAATGAAAAACTGGCAGGCACCTGGGACAGAAGATTACCATTGAAGAATACAATAGAACACCAAAAGCCTGAAAGGAGAAACTAAAGAGAGAGTTTCTTTGGGCAATTTGGGCATCAAAAGCGGTCATGTACACTGGGAAATTCAGAAAGCCACATGCATATCCAGGTCAGGATGCAAGCTCAGAAAAGACCTGTGAAGACACTCATCTTTAACCTCTAGATGATCTTCACAGGAAGTGAAGGCTAAGGCAGAGTTTTAAACAGCCTGGCTGAGGATCAAAGGAGTTTCCCAACACAGAGCCATACTGCAAAGGGCTTATTTTTAACTCTCTTGCTCTCTCTCTCTCCCCCTCTTCTTTTTTTTTTTAATTTTCTTTTACTTTTCTTTCTTCCTTTTTTTTTTTACTCCTGGTGTTCAAGGAAATCTCTGTGAAACCAACTAGCTGAACCACAACTCTACAGATCAGAGACCGTACATAACAAGGAATACAGACCTTGCAAAATAGTTTAGAAAAGTCACTAAGCAGACAAACAGCTCGAGCCTAGAGTAAGCAAGAACAAACCTTGAGGAGACAGAAGAATCTGACCTCCAGAGTTATACTGTATAATATTCAAAATGTCCAATTTCCAACAAAACGCTATGAAGCATGTAAAGACACAAGAAAGTATAACCCATTTACAGAAGAAATTAACAGAAACTGTCCTTCAGGGAACAGGTGTTGGACTAACTGTACAAAGACTTTGAATCTACTGTCTTAAATATGCTAAAAGATTTAAAGGAAAGTGTGGACAAACAGCTAAAGGAAACCAGAAGCACGACGTATTACCAAATAGAGAATAGGAATAAAGAGACAGGAATTATAAAAAGGAACCAAACAAATTCTGAGGCTGAAAAGTAGACTAACTGAACATTTTAAAACTCACTAGAAGGCTTCAACTTGAGTAGGGAGAAGAAAGAATCAGCAAACTTGAAGATACAACAAGAGAAATTATCTACTCTGAGGAGCAGGAAGAAAAAAGAATTTAAAAAATGAACACAGCCTAAGAGACCAGTGAGATAAAAGACCTGAGACAATTAAGCATACCAACATCAACTGCATAATAGGACTCTCAGAAGGAGAGACAAGAAAGAAAGAGGCACAAAGAATACATGAAGAAATAATGGCGAAAAACTTCCCAAATTTGATAAATGATATGAATCTATGCACTCAAACATCTCAATGAACTCTAAGAAGGATAAACACAAAGAGATCCACACCAAGATACATTATAATCAAATTGTCAAAAGCCAAGGACAGAGAGAATCTTGAAAGTAGAAAGAGAGAAGTGATTCATCACATACTGGTGATCCTCAAAAAAATTAACTGTGATTTCTCATCAAAAACCACAGAGGCCAGAAAGCAGTAGGATGACATTCTTAAAGTGCTGGGGAAAAAGGCTGTTAACCAAGAATTGTATATCCTATAAAACTATCCTACAAAAATGAAGGAGAAATTCAGAACCACACAGTGTATGATTCCTATTATTTGAAATATTCAGAGTAGGTACACAGAGACAGAAAGAAGATTGGTAGTTTCCATGGGTTGGGGGATGAAGGAATGGGGGAAACTGCTTAATGGGTATGGACTTTCCTTTTAGGGTGATGGAAACATTGTGGAACTAAATATAAGTGGTGGTTGCACGAAAATGCGAATGTATTAAATGCCAATGGATTGTTCACTTTAAAATGGTTAATTTTATGTTATGTGAATTTCACCTCAATAAAATAAAAATTGAAAATAAAAAAATTCTGGGTTCTGACAACCTGGCAGAAGTGTTAAATCATCAATGCCCACTGCTTACTCTCTTCCTTGGTCATCTGCCTGACCCCAAAGGTATCTGAGAAGGAGGGATCCCTGGTTTAAGATAATGTGCTTTAGAAATACCAAAAAGCGGCATATCCCTGTTGGCGCAGTGGTTAAGAATCCACCTGCCAATGCAGGGGACACGGATTCTAGCCCTGGTCCAGGAAGATCCCACATGCAGCGGAGCAACTAAGCACATGTGCCACAACTGCTGAGCCTGTGCTCTAGAGCCCGCGAGCCACAACTACTGAAGCCCGCGCACCTAGAGCCTGTGCTCCGCCACAACAGAGGCCACCGCAATGGGAAGCCCGTGCACCTCAATGAAGAGTAGCCCCCACTCGCCACAACTAGAGAAAGCCTGTGTGCAGCAACGAAGACCCAAAACAGAAAGAAAGAAAGAAGGAAAGGAAGAAAGACCAAAAAGCAACGCAATATAGATTATGCCTTAGGGAACTAAGAACTGTCAAAGATAATTAGTGACTTGGTATTCTAAGTAAGACCCCATCCTTGGGTATGGAGAGGAAACACTGGGAAAGCGACCTTTATCAGCGATCAGCAATACGACAGAATGCCACATGCAAGGCCACCTTCCAGTTCATTGTTTCTTTAATTTTGTGTGTGGATATTTCACAGGGATGCAAAAGCAAACTATATTAAAAATAGTTTAAGCAACTTTATTCTATAAAGTTACCTAAGTGTGGCCCAGTGCCAGTGATTGGTATCAACTCTGATCCAGTTAATGAGAACGTTAGTACTTCACACAGACAACCTTGCATCTGTCTGGATATCCTGTGTGCACCCTGAATGGTATCTCTCCATCTGTGTCTGCAGTTCTATGAAAGAGAACGTATGTCACACTCCAGGGGGACCTGCCGTTGCCTGATGCAGTCCTCAAAGCACGTTCGGGGGCTCATCGCTCAGCTCCACAACGAGAGGCTGTGATGGCATAGTTCTCCCAACTACGTCATGCCATAAAGCAGACAGATGATGATTTAAGCACATCTTGAGGTCTGTCCTCCAAAGAGCATCATTAAAAAATGTTAAAGCACATTATTCTCCTCAAAATCTTTTAATTCTCTTGAAATTGTGACATCACTTTCTCTAAATACCTCTACGGTACTTAAAAATTCAATTCAATGATGGAGTTCAAAGAAGTCAACAACGGAAAGTTAGTGCAGTCCAGGGCCGTCCATCCTGTCTCCTCTGTGAGCATGTCTGGTCTGCTGAGTCTGAGTACCTATACTTTCTCAAACAAACCAGCAATTATTTTGCTCCCTGAAATTTTCGTTTCCAATCCGCCAGGTTTGGTCTCCCGGAGCCCTTTAAATCCAATATAGTCCTTGATTTGAAGGAAAAGCAAAGGAAACTCAAAAAATTTCCCATAAGAGCTGCCTGATTGTACTAAATAAATTTCCATGTTTTCCTTCAACTTCCCCCAAATATTCCTAAATTGTCGAAGACGTTAAAGGAAAACATAGAGATGTATTTATTTAGTGTAGATGGCTAGCATGGGGGAACTCTTCAACTTTTTGACTTAGGTCAATGACTAGAAAACAAATTTCTAACCTTGGCTATGCCTTGCCTCACATCACACAATAGAGCTAAGTTAGAGAGTTTACCACAAAATTCTTCTGATGGAACTAAACATATCAACTTCCTCTTTCAACTGGAAAAAAAATTAGTTAAATCATCTAGTACTCTTCTTGTACTATTTCATCAAAGCTCAGTATTTCAAACTTAAATTTTTTACAATCAAAGAGCAAGGCCAAAGCTGTTAAAGCACCCTATTCATCTGCTACAATACTTTTATTTCTACTGTTGGTTTGAATTTTGTTTGTTTGTGGGTTTCTGGGTGGGCAGGGGCAGCTAAAATTCTAAGGCAGGAAAAAGAATCTCAAGCAAGCTACACCAGGCCCACATTTATCGCATGTAATGTACTTAATTCTCAAACCTTTCATTTAATTGTACCAGAACACATTAAAGTGTATTCTTGAATAAATATCTATGGATGCAAATGCTTAATACTAAAATTAGGTTGGGGGGAGGGATAAATTAGTAGTTTGGGATTAAAATATACATACTATCATATATAAAATAAACAACATACTACCATATATAAAATAAATAAACATAAGTTCTCTTTCATAGAACTGCAGTCATGGATGGAGAGGTACCATTCAGGTGTGTAGCATAGGGAACTATACTCAATATCTTGTAATAACCTATGATGGAAAAGAATCTAAAAAGGAATACATATATAGATATATCTATATATCTATATCTATATCTATATATAACTGAATCACTTTGCTGTACAATGGAAACTAACACAGCATTATAAATCAACTATATTTCAATTAAAAAATTTTAAGTGACAAAAATAAAATAAAATAAAATTATGTCAATTCTCCTCTAATACATCTATAAATAAAACACAAATCCAATCAAAGATCCTAACAGTTTCTCACAGAACCTGACACACTGATTAAAAAGTTCATGGGTGGACTTCCCTGGCAGTCCAGTGGTTAAGACTCCGCACGTTCATTGCAGGGGGCACAGGTTTCATCCCTGATCAGGAACTAAGATCCCACATGCCACACGGCGTGGCCAGAAAAAAAAAAAAAATTCATGGGTAAAATATTTAAGAATAAAATTTTTTTAATTAAAGAAATACAAGAAAATTGCCCTAAGAAAAACCTCAACTTATTATAAGGCTACCAGTGTCAGAACTCACAAAGAGACCAAAGCCAAAATAGAAATTCCAGAAACAGATCCACATACACAATCCCAAAATCCTGGGGTAACTGGCCATCGGTTAAAAAACAATAACTAAAACAATTCTACTTCATACTACACATAAAAGTAAACATGTAGATTACAGATGAGCATGTAAAAATTTTTTTAACTTTTAGAAGAAATTATAAGAAAATTTCTCTATAATATTAGCATATGGAAATATTTCTTAAATAAGACAAAAATCACTTAAGAAAATATTTACATATTTACATCAAAATTTAAACTTCTTATGGCAAGTGACAGTCTAGAGTCTAGGATAAGGTATTTCTAACATATTATTTTAAAAGTATCCACAATCTATAGAGATCCTATAAATTGGTAGGAAAAAGCAAACACACTAACAGGAAAATTAACAAGGGACACGAATAGGTAATTTAATGAAGAAGAAATCCCCATAGCAAATAACATAAAAATAAACACAAACTCATTAAACTCAGGAAATACAAGCTAAAAACAGTGATACATACCCTGAGGCAGATTTACTACAAAGCTAATGAAGTGTAAGCTTCAAGACCCCCTCACTCATGTGAGCCCTTTACAAGGCCCTGGCTTCCCATGGTATTCAAACAGTCATACGCTTTTGCAAACTTTGTAAAAGTAATTGTTCATGGATGTTTTGGAATCTAATAAAGAGGAAGTTAAACTGGTTTGAGATACACTGATGTGATTCGAAGTCATGTTGGTATAATTAGATTGTCACTACCCTTCCCCAGTAGGACTGGTGAACAGTGACACTTCTGCTGCCCTGTGCCAGCTCACCCCACGCAGTGAAATGCAGCCCGGGACCAGAGGTCCAGCTACTATAAAACATGCTACAAAGCACCTACCGCAGATGGACAAGGAAGCATCTTAAGATTAATCTCTGGACAAGTAAACTTGAAATGACCTAAAATTTTACCATTTCTACATGAAAGAAATTTCATGGACATTTCTAAACTCTACAGTAATCTAAATATGCTGAAATAAACTTTTCTAGACTATTGGGGGGAAAAAAACACTTTAAGGAATGATGTCAGCAAAAATACCAAACTAAGGAGATGCAAAATTCTACCTCTCAATAAAAGCAATAGAAAAACTGTCATAATCAACTTTTTTAGGAATTCTGAAAATTATCAAAGGTTTACAGCAACACAGGAAGTGTTTATTCAAAGAAAAATGGCTAAATCTCAGTAAGAACAGTGAGCTCTGTGTGGTTTTTTTTACTACAGCCCCATCCCCCATTCCCCAGCAGTAGCCTTGAAAATAACAGCCCACAGTCATAGTATCAGAGGGAGCAGAATGGGCCTCTTTCACAAAGAAATGTCATTATTTCTTTTAACCCGTCTGGTGGCTCCCTGGAAGACCAGATCAAAAGGCTTATTTTTATTGTATCTGACTAGAAATTCTCCCGGTGCTAAAGTTACTACCCAGGGATATTTGTTGAAAACATTTCCAGGCAAACGTTTTATTCACTATTGCCTGGGGTAATACATAACAGTCTGGGCAAACAATACCCTAATCACAAAGCTGAGGATGAAAGGCTGGGGAATGAGAGGCCCAGAAGAGCTTTGAAAAGTTCTGAGTATTCTTGGGAATCTAAAAGTCCATGCACGTGTAGAGCTGTGCCCATGCTCCAGAAAGGCCGGAGAAGGCACTAAGCTCTCACCTCTGGCTGACCTTGAGCTCTACACAAGCCACTTGGCTGATTATGAACAGGCCCCAACATGCACACACAGCCTCCTGGCAAAGACGGGGACATTTTTGTGTTGTAGGCATTTAAGTAAACTCTAATCATTAGCAGACCACCAAGCTCTCAGAACACAGACTGCAGTGGCCACAAACAACAAAGAATACAGACTTCACAAAATTAGCTCAGAAAAGTTACCAACAAAGAACAACTCCAAGGAACAGAAACAACAAAGCCTGGAGTGAGGGGAGAACATGGTTTCCAGAGTTATGACATAATAATATGCAAATTGTCCACTTTTCAATGAACAAAATAAGGCATACAAAGAAACAGGAAAATATGGCCCAACACAGGAAGAAATAGCAATCAAAAGACACTGTCTCTGAGGAAGCACAGACACTTGGACTTACTGGACAAAGACATTTTTTTTTTTTAAGATTTTTTTCTTTTTTGATGTGGACCATTTTTAAAGTCTTTATTGAATTTGTTACAATATTGCTTCTGTTTCATGTTTTCTGGTTTTTTTGGCCTCATGGTATGTGGGATCTTAGCTCCCCGACCAGGGATCGAACCCGCACCCCATGCATTGGAAGGCAAAGTCTTAACCACAGGACCACCAAGGAAGTCCCTGGACAAAGACTTTAAATAAGCTTTTAAGTGTTAAAGAACTAAAGGAAACCATGACTAAAGAACTACAGGAGAGCAGCAGAATAATGTTTCACCAAATAGAGAATACAATAAAGACACAGAAATTATAGAAGAAAAAATAATAGAAACTTTGGAACTGAAAAGCATACTAACTAAAATTAAAATTTCTCTATAGGGGCTCAACAACAAATTTTAGCAGGAAGAGGAAGGAATCAGTGAACCTGAAGATAGATCAATTAAGATTGTCCAGGCTTGGGAAAAAAAAAAAAGAAGAAGAAAAATGAACAGAGCCTCAGAGACCTGTGGGTGCCACCACAGTGCTCCACATACACATTTTGGGGATCTCAGAAGCACAGGAGAGAGAAGGGGCACAGAGAATATTTGAAGAAACAATGGCCTAAAACATTTCATATCTAATGAAAAACATTGATCTACATGTCCAAGAAGCTCAGGTAGGATAAACTCAAACACTCACCTAGATACGTCATAATCAAAGTGGCAAAAGCCAAAGACAGAATCATGAACACAGCAAAAGAGGAGCAACTCATCACGTGGAATCAACCCTCAGTAAGATGAAAGGCCCATATCTCATCAGAAACCATGGAGACCAGCAAGGCAATGGGATGACATTCAAATTGCTGAAATTTAAAAGGACAAAAAGCTGTCAATGAAAAATTCTATCCACCAAAACTGTAGTTCAAAAATGAGGGAGAGGGCTTCCCTGGTGGCGCAGTGGTTGAGAATCTGCCTGCCAATGCAGGGGACACGGGTTCGAGCCCTGGTCTGGGAAGATCCCACATGCCGCGGAGCAACTGGGCCTGTGAGCCACAACTACTGAGCCTGCGCGTCTGGAGCCTGTGCTCCGCAACAAGAGAGGCCACGATAGTGAGAGGCCCGCACACTGCGATGAAGAGTGGCCCCCCACTTGCCACAACCAGAGAAAGCCCTCGCACAGAAATGAAGACCCAACGCAGTCAAAAATTAAAAAAAAAAAAAAAAAAAAAATTAAAAAATGAGGGAGACATTGAGACATCCCCAGATCAACAAAAACTGGAAGTTCATAGCTGCCCTGCAAGAAATGCCAAAGGGAGTCCTTCAGGCAGAAGTGACAGGACACTAAGTAGTAACTTGAGTCTATGTGAAGAAGTAGTGGCCATCACTAGGGGTAATTACACAGGTAAATACAAAACACAATATAAATGCATTTTTGCTTGTCACTCCTTTTTTTCTATCTTATGTAAACCACGTCTACATGAAGCAATGATTACAGGTCTATGCTGATGAGCACACAATGTATAAAGATACAATTTGTGACAACAGCAGAAAGAGAGAAAAATGGAGCAAGGTTTCTGTACACAATTAAGCTGGTATTAATAATAACTGTTTTGTTATAACTTAAAATGCTAACTGTAATCTCCAGGGCAACCACTAAGTAAACAACTCAAAATATATAGTAAAAGAAATGATAAGGGAATGAAAATGGTACACTATCAAATAGTTATTTACCCACAAGAGAAGACAGTAACTGAGGAACAAAAAAGACTTAAAACATAGAAAACAAATAGCAAATGGCAGAAGTAAATTTTTTCTTATCAGTAATTACATATTATGTAAATGGATTAACTGCTCCCCCAAAAAGCAAGGATTTGGCATAACAAACTAGAAAACATGATCAAACTACACCTACATGGAGCCCTACAAGAGACCTACTTTAGCTTTAGATTTAGGTTGAAAGTAAAAGGGCAGAAAAAGATATTCCATATAAATAGGAACCAAAGGAGAGCTAGAGTGTATATACTAACATCAGACCAAATAGACTTTAAGACAAAAATGCTATGATAGACAAAGAAGAACATTATACAATAATATGAAGGTCAATCCATCAAGAAGATATAAGAATTATAAATATACATAACAGAGACCTCAAAATACACGAAGCAAAAACTGACAGAATCCAAGGAAGAAAAAGACAATTCAACAATAATAGATGGAGACTTCAATATCTCAATTTCAATAATGGATAGAAAAATTAGACAGAATTATCAGCAAGGAAAGAGAATATCTAAACAAGACTATAAACCAACTCGACTTCATAGATACAACAGCAGAATACACCTTCAAGTTCATATGGAACATTCATCAGGATAGAACATATGTTGGGCCATAAAACAAGTCTCTACACATTTTTTAATTGAATATTATTTTTTTGATGTTGACCATTTTTTCAAAGTCTTTACTGAATTTGTTACAATATTGCTTCTGTTTTATTTTTTGGTTTTTTTGGCCATAAGCCATGTGGGATCTTAGCTCTCCAACCAGGGATCAAACCCACACCCCCTACATCAGAAGGCGAAGTCTTAACCACTGGACTACCCATGGAAGTCCCCAGTCTCTACACCTTTTTAAAGATTCAAATCATGTGAGATATGTTCTCTGACCATAATAATTAAAAAAAAAAAAAGAGGGAAATCTAGAAAACTTCCAAATATGTGCAAATTAAACAACACACTCCAACCTAAGGCAGATAAAGACATTAGACAGGTCAATATACCTTGTGAATATAGAGGTAAAACTCTTCAACAAAATATTAGCAAATCTAAGACTGGATTTAATCTAATCTAATCCAAGAGCATATGAAAAGGGTTATTCACCACAACCAAGTGGGATTTACTACAGAAACATGAGGTTGCCTTAACATATGAAAATCAATCAATATAATACACCATATTAATAGAATATTAATAGAATATTAATAGAATAAAACACAAAACCTACATGATGAACAGATGTACAAAAAGCATTTGACAGATTTCAACATTCTTTCAAGATAAAAACACTCAATAAACTAAAAATAGAAAGGAACTTCCTCAAGCTGATACAGGGCATCTATGAAAAACCAACAGCTAACATCATACTTAATGGGGAAAGACTGAAAGCTTCCCCCTAAGATCAGGAAAAAGACAAGGATGTCCACTGTCACCACTTATACTAAACATTGTATTGGAGGTTCTAAACAGGGCAAGGAAGTTCTAAATAAGAAAATTATATAAAATACATCCAGTGTAGAAAATAAGTAAAACTACCACTGGAGTCAAATGATATGATCTTATATATAGAAAACCCTAAAGAATTCACTCACACCCACACACAAACCAAACGTATTACTGCTTATAATAAACAAGTTCAGCAAGGTTAGAGGAAAAAGTTCAAAAAACAAAAATCAGTTGTTCTTCTATACACTAACAATGAACAACATGAAAATGAAATTAAGAAAACAATTGCATTTACAATAGTAGCAAAAAGAATAAATTTAACCAAAGATGTATAAGACTTGTACACTGAAAACCATAAGACATTGTTGAAAGAAATTAAAGATGACAAATAAATGGAAAGACAGCCATGTACAGACAAATTCAATGCAATCCATCTCAAAATCCTAATTAAATACTTTGCAAAAATTGACAAACTAATCCTACAATTCATATGGAAATTCTAGGGACCCAGACTAGCCAAACTATCTCAAAAAGGAACTACAAAGTTGGAGGACTCACACTTTCTGATTTCAAAACTTACTATAATGCTACAGTAATCAAGACAGTGCAGTACTGGCATAAAGGTAACTAAACAGATCAATGGAATAGAACTGAGAGTCCAGAAATAAACTCATACAATTTATGGATGATACTGATTTTCAGCAAGGGTGCCAGGACCATTCAATGGGGAAAGAACAATATTTTCCAAAAACTGTGCTAGGACAACTAGATATCCACAAGAAAGGAATGAAGATGGACCCCTGTCTTATGCCATAAACAAAAATTAACTCTAAATGTTTCAAAGGCCTACATTTAAGAGCTACAACTACCGCAACTAAGACCCAACAGAGCCAATAAATAAATAAATAAATAAATATTTTCTTTTAAAAAGAGCTACAGCTACAAAACTCCTAGAAGAAAACATAAGTATAAAGCTGCATGACTATGGATTAAGCAACAGTTTCTTGGATAGGACACCAAACGCACATATGACCTAAGAAAAATTAGATAAACTGGACCTCATCAAAAGTTAAAACTTTTGTGCATCAAAGGATACTATTTTTGTTAATGAAGTATAGTTCGTTTACAATATCATGTAAGTTTCAGGTATACAGCACAGCGATTCAGTTTTATTTATATATTCATATATATATATACATTCTTTTCCCTTATAGGTTATTACATAATATTGTTTCCTGAGCTATACAGTAGGTCCTTGTTGTTTACCTATTTTATCCATAGTAGTGTGTGTATGTTAATCCCAGTCTCCTAATGTATCCTTCCCCCCACCTACCAAAGGATACTATTTAGAAAATAAAAAGACAACCCACAGAATTAGAGAAGATATTTACAATATTTACAAATCATTTTGGGTCTGATAAGGGTCTAGTATCCAGAATATATAAAGGACTCATACAGGTCAACAATAAGAAGACAAATAACCCAATTAGAAAATGGGCAAAGAATCTGAATAGAAATTTCTCCAAAGAAGATATTCAAGTGGCCAATAAGCACATGAAAAGAGGCTCAACATCATTAATCACTGGAGAAATGCAAATCAAAGCCACAAGATACCAATTCACACAAACAAACAAACGAAAAAGGAAAACAAATGTTGGAGAGGCCATGGAGAAATTGGAACCCTCATACCTTCCTGGTGGGAAGGTAAAATGGTGCAGCTGCTTTAAAAAGCAGTCTGGCAGTTTCTAAAAATGTTAAACATAGAATTAAACTCAGCAATTCTACTCCTTGGTATGTCAGATAGATAGATTAGAGAACTGAAAAGGTATGTTTTATGTTCACACAAAATCTAGTACACTAATGTTCATAGCAGCATTATTCATAATAGCAAAAAAGTGGAAACAACCCAAATGTCCATCAACTGGTAAATGGTTAAACAAAATGTGATAGATCCACATAACAGAATACCATTTGTCATTAAAAGGATGGAAGTACTGTTTCACGCTGTAACATGGATAAACCTTGAAAACATGATGCTAAGTAACAGAAGCCAAACGCAAAAGGCACATATTGTATGATTCCAGTTAAATGAAATGTCCAGAATAGGCAAATCCATAGGGACAGAAAGTAGGTTATTGGTTGGTAGTGGCTGAGGGGAGGGGGAAATTGGAGGTGACTGCTAATAGGTCTGGGATTTCTTTTGGGGGTTATGGAAATGTTCTGGAATTAGTGTGATGGTTGCACAACACTGAAATATACTGAAAACCACTGAATTGTACACTTTAAAAATGGTGAATTTTAGGTTATGTGAATAATATGTCTATAATAAAAAAATAAAAATAATAAAAATCATTTTAATCAGCAATGCCAAAGGAAAAATACCTAAATATCTTTTGAGAATCTAGGGAAAATGAAATGACAAAATCATTGTCAGGAATAGGCAATCAAGGAGTATGTGGCAACATAATGTAGATAAAGAGTATTACAGAGGTGTGTCAGGCAAGTCTTCAACTTTTTAAAATGTGTTTTTCCTAGATTGTATGATCTATCTGGTACATTTTAAAGCATTTTTAAAAAATTTCTCATTTGTGGTGACTTATTTTCTCATTCTAAATAAATATCCACTTTCATGTCTAAATTTGTATTTGCAATTTTGTATTCTTTCTGTTAAAAGAACTGTAAAAGTTGGGTCCCACGAAACCTGGAGAGGAAGTGAGAAAATAATAACTCTTCTTGGCCCCAAAAAGGAGTTCAAACTGACCTAAACAACTGGAAAAGCAATTTGGGAATTTTAGTGGCATTAAGGTGCCCATTCCCTGACCTGGGAATTCTTCTGGGTGTGGGCTGTGCCGACACATTTGCACCTGAGCACAGGGACACGAGGGGACATTCCAGTTCCTGCCGCCGCGGGGTAAAGGCGGGTCATCAGAAACATGCTGCATGGTCATCACAGCACAGCACAGACAACCGGGACCTATTCTTCAAGGGAATCACAAACAGGCAGTAAATGAACCTACACCACCGGAAGGATGTGGGAAACCACACAAGATGCTCCAAGCACGTTTCAGAATGACACACAGTTAATATCACTTGTGTGATTTTTTAAAAAACACACGTGCAAGCTCTGTATGTTTATTCTGCAGATACAGAAATGAAGTAAAAAGGAAGCTTTTCTTTGGTTATGAAAGGAACAAGATAGGCTGGGGGAAGATACAAGAGAGACTATAACTGTATCTATGATGTTTTAGTTCTTTAAAAACATTGTGAAGAACTGATGCAAATATTTCAAAGCTTAGGCATCTAATTCTGCATTGTGCAAATACAAATATTCTTTGGCTCACTCTCTGACCTTTTCTGTCTGAAGCTTGGTTGAGAACACTGACCTGAGCGGAAGAAATACTTGAATCTTAACATATTTGTCAACCAAGAGCGGGAAAAACAGGCATGAGCAATTCAGGAAATGCTAAGTAAAATAATGATACATTAACAGTTTTCATCTATCAAACTGGAAGCGTTGGCGGCTCCCCTCACCCACCCCATGGTGGTACCCCAGGCTGGCAGAGACCTTGAAAACACACATCTCCCTTGGCTGGAGCAGTTCGAATCTGGCAGTTTATCATAATGTACGTTTCTCCTGATGTTGTGCAAAGATTACGCTACAAGGATGTACACTGCCAAGTCACCTTGTAGATAAAACGAGAAAACAGGAGAACAACCAAAATGCCCAACAACTGTTGGGTAAATTGGAATTTGTTAAATAAACCATGAATATACAGCGGATGTGTATGCAGACAGTGAAAATGACATGTAGGTGAATATTTAAGTACTTAGAAAACACGTTCACGCATGTCAGGCGGGCTTCCTGCAGACGCAGGGAGATGGGCTGCCTTTGTCACAGGGACCCCGAAGCAGCCTCCTTATGCCCTGAGTGTCAGAGATTTTTCGAACTTCTCCCAAGTCTCCCAGCTGCAGTCCAGAACCTTCCAGGCCTCTTCTGCATGATCAGCAGAACTGACCAGTCAGTCAATGGCCAAGCATACGCACGCAGCTAGTGTCTGGCAGTTTTTTTTTTTAATTGGGGTACAGTTGTTTTACAATGTTGTGTTACTTTCTACTGTACAGCGAAGTGAATCAGCTATATGTATACATATATCCCCTCTTTTTTGGATTTCCTTCCCATTTAGGTCACCACAGAGCAATGAGTAGAGTTCCCCGTGCTATACAGCAGGTTCTCGTTGGTTATCTATTTTATACATAGTAGTGTATATATGTCAATCCCAATCTCCCAATTCCTCCCACCACCCCCTCATTTCCCCCTTTGGTGTCCATATGTTTGTTCTCTACGTCTGTGTCTCTATTTCTGCCTTGCAGACAGGTTCATCTGTACCATTTTTCTAGATTCCACATATACACGTTAATATACGATAATTGTTTTTCTGTTTCTGACTTCAAACTGTATGACAGTCTCTAGGTCCATCCAGTTTCATTCAATTCCCCGGTAATCCCGAGAGGTAAGGCGCCCTGATCTCTGCGTCATGGGACGGGAGCAGAGTAGAGGTCAAACATGCACAGGACAGGAAGCAATGGGGCACCATCCCCACCCCATCACCCCTGTCCCACTGGTTCTGGTCCCCATCACCTCCAACCTCAGGGGCACTAAGATACTTCAGCACACGTGTTATAACATGCCCCTTATTCCAGCACATCTAGGATGACAACAATTGCAGGACGTCCCAGGAGAAGCAGCAGGCTGCTGACAAACACTGACACGCCGTCCACAGGGAAAACCCATCCAGGATCTGGAAGTGTTGAAATGTGAAAATACGCGCACATCCTAAACTCAAAACACCTCGTGCATGCTAAATCATCAACAGTGATTATTTGAGAGTTATGAAACTAAGGCCAGGATTTTTTCAGCCATCTGTGTTTTCTAAAGTTTCTACAGTGAATTGTATTACTGCTAAGATTAGAAAAATGGCAAATAGGCTTTTAAAGGAAAAAAATAAAATAAATGAGCCAGCCAGATTTACCCTGAAACTAACGAAGTTCAAGCTTCGGGGCGTCCTACATACCCAGGCTCCGTCCAAGCCTCGTGGGAGAGGCCCCGGCTTGTTTGTATTTGCAGTTTTAGTCCCCCACAGTGCATATGCTTCAGGCCCCATAAAGCCATGATCTGTCTTGGAACCAACAAATATGGAGTACGTAACACATCCGTGTTGACTGCTTTAAAGAGAGAGAGAAAGGGAAACATTTCAGCTCAGGTGAGGACAAAAGCAGGCCTAGGTAGTCACACCTGTATTCTCCCTCTGCCTTTCATAATCATCATCTCTGCTGCCACAGAGTGAACTGTGTCCCCCTTCCAAATTCACATGCTGAAGCCCTCACCCCCCAACATGATGGTATTTGGAGGTGGGGCCTTGGGAGGTGAGATGGTTAGATGAGGTTGTGAGGGTGGGGCCCCCATGACAGGGTTAGTGCCCTTATGAGAAGAGGAAGAGAGCTCTCTCTACACCACGTGAGCACCGAGCAAGGAGGCAGCTGCCCACAAGCCAGGAAGCGAGCCCTCCCAGGAACTGACTGCAATGGTACCTTGGATGTCCAGCCTCCAGAACTGTGAGAAATAAACGTCTGTTGTTTAAACCACCCAGCCTGTGGTGTTCTGTTGTAGCAGCCCCAGCTGTCTCAGACACCTGCCCTCCCTGTGATGCCTGGACCTGGTTATGCACCCACCTAGAGGTCACCTCTCAGCTCTGTAAGCCACTCCACAATGCTGAAGTTTTATACACAAAGGATGAGCTGCCAACATTTTATAAATGCTATTCACCCAAGAATTCTCTTTTCTCTGGGATCTGCCAGGTTCTTTTAAAAGTCACCCTCTTTTCATCTGCACTGAGATTTTCTTTTTAAATCCCTCTTTAAACACTTCCTTTTGCGTGATGTCTTAGCCTTAAGTACTGAACCTTAAAGAAAAGCTGTTTTCCACTCATTGCTTTGTTTTAGATTCACTCTCCCTGACCTTTGAAAATGGCAAAAGAAAGAATCTGGGGTCACATGCTTTGAACACCCAAGCAGTAAAGGGACCAAGTGACAAATCCAGTTAGAATACCCAGCCCCAAGAACCCTAAAGCCATATGTCACAGAACCCTCAGCCAAATGAACCACTATGTTGAACATCAAAATGTTAACAACTCTAAAAGTTAAAGTGCTGTCTTTGAAAAGGAGTAGGAAAACCCTAAAATTCCACAGAACCTAGTTTGCAAAACCATGGATCTACATTCCCATCAAGCAAGAAGCAAACAGAATGCAGGATCTTTCCCTCTACAAAAGCCAGGTCTCCTCTACCCTGTCCACGGAGGAGGGGGACATACACCGGGTGTGATGCACATATGCTGCAATACTACTGGGGAGATGGGTGACACAGCTCAAGGCCTGGGGGGGTGAACAGGAGGTTCTCACTGTAGCAAGACTTTTACAGTATTCGCTCAGAAATGGTGATTATTTGCTCCAGCTTAGAGGTACTCCCTCTGGACCCTGCCTGTCTGTCCACATCGCACAAGAGCATCCCAACCCGAATGCAAACCCTCAGCTTAACAGATAACACCCATCAGCAGAAGCATCTCCAAGTCCATGTCCTGGTCTCTGAGGTCTGGAGGCACCGAGATTTGGGGCACATTCATGTAATCAATAGATATTAATGAAGTGCCTGATTGGTGGCCAGCACTGTTCCAGACCATCGGTGGACAAAACAAACAACAATCTCCCCTTGTGGGGCTGACAATCTGTACGGGAGACGTCCTAAGTAAGTAAGCACCTAAGGAGGTGATGAGTGCTCCAGGGGAAAAGCAGAGACCAAATAAGGGGACCAGGGGTGATGGGGGGAGGCCTAGGTTTCTGTTTTCATTTTTTCTATTGTACTAAAAGAACACATAATGTAAAATTTACCATCTTAACCATTTTTAAGTGTATAGTTCAGTAGTTAAGCACATTGACATTGTTGTGCTATGAATCTCTAGAACTTTCTCATCTTGTAAAACTGAAACCCTGGACCCACTGAACAACCCCCCACTGCCCCACCCCAACCGACACTCCACCTTCCATCTCTATGAATCTGACTGCTCTGGGTGCTTCGCGTAAGTGGAATCATACAGCATTTGTCCTTCTGTGACTGGCTTATTTCATGTAGCAAAATGTCCCCAATCTGTGTTGTAGAATATGTCAGAATGTCCTTCCTTTTGAAGGCTGCATACTATTCCACTCTACAGACAGATCACAGTTTCTTCATCCATTCATTCTATCCGTCCATGGACACTTAGGTGGCTTCCACTAAGCACTGTAAACAGTGTTGCCATGAACGTGGGTGTGTGGGTGTCTCTTCGAGATCCTGTTTTCAGGGAAGGCCTAGTTTTAAACAGAGCAGTCAAGGTGGTTCTCATTGAGAAGGTGGCATCTGAGGAAAGACTTGAAGGTGATGAGAGAGAGGGGGCCATGCACTGTCTGGGGGCATGGGGAGCGGACAGGTCAGGACCAAGGCACTCAGCTGAGAGCATCCTGGTGCAGTGGGAGGACCAAGAAGAGGCCTGAAAGGCTACACGGGTAGGGGTGGGGGATGGTGGAGAGAGATGGAGACAGAGATAGAGATAGAGAGAGACAGAGAGAGGGAAGAGGAGACTCGAGGTCAGAGCGGGCTGACCACGCAGAGGGAAAGGCGGACAGACTGATGTCCACGTTAAAAGAGGGTGCAGGCGGGGTGGAGACGTACTGCAGTCATCAGACGAAGATGACCATGGCTCAGACCTGCAGGGGCAGCGGAAGAAAGAGGCAGACAGTCACCTTCAGGTGGACTTTACGTTCCCATTAACAGGGGGATGTGGGGTCAGGGTCAGGTCCCAGGTGCGCAGCCTGGGAAGAGTGGAGCCGCCCGCGCTGGGGCAGGAAGCCTTCCCAGGGAGTGGGGCAGGTGGACACCCAGCCCAGGCTGCCCACCGATGTCCCCATCACTGACCTGCCCCCCCTCCTGCCCCCTCCCCAGGCCCTTCCCCCTTCTCTCCTTGCACGGCCTCTGTGGCTCCGCGCCACCTTCAGTGGAGGTAATAGTCCCACTGTTAAACTATTTCCAGTCACTCTCTCATCAGTAGCTCTGCATCCGCACCCGCATTTTCAGAGCAGCTCCCACAGACTTCCGTGAGCGCAAAATCACCGACTTTTCTAAAGACGGATGTCTTCAAAGCCCAGGGCTGTTCAGGCCAGAGTGCATTAAGAGAGTAAGGAATGGAGATTGAGAAAATTAGTTATGGACACAGCAGATGGCTCAAGATCTTCACAGGCAATGTCAGTCCCCACCCCCCGCAAGACATCCCCTTGTACTTTCCCTTCCAGGTAAAGGGACAGGATGCCACCACCCACCATCTCAGCAAGGCCCCACTGTCCTCATTTCCCATGAAAGAACAACCTTCAGTAGAATCGCAAGGTCAGCATGAAAACCCAGGTTAAAGGCTTACTTTAGAATTTTGGAAAGAAAAGTTGTGACACCCATTCAAGGAATTCTAGGAATTCACAATTAAAGGATTTCTTAAAGTTTTGAGTAATCACGATGCAACCTACTCAGCCATCCTACAAATCGTGACTAAGGGGCAGGACACGAGGCAGACAGTGCAGGGGCCAGGATGGGTGGCACCTGAGTCCTGAGCTTCAGCCCACACCTCCTGGTGGGAGGCAGGAGACCCCCACAAGCTCACAGTAAGCCTGGCTGTGGGGTACGTTTATACTGAGTTTTAACAGTGATGCTTAAAATCGTTTACAGTATTACACGCAATAGTGATAAAGGAGACAGTCACCGAACTGTGACCCTGAGACACGGCAGACAACAGCGACCCAGTGGAGGAATCAGAACACAGCAGGTCAAGGACTGACTCTGCGCTGAGGATGCTCCGGTCATGGCCCGAGAAGGGCACAGAGCCGGGAAAGGACGCACGCGGGACTCGCCCTTCAGGCCAGCGCGCACAGGTGAGGGCACAGGCGACACCGCAGGGCCACCCACCCTCCTCACTTTGCCAACCGACGACTTACAAAGTCAACTACGAAGGAGGAGGTCTTGGAGACAGAAAGGCTGGGCCCTCTCCTTACGCAGCACAGGAAAGAGTGTGAAAATAACACACTCGCATCCTCATCCTGACACTGATGCTGCCACTGATGAGGTAGTGATGCCCACTATGAGTCTCAGTCTCAGAAACAAGCCCCCGATGAGTCAGTTGCCTGGTCTGTGACGGTGGCTGGGTAAAGCCTGGGCTGCGTTAACCTGACGAGGATTTCAAATTCCAGAAGACCTCCTTCCCAAGAGCTCTCATTTCATATATAAATATATACACATACGTATATATATGTATTGTTTTAATTTGACTCTAACATTAAAATTTACCTTGAAGGCGACCTGCTTGGAGAAGGAGCTCATCAACAGAGTCTGACTTCCCTTCCCCACTCCCCTCCACCTCTCCCTGTGCAGGGGGGTGGGAGGGGACAAGGAGGGGGCCCTGCAGCTGCCCCTGGAGCCACCCCGGGATGGCCCCATCACTGACAGAGGTTTAGGGGCAGGGAAGCGAGTGATCTGAGGGGCGAGAAATGGTTAAAAACTCAGGGTGACAGGCTATCAGGTCCAGAACTCTTGGCCTCATAGTATTTCTACTGATTGCCATTCAAGCTATTCATATATATTGGACTTGCAATCTGAGAAGAAAAACAACAAAATACCTTGTTTGACTTTGTGGTTATATTAATTGGAGAAATGTGATTGTTCTTAATTACTAAATCTATGTTGTAATACTATGTTTTTCATTAAACACATCAGACTAAATCTCATGGGTTTTCATTTCAGCTCTAAACCCCTGTTCATGTCCTTTCTTCACAGCCTTGCTTTCTTCACCATCGATTTACTGGGCACCTACTATGTGCCAGCCACTGTTCCAGGCACTGCAGATACAGCAGAAAACAAAACAGACAGAATCCCTGCCTTTGCAGAGGAGGAGCAAACAAAAAATAATAACCAAAAAATAATAAACAATACCCCAAAATAGTAAACAATAACCACAGCAACACATGGGTTCTGTAGCGGCTTAAACCACTGAAGTTGACAGTCTCACAGTCCTGGAGGCTGAAGACTGAGATCAAGGCGTCTCCAGGGTTGGTTCCTTCTGAGGGCTGGGAGAGAGCGTCTGCTCCAGGATTCTCTCCATGACTTACAGGTGGCTATCTCCTCCCTCTGCCTTCCCGTCATCTTCCCCGTGTGGGTGCGTATCCAAATTTCCCGTTTATAAGGACACCAGTCAGACTGGATTAGGGCCACCCCAAGGATCTCATTCTACCTTGATTACTGCTGCAAAGACTCTACCTCCAAACAATGGCATATTCTGAGGTGCTGGGGGTTAGGACTTCAACATATGAATTGGGGGGGCACAATTCAACCATAACAACAGGGAACAAAAGTCACCCTAAGAAAAAGAGAGGCATTCAGACAACCATGGACACTGTGGTCCCCTCTCAGCATCCATTCCTTCCCCCCCGCAAAAAAGAAACGAAACAGCCGTACTGAGAACAGACCCACCCAGCTCCAGGAGCTCCCTCACAGGTGCAAGCCAATCACCGTAAACTCTTCCCCGGGCCAGAGCATCGGACGCGGGATGGACATACTCTAGGGCCTGAGCAAAGGTGGATTCAGGGCAGTCCTTGACCACTGTGACAGTCAGGGAGTAGGCCACGGCCAAAGTTGGCCCCATTAACAGAAAGTCTAAAACGCTTGCTCAGAAAAGGCAGTGTGAAGGTGTGAGGCCTAGAACAGTTGCAGCCATTTTGCCACTGCAAGGCCAAAGCTGAGCCTCAGAGGAGGACAGAACCAAGAGAACAGCAGAGAAAAAGAATCTAATCTCTGATTAATAAACCCACTTGAAGCTCATCCTGCCTGCAGAGATCCACAAAGCCAGGGTGACAGCAATGCCAGGAAAATCTGATATAAAACTATCAACACAAAGCTTTTACTGGTGAACTTAATCACATTTAAAATAGAGAACTCACCACTCTCACTAGTATTCAGGGGATAGCTCTGTCCACTCGCACTGGCGAAAACGTTAAAGAGTAATAATATTAAGTGCTCATGAGCATGTGGATAAAAAGTAACTCTCAGATGCAGGCATGGATGTGTAAATCAGCATGGACCGTACAAAAATGACCCCCTTCTGCCTCCCTCCCTCCCGCTTCATCAGAAGATGCCTACACCCTAATGCCCTGTGACTATGCAAAAAGAGACCCTGAAAAGGTGATAAAGGTGAGGGATCTTGAGATGGGACAACCACCTTGGACTATCTGGGTGAGAGGATCCATCTAATCCCACAAGCCACGAAAGCCCTTAGGAGCAGAGAACTTTTCCCGTTGGACTCAAGGTTAAGGCAGGAGAGATGTGAGAAGCCACTGTTGCTGGCTGTTGGAGGCCACTAGCCAATGAATGTGGTGGCCTCCAGAGGCTGGGAATGACCTCGGCTGACAGCCAGCAGGGAGAAAAGGATCTCAGTCCTACAACCACCAGAAACAGAATTCTGCCAGCAATTGGAACTGCTGGAGTAAGGAAACGGATTCCCCCCAGGGGGCTCCAGGAAGGAGCACAGCCTGCCCAGGCCTTGACCGTAACCTGGTGAGACATGCCACGGAATTGCTACGGAACAATGCGACCATAAACCTGAGTTGTTTTAAGCCGCTAAACATGTGGCAATTGTTGCAGCAGCCCAAGAAAACAAAGACAGCTGCCTGGAAAAGCAGCACATCCGAAGCCAGCACAGCCAAGGAGGGACATCCCCTGACCAGCAAGTGCCCACCCAGGTGTATACCCTACAGCAAGTGCCGCCGCCCCCACTGGTGGGACTGTCCTACACCTGTGGAGGCACCAGCCACTGAGGGCTCTTAGGCACTTGAAAGGCAGCTAGTACAACTGAGGAACTGCAGTCTTAATATAGTTAGTCTAAATTAACTTAAATTGTAACCATCACAGGTGATGCGTGGTTCCTCCATTGGATGGCGGTGCCCACAGCAGAGATTCTCTAACACTGCTGCACATTAGAATTTCCTGGGGAGATTTTTAAACGCTGATGCCCAGGCTGCGTGCCAGACTAATTACATAGAATACCTGGGGGTGGGAACGAGACACATCAGCATTTTCTTAACTCTCCGGGGATTCCAATGTACAGGCAAGTCTGAGACCCAGTGCCCCAGGGAGACAGCCCACAGGAGCACACGTGGTCAGATACAAGGATGGTAGCTGAATCCCCACCCCCCCGCCCCCGCCTTGTAATAAATACTAAACGGAAAACTGTAAGGTTCCCATTCATGCAATGGAATGTTAAGTACACGGCATTCAAAGTAAATGATGAGATCTACACTTATCACCATGGGTAAGCCTAGAAAACAGCATTGACTAAAATGAAGTAGAGGGAACACCACTGACAATAAAATACCATTTATGTGAATTTTAAAAATACACCAAACAATGATACATGTTGATTATAGACACATACACAGAACTCATACCAAGTTCAAGATGGCAGCACCTGCTGAGGAAGGAGAAAGCGGGGGCTGGGGGCCATGTACAAAGGGAGCTTCAGTTGCATGTGAACTTACTTCATTTTAAAAGATTTGAAGCAATTACAGCAAAATATTATTTGTTACAACTGGATGTTAGGACCCAAGTGCATATTATATATATTTTCTCTACACTCTTCTGGTGCATTAAATTTTCCATCATAACAAAAAAGAGGACGGAGGAGTAGATCCCATGGTGGGCAGCACAGGGGATGGTGTTTCTTTGGCGGGGAGTGGGGGCGGGGCGGTTGACTGGACTATATTATCTGGAGGGAAAGAAACTGATTCCTAGGTAGGTGTTCCTTCAAGTGGGGAGCCAATTCTCTTCAAGAATTTAAGGACTAAAGCAATTATGAGCCATTCTTAGAGAAAAAAACTACTGGATAACAAAATCTGGCCACGCACAAGTCAACCAAAATAAGGGAGCTAGGGATGCCCTTAGTAAAGGAAGCAACTTAGGAGGATAGAGGCTGTGGTGCAGGGCTGCTGGGGAGCACCAAATGCCCTCAAATATGGGATGATGGTGAAATATTGCAGGCAGTAGGGGTGCAGAGGAGAATACAAACGTTACTAGCCCTGCCCTATAAATGCAAAGATCTAACTAGCAAAAAACTAGCTGAGGAAGGGGAAATAACAGTATTAACATATACCAGACACAGCCTATAAATTATAATACTAACTCCACCTTCAAAATAACTCTGTGACAAAGATACTGTTACTACTTCCATCTTACCAAGGAGGGAAACGAGTCACAGTGAGGCTTCACGATCTGCCCAAGGTCAAGCAGGCAGTGCACTTGGGCAAGTGCCCGAGGGACTTGCACCCAAGCTGTCTGGGTGCAAGTGTTAACCCCTGTGCTACACTGTTCCCTGAAATTCAGTGTGCGTCTGCTGATTCCCTCTGCAGTGGTATTCAAGAGACAGTGTGCAAATCTGAACTTCCAGTTTAAAAAAAGAATGACTGGATAAACAACAAGGTCCTACTGCATAGCGCAGGGAACTATATTCAACATCCTGTAATAAACCATAATGGAAAAGAATATGAAAAAATATATATATGTATTGGGTTGACCAAAAAGTTCGTTCTGGTTTTTCGTAACATCTTATGGAAAAACCGGAACGAACTTTTTGGCCAACCCAACAAAACTGCATCACTTTGAAGCAGAAATTAACACAACACTGTAGGTCAACTATACTTCAATAAAATAATTTTTTAAAAAATATTTAACTGATACAGCACTAAAATTTTTTAATATAAAGAAATAAAAAAAATGACTCCAACCACTAAAGATTTCTCATAACCTTTTCTACTGGACTGTAAAGCATATTCATATTCTATTTCCTGTTAAATTAAAGCAAAACAAAATTTACATTTTAATATTCATCCTTAAAGTAAAACATACAATACAGAACTCTCTATACACATCCCCTCTGCTTACATCCATGAACAGAGGGGTGCCTGAAACGCTGCTCCCCAGGCATCATTGATAGGCTTGTTGTTGAAGGTGGCATTTTGCACGTGTGGTTTCTTTTCCTTTATTTTCTTATACCTTTCTGTATGGCTTGAATGTCTGATAATAGGTATTTATCATTTTTCACAACAAAGTTATTCTCAATAAAATGTCTACTTAATGATACTTTGAAAAGACCAAGTAAAAAACACCAGTCAATGTGCTTCCTGTAGAAACAGAAGGAAAAGGAGGAGCATATGGACATTAGGAGGAAGAACATTCCTCCAAAAATAATCACAGGATCAGAAAGGTCTTTCGAAGACTGGCATCCTGCATGCACTGCAGGCAGACAGCACCCTGTGAGCCCAGGGCTCCTTCGAAGGAGAGGGCAGACTGTGCTCGGAAGGCGCCGGATAAAAGAGCAGGCATGCCACGGAGACTAAAAATATAAGTTCAGGAGAAGAGTCCACAAAGAAGGATATAAAGATCAGAACTTACACCCTGCAAAACCAAACCACTGGTAGAGGGAAAAGCTTTGGAAATTCTATCAGACTGCAAAAACAAAAAGAACGCCGCTTGACAAAGACTCCTGTAGTGAGACAAAACAGGAGAGGTCACAGAATATGAGAACAAAACGTGTAGACAAAAGTGTTTCATGATGAGCTGCTATTTTCCAAAAAAATACAACTGTGGTACAAAAGCAGACAATTATTTTATGGAAGAAAATCTCTCTCTACAAGCATGTATTATAGATACTGCCTGAAATGCTCTCTAAGCTGTATAAAGGGACCAGTTTGTCTTACCACGTCAAGAAAACACATCGGTACATTTACTTGGAGCATCACATTTCTTGGTATCTAAAATAATATACACTATTCCCTCCCTCTCTCTCTCTCTCTCTCTCTCACACTCTCACACACACACACACACACACACTCACACTCAAGAGATAAGAAGGTCCCTTTAAGCTAAACAGGAGCTCAAATATAACTTGAGGATTGTCAATAAACATAATTCCATCACATGAATAAAAATGAATAGTTTTAAAAGAAACAGTGGTGATGTGATGGCAGCAAGATGGTGGAATGGTTGTCTACAATCATTCCGCATAGAACATCGATTTTGACCCACCACCCACGGACAAGAGTACCTTTGTGGGAGTCCAGGAGTCCAGCAGAGTTCCAACACAGCATTGAAGCAAAAAATCCAAGAGCAGAGGCATTGAAGAGAGTAAGAGGAACAGTTTCACTTTGCCCGTGTCACCCTCCCACAAGGCGGCACTGCTCGGTGCCAATGAAGCCCCCTCAGCCTGCAATGTCTTCAGGAGGGAAAATGAGAGTTTGAGAGGGCTCCTGGCTTCCCCAGCTCTGCAGGATACAGTCCAAGAGGCCCACTCCTTTCTTGCCCTGCCCAGAATACTGAGGTCATCTGCTCTTAGTAGCTGCCCTGGCTTTGCAGGACTGAGAGATGGTAGACAATCTTAAAAACTCCCTGCCAAGAAGGAACAAAAAGTATGGAGCAGGCATACCCATAGAAAAGGTCCGAGAAAGCCTCAGAATCCCTAGCTGGACTGGCTGGTGAAGCTATTTCTCCCTCAAAGTCAGTCAGTGAAGACCAGAGGAGGTGACTGCTTCTTCAAATGCAGGAACAGGACAAGGATACCCACTCTCACCACTTCTATTCAACACAATACTGGAAGTCCTAGCCACAGCAATCAGACAGGAGAAAGAAATAAAAGGCATCCAAATCAGAAAGGAAGAAGTAAAACTGTCTGTTTGCAGATGATATGATCTTACAAATTAAAAATTCTAAAAACTCCACCAAAAAAACCTGTTAGAACTAATAAATTCGGTAAAGCTGCAGGATACAAAATCAATATACAAAAATCAGTTTTGTTTCTGTACACTTAACAATGAATTATCTAAAGAAGAAACTAAGAAAACAATCCCATTTAAAAGACCATATATATATATATGAGCAAATTTAACAAAGGAGGCAAAAGACCTGTACAATGAAAATTATAAGACACTGATGAAAGAAACTGAAGAAGGAACACATAAACTAAAAGATATTTCACGTTCATGGATTGAAAGAATCAATACTGTTAAAATGTCCAAACCACCCAAAGTGATGTACAAATTTAATGCAAATTCCCAATCAAATGCCCTGTCAAATCCCCAATGGGATTTATCACAAAAATAGAAATAACAATCCTAAAATTTTTGTGGAATCACAAAAGACCCTGAATAACTAAAGCAAACCTGAGAAAAAAGACAAACTGGGGCATCACACTTCCTAATTTCAAACTCTATTACAAAGCTACAGTAATCAAAACAGTATGGCATTGGCATAAAAACAGACACACAGACAAATGTAACAGAATAGAGAGCCCATAAATAAACCCACACATATATGGCCAACTAATCTTAGACAAGGACGCCAAGAACACACAACAGGGAAGGGACAGTCTCTTCAAAAAGTGGTGCTAGGTAAACTTGATATCCACATGCAAAAGAATGAAACTGTTCCCCTATCTTACACCACTCACAAAAATTAACTACATATAAACTAAAGACTTAAATGTGAGACCTGAAACCAAGAAAATCTTAGAAGAAAACATAAGGAAAAAGCTCTTTGAGATTGGTCCTGGCAATAATTTTTTGGAAATGACACTAAAAGCACTGGCAACAAAAGCAATAACAAAGAAGTGAGACTACATCAAACTAAAAAGCTCCTATACAGCAAAAGAAACAATCAACAAAATTAAAAAGCAAACTGCGAAATAGGAGAAAACATTTGCAAACCATATACCGGATAAGGGGTTAATATCTAAAATATACAAGGAACTCACACAACTCAATAGCAAAACAGTAACAAATAATCTAATTTTAAAATGAGCAAAGGACTGAATAGACATTTTCCCAAAGACATACAAATGGCCAACAAGTACATGAAAAGGTGCTCAACATCACTCATCATCAGGGAAATTCAAACCAAAACCACAATGAGATATCACCTTATGCTTGTTAAAATGGCTTCATGAAAAAGACAAGAGATAACAAGTGTTGGTGAGGATGTGGAGAAAAGGGCACCCTTGTGCACTGCTGGTGGGAACGTAAATTGGAACAACCATCATGGGAATGATTGTGGAGGCTCCTCAAAACATTAAAAATACAACTACCATATGATCCAGGAATCCCACTTCTGGTTATTTATCTGAAGGAAACAAAATCAGTGTCTTGAAGAGGTATTTGTACTCCCATGTTCACTGCATCATTACTCACAATAGCCACAACATGGAAACAACCTATATGTTCAGCAACAGAGGAATTGATAAAGAAAATGTGTGTGTGCACCCACACACCCACACAATGGAATATTATTCAGCCATAAAAGAAGGAAACCCTGCCATTGTGACAACATGGATAAACCTAGAAGACATTATGCTAAGTGAAATAAACCAGATAGAGAAAGAAAAATACTGTATATGATCTCACTCATATGTGGAATCTTAAAAAAAAGATGTTTTTTAAATTCGAACTGATAGAAACAGAGAGAATGGTGATTTCCAGGGGCTAGAGGGTAGGGGAAATGGGAAGATGTTGGTCAAAGTGTGCAAACTTTCAGTTATAAGATGAATAAGTTCTGGGCATGGTGACTATAGTTAATAATATTGTACTGTACACTTTAAATTCACTAAAGGAGTATATCTTAAGCATTCTCACCACAAAATTTAAAAAGGCAACCCTGTGAGGTGATGGATGTGCTATTTAATTGTGGTAGCCATTTCACAATGTATACGTATATCAAATATTCACATTGTACACTTTAAATATATACAACTTTATTTGTCAATTATACCCTAACAAAGGCAGAAAAAACAATGGCAAAGTCCAAAATATATAAACTGAAGATAATTCTGACTTTATCTGAAATATTAAATATTATAAATAAAATAATATAGAATAGAAATAATCTCAAAAAAGATGACAAACAATGACAAACAGATGTATACTTTACAAGTATTAGCTAAAGCTGACAAAAGTAAATAATCTTTCATATGGATAATTAGAGAGCAAAATGACCATCAAACATCCATTCAACTCTGTGATGTATGACCTATGAACTCACTTTCCACTTTCATCCTTCCAGAATTATTTACATTACTATTAATACTATAATGGCCAACAAAAAAACAATGGAATTCCAAGCCTGGCAAGTTGACCCTGTATTAAATTTACCCATCAATTCTACACAAACCTCCCATGTTTCCTATGAAAAAAGAGATTTTTCATTAAAAAATAAGAGTCATCCACATACAACTTAAACCTAAAAAACAGCATTGAAATTTTTTAAAATTGAAAAGCCTATTGTAGAAATCTACAAGAACTAATAAGTGAGTTTAGCAGGGTTGCAGAATACAAGATCAATACACAAGATGCAGCTGAATTTCTATATACTAATAACAAGTACTCAGAAACTTAAATTTAAAAACAACATTATCCAAAAAATGTGAAATAAATAGGGGTAAGTCTTACAAAAGATGTGTAAAACCTGTACACTAAAAACTAAAAAACACCTTTGAAAGAAATTTAATACCTCAATTAAAAACCTAAATAAATGAAGGGGTATAATGTGTTCATAAGACATAAAACTCCATATTGTTACAACATCAATTCTCCCCAAATTGATCAGTAGAAGTGATTTTTCAACACGGGGTGACTTTGTCCCTCCAGGAGATATCTGCAATGTCTGGAGACATTATTAGTTGTTGTAACTTGTGAGCAGGGGATAGTTCTGCTATCTAGTGAGCAAAGGCCAGGGATGCTGCTAAACATCCTGCAATGCAGAGGACAGCTCTCATAACAAAGCATTATCCCAGCCCCAAATGTCAACAGTGCCAGTGCCAAAATTGAGAAAATACTGATCTATAGATTTAATGCAATTCCAGTCAAAATCCCAGCAGGCTTCACTATAAAACTGAAACACTAAATCTGAAATTCACATGAAAATCCAAAGGATATAGAACAGCTAAGACAGCTCTGAAAAATAAGATCAAAGTTGGAAAATTAATACATCCTGATTTCAAGGTTTAATATAAAAGTTACCGTATGTTGAGAGAGAATTCTCCATGTATTTCTACACAGTCTGGGCTTTCTGAGCAAGCAGCATGGGAATAACACAGTTAGAGGGTGATGTGAATGTCTTGAAAGCCAGAGAGAGATTTAGAGAGATTTAGAGACTCATCTCCCCTGTAGCCATTTGCTTATATTCCAGTGTAATAAACCTGGGAGAGAAAGAACAGAGATGCCAGCCACCCTACATGAATCCACAGCTCCTCTCCTAGGGTGCAGCCCCACCATACTTAAGGGGAACAGCTGGGACTCACCATGCTGTCCCCAAAGGGGAACAGACACAAGATGCACTATGAGTAATAAAACGTTTGTTCTCGGCTCCAGAGACCTCATTTCCTGACACACACACACGCACACACACACACACACACACACACACACACACAGGTTTTGGGGGATTTTTTAACACAATAATCAAGGCAGTGTGGTGTTAGCATCAAGATAGACAAATAGACCAATGGAGCATTGCAAAACTAGACCCACAAATACAGGGACAAAAAATGTTGACAAACATACGAAAGCAAATCTGTTGAGAAAAGCCAGTCTTCTCAACAAATGGTGCTGGAAAATTGGATCTCCTTACAGAAAAAAATGAAATAAACTTCAGTGTTTATCTCATACTACAAAAAAAAGAGTTAATTTCAAATGACTCACAGACTTCAATGTACTATAAAATTTGCATCAAAAGAACAAGAGAAAATCTTTGTGACCTTGGATTTGGCCAAGATTTCTTAGATACAATACCAAAGCATGAATCATAAAAGAAAAAATTTGAAAAACTGGACTTCGTAAATATTTTTAATGTCTTGTTTTTTTAAAGTCTTAATGTCCAAGACACTGTTAAGAGAATGAAAAGACAAGCCATACAGTAGAAGAAAATAATTGCAAAGCATATATATTGCACAGGATTTGTACCCAAAATATATAAAGAACTCAGAAAATTTAATAAAAAGAAGTATGACAGCAAAAATAGCAGAGTAAGGACCAATGAAAATTCTCTCCACCATAAAAGCAATGAAAAACTTGGCCAAAAAATGTCAGAATCAACTTTTCCAGAACTTTAGAAATAAATAAGAGCTTTGCAGCAATCTAGTGAGTATTTATTAAAGAAAAACAGCTATACCTCAGTAAAAACAATGAGCATTTGCAGCATTTTAGCTTGCCCTAGTCCCATCCTACCTCCCAAGCTCCACTGTAGCCTTGAAACTAACAGCCCACAATCATGGTGCATACCAGCAGCCAGGCAAAGCACAGCAGAAGCTGCGTCAAAGCCCCATTCCCAGAGAACTGTCACAACGTGACCTGTCTGCTGGTTCTCTGGAAGAACCCACTCAGAAGGCTGTCTTTATTTGACCTGACTCAGAGCCCACTCAGCATGAAAAGTCTTTTCCCTGGGAATATTTGTGGGAAACAATGGAAGAAAACTTAATAATCACAGCTACTAGAAGCAATGGATAACAAAGGGGCACAAAATAGGCTGACCAAAAAGCTTAAAGGAAAAAGCCATGGAACGAGACGTCCATTAGGCCTTGGAAAAGCTCCAACATACTCCTGAAAATCTAGAAAGCCCCAGCATGAAAAGGGTTATGCACAAGCCAGGGACTGTGCACGTGCTCAGGAAAGGCCTAAGAAAGCCCTAAGCACTTGTCTCTGACTGACCTTGAGGTTCTGTGCAAGCAGGAAGTGAGGGCTAAAATGGAGCTGTAAGCTAACTGGCTGAGTGTAGAAAGTATGGCTCAATACCTACACACAGCCCTTCTGTAAAGACCTCTAGGACTCTAACTCATTCCAGGTATTTAGGAAATTTCTGTCTGATCATTGGTTGACCCCTAAGCTAACTGAGCAGAGAATTCAGTAGTGACACCTGACAAAGAATACGAACTTTACAGAATCAGTTTAAATCACTGAACAAGCAACAATAACAAATAACAAACTAGGAAGGGGGAATGACCAAATATCCAGAGTTGCCACATTATATTATTTAGAATGTCAAATTTTCAACAAAAGATTATGAAGCATACAAGTAAACAAGAAAACATAATCCATATACAGCAGAGAAATAGAGTAGTCAACAGAAACTTCCTGAGGAAGGCTAGATGTTGGACATACTAAATAAAGACTTTAAATAAGCTGTTTTAAATATGTTCAAAGAATGTTGTCTCACCAAATAGAGGATATCAATGAAGACATAAAAATAATAGAAAGAATGAAGTGGAAATTCTGTAGTTGAAAAAAGTACAATAATTAAAAAACTTCCTAGAGGAGATCAACTGCAGATTTGAAAAGGCAGAAAAAAAATGAGTGAACTTACAGATAGGTCAATTAAAATCATGCAGTCTGAGGAATAGAAGAAAAAAGAATGAAGGAAAAGGAACACAGCCTCAGCCTCAGAAATCTATAAGACACCATCAAACATACCAAGACACATATAATGGGAGTCTCAGGTGGAAAGGAGAGACAGAAAAGGGCACAATGGATATGTGAAGAAATAATGGCACAAAGTTTTTATGAAAAACATTAAATAGGAGGTATAGCATCCAAGAAGTTCAACAAATTCCAAATAATATGAACTCAAAGACAAGCACACCTAGACAATGCATAAAAAAGTTGTTGAAGGACAAAGACAAAGAGAATATGAAAAGCAGCAAGTGAGAAGCAACTGATCATGGACAAGAGAGCCTCAATAAGACTAACAGTTAATTTCTTATCAGAAGGCAATGGGATGAAATATTCAAAGTGCTGAAAGAAAAACTCTCAGCCAAGAATTTTATATACAAAAAAAATATCATTCAATAAGGAGAAATTAAGAAGTTCCCAGGTAAACTAAAACTGAGGTAGTCTGTCACTAGCACACTTGCCCTACAAGATACACTCAAAGGAATCCATTAGGCAGAAATGAAAGAACACTAGATAGGTAAGTAAAATCCACATGAAGAAAAAAGAGCACCAGTAAGGTAACTACATAGGTAAATATTAAAAATGGTATAAATTTTTGTTTGTAACTCTTTTCTACAATCTGATATAAAAGACATCTACATAAAGCAACACTTAAATATCTCTGTTGATGTAGTTCACAATAGATAAAGATGTAATTACATAAAAGGAACAGCAAAAATGATGGGTAAGGAATAGAGACACATAAAAGCAAAAATTTCGTAAGCTACTGTAATTAAATTTACTTGAACTAGATTCCTATAAATTGTTCATTTCAATCTCCAGGGCAACCACTATAAAATAACTCGAAAATGTAGTAAAAGACAAGGGAATAAAATGACACACCGGAAAATATGCATTTAATGCACAAGAAGGCAGTAATGGATGAACCGAGAAAAAAAGAAGACATAAGACATATAGAAAACAAACAGCAAAATAACAGATATAAATACTACCTTACTAGTAATTACATTAAATGTAAATGGATTAAACACTCAAATTTTAAAAGGCAGACATTGATAGAACAGATTTTTTTTAAATAATGCAATCCAACTATATGCTATCTCTAAGGGAAACACTTTAGATTCAAATACACATATTGATTGAAAGTAAAGGGATGGAAAAAGATATACCATGCAAACAGTAACCAAAAGGGATCTGAAGTGTAAACACTAATATCAGGCAAAATAGACTTTGAGAGAAAAGATATTACTGGAGACCAAAAAAAATTTAATAATGATAAAACTATCACTCTAACTAGAAGATATAACAATTGAAAATATATGTGCACCTAAAAACAGAGCCCCAAAATGTATGAAGCAAAAGGTGGAAGAATTTAACATAGAAATAGATAATTTGACAATAACAGTTCCAGGGTTTCCACCTTGAAAATGGATACAATATCTAGACAAAATATCCACAAGAAGATAGCAAACTTGAACAACTCTGTGAACCAACTCAACTTAACAGACACCTATAGAACACCCCATTCAACAAAAGCAGAATATATATTCTTCTGAAGGGCATATGGGACATTCTGCAGTATAGACCACATGTTATGCCCTAAAACAAATCTCTGTAAATTTGAAAGGACTGAAATCATATAGAGTATGCTCTCTGACCACAATGAAATGATATTAGAAATCAATAATGGAAGGAAAACTGGAAAATTCACAAATACATAAAAATAAAACAACCCACTACTAAATAATCAATGGGTCAAAGAACAAAGAAAAAAATCTCAAGAGAAATTGGGGGAAGGGGGGCCAAGATGATGGCTTAGGAAGATCCTGAACTTACCTCCTCCCACAGACACACCAAATCTACAGCTACACATGGATCACTTCCTTCTGAAAAAGACCTGAAAACTAGATGAACTGTTTCTCCACAACAACAGGTAAAAGGGCCACACTGAGACAAGTAGGAAAGGCAGAGACACGGTCTTGCAAAAATCCCACCCCTGGTGCAGCAGTGTACAATAGGGAGGGGTCTCACCACTCCAGCACCTCTCCCAGAAAATCGAGGGGTTGGTGTCCCACATCAGGCACCCCAACCCCTGGGATCTGCACCAGAAAGACAAGCACCCCAGATGTCTGCTCAGTAAACCAACAAGGGACCCAAGTGCTATAGAAAACTGAGATTCCCCCTTTAAAGGGCGTGCATGCAATCTCACTCACCCCAAGACCTAGCAAAAAAAAGCAGTTTGAAAAGTGCTTAGACTATACATGAAGAATACTAATTCTGCTAATCTAAAAGCATCCGCTGGAGGGGCAGGGGTCGGTTGAAATTCTCCTTGGAAACAGAGGTGCTGATGGACACTGTTATTCTACTTTCCACCTACCCTGCCAGCACAGGCGGGTGAGACTGAAGGCAGCACCGCCTCTCTACGTCACTAAGACAGGCAGAGGTGAGTGTTGGCAGCACTACCCCACTGCCTTGCTAAAGCCCGAGAGTGTGGGCAGGTGCAGAATTCCCCCACTCCCCGGTTGGGGAAGGTGAGCAAAAGTAGCCATGGCATTCTCTGTTCCCAGCCTAAAGCCAACATGTGCACAATGGCAAGGCACTGTCCCAATGCACTGCTGAAACCTGGGGGCACGTGTAGTCAAGATGTTTTCCCACTGCCTTGCTGAAGCCGGGGAACATGTCCTGCCCTCTACACTCTTAGGCTGCCTTGCTAAAGCCAGTGGGCCCATGCAATCCACACAGGTGGCACCCCTTGACCACCTGGCTCTGGTGGCCAAGAGAACTGGTGTTACTGGGCTCCAGGGGGCTGTAGCAATCAGAAAGACAGTTCTCGACAGGCCATCACCCCCAAGGCACTGCAAAGGCAGCAGACTGAAACACAACCCCAGTCTTCTTATAAAAGGCTTGTTTAGTCAGCCTGGAGCTTTCCCCTGAGGCTTCAGATTTCCTACACATCTGGGGGCTAAGGAGGCGCTCCCAGGGCACATAAGTAGGGAGACATCACTCTTGCACATACCTCTGGCCTCACTACAGATCAACAAAACCACCCAGAAAGGAATTATTACACTCATCTGGAGACCAGATTTTTGCAACTGTCACCGAGGGGACACTTCCAGATCTCCTAGACTGGAGGTCAGAAGGTATTATGACCATGGCCCCACAGGGGCCATGTATGTATTTTCATACTTTAAAAGCTGCTGCCTGAGGGTGTGACTCCCAGTCAGCCTGAAACTAGGTGACAAATAAGATTCCTCCCCTTGGAACACTGACAAATCTTGGCACACCCTCAACAAGAGGGAATATCAAGAACAAACCAGGCAGCTTAGACAATCACAAAGGTACTAGAGACAACCAAAAGCTAGGACAAGGTGGAACAAGAAGGTTCATCATCTAAGCACGGCCACTCCTTCAAGGCTGAGAGAGGTAGCTGTTTCCTTTAATACAAAGACACAAACACAGAGAGTCAAGCAAAATGAGGAGACAGAGAATCATGTTCCAAATGAAAGAACAAGACAAAACCTCAGGAAGAGACCTTAATGATATGGAGATAAGTAATCTACTTGATAAAGAATGGAAACTAATGGCCATAAAGATGCTCATCAAACTCAGGAGAAGAATGGATGAAACAGTGAGAACTTCAAAAGAGATTGAAAATATAAGAAAGTGCCAAACAGAAGTCACAGAGCTGAAGAATACAATAGCTGAACTGAGAAATATAAGAGCAGCCTGGATAAAGAAGAACAGCTCAGCAAACTGGAAGACAAAGCAATGGAACTCACCCAGAAAGAGCAGCAAAAAGAAAAAAAGAATTAAAAAAAAAAAAAAGATAATTTAAGGGACCTGTGGGGCATCAAGCAGAATAACATTTGCATTATAGGGAGTCCCAGAAGGACAAGAGAGAGAGAAAGGGCCACAAGATTTATTTTAAGAAATAACAGCTCAACCTTTCCCTAACCTAGGAAGGAAACAGACATCCAGGTCCAGGTAGCCCAGAGAGTTCCAAGATGAACCCAAAGAGAGCCACACCAGGACACATTATAATTAAACTGTCAAATGTCAAAGTTAGAGAGAATCTTAAAAGCAGCAGGAGAAAAACAAACTGTTACATACAAGGGAACCTCCATAAGACTATCAGCAGATTTCTCAGCAGAAACTCTGCAGGTCAGAAAAGAATAGCATGATATATTCAAATCTGAAAGGGAAAAAGCTTCCAATGAAGAATACTCTTCTTGGCAAGGTTATAATTCAGGATTGAAGAAAAGATAAAGAGCTTTGAGACAAGCAAAAGCTTAAGGAGTTCAATACCAAACCAGCCTTACAAAAAACATTGACAAGATTTCTTTAAGCTAAAAAGAAATGGCACTAATTAATAACAAGAAAATAAATGAAACCTCATTACAAAAGATAAATGTATAGTAAAGGTATGAGATTAATCTTAGCTATTATGAAGGTTGTTAAGAGACAAAAATAGTGGGCTTCCCTGGTGGCGCAGTGGTTGGGAGTCTGCCTGCCAATGCAGGGGACACGGCTTCGAGCCCTGGTCTGGGAAGATCCCACATGCCGCGGAGTGGCTGGGCCCGTGAGCCACAATTACTGAGCCTGTGCGTCTGGAGGCTGTGCTCCACAGCAAGAGAGGCCGCAATGGTGAGAGGCCCACGCACCGCGATGAAGATTGGCCCCCACTTGCCGCAATTGGAGAAAGCCCTCGCACAGAAACGAAGACCCAACACAGCCATAAATAAATAAATAAATAAATTAATTAAAAAAAAAGACAAAAGTAGTAAAACTAAAACTAAAATAATTTGTTAAGGGGTACAAAAAATAGAAAGATATAAAATGTGACATCTGTGAAAATGAATAACAGAAACCCTCATTCAAAATGGAGTCAGGAAGTCCTGCAGCGGGGGATCTCCCACACATATCACTCATCACAGCGTACTTTACATGCCCCAGTAGGAAGAAGCTTACTTTACACACCCCAGCAGGAAGAAGGAAGATTTTCTCCTTGTCCAGCAACAACCCAGCCAATAAGAAATTGCCACAACCCCAAACTCTGCTCTCCTCCAATGAACTTTCCTTCAGAACAGCCCCTCCCAACTGCCCCCTTTCCTCTCCTTTGTTCTCCAGACTTACCTATGGTTTGCCATAGTTTGCATATCCTGAATTGCAATTCCTCTGCTATTCCCAAATAAACTCGATTTTGCTGGCCAAACTGCTTACCTTTTTGTTTTAAAGGCTGACACATCAAAAACATAAAATATGAAGGGGAGGAGTAAAAATATAGAATTTTGGAATGCATTCAAATTTAAGTTCCTATCAACTTAGACTATTATATACATAGGATGATACCTATGTGAACCCCATGTTAACAACAAAGCAAAAACTTATAGTAAATACACAAAAGAAAATTATAAAAGACTCTAAACATAAAACTAAAAGTCATCAATCCACAAGGCAAGAGCGAAAGAGAAAAAGAAAGGAATAGACAGGAACTACAAAAACAGCCAGAAAACAAGAGACTGCCTACAAGAGACTCACACAGAAGTAAGGACACACACAGACTGAAAGTGAAGAGATAAAAAAGGATATTTCATGCAAATGGAAACAAAAAGAAAGCTGACATGGCTTTATTCATATCAGACAAATAAAACTTAAAAAAAAAAAAGACAAATAAAAGACAAAGAGGGGAACTATACAATGACAAAGGGGTCAACCCAGCAAGAAATATAACATTTATAAATATATGTACCCAACATCAGAGCACCTAAATATAGGAAGCGAATAGTAACAGACCTAAAAGGAAAAATTGACAGCAAACAGTAATAGGAGGGGACTTTAACACTCCATTTATATCAATGAATAGATCATCCAGATAGAAAATCATTAAGAAAGCATAGGCCATAAACAACACATTAGACCAGATAGACTTAATAGATACCTACAGAACATTAAATGCAGAAGTAGCAGAATAAAAATTCTCCTCAAGTTCACATGGAACATTCTTCAGGATAGATCACATGTTAGACCACAAAACAAGACTCAATAAATTCAAGAAGATGGAAATCATATTAAGTATCTCTTCTGGCCACAATGGTATGAAACTAGAGAACAATTACAAGAAGAAAACTGGAAAAACTACAAATACATGGAGATTAAACAACACGTTACTGAACAACTACTAGGTCAAAGGAGAAATCAAAAAATACCTAGAGACAAATGAAAACAGAAACATGGCATACAAAAATCTATGGGATGCAGCAAAAGTGGTTCTAAGAGGGAAGCTCATACCCATACAGGCCTACCTCAGAAAACAAGAAAATTATCAAATAAACAACTTTACACTTAAAAGAACTAGAAAAAGAAGAACAAATGAAGCCTGAAATTAGTAGCAGGAAGTAAATAATAAAGATCGTAGCAAAAATAAAGTAGAACTAAAAAAACAATAGGAAGAAGAAACACTTCCAAATTCATTTTACAAGGCTAGCATTACCATGGCAACAAAACCAGAAAAGGACAACACACACAAAAAAGAAAATTACAGGCCAGTATCCCTGATGAACACAGATGTAAAAATCATCAACAAAATAACTAGCAAACCAAATTCAACAATACATTAAAAGAATCATACACCATAATCAAGTGGGATTTACTCCAGGGAGGCAAGAATGGTTCAACACCCTCAAATCAATCAATGTGACACACAACATTAACAAAATGAAGAATAAAAATCATATGATTATCTCAATAGGTACAGAAAAAGAATTTGACAATATTCAACATCCATTTATTATAAAAACTCTCAACAAAGTGGATATAGAGGAAATGTACCTTAACATAATGAGGGCCTATATGACAAACTCACAGCTGATATCGTACTCAATGGTGAAAAGCTGAAATCTTTCCCTTAAGATCAGGACCAAGACAAGGATGCCCACTCTCCCCACTTTTATTCAACATAGTATCAGAAGTCAGCAATTAGGCAAGAAAAATAAATAAATGGTAAAAAAATTGAACAGGAGGAAGTAAAGCTGTCACTATTTGCAGATGACATGAAAATACATATAAAAAACCTTAAAGACCACACACACACACACACACACACACACACACACAAACTGTTAGAATAGCTGAATCTAGTAACATTGCAGGGTATAAAATTATATACAGAAATCTGTTGCATTTAAACACACTAACAGCAAACTATCAGAAAGAGAAATTAAGAAAATCCCATTTACAACTGCATCCAAAAGAATAAAATACCTAGGAATAAATTTAACCAAGGAGGTGAAAGACCTATACACTAAGAACTATAAGACACTGATGAAAGAAACTGAAGAAGGCACAAATAAATGGAAAGATATTCCATGCTCATGGATTAGAAGAATTAATATTGTTAAAATGTCCACATTCCCCAAAGCAATCTACAGATTCAATGCAATCCCTATCAAAATTCCAATGGCATTTTTCACAGAACTAGAACAAATAATCCTAAAATTTGTATGAAACTACAAAAGAAGAGGCAAAACAATCTTGAGAAAGAAGAACAAAACTGGAGGTACCATGCTCCCTTTCAAGCTATACTACAAAGCTAAGTAATCAAAACAGTATAGTATTGTAATAAAAACAGATACACAGATCAATGGAACAGAATGGAGAGCCCAGAAATAAACCCACACATATATGGTCAATTAATTTATGACAAAAGAGGCAAGAATATACAATGAGGAAAGGACAGTCTCTTCAATAAATGGTGCTGAGAATATTTGACAGCTACATACAGAAGATTGAAACTGGACCACTATCTTACACCATATACAAAAAATTAGCTCAAAATGGATTAAAAACTTGAATGTAAGACCTGAAACCATAAAACTCCTAGAAGAAAAGATAGGCATAATATCCTTGACATCTGTCTTAGTGATGTTTTTTTGGATCTGACCCCAAAGGCAAGGGAAACAAAAGCAAAAATAAACAAATGGGACTACATCAAACTAAAAAGCTTCTGCCCAGTGAAGGAAACCAACAGCAAAATGAAACGGCAGCTTACTGAATGGGAGAAGGTATTTTCAAATCATATATCCAATAAGAGGTTACTATCTAAAATGTATAAAGACCTCATATAATTCAATAATCAAAAAAACAGGCCAATTAAAATGCAAAGAATCTGAATAGACATTTTTCCAAGAAGACACACAGACAGCCAACAAGTACATGAAAAGATGTTCAATGTCACTAATTAACCAGGGAACTGCAAATCAAAACCACAATGAGATATCACCTCATACCTGTTAGAGTGGCTATTGTCAAAAAGACAAGAAATAACAAGTGTTGGCAAGGATTTGGAGAAAAGGGTATCCTTGTGCACTGTTGGTGGGAATGTAAATTGGTGCAGCAAGTATAGAAAACAGTGTGGAGGTTCCTCAAAAACTTAAAAATAGTCTACCATATGATCCAGCAATTTCACTTCTGGGTATTAATCTGAAGAAAACAAAAATACTAATTTGAAATGATACACGCACCCCTATGTTCACTGCAGCACTATTTACAACAGACAAGATATTTTTTTTAAAAAAGCAAAAAAACCTAAGTGTCCATCAATGGACACTTTAAGAGGTGGTGTACACACACACACACACACACACACACACACAATGAAATACTACTCAGCCATGAAAAAGTGAAGTTTTGCCATTTACAAAAACATGTATGGACCTAGACTGTATTATGCTAAATGAAATAAGTCAAGACAGAGAAAGACAAACACCACGTGATTCCACTTATGTGTGTAACTTGAAAAACAAAACAAAACCCAGACTCATAGATACAGAGAACAAATAATGGTTGCTGGAGGTGAGGGTGTTGGAGGAGAGGGGTTGGAATGGGTGAAGAGGATCAGGAAGTACAAACTTCCAGTAATAAAATAAATAAGTCATGGGGATATAAAGTGCAGCATGGGGAATATATAATATAATAATATTGTATTAACTTTGTATGCATGTATGCATGGTAACTAGACTTACTGTGTTGATTATTTCACAACACATACAAATATTGAATCACTAATATAATATTGTATGTCAATTATATGTATGTATGTTATATATATATGTGGAAATTGGAAAATGCTTTGATATGGATGAAAACAAAACCATAGCATACCAAAATTTATGGGATGTAGCAAAAACAGTGCTTAGAAGTAAATTTAGAGCTATAAGTGCTTATATTAAAAAAAAGGGGAAAATCTCAAGTCAACCTAACCTTCTACTTTAAGAAACTAGGAAAAGATCCAACTAAAGCAAACAGAGGAAAGAAACAGTAAGACTTAGAGTGGAAATAAACAAAATAGAGAATTTTTTTAAGTAGAGAAAATCAATGAAACCAGAATTTGGTTCTTTTAAAAGGTCACATTTTAAAATTGAAAAACCTTTAGATACACTGACCAAATAGAGAGGACGAGGGAGGGATAAAGAGAAAGAGAAAGAGGACTCAAATTACTAATGTCAAAAATTAAAAGTGAGCATATTACTACTGATCTTACAGAAATAAAAGAATTACAAGGGAATACTACAAACAACTGTATGCCAACAAGTTAGACAACACAGATGAAATGGATAAATTCCTACAAAGTTACAAACTACAGAAACTGATTAAAGAAGAATAGAAATTTTGAATACACTTATAATAATAAAAGAGATTGAGTTAATAGTCAAAAACTTTCGTTTAAAAAAGGCCCAGAATCAGATGGCTTCACTGGAGACTTCTACAAAACATTAAAGAAGAATTAACATCAATCCTTGACAAACTCTTCCAAAAATTAAAGAGGGAATAGTTTTCAACTCATTCTGTGAGACTAATATTAGTCTGATACCAAAATCCACAAAGACATCACAAGAAAACTACATAACAATATTCCCTATAAATAAGACTGAAAACACTCTCAACAAAGTATCAGCATACCAAATCCAGCAACATACAGCAGGATTATGCACCATGACCAACTAGAATATATCTCAGAAATGAAAAGTTGATTTACCATACAAAAATCAGTCAATATAACAAAATATTAATAAAAAACAGGGGAAGGAAATGGTATGGTTATCTCAATAGACACAGTAAAAGCCTTTGTAAAACAACAACTTTTCATGACTTAAAAGGAAAAACAAAACAAAACCTCAACTACTAAGAAATAGAAAGGAATTTCATCAACCTGATAAAGGGCATCTACAAAGAACCTACAGGTTACTTTAGACTGAAATCTTCCCCATTAAGATCAAGACCAAGACAAGGATATCTGTTCTTACCACTTACTCTTTTCTATTCAACATTATACTGGTGGTGCCAGCCAGGGTAATTAGGCAAGAAAGTGAAATAAAAGTCATCCCAATTGGAAAAGAAGAATTAAAACTATATTTTCAGATGACATGATCTTCTAGATATAAAGATCTTCAGGAATCCACAAAAATACTATTAGAGCTAATAAATGAGTACAGCAAGGTTGTGAGATACAGAAATCAATATACAAAAATCAATTATATCTCTGTACATGTGCAATGAACAATCCAAAAATAAATTTAAGAAAATAATTCTGTTTACACGGCATAAAAAATAAAAAAGGAATAAATTTTTAGCAAAAGAAGTACAAGATGTGTACACTAAAAACTACAAAATATCATTGAAGCAAATTAAAGAAAATTTAAATAAATGGAAAGACAGCCTTTATTCCTGGACTAGAGAACTTAATATTGTTTAGGTCAGTGGTCTCCAACTTTGGCACCAGGGACTGGTTTCATGGAAAACAATTTTTCCACGGACCGGGTGGGGGGAGGATGGTTCAGGTGGTAACACAAGTGATGGGGAGCGGCAGATGAAGCTTCGCTCACTTGACCACCACTCACCTCCTGCTGTGCAGCCCAGTTCCTAACAGGCCATGGACCGGTACCGGTCCATGGCCTGGGGGTTGGGGACCCCTGGTTTAGATGGCGATACTCCCCAAATTGATCTACAAATTCAATACAATCCCAGCTAGACTTTTTGCAGAATTGGATAATATGGATCCTACAATTAACATGGAAATGCTAGGGATAAGAATAGCAGGATTCACATTTCCTGATTTCAAAACTCACTACAAAGCTACAGTAATCAACACAGTGTCATACTGGTATAAGGATAGATAAATCATTGGAAAAGACCTGAGAGTCCAGAAATAAACCTATACATTTATTGTCAATTGATTTTCAACAATAGTGCCAAGAAAATTCAATGTGGAAAAAAACTGCCTTTTCCACAAACAGTGGAATACTTACATGCAAAAGAATAAAACTGAACACCTATTTCACACTATATATAAAACCTAAGCCAAAATGGATCAAACACCTACATATAAGAGATGAAACTATAAAAGTCTTAGAAGAAAACATGGATAAAAATCTTCATGATCCTGGATTAATGGTTTCTTAGATGGACACCAAATACAAGCAACCAAAGAAAAAATAGATAAATTTAACCTCATCAAAATTAAAACTTTTGTTGTTCAATGGACACTATAAGAAAGTATAAAGACAATGCACAGAATTAGAGAAAACATTTGCAAAGCATATATCTGATAAGGGTCTAGTATCCAGAATATATAAAGAACTCTTATAACTCAATAATAAAAGACAACCCGGAGGAGCTTCAAGATGGCGGAAGAGTAAGACGCGGAGGTCACTTTCCTCTCCACAAATACATCAGAAATACATCTACATGTGGAACAGCTCCTACAGAACACCTACTGAACGCTGGCAGAAGACCTCAGACCTCCCAAAAGGCAAGAAACTCCCCACGTACCTGGGTAGGGCAAAAGAAAAAAGAAAAAACAGAGACAAAAGAATAGGGACGGGATCTGTACCAGTGGGAGGGAGCTGTGAAGGAGGAAAGGTTTCCACACACTAGGAAGCCCCTTCACAGGCGGAGACTGCGGGTGGCGGAGGTGGGGAGCTTCGGAGCCACGGAGGAGAGCGCAGCAAAAGGGGTGTGGAGGGCAAAACGGAGAGATACCTGCACAGAGGAGCGGTGCCGACCAGCACTCACCAGCCCGAGAGGCTTGTCTGCTCACCCGCCGGGGCGGGCGGGGGCTGGGAGCTGAGGCTCGGGCTTCAGTCGGATCCCAGGGAGAGGGCTGAGGTTGGCTGCATGAACACAGCCTGAAGGGGGCTAGTGCGCCACAGCTAGCCAGGAGGGAGTCCGGGAAAAAGTCTGGAGCTGCTGAAGAGGCAAGAGACTTTTTCTTGCCTCTTTGTTTCCTGGTGCGCGAGGAGAGGAGATTAACAGCGCCGCTTAAAGGAGCTCCAGAGACGGGCGCGAGCCGCGGCTATCAGCGCGGACCCCAGAGACAGGCATGGGACGCTAAGGCTGCTACTGCAGCCACCAAGAAGCCTGTGTGCAAGCACAGGTCACTATCCACACCTCCCCTCCCAGGAGCTTGTGCAGCCCGCCTCTGCCAGGGTACTGTGATCCAGGGACAACTTCCCCGGGAGAACACACAGCGTGCCTCAGGCTGTTGCAACGTCATGCCGGCCTCTGCTGCCGCAGGCTAGCCCTGCATCCGTACCCCTCCCTCCCCCCAGCCTGAGTGAGCCAGAGCCCCGGAATCAGCTGCTCCTTTAACCCCGTCCTGTCTGAGCGAAGAACAGATGCCCTCAGGTGACCTACACGCAGAGGCGGGGCCAAATCCAAAGCTGAACCCCGGGAGCTGTGCCAACAAAGAAGAGAAAGGGAATATTCTCCCCGCAGCCTCAGGAGCAGAGGATTAAATCTCCACAATCAACTTCATGTACCCTGCATCTGTGGAATACCAGAATACATAACAAATCATCCCAAATTGAGGAGGTGGACTTTGGGACCAAAGGTACATATATATTTTTCCCTTTTTCTCTTTTTGTGAGTGTGTATGTGTATGCTTCTGTGTGTCATTTTGTCTGTATAGCTTTGCTTTTACAATTTGTCCTAGGGTTCTGTCTGTCCGTTTTGTTGTTGGTCGTGTTTTTTCATTAATTTAAAAAATTTTTTTCTTAATAATTATTTTTTATATTTTATTTTAATAACTTTATTTTATTTTATTTTACTTTATTTTATCTTCTCCCTTCCTTCCCTTCTTCCCTCCCTCCCCCCCACCCTCCTTTCCTTCTTTCTTTCTTTCTTTCTCTCTCTCTCTCTCTTTCTTTCTTTCTATTTTTTCTCCCTTTTATTCTGAGCCGTGTGGATGAAAGGCTTTTGGTGCTCCACCCAGGCGTCAGGGCTATGCCTCTGAGGTGGGAGAGCCAACTTCAGGACACTGGTCCACAAGAGACCTCCCAGCTCCACGTAATACCAAACAGCGAAAATCTCTCAGAGATCTCCATCTCAACATCAAGACCCAGCTTCACTCAACGACCAGCAAGCAACAGTGCTGGACACCCTATGCCAAACAACTAGCACGACAGGAACAAAACCCCATCCACTAGCAGAGAGGCTGCCTAAAATCATAATAAGGTCACAGACACCCCAAAACACACCACCAGACATGGACCTGCCTACCAGAAAGACAAGATGCAGCCTCATCCACCAGAACACAGGCACTAGTCCCCTCCACCAGGAAGCCTACACAACCCACTGAACCAAGCTTAGACACTGGGGACAGACACCAAAAACAAGGGGAACTACGAACCTGCAGCCTGAGAAAAGGAGACCCCAAACACAGTAAGTTAAGCAAAATGAGAAGACAGAAAAACACACAGCAGATGAAGGAGCAAGGCAAAAACCCACCAAACCTAACAAATGAAAAGGAAATAGGCAGTCTACCTGAAAAAGAATTCAGAATAATGATAGTAAAGATGATCCAAAATACAAGAAACGTTTAACAAGGACCTAGAAGAACTAAAGAGCAAAAAACAGTTATGAACAACACAATAAATGAAATTAAAAATTCTCTAGAAGGGATCAATAGCAGAATAACTGAGGTAGAAGAACGTATAAGTGACCTGGAAGATAAAATACTGAAAATAACTACTGCAGAGCAGAATAAAGAAAAAAGAATGAAAAGAATTGAGGACAGTCTCAGAGACCTCTGGGACAACATTAAACGCACCAACATTCGAATTACAGGGGTCCCAGAAGAAGAAGAGAAAAAGAAAGGGACTGAGAAAATGTTTGAAGAGATTATAGTTGAAAACTTCCCTAATATGGGAAAGGAAATAGTTAATCAAGTCCAGGAAGCACAGAGAGTACCATACAGGATAAATCCAAGGAGAAACATGCCAAGACACATAATAATCAAACTATCAAAAATTAAATACAAAGAAAAAATATTAAAAGCAGCAAGGGAAAAACAACAAATAACACACAAGGGAATCCCCATAAGGTTAACAGCTGATCTTTCAGCAGAAACTCTGCAAGTCAGAAGGGAGTGGCAGGACATATTTAAAGTGATGAAGGAGAAAAACGTACAACCAAGATTACTCTACCCAGCAAGATCTCATTCAGATTTGATGGAGAAATTAAAACCTTTACAGACAAGCACAAGCTAAGAGAATTCAGCACCACCAAAACAGCTTTACAACAAGTGCTAAAGGAACTTCTCTAGGCAGGAAACACAAGAGAGGGAAAAGACCTACAATAACAAACCCAAAACAATTAAGAAAATGGTAATAGGAACATACATATCGATAATTACCTTAAATGTAAATGGATTAAATACCCCAACCAAAAGACATAGACTGGCTGAATGGATACAAAAACAAGACCCGTATATATGATGTCTACAAGAGACCCACTTCAGACCTAGGGACACATACAGACTGAAAGTGAGGGGATGGAAAAAGATATTCCATGCAAATGGAACTCAAAAGAAAGCTGGAGTAGCAATTCTCATATCAGACAAAATAGACTTTAAAATAAAGACTATTACAAGAGACAAAGAAGGACACTACATAATGATCAAGGGATCAATCCACGAAGAAGATATAACAATTGTAAATATTTGTGCACCCAACATAGGAGCACCTCAATACATAAGGCAAAAACTAACAGCCATAAAAGGGGAAATCGACAGTAACACAATCATAGTAGGGGACTTTAACACCCCACTTTCACCAATGGACAGATCATCCAAAATGAAAATAAATAAGGAAACACAAGCTTTAAATGATATATTAAACAAGATGCACTTAATTGATATTTATAGGACATTCCATCCAAAAACAACACAATACACATTCTTCTCAAGTGCTCATGGAACATTTTCCAGGATAGATCATATCTTGGGTCACAAATCAAGCCTTGGTAAATTTAACAAAATTGAAATCGTATCAAGTATCTTTTCCAACCACAACGCTATGAGACTAGATATCAATTACAGGAAAAAATCTGTAAAAAATATGAACACATCAGAGGCTAAACAATACACTACTTAATAAAGAAGAGTTCACTGAAGAAATCAAAGAGGAAATCAAAAAATACATAGAAACAAATGACAATGAAAACATGACGACGCAAAACCTATAGGATGCAGCAAAAGCAGCTCTAAGAGGGAAGTTTATAGCAATACAGTCCCACCTTAAGAAACAAGAAACATCTCAAATAAACAACCTAACCTTACACCTAAAGCAATTAGAGAAAGAAGAACAAAAAAACCCCAAAGTTAGCAGAAGGAAAGAAATCATAAAGATCAGAGCAGAAATAAATGAAAAAGAAATGAAGGAAATGATAGCAAAGATTAATAAAACTAAAAGCTGGTTCTTTGAGAAGATAAACAAAATTGATAAACCATTAGCCAGACTCATCAAGAAAAAAAGGGAGAAGACTCAAATCAATAGAATTAGAAATGAAAAAGGAGAAGTAACAACTGACACTGCAGAAATACAAAGGATCATTAGAGATTACTACAAGCAACTATATGCCAATAAAATGGACAACCTGGAAGAAATGGACAAATTCTTAGAAATGCACAACCTTCCGAGACTGAACCAGGAAGAAATAGAAAATATGAACAGACCAATCACAAGCACTGAAATTGAAACTGTGATTAAAAATCGTCCAACAAACAAAAGCCCAGGACCAGATGGCTTCACAGGAGAATTCTATCAAACATTTAGAGAAGAGCTAACACTTATCCTTCTCAAACTCTTCCAAAATAGAGCAGAGGGAGGATCACTCCCAAACTCATTCTACGAGGCCACCATCACCCTGATACCAAAACCAGACAAAGATGTCACAAAGAAAGAAAACTACAGGCCAATATCATTGATGAACATAGATGCAAAAATCCTCAACAAAATACTAGCAAACAGAATCCAACAGCACATTAAAAGGATCATACACCATGATCAAGTGGGGTTTATCCCAGGAATGCAAGGATTCTTCAATATATGCAAATCAATCAATGTGATACACCATACTAACAAATTGAAGGAGAAAAACCATATGATCACCTCAATAGTTGCAGAGAAAGCTTTCAACAAAATTCAACACCCATTTATGATAAAAACCCTCCAGAAAGTAGGCATAGAGGGAACTTTCCTCAACATAATAAAGGCCGTATATGACAAACCCACAGCCAACATCATCCTCAATGGTGAAAAACTGAAACCATTTCCACTAAGATCAGGAACAAGACAAGGTTGCCCACTCTCACCACTATTATTCAACATAGTTTTGGAATTTTTAGCCACAGCAATCAGAGAAGAAAAAGAAATAAAAGGAATCCAAATTGGAAAAGAAGAAGTAAAGCTGTCACTGTTTGCAGATGACATGATACTATACACAGAGAATCCTAAAGATGCTACCAGAAAACTACTAGAGCTAATCAATGAATTTGGTAAAGTAGCAGGATACAAAATTAATGCACAGAAATCTCTTGCATTCCTATTCACTAATGATGAAAAGTCTGAAAGTGAAACTAAGAAAACACTCCCATTTACCATTGCAACAAAAAGAATAAAATATCTAGGAATAAACCTAGCTAGGGAGACAAAAGACCTGTATGCAGAAAATTACGATGAAACACTGATGAAAGAAATTAAAGATGATACAAATAGATGGAGAGATATACCATGTTCTTGGATTGGAAGAATCAACACTGTGAAAATGACTCTACTACCCAAAACAATGTACAGATTCAATGCAATCCCTATCAAACTACCAATGGCATTTTTCACAGAACTAGAACAAAAAATTTCAAAATTTGTATGGAGACACAAAAGACCCCAAATAGCCAAAGCAATCTTGAGAAAGAAAAACAGAGCTGGCTCCTGGACTTCAGACTATAGTACAAAGCTACAGTAACCAGACAGTATGCTACTGGCACAAAAACAGAAATATAGATCAATGGAACAGGACAGAAAGCCCAGAGATAAACCCATGCACATATGGTCACCTTATCTTTGATAAAGGAGGCAAGCATATACAGTGGAGAAAAGACAGCCTCTTCAGTAAATGGTGCTGGGAAAACTGGACAGCTACATGTAAAAGAATGAAATTAGAACACTCCCTAACACCATACACAAAAGTAAACTCAAAATGAATTAAAGACCTAAATGTAAGGCCAGACACTATCAAACTCTTAGTGGAAAGCTTAGGCAGAACACTCTATGACATAAATCCCAGCAAAATCCTTTTTGACCCACCTCCTAGAGAAATGGAAATAAAAACAAAAATAAACAAATGGGACCTAATGAAACTTAAAAGCTTTTGCACAGTAAAGGAAACCATAAACAAGACGAAAAGACAACCCTCAGAATAGGAGAAAATATTTGCAAATGAAGCAACTGACAGAGGATTAATCTCCAAAATTTACAAGCAGCTCATGCAGCTCAATATCAAAAAAACAAACTACCCAATCCAAAAATGGGCAAAAGACCTAAATAGACATTTCTCCAAAGAAGATATACAGATTGCCAACAGACACATGAAAGAATGCTCAACATCACTAATCATTAGAGAAATGCAAATCAAAACTACAATGAGATATCATCTCACACCGGTCAGAATGGCCATCATCAAAAAATCTACAAACAATAAATGCTGGAGAGGGTGTGGAGAAAAGGGAACCCTCTTGCACTGTTGGTGGGAATGTAAATTGATACAGCCACTATGGAGAACAGTACGGAGGTTCCTTAAAAAACTAAAAATAGAACTACCATACGACCCAGCAATCCCACTACTGGGCATATACCCTGAAAAAACCATAATTCAAAAAGAGTCATGTACCAAAATGTTCATTGCAGCTCTATTTACAATAGCCAGGACATGGAACAAACCTAAGTGTTCATCAACAGATGAATGGATAAAGAAGATGTGGTACATATATACAATGGAATATTACTCAGCCATAAAAAGAAATGAAATGGAGTTATTTGTAGTGAGGTGGATGGACCTAGAGTCTGTCATACAGAGTGAAGTAAGTCAGAAAGAGAAAAACAAATACCATATGCTAACACATATATATGGAGTCTAAGAAAAAAAAAAAAGGTCATGAAGAACCTAGGGGCAAGATGGGAATAAAGACACAGACCTACTAGAGAACGGACTTGAGGAGTCCGTGAGAGAGTCGCATGGACATATATACACTACCAAACGTAAAATAGATAGCTAGTGGGAAGCAGCTGCATAGCACAGGGAGATCAGCTCGGTGCTTTGTGACCACCTAGAGGGGTGGGATAGGGAGGGTGGGAGCGAGGTAGACGCAAGAGGGAAGAGATATGGGAACATATGTATATGTATAACTGATTCACTATGTTATAAAGCAGAAACTAACACACCATTGTAAAGCAATTATACTCCAATAAAGATGTTAAAAAAAAAGACAACCCAATTGAAAAATGAGCAAAGTACCTGAATACACGTCTCCAAAGAAGATATTCAAATAATCAATAAGCACACAAAAAGATTCTCAAAATCTTTAGTCATTAGGGAAAAACAAATCAAAACCACAATGAGATACTATTTCACAACCACTGGGAGAGCTAAAATCAAGAAACTGCAAAATACAAGTGTTGGTGAAGATGTGGAGAAACTGGAGCCCAAAACATTGCTAGTGGACATGTAAAATCATGCGGCCACTTTGGGAAACAGTTTGGCAGTTCCTCAAAATGTTAAACACAGAATTACCTATGACCCAGCAATTCCACTCCTAGGTAAACATCCAAGAGAACTGAAAACATATGTTCACTCAAAAACTTGTACATAAATATTCACAGCAGCATTAGCCATGGTGGCCAAACAATGGAAGCAGCCCAAATGCCCATCACCTGATGGATGGATAAACAAATGTGGTATATCACTACAATGCAATTTGTTACACGCTACAACTTGGGGGAACCTTGAAAACATTTTGCTAAGTGTAAGAAACCAGACACAAGAGGCCACAACCAAGATGTCCTTTAATAGGTAAAGATAACAAACTGTGTTGTATCCATCCAACAGAATACTACTAGGCAATTGAAATGGATAAGCTACTGCCACATGCAACAACATGGATGAATCTCAGAGGCATTATTATACTGAGTATAAGAGGCCAGTCTCAAAAGGTTACATACTGCATGACTCCATTTAAGTGACATTCTCAAAAAGACAAAACTGTCATGATGGAGAACAGATCTGTGGTTGGCAGGGGCTGGAGGTGGGGAGAGGGTGTGAATATAAACGAGCCACATGAGATAAGGGCGCTTTTTCAGGTAATGGAACTGTTCTCTATCTGATTTTGATGGTGGTTACAGGAATCTATACATGCGTTGAAGTTCATTGAACCGTACATCCAGCCAGGAAATAAAAACAAAAACGTAAACACAAACAGAAAATAAAGAAACAGGAATAAGTCCCTAACATGCACATTCTTTTTTTTGTTTGTTTGTTTTGGCCTCACCGTGGCATGTGGGATCTTAGTTCCCCAACCAGGGATGGAACCCACGCCCCATGCAATGTAAGCGCAGTCTTAGCCACTGGACCGCCAGGGAATTCCACCATGCACATTCTTTAGTAATTAATTGGAAGAAATATTCGCAACTCAAAAAAGAACAAGTTTGAGACTTATTTCAAAAATGAGCTAATCCATTAAGTATGTATTAAATCCAAACGTTTCCAATGGGTAGATGTAATATGCTATAGCAGGCAAAAGGTGCAGGCTATATATTGAAGTACAAGAATTAACTGTTGAAGTCTGGATGAAAAAAGTAAAATTAAAATTCCATGTATATGACATAATGCTAAGCTTGGGGAAAAAAGCCTTCCTATAAATTGAACTGAAAGGCCCTTGCAAACATTTCAGTCACCTGATAAAAGAAAACTAAAAGAGAAAACATAGGGTCACAACTCCGTATGATGATAGTGAAAATGTCCCTCTTCCTAAAATCAAGCACTCCCCTCAAGCTTCTAGAAGATGGTGTTTCTCTTAGGTAGCCTCTGTCTGTCCAAATCACCCTCCCCAACCCCACTGACAAATTCCTGGCTTCAAGACAAGCCCCATCCCACAGACGGCTACCTCTAACTGCCTCCTGAGCAGACACGTGAGAGCAGCCAGGTAACAAGCCCCTCCTCTCTCCCAATGTCCCAGCATGTCACCCCACACCCCTCTTGTGCCACCCCATTTTTCTAACCTTGCCAGAGGACCACGTCTGCTCCCACGCTCCCATCCTCTCGTCCGTCATTCCCATCTGGCTGTGTCACCTTATCTTCCTCAAAACCTGTCCTGCAATGGTCACCAACAATCTCCACGCTGTGGGACCCAAGGGATGCACTTCTGTTCTCTTTGCCCGACTTCTCAAATGTCATCAACCCAGCTGAACGCACACTTCTTCTGCTCCCATTTTCTGCTCTCAGCCTCTTCTACACCCCATTCTCCTGGTCTCTCCTGTTCTGGCCACTCTGTTGGCTGCTTTTGCTGACTCAGCCTGCTCCCCTGGGCTTCTCAATATTACAATTTTTCAGGTTCCAGGCAAAGCCCCTCACTTCTCTGCACTCTCCCCTTTGTGGCCCACCTCTCCTCCTGCTCCCGGTGCCACCTTTATGCCCCTGCTCAGTTTGCTTCAGGATGTTTTCTAATCAGTCTGAGATCTGAGTAAATGTTGCAATAAAATGAGGGTTGCATTAAAAAGAGGGAAAGTGAGCTTGAGAAGTACTGCTTCACGTGACCCTCTCCTCAACGAAACGAGTAGAAAAACAAATACGTCTGAAACATTCTTAGAAAAATAAACCAGTCAACCAGTTCTCTTCCCGCTTTCACCCAGGTTATTTGGCAAAACTTGCAACCTTCTTCTCATCCGCTCTTACTGAAATTTAGTCCTGTGTGAAATGAAAGACAGAACTTACTACAGTCATCCCTCAGTATCTGCGGGGGGTTGGTTCCAGGATGCTGTTCAGCCACCAAAGCCTGCGGATGCTCAAGTCCCTTATATAAAAGAGCGCAGTACAGCCGGCCCTCCGTGTCCACAGATGGGGAACACCTCCCTCGTTTCCTCACCACGGTGCAGAATCAGAGGAGTGCCGACAAGAGGGGTCTGCAGACCCACCAGTTTTACCACCTGAGTTCTTTGTGGGCCGTGGAGAAGCTGACGAAAGCTGTGGTGCTCTCCTCAGAAAAATGAACACACACACAAGACACAAGCTTCTGTGCACAACTTCAAGGGTCCACACGCTCAAGCTCGTTCCCTGGCCCATGGACTCAAGCTCAACACCCTGGACTGTGGATTCTTGGGGGCTCCCCTAGACTCACACAGACCTCCACCCTCTCAGGTTCACTGCTAAGACTACAAGAAACGAGGCCCAATGAGAATGATCATGCACAACATAACCAAGGCCTCTCTGACAAGTCCTGCAGAGACCACGCCATCCATTCACTGAGTCCAGGTTTACTGAGGTCATCTTACATCTTAGGTGCTCTTCTAGTTGAAGAAGACAGACTCCAGGACCCCTGCCCTCAGGGAGTAGACATCCTAGTGAAGGAGTATTCTTGATCTCGGGTGGTTAGTGGTATCACTTGACAGCCTTTGAGATTCCATTCCATAAAAATCTCGTCAAGATGTGTAAAGCATCTCTAAATCCTTCAAAATAAGAAGCTACAGTCTCAATGTTAAGGGTTGACTGAGAAGAAGAAAAAAAAAAAAAAAAGATGAGCTGGCAGAGCAGCTGCACATCCTTCTAAACTAATGAAGGGATGCTCATCCTCCCAGATGCCCACTCCCAGCAGAAATCTAGCCTCCGTCACCAAGCGAGAGTCACACATTTCTGCCACAGTCACAGCCATCTGGTACGATGGCCTCGTGCCACTGCAAAGACAATGAGCCAGTTCCAAATGGTAAAGGAACCCAAAACTAAAGATGTAAAATCAGAGCCCCTAAAATGAGCCAAGTGATACTTCCTCAGCAAACATCTCCTGATGGCAAATCAAGCACAAAGGTCTCATTAACAAAGAACTGTAATTCCAGACAGTGGGAGAATTAGTTCCACAATGAAAGGCTATATGCCAAAGCTCTTGTTTAATTCACTTAATTATAGGTCTCTGCATTTGAAAATTATATTCTTGTGTTTCAGATAGCCAAAAAAAAGGAAATGTCTAAACTCCATCAGTAGGAGAACGGTTACACAGATGATGTTTTATAAAATAGAGTAATATGCAACCATTAAAAATAACTGGGTACACACTACTATATATAAAATAGATAACTAATAAGGACCTACTATATAGCACAGGGAACTCTACTCAATACTCTGTAATGACCTATATGGGAAAAGAATCTAAAAAAGAGTGGATATATGTCTATGTATAACTGATTCACCTTGCTGTACAGCAGAAAGTAACACAACATTGTAAATCAACTATACTCCAATTTAAAAGAAAACTGGGTAAAACCCTATTAGAGTTGACCCTTGAACAACGTGGCAGTTAGGGGCACTGACCCTTCATGGAAGTCCCTGTATAACTTTACAGTCAACCCTCCGTATCTGCAGGTCCGCATCCTCAGATTCAGACAACCATGGATCATGTAGTGCTGTATTACTGAAAAGAATCCACATATAAGTAGACACACAGTTCAAACCCATATTGTTCAAGGGTCAGCTGTATATTACTCAAGTGATGTGTATCATTTTATCTGCCTAAAACTTTATTCTTCTCATAAATTCTCCTTCATCCCTTGTGATTCTACCTGGAACTTGCAAATCATACGGCCACTGTGATTCATCCTGCCACAGGAATCACAACATGAAAAAAAAATCTATTAGTCTCCCTTAGGACTTTCCCACCTGGAAAACAATTATGGGGCTGTGAGCACGTGAGCTTACAAGAGCTTCGAGTGGCAGAAATCCACATAAAGGGTGTGTGCGCATGTGTGTATGTGCCATCCCAGTATAAACATAGGATGACTGCCCTTACACAGGTTATAATAGTGTGGGAGGCAAAGACAGAGGAAATGCTACTTCTTTATGAAATTCAAAAGAAATTTTAGGATTATCAGTGATATTTTTCTTCCTCTTTAATATGTTTCAAGTTAAAGGAAAGGCACCACAGTGTACCACTGACAAGACCCAAGTTGCATTCCGTAACTCCACTTAGGAGTCAGTTATTTGGAACTGAAAACATATTTTTCCAGAGAAACCATGCTACAAACAGCTGAGGTTAGATCCTAAGCCAAATCCATAAATGCTTACTTAAACCATCATTTACTTTGGGGAAACTACATTTGTTAAAGTCCTTCCTATGTGCCAGACATTATGTTTTCCAAAAACATTAACTCATGTATTTCTCCAAACAATCACGGATGGGCTTTTACTTCCTAAAATGAGCATCTGTGAAGCATGCGGTAACAGGCCCCCTGGAGCTCCAGGTGATGGGTCTTCACTTCGTTTCCGCCATCACCATAAACTCACCCACAACTGTGACGCTCCCTGGGGCGGGGGGCGCGGTACAGCAGAGCTCCCCTCCGGTGGAGACCCGGCTCCCAACATGCATCCTAGATCCTGGGTCTCCGTTGGTTTCCCAGGACCCTCCTCTCTACTATCTGTACAAATGCACACCACCATTAAGCCCCGCCCTGCCTCCCCCTCCAGCCACCCTCCACTCCTTCCGTCCTGTCTCCCCAATCCCACCCCTCTCCGCATCCTAACCCGCCCTCGTGCCATCCAGCTTCTGCCCCAGCTTCTCTGGCCAATCAGTCCTTTCCTTGCCAAACCCAGTGGATGGATGCATTGTGGTCCTCAGATGTTCTGGCCTATCTGCAGCATGGGCACTGCCGTCACACCTCCCCTGGCTCCTGCAACACCTCTCTCCTCTTCTCCTCCCAGTCCTGGGACCACTCCCCCATCTCCTGCTCTCATTTCTCTCCTAGTTCTCCTTAGGACACCACTGGTCCCTGGAGTCCTGTCCTCGGCCGTGAGTTCCCATCACATATGCTCTTCTTGGGTAACTGCATCTATTTCCAGAGCCTGAGCCCCCCGGCACGGAGACAAAGAATCCCAGATCTTTATCTAGGGACCTGCCAAGAAAGATCCATCAGAATCAGGAGTCAGCTGCCTCAGCCCTAAGGACCCCACGCTGAACTCAAGATCCCTTTTCCACCTGCCTCCCGGCTCTGATCCTGTCCCACTTTAGGAAGGCCACATGTCATCGGCATCTCAGTCTTCAGACTTGCAAGTGCTTTCACGCACATTCTCCCACTCAATCCCCATGAAAACCTGTGGACAGGCAGGACAGGCATCGTGTTCCAAGGCTTCCCGGGATTCGTTTTTATCAGTCACGGTTAGACATGCAGACGCAAAATGCCTCTCACAAGGAAAGAGCTTTGAACTCAATTTTCTAGAGACAGGAGGCACAACAGGCCACGCAGGGCCACACAGGGAGGCACCAGTGTCGGTCAGGAGGCAGAGGGATGGGAAACAAGGCCTTTATTGTGGATTCTGCAGGACGGCAAGGGCGAGGCAGAGTGAGGGGATTAGCCTTGGCTGATTTCGATAATTGCAGAGTGCTCCAGGGGGTAGAGGCTGTCCCGAGTTGTCTGGTACCTGGCCCTGGGGTGGATACAGCAGGTGGTCAGGCAGAGAGTGGTCCAGAATGTCAGAGCCCCGTAGAGGAGGGGGTTGGGAACACGCACTCTGAACTGGCTGGTCTGGCTTTGAAAGCCTCGCTTGCAGAGAAGTTATTTGCTACCTCTAGGAACTAGCTAGTCCTGGGAGGGGCAGTCTCTCCAAGGTCGCAAGATGTCAAAGCATCAAAATATAGAAAATAAAAAGGCATGATTAATACACACTGAAACCCTGTCTTACAGGGAACAGCCTAAAAAGTGGTTCACTTTTTTTTCATGTCATTTATTTTTTTAAATTAATTTTTATTGGAGTATAGTTGCTTGAGGTTCACTGATCTGACCAAGTTCAAATGGGCTAATAAAAATTCTACCTTAGAGTTTATACAGCATTTACATACATTAGCTCCATTTATTTTTTTTAATTGAAGTATAGTTGATTAACAATGCTGTGTTAATCTCTGCTGTATAGCAAAGTGATTCAGTTATGCATGTATATATATTCTTTTTTAATATTCTTTTCCATTATGGTTTATCACAGGATATTGAATATAGTTCCCTGTGCTATACAGTAGGACCTTGTTGTTTATCCATATATAATAATTTGCATCTGCTAATCCCAAACTCCCAATCCATCCCTCCCCCATTCCCTCCCCCTTGGCAACCACAAGTCTGTTCTCTATGTCCACGAGTCTCTTTCTGTTTCATAGATAAGTTCATTTGTGTCATATTTTAGATTCCACACATAAGTGATATCATATGGTATTTGTCTTTCTCTTTCTGACTTAATTCACTTAGTATGATCATCTCTAGGTCCATCAATATTGCTACAAATGCATTATTTCATTCTTTTTTATGGCTGAGTAATATTCCATTGTATATATGTACCACATCTTCTTTATCCATTCCTCTGCTGATGGACACTTAGGTTGTTTCCATGTCTTGGACATTAGCTCTGTTTAGATCTCACAAGAACTCGAGAGCATGGCAACTTTATGACCCTTCTGCTTCTGAGGAGAACAGAGCTCAGAGGTTGATGCAGTTTTCCCTACAGTTATCCCTGTGGGGATAATATGCTCCAGATCATGCATTTTTATTCCAGAACAAGGCTTCAGATTCAGTCTGCAGCTGTGTTCTCATCCAGGGAACAGGACTGAACAACACACTACTCCCTGAGCCCAGCCCCACAGCAGTGGTTTCTGGGGGGTAAGGGTGGGGGACTGTGGGCACTCTGGGTCTTCGTATGACCATGCTGTTCCTGGCATTTGGGGAACAGTGTCCAAGCCAGAATGGTGACCATCCTTCAATACAAGAGGTACTAACCTTTAAATATTAATGTGGGTGAAACATCAGTTTATATAACAATCTCAACCCAAAACTCGCTTCCACAATTAAACCCAAGGTGTTTTCCATTGTTCTACACACTGGAGTTGCCCAGGAACGCAACCCCTAGCAGGTCAGTCGAGGGAACTGTAGTGTTACCAAGAGCTGGGCACCCTTTTGGCAAATCATATCATTGACGACAGCACCTCATCCTGGCTGCAGGGGCAGCTGTCACATCCATGGTGACCGTAGGCATAGTTGCAAGCACGTGGTCATTCATTATGTGTCTTAGTGGGGGCTGTCCTAAGCAGCAAATATGTATTATTTTATTGAAAAGGACTTTCATTTATTTTTATACTACATTTAGGGCTTTATCATGCTTTTTGGAAATCATAAGTGAGACTATATTAGGCTTTCTATGACTTCCATTTTGGGAGATAACAAAAATATTGTAACAACGGGCAGTGGAGTTGGATGGGGTTTGGACCACCTGCAGCCTTTCCTCTGGGTCCCACCCTGGATCCTGTTAGCATTTCAGAGCTCAAATGCAGATCCATCTCCAAAATGGCTCTCCACATAGGTCTGGGATCAGCAACAGAGAAAGAAAAGAGAAGAGAGAACTGCATTTCTTTATTCCTCCTCTCTGTGTCCTGAGCACACCTGCCCCTGTGCACATTCTCTGCCCCCAACTGGCTGCATCTTATCATCCTCTAAGTTTTCTTCCTACCTGCAATGGCTCTTTATCACTCCTGCCTTTGCAGATTCTTTGCTTATGCCTGACTCTCCTTGAGGAGATGGGGACACAGCACGGAGGGGAGCAGGCAGGTTTTTTAATTTTTATTTTATATTGGAGTATGTATTTGATGAACAGTGTTGTATTAGTTTCAGGTGTACAGCAAAGTGATTCAGTTATACATATACCTATAATCATTCTTTTGCAAATTCTTTTCCCATTTAGGCTATTACAGAGTATTAAGTAGAGTTCCCTGGGCTATACAGTAGGTCCTTATTAGTTATCTATTTTATATATAGTAGTGTATATATGTCGATCACAATCTCCCCATTTGTCCCTCCACCTCACCTTTCCCCTTTGGTAACCATAAGTTTGTTTTCTAAGTCTGTGAGTCTGTTTCTGTTTTGTAAATAAGTTCATTTGTACCATTTTTTTTTGATTCCACATATAAATGATATCTCACTTCACTTAGTATGATAATCTCCAGGTCTATCCATGTTGCTGCAAATGGCATTATTTCATTCTTTTTAATGGCTGAGTAATATTCCATTGTATGTATATACCACATCTTCTTTGTCCTTTCATCTGTCAGTGTTCATTTAGGTTGCTTCCATGTCTTGGCTATTGTAAATAGTGCTCCAGTGAACACTGGGGTGCATGTATCTTTTCGAAGTATGGTTTTCTCTGGATATATGCCCAGGAGTGGGATGGCTGGATCATATGGCAATTCTAGTCTTAGTTTTTTAAGGAACCTCCATACTGTTCTCCACAGTAGTTGCACCAATTTACTTTCCCACCAACAGTGTAGGAGGGTTCTCTTCTGGAGGAGCAGGCAGTTTTATCCATCCATGCAGGAAACATTTTAAATGCCTAGTATCTTTTTCACCAGAACTCCTCACAGACATTCCAGACTCTGAAATTGACCATGAAATGTAAAATAATTCAGAATTTCACATTAAAAGCATTTAATACTTGGAAAGTGGGCAGGTGTGGATTAACAGCCATCTTCCACCTTGAGGAGGGCCTGGGAGGTCACGCAGACTCCTGGCTCAGAGCTCAAGAAACTTGAAAGAAAAAAAGCAAAGCTGACTTGGGAAGAGCCAAACATGGGGGAAGGATGGTTGAGGGATCAAAAGCCTGCCTGAAACCTTCCGTTTTTAATGTTTATCCTATATTATGGAGAGCAGTTTTGAACTTCTGTCGCTACACTGTAACTTAAAGAAAATATTTTATTCAGAAAACATCACTGGTAAACAGAAAGCTCAAGAAGTGAACTTTGTTTACTAAAACTGGCGAGTACATTTTAAATATATTCTGCAAGGATAAAATGCAGTTAACACAAGAAGGAGAGAGTGTTTCTAACATGGGGTATTCACCACTGAGATGCACGATAAAAAAAACCCACTTGATGATTTAGGCATCTCTTCAGAATCGTAGGCATAAAACACGACCATACCTTCCCACTGGCAGACACACAAAACCAGAGCCTCCCAAACACTTGCTGTAGTAGCTCCAGCACCGGCTGTTCCAGCAACTTCTGCAAGAAGCTGCAGTCACAGACGGACCTGGTCACCGATGTGCCAAACAGCAGCCTCTTCCAACCCAAAGCTAAAGTCTCATGTTGACAAGTGGGCTGAGCAAATTAAGTGAGCTAAACCAGTGCTTAGCCTGAGTTTCCACTTTTACAACTTTCTGTACATGCTGTACAGTCGTCCCTTGGTATCCGCAGGGGGTTGGTTCCAGGACCCCATGGATATCAAGTCTCTCATATAAAATGGCACAGTATTCGCATAGAACCTACACCCATCCTCCCACACACTTTACTTGTTTTGAACTTGATGAATTGAACTTTATTTTTTTACTGAAGTACAGTTGATTTACAATGTTGTGTTAATTACTGCTGTACAGCAATGTGACTCAGCTATACGTATATATATTCTTTTCCATATTCTTTTCCATCATGGTTTATGACAAGATATTGAATATAGTTCCCTGTGCTATACAGTAGGACCTTGTTGTTTATCCATCCTATATATACCAGTTTGCATCTGCTAATCCCAAACTCCCAATCCATCCCTCTCCCACCCCCATCCCCCTTGGCAACCACCAATCTATTCTCTATGTCTGTTTCTGTTTCATAGATAAGTTCATTTGTGTCATATTTTAGATTCCACGTATAAGTGATACCATATGGTATTTGTCTTTCTCTTTCTGACTTACTTAGCTTAGTATGATCATCTCTAGGTCCATCCATGTCTCTGCAAATTGCACAATTTCATTCCTTTTTATGGCTGAGTAATATTCCATTGTATATATGTACCACATCTTCTTTATCCATTCCTCTGTTAATGGACATTTAAGCTGTTTCCACGTCCTGGCTATTGTAAATAGTGCTGCAATGACCATTGGGGTGCATGCATCTTTTTGAATTATGGTTTTCTCCAGGTATATGCCCAGGAGTGAGATTGCTGGGTCATATGGTAGTTCTATATTTAGTTTTTTAAAGAACCTCCATACTGTTCTTCATAGTGGCTGTATCAATTTACATTCCCACCAACAGTGAAAGAGGGTTCCCTTTTCTCCACACCCTCCCCAGCATTTATTGTTAGTGGATTTTTTGATGATGGCCATTCTGACTGGTGTGAGGTGATACCTTGTTGTAGTTTTGATTTGTATTTCTCTAATACAGATTTACATCATTTTAACAAAAAAGTAGAGACTGGAATTTATCCCTACTAGATTTCAAAACCTACAAAATCCAAGATCTTCCCAAGAATTAAAAGCAATTCTCAGATTAACATACTTATCAAATATATAAATTCCATTGGTATTTCAAAGAAAATGAAGAAAACACATTAAACAGAAGGACAGAGATTACAGCCAAGATTCTCAACTATCCCCCTGAAACTGGGTGGCATATTCACCACCCAAAGACAGCAGACCCCTCCATGCTACTCTGGTCTCTGCTGGAGCAAGAGGAGGGGAGCATGCACTGAGCACCTGTTCTGTGCACTATAGACAGATTATTTCAGTGAATTCTCCAACTTCGGGTTTCCCACAGGGCAGGCTCCTCATCACCACTCTGCAGGGGCAGAAACTGAGGCTGGGCAACTCGCCCACGGCTGCCCAGGCAGGAAGCGCCAGGCGGGTCTAGTGAGGCCTCTATCCTCTTCCGGGGCACCACGTCCACCTGCCCCTAAATCCACAGCACATCAAACTTCAACTCCAGAAGAATTCCAACCAACCTATGTTTTTCTCCTACCATAAAAAGTATGCATTTGGTTATAGTAAGCAGTAGACACTTTAAATATAACAGATGTTGTGACCCTAAAGAAGGGCTCTGGGCTGCAGATGTACTTGTAACCAGTGGGGAGAGAGAAGCAGGAGCCAGAGAAGTGACCACGAAATGGTTGCTGGACCAGACTCAGGGACAAGAGATACCTCTTTAATGTTTTCCAAATGAAATACTTCTCAGCCTACACCTGTCAACCTGGTGAGAAATTCAATTTCACCATGTCGTGTAAGAATCCCAGGGTGGATTATGCAGCCCAGAAAAATGTGGGAAAGGTCCATGATGGTCATCACTGAGCCTCTCATATTCCAGATCCATATGGTTCCATCCCAAAGGCACTGATGGTGGCAAGGATTCTGTCTCCAGACATCTACAGCCATCCACACTGCGGAATTTATACCCCAATAAACATGAAGAGTCTGGCATTTCTCCCTGAGAGCAAGGGAACTTCCCACTCCAGCAGACCAAGGCTCAATGCTCTCCTTGAGGGGCAGGAGAAGGGAAAGACCACCCCTGCCTCAGGAATGAGCCAGGAGCAGGTGTGGCCCAAGCAAAGAAAGCAGGTCCACATTTGGGTCTGCTTTAAATTGCTTCAGTTGTGCTTTGCCAGGGCCCCAGGAGGCCCCAGGACTCAGGCACTAGAGAAGATGCATCAGGCTGAACTGCACACCGCTGCCCATATTGGACCACATGTGACCCACAAAAAGGGCAACTTCCTAGATTCAGCCCAAGACCACACCAGCGCAGGTGGCCCTGGGCTGGTGTGGTCTTTTCCAACAAGGAACATGTGGGGATGTTTGAGCCAACCCAGCTCTGACTCCAATCCTGCTCTCACAATCCTAAATACTGAGAATTCACAATCCTAAATACTGAGAATCGACTCCTCGCTGGGGCCTTTGAGAGGATGGATAGGCCCATAACTAAAAAGGGTTCTGTGGCAACATTGGGTTAGACTTTATAAATGTGGCTCAAATTCCCTGGCAGCCCACTGGTTAGGACTCTGCGCTTCCACTGCAGGGGGCACGGGTTCGATCCCTGGTGGGGGAACTAAGATCCCACATGCTGTGGGGCTCAGCCAAAAAAAAAAAAAAGTTATATAAATGTGGCTCACGCATCCCAAAACCCGTAAATAGAAGACTGAACTGCCAGGATATTATGATGACTGTTTTGTACTTAACTCTTTTATTTACATCCCTTCTTGTTCTGAAAAATATTTTAGGGGTTTTATTTCACCGTGACAAAAGGGTTGCTTTAGCAACAGTACAGAAGGAAAGGATAAAGAAGTATACTTCTTAAATGTCTATAAATGACCCGGATTAGGCTTCCAAGTTTGAAAAATACCTAATCTCTTTCAGCAATGAAATGCCAAGATCACAAGAAGAAATCCCGAAAGTTCTTTTAAGGGCTGAGGGCTGATTTATTTTTAGGGAGGAGATGAGTTAAACTTCTGGTAATCTCAGTCCATCAGAGGCGCCCCTACAAAAAAATGTGGTGAGCACGAGGCAAGGCACCCCAGAGGGGGAACCTTAATGGTATTAAGTTCTGAGGTGTCGTTACCACCCTCTGTACAGAGACAAAGTTTTCACTGTTCTAGACAAAATGAGAAAAATAAGGGCAGTTCTCAGCACAAAAAAGGCACCAATAACTATCTGTAGATGGATGGACTGAATGAATGACAGTAAATGCTTTTCAAAAGTAGAGAGATATACAAACAGCTCATGCAGCTCTATATCAAAAAAACAAACAACCCAATCAAAAAATGGGCAGAAAACCTAAATAGACATTTCTCCAAAGAAGACATACAGATGGCCAAAAAGCACATGAAAAGATACTCAACATCACTAATCATTAGAGAAATGCAAATCAAAACTACTATGAGGTACCACCTCACACCCGTCAGAATGGTATCATCAAAAAGTCTACAAACAATAAATGCTGGAGAGGGTGTGGAGAAAAGGGAGCCCTCCTACACTGTTGGTGGGGATGTAAATTGGTGCAGCCACTATGGACAACAGTATGGAGGCTCCTTAAGAAACTAAAACTAGAACTACCATATGGTCCTGTAATCCCACTACTGGGCATATACCCTGAGAAAACCATAATTCAAAAAGATACATGCACCTCCAACGTTCACTGCAGCTCTATTTACAGTAGCCAAGACATGGAATCAACCTAAATGTCCACTGATGGAGGAGTGGATAAAGAAGTGGTATGTATATACAATGGAATATTACTCAGCCATAAAAAGGAATGGAATAATGCCATTTGCAGCAACATGGATGGACCTGGATCATACTAAGTGAAGTAAGTCAGAAAGACAAAGACAAATATCATATGATATCACTCACATGTGAATCTAATTTTAAAAAGTGATACAAATGAATTTATTTACAAAACAGAAACAGACTTACAGATATTGAAAACAAACTTATGACTACCAATGGGAAAACGTGGGTGGGGAGAGAGATAAATCAGGAGCTTGGGATTAAGATACATACACGACTATATATAAGACAGATAACCAACAAGGACCGACCGTATAGCACAGGGAACCCTACTCAATATTCTGTGATAACCTATATAAGAAAAGAATCTGAAAAAGAATGAATATATATATATATGTATAACTGAATCACTTAGTTGTACACCTGAAATTCACACAACATTGTAAATCAACTCTACTCCATAAAATTATAAAAACAAAAACAAAAAAACAAAAGTCAAGAGATAAATTTATTACATGTAGAAAATTATCCTTAAAAATAAAAGAGCTGAACTTTCAACTGAGAGTGACCTTCGTAACTTTCTCGTATTATAACATCCTTTTCACTGGGTAAGAAAATGATGTGATAGAAGATAACGGTGTTCGGTCTGCAAAAACTGACTTCATTCTGGCGGCTCTGCTGAGAGCACTTGGGAGAAGGGCCCGGGGGGAGGGGCAGGGCTACTGATCCAAGGGGAGGTGATGGTGGCTCGAGCCAGGCCATGGGTTTGATGAGAAACAGTGGGGTTTTGCATATATTTTATATAGGGGGCATTGTTGGTCTTCAGTTATACAATTTAGTCTCTCAGTTAGACTAAAGGAGGAATCAGAAGACACTTGGCCATCACAAGGGTCCCTGCACTGGGACTGGCTTCCGTGGGTGGGTTCTGGCTGCAGGAGGATGACAGCGGGAAGCGTGGAGTCGCTGTGTGGAAGCGTGAGGCTAGGACGGAGGGGGATGTTGCTGCTGGGTGGCTACATGGGTGGGCTGTGCTGGATAGTCACTCCCTGAAAATAATCCACAGAGAGCACTGTCACATGTCAGGGGAGGAAGGCCTAACCCTTTGCTTGCCGTTATAACTATTTGACATCATAAAAGTAACTGACGACTCTCTCACCATCTTGTTCTTAAGCATTCAAGATGCCATGGATAAGGTAAGATGTAACACTACAAACTGCACACGTGATCCCCCTAAACAACGTGATCCAGAAAGTGCTAAAGCCAACCGGGGCCCATGTAGATGATACCACTGCATTTTTTAGGCATTTTCTCTGAACATAAGCACAAAAAAGCTCTCTCTAAAATAAATGAAAAGTAGACAACACATGAGACCCACAGCTTTGAAAAGTTATGCTAGAATATTCTAGATACTGCGGGGCTACAAATAGAACCTGTCTGAGAGTACGAGGAAAATGTGTTTAAAAATAGGAAGCCCATAAAGGAATCCAGCTGGCATCTTCAGGTGACAGAGCTGGGACCAAGCATTGATGGGGATCCTGGCCTGATGATCACAAACCTCCAGGTACGCACCGACCTGCGCTGACCTTAAAAGGCATCACCAGCTGACAAGGACCCACCAGACCCACGTCGGGAGACCGACAGCAACGCAGAGCCATGTCCACAGGGATTGAGGCTCGTTTCCTCTGTTCACTGGTTTGTTCTGTAAACCCCTACGGAGCACCTGCCCTGGGCCATGCATGGTCCTGGGGACAAGGTGGGCACACCTGCCCGGGCCCTGCCTCAGGAGCCTCTGCTCCCACGAGGAAGACAGATGCTCAATGAAACCGAAGCTCAGATGCTAAACACCGTTGAACAGAAGGTGAAGCCAGGAGAGCGGGCCTGGGTGGCAGTGGGGGGAAAGATGGGGTCTTATATCAAGAGGAGGGGTCAGGGGTCAAGGAGAGCCCACTCTGAAAGTGATCAAAGGCTGGGGCCCGAACATGAGCAGGAGTTAGGAGAAGTGGGAGTCCAGCTGGAGAGAAGTCTTAGAAAAGGAAGATGGAATGTTTTCTAGACAGAGGGGAGCAGAGGCACAAGTGTCCTGTAATGGGGGGACCGGCAGGGCCTGGGAACACGGAGAGGTCATGTGACTGGGCACACAGAGCTGCCATTCATTCATTCATTCATTCATCCCATCAGTCTACAGACCCGGGGGGCCTAGCAGGCCAGCTAAAGAACAGGTACTTTCTCCACGAAGGGCAGGAAATGAGGTGAGGGGGCATCACTCCTGGGGCTACACGATCAGAACCACCACACCAGCAAGAAAGCAAAATCAGGCTTCCCACAGAAGCCCGCCTTGGATCGTTTCCTGAATGAGGCAGTTCTGTTTCGGTTTTAACTGGTGAAGTGTGCTGTATTTTCATACCATTCAAGTAATGCTCCTAACTTCTTGCTTTTTAAAATTATTATCTAACAGTCATTTTTTAAATTGACTTTATTAAGGTTTTTAAATTGTGGTAAAATACAGTACATAACATAAAATCTACCATCTTAACAATTCTTTTTTTAAAATTTATTTTATTGAAGTAGAGTTGATTTACAATGACGTGTTAATTTCTGCTGTACAGCAAAGTGACTCAGTTATACGTCTATGTATTCTTTTTCATATTCTTTTACATTATGGTTTATCACAGGATACTGAATACAGTTCCCTGTGCTATACAGTAGGACCTTGTTTATCTATCCTGTATATAAATAGTTTGCATCTGCTTAACAACTCTTAAGTATTCAGTTCTGTGGCATTAAGTACATTCATATTGTTTGTAGCCATCACCACTATCCAGTCACAGAACTCTCTTCGTCCTGCAAAACTGAAACTCTGAACCCATCAGACACTAGCACCCCACTCCCCCTCCCCCCAGCCCCTGCCACCCACCGTCCTACTCTCTGTCTCTATGGATTTGACTAGTCTAGGGTGCTCCACCATATAAATGGAGTCATACAGTATTTGTCTTTTGTCTCTGGCTTATTTCACTTCACATAATGTCCTCAAAGGTCATCTACGTTGTAGCAGACTTCTGTGTTTCCTTCCTTTTTTAAGGCTGAATACTATTCCATTGTATATATAGACCACAGTTTGTTAGCCATTCATCCATCGATGGACACTTGGGTTGCTTCCACTTTTTGGCTATTGTGAATCATCCTACTTTGAACATGGATGGGCAAATATCTCTTCGAGTCCCTGTTTTCACTTCTTTTGGGTGTATACACACCCAGAGTAACTTTTTACTTTTAAAGATACCCTCTATACTGAGTCAGTCATATGTGGTTTACAATAGGAATCCGGCACAAGCTGAACGAATCACGACTGTGTCAACTAAAGCAGCATGTACACCAGGGGGCTCCCACAGGGCCTGTGAACCAGACGTCGACCCCCGCTCCCGGGACACACCTCTGGGGCTCACACCTCCTGGGACACACCTCCGGGGGCTCTCACACCTCCTGGGACACACCTCCGGAGGCTCTCACACCTCCTGGGACACACCACCGGGGGCTCACACCGCAGCTGACACAGGTCATGACCTCAGTTCTAACATGCGACATAATTTGGTCTTAGGAACTTGGTGAGATAGTTTCCATTTTTCCCTTCAAAGTTACCTAGTGGGGAAAAAAATGCTGTCGTTGACTTTTTTTTTGGAGAATTTAAAATTTAGCTACCAATTTAAAATTTAGAAGCCAATGACACATCTCAGGTTTAGAAAAGACACCAAAAATTTCCCCCAAAGAACTTTGCTCAAATCTGTGATCTCTCTTTAAATTTCATAATGAAGGTGACCAACAAGGTTGGCTTGATTCTACTACCAAAATAGTCTCAAATTTTCTATCCTCTTTCTTTGTTCTTTGTGTTTTTTTTAAATTATTATTCAGATTTTCTGTAAATAAGTGTTTATTTTTTTAAAACATTTTTTATTTTTTAAAATTATTTATTTTATTTATTTTATTTTATTTTTTATTTTTTTGGCTGCATTGGGTCTTCGCTGCTGCGTGCAGGCTTTCTCTAGTTGTGGAAGTGGGGACTACACTTCGTTGCAGTGCGTGGGCTTCTCATTATGGTGCCTTGTCTTTGTTGCGGAGCACGGGCTCTAGGCGTGCAGTCTTCAGTAGTTGTGGCATGAGGGCTCAGTAGTTTTGGCTCACGAGCTCTAGAGCGCAGGCTCCGTAGTTGTGGTGCATGGGCTTAGTTGCTCCGCGGCATGTGGGACCTTCCCAGACGAGGGCTCAAACCCGTATCCCCTGCATTGGCAGGTGGATTCTTAACCACTGCACCACCAGGGAAGTCCCAATAAGTGTTAACTTTAACTAGAGGTGTTTACAAAACACATTCTCTTAAAAATAACTTTTAAATATTTTTATTTTATTATATATTTATTTTGTATAAATTTATTTTATTAAAATATTTCTATTCTGCATAATTTTATTCTACACACTTAAATGTGAAAAATTGATTCAGGGCCCTTTAAGGAACTCATTAATTTTATAAAATACAGTAGTACTGCAGAAGGAAGAATCAGAACATTCTCCAAGCCAGATAAATAGATACTAGAGTAAGGATATTTGCACATTCAGTATTAATTGGCACACAGAACAAAATAATTCATGGCTAGTTCAAATTCACATTCATAGAGACAGAAAGTAGAATGGTGGTTGCCAGGGGCTGGGGGGGGGTAAGGAGTTGTTGTTTAGCGGATATGGAATTTCAGTTTTGCAAGATGAAAAGGGTTCTGGAGGTTGGCTGTACAACAATGTGAATGTGATTAACACTACTGGACTGTACACTTAAAGGTTGAGATGGTAAATTTTATGCTATGTGTATTTTACCACAATTTTAAAATTTTTTAAATTTTTTCAAATTAAAAAAAAAATCATAGTTTTTGCATAACTAATGCTAGGCAGGACTGGCCACTGGTCAGCAGGAGAAGACTGCTCACAATTACTCATAACTCCACAGGCAAGAAGCAGAGATCCTGGTTAGAGTAAGGTGTTATGTCTACTTTGGAGAAGAAGGGGTGCAGCTCTGAATTCAGTCCTGGATTTCCTTAAGTGTAACACTGACATTTCCTCACATTTAACAGTCCTGATGCTAAGGTGCCTCACGCAATCAACGTCAAATAAATCTGCTACCTGCTAAGCAGATGTGTAGACTGAGAAACAGCTGTGGCTGGCTGTGCATGCATAAACGTAACCAGGCATGAAAGGTACTGGTTCCTAGTGACACGTGTCTGCACTGGTGGTACCAGGTGGTTGAATGTGAGCTTAAATTTGAATACCTAACTGGCCCTTCGAATTTCTTCAAAACTGGTCCCTATGATATATAACTAAAGCTAAATATTATTCTGTGGACAGAAGGTTGCCTTTCACACATCTAAGCTGTACAACTAAAGTAAGCAACAGCTGCCCAATCTTGTGGGTAGATCATAAAATGTTCAAAGTTGGGACAGGTTGATGAAACTGACTGATGCACTGGGACACTTCTCTGTCCAAAGTTCCAGCTGACTTTCTGGAGCAGCTGTTTAATTTCCACAGATACATAATGCAATTATGGAAAAAGGGGAATTCAGAGATTAACCAAAGAGGGAATGCAGGCATCTCGTAATTTTCAGTATGCCTTGAAATTACGCTGTCAATCCTAAAACTGTGCAAGAGGTCAAGGACAAGAGCATGGAATATAAAAAGTATCCTGATAAAGGCTGCCAACACAACCATCATGGGCCAAAAGAGATAACAGAAAAAATTATACTATGAATGATAGGAGAGTTTAAGACTCAAACTTCGTGATAGTGAAGAAGAAAACAGAATGAATTGAGGGGATAAATGCAGCTACCATTGGTTAGCTATTTGATGGAAGCAACATTTATTATAGTGTTTTTTTTCTCCAAAAAGATGCTGCTTAATGGAGGGTGGTCTTTATAAGAGAAGGTATGTCATTGGTTTTACACTATGGTCATTTACTATGTGGTGAGCCCAGTCACTTTTGCTATAATGAAGAACAGTTTGTTGCTGAAGGCCACCCTGTCTCTCACTTTTTATTATTAATGTGATGCAAACTCTTCTGATGAAGGTAGAATACAGACTTTTTAAAAAATCAGTCAAATATGGACACTGTAAAGTCAACCTCTAGTACTACTAATAAACAACTGTTTAACTGAAAACTGTTGCTCCTAAGCAGATCCTAAGCATTGTTTAACATGTTTAAGATTGGAGTCATTCCTCTAAAAGATGCATGGGCTATGTGTGTACTGAGGGGGATGGAGGGATGCCCAATGTCAGGACAGGTGTCATTGTCCAGGTCCTCACTGGAGTTGTGGGCAGAACATGTATGGCAGTAATAATACTAAGCAGTATTTAGGATAATCTGGAATCTTCCATTTGGACAAATTTTTGATCAAATAAATCAGATTTGGATGTTATTAGTTATTAAAAAAAACAAAACAAAACAAAAACAGTATATATTTCCTTCTAAGTAAGAGTTTTTCAATCAGATGATTGTTTCTGAGATTTGTCCTTGTTTTTTTGGTGGGTTTTTTTGGTTTCTGTTTTTTGTTTTTGCATGCAACAGTAGACCATACCCTTTTGTTTCTGAGCTGTATTCTTTGTGCAGTCATATGTTTTCATTTCTCTTGGCTAACTATGCAGAGGTGAAATTCTCACATGTCTTCTGTTTTTGGTCAGGTTTATTATTCAAATATCTTTTTTTTTTTTTTAATTTTTGGCTGCACTGGGTCTTCGTTGCTGCACGCGGGCTTTCTCTAGTCGCAGCGAGTGGGGGCTACTCTTTGTTGCGGTGTGTGGGCTTCTCGTTGCTGTGGCTTCTCTTGTTGTGGAGTACAGGCTCTAGGCATGCGGGATCAGTAGTTGCAGCATGCAGGCTCAGTAGTTGTGGCTCAGGGGCTCTAGAGCGCAGGCTCAGTAGTTGTGGCGCATGGGCTTAGTTGCTCCACAGAATGTGGGATCTTCCGGGACCAGGGCTCGAACCCATGTCCCCTGCATTGGCAGGCGGATTCTTAACCACTGCGCCACCAGGGAAGTCCTCAAATATCTTTTTAATTTTTATTCCATATTGGAGCATAGTTGATTAAAAACGTTGTGTTAGTTTCAGGTGTACAGCAAAGTGATTCAGTTATACATATACATGTATCTATTCTTTTTCAAATTATTTTCCCATTTAGGTTATTACAGAATATTGAGCAGCGTTCCCTGTGCTGTACAGTAGATCCTTGTTGGTTATCTATTTTATATATAGTAGTGTGTACATTTATTATTAAAATTTTTGTTGAAAGATTCTTAATGAGTTGATTAAATAAAAGTAAATGTACATTAAAAAAAAAAAAAAGATTGGAGTCATTGACCACACTTACCTGAGAAGAAAACACGTGATCAATTTAAGAAAACACTGAAAGTACACGTAATAATTCTACATCACTACTAGACATTTAAATTTCACAAAGAAAAAAGACAAAAGAACTGGGAGTAGAAACCAAATTGGGAGTAAAGATAACAGAGGCAAAGGAAGGCGAAGGACCAGATACAAGTGGCAGACTGGTGAAGAGGAGGTAGATCTCACCAAATACATGGCCAAGGGTGCTGTCACTTCATGAAAACAGCAGAAGAAGGTGTGATGGAGCTATGAAACTATGATTATCCTATCTAGAAACACAGATAATAATAAAACTAGAAGATAGAAAAGAGGAAATTTTTAATAATAAAAAGCAATGGAGCAAGAGATAAAGAGCATTCAAGAGAAAGTCATTCAGAAGACAGGTAAAGAGGGTCCAACATATATATAACTGGAGTTCTCAGCAAAAAGAAACACTAAAAATTATAATTCCTGGGTTCACTAAAAACTATAATTCCTGAAGTTTAAAAAAAAAAAAAAGACTTAAAACTAGGTATCAACTCAATTTTTAAAATGGGGAAAGTACTTGAATAGACATTTCTCCAAAGAAGATATACAAATGGCCAACAACATGAAAAGAGAGTCAACATCATTAACCATTAGGGAAATGCAAATTGAAGCCACAATGAAGTATCACCTCAAACCCATTAGAATGACTACAGTAAATAAATAAATAAATAAATAAGTAAATAACAAGTGTTGGCAAGGATGGGGAGACCTGGAATCCTGTGCACTGCACATGGGAAAGTGACATGGTGCAGCCACTGTGAAAGTTGCATAGCTGTTCCTCAAAAAATTGAAAACAGAATTACCATGTTACCCAGCAATTCCACTTGTGGGTATACACCCACAAGAACTGAAAGGAGGGACTCAGAGAAATACCTGTACATCCATGTTCACAGCAGTATTATTCTCAACAGCCAAAAGGTGGAAACAACCCAAGTGTCCATTGATGGATGAACAGATAAACAAAATGTGATCTATGCATACAATGGAATATTATTCAGCCTTGAAGAGGAAGGAAATTCTGACACCTGCTACAATGTGGAAGAACCTTGAGGACATGATGCTAAGTGAAATAAGCCAGTAACAAAAATACAAATACTGTATGATTCCATTTATATGAGGTCCCTAGGAGAGTTAAATTCATAGAGACACAAAGTAGAATGGTGGTTGCCAGAGGCTGGGGGGAGGAAGGAACAGGAAGTTGTATAGAACTTCAGGTTTGTAAAATGAAAAAGTCCTGGAGATTGGTTGCACAGCCATGTGAATATACTTAACAAGACTGAAATGTACACTTAGAAATGGTTAGGATGATACATTTTATATTATGTATATTTAACCACAATTTTAAAAACCAAACTAAATTAAACTACATATCAAAAGGGCACATCATGTAGCTAAACACAGACACACAGACACACACACACAAACATACATGCAGCAGACCACCCACACTAAGACATATTCCAGCAAAATCATTAAGGAAGAAAGGATAATGGTACTACAGAAGCACAAAAAGTTACCTCCAACACTTTTATACTTTAGTTCTTTGGGGAAAAAAACTGTACCTTGATTCAAGTAAGAAAAGAGTTATATTTTTCATTGTAGGAGGTACATAAATGGGGATTTATTATATTACCCTCTATGCTCATCTGCATGCTTGAAATATTTGATCACACATTCACACGTATTGGCTCCCATAACTGAAAAGGTCAGAGATTAATGCTGTCTTCAGGACAAGCTTGAACCAGGAGCTCAACATCACCAGAGTCCCAATTATTCTCTACCTTCTGCTTTGTAGCCTCATCCTGAGCCCCACAAAGAAATCCTCAAGCTTTTCTTTTATGGTGACTAAATATCTGTGGTGGTTCCTAGTCTCAAATCACCGTTCCATAGCAAGCCAGAGCATTTCTTCTAGAAATTCCATTTAGGTCCTGGAATTCACTCTCTCACATTGACTGAAGTTGGGTTCCTGAAGCAATTGCTATGACAAGACAGTGGGTACAATGATGAGTTTAAACTTACCAGGACCCACTCATGGAGTCAGAAGTGGGGTCAACCCTAAGAATGGAAAAGGGAAACAGAGATGAACAAAGGAGAAACGGATTCCGTGAGGCACCTGCAGCATCTCTGACAGGGACCGTTGTCCTTGTGGTTGCTTCTCAACCTCACAGACACTATCCCTCTGCTGACCCCTCTGGGACCCCCAAGACATGATCAGACACACCTGTGTTTGCTGTGAGGACATACGAGGCCCCTGCTTTGCTATACATACATAGTAGCATTCATATAAAAAGCACAAGGTCCTTTAGAGATAGGACAACTTTTATAATACTCACCGGAGGAAGACAAAACAAATTAGAAATAATTATCCCTCACTTCCTCCTAATCCTGACCAAGAAAAAAAATGAAGGGAAAGCCAGCACATAATTAAAATAGAGTTGATAGTCAATGAACAAGTCCTACTCAAAGATGAGAGAGGCTGAAAACTTCCCCTGGGTACTCACTCAATGAATACTCATTCATCTACTGCAAAAGCAACTCTTATCAATAACTTAACTCACTTAAGAAAGGACCTTTCCCATTATTTTATCTGGATGCTATCTTATCGTGATGTTTGGAAGTCTGACAGTTACCAAAGCAGATAAAAATACTAACGCTCTAAATGCTAAGATGATCATTAATAATACATTTGGACTGAAGCTTTCTTGATGACTTTTGCTTCCTTGTTCTTGCCATAAATAAGCTTTTTTAAAAAAAGCTAAAATCTAAAGCGTTTGCAGGACTCTAAAACCACCAGAATGTAAGTGAACTAAGCCAGAGAAAGACAAATACATTATATCACTTGTATGTGGAATCTAAAAAATGATACAAATGAACTTACTTACAAAACAGAAATAGATGCACAGACATAGAAAACAAACTTATGGTTACCAAAGGGGAAAGAGGGGGAGGAAAATATTAGGAGTTTGGGATTAGCAGATATACACTACTATATATAAATAGATAACCAACAAGGACCTACTGTATAGCACAGGGAACTATAGTCAATATCTTATAATAACCTATAATGGAAAAGAATTTGCAAAAGAATGGATTTATGCACATGTAAACTGAATTACTTCTGTACACCTGAAACTAACACAACATTGTAAATCAACTATACTTCAATAAAAATAATAACAGTAATAATAAAAACCCACTAGAATGTAAGCACACTCTATTTTTTTATTGGTAATATTATTTTTATTTATTTATTTATTTTAGGCTGTGCTGTGCAGCATGCAGGATCTAGTTCCCCGACCAGGGATCGAACCTGGCCCCCCTGCACTGGGAGCACAGGGTCTTAACCACTGGACCTCCAGAGAAGTCCCAGCACACTCTAATTTGAAACAAAATTCATCACCAAAAGTTAACCCACCTAATCATGATGTTCTTCATGCTCATTTATCTTTCTCCAAGGCCCGACTGACAACAGACTCATTCATTCATTCAGGCGGCAAACATTTACTAAGTGTCTTACACATTCTGGAAGGGATCTGAAACACCACACTTCCTGAGCCCTTTTTCACAGATGAGGAAAATCAGGTCAAAGAGTGTAAGTGATCTGCCCACAGGCATGGAGCTAATAAACACGAGAAGTCACAGGAGCAATCACGTGTCCTCAACTCCGCCTGATGCCCTGGCCGTCCTGGCACGCCTCCTCCCTTATGCCTCCAACTCGGTCCTCCCCCCGACAGAGAACACTACTATAGGAGGCGTTTTTCTCCAGTTTGGGGACTCCCAGCATTGCTTGGTCACCCCTCCCACATCTGGACAATGTCCCCAAGGTAGAAGCAAGACCTCATCCAGCCCCCTTGCAGTTGGGCCTCAGGCTCATGACTCAGCTTTGCCATCAGTGGACACAGCAGGGAGGCAGCAGTGGCTGGTGAAGCTGCTGGCACTCGATCCCCAGCAAGCATGGTGTTTGTGCTGAGCAGTGGTCGCAGAGCTGTCTTCACTTGTCACAGCCCAGTGCAGTGCTCCTGGCACTGGTCCTGGCTACGTGGAGTTGTGCGAAATTGGCTACAAAAACGGACTCTGTTTTTTGCAACTAAGAACCCTGACTGCTATTCCACCTATGTACTCAATTATCCAAATGCTCAGCAGATATGCCTCAGAGCTATATTCAAAGTAAAGGGAGCCTCTGCTCGGAACTTCACTATGCATCCCCAGTTCTCATCTATCTACCCAAATCACAAACTTGAAAAAATATAGATGCTTCTTTTCTATCAAAAAGACAATGATGGAAAGAGAGAATGGGCTTGTGCCAAAATGTTCCTGTAGGCATATTTGGGGAACCTGTACTTCTTTGCTTTACCGAACAACCTTTATTCATCCTTTTATAAACAAAATGTCCCATTCATAATTGCAAAAACATTTTCCTTCGGTGCAAAAAGAGTTTTTTTGTTCACATTTTCAATAAACTTATATAGATCAAAAACAGACAGAGGGGGACTTCCCTGGTGGTCCCGTGGTTAAGACTTCACCTTCCAACGCAGGGGGTGTGGGTCCAATACCTGGTCAGGGAGCTAAGATCCCACATGTCTCATGGCCATAAAAACAAAAAATAAAACAGAAGCAATATTGTAACAAATTCACTACAGACTTTAAAAGTGGTCCACATCAAAAAAATCTTTAAAAACAAAACAAAACAGTACATGTACTTTTAGCAACATGTACTGAATTGTCAAATGCCTCCTTACTTTAAAGAAAAAACATTCAGAAGATGGCACAGTGAAAACCAATACCAAATATCTTTCCCCCCAAATTTAACAACACAGCAAAGCTGGGCCCAAGCCTCCATCTGAGCTGCACAGCAAGTCCCCACAGCTCCGGCGCTGCCCTCCTTGGAAGCAGGAAGCAAGCGAGAAGCAAGTTAATAAAATCCTGAACAACCTCACTAACAGCCACCAACTTCAGAGAGTAGCAGAAGGGAAACGGCTGATGCAACCTCCAGAGAATAAGGAGAATTTCCCCCAACACTTCTGTGTCATCCCAGAAATAGAAAAAAAATACTGTGACTCCCGCAGAGAGGAAAGCAAGACACTCTTTCCAAGGGTTACAGAAGGGAAATGTTTAAAAATGACATTGCAAAAGGAATCGTCTTCTCAACTGGACAGGATGGAGGGGGGAAGGCAAAGATGTCTAAGGGCCTTCATTTCCTTGTCTGTCTAAGATAGGGCCTAAAACTGGTAAACCCAGAGAGTCTTCAACTTGGTATTTAAAGTTAAAATGTAACAACAATAACAACAACAACAACAAAAAACTAAAAATAAGAATATAAGAAACAAAACTCAGGAAATAGAAAATGTGATAATTTTTTCATTTTCATAGCAAGCAAACAACAGATATAATTTAAGAATTGCTAAACCATGAAGGAGAAGGTTATATCTAATAAATACACAGATTTAGACCAGTAACCACCGGAAAAACTAAAAGGAGACTCTAAACCACCCAATGCGCCAGGGGAAACACCACAAATATTCACTCAGATAACAAAAAAGGAGGAAAACGCAATTAAAAAATAAACGATATGGCAGCCAGGGTGACAGAGTTCGGACCCAATGTATCTGTTTTATCCACAAATGCAAGTGAGACAGAATTAGGGTAACTGGCAAATGCTAGGTTACATCTGGTAAGCACAAGAGAATCAAATTTTAAGAACTATTAGAAATAGAGTATTAAGCAAATTGACAACTTACAAAATTTTTAACTATCTTTTTTCCTATAATCAAACAAAAACAATCAAACAAAATCAGAAAACACTCAGGATAACACCTGAAAAGAAGGGCACTGTTGGGAATTCACTTAAGTAGACAAAGCAGAACCTTCAAGAAGAAAACTCAAGAAAACTCACAAACTCTTTCTTGGGGCACAAAGGAGAAAGTAAGTGGAAAGTAACAGCATGTTCTTGTAGAGGAGGGTTCAATACTGTCAAGTTATTGATTAATTCTTCCTAAATCATATCATAAATTCACTACAAACCTACTAGAATACCAAGAGGATTTTGGAACTTGTTTTAGAACTTGACAAAATGATACTAATAGTAAATCTGAAAAATTAAACACATGAGAATGACCAGGTGTGACAGCCTTATATTTTCTAACACGGCCACTATCTCATCCACCTCACATGCTTTGTTGCGGTGTGAACTTGCCGCTCCCCGCACCCAGAGCTGGGGCTCCGCCCCCTCCCCTGAAGGTGGACAGGCTTGTGACTGCAGAGGGGTGACACCATGTGACTTCTGAGACAAGGTTAGAAAAGGCCATCAGCTTCCACTGGTGCTCCTGGGACGCCTGCTCTGAGGGGAGCAGCCATCGTGGAGGAGTCCAACCACCCTGAGACCACAGGCTGGAGAGGCCACAGGGAGGTACATGGCCAAGCTCCCAGCCACCGGCCAGTGACAACCGCCAGCCCGAGTGAGGCAGCTGGGACATCCGGCCCAGCCGAGCCTTCGGATGACTGCAGCCCCAGCCAGCATCTGATGCAGTTAAGGTGAGGAGACCCACCCCACAGAGTCCCTCCAACTTCCTCAGTGACAAAACCACGAGCAAAATAAAACACCTCTTTCCAGCTGCTACCTCTGGGGATAATGTGCTATGCAGCAACAGTAAATGGGATTGCAAGTAAATTCTGTTAAAAAAGAAAAAGAGAAAGAAAAAGAAAGAACCAAGGGGGAAGGAGCACCATCACATTTTAACACATAATGAATCAAAGTCCATCCATTAATTCATTGAACAAATGCACATCGACTGTGTACAGGTTCTCACAGGCCAGGCTTTACAGGCAGAGTAGTGTACAGAACCTTCGCCTTTATGGGGTTTCAATTTTAGTGAGACAGACAAACAAACAGAAATGAACAAAAATTAATTTCAGGTAATATTAAGTGCTCTGAAGGAAAATAAAAATCGGGATAAGAGAGTGGAAAGAGGATGGTCAGGGCAGGCCTCTGGGAGGAGGTGATGACAGAGCAGACCCCAGCGAAGGGTTTGGGGCTTTCCCACTTACTTGCTAGGTTTATGAACCATGCAGCCTGTTCTTGGGGCAATTTGCAAAATCTGCCTCAATCTAAAATGCATGGACCCCTCCACCTAGAAATCTGTTGGCTAGGAAATTCCCTATGAAGGTGCTTACCCAAGTCAGCATATACTTTCAAAGTAAGTTTTAACAGGAATGGAAATCACCAAAGTGTCAGATCAATAAGCGTTTATTAAATAAATGATGTTCTAGTCATTCAATAGAGCACCACGAAGATTTAACAAGAAGTACGCTGAAAAACAAAGAGCCACATCGTTCAGTGACAGTAGAAGGCTGAGAACAGGGCACAGGGTATCCCTCCTTCTGATTCACTCAGGGTCTGAAAGACGTCCTCTTCCTGGAACACCTCTGGGGAAGGGAAGGAGACTTCACCCTCTCATTCTGTACCTTTCTGAGTCCCTTGAATTTTCTAACAAGATGCTGTACACTTCCCTTTTGTCCTGTAAACACCCACAGCAGTTATCTGGGCCGTGGATACAATGTGTGACAGCTTCTCCCCAAAGAAAGAACTGAAGTTGCCGTAGAGGCGTGTTTCTTCTTCTGGGAGTCTTTGTATTCTCAAAAACTAATGGAATGATAGTTTTTAAGTAGAAAAGATTTAAGGAGGAAAGCACTCTAACAACAAAAGATGAAATGGTGCTAAAATACTCCCATTTTCTTGATTATATGAAAACCTGCAAAATCCTACTGCAGAGCCCAGGCCATGAACACTGCTCTACGTAAAGGCAGCCCTTCCCCACTGTTCAGAGGACCCCTACCCCGGTGATCCGGCCCCTGACGTTCAGATCCCCCACCCAGCCACGTTCGCACGTGCCAACCAGTTCAGACCTGGGAGAGAAGAGCTGTGGGCCAGGCCCTCCCGATGACCCTCCGAGGGCAGCCGCTTCTTCCCCCCCCCCTCCCCTTTCCAGAGCTCGGCAGGACCTGGGTCTCCCTGAGCAAGTCAGACACACCCCTGGTGATACACGGAACAATTCCTTATCCACCACCGCTCTGCCCACACCCTCTGCTGCAGCCCCCAAATCTTCTGCACGTGTGTGATAGCTTCTCCCCAAAGAAAGAATCAAAATTCCCCAAGAACAGAGAAAATAAGTATTCCCCAACTCATTGGTTTATTCAGTATTTTCATCACCAGAAAATGTCAGGAACCAGTTTTTCCAAGAGTGGTGAAAACAAAACTTTACACTGAGCCTTGCCTGCAAGATCACTCGGGGTAACCCCCCAACCCCCCGGCTGACTCGTTCGTGCATGTGTCTGGCGCCCTGACCTCATATTTTCCTGTCTCCATCATGATCTCCTCCTCCATTCAAGGGTCTCTCCCCTGAAGGGTTCTCTCCCCTGGCTTCAGCCCTACGTGGTCTCTACAAACACAGACACCTGTAGCCCCGAGAATGTTTGGAAGTTCACCACTCCAAGTGTGACTCGGGGGGCCGGGCTGTCGTAGGGCGAGGACTAGGGCAGCCATCTCAGGCCCAGAGCCTCTGTCCCATGACCAAAGGGATGGACACTCTGCCCCTGGACACCTGGGTGTCCTGCATGATACACAGTGTGACCTTTCAAATGTGTCCACATGCAAATAACCCATCAAGAGCTAGCTTGACTCACTTACAAAGAACATAAAAGTACAAGATGAGTCTTTCTACTGCTTGTGTGATGTGAGTTCTGGGTGGCTCCTCATGTCCAAACCTGGCAGTCCCTCCCCTCCCCCCCAAGCCCCGCCCTTGCGTTGAGGGAGGGTCCCCTGCCAGGCTCCCTGCTCCCTGTATGGTGCCCCCACTGGGCTCCCGAGGGCTCTTTCAGGCCAACAGACTCAGATCAACACCACCCTCGGTGACCCTGACTTTGACTCGCAGGGAGCTGGGGTGGGGTTTTGGTTTCTTGCTCTGAAAGCTCAGAGCCAGATGCAAATGGATCCACCCCATTCCTGGCCACTGGCTTTGCAGTCAGGGTGGCAAAGGGTAGAGCAAGAGTGAGACCCGCTCCCATCCCCGGCCCCTCTCCCTCCTCCAAGCCCTCCCTGCATCGATGCAATGAAGGGACCCGTTCCAGACTCCCGCCGGGATAAAGCAGCTGCCCCGGGGTGACCCAGGTCTCCATGTGACACAGGGGAGGAGGGGCTGGCAGGACTCCTGGACACCCACACCCACTCGACAGTCCACTCGACAGGCGGCATGCAGTGCTCACTCGGGACCGAGGGGGAATACATCACTCCCTGTTGAAGGGTCTGCAACATGAGTCCACCTCAGTGACCCTGCTCCACTGCCAGGACCCTGGGGCAGGAGCCGGGCCCTCTGCAAGCTCCCCTGGGCAGCCGGGTTCTCACGCTGCCCCCTTGCCAGAGCACCGGGGTCACAGCCCTGCCCCGATGCCCAGAAACCTGTGCCCACTGCTCTCATTTATCTTAGAAGTTTACACTGCTTACATTCTCCGGTAATCTTAATGAGTAAAATGACCATTTTCTATATTTTTACCAACCTATAGCAGAGTCTGGCTTGGAAACAGCACTCAGATCCAATCCCCACTGTCCACAAATGAGAAAAACGATGCTCAGAGAAGATGAAGAAGTAGCCAAGTCTTTCTTCAGTCAGTCCACAGACTTTTTAAAAATTATTTAAAAAAAATTTTTAATCGAAGTATAGTTGATTTATAATGTGTTAGTTTCTGGTGTACAGCACAGTGATTCTGTTTATATATATATTATATATAAATAATCTTTTTCAGATTCTCTTCCATTATAGGTTATTTTAAGATACTGAGTATAGCTCCCTGTGCTATACAGAAGCTCCTTGTTGTTCACCTATTTTATACACAGTAGTGTGTATCCACTAAACCCAAACTCCTAATTTATCTAGTTCTTAAAGGCTGGGTTGGTCCAAACTGCTGGGTCCACCACCCCGGAACTCATGTGACATTTCACATCTGCATTTTTCAAGATGACTGGCCAATGTGTGAAGGGCAGACGGGGGGACAAGAGTGGAAGTGAGAAGCCAGGTAGGGGCCATGGGAATGATCTGGAAAAGAGACACACATGGGGGACAGACATAGATACTTGAGAGGAAGAGTCAACAGGACTCGGGCACCCCCGAGACCCAGGAAAAGACACCTGCATGGAGGGAGGATGAGGAACTCGGGTGGGGACTCCTGAATTTGGTGCTGAAACTCGTCCAAGTGGAGATGGGAAGGGGGCAGTGGGTATCTCAGAGGAGGGAGAGAACGGTCTCAAGTGCGAAGAGCTCTATGAGTGAACCAGGCGCCCACTGGTGCAGGGAGAGAGAAGCCCCCCTGGGAGGTGTAACCCACCTGGCCGCATCCCCATCCTGCAGGGTCAGCCCCGTGCTCGGCGAGTCTGGGGCAGAGGCGGACCTCAGGGGACAAGGCAATGTCACCAACCCCGGCGAGCGTAGCACTGGCCCTGCTGCCTCTGCCCCCATCTCACCTCATCTTGGGGGGGGTGGTCCTGAGGATCCTGAGCCTGGGCCACGGTCTGCACAGCCCCCACTGCGGACGGTCTGACCTATCATCTCATCTAGGGGCGTCTCTCTGCCTCCACTGAGGGGCCCTCACTCCAAGCTTCCTTTGACATGCCTCACATGCACACAGAAACCTCCAGATGTCTTTATCCCACACACGGGCCACGGGAAATCTCGGGCCCAATCATTTAGATGAGAAGTCAGCAAACCGTGGCCTGTGGGTCAAACCTGGCCTGCTGTGTTTTTGTGAACAAAGTTTTGCTGGGACACAACTACACCCATTCACTTACGAAGTGGGTAGGGCTGCTTTAACACTGCAGTGGCAGAGTGGAGTCCTTGCAATGGAGATCACCCGGCCCACGAGGCCTGAAATACCTACCGCCCTGGACAGAAAGGTTTCCTACCCTGGTCTAGATACTTCCTTCCCCAGCGATGCCTTGTGGCTCCTGCATCGGACTGGAAAGCATGAAGGGTGAAAGGGCTCCAGCAGCCCTCCGAGGGGGGTGTCTCATCCACCCACCTGGCGTCCGCCATGTGCAGTGGGGTGAGGTGCCGATGTGCTGTGTCCCTTCTCGGGGACCCTTTCTCTTTCATTTCAAAAAGAGTCTTTTAATTGTTCAAAATTGCACAAAACAACATCACACTATGGTAATACTGAGTCACTGGGGTTACTCTACAATCGATGAACGGCATACCGTTTACAGAAACGAGGGATCAAAGGGCGCTCAGGTAAAGGGACGGGGGAACAATGGGACCAGGTGATGGGCTCCAAAGTGACTAAACGTGATGTTTCCACAGCAAAATACACTATAAAACAACAAACCAGAGGCCAGAGGGAGCGGTCGGGGGCAGGGGTTGCAGAGGCTGGGGTCCCCGCAGCCACAGCTGCGTCTCTAGGGCAGAGAAAGGGGCTTTGAAAAGATTGGCCGCTCAGGGACCCAAGAAGCCTCTTCGCTCCAGCTTCTCAGGGTTCTTCTCTTACCCCCAGAGGGCTTTCTGCCTCCCCTTCCTGACCGCGTCCTGCCGGATGGAAAAACTCTTCCATCGTGTCCTCCGTTTACCAACACAGCGCTTAAGACTAAAACAATCTTCAGGCCTTTAAGCTTTGCTCTCAGTAGATAAAGGAAAGCTACCGGCACTGAGAGATTCCTTTTCTCTCGTAACAAAGCCTGGTTTTCATGACTGCTGTCTCTCCAGAGACTCAAGGAAGTGGGTGTTGGGACTCAAAGCTGAGGAATGAGTTCTCTGTTCTAAAGGGTACCTTCTCTTACCCTAAAGCCATGAATGTCCTCGAATGAATGGGTGAAAGTGCTGCAGGGTAATATGATTTACAGGAAGTTTAAAAATGGGTCCCTTTAAATTCTCAGAAATATTGTTCTTGCAATAACTAGAGTGAGGGCCAGAAAGTTGACACCAGGCAGTGGAAAGAGGGGTGCAATGCAACTTGGGGAGCTAGCCCAGGATGCAAGGGAGGCAGCTCTGCCATCCAGTCCCAGACCATGTGAGCTGCTCGCCCTGAAGTTCTCTGCCAAGGCAGCTAATCTGGGTGCCAGAGAAGAAAAAGAAGACCACTGAAAGATATGAAAAAAAGTTAAGCTCAGGGCTTCCCTGGTGGTGCAGTGGTTGAGAATCCGCCTGCCAATGCAGGGGACACGGGTTCGAGCCCTGGTCTGGGAAGATCCCACATGCCGCGGAGCAACTAGGCCCGTGAGCCACAACTACTGAGCCTGCGCGTCTGGAGCCTGTGTTCCACAACAAGAGAGGCCGCGATAATGAGAGGCCCGCACACCGCGATGAAGAGTGGCCCCCACTTGCCGCAACTAGAGAAAGCCCTCATACAGAAACGAAGACCCAACACAGTCATAAATAAATAAATTAAAAAAATTAAAAAAAAAAAAAGTTAAGCTCAGTTAATGGTGAAGGAACCAGAGGGAAGATTCTGGATCAGTGTATATGTGAGAGAAGGCTTTGGAGATGAGCCCCCAGACCACAGGTCCCAAGGGCAAAAGCAAGACATGGGACCCAAAGAGCAGGTGACTACAGTCTGTCTGCAGAACTACAGATGGGCCTCAGACCCACAGACCCCCTGCCCTCAACCCAGACTTACAGCACTGGTGTCTGCTCTCAGGCAGAAACCAAAAGAATGCTGTACGCACCAAAGAAATGAGCTTTCTGCCTCATCTGCTTCCAAAGCGAGAATTCACACCCCAGAGCAGACGCTCTCTCAAGCACATGGGAGGAGAGTCCCCACCCAACATCCAAAGGTGAAGCTGCCAGGTGACCTGCCTTGCCCACACCTAGACAGAGCGAGGTCAAGCCCCTGTTCAATGGGTAGGACAGGAAAGTCAAGGAAAACATGCCAAGCACTGCTATGAATCAACTAGTCCCTCAATGATAAACCCCAAAGGACACCAAGAACCAGACCATTAGGGAAAATCAAAACAACAAAAGAGGCAGGTTCAGAAGAAAAAAATAGAAAAACGCTAGAGCAAACAATTCAAGAATAAGAAGAAACCTTCTTGACTTAATTGGTACCCTCAGGCAGAAATGGAAAATAATGCAAACAGAAAATAAGAGGAATACTAAGAAAAATTAGCAGAAAAGATGAAAGACAGCATCACAATCATAATTATGGTTACTGTATCAATACAGGGTTCACCTCCCCGGGGTGGTTACCACCCTGTGTTGGTGTCCGGAGAGGCTTGGAACCAGGGTGCAGATAGTTAGCCAAATCAGAATGAAATGCAGAAACTTGCAACTGATGTTGACCCATGCTGGGGTCCCAAACAGAGCAGGGGCAACCTACACCACCTTGTCAGATGGTTTATAGAAAATGTTTGCACCTGTTCTCTAGGTTTTTGTTTTCGAACCTGATAGCCTCGTTTTGGCTCTGTAATCAGAAGGATAGAAAAGACCCCTCCTCAGATGAGACAGTTGCTCTCAAACATCTTGGCGCTTCACAATTCAAAGTCAAAGTGCGTCCTGTGTGGCAGAGGAAGGCCCCTGGCCGGGGGAGGGTGGGAGCGGGTCCAACTTCTGTGATATCTGCCTCCCTCGCCCTTCAGAAAAGCCTTGGGACTGACATGTACACACTACTACACTTAAAATGGATAACCAACAAGGACCTACTATAGCACAGGTGACTCTGCTCAATATTATGTAACAACCTAAATGGGAAAAGAATTTGAAAAAGACTAGATATGTGTGTTTGTATAACTAAATCACTTTGCTGTACACCTGGAACTAATACAACATTGTTAATCAACTATGCTCCAATATAAAATAAAAATTAAAAGAAAAAAGAAAAGAAAAGCCTTACTCAAGTGCAGCCTGCAGACCCCCAGGGAGTCCTTTCCACTGGCCAACCCTGTCGCTGCTGCAATTATTTTTTAAAATTTCAACACCTGGTCCAGAAGCTGAAGCTGAAGCTGAAGAAATCTCTCAGAGGATAAAGTAAAAAGTAGTGGCATGGCAAATAGGAGAGAAAAGTTAAGATGCCCAGAAGATCAACCCAGGAGGTCAAACAGCCAACAAACAGGAGTTTCGAGAAAATAGAAATGAGGAAATAATCAAAGAAAACAATTTCCAGTATCAAAGAAGGGACACATTGAGTGCCTAAGTCCCTTCACGAAATACTGTGAAATAATCAGGACACCAAGAATCAAGAGTAGACCCTAGAAGCTTCCAGAAAGGAAAAATAGGCTAGGTCACCAACGAAAGAAGATGAATCAACACAGGATCAGACCTCTCGTCAGTGACATCTGATTTGAAGACAATGGCGTACCTGCCACCAAAGAAGTAACAACAGGGGACTTCCCTGGCGGTCCAGTGGTTAAGACTTCGTCTTCCAATGCAGAGGGTGCAGGTTCAATCTCTGGTCAGGGAGCTAAGAGCCCACATGCCTCCCGGCCAAAAAACCAAAACATAAAACAGAAGCAATATTGTAACAAATTCAATAAAGACTCTAAAAATGGTCCACATCAAAAAAAGAAATCTTAAAAAAAAAAAAAAGTAACAGAAAGGTTGAAAATAATTAACTCCGAGGAATGGGGAAGGTGGGAGCTAAGGGTTCGATTTAGCACTTCGATTTGCACCCTTCCATGCTGTTTTAATTTTAATTTCCATGAAATTAAGTCTATAATACTTTTATCATCATCATCACAATCACCATCAAAAAATATAGAGAGATACATTGCGTGCTTTCACCAGAATATGTGATATCACGGCTCTTTCTCTTAAACTCTGATTTTATGCCTCTCACCTGAGAGGCACACCATCTGGACCACAGGTAACAGCCACAGGTGTAACTCTTGAAGTCACCGGGCAGGTGCCTTGCTCAGGGCCTTTCTGGCTTTTTGTTTCATTTTCTTTTGGTTTTTGTTATTCTTTATACAGAAAGAAAATAAAGCATCATATATATATATACACACACATACATATATATGTATTATATTTATACATTCTCTTTTTTCGAAGAGAAAGTCAATCTTCAGAAGCTATTTACCACTAGTTATGACAGACTCCAGCTCTGTTAATCCACTCACACCTCTTGGGTGTTATTTCCTCATCTTGAAAAGGGTCAGCTCTGAGCCTCACACGCTGCCTCAGCACCAAAAGGCAATGACAAGCATGGAGAGAAGCCCCGGGGACACCAACGCTGAATTTAATGAACTGGCAGGTGAAAAGCAGATGCTTTGACTTTTTCTGAGACTGGGTCAAACGTTAGTTTCTACAAAGGCAGTGTCCCTTAGTGAACAGTTGTAAAGAGCTCTGTGGGGTATAATTGAAAAAAAAAAGATGTATTCTTTTTTAAATCACTAGATTCTGATGAGTATATGCTCTTTATTATACGTATTATATACTTAACATACATATATAGTATATGCTGCTTATTAACATGTTAAACAGGGACCATTCTCAGAGTCCTTTCAAATTCTGAGGGTTCCAAAAATGTATTTCAAAATCACTATTTGTATCACTATCAAAGCCATTAGCTACAATTTCTCATTATAGATGAGAAACAACACTCATCATTACGTCGCATCAATGTTTTTCAAAGAAAAATTTGCTTTTTCATGAAGTCCCAAATTCTCTATACTTTTTCTGTAAAAGGATGAGCTGAAATTTTAAGGGTTTATCTTTGAACAATTAAGTTGCTTCTCTCTGTGATAGATAATTATGTAATCGGCTCTGGTAGCTGCTGATGCAAAAGAAGTAGTTTGTTTACATTTATCATGTACTTGACCGAAGGCCTCCCCCTCCCCCCAAAATGCCGGTATCCCCAATTCCTGTGGGCTCCACCTCACTGTACTGCACCCTTTAAGTGAAATAGGACACTTTCATCATCACTTGGATGTAGAGGAGGTAAGAGCAGGCCATAATGATCAACTGAAGCTATCAAGGTTAGGTGGGTAAAGTGCCTAAATGCAGAAACAGAATTCAGGCAGGCCTGAGCCTGGGCATGCCAGGGACAGTGGGCCTGGAAATATCACCTTCCCTAGAAATTGTACCTGGTCGCTGGAAAGGAAGGCCTCAGGGCTGCACTTGGTCAGCACACAGGCAGGCGTTCCTCCAGAGCCTCCAGAAAAGTGAACAGGAGCCATTACACATATGGCCCCTGTGGGGAAGGTAAAAGGAGTTCTCCCAGGACCAGAGGGTCCTCACCTCATCAGGCAAACTTCTCAGCAGAGGGTGTGGTCCTGCGGGCTGGAAGGCAGCCCTGTCATAGCCGCCTCTGCATCTTCCCTGAGGCCCACCATCTCTCCTTCCATCACTGTCACCCCAATGCCAGCTCTGCAAGGGCAAAGTGCTCGCATGTGGTTTGAACTCATCAATAAATATGGAAATAATACAGAGTCGTCTTAAGAACCCATCACCAGCTTTATTATATTTTCCTGACTCTGCAATAAGACCATAGGATACACTACTTTTTGAATTTTTCAAGATTCAAATTCATACTTACCCAATAAAGACTGAAATCTGAAGCAAAAAAAAGTTCTCCCTCACATACTCAAATTATGTAGACTATATAATGTTCAAAGTCCGTTTTCTTTTGAACTCATCTTTCAAAATGAATCAGGGACACAGAAAAGTTCCAAATGTTTCATCCTGTGGGGTCTGCAGGATAGGAGGTGAGGAGGTGGCCAAAGTGAGGGATGAGAAACTACAAAGAAACCATTTGGCTTGAAGGAGAAGACTAGCAATCATATCTATCATTCAATTGGGTGTGCTAATAGAAAATTCAGATTTCAATCGATTGTCAAAGATGAAAATATAACTGTTAGGAGAATGGAGACGCACAGGAGAAGGGGTTTGAGGAATGGAATAAAAATCAAAATGGGCAGAAGATCTAAACAGACATTTCTTCAAAGAAGACATACAGATGGCCAAAAAGCACATGAAAAGATGCTCAACATCACTAATTATTAGAGAAATGCAAATCAAAACCACCTCACACCAGTCAGAATGGCCATCATTAAAAAGTCTACAAATAACAAATGCTGGAGAGGGTGTGGAGAAAAGGGAACCCTCCTACACTGATGATGGGAATGTAAACTGCTACAGCCACTACAGAGAACAGTATGGAGGTTTCTTAAAAAACTAAAAATAGAGCTACCATATGATCCAGCAATCCCACTCCTGCACATATACCCAGAGAGAACTATAATTCGAAAAGATACATGTACCCCAATGGTCATTGCAGCACTATTTACAATAGCTAGGACGTGGAAGCAACCTATATGTCCATCACCAGAGGAAAGGATAAAGAAGATGTGGTACATATATACAATGGAATATCACTCAGCCATAAAAAAGAATAAAATAATGCCATTTGCAGCAACATGGATGGACCTAGAGATTATCATACTAAGTGAAGTGAGTCAGACACAGAAAGGCAAATATATGATATTGCTTATATGTGGAATCTAAAAACAAGGGTACAGATGAACTTATTTACAAAACAGAAGTAAAGCCACGGATGTAGAAAACAAACTTACGGTTACCAGGGGATATGGTTACCAGGGGATAAGGGGGGGAGGGATAAATTAGGAGATTGGGATTGACATATACACACTACTATATATAAAACAGGTAATAAGAACCTGCTCTATAGCACAGGGAACTCTACTCAATACACTGTAATGGCCTATATGGGAAAAGAATCTAAAAAAAAAGAGTGCATATATGTATATGTATAACTGATTCACTTTGCTGTATACCTGAAACTAACACAACATTGTAAATCAACTATACTCCAATAAAAAAATTTTTTAAAAAGCAGCTTGAAAAGAGATATGTGTGCACCCGTGTTCATAGCAGCATTATTCACAATAAGCCAAAAGGTGGAAGCAACCCAAGTGTCCATCAACAGAAGAATGGAAAAACAAAATATGGTCTATCCATACAACGGAATATTATTCAGCCTTCAAAAGGAAGAAAATCCTGATGCGTGCTACCACATGGATGAATCTTGAACATATTATGCAAAGTGAAATAAGCCAATCACAAAGGAAATACAACTGTATGATTCCATTACGTGAGTTGCCTGAAATAGCCAAATTTACACAGACAGGAAGTAGAAAGGTGGCTGCCAGGGGCTGGAGGTGGGGAAATGAGGAGTTAGTGTTTAATGGGGACAGAGGTTCAGTTTTGCAAAAGTTCTGGAGAGGATGGTGGTGACGGTTGCACAATCGTATCAATGTTCTTAATGCCACAGACCTGTACACTTAAAATGGTTAAAATCATAAATTTTATGTTATGTGTATTTTACCACAATTTTAAAAATAATATTTTTTTAAAAAATTAACTTCATCAATCCAGCAAAAAGAAAACAGTAAAGTATAATAATAAAGTCAAAAGGAATGACTAAATCTATCACACATCTTAATAAATGGGAATGGCCTAAATTCCCTGAGCTGTCTAACTTAGAAAGAACAAACCTTTCCTATGCTAGTCCGCAGAAAAATACGGAAAGCTCACCAATTTATTTTACAAAGCCAGCACAACATAACAAGGTTTAATAAAGATAGTGTATGCTTGTGTACATGTGTGAACGCACAAACTCCAGACGAATTTTGTATGTGGCTACAGAAGCAAACATCTTAATATTACAGCACATGGATTCTAACAATATGTTAAAAGAGTAAGTGATAAGGATGATTCCAGGAAGCCAAGGATAATTCAACATTAGGAAATCTATCAACATACTGCAGTACGTCAATTACTGAAAGAGAAAAACCAAGAGATTACATAAATAAATGACACCTGAAAAATTCAGCAGTCATTCCTTTTAAGAATTCTAAACAGGAAACTATGTTAAGTTTGACTTTTAAATTCCTAATTTGAATACTGGACTAGAGAGCAGGTGAGGGAAATATTTATAAAGAACATTTTGGGGACAATTGGCAAAATTTGAATATGGACTGTGGATAGTGTTGTATCGATGTTAATTTCCTCACTTTTATGGTGGCTTCATGTTTATGTAATGCCTATTTAGGAAATATACACTGGCGTATTTAGGGGCAAAGGGGCATGCAATGTACTCTCAAGTGATTCAGAAAAAATATGTAGATGGAGGTATCAATCAATCAACCAATTGATTGTTCAGGGGGTTTGGGGGTCTGGAAACGACAAAATGAAAGGGGCAAAATGTTAATAATTGGTGAATCTGGGTTAAGGATATATGGCATTTTTCGTACTTTTTTGCAACATTTCTCCAAGTTTGAAATTACAGCAAAATTTAAGTCATCAAAATTACCTACCTATTAAGAAATAAAAGCAATGAAACTAAAGCTTTTCCCAGTAAACTCAAGGCAAGACATGAATGCTTCCTTTCACAGTATCATTCAAAATGAAGATTCTGATTAATGCAATAAGGAAAGGGGCAAGCAGCATATGACAAATATTGAGATATGAAAACACTGAATATAAAGAAACAATTATTTATAGATGATATGGATGTAGAAATGGAAAGCACAAGACATTTACTTTAAAAAGTAGAATAAATAATTTCAAAATAAGAGAGAAATAAAAGTCAACAGTTTCTCTGTATAGGAGCAGTAAGTCCTGGAGAAGGGGAAATTTCAAAGACAACACAAACCAACACCACAAAAGCTTGGAGCACATTTGACAAGAAAGGTACAGCAGCCATAGGACAGAAGGTTAGAACACTTTACCTGTTCAAATATTTAACATTCATATTAAAAACGTTAATCATTGAAGCAAAATACAAAGATACAGCATTACACTGTATCACGAATAAGCAAGAATATATGAATCCTACCTTGCCTGGTACCAAGAGTGAGGCCTCAGACATAGAGAACAGACCTGTGGTTGTCAATGGGGAGGGGCACAGGGGAGGGAAGGATTGGGAGTTTGGGGTTAGCAGATGCAAACTACTATACATAGGATGGATCAGCAACAAGGTCCTACTGTATATATAGCACAGGGAACTATATTCAATATTCTGTAATAAACCAAAATGAAAAAGAATGTGTATATGTGTACATCACTTTGCTGTACAGCAGAAATTAACACAACACTGTAAGTCAGCTACACTTCAATTTAAAGAGAGAGAGAGAGGCCTGCTTTCTTTTTATTTGAATTTGCCCGGTATATCTTTTCCAGTCCTTTTATTTTTAGCCTTTCTAAATCTCTTCATTTTAACTCTATCTCCAGATCTTGCTTTGTTAAGTCAACCTGAAAAACTTTTTAAACTAGGTGAATTAAGCCCATTTATATAATGTTAGTACAGTCTGGATGTGTGGCATCAGCTTTGCAGATTTTTAGCCTTATATTTAAAACACTGACGCACAAACTCAGTCTTTTTGTCCGTGGGCTGTAGTCTGCTTGCTTCTCTCTCTGCGTTTCTGTAGGTACGTAGGAAGGATTTGGTTCTAGTTGCTCCTTTTATATTACTACCTTATATAACCCCCTTAGCACCCTCCACTTTTAGACATTATTACCTCCCTCCTATGAGCAATAATGTAATTGCTTCTTCATCCCCCCCCTTCCCCCTCCTGCCCCCCCGCCACCCGCTCTTCCTAAAGCATCCATTTTAGTCACTAGTATTCAATCTGCTGTTAATCTGTACGGTCTTCAATACACTTAACCTTCCACTTCTTGCTTTGTCAGTTTTGAGAGACATTTTTCCATCCTAGCTCACCCCAATGTGCCAATTAAGGAGCTGATTCTACTTCTCCCTCATCTCCTCCCATTTATTTTTCTAGCTGTATGGTTCTACATAACCCGAACGTCTAATGCTATGTATTAGTCTGCCTCCCTTATTGCTATCTTTGAGTTTTAATTCTACAGTGAAACCTAGTCATTGTTCATCACTAGACCTTATGAAAAGCTTCACCATCATTTCAAGTTTTCTGAAGCTCACTCTCTAGTAAACAACTATGAAAGGGCTCACTAGGGGGAACAGCACTGAGGTTTTGGTCCCGGGTGGAGGAAGCACACACCACCCTGTGTCTCCCACTGATTGCAGCCGTGGACCTGATGGGATGCAGAGAACAGACCACTGGGAAACTCAGAGCAAAACAGCAGATGGGTGGAGAGCGATGGAACTCCAGTTACCACCACAGTGGCAGAGGGTTGTCATTGCTCCCTCTTGAGCATGCATCCCCCAGCCAAAATGCAACACAGCCCGAAACCCACAATTGAGCATGCAGGCAGACAGACAGGGCCCGGGAGAAGCCCCTGAGCTCTGGCTCAAGGATTTGGAAATCAGCTCCCTAATGCCCAAAGAGAGTGAGCAAATCCCCAGTGTTTTTGCTTCTGGGTTTCTCTCTCTTCTCTCTGCAGCACTCTCACACCCCAGCACCCAAGCAACACCACAGCAGAAACAGGAGCTGGCAACGCATAGAAGACCCTTCCCCTTTGCCTGCTCCAGAGGAGGGGCTTGGTCCCAAGAGAGCGGGACAAAGCCTTGTTGCTGGTTCTCTCGCTTTGTCCCCCCACTGCACGGCCCCTAAGCAAGACAAGGTAAAGCCCTAGCATTCTTTTGTTTATTTTTATTTTTATTTCCATTATTCTAGGATGTGGGTCAAAAAAGATCTTGCTGTGATTTATGTCAAAGAGTGTTCATCCTCTGTTTTCCTCTAAGAGTTTTATAGTGTCCGGTCTTACAAAAGGGACCTAATGAAACTCAAAAGCTTTTGCACAGCAAAGAAAACCATAAACAAGACAAAAATACAACCCTCAGAATGGGAGAAAATATTTGCAAATGAATCAACAGACAAAGGATTAATCTCCAAAATATAAAAACAGCTCATGCAGCTCAATATCAAACAAACAAACAACCCAATCAAAAAATGGAAGACCGAAACAGACATTTCTCCAAAGAAGACATACAGATGGCCAAGAGGCACATGAAGAGATGCTCAACATCACTAATAATTAGAGAAATGCAAATCAAAACTACAATGAGGTATCATCTCACACCAGTCAGAATGGCAATCATCAAAAAATCTACAAACAATAAATGCTGGAGAGGGTGTGGAGAAAAGGGAACCCTCTTGCACTGTTGGTGGGAATGTAAATTGATACAGCCCCTATGGAGAACAGTATGGAAGTTCCTTAAAAAACTAAAAATAGAATTACCATATGACCCCGCAGTCCCACTCCTGAGCATATACCCAGAGAAAATCATAATTCAAAAAGACACATGCACCCCAATGTTCATTGCAGCACTATTTACAACAGCCAGGATATGGAAGCACCTAAATGCCCATCGACAGACGAATGGATAAAGAAGATGTGGTACATATATACAATGGAATATTACTCAGCCATAAAAAGGAACGAAATTGGGTCATTTGTAGAGACGTGGATGGACCTAGAGCCTGTCAAACAGAGTGAAGTAAGTCAGAAAGAGAAAAACAAATATCGTATATTAACGCATCTATGTGGAATCTAGAAAAATCATACAGGTGAACCCGTTTGCAAGGCAGAAATAGAGACACAGATGTAGAGAACAAATGTATGGACACCAAGGGGGGAAAGGAGGGGGTGGGATGAATTGGGAGATTGGGACTGACATATATACACTAATATGTAGAAAATAGATAACTAATGAGAAGCTGCTGTATAGCACAGGGAACTCCACTTCACTGTACAGCAGAAGCTAACACAACATTGTAAAACAACTATACGCCAATTAAAAAAAAAGTCATGCATTACTCCTAAAAAAAATTTTTTTTAAATAAACTTAATATTTACTTGAAAAAAAAAAAATGCCCTAGCATTCTTGGAGGACTGGATAAGAGAAGCCCCAGGGAAACAGAAAACATCAGGAAGATCACAGAGGGAGGAACTGCGGGAAGTGATCCCTGAAATTTGTTTATGAACTAGTGGGCTCATCCCTGAGGCGAAGACACGACCCTAAACAGAATCCTTTCTTGTTTTTTTAATTTTTATTGGAGTAGAGTTGATTTACAGTGTTGTGTTAGTTTCAGGCGTACAGCAAAGTGAATCAGTTATACATAGACATATATCCACTCTTTTTTAGATTCTTTTCCCACATAGGCCATTACAGAATATTGAGCAGAGTTCCCTGTGCTATACAGAACTACAGGATAGATCACCACCCCAGAACCAGACTGGCCACTGGGCGTTGTATGTGCAGGACAGGCTGAAAAGTACTGCAAAGACTTTGAAAACTGGACTGACGTCAGAATGACAATCCACAGAAGGCTGGGCTCAACGTGGTCTAAATCAGAGAGAATGGATAGCCTGCTAACACAAAAATAGCAACATTCTTTTTTAAAAAATTTTATTGAAATATAGTTGATTTACAATGTTGTGTTAATTTCTACCGTACAGCAAAGTGATTCAGTTATACATATATAAATATATATTCTTTTTCAGATTCTTTTCCATTATGGTTTATCACAGGATATTGAATATAGTTCCCTGTGCTATACAGTATGACCTTGTTGTTTATCTATTCTATATATAATAGTTTGCATCTGCTAATCCCAAACTCCCACTCCATCCCTCCCCCGCCCCCTCTCCCTTGGCAACCACAAGTCTGTTCTCTATGTCTGTGAGTCTGTTTCATAGATAAGTTCATTTGTGTCATAAAAAATAGCAACATTCTTAATTGCATTTAAACAATGTCCAGAGACTCACAACATAATATTCAAAATGTCCAGGATATAATCCAAAGTTACTCAGCCTACAAAGAATCAGGACTGTCAACTCCCAGGGGAAAATACAATCAATGATAGATCTTGGAATGATCAAAGACTTTAAAGCAGTGATGATAAAAATGTTCCAGTAAGTAAGAGCGAACGTTTTGGGAATGAATGAAAAGCTACAAAAACTAAAAGGAAAAAAAAACGAGTTGATATGAAAGGAAACCCATGGAAAGTTTTAAAACTGAAAAACAGGGCTTCCCTGGTGGCGCAGTGGTTGAGAATCTGCCTGCCAATGCAGGGGACACGGGTTCGAGCCCTGGTCTGGGAAGATCCCACATGCCACGGAGCGACTAGGCCCGTGAGCCACAATTGCTGAGCCTGCGCGTCTGGAGCCTCTTGGAGCAACAAGAGAGGCCGTGATATCTGAAAGGCCCGCGAACTGCGATGAAGAGTGGCCCCCACTTGCCACAACTAGAGAAAAGTCCTCGCACAGAAACGAAGACCCAACACAGCCATAAATAAATAAATTAATTTAATTAAATTTTAAAAAAATCCAATATAAGCTGATTTAGCACAAATATACACAATTGTATTTAAAAAAAAAAACCTGAAAAACAGAATAACCAAAGTAAAAAATTCACTGGGTGAGTTTAACAGCAGAATGGAGATGAAAGGAGAAAAAGTCAGTCAACTCACATGGGAGCAACAATTTAAATTACCATGGACTGCTCATCAGAGAATACGGAAGACAGAAGGAATTGAAAGAACATCTTGCATCTCCATTCTGCTTTTCATTCATTTCCAAGAACGCATAACCCGAGTGTGGCCATGAGGATAAACTGGATGGACCCAGGTTCAGGGTCATCCTATAGAATAATAAGGCTTATACTCTTTAAGACCATGGAAAACACAAAACACAAAGAAAGACTGAAGAGAACAAAGAGAAATGAGACACACGCATATTCCTGGATAGGATCCTGGTCCAGAAAGGGGACAGGAACACTATTTGGACAGTTGGTGAAATTGCAATGGAGTCTATGAATCGGGTGACAGTATTCTTTCAATGTTGATTTCCCAGTCTGGAGGAGTTTGTGCTGGTAATACAGAACAGTATCCTCGAGTGGGGGTGATATACTCTGAAATTATTAGGGGTGATGGGGCATCACCTCTGCAGCCTGCTCCCAAAAAGGTCAAGAAAAAAAACTAATGATAACGGATTTTTTTTTTCCCACTGAGGAAGAGAGACAGGGTACATAAGTGCAAGCCATGGGGCAAATACAGTAAAACGGTTACAATCAGGGAACTTAACTGAAGGGATACAGCACAGGAGTTCTCAGTTCTGTTCTATAACTTTTCTACAAGTTGGAAATTTCAACTTTTTCCCCCCAAAATTTACTTTTTAAAATATTGCTTCACCTTTTCTAGCAAAGAATTTATTTGGCTATGAGAATTCCAATGCACAATACAAATGACTAGGACTTTTTATCTGGATGCCCAAAGGATTTTTTCCTTATCTTTAACATTCATTATATTACAGGGATATATCTCAATGTTGATTATTCTGTACTGATTTTTTCCCCCCCAGTTACATGGTAGACACTTTCAAGTCTTCTTTTATTTTTAGGTAAGTTTTCTTGCATTATAGTTCTAAATATTTATTTTATTCCATTGCTTTATTCTTCCTGTCTTAGACACTCTAATTGTATATATATATATCAGATATCTCTTGCCTGTCTCCTATACTTTCTAACTCACTCTATCCCTTTCTTTATTGGCTATTGTTTCCATTTTTCTCCTTTTCATCCTGTATTTTTACTTCTGTGCTGTCTATGGAAACCATTTGCTCTTATGTTCCTTCTGGACACAATTTAGTCTTCCTTCCTAAAATTCATTTTTTCCTAATTCTTTCCTGACATCAATTTGTTCTCATTTCATAATTTTCTGTTATCTAGCCATATCCTTTGTCATTTCTAAATTTCTGCTGGATGTTACTCTTTCAAATTGTTTTCTCTTTTAGCTTATCTTGAAATATTAGTTTATGATTTTTCTGGTGTGCTCTCATTTTCTGTAGCACCATTATGTTCATTTTCATCATTTTCCTTTGAATCAATTTTGCATAAAGTTACCTAATGTTCCATTTTTTGTTCCCCATGTATGAATGAGGTGGATTTTCCTGATGTGAGAAGAGAAAGCTCCTAAAGAAGAGGGGATGGGCTAGGACAGCTTTCCCAGCCGGGCTCTATGGACCTGTAAAGAACTCAAGTGTGAGATCTCTATGTATCCACTTATTTGTTTCTCAGAGTTAAACCCAGAACGCTCATAAAGCTCACTCCCACCCTGGCCCTTTGCTCCAGCTCTAGACCCCCGAAGTCCTTAATTTCCAAGACCATACTCTCAGCTCGGGGTCTTCTCTTTTGCTGCTGGAGCAGCTTCTGAGATCTCTTTCCCCCGACCTGCACCATCGGAACCTCCCCTGCCTTGCCGTCTGTGTTCCCGTCCTGCTCAATTTGGTTTAGGTTTCCAGTCATTCTGCTCAGGGTAAGGCTCTGACCTTCTAGGAGGAAAAACTCACTGTGCATTTCTCGGATGCTCCCAGGCTTGTGCTCCACGTCCCTGCACGGCTACTGTTCTCACCCACAACCAGAAGCCCCAGAGCACCTCTCCGGCGCCCACCCACTTTGCCGGTTAAGTAACTCGTGGTGATTTTGGTTCCCACAGCCTGTCAACAGCTCCCGTTCACTGCCCACCACCCACGCCCCGCCTCCCCTGCTGTTCATCTGCAGCTCCGGCTGCTGCTGGTGGACTGGCTACACCGTCTCTGTCCTGACCTGTGGGCGTCTCCCATCTTTCATCGACCTGTCCTCACTCAGCTTTTTCCAGGATGATCTTATAAAGTGGTTTACTTTTCAAAAGCAGTTTAGGGGAGACTGAAAATCTGCCCCCATGAACGCATCCCCATAAAATATTTTTCTGAAAGGTATAAGACAAAGGACAAAGAAATGAAGATGCAAACCATGTTCCTGAATTGGAAGTTTTCATATGATAAAACTGTCAGGACTTCCAAAATTGATCCATCAATGTAATGCAGTTGCAATCCAAATCCTAAGAGGGTTGGGCTTCCCTGGTGGCGCAGTGGTTAAGAATCCGCCTGCTAATGCAGGGGACACGGGTTCAAGCCCTGGTCCGGGAAGATCCCACATGCCGTGGAGCAACTAAGCCCAGGCACCACAACTACTGAGCCTGTGCTCTAGAGCCCGCAAGCCACAACTACTGAGCCCGTGTGCCACAACTACTGAGCCTGCGCTCCTAGAGCCCGTGCTCTGCAACAAGAGAAGCCACCACAATAAGAAGCTCGTGCACCCTGCTTGCCACAACTAGAGATAGCCCGTGCGCAACAACGGAGACCCAATGCAGCCAAAAAATAAAATAAATAAATTTTTTAAAAAATCCTAAGAGGGTATTACTGGAAACTACTAATTTATGAGTAATAAACACAGATATTTTAAAGTTAATACAGAAGAAGAGCCAAGGCACTTTTGAAAAAGAAAACAGTATGGAGGGACCTGCCTGACCAAATAGCAAAACTCACCAGGATGTTGCCTTAATCAAAAGTATGCGGTATTAACCCTAAAACAATGAAGAGAGTAAAGTTGTCATGGGATGTGACGTACAGCATGGCGACTATAGTTAACAACAATCCTGTACTGCACATTTCGAAGTTGCTAAGAGACTAAATCCTAAAAGTTCTCATCCCAAGAAAAAAGAATTTTGTCAACTACGATATATATGGTGATAAATATGTAAGTAGACTTATTGCACAAGTAGACTTACTGTGGTGATCATTTTGCAATACATACAAGTATCGGATCATTATGTTGTACGCTTGAAACTAGTATAATATTCTGTGTCAATTACATCTCAATGAAAAAAAATAAAAGAGAGTAAAACTGAATAGAATCCAAAACAGAAGCATAGGTACATAGGAACTTTGTCTGCAAGCAAATAAAGTTAGGCCCTTTTTTCATACCATATGCAAAACAAATTCTGGATGATTTAAAATTTGAATGTAAAAAATAAAATAAAAACATTAGAAGGAAATGTAAAGGAATGTTTGTGTGACCTCTGTAATGACAACCATCTTAACTAAGAAAACAGCCCACACACTGCGGAAGAGAAAACTAACAGATTTGACTACATAAAAAGTTTTTAAATTTTATATATGGTAAAAGACACCAAAAATTAAGCCACATGAGAAATGAAAAACTGCAAGAAAACATTTGCAACATATGAAAGAAATAACCATGGAAAGTCAGATCAAGTGAAAACAATGAAATATTTTTTTCTTCCATCAGAGGAATAAAATGTTAAGGAGTGCTAACAGCCTGGGCTGGTAAGAGGATGCCAAAAGGGCACCCTTGTGTCATGCTTCTGTGGGCAGGGATGACTGCAACCTTTTGTGGAATTAATCTGGCAATATCTAATGAAATTCCAAATTTGAATACCCTCCGACTAGCCATTCCACTTTGGGGAATTTATGCTCAGAAAACAAGCACTGGCCTCTAAGGCTAGATAAGCAGCATTGTTTATAGAGACACAGAACTGACACAGAGTATTCTCAGCAGGAGAAGAACTGAATAAATTATAAAAATTCATACTATGGACCCTTACGCAGTCATTAAAAATAATGGGAATAATAAGAATAATAAATTATGGCTGGGAATATTTATTATATACGAAATAAAAGAAAAAAAGACGTCACAGAGTAAGGTGTGTGGTATGACCTCTTGTAAAAATTACTTAAAAGAAAAGAAACATATTCCACACATATACATAAATCCTAATATTTTTGTGATTGTAAAGGAAAGTATGGAAAGGTCACATGAAACAACACCATCAATGCCGGTTACCTGTGGGTACAGAATTGGGATGGAAGAAGGCACTGTCGTCATTTTCTTTATACCCTTCTGTGTTTTCAGTTACTGCAACAAGCATCTGTTGCTTTTGGAGTATAGTGTTGCTTTTAAAGGGAAAAAAATACATACACACACGTGCATAAACAGCTCCTAACGGCTATGTCTGGCTATGTCTTTATCAACACATGTAACTGGCAATGTGGATCATTCACAGGGTACTTATTTGTCGCTGATGTCCTGGGCATGAAGAAAATTTCAAAGAAAAATAATGAGGCTGCTCTATCAAAGGATACCTACTCAAGACCTCCACTAGTGCCAGAGGCAGCACTGTAGATTTCCTTCCCCTCCCCTTTAATTCCATTTTTAATATTTTTTATTACATATACTAAACTGTTTATTCTATGATATAAGGTTCACTTAAAAAAAAAAACTGAATTCGATGATCATTTAAAAACAACACACAGCCCTGGTAGTCTTCTAAACTGTTCATACAGATCATCATCTCTCAAAACGGGCCAAGCATTTATCCCTGGGGAAGTCAGCCCACCCCTAATTTCCAACTGGATGGCAGGGACCCAGAACAGGACCACCACTTGCAGTGGTTCTCAAGTCACTGAAACAGCAGCTGCTCCCTGGCCAGACCTGCCGCCCCTTCCCAGTTTCCAACCTTGCCAAGGACCCCCCAGCCCTGTGCCCGATCCTCAGACTTCCTCAATTTCCCTAATTTCATGCCTCCCCCAAGTGCTCTTGAATCATCACCTTTCTACACATATTTTGTGCTTTTCCTAAGAAACAGAGGTGTGTCCTCCCTGTGGAGGCTTTACCTTTGACCCTTTACAGCCTGCTCTATTCCACCACCCCACCCCCCCATCAGCCTCTGCCTGGGGGGCAATTAAGACTAATGGCTAGGACTGTGGCGTCACAAGTCAGAGCAACTAAGTGCAAACCTGCGCGTCTTTATTGCTGTCCTGCTCCTAGGTTCATCAGAACCATTTTTTTTTTAGATTCCATATATATGCGTTAGCATACGGTATTTGTTTTTCTCTTTCTGACTTACTTCACTCTGTATGACAGACTCTAGGTCCATCCACCTCAGGGAGATCAGCTCGGTGCTGTTTAACCCCCAGAGGGGTGGGATAGGGAGGGTGGGAGGGAGGCGCAAGAGGGAGGGGATATGGGGATATATGTATACATACAGCTGATTCACTTTGTTGTACAGCACAAACTAACACAACATTGTAAAGCAATTATACTGGAAAAAAGATGTTAAAAAAAAAAAAGGTGCAAACCTGACATTGGCCAGGTGTGACCTTGGGCAGGCATGAAGGTTAATTTTATGTATCCACTTGACTAGACAAAGGGGTGCCCAGATAGACAGGAAAACATTATTTGGGGGTGTGTCTGAGAGGGTGTCTCTAGAAGAGATTACCACTGAATCAGCAGACTGAGTAAAGGTCACCTTTATCCACGCAGATGGGCCTCATCCAAGCCAGTGAGGGCCTGAGTAGGACAAAAAGGCAGAACAAGGGCAGATTCACTCTCTCTGAGCTGGGACATCCATCTGCTCCTGCCCTCGGCCATCAGCACCCCTGGTCCTCAGGCTTTGGGGCCAAGCTGGGAATTACACCATGGGCCCTCCAGTTCCTGGGCCTTTGGACTTGGACTGAATTATACCAGCAGTGTTCCTGGGTCTCCAGCTTGCTCATATGTATTTATTGGTTCTGTTTCTCTGGAGAACCCTGACTAATACAGCAAGTTCCTTAATCCCTCGTCACCTCAGTGGACTCTGCAGAAGCTGCCACGACATCTCAGAGCTTAGGCCTAGCCCTGGAGACAGTCTTAGTTCTGCTGTATCCCACTGGCTAAGGCCAGTCAGAGGTCCAGTCCAAGTTCAAGTGCAGGGAACTGTGCAAGAGCAGGGGCGCCAGGGGCCACAGACGAAATGTGCTATCACAGCACGAAAAACACTCAGCTTAACGCCTGGCACACAGTATGTGCTCAATAAATGTAAGCCATTTTCTTGGGTATTGTTTTTTTCTTCAATAAAGGAGAATTATTTTTACAATGGTTTTTCACCATGGACACACCACAGAGAAGGCCTAGCAACCTAGAAAGTGCTAAAGAGCCCACACCTCTTATTTCAGGAAATGCAGAGGAAACACAGGGCAGCCCTAAACCACGCAGAACAGATTTTGGTGTAAAGCTGGCCATCTTAGTCACCATTCGTAAAAGAAAACTATCCTTGCAAAGTGGTTTCCAGGTCCGGGCAAGCAGGCACATCCATGGCAAGGGGCCAGTGTTAGCGCCGAAAGCCACGCCAACAAGCAGACCTGTCCCAACATCACTGGAACAAACCACCATGTCTGCAAAGGGCAGAGGTCATATGTAAAAAATGGTATATATTGTTTGGAAAGAATTGTAAAGGTGCATGTGGTAGATTCAGTTTCAAGAAAGAAAACTAGCCCGTGAAACAGTGGGTGTAAAGAGGTGGGGAGTGGGAGGTGGACGGAGAGCAGAATCTACAACCTCTAAAATGTAAGCAGAGAATGTTGTTCACTGTTGTCCCCAGAGCCTAGAGGCACGTCTGCACACAGCAGACACGTGTGGAATTATTCTGAATCGCAGGAAGTTAGGACTAATAGGTTATAGCTATGGAAAGGAATAACCATGAATCACCCAAACTGAATCCATGGATTACATATTTATTTAACTCTTTAGACTAAAATGCAGTGAATGTACATTTTTCACATAAACAGCTTTTCTACCGTTTTTGACGAGTGTTTTCCCTTTTAAGTTTATTATTAAAAGGCAGCTCTTTTTCCATGCCCTTTGAAAGTGCCAAAGCCACATAGCTAGGACTAGGTGGAGAAGCAGAGGCCCAGGGAGAAGCCAGGAAAAAAAGCTCATTTACCAGTCTGCCACCTGTAGGCCGCTCCAGCAGACACAAACTCGGGCCCAATAGACAGACCACATGGAAACAATGCATACTAAATCATGCTAAAAATTGAGCTACAGAGGTAGGAAGACTATATACAGGGGCCCGTTTTAATCATGACTTCTGGTCTTGCTTCCAACCCCCTGTCTTTGATTTGAACACTGCGAGCTACGGCCTAATCAGCCATAGCTGATGTTCTAATCAGCTCTTCAAGACTCACCCCTGGTCTGAAATAAGCTTTGAAAATTAATACCCCCATTAGGATGAACCACCATACCTGTATCGATCAGGGTGTCACAGAGTCAGTTCTGCTCAGATCTCATTTTACCAGCCGGGCATCGGACTTAGAGAACAAAGGCCATTACAAAAGAACAACAACAACAAAAAGCGAAGCTGGACAGAATTTTTAAATTTCAAAACTCAACAACAAATAGCAAACATTCGTTACAAAGGCTTGGTTTGGATTTCTGAAGATGGAACTTAAACACACTGGGTTTACGGTTTAAACCTATAAGATGTACTCCAGCACCAGAAACCAAATGTAGTTACAGATGTCAAGAGTTCGCAGAACAAGTGCCTCTCTTTATAAAGACTATCTGCTCTGCATCGATTTTTACCATTTCCATATGTCCGTTCTTTACTAATACAGGAAAAAACGACTTCAATCAAAAAAGGCCCCCCAAAATTAACTCTTGGAGACAATCATTTCCTTTAATGGGATTTCCTGGTGGCTTTGCTCCTATGGAGGTTTGTCAGCCACTGGATTCTCTAATTTGGGGGTCAAAATCCTGAAAATCGGTCACCCTCGCGGCGACGAAGCTCACTAAACACGCCCCCCGACGCCGCCAGCATTCGCTCGCCCAGTCCCGCCGCCCGCTGAGCTCGCCGGTGCGTTCCCGCCAAACGCGGGACGCGCCAAGTCCTGGACGCCAAGCGGGTGGGCGGCCAAAGCGGGTCCGGCCGGTTCCCGCCGCCTCGACTGACCAGAGACCCGACGCGACGCGCCCTGCTCCCCAGTGCCCGGCCAGAGCCGCCGCGGAGGCCAGGCGCACGGAGCCGCGGCCCGGCACCAGGCTCGCACCCCTGCTCCCGCCTCGCTCAGGGCCGCCCAGCCCGCCCGGCGGGTCCCCGGCCACCGGGAAGCAGGGGGCCCCAGGGCGCAGCCGCCCGCGCCGGAGCGCGCCCGCCGCCCACCCTCACCCGAAGGCCCCTCGGGTGGTCGCGGGCGCCTGGCTTCTGCTTCCTCGAAGAAAAGTTACTCCGGGACCAGCGCGATAGGAAAGGGAAAGCCACGCTCCCAGGGCGGCGAGCGGTGAGTCGGGTCCCCGGAGTTACCCTGCCCGAGTTTTGACCCGCACCCCGGGCTGCGGCAGCTCGCCCGGGCGCTTGCGCCCCGAACTTGGCGCCCGCGGGTTGGTAGGCTCGCCCCCGCCCGCAGCCCCGTGCGACACTCACCGAGAAGCCGGCCCAGAAGGGGCAGGAGTGGCGGACGCGGGCCGAGGTGGTGAGCGCCAGCGCGGCGAAGCTGACGGCCACGATGAGGCATCCGAGCGCCATCTGCGTGGCCCCGAGCGCCAGCACGATGCGGGAGCGGCCCGGGCACTCGCGCAGGCGGGACAGGCTGCGGGGCAGCGCGGCGGGGCGCGGCGCGCGGGGACCGCCGGCCGGAGGCATCGCGCCCGCACGCCTCGCCTGCTCCCGTCCGGGCCCGCGCGCCGCCCCTCCTCACCGAGGGTCTGAGGCAAGTTGCTCCGGCTGCGTGGTTGGCCTCCCCGCGGGCCGCGGGGGCTGCGGCGGCAGCGCACTGGGAGCGGGCCGGGCCGGGCGGGGAGCCGGGCACCCGCAGCCCCCTCCGGTGCCCGCGCCCATGCCGCCGCCGCCGCTCAGCAGGGCCGCCCGCCGGCCGCGCCGCGCTGCGCCCTCTCCCGCCCGCCCGGCGCGCTCCCCAGCTCAGGCGCGGGAGCGAGCCGCCGCCGCCGCCTCTGTCCGCGGGCGCGAGCCCCGCCGCCGCGCGCGGGGTCGGGGCCGGGGCCGGAGCTCGAGCCGGGACCGAGCGGGGCGGGAACGGGCTGGCGCAGGTGTGGTCCCAGCGGCTGGGCCTCGGCGCTCGCGCCTCTCGCCGCGGAGGGGAGTGGGGATCGCGGGCGCTTCAAGGGCGAGGGCGGCAGGCGGAGCCCCGGGCCAGCGGCGGGGAAGGGGCCTGGGAGCCGGGCCCGTGGCCCGGCCGCGCCACAGGGGGCGAGCCGCCGCCGAGCCTGGGGCAGGCCCGGGGCGGGGGAGGGGCGCGCGTGGCGGGGCCGGGGTCGGGAGGATGTGAATTCCGAGCGCTCGGTCCCAGGTGTGGCGAGCAGGAGCCGCTCTCGAATGCGGAATTCCAAGATCCAGAATTTCTGCAGTTCCAGAATTTCTCAAGGCACCACGGAGAACTCGGTATTTAGAATATTCCCAGCTCACGAACGGATGTCTCTTGCCCACCTTCCATTTGCAGGGCTTTTGATACAAGTAAAAAGTTGGGGCTGAAAACAAATTGCACAAAACGAATTTAAATGAACAGTATCATGAAGGACCTACGAAATCATTTCTACTCCCTTTTGCCCGTATTAGGTTTTAAATACCTAACTGTTGGCTTCCTTAGGGTACCAAGAAAGCTTGGAAGTTTTGTCATAATTCACTTTGTGGCCCTGTTGATGTGACCACTTTAAGACTGCCAGTGTTGAAAAGGGTTGTGTTGACATGAGAGGCCCACGAGTGTCAGGCGACCTGAGGAGATTAGGCACAAAAAGGCAACGTTAACAGTAATAATAGTGGGAAATTGTGGGTCAGTCTTACACAGCCTCAAGGTGGGACTGAGGGAGTCCCCCTGTTGATCTGGGTCGGCAACACTGCAGAGTCTTGCCCCAAAATATTTCAGTTGCTGTGCTGGAAATTACATCTTTAGAAGAGTTACTGATTCCTTTGGGGCTGATGAGCCTCTATTAAAATGCAAATTCCTCTTGAAGGGGCAGTAGCTCAAGCCTTTATCAACCAACACTTTAGCGGGCATGGGATTTGTTTTCCAATTCAAGGGGATGGCCCAAGGATGAACAGGGGTGGGAATTCCACAGATGAAGTGGCTGACCTCAGAACGCTGGCCTGTTGCCAAAGCTGCTCCTCCTGCAGTTCTTACCTGTAACAGGACTGAGCCTCTGACTGGCATGGTTCTGAGCACTGGAGTACAAATTCAAATTTCCTGGAGACATTCTCTATCTAGAAATGTGCAGGCCAGCACTTTTTAAGGGCTTGGAATTATACCAAACAAGATCCTGGACTGCCAGGAAGTTAGGTTCTCACTGTAGTCAACTCACTCATTCATTCATTTATGCATTCCTCCAACAAAAGGTCACAAAGGGCCTTCTAAGCACTGGGCCCCCTTTTAGGCTCTCAGAGAACATGGGTGAACAGAACAGCCAACCCCCTGCCTTCCAGGGGCAAGGTGAGAAACAGATAACAAGCATAACAAATAAGTAAGTTATGTAGAGTTTATTGACATTATGTAGTATTTAAAAAATATGTTAAACACCCACCGTGTACCAGACACTGAGGGTGTAAGGATGAGCAGAAGCAGACCAGCTTCCTGTACTCAGAGACCTTTCAGTGTAGTGGGGAGACCGGCAGCATATGGATAATTGCTCCAAGGCCAATTGCAAATGCGTTCAGTGTTACGGAGAATTCTACACGGTGCCAAAAAACAGATGATAAGGAGCTTTGGAAAGAGCTTTCTGACCACAGTATAGAAAATGGATTAAGGGATGCCCAAGGGAATGTAGAGAGATGAGATGCTGTTGCTGTCATGTAGGCAAGAGGTGACAGTGTTTTGGATTAAGGTGGAGAATTGGATGAATTTGAGAGCTGTATGGCAGGTGTCAGTGGTGAATTAAACATGGACTAAAAATATAGGGGGCCGCCAGTTGACACACCATGGGAAGAGTCACCAAGTGTTGGAAACCTCCAGTGAACTCCCATTTACGTATTAGATGTGCTTCCAAAATATATGTGAATCAATTCCTTCTATTTATAAATGACATGGAAAAAGCTCCAGGCAGCGCAGCAGGGGATTTTGGTGTAGGTGGGTTAGGATAGGGATCTACCTCCTTGGTGAAATTTGATTTGGGGGCTGAGGGAGAGACTGATCTAGAAATTTAAAGCACTTTGCTCTTTTAAAAATCAATTCTGTATTTTAGAAAATCTTAAAATTCTGTCGTATTAAATGCAATAATGATTAAGGTGAGTCAATTTCCTAGAAGTGAATCATAAAGAAAGGAAGGAGGGAGGGGGGGAAGGGGGGGAGAAAAGTAGGGAGGGTAGGAGCTGGCAAATCCTTGGCCCTCTTTGCTCCTCAGTGTTTTTCTCTTATGAAAGGCTGTAGTAATACATGTCCTAGTGTTATGGGAGATTCCTGGAGACCCCTGGAACCACCTTATAGCAACTTTTTCTTCTCCCTAAATCAGATTAGACTAATAGACCATTGTTCTTTTTTTTTTTATTTTATTGAAATATAGTTGATTTACAATGTTGTGTTAATTTTTCCTGTACAGCAAAGTGACTCAGTTATACATATATATGTATATGTTCTTTTTCATATTCTTTTCTATTATTGTTTATCACAGGATATTGAATATAGTTCCCTGTGCTATATAGTGGGACCTTGTTATTTATCCATTCTATATATAATAGTTTGCATCTGCTAATCCCAAACTCCCAATTCATCCCTCCCCCACCCCCTTCCCCTTGGCAACCACAAGTCTGTTCTCTGTGTCTGTGAGTTTGTTTCTGTTTCATAGATGTGTTGATTTGTGTTGTATTTTAGATTCCACGTGTAAGTGATATTACATGGTATTTGTCTTTCTCTTCCTGACTGACTTCTCTTAGTATGATAATCTCTAGGTCCATCCATGTTGCTGCAAATGGCATTATTTTATCCTTTTTAATGGCTGAGTAATATTCCACTATATATATATATGTATATATATATGTACACCACATCTTCTTTACCCATTCATCTGTCAATGGACATTTAGGTTGTTTCCATGTCTTGGCTATTGTAAACAGCGCTGCTATGAACATCAGGGTGCACGTATCTTTTCGAATTGTAGTTTTGTCTGGGTATTTGCCCAGGAGTGGGATTACAGGATCATATGGTAGCTCTCTTTTTAGTTTTTTGAGGAACCTCCATACTGTTTTCCATAGTGGCACCCACCAACAGTGTAGGAGGGCTCCCTTTTCTCCACACCCTCTCCAGCATTTATTATTTGTAGACTTTTTAATGATGGCCATTCTGACCAGTGTGAGGTGGTGCCTCATTGTAGTTTTGATTTGTATTTCTCCAATAATTAGTGATGATTAGTGGGGAGCATCTTTTCATGTGCCTGTTGGCCATCTGTATGTCCTCTTTGGAAAAATGTCTGTTTAGGTCTTCTGCCCATTTGTTGATTGGGTTGTTTGGTTTTTTATTATTGAATTGTATGAGCTGTTTGTATATTTTGGAAATTAAGCCCTTATCAGTCGTATCATTTGCAAATATTTTCTCCCAGTCCGTAGGTTGTCTCTTTATTTTGTTTATGGTTTCCTTTGCTCTGCAAAAGCTTATAAGTTTGATTGGGTCCCATTTCTTTATTTTTGCTTTTATGTCTGTTGCCTTGGGAGACAGACCTAAGAAAACATTGGTACGATTTATGTCAGAGACTGTTTTGCCTATGTTCTCTTCTAGGAGTTTTCTAGTGTCTTGTCTTATGTTTAAATCTTTAAACCATTTTGAGTTTATTTTTGTGTACAGTGTAGGGGAGCATTCTAACTTCATTGATTTACATGCAGCTGTCCAACTTTCCCAGCACCATTTGCTGAAGAGACTGTCTTTTCCGCATTGTATATTCTTGCCTCTTTTGTCGAAGATAAATTGTCCATAGGTGTGTGGGTTTATTTCTGGGTTCTCTGTTCTGTTCCATTGATCCATATTTCTGTTTTTGTGCCAATACCATGCTGTTTTGATTACTGTAGCTTTGTAGTATTGTGAGACCATTGTTCTTAAGCAAAGAAGGTGGCTGAGCTTTTTGTGAAAGGCAAGGTTCACGCCTTCTTGCACCAAGGGGAGATAAGTAATTCTAACGCCTCCCTTACAGGTCCCTTGTTCCAGATTCCTGCTCTTTTCAACATATACGTCTCCATAAATGGATGAGAAATGAGCTTGCCCCTTTGCATCTCCTATAAGACAGAAGAAAGGTGTACTTGGATCTCACAATCCCTACCTCTGGAAAAGTAATAATCAGCAGAGAACTCCACTTCCAGGAACAGCAGGCTAGCGAATTCTCCTGCTGAAGACAACTAAGAAGCCAAATGAAATATTTTTTAAATATGTTTTTTAAAGCATCGAAGAATTATGGAGATAATGAGAGAATACCAGGCCAAGATCTAGGAGGAATCCAGAGAGTTATGCAGCACTTGGACAGCTTCTGCCCTGAGCACTTGCATTCTGGCTCTGGCAACCACACAGGGTTAGAAGGATGAGTTTTGAGTCCAGGTCTCTCCAAGGGTGGGAACCCAGGAAGCCAGTCCCCTGCTTTGTGATGGACCCTCAGATGGCTGTGCCTGGGGATTAAGGGAGTAAGCCAGCCTTCTCTCTGGTTGCAGGTGCCCAGAAATCCCAAACCCAAAATTTGGATTAAAGTAATTCTGCATTGCTCAAGCCTCTAGGAGCTGACAAAAGCAATTGAAAATCATCTCTGGAGAAAAATAACACCAAAATAACATCATCCTAGGCCTCAAATTATTTCTAAAAATAACATTTTAAAGAGTCACTTTCCTTAAACTTCTTCAGTATGATAAAGGACATTTATGAAAAACCCACACCTAACTTCATACTCAGGGTGAAAGATTGACAGCTTTTCCACAAAATTAGGAATGAGATAAGGGTGTTCATATTCACCACTGCTATTCAACATTGTACTAGAAATTCTGACTAGAGCAATCAGAGAAGAAAAAGAAAGAAGAGGCATACAAACTGGAAAGGAAGAACTAAAACTATCTCTGTTCACAGATGATATTATTCTATATTTATAGAAAATCCTCAAAGAATCCACAAGAAAGCTACTGGGGACGATAAATTCAGCAAAGTTGCAGGATACAAGATCAACACACAGAAGTTAGTCATTTGTTTATATACCAGCAAAAAACAACCTGAAGAGAACATTAATAAAGCAATTCCATTTACAATACATCTAAAAGAATAACGTACCTGGGAATAAATTTACGCAAGGAAGTGAAAGATTTGTATACCAAAAATTACAGAACATTGCTGAAAGAAATTAAAGAAGACCTAAATAAATGGAAAGACACCATGTTCATGGATAGGAGGACTTAATATCAAGACATCAGTACCCAAAACACTCTACAGATTCAATGTAATCCCTGTCAAAACTTAGACATTTTTTTTTTTTTTTGCAGAAAGGGAAAAGCCAATCCTCAAATTCTTCTGGAATTGCAGTGGGCCCCAAATAGCCAAACAGTCTTGAAAAAGAAGAATAGAGTTGGAAGACTCACACTTCTAGATTTCAAAACTTACTATAAAGCTACAATAATCAAAGCAGTGTGGTAGAGGCATAAGGATAGACAGACCATTAGAATAGAATTGAGGGTCCAGAAATAAATCCATCCATCTAACACCAGTCGAGTTTTGACAAGGCTGCCATTCAATGGAGAAAGAATAGTCTCTTCAACAGATGGAGCTGAGACAACTGGATTTTCATATGCAAAAGAAGGAAGTTGGACCCCAACCTCACACCATGTATGAAAATTAACTCAAAATGGATCAAAGACCTAAATATAAGAGTGGAAACCATAAAGCTCTTAGAAGAAAAAATAGGTATAAATATTCATGATCTTGGATATGGCTGTGGCTTCTTAGCTATGACACCAAAACCATGAGCAACTAAAGAAAAACTAGATAAATTGTACTTCATCAAAATTAAAAATTTTTGTTCATCAAAGAATACTATCAAGAAAGCAAAGGGACTTCCCTGGTGGTGCAGTGGTTAAGAAACTGCCTGCCAATGCAGGGGACCCAGGTTCGATCCCTGGTCTGGGAAGATCCCACATGCCGCGGAGCAACTAAGCCCATGTGCCACAAGTACTGAGCCTGCACTCTAGAGCCCACAAGCCACAACTACTGAGCCCACGTGCCACAACTACTGAAGCCCGCATGCCTAGAGCCCGTGCTCCGCAACAAGAGAAGCCACTGCAATGAGAAGCCTGCACACTGCAACAAAGAGTAGCCCCCGCTCACTGCAACTAGAGAAAGCCCATGCACAGCAACGAAGACACAACGCAGCCAAAAAAAAAAAAGAAAGCAATAAGACAAACTATAGAATGGGAGGAAATATTTGCAAATTATATAGCTAATAAGGATTTAATATCCAGAATGTATAAATAACTCAAAAACAGAAAGACAAACAACACAATTTTTAAATTGACAAATGTCCGAAATAGACATTTCTCCAAAGAAAATATGTAAGTGGCCAATAATCACATGAAAAGATGTTCAACACCACTAATTAGAGAAATGCAAATCAAAACCACAATGTGATACCACTTGGCATCCATTAGGATGGCTATTATCCAAAACAAAACAAACAGAAAATAGCCAAGTGTCATTGAGAATATGGAGAAATTGAAACCCTTGTGTGCTGCTGGTGGGAATGTCAAATGGTGCAGCCACTGTGGAAAACAGTATGGAAGTGCCTCAAGAAAATTAAACATAAAATTACTGTATCCAGCAAACCCACTTGTAAGTATGTACCACAAAGAATTGAAAGCAGAGACTCAGAGAGATATCTGTACTACTATCTGCTGAACCTTGAGGACATCATGCTGAGTAAAATAAGCCAGTCAACAAAGAGACAAATATTCTATGACTCCAATTATATGAGGTGCCTGGTGTAGTCAAATTTATAGAGACAGTAGAATGGTGGTTGCCAGGGGGTGGGGGGAGGACAGATGAGGAGTTAGTATTTAATGGGTGCAGGGTTTCTATTAGGGAAGGTGAAAAAGTTCTGCAGATGGATGGCGGTGATGGTTGTACAGCAATGTGAATGTGTTAGGTATATTATAACACAATAAGAAAAAACACAATGAAAAACCACTTCACACCACTAGGATGACTATAATAAAAAATAAAAAATTAAAAAACCTGCAAATCACAAGAGTTGGCAAGGACATGGAGAATTTGGAACCCTTGTTCATTACTAGTGGGAATATAAATTTATCACATGACCCAGTAATTCCACTTTTAGGTGTAGAATTGAAAAACAGTGACTTGAACTTGTTCCCCAGTGCCCTCTGGTCATCACCAACAGCTCTGGAGCACGTTTGTTCAGATAACTGTAACTGGAGGGGTGAAAACAGCACAGGCATCTCTGGGCTTTGATAGGAGAATAACTTCATGTGTGAAAACTTTGACTTGTCTCTGTCCATTGGGTTATAAAATGTCTATCTCACTGCCACCTGGGAATAAATTTAACCAAGGAGGTGAAAGATTTATACACTGAAAATTACAAAACATGGCTGAAAGAAATTAAAGAAAACATAAGTGGTTGGAAAGACACTGTGTTCATGGATAGGAAGACTTAATATTAACATGTTAATACCTAAAGTGTTCCACACTTAAATAAAATAATTAAAGTACAATTTAGTGCAGAGAAGGAAGAAATCTAATTTTGACAGGCCTTGAAACACTCATAAAACCTCATAGTTTCTGTGATGAGATTTAAATTAGATCGCAAATAGATAAAAGTATTTTGCAAACATAAAAGCACTTTGTGAATGCTGGGTGACATTATTCCATCAGTAATGAGTTCCTTGTAGACAGGAACACAGTTTCATTCATGCTTTCAATCCCTTAATGTACCTGGCATAGTCCTTAGCAGATTGTAGTATTTAATTACTATTTATTCAATTGAATTCTCTATCCTAAACTCTATGTTAAAGTTAAATTTTTTATATATAAAAAGGATAAACAACAAGGTTCTACTGTATACCACAGGGAACTATATAGTCAATATCCTGTGATAAACCATAATGGAAAAGAATATAAAAATGTATATATGTGTAACTGAACACTTTGCTGTACAGCAGAGATTAACACAACATTGTAAATCACCTATACTTCAATTAAAAAATGAAAAAATTTTAAAGATAAAATAAGTAAATCCAAAGTTAAGTTTTTAAGACTTCTGAGCTACTGACTAGAATTTTGTGAGAAGCCCCTGAGAAATAAATAATGTTGGATTACTCAGGAAGGGCAATGAGGCTAAGAAGTAGGTTCCACTTAAATTAACTCAACCAGCACCATTAAGTCAGGTTACTAGAAACATATATTGTAATGATTTCATTAGAATAAGCAGTTATTCATATTCACACACACTGACTCAAACAAAATTATGCATGAAAGAAATGTTTTGCCTTCAGGGAAAATGTATCAAAATTACAAGTTAAGCCACATGAGATTTGATAATTCTCAACCATCAACTGAACAGAAAATAATGGAGTAAAATTTATCATTTGGTTTTGAAGGATGAGAGTCACCTTCAACGAGAACTCCTTGAATAGCTTTTTTATTTTTTAAGTATGAAACAAAAGTAAAGCACTTTGCTCATGGATAAATGGGAAGTCCCTGGAAAAATAAACATCAGGACTCACTGATCTTCAGTGTCAATTACGTCATTGGCCCCACTTTTCACAGTGCAGATATAATTCTCAGGGGATAGTTGGCCTTTCTCATGCAAGTAAGCTGTGTGCTCAGTGACAGCTCAGACCATCCAGCAAACCCCACTTCTCTCTCTGCTGTCCCCGACATGTTCCCCAGCCCTCTGCTCCAGCAAGACACTGGCCTCTGCTTTTTTAGCTTCTGGACATTAGTGGGCCATTCCTGCTGAGAATGACCTACTTCATCACCCATGCAAACTGTATCTCTACTTTAAGTTCTTTCTCACATCTAAAAGGCAGGCAGGCCAGCAGAGTAGTTAGGGCATTGGTGCCTTAAATGCTGGTGTCATACGGCCTTGGTCCAAACCCCAGCTCCATCACTTCCTACGTAATGTGATAATAGTACCTGCCATATAAGCTTCTTGTGAGGATTCCATGATTTAATTCATCTAGAGTACTTAGAGCAGCACTACCATACAGCATACACTAAGTGCCCATTATTCTTCTGTGATCGTGACACCATCCTGTATGAAAGCAGTGCTGTTGGGTTCAGCTGATCCTGGCCCAAAGCAGTGGAACAAGTTAGGTCAGAAAAGACCAAAACGTAAGTTAGATGCATAGGATCTGAAACCAGAAGGTGAAGTTAGGTTAGGACCCAAATGCCAAACCAAACCAAAGTAGGAGGAAGGGTAAGCTTTAACACCATTGGTAGACAGAGCAGAGTACAGATGTCCAGCAGAGATGACTTGGTATCTGGAAGCCACCTTCCAGGACACTGTAGGGAAAAACAAACTAAGCTGTTTCCTCAAATACAGTATAGTAACTTTTAGGAGAGAATTCATAGTATTTCTTTGGATTTCCCACAGTTCTCAGAATAGTGCCTTATTAGAATAAAAGCTATAGTAAATATCTTTTGTTTGATACTGATACAGCTTTCTTAAAATAATTTATAATTTTCCTTATGTCATCCATCTATTCTAAAATATTATTAGTGGTATATGTGCAAGGCATTGTCCTAAACATGTAAAGATCAATAAGACTCAGTGCCAGACCTCATATTTCTTATGGATTAATTTCCATCTAGAATTCAAAAGGCATTATTGTAAGGCCTTTATTAGGTCTACTCTTACAACTATACAATATTCCAATAGCCTTAGGATAAATGGGCAAAGTAATGAAACTTCAGAAATCATTTAGTGATTTAAATGTGGGATCCAGACCAAAACCTCTTCCTAGGAAGTTCCAGACTTGATTATAATGATCCCCCTAACCTGGAAAGGTGGTAGAAGTCCCTTTTCTACTCTTGCAGAATTCCTTCTTGTTCGGGGCGGGGGAGGGTCAACCTTTGTTCTAGTAAGACCTTCAACTGATTGGATGAGGGCCAGCTGCATTATGGAGGGGAATCTGTTTTGCTCAAAGTCCACTGATTTAAATGTTAATATCTTTCAAAAAATAACCTTCAAAGAAACATACAAAATGATTTCTTATCACATATCTGGGCACTATGGCCCAGCCAAGGTGACCAAAAAATTAACCATCACAATGATGAAGTCAAAAAAGACCTAAACAGGGACTTCCCTGGTGGTCCAGTGGTTAAGACTCTGCGCTTCCCATGTAGGGGGTGTGGGTTCAATCCCTGGTCAGGGAACTAAGATCCCACATGCCACATGGCAAAAAGAAAAAAAAAAAGACCTAAACAAATGGAGAGGCACACTGTGTTCATGGAGTGGAAGATGCAACATAGTAAAGATGTCAGTTCTTTCTGAATTTCCCTATAGGTTTAATGAAATTCATGTCAAAATCCCAGCAAGGATTTTTTTAGACTTATTTTTAGATTTGTGTGAAAAAGCACAGGCCCTAGAATAGCTAAAATAATCTTGAAAAAAAAGAGTAAAGTGGGAAGGATCACTGTACTCAATACTGAAACTTACTATAGAGATATAATGATCCAGATATTGTGGTTAGGGCAGAGGAATAAACACATTAAACAATGGAACTGAATAGAGAACTCAGAATAGACCCAAAACAATATGTCCAATTGATTGTTGAGATAGATGTACAAGCAATTCAATGAAGAAGGAGGGATAGGCTTTTCAACACATGGTGTTGGAGCAATTGGATATCTATAAGCAAAAAAAGTGAACTCCAACTTAACTTCACACTTTATACAAAAGTTAACTAAAAATGGATCATGGGATTAAATGTAAAACAGAAAAAGAATAAAAAGATTTCAGAAATAAAGGCTATGCTAGAAAAGTACAAGAGTGAGTAAATACAATTGCTAATAACCTGAGAGAAATAAAAGGTAAAAAGGAAGATAAAATTTAAATCATTGGGACTTCCCTGGCAGGTTAAGATTCTGGGCTTCCAATGCAGGGGGCACGGGTTTGATCCCTGGTCGGGGAGCTAAGATCCCACATGCCGCGTGGTGTGGCCAAAAAAATAATAATAATAATAATTAAATCATAAATAAAAGAGGTAAGAAAAGATTTGTGAGAAAGCATATACTGAACAGTATTAAAGAAGATCCAACATATGGCTGAAAGGAGCTCCTGAAAAAGAAAACTAAAGCAAGGGAACAACACAAATATTAAAAACTATAATTCAAGAAAATAATCCTAAAAAAAATGACTTGAAATTGCATATTGAAAGAGTACACTCTGTGCAAGAGACTATCAAACCAGTATGGTCATGACCAAGACATATTGTAGTAAAATTACTGAATTCTAAAGAAAAAGGAGATATCCTTTGGGTATTGAGGCAAAAAGAGCAAGTAGCTCTTTAAGGAAATAATATATTTAACAATAATGCATTATGCCAGAAAATCAGTGAAGAAGCATTTCTAAGATAGTCAAAAGTAAAGAAAATGTCACCCAAAGATTTTGTATCCAGAAACTGAACTTCAAGTATAAAGCTCACATATAAACTATGTCAGTGTGCAAGAACTTATGGAATATTGTTCCCATGAGCCCTTCATGAAGAATCTTATTCATTCATGAACCTCAAACAACCAAAATAACTAGAGAAACATTAACATAAGTACAGGCTGAAGAGCAATAAATATAAATTTCCTTTTAGAACTAAGACTAAATGAGGACCCTACCTCATACCATATATAAAAATTAACTCAAAAATGCATCAAAGGGCTAAATATAAAAACTAAAACTATGAAACTCTTTGAAGAAAACATAGCTATAAATCTACATGACCTTGATTTAGGCAATGGTTTCTTAGCAATGACAAGCACGAGCACCAAAGAAAGAATAGATAAACTGGACTTCATCAAAATTAAAAATTGTCTTCAAAAGACATTATCAAGAAAATGAAAAGACAATCTATGGAAAGGTAGAAAATGTTTACAAATCACATATCATGAATCTAGTATTCCAGAATACATACTCTTTTAAACTCTTGCAGTTCAACAAAACAAATAACCCAATTAAAAATGGGCAAAGAATCTGAATTGACAATTCTGCAAAGAACATATAGAAATGGCCAATAAGCACGTGAAAAGATGTTCCACATCACCAGTTGTTAGGGAAACGCAAATCAAAACCACAATGAGATACCACTTCAGAGCCACTAAAAGGGCTGTTATTACAATGATGACAATAACAAGTATTGGCAGGATGTGGAGAAAATGGAAACTTTGGATGTGCTGGTAGGAATATAAATGGTGCAGCCACTTTGGAAAACCATTTGGCAGTTTCTCAATGTGCCCAGCTTAAAGTTACCACAGGACTCAGAGATTCCACTCATAGGTAAATACCCAAGAGAATTGAGAACATATTTTCACACAAAAACTTTTACATGAGTGTTGATAGCAGTATTATTCATAGTAACCCAAAAATGATAACAGCCTATGTATCTCCAACTGATGAACAGACAAAATATGGTGGATCCAAACAATGAAATGTTTTCAGCCATAAAGAGGAATGAAGTAGTGAAAAATGCTATAAGATAGATGAACTTTGAAAACATTATATGAAAGAAGCCAATCACAGAGGACCACATAATTGTATCATTCCATTGATATGAAATGTCCAGAAGAGGCAAATCCATGGAGACAGAAAATAGATTAGTGGTTGCCAGGGGCCAGGGGAAGGAGGAATAGGAGTTTCTCCTAATGGGGACAGGTTTCTTTTTCAGGTGATGAAATATACTAAAATTAGATCGTGGTAATGGTTGCATTCTGCTGTGAACACACTAAAAACTACGGAATTGCACACTTTAAAAGGGTGAATTTTGTGCTATGTGAATTATATTTTAATAAAGCTGTTCTATTTCAAAAGACCAAATGAGTATTAAAAGAAAAAGTGTAGTATGTACTGGTTATGTGCTCTGCTATAAACTGAATGTTGTGAACCTCCAAAATTCATATGCTGAAACCTAATCCCCAATGTGATGATATTTGGAGATGAGCCTTTGGGAGGTGATTAGGTCATGAGGGTGGAGTCCTCATGAATGGGATTAGTGCCCTAATAAAAGAGACCCCAGAGAGCCCCTTTGCCTCTTCTGCCACGTGAGGGCACAGGAGGAAGATGGTCATCTATGAGCTAGGTAGCAAGCCCTCACCAGACACTGAGTCTGCTGGCACCTTGATCTTGGAATTCCCAGCCTCTGGAACTGTGAGGAATAAATGTCTGTGTTTATAAGCCACCCAGTCTGTAGTCTTCTGTCATAGCAGTCTGAACAGACTAAGACATGCTCTGACAATGTAGCTATAATACGACTATTTTTTAAAACTGGGGTTGAATGGGAAGAGCAAATGCAAAAGCTTTCACTGCGTCCAGTAATTAATTGGTTGCAGTAGGGTTTGCATTATTATTATGAGACTCTTTGCACATAATACCAGATTAAGCAAATGAGGAATTATGGGACATTCTAATTCTATCATTTTTTGTGTCCTTGAGAACTAGGATTCTCAGTGTAGAGAAAAGCAGTTAGAGATGCAATATAGATGTTACATAAAATTCCTGTAGTCCGGAATTTGAATTGGAAATAACAGTATGAATTTATGAGCTATTTTGTCTTTCTGTGTAGCTTACTCTGTGTGTGTGTGTTTCTCTTCATTCTGTCCCCTGAAAAAGCCTAGAAACAATGACCAACCCAGTCGCAATGAATATCCCTAGTGCACAGATTATGGTCTTAAAATACCAGTTCTCAATAAAAGAATTGGCTGATCCCAGGTTTGGGATCGTATCAGATAGCAAAAAGCTATGAGAGATTACTAGAGTAATGCCAAAAGGAATCAGGAGCTGACTTCAGAAGTTCTTACTTGCTAACGATGGGAAATTTTGAGTGTCAATTAGGATACTCATTGCAAAGCATTGGAACTTACCAAATATGTTTAAATCCATAGGTTCATGATGATATTTTTTAAAAACTCATTGGTTGCTCTCAGAGGATGATAGGGAAATAATTCATAATCTTAAAAACTGGCAAATAACAAGAAAATTATCAGGCATTTATCCTGTCTTTCCTGTATAAAATGTACCCTTGGGTAATCAGATAGTAGGTGAGGGGAAGTATCATTGTATAATAATATCAATTATTAGTGATAAGTGATCATTGAAAAAAATATTGAAGTAAGATATCACCACTTTGCAGCCCACAATGAATTAATAGATACAGGAATTGAGCACCAACAGCTGCTGACATCAAAAAAAGAGTGAAAACCAGACATGATGGTCCTGATGGAAGGACACATCATTTGTATCTTGTGAAAGGGATTGAGCCTGACTCCAATCCAGTCTTTGGATCCAGCTGCCAATTGGCAGGACACCCAGAAGGCAGAGTAACATATTGAATTGTACCATGAAAATGCAGTCAGCAAAAGCCAGACTGTCAGATAGTCCAGGTTCCTCCACAGATAAATTGTAGGGAAAAGAGAAGGATGGTGGGAAACCTGGAGATTGAGACTTGAAAGACATTAAAAATTTTTTAATGGGCAAGACTAGCCTGTAGTGTCTAGGGAGAGATGCTTGAATGTTAAAACTACAAAGAAGTGAAAAGAAGTGATGACTACAAGTCAGAAAGTGGTTACTTTGGAGGAGGAGGAAGGGGTTATCATCGGGATGGGGCAGGTGGGGGGAACTCTGGTGTCGTTTGTGGCTAATTTCTTCACCTGGGGGCATGGTTACAAGGCCACTCACCTTATAATAATTTACCCAGCTCTACACTTGATGTGTGTGGATTTCTGTATCGGTTTTCTCTTCCCTTCCCTCCCCCACCCAAAGCATGTTTATTTACATGAGATGGAAAACCTCACATTCTTGGCTTGTCAAGTTCATCGTGACCTTCCTGTACCATGACTTTTGTGCCTGTATCGGAGAGTGAATTTTTAAACAACTCCATTTTGTGTCTGACATCCTTGAACAAAGATGTATGTGCCGCTCTCCTGCAATGTGCCTCTGTGCGTCTTCATTCATCCTGGAAAAGGGGCTGCGTGTCATCTGCCAGATGCTTCTTGACAAGCAAACCCTTCATAGAACGAAAGGAAGCCACAGCTGGGAACACCTCCTTCAGCTCCCCCGGCCCCGCCCCGCCCCACCTCTGCAGCCTTGTAGATGCTAACATACACTGTGTGCTGCGCCGCGGATTTATAGCTATTTGGATGTCGACTCTTTTTTTTAAATTTTATTGAAGTAGAGTTGATTTACAATGTTGTGTTAATTTCTGCTGTACAGCAAAGTGACTCAGTTATACACATATATATATATTCTTTTCATATTCTTTTCCATTATGGTTTATCACAGGATATTGAATATAGTTCCTCGTGCCATACAGTAAGACCTTGTTGTTTATCCATCCTATGTATGGTATTTTGCATCTGCTAATCCCAAACTCCCACTCCATCCCTCCCCCATATTCCCTCCCCCTTGGTGACCACAAGTCTCTTCTCTGTGTCTGTGATCTGGATGTCGACCCTTTATTCTTCCCAGACTTAATCTGCAGCAGATTTGTCAAAACAGGCAGCTGTGAAGCAGAGTGGAAAAAGCAATAAGCTTGGAATCCAAACACATGGCCCAGCCGGCCACCTCTCCCTGCCCTATTACCAGGGCCAGGCCACGTGCCATTCCTGCCTCCGTCACCTCATCTGGAAGGTGGGGGTGACTCATGGGGTGGTTTGAGGCTTCAGTGAAGAGACGAACAGAAAAGCAACTTGTAACCTCAGCTGTGGAATGTCTGCCTCACTCTTCCACATTTTCAATGAATTTCTTTCTCTGTCAGTACCTATGACTCTACAATGGGTCGCATTGTAACTCTGCCCCATCAAACACAAAAAATGGCCCAAAGAGCTTGACGCCCTCGCAGCAAGACCACTGGGAAGCTGAGGATAGAGAGGAAGAGCCTTGGGATGTGAAGACCTCAGAGCCATCCGGCCCAGATTGTCAGGCGGGTCCCTTCTGAGGAGCCTGGGGTTCACGGCCAGCGACAACGGCTGCCTCAGGGCCAGGAAGAGGAAGCCAGCCTCTGACCCCACCTACTTCTTCCGGAGCCGTTCTGCGTCATCCAATCTATTTCTTGGTGCCCTGTGTACGGGTTCATTCTACAGGTTTTGAAAAAAACACAAAACAGAAACGTAGCCGTTCTAATCCTCATTTTACAGATGAGTATAAAGACCTAGGAAAGCTCAGAGACTTCTCCGGCATCTTCCAATGAGTGACAGGCACAACCGTGGCCAGAATGTAGTTCTTCCAGGTTCCAGGCCAGCGTCCTTCCCACCAGGTCCCTCTCTGTGGTGCGTCAAGGCTCTGTCTTGCCCTCACGGACAAGAAATGGAACGGGCAGCTGGGCCACCAGGGGTGGCTGTTCCCTGCACAAGGACGCCCCGTCAAGGGGGCTCAGTGAACCGAGTGGGTCTAATTCACCCCCACTCACCAGGCCAGGCACCTTGGCCTGGCGCTTGTCCCTTTCTCATTTTCTGCTTGGCACCAAGGTGCTGTGCATGCTGGCCTCAGCCCTGGCCACCAGTGTGACCAACTCTGTGTGCCACGGCCCTCCTGCTTCGCTCCTCGGACCACTTTCAAGGTGTCCTTCCATCCAGCCCGCAGCTGATGGGTGGCCATGCAGACAGGTGAGTTTTGGATGAAACACATCAATAGAATTGTGAAGCCAGGTCATTTTTCCAACAGGCGGTGTCCTTGAAGTACCATCGGTAGGACTGGAAACTGTAATAGCATGTCCCGGCCACTAGGGTACCATTTAGGAAATTACTTCCTCAGTAAAATTTAGTAAATTACGGTTGTAATTTAGTAAAAGTAGGCTACTATTTGGTAAATTAGTGTTTCAGGGCAGTGGAATCATTTACTGCACAGCATAGTTTCCAAGTGACCTAAAATCCTTAATGCTCCTTCCAGATGAGCCTGTACAAAGGAGAAAGCTTCCGTGTCGGAAAAAAATACTCAGTTTAATTATAATTCGTGGAGAAGGGAGAAACCAAGGGTCCTTGGAGGTCAAAGGGTCCCCCTGTGTTCTTTAAGGAAGACAGCTCAAAGCACAGTAAACTGCACATGTAAATGTCTCCAGAATGGATCCAAGATGCTAAGCCTTCCACAGCCTCACAACTTCCAGAAAAAATTAATTTGGAGGGAGGAAAGAAGGAAGGAAGGGAAATTTTTCGTGATTGAGATAATGGGATATTTAAAGATGTAACACAAAAGGCTTTTAAGGGATCCAAATATTCATAAACATGCTGATAGGATGACTGTGCTTTACAAATTCTCTAACATAAATTATTGTTAATATGCAAATAACACCCCAGAGGACCTATAATGTGATTCTCCTCAGAATTTTAACAAACTGCTGTGTCAATTAGCTATGAATACTGTCTCCATTAATCTTATACATTAATTAAACCATCAAACATTACTGTCATTTTTCTTTTGCCAGTCTCCCGTCAGTCATTATTAAATACAACTTCTTATTTCCTTCTTCTTAAAAAACATCGCTTTTTTTCTTAAATCTTTCCAAAACGGTGTAACATACTAAAAGATTTGAGAAAAATCTGTCTTTGCTAAAAGATGCCCGTTGCAAGTCGATTCCTTCGAAAATAATTAATTTTCTTGAAATCAATGCCTAACTCATTTTGCAGTCTTCTTTTAAAAGAGTCACTTAATTTTAGAAGACTCTTGTAAGGGGAACTTCTTTCCTGTCTTCATGCCCCCAAAAGGGCTGTATGGTATGCATAGTTCAGGTTTGTCTACTTCTTTGCTCCTCCCCTTAAGAGAGGAGTGAGTTACTTGATTAGTGATTGGACCGCATTACCTGTAGGACAGTGATGCCCATCTCACCTGCTATGCGTTGAATTGTGTCTCCCAAGAGGGTGTGTTGATGTCCTAAACCCTGGTACCTGTGAATGTGACCTTATTTTGAAATAGGGCCTTTGCAGAGGTACTCAAGTTAAGATGAGGTCATTAGGGTAGACCCTGATCCAATGTGACTGGTGTCCTTATAAGACCAAGAGACGAAACACAGATGCACCTACAAGCCAAGTGGTGCCCAGGACTGCTGGCAAACACCAGCAGCTGGAAGAGGCAAAGAAGGATCTTCCCCTACAGGTTGCGTAGGGAGCAGAGTCCTGCCAACACTTTGACCTTGGACTCTTGCCTCCAGAACTGTGAGAGCATAAATGTCTGTTGTTTCCAGCCACCTGGTTTGCAGTACTTTGTTACAGTGACCCTAGGAGACCAACATGCCACCCTTGTTCCCTCTGCCTCTTGGATCTGTTTGCACCCAGCATGGTGACGGCCTGCTCCAGCCATATCTGTTCTTTCAGATCCAGCTCTCACCTGTTGCAAAACTAGGAAAATCAGGGTCATGAAGTCCTAAAAGTCTAGATTGTGGGAGAAGGGTCCCTGCCCTCTCTCTAATCCACACCTGTCACTTACCAGAGCTGCTCCAAAACTTTGCTTCACTTTGTTCCTTGTGCCCATTTGCAGATGCTTATAACGGGGAGGCAGCTGCTGCTAGGCTGTGACATGCTCCCCATTTGTGTCTCCCTGCTCACCCTGTGCTGGTTAACGAGGTTGTGTCAGCCCCAAATCCACCCGCTAGGCTCTGCTCTGTGTGGTGGGTACATTCCAGGGTTTCCTGCCTTCTTCATCCAAGCCCTGCCATCTCTCGAGTAACTTCAACATCCTCATGACAACCCACCCAGCAGCCTTGACCTCTCACCTCCTGCAAAGCCTCACCTCCGTGTTCTGCTCCACTGCATCTCAGCTGCCCCCTCCTGGAAGCACACCCAGATTTTGCCTTCACCAGAAGCAGCTTTCCTCCAAGATAATGACCATGAAACCCATCCCCTCCCTGAAGTTTCCAGCTTGAGCACTCAACCGTGACCACCCTTGGACCACTGTTTCTCCCGTGGATTCTTTCCCATCTGTCCAGGCCCCTCCACTCCGCACAGCAGCAAACACGTCATATTTGGTCAGGTCACTCTGAGCATGTCAATCTTCTTAAAAAGTAAATCATAAAAAATGTATAGAGATGGAGAGCAGAACGATGGTCACCAGGTTAGGGAGGGGATGGTGGTGCGTGTGGCTACAAAGAGGTACCACGAGGAAGCCTTGTGGTGATGGGACAGTCTCTTGATTGAGGTGATTACATGAGTTTCCCTCAAGTGATTTTTTTTTTATACTTCTTTAATGGTTAGACTGGGGCAATATGTTTTTGGGGAGAAAGACCACAGAGGTAAAGCATCATTCTCAGCACATCTTATCAAGGGGACATACTATCAAATAAGACCCATCACTGTTGATGTTGACCTTGATGACCTGGCTGAGGGAGTGTTTGTCAGATTTCTTTCCTGTAAAGTGACTGTTTCCCTCTCCCATGCTGTGCTCTTTGGAAGGAAACCACCACACACAGCCCACAATTAGGAGTGAGAAGTTATGCCCCTCTCCTTAAGGGCTGGGTATCTACATAAATTACTTGGAATTCTGCTTGGGAGATTTATATCTTCTCTGCTATTTACTTATTTATTCAATCATTTATATAAATGTGGACTCGTGAATATTCATTTTGTGGTTTGTATACTACTTAATTTTCTTGCTCAGATTGTTCCGACTTGAGCCACTGGGAGCTCTTCAGTTGGCTCCTGTGTCCCTAGGACAGGCCTCATCACGGTGGGTGTTTGGGCTTTTTGAGCACTTCCTTACTTTCTGGACCACAAGATGCTCCTAGCTCATCTCATATATTTCAAGCCTGAGTCCTGGATTTAGCCATTCTCTGGGGAGCCCTGATCCCTTCTACTGAAGAATGGTATTAGAAACCAAGATCTGGACAGTAAGTGTGCTCATTGCTGCTGGGGAGTCACTGCTTATAGGCCCTCTCAGCTCACAGAGCAAGGAAACGCATGTGTGTATACTAACCTCTGTACATACACATATCTATAAGTATTTCTATACGTAACCATCTCTAACTGTATTAAGATAAACATGAGGTCTCCAATTCTAATCCATTACCACATGGATCCCTCTAGCTACTGCCCTTGCTTATCTGTAACCTCTCATTCCTACAGTGAGAAACCTAACTTCTACCATGTACTTCATTAATCATTTAATTCCAGGAAACATGTACAGTGGTTTCAGAATTGTTCACTCATACTCACACGGGGAACAACTCTGTTAGCTAGAGTACAGCACTTGTGCATGGTTCTTTGTGCCTTTAGTCTTAGAGACTCCATTTCCAAAGTTACTTAGGTCAGCACTTTATTCCCTACCCTCTTCTGTGAGGTTGTTTCATACATTTGTTTTATATTTAGATTCTTTTGACACATTATGCATTTCATTCTAGGATCCCTAACCTCCTAACTTTTTTTCTTTAATTTGCGTAATTAAGGTTTACTCTCTGTGCTGTAAAGTTCTTGGGTTTGACCAATGTTTGTCTTCATCATTATAGTATTATACAGAATAGTTTCACCACGCCAAAAAAATCCCCTGTGCTTCACCTATTCAATCGTCCCTCAGACTCCTAAACTTCTGGCAACCACTATCTGTATAGTTTTGCTTCTTACAGAATGTCATATAATTGGAATCATACAGAATGTAGCTTCTTTCACTTAACACTATGCATTTAATATTCATCCATATCTTTTTGTGGCTTGACTCCTTCTAATTGCTGAAGATACTCCATTGTCTGGTTGTACTACAGTCTGTTCATCCACTCTCCCACTGAAGGGCATCTAGGTTGCTTCCAGTTGTTGGCTATTATGAATAAAGGTGCTCTAAACATTTGCGTGCTGGTTTTTGTGTGGACATAAGTTTTCAGATTAGTTGGGTGATACCTGGGAGTGTGATTGCTGGATCCTATGCTAAGACTATGTTTCGTTTTGTAATAAACTGTCAAACTGTCTTCCAAAGCGGCTGTATTTGGGTTTTGCATTCCAACCAGCATGGAATGAGAGTTCTTGTTGCTCCACATCCTCTCTAGGAATTGGTGTTGTCAGTTTTTTGGATTTTAGCTGTTCTAGTAGGTATTGTATGTAGCGGTATCTCATTATTGTTTTGATTTTCAATTCCTGATAACAAATGATGTGCTACAGGTTAATTATTCTAAAATCATCCCTGTGGGCAGATACCCCCCATTATTTAAGTGACTTACAACTAATAACCATATTGATTCAGATATTGATTCAGCCAGTTACTGAAGGGAACATTTTGCAGCTACTTTTGCTTGGACTGTTCAACAGTTTATTACATGGTTTAAAGTTGGTATTCTATGTTTTTTTATTGAAGGATAGTTGATTTACAATGTTGTGTTAATTTCTGCTATACAGCAAAGTGATCCAGTTTTATTTATATATATATATATATAAAAATTATGACTTATCATAGGATATTGAATATAGTTCCCTGTGCTATACAGTAGGACCTTGTTGTTTATCCATCCTATATATATAAGAGTTTGCATCTGCTAATCACAAACTCCCAATCCATCCCTCCCCCCCTCCCCCTCCCCCTTGGCAACCACCAGTATGTTCTCTATGTCTGTGAGTCTGTTTCATAGATAGGTTCATTTGTGTCATATTTTAGATTCCACATATAAGTGATATCAGATGGTATTTGTCTTTTTCTGACTTACTTCACTTAGTAGGATAATCTCTAGTTACATCCATGTTGCTGCAAATGGCATTATTTCATTCTTTTTAATGGCTGAGTAATATTCCATTGTATATATATATACCACATTTCTTTATCCATTTATCTGTCCATGGACATTTTGTTTCCATGTCTTGGCTATTGTGAATAGCGCTGCTATGAACAGAGGGGTGCGTGTATCTTTTTGAGTTACAGTTTTGTCTGTATATATGCCCAGGAGTGGGAATGCAGGATCATATGGTAGCTCTATTTTTAGTTTTTTGAGAAACCTCCATACTGTTTTTCATCATGGATGCACCAGTGAAGTTGGTATTCTATAACTGCATTACAGAGATATTTTTATCACCAAGATTATATGTGTTTTAAAATTTTCAGACCAAAATTACTGAATATATGGTAAAAATTTGAGGTTTCAATGATCTATTCATCCATTGCTGAAGTGACTAAAATCTTGACTCTGCAAAGTTACTCCCCATCCCATCTCCATGCACGAATGTTCATCCTTTCAGAACCTGCTGATAGCAAGTCCATCATTTTTCATAAGTGGATTTTGAATCATCTACTCATTAAATTATGCAACCCTGTACATAATCAGCAACATGCTTCCCAAGACTCGTCAGGAGGACACCCTCAAATGCACTGCTGCTGGACATGCAAGAAACTTAGGTAAGAGAAACAATAGTAATGCAGCATTACTTGAAGGCTACATTGACCATCCACTCATTTAGACACATGAGGACAGAAATGGATTAGAATTGATTATCACAATGACAATGCCCTAAAAAACAGTCCATGAGGTCGTGCTTCCCAGATCCTCAGAGCTTTCCTGGTCCATGGCCCTTTGGAGCCCTGGTGGTTGAGATTTTCATTTGGTTCTTACAGCTGATAGAGCAAACTTCAGGAAGCACAAGTAGAGGAGGAAAGATCATGAAATTAGGCACTGGATGACTGGGCCCAGCACCTAATACCAGTGCTTCCTTGGGCAAGTCACTCACGCTCTATAAGCCTGTTTCTGAGTATGAAAATCAGGAAGTAACTGCATTATAACCTCTGCTTTGTCAGGATTCAGTGAATACTGCATACAAAAAACAGCACCATCTTCTGACAGTCTTGCAGCCTGAGGGAGCACAGAGATGTGCTTTGTTTGCCATGCTCTGTGATATATTGTTTAAAAGCTGGAGTCAACCTTTTCAAATTGGGAAATTTCATATAAAGCTGAGATTGCTGGCTTCTTTTAAAATCTTTAATGGATCTCACAACTCCTGGGCCTACATTTCCCACAGCTGAGTAGCAGCCTTGCCCTTTAGACAGAGCATAAGCCCTCCAGAGCACCTATACAATTATAAGTTGTTGTTGTTATTATTATTATTGGAGAGAACTTAGGGAAGACTTCCTAAACCCTAAGAGGCCACTGGACCTACATCTTGCTCAGAGTAAAGCTGAGAGTGGTCTCTCCAATGAGAGAAGGCACAGTTCGGCTGGCTGAGCTGAATCATTTTGTGCTCCATCGTTCCACATCTCTGCTCTGAGCATGCTCGGCGTGAACACCACTTTTTAGGCAACACACTCTGACATCAGGCTATTTGTCAGGCAAGATGCTTGAACAAATTCCACAGCCAAGCAACCCACCTTGCTAACATTGTTCCTAAGGCAATGGTATTGCATGGGCTGCTATGTTGTTCTGCTCATACCTTTCCATGCTCCTGCCACCTTTCTTTCTCTGGGTTTGTCCAAATTGGAAATGTTGGCAGTGTCCACATTCCCATGGTCAGCTCTGTCTTCTGTGAGTCCCTGATTTGTTCTAGAATGCCATTCACGTCCAGCTCAAATTTCACCTCCATCTTTATCACTTTGTGTTTCTTTGTTGCACTTTCATCTTTGTTGGCCAATTCTTTCTTTTGATTATCCATTTTCATAAAGTGCCATGTGGGCTTATCACTGAGAAGCAAGGAGGCACCACAACTGCACACTTTGCTATCAGTGCATGAGCTGAATGATCTGCTGGAATCAGGAGGTTCGCCCAGCAGTTGGGGTTTTCACAGCTCTCTGGGGGATTCTGACTCTCGGTCAAGTGTGAGATCCACTGGAATAGGTGATAGAACAGAGAGAAGTAACTCCAAAGGCAACTTCTGAACGAGGGAGGCTCCAGCTCAGAGCCTGGTGGTAGCTATTCTCTGCCCAGGGCTGGCTTAAAAAAGCAAAAACAAAAACAACTCTGTCAAACACAAAGCAAAAAGACCACAAAAGCCCTTCTTAAACTCTGATTAACGTGAAACTCTGACACTATCCTTAATATGCAAAGAACTCACAGAGAAAACTTAATAGAAAACTAGATAAAGGATGTGAGTGGGCATTTCATCGAAAGAAGAAATACTGGCTAATCCTGAATGGAGAGGTAAGCAGTCATGTTAGTAACGAAGTAATGCAGTCATGGCAACAGGATAGGCCTTCCTGCTTGTCAGAAGGCAAAATAATTTTTTAGGGCTGATAACATCCAGTATTAGAGTTTCAGAAAATTGGGTGAATGGACCACATTCTGACACTGTTGGTGGGAATATAAATTGGTACAATTTTTGGCCCTGGCAATTTGATAATCTTCTAAAACTTAAAAATGCACATTCTTTGTGAACCAGAAAAAAAAAAAAAAGAATTTCCACGAGACATGCACCACAACATTTTTTAAAGAAATCAGCTATTACACAGTTTAATTTCAATATAGATACCTTCTTATTCATAACATATTATATCAAGTAATTCTCAATTTACTTTCAGAGTAATTGTGTCATAAATCCCTGAGGTCATGGTACCTCTCACCCAGGGAATTATATCTAGCAATAACAAAAAGCATTGAAAAGGAGTAACCTACTCAGAACATTTCAAATATTTTATTTTGAAATTCAATGTGGAATTTAAGCTGATTGTTTTTATTGCTTTTGGTGTCGTAACAGAGAGCTATTTTCCCAGGGAAAAAAAGAAAAGCTTTGGTCCCCTATTACATCCAGTCCATTCTAAAGAAGCCAATTAGAGGAGAGAAAGGAGTGTGGTGAGTGGGGTAGAGGGTGGTCCTGGAGCAGAGAAGGGGACAGTCCTTACTAGTGGGTAAGAAAGGCGGGCAGTGGCCATGCCCTGTGCACTCTGGGCTCACTACACAGGGGACACGCGCCGTGGTGTTTATAGGGAAATTCAAAGGCAGGCGAACCCCAACCACTCCCAGAAATGTGCAGAGAATGTTTTGGGGTTTTTAAAAATTATTTATTTATTTATTTGGCTGCACCGGGTCTTAGTTGTGGCACGCGGGATCTTTAGTTGTGGCATGCAGCATCTTAGTTGTGGCATGCGGTATCTTAGTTGCTGTGAGTGAAGTCTTAGTTGCAGTAGCGGGATCTAGTTCCCCAACCAGGGATCAACCCCAAGCCCCCTGCATTGGGAGCGTGGACGCTTAACCACTGGAACGCCAGGGAAGTCCCCCGGCTTTTTTATAGACTCACTTTCTGTCAGCTGCTACCTGGTTATCCAATGGTATAGCTCATATAGGAAAGACAGGAAAATATTGGATTCTTTCCTTTGATTTCCCAGTTTTCAAGATAAAAGACTTGGTGCCCTAACATCTGAAGGTGATCAATTCTTTTTGTCTTAATATTACTATTAATTCATGGATTTAACATATTTGATGGATTTCAATCCGTTTCAATGATTATCCTTTTTAAAGCTTAAATGGTTGAATCTTGGGCCAATCTTAGCCTCTTCAAGTTGGCTCCTAGGTCCCTATGATCTGACTCTCCCGGTCCTCGACAGCTTCTCTGCCGTCTGGTGTCACAAGATGTTCCAGCCTCATCTTGTATGTTTCCTGCTCCAGCCCTCAAATAAATTATTTTGAAGCCCTTGTTTCTTTTGCTAAGAAGTAGTATTTCAATGCCATAGAATGGGTCATTATTTCTGGGCTGTTTTGGCAGACAAGGTTAGAAAAACAAAGTAAATAAATAAAATACCTCTTGAGTTTATATTTATATTAGTCAGGGTTCTCCAGAGAAACAATGAATTGGAGAGATACAGATAGATTGTGTGTGTGTGTGTGTGTGTGTGTGTGTGTGTGTGTGTGCGTGGTGTGTGTAGATAAAGATAGATAGATAGATAGATAGGTGGTTGGTTACATAGATGGATAGATAGATGTATGGATAGGTAGATAGGAAGGAAAGAAATTGGCTCACCTGATCACATGATTCTGAAGGCTGAGAAGTCTCTGTATCTGCAGTCAGCCAGCTGGAGACCCAGGAGAACTGATGGTATAAGTTCCACCCTGAGTCTGAAAACAGGGAAGATTGATGCCCCAGCTCAAAGACAGTCAGGCAGAGAGAGCAAATTCTCCTTTACTCCTCTTTTTTGTTCTATTCAGGCCTTCAACTGAGTGGATGAGGCCCACCCACATTAGGGAGGGCCATCTGCTTTCCTCAGTCCATCAAGTCAAATGTTAATCTCATCGAGAAACATCCTCACAGACACACCCAGAATAATGTTTAACCAAATATCTGGGCACCCCATGGCCCAGTGTAGTTGCCACATAATATTAACCATTACAATATTGATATTTGCAATCTAAATTTGAGACCATGTGGTTGTTCAGTTTTCTGAACACCATTTATTGAAGAGACTGTCCTTTCACAATTGTATATTCTTTTCTTGTCATAAATTAATTGACCATGTATGGGTGGATTTATTTCTGGGCTCTCTATTCTGACCATTGATCTATGTGTCTGTATGCCAATTTCATACTGTTTTGATTACTGTAGCTTTGTAATATAGTTTGAAATCAGGGAGCATGATGCCTCTACCTTTATTTTTCTTTCTCAAGATTGATTTGGCTATTCAGAATCTTTTGTGGTTCCATACAAATTTTGGTACTGTTTCCTCTGTTTCTGTGAAAAATGCCATTGGGATTTTTATAGGGATTGCATTGAATATGTAGATTGCTTTGGGTAATATGGACATTTGAATAATATTTCCTCCAATCCATGAGCATGAAATATCTTTCCATGTATTTGTGTCTTCTTCAATGTCTTATAGATTTCAGTGTACAGGTCTTTCACCTCCTTGGTTAAATTTATTCCTGGGTATTTTATTTTTGTGTCTGTGTCTAAGTATATTTTTATTTCTCCTGGATAAATTCCTAGGAGTGGAATTTCATATGGTAAGTATATATATAACTTTTTCTAAAAATTTTTATTGAAGTATAGTTGATTTACAGTGCTGTGCCAATCTCTGCTGTACAGCAAAGTGACTCAGTTATACACATACAGACATTCTTTTTTTATATTCTTTTCCATTATGGTTTATCACAGGATATTCAATGTAGTTCCCTGTGCTATACAGTAGGACCTTGTTGTTTATCCATTCTAAATGTAATAGTTTGTATCGACCAACTCCAAACTCCCAGTCCATCCCTCTCCCTCCCCCGACCCTTGTCAACCACAAGTCTGTTCTCTATGTCTATGAGTCGGTTTCTATTTTGTAGATAGGTTCATTTGTGCCATATTTTAGATTCCACATATAAGTGATATCATATGATATTTGTCTTTCTCTTTCTGACTTACTTCACATACTATGATAATCTCTAGGTCCATAGGTGTTGCAGCAAATGTCATTTTTTCATTCCTTTTTATGGCTAAGAAATATTCCATTGTGTATGTATACCACATTTTCTTTTTTTTTTTTTAACATCTTTATTGGATTATAATTGCTTTACATTGTTGTGTTAGTTGCTGCTGTATAACAAAGTGAATCAGCTATATGTATACATATATCCCCATTTCCACTCCCTCTTGCATCTCCCTCCCACCCTCCCTATCCCACCCCTCTAGGTGGTCACAAGCACTGAGCTGATCTCCCTGTGCTGTGCGGCTGCTTCCCACTAGCTATCTATTTTACATTTGGTAGTGTATATCTGTCAATGCCACTCACTCACTTCGTCTCAGCTTACCCTTCCACCTCCCCATGTCATCAAGTCCATTCTCTACGTCTGCTTTTTTATTCCTGTCCTGGATCTAGGTTCTTCAGAATCATTTTTTTTTATATTCCAAATATATGTGTTAGCATAAGGTATTTGTTTTTCTCTTTCTGACTTACTTCACTCTGTATGACAGACTCTAGGTCCATCCACCTCACTACAAATAACTCAATTTCATTTCTTTTATGGCTGAGTAATATTGCATTGTATATATGTGCCACATCTTTTTTATCCATTCATCTGTTGATGGACACTTAGGTTGCTTCCGTGTCCTGGCTATTGTAAATAGTGCTGCAATGAACATTGTGGTACATGACTCTTTTTGAATTATGGTTTTCTCAGGGTATATGCCCAGTAGTGGGATTGTTGGGTCATATGGTAGTTCTATTTTTAGTTTTATAAGGAACCTCCATACTGTTCTCCATAGTGGCTGCACCAATTTACATTCCCACCAACAGTGCAAGAGGGTTCCCTTTTCTCCACACCCTCTCCAGCATTTATTGTTTGTAGATTTTTTGATGATGGCCATTCTGACTGGTGTCAGGTGATACCTCATTGTAGTTTTGACTTGCATTTCTCTAATGATTAGTGAGGTTGAGTATCGTTTCATATGTTTGTTGGCAATCTGTATATCTTCTTTGGAGAAATGTCTATTTAGGTCTTCTGCCCATTTTTGGATTGGGTTTCTGGTTCTTTTGGTATTGAGCTGCATGAATTGCTTGTAAATTTTGGAGATTAATCCTTTGTCAGTTGCTTCGTTTGCAAACATTTTCTCCCACTCTGATGGCTGTCTTTTCGTCTTGTTTATGGTTTCCTTTGCTGTGCAAAAGATTTTAAGTTTCATTAGGTCCCATTTGTTTATTTTTGTTTTTATTTCCATTTCTCTAGGAGCTGGGTCAAAAAGGATCTTGCTGTGATTTATGTTATAGACTATGCTGCCTATGTTTTCCTCTAAGAGTTTGATAGTGTCTGGCCTTACATTTAGGTCTTTAATCCATTTTGAGTTTATTTTTGTATACAGTGTTAGGGAGTGTTCTAATTTCATTCTTTTACATGTAGCTGTCCAGTTTTTTCAGCACCACTTATTGAAGAGGCTGTCTTTTCTCCACTGTATATTCTTTCCTCCTTTATCAAAGATAAGGTGACCATATGTGAGTGGGTATATCTCTGGGCTTTCTATCCTGTTGCATTGATCTATATTTCTGTTTTTGTGCCAGTACCATACTGTCTTGATTACTGTAGCTTTGTAGTATAGTCTGAAGTCTGGGAGCCTGATTCCTCCAGCTCCGTTTTTCTTTCTCAAGATTGCTTTGGCTATTCGGGGTCTTTTGTGTTTCCATACAAATTGTGAAATTTTTTGTTCTAGTTCTGTGAAAAATGCCATTGGTAGTTTGATAGGGATTGCATTGAATCTGTAGATTCCTTGGGGTAGTATAGTCATTTTCACAATGTTGATTCTTCCAATCCAATAACATGCTATATCTCTCCATCTGTTTGTATCATCTTTAATTTCTTTCATCAGTGTCTTATAGTTTTCTGCATATAGGTCTTTTGTCTCCTTAGGTAGGTTTATTCCTGGGTATTTTATTCTTTCTGTTGCAGTGGTAAATGGGAGTGTTTCCTTAATTTCTCTTTCAGATTTTTCATCATTAGTGTATAGGAATGCAAGAGATTTCTGTGCATTAATTTTGTATCCTGCTACTTTACCAAATTCATTGATTAGCTCTAGTAGTTTACTGGTAACATCTTTAGGATTCCCTATGTATAGTATCATGTCACCTACAAACAGTGACAGTTTTACTTCTTCTTTTCCTATTTGGATTCCTTTTATTTCTTTTTCTTCTCTGATTACTGTGGCTAAAACTTCCAAAACATGTTGAATAATAGTGGTGAGAGTGGGCAACGTTGTCTTGTTCCTGATCTTAGTGGAAATGGTTTCAGTTTTTCACCATTGAGAACAATGTTGGCTGTGGGTTTGTCATATATGGCCTTTATTATGTTGAGGTAAGTTCCCTCTATGCCTACTTTCTGGAGAGTTTTTATCATAAATGGGTGTTGAATTTTATCAAAAGCTTTTTCTGGATCTGTTGAGATGATCATATGATTTTTCTCCTTCAATTTGTCATTATGGTGTATCACATTGATTGATTTGCATATATTGAAGAATCCTTGCATTCCTGGGATAAACCCCTCTTGATCATGGTGTATGATCCTTTTAATGTGCTGTTGGATTCTGTTTGCTAGTATTTTGGTGAGGATTTTTGCATCTGTGTTCATCAGTTATATTGGCCTGTAGTTTGCATTTTTTGTAACATCTTTGTCTGGTTTTGGGATCAGGGTGATGGTGGCCTCATAGAATGACTTTGGGAGTGTTCCTCCCTCTGCTATATTTTGGAAGAGTTTGAGAAGAATAAGTGTTAGCTCTTCTCTAAATGTTTGATAGAATTCGCCTGTGACCCATCTGGTCCTGGGCTTTTGTTTGTTGGAAGATTTTTAATCACAGTTTCAATTTCAGTGCTTGTGATTGGTCTGTTTATATTTTCTATTTTTTTAGTTCAGTCTCAAAAGGTTGTGCCTTTCTAAGAATTTGTCCATTTCTTCCAGGTTGTCCATTATACTGGCATATAGTTGCTTGTAGTAATCTCTCATGATCCCTTGTATTTCTGCATTGTCAGTTGTTACTTCTTTTTCATTTCTAATTCTGTTGATTTGAGTCTTCCTTTTTTTCATGATGAGTCTGGCTAATGGTTTATCAATTTTGTTTATCTTCTCAAAGAACCAGCTTTTAATTTTATTGATCTTTGCTATTGTTTCCTTCATTTCTTTTTCATTTATTTCTGATCTGATCTTTATAATTTCTTTCCTTCTGCTAACTTGGGGGGTTTTTTGTTATTCTTTCTCTTTAGGTGTAAGGTTAGGTTGTTTATTTGAGAAGTTTCTTGTTTCTTGAGGTAGGATTGTATTGCTATAAACTTCCCTCTTAGGACTGCTTTTGCTGCATCCCATAGGTTTTGCGTCATCGTGTTTTCATTCGCATTTGTTTTTAGGTATTTTTTGATTTCCTCTGATTTCTTCAGTGATCTCTTGGTTATCTAGTAGTGTATTGTTCAGCCTCCATGTGTTTGTATTTTTTACAGTTTTTTTCCTGTAATTGATATCTAGTCTCCTAGCATTGTGGTCGGAAAAGATACTTGAAACTATTTCAGTTTTGTTAAATTTACCAAGCCTTGATTTGTGACCTAAGATATGATCTATTCTGGAGAAAATTCCATGAGCACTTGAGAAGAAAGTTTATTCTGTTGCTTTTGGATGGAATGTCCTATAAATATCAATTAAGTCCGTTTTGTTTAATGTGTCATTTAAAGCTTTTGTTTCCTTGTTCACTTTCATTTCAGTTGATCTGTCCATTGGTGAAAGTGGGGTGTTAATGTCCCCTACTATGATTCTGTTACTATCGATTTCCCCTTTTATGGCTGTTAGCATTTGCCTTATGTATTGAGGGGCTCCTATGTTGGGTGCATAAATATTTACTATTGTTATATCTTCTTCTTGGATTGATCCCTTGATCATTATGTAGTATCTTTCTTTGTCTCTTGTAATAGTCTTTATTTTAAAGTCTATTTTGTCTGATATGAGAATTGCTACTCCAGCTTTCTTTTGATTTCCATTTGCATGGAATATGTTTTTCCATCCCCTCACTTTCAGTCTGTATGTGTCCCTAGGTCTAAAGTGGGTCTATTGTAGACAGCATACATATGGGTTTTGTTTTTGTATCCATTCAGCCAGTCTGTGTCTTTTGTTTGGAGCATTTAATCCATTTACATTTAAGGTAATTGTTGATATGTTTGTTCCTATTACCATTTTCTTAATTGTTTTGGGTTTTTTATTGTAGGTCTTTTCCTTCTCTTGTGTTTCCTGCCTAGAGAAGTTCCTTTAGCATTTGTTGTAAAACTGGGATTGGTGGTGCTGAATTCTCTTAGCTTTTGCTTGTCTGTAAAGGTTTTAATTTCTCTCTCAAATCTGAATGAGATCCTTGCTGGGTAGAGTAATCTTGGTTGTAGGTTTTTCCCTTTCATCACTTTAAATATGTCCTGCCACTCCCTTCTGGCTTGCAGAGTTTCTGCTGAAAGATCAGCTATTAACCTTATGGGGATTCTCTTGTATTTTATGTGTCGCTTTTCCCTTGCTGCTTTTAATATTTTTTCTTTGCATTTAATTTTTGATAGTTTGATTAATATGTTACCTATTTACATTTAAGGTAATTTTCGATATGTATGTTCTTATTGCCATTTTGTTAATTGTTCTGGAATTGTTTTTGTAGGTCTTTTTTCTTCCTTTCCTCTTTTATTCTCTTCTCTTGTGATTTGATAACTATTTTTAGTGTTGTGTTTGCATTCCTTTTTCTTTTTTGTGTGTATACCTATTACAGATTTTAGTTTGCAGTTACCATGAGGTTTTGATATAGCAGTCTATATATATACTTGATTGTTTTAAGTTGCTGATCTCTTAATTTTAAATGCATTTCAAATATCTGCATCTCTCATGATTAGTGATTTTGATATCATATTTGTGTGTGGATGTCTTCCTATCTTTGCTGTATGTTTGCCTTTATCAGGGAGCTTTCCCATTTTGTAGTTTTCTTGTTTCTAGTTGTGTCATTTTCTTTTCCACCCAGAGAAGTTCCTTTAGCATTTGTTTTAAAGCTGGTTTGATGGTGCTGAATTCTTTTAGCTTTTACTTGTCTGTAAAGGTTTTGATTGCTCTGTCAAATCTGGATGAGAGCCTTGCTGGGTAGAATATACTTGGTTGTAGGTTTTTCCCTTTTATCACTTTAAATATACCATGCTACTCCCTTCTGGCCTGCAGAGTTTCTGCTGAAAAATCAGCTGATAACCTTATGGGGATTCCCTTGTATGTTATTTGTTGCTTTTCCCTTGTTGCTTTTAATATTTTCTTTGTGTCTTTAATTTTTGTCAATTTGATTAATATGTATCTTGGCCTTTTCCTCCTTTGGTTAATCCTGTACGGACTCTGCACTTCCTAGAGTTGGGTGACTGTTTCCTTTCCTGTGTATGGAAGTTTTCAACTATTATCTCTTCAAATATTTTCTCAGGCCCTTTCTCTGTCTCTTCTCCTTCTGGGACCTCTATAATGCAAATGTTGGTTAATGTTGTCCTAGAAGTCTCTTAAACTGTCCTCCTTTCTTTTCATTTTTTTTTTCTTATTCTGTTCTGCATCAGTGATATCCACCAATCTGTCTCCCAGCTCGCTTATCCATTCTTCTGCCTCATTTATTCTGGTATTCATTCCTTCTAGTGTATTTTTCATTCCAGTCATTGTGTTCTTCAATTCTGTTTGGTTGTTCTTTATATTTTCTAATTTTGTTAAAATTTTCTTGTAACTTCTCACACTGTGCATCCATTCTTTTACCGAGATTTTTGGATCATCTTTATGATCCTTACTCTTTTTTCTTTTTCAGGTAGATTGCCTATCTCCACTTAGTTGTTCTGGGATTTTATCTCATTCCTTCTTCTGGAACATATTCCTCTTCTGTCTCATTTTGTCTAACTTTCTGTGTTTGCAGTGTCCACTCCAAAGGCTGCAAGATTGTAATTCTTTTTTCTGGTGTCTCCCCCCAGTAGGTCAAGCTGGTCTAGAGGCTCGTACAGGCTTTCTGGTGGGATGGGCCAGTGCCTGCCCACTGATGGGTAGAGCTGGCTCTTGGCCCTCTGGTAGGCAGGACCCTGTCAAGGGATGTGTCTAGGATTGGCTGTGGGCTCAAGAAGTCTTTAGGCAGCCTGCCTGTTGATGGGTGGGGCTGTGTTCCCAACCTGTTGGTTGTTTGGCCTGAGGCATCCCAGTACTGGAGCCTGCAGGCTGTTGGGTAGGGCCAAATCTTGGTGCTGGTGACCCAAGCAAGATGTCAGCCTCCTCAAGAGTTAACATAGCTGAACACTCCCTGAAGTCTCCACCACCAGTGTCTACATCCCCAGGGAGAGCCACAGCCACACCCTGCCTCCCCAGGAGACCCACCAATCCAGCAGGTAAGTGTGGCCCAGCCTCCTTTGAAGTCATTGCCTCTGCCCTGGGACCCAGTATGCACAAGACCTTGTGTGTGCCCTCCAAGAGTGGAGTCTCTGCCTCCCCCAGTCCTGTGGAGCTCCTGCAGTCAAGCCCGGCTGGCCTTCAAAGCCAAATGCTCTGGTGGGTCCTCCACCCGATGCCACACCCCCAGCCTGGGGAGCCTGATGTGGGGCTCAGAACTCTCACTCCTGTGGATGAACTTCTGTGACATAATTATTCTCCAGTTTGTGGATCGCCCACCCTGCATGGGATTTGATTATATCACAAGTGTGCCCCTCCTACTGTCTTGTTGTGGTTTCTTCTTTATATCCTTGGATGTAGAATGTCTTTTTTGGCAGGTTTAAGTCTTTTGTATTGATGGTTGTTCAGCAGTTAGTTGTGATTTTGGTGTTCTCATGGGAGGAAGTGAGCTCAGGGTCTTCTACTCCACCATCTTGTCTTCTGCCTCTAAGAAGGAAATTGTTAAAGATAATATTTATGGGTCCCACCACATACCTGCAGAATTCATAAGCTTCTTAGAAGCTTCTTAGGGGAGCTGATCACAAAGGGATTTGTATTCACTTTAAAGCTTCAGAAAAACATGTTTAAGTAAGTGGTTACCTTCCAGTTTCCCATCAGGATCAGATTAGCAGTATTAAGAAATAACATCACCTATTCCCTGCCCACAGAGTCTGTTTATTCCTCCTGTGAGAGAATCAGTGTTGTACTAATTAAGTGCTCCAGGTGATTCTAAGGTGAGGCCAGGGTTAAATACGTGGGCTCTTGGTATATTTGTGAGAATTAAGCCCAAGCTTTAGTCCAAGGAGAGGCAACAGTGTCTGTTCTGAGTTTGGAATAGGAGTGTCAGTGCATCCCACATACTTCATTGTAGCAGGATTTTTGGACATCTATGAGGAAAGAACGTGTGTAGACAACAAAGGGAAACCTCAGTGTGGTCTCCATGTAGGACCTGATTATTCCTGAATCTCTCCTGAGACCAAGGGCGGGAGAGGTTGGCCTTTTCAGCATTTCAAGGTCCTTCTGCCTGTGGGTGCAGTGGGAGCAGGTGAAAAAGCTGTGCTGACACCTTTGAAGGTATTCAGTATATTCTCAAGATGCTGTTGTGATTCCTCCACATACTACTGGTGAGAAAACAACCCAGAGCAGGAGGAAGAAGAGGAGGAAATGGCAGCTTCTCAGGTAACTGTCCTATCCTGGGTCAGAGGCTTTGTTTGCTTTTCCTCCTGATATGTCTTGGATTGAGAACTGCAAAATTTTAATTATCTACTTTTGATCTTTCTGCCTCGTGAGGTTGTTTTCAAGTACTTATTTTTTCTTTTATTCTTATGATACTCAGGATCAGCCTTTTAGAATAATTCTCTGTTATTTCCCAGAGCCTTTTTTTGGTAGTCGACCTCTTTGTTTCCTATAGAGTCTGAAGAATTCTCACCATGATTTAATGACATCCAAGTATTGAAAATATTCCCTTTGTGAGAGATTAACACAGAAATTCATTGACATCCAAGATTCCCGTAGGGATGTGGTTGGGTTTCGGGCTCCGAGGGTAGAATGGGAAAATGTAGTTATTCTCTTACATCTGGATGCAGGATCAGCTTTTTGGATAGGATTAAGAAAATGTGCGTATAGCTAGAATGACCTTAGTGATCTTGAATTTCTCAGAGTTCTGGAAAAAATAAAGAAAGTAGGAGAGTCTTTTCCCTATATTGATAAGAATGCCTTACTATTTAAATGCACTATTTGGAATACAGAACATGGGAGAAATATAAGGATTAAAATTTGCATAAAACTGGCCTTTAAAAAAACTTTATTGATGTATAGTTGATTTACAATGTTGTGTTAGTTTCTGGTGTATAGCAAAGTGATTCAGTAATATACATTTTTTTTCATATTCTTTTCCATTATGGCTTATTATAGGATATTGAATATAGTTCCCTGTGCTATACAGTAGGACCTTGTTATTTATCTATTTTATATATAGTAGTTTGTATCCACTAATCTCAAACTCCTAATATATCCCTCCTTCCCCATTTGTTTGTTTTCTACGTCTGTATATCTGTTTCTGTTTTGTAGTAAGTTCATTTGTATCATTTTTTAGATTCTACATGTAAGCGATATGATATGGGATCTGTCTTCCTCTGTCTGACTTACTTCACTTTGTGTGATAATCTCTAGGTCCATCCATGTTCATGCAAATAATTTCATTTTTTATGGATGAATAGTATTCCGTTGTATGTATGTACCACATCTTTATCCATTCATCTGTAGATGGACATTTAGGTTGCTTCCATGTCCTGGCTATTGTAAATAGTGCTGCTATGAACATGGGAGTGCATGTGTCTATTTCAGTTAGAATTTTCATCTTTTCTGGATACATGCCCAGGAGTGGGATTGCTGGATCGTATGGCAACTATATTTTTTGTCTTTTGAGGAACCTCCATACTGTTCTCCATAGTGGCTGCACCAGTTTACATTCCCATCAACAGCATTTGTTATTTGTAGACCTTTTAATGACTGGCCGTTCTGACTGGTGTGAGGTGATACCTCATTGTAGTAAAACTGACATTTTTTCAGGATAGATTCAGATTATGATTCCTTGGGTTTCTTTTAATATTTATTTATTTTGTTTATTTATTTTCTTTATTTTTTTGGCTGCATCGGGTCTTAGTTGTGGCATGCAAGATCTTTTGTTTCGGCGCGCTGGCCTCTCTCTAGTTGTGGCGTGCAGGTTTTCTCTCTCATTGTGGCGTATGGGCTCAAGAGTGCTTGGGCTTTGTAGTTTGTGGCACGTGGGCTCTCTACTTGAGGCGTGCGAGCTCAGTAGTTGTAGCATGTGGGCTTAGTTGCCCCGTGGCATGTGGTATCTTAGTTCCCCAACTAAGAATTGAACCCGCATCCCCTGCATTGGAAGGTGGATTCTCTACCACTGGACCACCAGGGAAGTCCCTATGATTCCCTATTTTTTCCAGAAATACCCAAGCAGTGATAATGTTTCCTTCTTTGTGCTTTAGTCACCTGATATCCATTTATCACACTACACCTGTTGTTCACTGCTTCAGGCACTTTCTGTGAGATTCTTGCACTGGGAATTTCATATTTTTGCATTTATGTAAGTCTCCTGCATACGCATAAGTCCAATTTGTTTGTAAGTCCAACAAAGTTAGCCTAGGTATCCAACTAACATGATCGGCTATATAGTACTGTACTGTAATAGGTTTATAATACTTTTTACACAAATAATACATAAAAAACAAACACAAACAAATGAAGGATCTCTGGGATATGAAGGGAAAGGAAACAAGAGCCATACACCCAGGTACGTGTGAATGGATGAAGCAGATGGCACAGGTGAGAGGTCCAAAGATCATGGAGGAAGTCAAACCTTATAATGTGGTTTGGGAAGATCTGCTTCAGTGGAAATGATTTTTGAGAAACCCAGGCTTACTTCTGTTGCTGTCACTGAGGGACATCTCCTGCTCCATTCTTGTGCTCACATCTTTCGTGTATTCTCCTTCAGCTCCAGTGATTATCCCTCACATCCACACTGAGAGCCCAAATCCTCCTAGTGTCCTGTGATGACCTGCATTTATCTGGCTGTCCTTCCATTGCTTTTAAGGACTTTGGAAAAACTGTTTACATTTCTGAGTATCTCTATGTTAAGCTTATTTTTTAAAGTTCTGTTTCTGCCTCACGTCTGAAGTGCATGAGGGGAGTTGTGGAGATATTGAGATTTGGTGCCAAAATTCCAGGAATACTGGGGACAGATATTATGTTTTCTGCTTTATAAGATATAATCCCATGGAAACTTCAAACATCACCCTAACAAAGTTCAGACTAAGTAATTACATCAGAGTGGAAAGCACCTCCCTAAAATGATAAAATGTAATCCTCAGTTTTACTTAAAAATTTCCTTGTTTTTTGTATGAACTAATATTAGACATTTTAAGTGTATTTGTGCCAAATCTTTAATGTTAATTTATCTATTATGTCATAGAATTATTAAATACATTAATACATAGGGGAGCTTAGAACACTGCCCACAATATTTCGAAGTCTCAATTCTTATTTAATTTCTTAATATCTATAATTTTATAATTTGCCTTATTTAAGATGAAACTTCCTTGGACTGTGTCCCATATGTTTTCACTTTCTGATTAATTTCATATCAAAATCATCTAAGATTTTAGATACAAAATATTTAATGTAACATGCTTGGATGAACACTGGTTTGGTAAAGAGTGAGTTAGAGAAGTAGATGAACTCTGTGTTTATGAAAAAATTTGGTTCATAATTTTAAGATTACGTTAAACAAAAAGTAATCATTAGTTTTTCATCTGCTCTCCTCAGAGTTTATCTGAATCATGGTATAATTTAATTGCAAATGTTTATTTTATATATCAGTGATTGTCTGCATATTTTAAAACTTTCATGTTTTTCCTTTATTTGTAAAGATGGTTCTATTTTTGTTCTAAAGAATGGGTTACAGCCTTGTTAATTTGTGCATGTATATAAGCAATTTGTTAATAATGTTAAATTTCTCTACTGTCATTTAAATTCTTATTCATTCAAAATTTTCATTAGAGTTTAATATGAATGATTTTAGTGTATTTTCTGTGAAATTCTTGTGCCTTTAAACACATGCCAGTGATTGAAAATGGTTGCTTTTTATGGGTACAGTGTCACAGATGAAAATTAATGTTATTTAGAAGGATTCTTTTTTAATAGTACATATATGTTGCATTCAGAATTCAGGGCAATAAATTTTCTCTTATTCTTATTTAGCAATTCCACAACAATATGCTTCCTTTTTTTATTGGAGTATAGTTGATTTACAATGTTGTGTTAGTTTCTGGTGTACAGCAAAGTGATTCAGTTATATGTATATACACATTCTTTTTTTTTAATATTCTTTTCCATATGGTTTATCATAGGATATTGAATATAGTTCCCTGTCCTATACAGTAGGACCTTGTTGTTTATCCATTCCATGTATAATAGTTTGCATCTGCTAATTCCAAACTCCTAATCCACCCCTCCTTCAACCCCCTCCCCCTTGGCAACCACAAGTCTGTTCTCTATGTCTGTGAGTCTGTTTCTGTTTCATGGATAAGTTCATTCGGGTCATATATTAGATTACACATATAATTGGTATCATATGGTATTTGTCTTTCTCTTTCTGACTTACTTCACTTAGTATGTAATCTCTAGTTGCATCCATGTTACTGCAAATGGCATTATTTCATTCTTTTTATGGCTGAGTAATATTCCATTCTATATATGTACCACCTCTTCTTTATCCATTCATCTGTCAGTGGACATTTAGGTTGTTTCCATGTCTTGGCTATTGTAACTAGTGCTGCTATGACCATAGGGGTACATGTATCAGTATCTTCTGGATTATAGTTTTGTCTGGATATATGCCCAGGAGTAGGATTACAGGGTCATATGGTAGCTCTATTTTTAGTTTTTTTAAAGAACCTCCATACTGTTCTCCATAGTGACTGTACCAACTTACATTCCCACCAACAGTGTAGGAGGGTTCCCTCTTTTCCACACCCTCTCCAGCCTTTGTTATTTGTAGACTTTTTAATGATGGCCATCCTGATTGGTTGGTGTGAGGTGGTACCTCATTGTAGTTTTGATTTGCATTTCTCTAATAATTAGTGATGGGGAGCATCTTTTCATGTGCCTTTTGGCCATCTGTATTTCTTCGTTGGAGAAATGTTTATTTAGGTCTTCTGCCCATTTTTTGATTGGGTTGCTTTTTTGTTGTTGAGTTGTATAAGCCATTTGTATATTTTGGTAATTAAGCCCTTGTCGATCTCATCATTTACAAATATGTTCTCCCACTCCTTAGGTTGTCTTTTCATTTTGTTTATGGTTTCCTTTGCTGTGCAAAAGCTTGTAAGTTTGATTCGTTTTGTTTATTTTTGTTTTTATTTCCATGTTTTCTTTTTTATGATGTGTTTCCCCCAAATTAGTTAATTTTATTTTTGTTTTTAACCTATATTTCATGACTGTAAATGATAATTTTCAACTCAGTACACTTAAAACAATGTGTTGAATTCAAATCTGACTTTTCCATATGTCTATTGCCAATAAAATATGTGATTGTTTATTTTATTATTACCCATACTGTGTACATGATTTATCAACATTATTTGTCTTCTTTGTTAATGATCAGTGTTTGTTTTATTCTGACTTGGTGAGTAGTTATGGAAATAATCTTAATCTCTCATCTTTTTTTTTTTTTTAATAAATTTATTTATTTATTTATTTATTTTTGGCTGTGTTGGGTCTTAGTTTCTGTGCGAGGGCTTTCTCTAGTTGCGGCAAGCGGGGGCCACTCTTCATCGCGGTGCACGGGCCTTTCACTGTCGCGGCTTCTCTTGTTGCGGGGCACAGGCTTCAGACGCGCAGGCTCAGTAGTTGTGGCTCACAGGCCTAGTTGCTCCGCGGCATGTGGGATCTTCCCAGACCAGGGCTCGAACCCGTGTCCCCTGCATTGGCAGGCAGATTCTCAACCACTGCGCCACCAGGGAAGCCCTCTCATCTATTTTTAAATGAATTTATTATTTTTATGAGAAAATTTTGAATTAAAAGTAATTTTTAAAAGTTTTTTACACATCTGTTTTGGGTATTATTTAATTTTTAATTATGAGAAAAACATATCACAATATGTATCATCTTCACCATTTTTAACTGTACAGTTCAGTGCATTAATTATATTCATGTGATTGTGCCATCCATCTCTGGATATTTTCATCTTGAAAAATTGACTGAATACTCGTTAAACAAACACTTCCCCATTTGCCTCTACTCCAAGCCTCTGTCAACTAACATTTCACTTTTTAAAATGAGGTTGACTACATTAAGTTGCTCACATAAGGGAAATACCATACTTTCTGTCCCTTTGTGACTATTACATATCACAACATAATGTCTTCAAGATTTATTCATGTTGTATCGTGTGACAAGATCTGTTTCTTTTTCAAACCTGAATAATAATACACTGTATGTGTATGCTACGTTTTCTTTAACCATTCTTGTATGCATGAATATTGGGCTGTTTCCTCTGTTACTGATTTTGTAAGTAATACTCCAGTGTAGCTGGGTGTGAAAATGTCTCTAACAGATCCTCCTTTGAAGTTCTTTATATACATACCCAGAAGTGGGAGAACTGGATCATATCATAATTTTATGTTTAATTTTTTGAGAAAACTCCATATTGTTTTTTATGCTTGTTATACTCTTTTATATTTCCTTGAACAGTAAATAAGGATCCCAATTTCTCCATATCCTTGCCAACATTTGCCATATAAATATATCATAGATATAATGTAGATATATAATATAATAGAATATAGATAGAATAAAGATACAATATGATATATAAAATATATGTGTAGTGGTCATCCTAATCAGTATGAGGTGATACCTCATTGTGGTTTTTTTATTTCTCTAATAATAACTTATTTTGAGCATCTTTCACATTTCTGTTTTTATTTGCATATCTTATTTGAATTAATGTCTGTTTAATCCTCAGCCCATACATTATGGTACTTGTTTTTTGAAGTTGTTGTGTTCTAGGAGTTATTTATGTATTCTTCACTTTGCTTCCTTATCAGATATTTGCTTTTGCAGAATTTTCTATTCTTCCACTGGTTGCCTTTTCACCCCACTGATTGTTTCCTCTAACGTGTACAAGTTTTTACATGTGATGTAATCCATTTCAATTCCACTGCTTTTGTTGCTTGAGCTTTAATTTCATATCCGAAAAATCACTGCCAAATCAAATGGCATAAAACTTTTCCCCTATGTTTTCTTCTAGGAGATTTATAGTTATATGTTTATATTTCAATTGTCAATCCTTTTTGAGTTAACATTTGTATGTGGTATTAGTTAAGGGTCCAACATCAGTCTGTCACATGTAAACATCCAATTTTTCCAGCTCCACTTCTGTGTGAGACTATCCATTTCCATTTGCTTGTGATAGGCACCCTGGTTGAAGATGATTTGACCATAAACATGAGAGCTTCTATCTCTGCTGTCTATGTTGATCCATTATTTTGTTTCTGTCTGCAGGTTTGTACTACCCTTTTTTTGACAACTGTTGCTTTGTAGTATGTTTTAAAATCAGGACATGTCATGCCTCCAACTTTCTACTTTCTTTACCAGGTTATTCAGTATTTTATGATATTCCACATACATTTTAGAAGGAACTTTTCTATTTTTGCCTAAATTGTCATTGGGATTTTGAAAGAGAATGTTCTGAATCTATAGATCCCTTGAATAGTATTGACAGTTAATAATATAAGTATTCCTATCCAAGAGCATGGAATGTGTGTCTGTTTATTTACATCTTCTCGAGTTACTTCCAGAAATATTTATAATTTTCACCATACAAGTCTCCATTTCCTTCATTACATTAACTCCTAATGTATTATCCTGTTTGAAGCTAGTGTAAATGAAAATATACTCTTAATATCTTTCTTGGATTATTTTTTGTTACTGTATAGAAACACAACTAATTTTTGTTTAATTTTGAATTTTGCTAAATTTGTTTATGATGTCTATGTTTATTTGCTTTTTAACATAGATGCTTTAAGTTTTTCTGTGTAAGATTTTGTCATCTGTAAACAGAGGTATTTTACTCTTTCCTTTCTGGTTTGGATGCCTTTTTTTCTTTGCATGATCATTTTGATTAGGCAATCCAGTACTGTGTTGAATCCAAGTGACGAGAGTATGAATTCTTATCATTTTCTGAAATATAGAGGAAAAGCTTTGTCTTCTACTATTGAGTATACTGGTAACTGTGGTCTTTTTGTATATGATTTTTATTACATTCTGATAGTTTTCATTAATTCCTATTTTGAGTGTTTTTAACATGAAAAAGTCCTGAATTGTCTATTTATCTGCATCATTTGATATGTAGTGTGACCTTAATTCTTTGTATGTGCCCTTAATATATTTTTTAAATTTCCATTTGTTGAAATACTTTTGAATTCTACAAATAATCCTGAATTTTATTGGTGTACAATCCTTAAACGTGCTTCTGAATTCATTTTTCTAGTATTTTATTGAGGACCTTTATGTCAGTATTCAGCACAGTTATTGGCTTGTAGTTTTTTTCTTTTCTTTTTTTTTAAAATTTGTAGTATCTTTGTTTGTCTTTGATATTGGGTAATGTTGGCCTCATAGAAAGTGTTCTGATAATTTCTCTTCTCTTCACACTTTGGAAATATTTGTTGAGAATTGGTGCTAATTTTTCTCGAAATGTTGCTGGAATTATCCAGTTACTTCATCTGGTTCATTGATTTTCTTTGTTGGAAATTCTTTAAAATTAGTTTTTTGTCTACTTAATAGTTGTAAGTTTGTTGTGATTTTTTAAATTCCTTCATGCTAAATTCTAAGTAGGCTGTATCTTTCTAGAAGTCCAATTTGTTGTTGAGTAATTATTCATAGTAGCCTCCTTTAATTTCTTTTATTTCTATAGTATCATTTTTTTATCTCTGCCTTCACTTCTGATTTTAGTTGAGTCTTTTTTGTTTTATTCTTAATCTAGCTATGGACTTATCAATTATACATAAAATTGTATGTATCTTCACTGAGATTACTGAGTGGGATAATTTATTATTTGGTATCTTTCAGCTGTATCTTCTCATGACATCCAGGGTTTGATGCCAAAAAAGCCAGGCATAGAGGATTTATTCCAAATCATGCTGGTCAGAAAATATGAAAGCTATTGCCTTGGAAATTTAAACTTAATGAAAGACTGGGAAAGTAAGGGGTCATGTGAAGGGCTGAAAGTATGTTATTATGGACATAATCATATTGGGACAATTTCCCATAATGAAAACATTACTGCCAAAAGAAACCAAGGATATAAATGAAAGTGGGAGAAACTGTACTTTACATCAATATCTTTGGCAGAAAATTATGTTTTTGTAAGCAAAGACCCACATCATTTTTTTTAACATACACATTCTCCGAATGGAAATTTGGAAACCTGTAAAGTCATCTAGTCTATACTGCAAATACTCATTCAGGCAATTACTAATATAGGCTTGGATTAAACATTCATTTAAACTTGTCTGAAGACAAGAGATTTTATTTTATTGTTTGTTTGTTTGTTTATTTATTTATTTATTTATTTTACATTACTTCCATTTATTCCCCGGGCTCCATGCAAATTTTTTTTTCCAAGACAAAAATCAATTTATTGTTTTGTTCTCATCTCTTCTCAAATTTAGTGCGTTTTCACTTACGTTCAGTGTCCAATATTTTACAGCGCTTGATTAAAAGGTACACACTACTACATATAAAATAGATAAAGGCAAGAGATTTTAAAATGAAGAAAAAAATCCCAGTGTGACCAATTTGAGAGATCCTTTAGCAAGTGTTCTTAATTCCTTAACCAAGAAATATTTTCTCCATGTTCCAGAACCTGTAATGCTGATGATAATGGGAGAGTCGTTATTCAGCCAGCATTGTTCAATAAGTATCACAGTATAGGTAATATGAAACAACTTTTCTTGGGTAATAAAATAAGTAAGGCCTTAAGCAAGAGTTCTATTTTCAACAATCACAGGAGTGTTTATAACGGTGCAAGAAGTTATCCATGCATTGAAACGTGGAATAACTTTGACCAAGACTCAAATCTTATGAAACGTCAGAATTCAACTTTCAGAGAACCATCTTAAGAGTAATAAATGTAGAAATGTCTTTTATCAAAGCTGAAATCTTACTGTGTATAAGAGTGTTCATATTGGAGACAAGGCTTACAGATGTAGTGAATATGGTAAAGTTTTTAACCAGTCTTCAAAACTTACTCAACATCAGAGAATTCATAATAGAGAGGAACGTTACAAGTGTAATAAATGTGGGAAGGGCTTTAATCAGTTTTTAAATCTAAGAAGACATAAGAAAATCCATACTGAAGGGGAACCTTACAAATGTAAAGAATGTGGTAAAGACCGTAAATTGTATTCAAACCTTAGTCAACATCAGATAATTCATACTGGGGAGAAACCATACAAATATAAAGAACATGGCAAAGCCTTTACCCAGGGCTCAAATCTTAAGCAGCATCAGAGATCTTATATTGGAGAGAAACCTTACAAATGCACAGAATGTGGCAAGGCTTTTAAAAGGCATTCAAAACTTTCTGAACGTCAGAGAATTCATACTGGGGAGAAACCACACAACTGTAAAGATTGTGGCAAAGCATTTACCCAGGGCTCAAATCTTAAGCAGCATCAGATGCAGCAGGAAAGCCTTACAAATGTACAGAATGTAGCAAAGCCTTTAAAAGGCACGCACAGTTTACTCAGCATCACAGATTTCACACTGGGGAGAAACCATACAAATGTAAAAAATGTGGCAAACCTTTAATCAGCGTTCATGTCTTACTCAGCATCAGAGATCTCATACTGGATAGAAACCTCCCAAATGTAGCCAATATAACAAAGCCTTTAACTGGGTCTCGAAACTTTCTAGACATCAGAAAATAGGTACTAGGGAAAATTGTACAAATGTGGAGAATGGGACAAAGCCTTTAACCAGAGTTGTCACCTTGCTTGACATCAGAGAGTCCATGGTGGAGAGAAACCCTGCAAATGTAATAAGTGATGAAAGATGTTTGTCTTAAATACATACTTTAGAAAACACCTGAGAGTTCATAATGGAAAGAAATTTGAATGACAAAAAAATTTAATCAAAAATAAATACTAATTAAATGCCAGAATACATAGTAGAAAGCATTCAGTCAATACCTCTTTTCTGGCATTACTCTAAATCAGAATATTGTAGAAAATAATCTAAAGACAAAACACTAATAGAATTTATTTGTTGGTATTGATTACAGGATAAAGGGGATGGATGTTTGGACAAGTAAATCATTATCAATACCTTTATTTATATCAGCACTAGTTGAGATTATTTGAAAATAATAATTAATACAATTCAACTCTCAAATGACTACATGTTATGCTTTTCTTTCTAGTGTGAATGTACACTCATTTTTTTTTAATAGATCTTTATTGGAGTACAATTGCTTCACAATACTGTGTTAGTTTCTGTTGTACACCAAAGTGAACCAGCCATATGCATACATATGTCCCCATATCCCCTCCTTCCTGAGCCCTCTCTCCCATCCTACGTATCCCACCCCTCTAGGTCATCACAAAGCACCAAGCTGATCTCCCTGTGCTATGCTGCTGCTTCCCACTAGCTACCTATTTTACATTCGGTAGTGTATATATGTCGATGTTACTCTCACTTCGCCCCAGCTTCCCCCTTTCACCCCGTGTCCTCGGGTCCATTCTCTATGTCTACATCTCTATTCCTGCCCTGCAACTAGGTTCATCAGTATCTTTTTTTTGTTTTTAGATTCCATATATATGTGTTAGAATACAGTATTTGTTTTCCTCTTTCTGACTGACTTCACTCTGTATGGTAGACTCTAGGTCCATCCACCTCACTACAAATAACTCAATTTCGTTTCTTTTTATGGCTGAGTAATATTCCATTGTATATATGTGCCACATCTTCGTTATCCATTCATCTGTCAGTGGACATTTAGGTTTGTTCCATGTCCTGGCTATTGTAAATAGTGCTGCAATGAACGTGTGGTACATGACTCTTTTTTTTTTTTTTTTTTCTCTTATATTGCTTTTATTATTTTTTTTTCATTTGTCTCTCCGTTTGCTATTCTTTTTTTTTTTTTTCCACACACACTGTATTTTATTTTTACAAGAGATAAATAGACTGACACCAAGCATTGTACATGGATGACCACAACAAAAGCAACAATGATTGCAATTACCAAACATGAAACACACTCATACTATGTCATAATATTGACATTCAGTCCAGTAATCCTCCACTGTAACAGCTCCTTTACTTTGCAGTGAAAATTGATTTGTATATTCTTTGCCTCTGAGTTCTTGTGGGATTTTTTCTTTTTTTAAATTCAACCGGAAAGTCACAAAAATTATACTCATCCTCATCAGTTCACTCAGTCCCATGTAATTAATTTTTTTTTTTCATCTTGATCTTTTGTTAGCACTTTTATGAGCTCATCAGTTTTTCATTAGAGTTCTGAAAATGCTTATTCATTCAGTTCAGCAGTACAGTCAGGTACCAGAAACCTGTACTTGTCAGAGTCTTTTCCATGAATTTCCTGAAGATGAAACCCTTTTATAGGAACATATTTACAAAAGCATCAGAGTACACCCAGAACTGTCTGTAAATGACAAAAGACTTAAAAATGACCACGGTTAAAGATTTGATGAAAGTTCATAATAATGCAGTTGACAAGAAAATTAGTTATTTCTGAGATACACATTTAAAGTAATAACTAGGATTATGACTTATAACATTATACCAGAACATATAAGATTTTTAGAAATTTCATGTAATGTCTGAAACATTTATATTAACATATTTCCATACAAATAACCCAATGAAAGTTTAGTATTAGTTGTTTTGTTTGTTTGTTTATACTGCAGGTTCTTATTAGTCATCAATTTTATACACATCATTGTATACATGTCAATCCCAATCGCCCAATTCAGCACACCACTATCCCCACCCCACCACAGTTTTCCCCCCTTGGTGTCCATATGTCTGTTCTCTACATCTGTGTCTCAACTTCTACCCTGCAAACCGGCTCATCTGTACCATTTTTCTAGGTTCCACATACATGCGTTAATATATGATATTTGTTTTTCTCTTTCTGACTTACTTCACTCTGTATGACAGTCTCTAGATCCATCCACGTCTCAACAAATGACTCAATTTCGTTCCTTTTTATGGCTGAGTAATATTCCATTGTATATATGTACCACATCTTCTTTATCCATTCGTCTGTTGATGGGCATTTAGGTTGCTTCCATGACCTGGCTATTGTAAATAGTGCTGCAATGAACATTCGGGTGCATGTGTCTTTTTGAATTACGGTTTTCTCTGGGTATATGCCCAGTAGTGGGATTGCTGGGTCATATGGTAATTCTATTTTTAGTTTTTTAAGGAACCTCCATATTGTTCTCCATAGTGGCTGTATCAATTTACATTCCCACCAACAGTGCAAGAGGGTTCCCTTTTCTCCACACCCTCTCCAGCATTTGTTGTTTGTAGATTTTCTGATGATGCCCATTCTAATTGGTGTGAGGTGATACCTCATTGTAGTTTTGATTTGCATTTCTCTAATAATTAGTGATGTTGAGCATCTTTTCATGTGCTTCTTGGCCGTCTGTATGTCTTCTTTGGAGAAATGTCTATTTAGGTCTTCTGCCCATTTTTGGATTGGGGTGTTTGTTTCTTTAATATTGAGCTGAATGAGCTGTTTATATATTTTGGAGATTAATCCTTTGTCCGTTGATTCGTTTGCAAATATTTTCTCCCATTCTGAGGGTTGTCTTTTCGTCTTGTTTATGGTTTCCTTTGCTGTGCAAAAGCTTTGAAGTTTCATTAGGTCCCATTTGTTTATTTTTGTTTTTATTTCCATTACTCTAGGAGGTGGATCAAAAAAGATCTTGCTGTGATTTATGTCAAAGAGTGTTCTTCCTATGTTTTCCTCTAAGAGTTTTATAGTGTCCAGTCTTACATTTAGGTCTGTAATCCATTTTGAGTTTATTTTTGTGTATGGTGTTAGGGAGTATTCTAATTTCATTCTTTTACATGTAGCTGTCCAGTTTTCCCAGCACCACTTATTGAAGAGACTGTCTTTTCTGCATCGTATATCTTTGCCTCCTTTGTCATAGATTAGTTGACCATAGGTGCGTGGGTTTATCTCTGGGCTTTCTATCTTGTTCCATTGATCTATGTTTCTGTTTTTGTGCCAGTACCATATTGTCTTGATTACTGTAGCTTTGTACTATAGTCTGAAGTCAGGGAGTCTGATTCCTCCAGCTCCATTTTTTTCCCTCAAGACTGCTTTGGCTATTCGGGGTCTTTTGTGTCTCCATACAAATTTTAAGATGATTTTTTCTAGCTCCGTAAAAAATGCCATTGGTAATTTGATAGGGATTGCATTGAATCTGTAGATTGCTTTGGGTAGTATAGTCATTTTCACAATGTTGATTCTTCCAATCCAAGAACATGGTATATCTCTCCATCTGTTGGTATCATCTTTAATTTCTTTCATCAGTGTCTTATAGTTTTCTGCATACGGGTCTTTTGTCTCCCTAGGTAGGTTTATTCCTAGGTATTTTATTCTTTTTGTTGCAATGGTAAATGGGAGTGTTTCCATAATTTCTCTTTCAGATTTTTCATCATTAGTGTATAGGAATGCAAGAGATTTCTGTGCATTAATTTTGTATCCTGCAACTTTACCATATTCATTAATTAGCTCTAGCAGTTTTCTGGTGGCAGTTTTAGGATTCTCTATGTATAGTATCATGTCATCTGCAAACAGTGACAGTTTTACTTCTTCTTTTCCAATTTGTATTCCTTTTATTTCTTTTTCTTCTCTGATTGCCGTGGCTAGGACTTCCAGAACTATGTTGAATAATAGTGGTGAGAGTGGACATCCTTGTCTCGTTCCTGATCTTAGAGGAAATGCTTTCAGTTTTTCACCGTTGAGAATGATGTTTGCTGTGGGTTTGTCATATATGGCCTTTATTATGTTGAGGTAGGTTCCCTCTATGCCTACTTTCTGGAGAGTTTTTATCATAAATGGGTGTTGAATTTTGTCAAAAGCTTTTTCTGCATCTATTGAGATGATCATATGGTTTTTATTCTTCAATTTGTTAATATGGTGTATCACATTGATTGATTTGCGTATATTGAAGAATCCTTGCATCCCTGGGATAAATCCCACTTGATCGTGGTGTATGAGCCTTTTAATGTGTTGTTGGATTCTGTTTGCTAGTATTTTGTTGAGGATTTTTGCATCTAAATTCATCAGTGATATTGGTCTGTAATTTTCTTTTTTTGTAGTGTCTTTGTCTGGTTTTGGTATCAGGGTGATGGTGGCCTCATAGAATGAGTTTGGGAGTGTTCCTTCCTCTGCAATTTTTTGGAAGAGTTTGAGAAGAATGGGTGTCAGCTCTTCTCTGAATGTTTGATAGAATTCACCTGTGAAGCCATCTGGTCCTGGACTTTTGTTTGTTGGAAGATTTTTAATCACAGTTTCAATTTCATTACTTGTGATTGGTCTGTTCATATTTTCTGCTTCTTCCTGGTTCAGTCTTGGAAGGTTATACCTTTCTAAGAATTTGTCCATTTCTTCCAGGTTGTCCATTTTATTGGCATAAAGTTGCTTGTAGTAGTCTCTTAGGGTGCTTTGTATTTCTGCGGTGTCTGTTGTAACTTCTCCTTTTTCATTTCTGATTTTATTGATTTGAGTCCTCTCCCTCTTTTTCTTGATGAGTCTGGCTAATGGCTTATCAATTTTGTTTATCTTCTCAAAGAACAAGCTTTTAGTTTTATTGATCTTTGCTATTGTTTTCTTTGTTTCTATTTCATTTATTTCTGCTCTGATCTTTATGATTTCTTTCCTTCTGCTAACTTTGGGTTTTGTTTGTTCTTCTTTCTCTAGTTTCTTTAGGTGTAAGGTTAGATTGTTTACTTGAGATTTTTCTTGTTTCTTTAGGTAGGCTTGTATAGCTATAAACTTCCCTCTTAGAACTGCTTTTGCAGCATCCCATAGGTTTTGGGTTGTCGTGTTTTCATTGTCATTTGTCTCTAGGTATTTTTTGATTTCCTCTTTGATTTCTTCAGTAATCTCTTGGTTATTTAGTAACGTATTGTTTAGCCTCCATGTGTTTGTGTTTTTTACGCTTTTTCCCCTGTTATTCATTTCTAATCTCATAGCGTTGTGGTCAGAAAAGATGCTTGATATGATTTCAATTTTCTTAAATTTACTGAGGCTTGATTTGTGACCCAAGATGTGATCTATCCTGGAGAATGTTCTGTGCGCACTTGAGAAGAACGTGTAATCTGCTGTTTTTGGATGGAATGTCCTATAAATATCAATTAAATCTATCTGGTCTATTGTGTCATTTAAAGCTTCTGTTTCCTTATTTATTTTCATTTTGGATGATCTGTCCATTGGTGTAAGTGAGGTGTTAAAGTTCCCCACTATTATTGTGTTACTATCAATTTCCTCTTTTATAGCTGTTAGCAATTGCCTTATGTAATGAGGTGCTCCTATGTTGGGTGCATATATATTTATAATTGTTATATCTTCTTCTTGGATTGATCCCTTGATCATTATGTAGTGTCCTTCCTTGTCTCTTGTAACATTCTTTATTTTAAAGTCTATTTTATCTGATATGAGTATAGCTACTCCAGCTTTCTTTTGATTTCCATTTGCATGGAATATCTTTTTCCATCCCCTCACTTTCAGTCTGTATGTGTCCCTAGGTCTAAAGTGGGTCTCTTGTAGACAGCATATATATGGGTCTTGTTTTTGTATCCATTCAGCAAGCCTGTGTCTTTCAGCTGGAGCATTTAATCCATTCACGTTTAAGGTAATTATCGATATGTATGTTCCTATGACCATTTTCTTAATTGTTTTGGGTTTGTTTTTGTAGGTCCTTTTCTTCTCTTGTGTTTCCCACTTAGAGAAGTTCCTTTAACATTTGTTGTAGAGCTGGTTTGGTGGTGCTGAATTCTCTTAGCTTTTGCTTGTCTGTAAAGCTTTTGATTTCTCCATCAAATCTAAATGAGATCCTTGCCGGGTAGAGTAATCTTGGTTGTAGGTTCTTCCCTTTCATCACTTGAAGTATATCATGCCACTCCCTTCTGGCTTGTAGAGTTTCTGCTGAGAAATCAGCTGTTAACCTTATGGGAGTTCCCTTGTATGTTATTTGTCGTTTTTCCCTTGCTGCTTTCAATAATTTTTCTTTGTCTTTAATTTTGGCCACTTTGATTACTATGTGTCTCGGCGTGCTTCTCCTTGGGTTTATCCTGTATGGGACTCTCTGCGCTTCCTGGACTTGGGTGGCTATTTCCTTTCCCATGTTAGGGAAGTTTTTGACTATAATCTCTTCAAATATTTTCTCTGGTCCTTTCTCTCTCTCTTCTCCTTCTGGGACCCCTATAATGCGAATGTTGTTGCGTTTAATGTTGTCCCAGAGGTCTCTTAGGCTGTCTTCATTTCTTTTCATTCTTTTTTCTTTAGTCTGTTCCGCAGCAGTGAATTCCACCATTCTGTCTTCCAGGTCACTTATCCGTTCTTCTGCCTCAGTTATTCTACTATTGATTCCTTCTAGTGTAGTTTTCATTTCAGTTATTGTATTGGTCATCTCTGTTTGTTTGTTCTTTAATTCTTCTAGGTCTTTGTTAATCATTTCTTGCATCTTCTCAATCTTTGCCTCCATTCTTATTCCAAGGTCCTGGATCATCTTCACTATCATTATTCTGAATTCTTTTTCTGGAAGGTTGCCTATCTCCACTTCATTTAGTTGTTTTTCTGGGGTTTTTTCTTGTTCCTTCATCTGGTATATAGCCCTCTGCCTTTTCATCTTGTCTATCTTTCTGTAAATGTGGTTTCTGTTCCACAGGCTGCAGGACTGTAGTTTTTCTTGCTTCTGCTGTCTGCCCTCTGGTGGTTGAGGCTATCTAAGAGGCTTGATGGGAGGCTCTGGAGGTGGGTAGAGCTGACTGTTGCTGTGGCAGTCAGAGCTCTGTAAAACTTTAATCCACTTGACTGTTGCTGGGTGGGGCTGGGTTCCCTCCCTGTTGGTTGTTTTGCCTGAGGCAACCCAACACTGGAGCCTACCCGGGCTCTTTGGTGGGGCTAATGGCAGACTCTGGGAGGGCTCACGCCAAGGAGTACTTCCCAGAACCTCCGCTGCCAGTGTCCTTGTCCCCACGGTGAAACAGAGCCAGCCCCCGCCTCTGCAGGAGACCCCCCAACACCGGCAGTTATGTCTGGTTCAGTCTCCCCCAGGGTCACTGCTCCTTCCCCTGGGTCCCGATGCACACACTATTTTGTGTACGCCCTCCAAGAGTGGGTTCTCTGTTTCCCCCAGTCCTGTCGAAGTCCTGCAATCAATTCCCACTAGGCTTCAAAGTCTGATTCTCTATGAATTCCTCCTCCCGTTGCCGGACCCCCAGGTTGGGAAGCCTGACGTGGGGCTCAGAACTTTCACTCCAGGGGTGGACTTCTGTGGTATAAGTGCTCGCCAGTCTGTGAGTCACCCACCCAGCAGTTATGGGATTTGATTTTACTCTGATTGCGCCCCTCCTACCGTCTCACTGTGGCTTCTCCTCTGTCCTTGGATGTGGGGTATCCTCCTTGGTGAAGTCCAGTGTCTTCCTGTCGATGATTGTCCAGCAGCCAGTTGTGATTCTGGTGCTCTCGCAAGAGGGAGTGAGAGCACGTCCTTCTACTCCGCCATCTTGGTTAATCCTCACATGACTCTTTTTGAATTATGGTTTTCTCAGGGTATATGCCCAGTAGTGGGATTGCTGTGTCATATGGTAGTTCTATTTTTAGTTTTTTAAGGAACCTCCATACTGTTTTCCATAGTGGTTGTATCAATTTACATTCCCACCAACAGTACAGGAAGGCTCCCTTTTCACCACACCCTTTCCAGCATTTATTGTTTCTAGATTTTTTGATAATAGCCATCCGGACCGGTGTGAGGTGATACCTCATTGTAGTTTTTTGATTTGCATTTCTGTAATAATTAGTGATGTTGAGCATCTTTTCATGTGCCTCTTGATCATCTGTATGTCTTCCTTGGTGAAATGTCTATGTAGGTCTTCTGCCCATTTTTTAATTGGACTGTTTGTTTTTTTGATATTGAGCTCCATGAGCTGTTTGTATATTTTGGAGATTAATCCTTTGTCTGTTGTTTCATTTGCAAGTATTTTCTCCCATTCTGAGGGTTGTCTTTTTTGTCTTGTTTATGGTTTCCTTTGCTGTGCAAAAGCTTTTAAGTTTAATTAAGTCCCATTTGTTCATTTTTGTTTTCATTTCTGTTACTCTAGGAGGTGGGTCAAAAAAGATCTTGCTGTGGTTTATGTCAAACAGTGTTTTTCCTATGTTTTCCTCTAAGAGTTTTATAGTGTCTGGTCTTACATTTAGGTCTTCAATCCATTTGGAGTTTATTTTTGTGTGTGGTGTTAGGTGGTGTTCTAATTTCATTCTTTTACATGTAGCTGTCCAGTTTTCCCAGGACCACTTATTGAAGAGGCTGTCCTTTCTCCATTGTATGTTCTTGCCTCCCTTGTAAATTAGGTGGCCATATGTGCGTGGGTTTATCTCTGGGCATTCTATCCTGTACCATTGATCTATATTTCTGTTTTTGTGCCAGTACCATACTGTCTTGATTACTGTAGCTTTGTGGTATAGTTTGTAGTCGGGGAGCCTGATTCCTCCAACTCCTTTTGTCTTTCTCAAGATTGCTTTGGCTATTCGGGGTCTTTTATGTTTCCATACGAATTGTAAAATTTTTTTTGTTCTAATTCTGTGAAAAATGCCATTGGTAGTTTGATAGGGATTGCATTGAATCTGTAGATTGCTTTGGGTAGTATAGTCATTTTCACAATATTGATTCTTCCAATCCAAGAACATGGTATATTTCTCCAACTGTTTATGTCATCTTTGATTACTTTCATCAGTGTTTTATAGGTTTCTGAGTACAAATCTCTCACCTCCTTAGGCAGGTTTATTCCTAGGTATTTTATTCTTTTTGTTGTGATGGTAAATGGGATTGTTTTCTTAATTTCTCTTTCTGATTTTTCATTATTGGTGTATAGGAATGCCAGAGATTTCTGTGCATTAATTTTGTATCCTGAAACCTTACCAAATTCATTGATTAGTTCCAGTAGTTTTCAGGTGGCATCTTTAGGATTTTCTATGTATAGTATCATGTCATCTGCAAACAGTGACAATTTTACTTCTTCTTTTCCAATTTGTATTCCTTTTATTTTTTTTTCTTCTCTGATTGCTGTGGCTAAGACTTCCAAAACTATGTTGAATAAGAGTGGTGAGAGTGGACATCCTTGTCTTATTCCTAACCTAAGTGGAAATGCTTTCAGTTTTTCACCATTGAGTATGATACCTGCTGTGTGTTTGTCATATATGGCCTTTATTATGTTGAGGTTGTTTCCCTCTATGCCCATTTTCTGGAGAGTTTTTATCATAAATGGGTGTTGAATTTTGTCAAAAGCTTTTTCTGCATCTATTGAGAGGATCATATGGTTTTTATTCCTTAATTTGTTAATGTGGTGTATCACATTGATTGATTTGCCTATATTGAAGAATCCTTGCATACCTGGGATAAATCCCACTTGATCATGGTTTATGATCCTTTTAATGTGTTGTTGGATTCTGTTTGCTCGTATTCTATTCAGGAATTTTGCATCTATGTTCATCAGTGATATTGGTCTATGATTTTCTTTTTTTGTGATATCTTTTTCTGGTTTTGGTATCAGGGTGATGGTGGCTTCGTAGAATGAATTTGGGAGTGTTTCTCCCTCTGCAATTTTTGGAAGAGTTTGAGAAGGATAGGTGTTAGCTCTTCTCTAAATGTTTGATTGAATTCGCCTGTGAAACCCTCTGGTCCTGGGCTTTTTTTTTGTTGGAAGATTTTTTTCTTTTTTATAAATTTATTTTATCTGTGGCTGTGTTGGGTCTTTGTTTCTCTGTGCGGGCTTTCTCTAGTTGCAGTGAGTGGGGGCTACTCTTCATTGCGGTGCACGGTCTTCTCATTGCGGTGGCTTCTCTTATTGTGAAGCACAGGCTCTAGGCGTGCAGGCTTCAGTAGTTGTGGTGCACAGGCTCGGTATTTGTGGCTCACAGGCTCTAGAGTGCGGGCTCAGTGCACAGGCTGAGTTGTTCTGTGGCATGTGGGATCTTCCCAGACCAGGGCTTGAACCCGTGTCCCCTGCATTGGCAGGCAGATTCTTAACCACTGCACCACCAGGGAAGTCTGGAAGATTTTAAATTACGGTTTCAATTTCATTACTTGTGATAGGTCTGTTTATATTTCCTAATTCTTCCTGTTTCAGTCTTGGAAAATTGTACTTTTGAAGAATTTGTCCATTTCCTCGTGGTTGTCCGTTTTATTGGCATATAGTTTTCTGTAGTAGTCTCATAATCCTTTGTATTTCTGCAGTGTCAGTTGTGATTTCTCCTTTTTCATTTCTAATTTTATTGATTTGCGTCCTCTCCCTTTTTTTCTTGATGAGTCTGGCTAAGGGTTTATCAATTTTGTTTATCTTCTCAAAGAACCATCTTTTAGTTTTATTGATCTTTACTATTGTTTTCTTCATTTCTATTTCATTTATTTCTGCTCTGATCTTATGCTTTCTTTTCTTCTACTGACTTCTTTGGGTTTTCTTTGTTCTTCTTTCTCTAGTTGTTTTAAATGTAGGGTTAGATTGTTTATTTGAGATTTTCCTTGTTTCTTGAGGTGAGGTTGAATTGCTATAAACTTCCCTCTTAGAACTGCTTTTGCTGTGTCCCATAGGTTTGGGGTCGTTATGTTTTCATTGTCATTTGTTTCTATGTATTTTTTTAATTTCTTCTTTGATTTCTTCAGTGATCTCTTGGTTATTTAGTAGCGCACTGTTTCGCCTCCATGTATTTGTGTTTTTTACAGTTTTTTTTCCTGTAATTGATTTCCAATCTCATAGCATTGTGTTCAGAAAAGATGCTTGATACGATTTCAATTTTCTTAAATTTTCCACGGCTTGATTTGTGACCCAAGATGTGGTCTATTCTGGAGAATGTTCTGTGTGCACTTGAGAAGAAAGTGTATTATGCCACTTTTGGGTGGAATGTTCTATAAATATAAATTAAATCTATCTGGTCTATTGTGTCACTTAAAGCTTGTGTTTCCTTATTTATTATCTGTTTGGATGATCTGTCCATTGATGTAAGTGGCATGTTAAAGTCCCCTACTATTGTTGTGTTACTGTCGATTTTTGCTTTCATGGTTAGCATTTGCCTTATGTATTGAGGTGCTCCTGTGTTGGGTGCATAAACATTTATAATTGTTAAATCTTCTTCTTGGATTGATCCTTTGATCAATATGTAGTGTCCTTCTTTGTCTCTTGTAATAATCTTTATTTTAAAGTCTATTTTACTGGATATGAATATTGCTACTCCAGCTTTCTTTTGATTTATATTTGCATGGAATATCTTTCCATCCCCTCACCTTCAGTCTGTATGTGTCCCTAGGTCTGAAGTGGGTCTCTTGTAGATAGCATATATATGGGTCTTGTTTTTGTATCCATTCAGCCAGTCTATGTCTTTTGGTTGGTGCATTTAATCCATTTACATTCAAGGTTATTATTGATATGTATGTTCCTATTACCATTTTCTTAATTGTTTTGGGTTTGTTTTTGTGGGTCTTTTTCTTCTCTTGTGTTTCCCACCTAGAGAAGTTTCTTTAGCATTTGTTGTAAAGCTGGTTTGGTGGTGCTGAATTTTCTTAGCTTTTGCTTGTCTGAAAAGCTTTTGATTTCTCCATTGAATCTGAATGAGATCCTTGCTGGGTAGAGTAATCTTGGTTGTAGGTTTTCCTCTTTCATCACTTTTAATATATCCTGCCACTCCCTTCTGGCCTGCAGAGTTACTGCTGAAAAATCAGCTGATAACCTTATGGGGGTTCCTTTATATGTTAGTTTTTGTTTTTCCCTTGCTGCTTTTAATATTTTTTCTTGAATTTAATTTTTGTTAGTTTTATTAATATATGTCTTGGTGTATTTTTCCTAGGGTTTATCCTGTATGGGACTCTCTGTGTTTCCTAGACTTGGGTGACTTTTTCCTTTCCCATGTTAGGGAAGTTTTCGAGTATAATCTCTTCCAATATTTTCTCAGACCCTTTCTTTTTCTCTTCTTCCTCTGGGACCCCTATAATTTGAATGTTGGTGCGTTTAGTGTTGTCCCAGTGGTCTCTGAGATTATCTTCAATTCTTTTCATTCTTTTTTCTTTATTCTGCTCCTCAGCAGTTATTTCCACCATTATGTCTCCCAGCTCACTTTTTCATTCTTCTGCCTCAGTTATTCTGTTTTTGATTCCTTCTAGTGTATTTTTCATTTCAGTTATTGTGTTGTTTATCTCTGTTTGTTTGTTCTTTAGTTCTAGATCTTTGTTAAACAATTCTTGTATTTTCTCAATCCATGCCTCCATTCTATTTCTGAGATTCTGGATCATCTTTACTATCATTACTCTGAATTCTTTTTCAGGTAGATTGCTTATTTCCTCTTAATTTATTTGGTCTTGTAGGTTTTTACCTTGCTCCTTCACCTGTGACATATTTCTTTGCTATCTGATTTTTTTTTTTTTTTTATGAGTGGCATTGTGTTCCTGTCTTACTGGATTTTGGCCTGAGGCTTCCAACGCTGGAGTTTGTAGGCTGTTGGGTAGAGCTGGGCCTTGGTACTGAGATGAGGACCTCTGTGAGACCTCACTCTGATGAATATTCCCTGGGGTCTGAGGTTCTCTGTTAGTCCAGTAGTTCTGGCACAGAGCTCCCACAACAGGAGCTTTGGCCCAACCCCCAGCCTGTGAACCAATATCCCACAAGCTGCATGGGGTGGCAAAAAAAAAGAGAGAGAGAACAATAACAAAATAAAAAATAAAATTAGACTAGAAAACTAACAGATATGTTAGAAAAAATATAAAAATAAAAATATAGTTGAATCAGCATCCGCAAGGTACAGCAGTACCACAATAGTAAGAAAGAGGAGGAAGGAAAAGAAAACAAAAAAAAAATGGGGCAAAATGGGCTGTGGAGGGTGGGGCCTAAGCAAGGGCGAGGTTTGGACAGTGGGCAAGGCCTGTGCTTAGGACCCACAGGGCTGGAAAAGGCTCTGGGGGCTGTGAGGGGTGAGGCTTAGGCTCAAGGAACAGAAGGGGCCCAGGCGTGCCCCCCACCTCTGGTCTCGGGGTGGGGGACCTCACCTGGGAGCCCAGCAAGATTCCTGGGCTCGAGCGGGTCGGGCAAATGCCCTCCTCTCCTCTCCTGCTCCTTCTGTCCCGGAGGGCCCCTCCCACCTGCCTCTCCGGATCTCCCTGGCCTCCCTCCTATGCCCCCAGGACCCACATGGCCTGGAGGGGGCTTTGGAGAGCAGAGGACTGGTCTGGGAGCTCAGCAGGCTCCCCAGGACAAGTGGGCCAGGCGATCTCCCTTTTCTCCTCTCCTGCTCCTCCCAGAGGGCCCCTCCCACCTACCTCTCCTGATCTCCCCAGCCTCAGGGGCGCTGATCCTGTCTGGCCTCCACTTCTTCTCCCCTCTCTGTCCCCCTACATCCTACTGGTTCACTTGGGGGTTCCTCCCATCTCCTTGGGCGCCAGGGTCCTCCACCAGCAGCCGGCAGGCACCCTAGTTGTGGGGAGACGCTAACTCGGTGTCTTCCCACACCACCATCTTGACTCCACCCTCTACACTCATGTTTTTGATTGTTGATGCCTCCGAGGTAAGAGAAGTCCTTCTATATTAGGTGGCAATCGTTTATTTTTACTACCATGGGTGTTTAAAGACCCTGTAATGTAAAATGTACAATGAAAATCTAAATGGACATGATGTTTGTCATTGATTTAAATCATTCCTGTAGATCACCATTAGTTAAATGTTTAGGGAATCATTCTTTGTATTAAAGACAGACCACTCTAAGTTTTAAATAGTTTTGCCAATTGCTTTTTGGGATAAAAAGATGGCAGTTCATTAAAATTCTGATAAACATTCATTGAATCAATAGATAGAAGTCATGAATATTAGTTGGCATGTTTGAAATAAACACATCTTCATCCATATCCAGAAAAGTATAGGTAAACCTTGTATTAGAGATTATAAAACTCATGTACATCCATGTTTACTAAATAATTAGCCTCCCTTTTGTAAACTATATAAATCATAATTCTCAGATCATTCTATCAGAAGAAGAAAAATGCTTCTGAATTTCTGTAATCTGTATTTTGATAGAGAATCATAGGTGGATTGTTAAAGGTTTATTTAGGCTCTATGTGAACTTGTATGTTAATTAACAAAACTGAATGGTTTTTAGTATGTTAAACTTGATGTGTAATGAATGAAAATCAACTTCTCCCACATTATTTAAGCATTATTTTAGGTGACAAATAACCACAAAAAACTATCTGAGAACAGAGTGGGGTGACATCTGTAGTAATCCCTTTCCTATTGGCCTTAAAGCTCAAATAATTTGAGATTGTATTTTTCATAATTTCTATATTGTATTTTTCCTCCTTTTTGTAACTACTGGCACATTGTGGTGGTTATAATAAGGATAATACAGGAGGATTGTTGAGAGCTGCGGAAGCTATTGCCTAATACTGCTTCCTCAGCAATCATTTTGTGTAGCCAGGCAGCCTCCAGGTGCCTTGAACTGACACCAGCCATTCCTATGAGCGTGTGCACTAGAAAGCAGGATGCAAACTCACACACAAAGGCAAGTTCTTGCTGTGTCTTCCCCAGCAGCCCTTGTGATCAGCAGTCTTCCAGAAACCCTGGTCACTCCTCTCAAGTATCCCTTCAGTAAGACCCTCAGAGCTTATGAAAATCCTGCTCAGTTGGTTTTAATACAACAATACACACTTAACCCTGGAAACCCAAAGAATTTCACCCATTGTCATAATAAAGGCATGAGCCCAACTCCTGTGACGCTCTCTGCCTGCATCTTGCCTTGGCCTCCATGAGTGAGACTTCAAGTTTTGCTATTAATTATTACAGGACCTGTGAGTAATAAACTCATTTGCTTCAATTTCCCTTCTGGTCTTGTATTAAACCCGGATTCACCGCGCATTGCTGAGAGCATTATTTTTTAAAATGTTAATATAGCAAAGTCACAAGTATAATGAAAATCCATACTTTGAAATTCTGAGCCAATATTTTTAAATTTTGACACTGTATTTTTCTTTCCACATGTTTCTTTACTCAGCAGGTGGAACACAAACTTTTTCATGATTTTGATATACAGGGAATGCAATATATGGAGATATATTTAGGAGTAAGAAAACTAAGAAGGAAGAGTGTGTGTGTACACATAGCATTAGAAAGAATTTAGAAATAATGGATCATAACTGGTAATATCAAAATTGTGGATGAATTACAAACTCAAGACACAGATATGTAGTATAAATCTGTTTTGTCTACTTTACATTGAATTCATTTATTTCCATATGTCACGAGTCATGACTGAGATGCTCTCAAACCATCTTGTTTACTTGCCTGTTTATCATGAAAAATCTAGTTTATGATTTTATTTTCAAAAATTCATAAACAATTGCTTTCATGATATGCTGAGGCATTTTAAGGATGGTTTTCATTAAATTTAATGGTGTTCAGAAATTTATTTAAAGATGAGAATACCTCCCCAGTGAGCATATTAAGTTGATTTTGTTTACTTAATACATTATTACTTCTTAACTGGAGAGGAACACTAAAATGACTTTTCTTCAGTTATTGTTTCTTCCACTTCTTATAAGTAACATTATCAAAGTTATTCATTTTAGTGTGACAGTTAGATCAGGTGAAAACCTGGAGACTTCATGAGTCATGGGATTGTTTAAGCATGTACGTGAGGTGAACAAACACACATGACCGTGATGGGTGTTTAATAGATATTGTAAAATTAGAAAAATATTCTAATTTGAGTGAGACAGAAAATGTGCAAAAGAAAGAACTGCATGAATCCTGCATGTGGAGAGAGGAGACATGTTCTCTTGTTGCACAACTGACCCTCAGAGTTTAGGAGAAAAATCTACTCATTTCGTTTCCTGATTATTCCCAGGTTTTTTAAAAATTTAACCTCATTGTCATCCTTGCTACACATGAGCCCCAGTCCTTGTCCTTCCTTGCATTCATTATGGACACAGGGTTCTCACTGCTCTCCTCACCCCCAGTCATCCATGCAGGGCCTGGTAGTTTCTGATGTGTACTTTCAATTTTTTCTAAAGCAATGAGAAATTTAAGTGATGAATTTGAGGTCACTTATAAGATTCAAGTGCAACATTGCGATCACTTAATTTTGGTAAGAGTGGAGCAGCTTCAGTGGACCAGGAAGACCTGGTCCTGGACCTGGACCTGGAAGCTTCCAGGACTCAGGAAGTTAGCTCTAGGAGAAGTGTGAAGACTGAGCTCTGCTCAGTACTCTGTAACAACCTAAATGGGAAAAGAATCTGAAAAAGAATAGATACATGTATATGTTATAACTGAATCACTTTGCTGTACACCCAAAACTAACACAACATTGTTAATCAACTATACTCCAATATAAAATAAAAATTAGAAAATAAAAAATAGACACATAAGACTTGCTGAAAGTACATATGGAGAGTTCTTTCAAAATGTAAGGAGGCAAGCACGAGGAAGCTCTCTTTAATACTCCAAGGTCTTAGGCAACTGGTGGTGGTGTATTCTGATGTGCAAATGACAGACATGGAGACTTGCCAAATGTGATGGGTTCCTGAGAATCCAGGAAATCAGATACTGTCCTCATGATTTAAAATATTTCCTGGGCAGTACTGAGGACTGGATGCTGTTAGTAGACAGAGATTATTACATTTTCCCAGGCTCAGATCAGTGGCAGTTGGATGGAGAGGGGTGTGGAGTGAAAAACTTTGTTAACATAGCTTTAAAATGTCCTGTGGCAGACTAGATGTGGAGATGAGGAAAGATTCTGGACACTGTGATAGGCAGGTCAGCACGGCATGTGCTGTGGTTTTACAGAAACCTAGGTGCCAGGTATATACCTGCAACATAAATTATATCCCCTTTAAATGAGTGACCTTCCAGGGAAGCTGACCTGCAGATGGCAGGGACCCTTCTCACTTCCTGTCGACAGAGTGATGGTCTTATGATGAGTTCTGGGTTCTGTACCAAGCGTCACTTAATTGGGTGAGAAGTTCACCATCAGAGGCAGTCAGCATTTCTTTTTCAAACAGTTTATTTAGTTTTTAAGCTAGAAGTTCTCAAGTTTTTCACAGCCCATTTTGTCTTTTAACCCATCTTGATTGGAGTGGAAGGACAATATTTTCAGTTGTGGTAATTGATACAATGGAGTTGGTATCAGGTTATGCTCATATTTAACATTGGTATAAATGAAATATAAGAACCTGTGTTTTTCTGTAACTGGTAGTTTGTTTTCAGTTATACCAAGAACAGACTAATGCATATGTATAGAAAAGATGTATATTTGGTGCTGTGTACACAGGGAATAGGTAGATGTTCAATGGCTAGGAAAACAAAAGGGACCTTTTCTTTTTTCACTTCTTCTCTCTGACATGGTTTATATGTAGCCTTGTACATGTTTTTGTTCTCTCATAACCCCAATATATATGGTTGCCGCACTGTCAAGCACCAAACCATGTTCCATGCAGCAAGAAGGAGGCTGTGTGAATCTGATAGGACGTAGGGGTTTTGATTTGAAGTCACTCCTTTTTGATTTGGGGAACAACATCCTCCCCTGCCCTTCTCTCCCCATATCATTGGTCAGAATTCTATCAAGTGGCCACTCCAAGGAAATACATGTTCTGTAACACAGGGAACACGTGAGAAGATATTTGTGAATGGCTGATGTTACTTGAACTCTTTCACAGAGCCTGACACAAAGGATATTACAGAGGGTTAAATGTTTGAATTCAGGATTGTGTGGCCAGTGCAAAAAGGAGTGGTGTGTAGGGGACTTTGGCTTCATTTGGGCCAATTCCCTTTCTCTGTTGTGAGTTCTGATGTCACCCCTTGAAGGCCCATCAACTGTCAGGAGAGGTTATGATGATATTGATGATGATGACAATGATTTGTATGTCTTTGAACTTGTTAAGAATAAAATAGTTTCTAGTATAAGTGTCCCAGAAAATTGTGTTTATGTTAAATTGCTTTTATTTCACTATATAAAATAGGCAGGGAAGTGACTAAATGGGTTAAAATAGTGTGACTCTGGAGGTTAAGTTTCTGTTGGGCAGGCTTAGGGAAGGACAGTGAGGGAATGCCCCAGAGAGCCGGGGAGAGCAGTGCAGGGAGCCAGCTTCTTCCTCAGCCCCGCCCAGATCTGCCCCCTCGGGAGGCTGCATCCAGGTCTGTCCTCACCCTGTGTCCTCCCCTCACTGCACAGCTTACAGGAGATCAGAGTTTGGTTGGCTGTTCCTCCCACACTTCAGTGGCAGATGCTCGCATTTTGCTGAAACCCAAAAGCAGATATGTGAGAGCAAAGACCTGTATGTTTTGGAGTCTTAATTTCTCATTAAATCCTGCATTTCAAGAGCCATCCCATCCAGTACCCTGCTTTCCATTCCTGCAGATCCAGTATTTGCTCAGGTTCAAAAATGTAAATAAACATGTATGTTGTGAAATGATTTCCACATTCAAGCTAATTAACCTGTCATCTCACTTATTTGCATTTGTTTCCGAGAACACTTCAAATACACTCTCTTAGCAAAAGTATAATATACCCCATTAACTAACTGTTTCACCAGTCTGTACTTAGATCTCTACAATTCATTCACCCTGACTAACCAAATTTTTATACCATGTGACCAACATCCCCTGTCTCCCCACAGCAAGTTCCTGACAATCAAGTTTCTGCTCTGTTTTATGAGTTGGACTTTAGTAGTTTCCACATATAATTGAGACAATACAGTATTTTCCTTTCTGTGTTGCCTTATTCCACTTAGCATCATGTCCTTCAGGTTCATTCATGTTGTCCCAAATGGAAGGATGTTCTTTTTTTAAGGCTGAACCATATATCACATTTTCTTTATGTAATTATGCTAGTCACCAGGGGAACAATAGTGAGATGCCACCTCAAATTTCTAGATGCCTAAATTAAATTAATTAATTAATTAATTTAAAAAACCAAAAACTGGTAACATCAAATTTTAGTGAGAACGAAGAGGAACTAAAATTACCCTGTATTGCTGATGGGGGTATAAAAACATACATCCAGTTAGGAAAACTGATTGGCTTTTACTTACAAACGTAAAATTTTACCCTATTAGAAAAAAAAGTAAACAGGACACAATGAAAACTCTCTGAACTTCTAAGATACCCTTCCTTTCTGTATTCCTCCAGCCATCTATAGAGATCTTCTGTTGTATGCAAATACTTTGAAAAATCAATGATAGGGAAACAGAAGAAGAGACAGAAATGTGAATCCCAGTATCTGCATCCTCATGGTTATTATGAGACTCCTAGTGCCCAAATCCCAGGGTATTATGAGGGTTAACTCCAATAATACCTGTGAGGTCCCCAAAACAGTGCACCATAATCTACTTGTAAACACATAGTAGATGCTCAATAATCGTTGCACTAATGACTATATACACGTTGTCGTTTTCCAAATAGAGACTTACTCAGATGTTACAGCCTTTATCGGCCTTGGGTAAACTTTAAAGTGCCAGCAAAACTTGTGATCCTTCAAGATGGTGATGGTGGTCATTAGTGGAACCAACAGTAGTCGTGTTGAGATAAACTGGTTGGTACAAGGGGCTGAGGTGTGGTGTGCCTGCTTTCTCTAGTGTAATGACACTAAAAATGGGTCTCGGAGGGTGGCATCAGCACAAGGAAGAAACCTGATAAAGATGCAATCCATGGGCCCCACTCCAAACCTGCAGAATCACAATTTCTTCAGCGGGTGCTGGAAAGCTTTGTATCATAGGAAAGTTTGAGAGGCAAGATTTACATAAGTGCTTATCGCTCTAGGCTTACAGTAAAGATGACATGGTGAGTTTTAATAAGTACTATCACCTGTGACCTCCCTCAGATTCTGGGTGGGTGTGGTTTTTTAAATGAAGTAGAGTTGACCTGAAATATTGTATTTGATTCAGGTGTGCAACATAGTTTCAGGTGAACATAATTTATATAGATTACAAATAACTTTGTTTTGATTAGGTGCTCCAGGCAATTACAGGGTGAAACCAGGGTTAATCAAGGTGGCTCTCAGGTGTGGTGTGAGAGTTGAGTCCAGCGTTTGGTTCAAGGAAAGGTAATAGAATCTGTGTGGGCACGTCAGGTCCTTGCAACCCACGTGCGCCATTGCTATAGTAGAATTAGTTGTTAACTGTGGGACAGGAGGGCATGTGAAAACAGGGCAGGAGAAAACACGTGTTGGTTTCCCTGGAGGAGCTCATTTTTTTCTGAATCTGTCACGTGGCCTTTTCTGCATTTCAAGGTCCTTCTGCCTCTGAGTGGGCGGGGGTAGCATGTGAAGGGGCTGTGCTGATGCCTTCAAAGAGGTATAGGTGTGATTTCTCTCCACAGTATCGCCTGAGAAAGAAACCTCAAGATGGAGGGGGAAGAGGAAGACATGGCAGGTTCTCAGGTAAGTGTTGTGACCCAGGTCAGCGACTGTGTCACCTTTTCTTGCTGAAATACCAAGTATTTAGAACTTGCATACATTTACTTCTGTAGCTCTGGTAGTCCTGCCTAACAAATTTGTCTTCTTTTCTGTCTTTCCTAACGACAGCCATGGGTAGATCTTTCGGATATTCCTCTCTTATATCTCAGAGGCTTCTTTCCAGTTTTCCCCATCCAAACTCCCTTTACAGCATAAAGAATGCCTACCGTGAATTGCTGACGTGCGAATGTTGAAAACGTTCTCTTTTTGTCAAATCAGCTTGGGGGATGTGTTGATACACAAGACTCCCACTGAATATGGGGTTGGGTCCTGAGATATCAGTGAGGAAGGAGAATGTGTAATATTTAGGTCCTGCTTGGATCCAGCATCCGTATATGTAGACTAGGATTATGAAAATGCACCAATAATGCAGATTGATATATGGTCCAGAGTAACTCAAAGTTCTGAAAAAAAAAAACCAAAAAAAAAAACAGAGCTCTCAATTGCCTTAAGGAAAGACTTACTATTTAAAATACACAAGAATACAGGATATCAGTTACATGTGGCTTTAAATGTGCTTCACCCTGTTCTCATAATTAGATTAATTTTGTTTGTTTGCTTATTTGCAAAACTATCATAGCAATGATGAGTCCTGCATGCATGGGGCAGCTGCTATCAATTTGTCCCATTATAGTTGATGCTAATTTTGTTCACTTGGCTCAGGGCCTGTCTGCCATATTCCTCGACTGGGAAGCTAACAATTTTCCAATTATCGTTAATAGGGTCTTGGAGGGATTTACTGAGAGATGTGCATAAACCATTGCATTTAATCTGAAAACTCGCCCTGTCTAGTTCATTTCCCTTTACTTGTAGATTGCTTTGGAATGGCTCTCACCTTTGTTCAGCCTTTTGTTAGTAAATGTTCTGTAAATTCCCCTTTTATTCCACTGTCATGTCTCAGTTATTCTCCTCTTTATTACTTTTTGTATCTTCAGGAAAAGAAAACAAGAGTCCTATATTATATGTTCAGGTATCTTAAAATGCTATAATATAAGCTGCACAAATGAGAAATGAAATCATTTCAAGGAAATAGGGGTTTATTGTTGCAAAGAAAATCTTCACAGTGTTTCATCTTATCATTTCTTGAGTTGATCTGCATCTTTCACTCTAGATCAGTGATAATTCTAGATATTCATAAAATGAAAATATCATTGCCTACATCTTAAAATCAGATATCTATTCCTTATTTTGAATAGAATAGTATTTGGAAGTAGATTTGAGAATCTGCAATTTAGAAATACTTCCTAAGTGTCTTAAAGGGGCTGTCAGGAAGTAGTATTTGGTGAAGTAACTTTCTATAACCTATAATGTCCTCTCTTCTCTGTTGAACACAGTATTGGATTGAAAATTGTAGAATTCCCAGGATGAGTCATGTTCCTTTTTTTAATAAAAAAGGTCTTGCTGTCTCGAAGGTGAACCTGGTCACTTTTTTGAGCAGAGAAAAGAACCCTGGGATGTGAAGAAAAGGAGACAACAGTCATACACCCAGGTATGTGGGAATGAATGAAGCAGATAGCACAGGTGTGATGTCCAAAGGTGAAGGAGGAAGCTAGGCTTTAAAATGTGGGTTGGGAAGCTCTGCTTCAATGGAAATTATTTTGAGAAGCCCAGGTTTATGTCTCTTGCTGTCACAGAGGTACATCTCCATCTCCTGTGTGAAGGTTTGGGCTAAAGAAAAGGCAAAAAAGCGAAAGGTTGTCAAAAACCCTAGGGGTAACAACACGGGTCAGAGGGAGAATTGGTCTGTGCTACAGATTGTGGTACCAGCTTCCAGCCTGCCTGAACTGTGAACTCTAGGGTGTGGGCCTCGTTGAAATGGGATTCAAGACTGGTGAGCTGGAGCCCTGCACTGGTGAAGGGAGGAGGCTGTGAGTGGAGGTTCTGGCCCTGGGAGGGGCTGGTGTGTGCCAGAAGTCCTCTGTGCGCTGCTCAGCATGAGGTGGGAGACTCAGCGCGGGCACTGTGGTGTTATTATCAGGGGTGACGTCTGGTCAGGTGAGGGCATAGCGGTGCTGGTGTGTTGCTGGCATGAGAGTGGGGGCAGGGAGAAGTGGGCAAAGACATCACACTGAGTCCTCAGGCCACGCTGCACCTGGGTGAGGTGTTCAGGGACTAGATGAGGAAAAAGCGCAAAAGGAAGTGAGGCTCTATGTGGTGTTAAAGATAAAATGATGCACATTCACATTTTCAAGAGTTAATTTGAGCAGCCTTCTATTCAGTTCCAGCAGCCTCAAATCAAAGGTGGTTAGGAGCACTTTATCTGCAGGAGCTAGGGGAGAGGTTTTTCCAGAGAAGACACCACATCAAAGCAAGGATAATATTTGATTGTATCTTTACCAGTCACCTTGTGTTTGGAAAGCCTAGTTGGCTGTGTGTGATTGGTTGTTCTTAATTTATTTTCTCAGATTAAAGTGCCTTGACTCTGGATTAAGTTTTGTTTGCTTAAATAGGCTACCAAAGCATGAAAGTCACCTCAGCCTAATGGCCTCCTTGTTTAATTACTTTAACACTGGAAACGCAGTGTTATCATGGGATATTATACTTTTCACTCATTCGCACGGTAATTTAGCAATGCTCCACATAATGTAGAAATGCACAGTCACGTTGGTGCAAAAATTTCATGTCCCAGAACCACCCAGATAAGCCTCATGTATACAAATCAAAGATCCACATTCTGTGATCACAGGAGAAAAACACATGCAACTATGCAAATGCATAGCCAGGGAGTGTTTCAGTAAAGTCATTTTATTCATAATTACCATGGAATATGATGTCGTGTGTTTGGGAATGCAGGAAATCCATTTCTACTGGTGCGACGATATCACCTTCATATGTCATTGGTTAAGGAACGTAATTTGATAGACAGAAAGTTTGATTTGACAATATGTATGTAAATATTCAACCATGTACATAATATTTTAGTGTTTGTGTATGTGTGGATGCATATTATACAAATTCAAATGTAATTTCAGTTACACATGGAAATGCATAGCAAGGAGGATATACTTGGAACTGGTGATGTTATATCTGGAGATAAAACTTTTATTGCCTTTGGGAATGGTTAATTAATGGACACTGTTACTTGACTTTTATTGTTTAAATATTTTACAATATTATATTTTATAATGTTTATTATTTTATAATTAAATTCATTCCTATGCATAGTACTTTCCTATCACTGCCATAACATATGACCACACATTTAGCAGTTTAAAAAACATTCTACAGTTCATAAGTTAGAAATCCAGTTGTTTTTGCTGGGCTTTCTGTTTAGGGTCTTCCAAGGTCAAAAATCAGGGTTTCATGAGGCATAGGTTCTTATCTGCAACTTCCAGGGTAGAATCCACTTCCAACACCATTCAGGTACTAGGCAGAATCCATTTCATTCTGTGAGCCCTCTGTGGTGACAGTTTGCACCCGGTGTCCCTAAAGGAGAGAAGAAATATTGTATCATTGTTTACTCTTTTTTTTCTCTAATCCTTTACTGTGTATTCAGTTGAAGGGATCATCACCAGTATTTTATGTAAATAAGGTTATTACCTCAAGGTCTCAAATTAGAAACTATTCACAATTAAGTTATGATCTGAATGCAAATCATGGAATTAATGAATAGGAGAAAAAATGAGTGACCTTCAGTCTACCCACTGCAACTACCATCACCCCACCTCCACCCCTCTACTCCATCTTTCTCTATTCCTCTGTGACCTTTATCTCTAGAAAGAATTTTTCCCCTTCTAGGCTTCTTTGTTGCTCTCCCATGTCCATCCTGTGCATTTTAGACCTCCATCCCCATGAAACCTCTATCGCCTGGATTCCAGAGCTCTCAGCCCAACCCTCCTCCCCCTTTTATTGCTCCCAAACCTTTTATCCTTCATATCCTCCTTCTCCCTTGCCCTTTATCCTGCCCTCATTCCAATGACTTCAGCCCATTTCTCATGTCCTGTATGTCCAGTGCCCTCAAATGTTCCAGGCGTCAGTTATCACATGTCCTTAGTTTCCTCATGACCCTGCACCCATTTCCTCCAACCCTATAATTCCTGACCCTGCAATTTCCTCTGCAATTTTTTGGAATAGTTCAAGAGAAATAGGTGTTAACTCTTCTCTAAAAGTTTGGTAGAATTCACTTGTGGAGCCATCTGCTCCTGGACTTCCGTTTGTTGGAAGTTTTTTATTTTTTAATTTTTATTTTACATTGGAGTATAGTTGATTTACAATGTTGTGTTAGTTTCAGGTGTACATCAAAGTGCTTCAGTTATATATATACATATATCTATTCTTTTTCAGATTCTTTTCCTATATAGATTATTACAGAATATTGCATAGAGTTCCCTGTGCTATACAGTAGGTCCTTGTTGATTATCTATTTTATATATAGTAGTGTGTACATGTTAATCCCAACCTCCTAATTTATCCCTCTCCCCGACCTTTCTCCTTTGGTAACCATAAGTTTGTTTTTGAAGTCTGTGAGTCTGTTTCTGTTTTGTAAATAAGTTCATTCATATCATTAGATTCCACATATACATGATATCATATGGTATTTGTCTTTCTCTGTCTGACATACTTCATTTAGTATGACAATTTCTAGGTCCATCCATGTTGCTGCAAATGGTATGATTTCATTCTTTTTTATGGCTGAGTAATATTCCACTGTATATATATATATATACCACATCTTCTTCATCCATTCATCTGTTGATGGACACTTAGGTTGCTTCCATGTCTTGACTGTTGTAATAGTGCTTCAGTGGACACTGGGGTGCATGTATCTTTTCAAATTACAGTTTTCTCTGGATATATGCCCAGGAGTGGGATTCCTGGATCATATGGTAGCTCTATTTTTAGTTTTTTAAGGAACCTCCATACTGTTCTCCATAGTGGCTGCACCAACTTACATTCCCACCAGCAGTGTAGGAGGGTTCCTTTTTCTCCACACACTCTCTAGCATTTATTGTTTGTAGAGTTTTTGATGATGGCCATTCTGACCAGTGTGAGGTGCTATCTCATTGTACTTTTGATTTGCATTTCTCTAATTTGCGATGTTGAGCATCTTTTCATGACCTTTTTGGCCATCTGTGTGTCTTCTTTGGAGAAATGTCTATTTATATCTCCTGCCCATTTATTGATTGGGTTTTTGTTTTTTGTATTTTGTTTTTGATATTGACGTGAATGAGCTGTTTGTATATTTTGGAGATTAATCCCTTGTCAGTCGCATCATTTGCAAATATTTTCTCCCATTCTGTGTGTTGTCTTTTTGTGTTGCTTATGTTTTCCTTTGCTGTGCAGAAGGTTTTAAGTTTCATTAGGTCAAATTTGTTTATTTTTGTTTTTATTTTCTTTACTCTAGGAGGTGAATTGAAAAAGATATTGCTGCGATTTATGTCAAAGAGTATTCTCCCTATGTTTTCTTCTAGGAGTTTTATTTTATTTGTTCTTACATTTACGTCTTTAATCCATTTTGAGTTTATTTTTGTGTATGGTGTTAGGAAGTGTTCTAATTTCATTCTTTTACATGTAGCTGTCCAGTTTTCCCAACCCCACTTATTGAAGAGACTGTCTTTTCTCCATTGTATATTCTTGCCTTCTTTGTCATAGATTAATTGACCATAGGTGTGTGGGTTGATTTCTGGGCCTTCTATCCTGTTCCATTGATCTATAAGTCTGTCTTTGTGCCTGTACCATATTGTTTTGATTACTGTAGCTTTATAGTATACTCTGAAGTCAGGGAGCCTGATTCCCCCAGCTCCATTTTTCTTTCTCAGGATTGCTTTATCTCTTCTGTATTTTTTGTGTTTCCATACAAATTTAAGATTTTTTGTTCTAGATCTGCAAAAAATGCCATTGGTAATTTGATAGGGCTTGCAATGAGTCTGTAGATTGCCTTGGGTAGTATAGTCATTTTGACAGTATTGATTCTTCCAATCCAAGAACATGGTATCTTTCCATCTGTTTGTGTAATCTTCCATTTCTTTCCTCAGCATCTTATAGTTTTCAGAATACAGGTCTTTTGCCTCCTTAGGTAAGTTTATTCCTAGGTAATTTTTTTTGATGCAATGGTAAAAGGGATTTTTTCCTTAATTTCTCTTTCCAACCTTCTGTTGTTAGTGTATAGAAATGCAACAGATTTCTGTGTATTAATTCTGTATTCTTCAACTTTACCGAATTCATTAATGAGCTCTAGTAGTTTTCTGGTAGCATCTTTAGGGTTTTCTATGTATAGTTCATGTCATCTTCAAACACTGACAGTTTTACTTCTTCTTTTCCAGTTGGGATTCCTTTTATTTCTTTTTCTTCTCTGATTGCTGTGGCTAGGACTTCCAAAACTATGTTGAGTAAAAGTGGCAAGAGTGGACATCCTTGTCTTGTTCCTGATCTTAGAAGAAATGCCTTGAGCTTTTCACCATTGAGTATGATGTTAGCTGTGGGTTTGTCATATAAGGCCTTTATTACGTTGAGGTATGTTCCCTCTATCCCCACTTTCTAGAGTTTTTTAAATTTTATTTATTTTTGGTTGCATTGGGTCTTCATTGCTGCGTGCAGGCTTTCTCTAGTTGCGGTGAGCAGGGGCTACTCTTCATTGTGGTGCGCGGGCTTCTCATTGCGGTGGCTTCTCTTGTTGTGGAGCACGGGCTCTAGGCATGTGGGCTTCAGTAGTTGTGGCACGCGGGCTGAGCAGTTGTGGTGCCGGGGCTTAGTTGCTCCATGGCATGTGGGATCTTCCCGGACCAGAACTCTAACCCGTGTCCCCTGCATTGGCAGGCAGATTCTTAACCACTGCACCACCAGGGAAGTACTCTCTAGAGAGTTTTTGTCATAAATGGATGTTGAATTTTATCAACAAAAAGCTATATCTACGTCTTTTGAGATGATCATATGATTTTTATTCAATTTGTTAGTGTGGTGTGTCACACTGATTGATTTGAGATATTGACAAATCCTTGCATCCCTGGGGTAAATCCCACTTGATCATGGTATATGATCCTTTTCATGCATTGTTGGATTTGGTTTGCTAGTATTTTGTTGAGGATTTTTGCGTCTACATTCATCAGTGATATTGGCCTGTAATTTTCTTTTTTTGTGGTATCTTTGTCTGGTTTTGGTATCAGGGTGATGGTGGCCTTGTAGAATGACTTTGGAAGCCTTCCTTCCTCTGCAATTTTTTCGAATAGTTTCAGAAGGTTAGGTGTTATCTCTTCTCTAAATGTTTCATAGAATTTGCCCATGAAGCCATCTGATCCTGGACTTTTGTTATTAGGAGTTTTTTTTTAATCACACTTTCAATTTCAGTTCTTGTGATTAGTTTTCTTTTCAAAGAATCAGCTTTTAGTTTTATTGTTCTTTTCTGTTGTTTTCTTCGTCTCTATTTCACTTCTTTCTGCTCTGATCTTTATCGTTTCTTTCCCTCTACTAGCTTTGGGTTTTGTTTGTTCCTGTTTCTCTAGTTGCTTTAGGTGTAAGGTTAGGTTGTTTATTTGAGATTTTTCTTGTTTCCTGAGGCAAGATTGTATCGCTATAAACTTCCTTCTTAGAACTGCTTTTGCTACGTCCCATAGGCTTTATATTGTTGTGTTTTCATTTTCATATGTCTCTAGGTATTTTTTGATTTTCTCTCTGATTTCTTCAGTGATCCATTGGTTTGTTGGTAGTATGTTGTTCAGCCTCCACGTGTTTGTGTTTTTTGCAGTTTTTTTTCTTTGTAATTGATTTCTAATTTCATAGCATTGTGGTTGGAAAAGATGCTTGATAAGATTTCAATTTTCTTAAATTTATCAAGGCTCGCTTTGTGGCCCAGCATGTGATCTTTCCTGGAGAATGTTCCTCATGTACTTGAAAAGAAAGTGTATTCTGCTGCTTTCGGGTGGAATGTCCTATAAATATCAATTAAGTCTATCTGGTCTTAATTGTGTTCCTTGTTTATTTTCTGTCTGGATAATCTGTCCATTGGTGTAAATGAGGTGTTAAAATCCCCCACTATTATCGTGTTACTGTCGATTTCTCCTTTTATGTCTGTTAGTATTTGCCTTATATATTGAGATGCTCCTATGTTGGATGCATATGTATTTACAATTGTTATATCTTCTTCTTGGATTGATCCCTTGATCATTATGTAGTGTCCTTCTTTGTCTCTGGTAACAGTCTTTAATTTCTATTTTGTCTTAAATGAGTATTGCTATGCCAGCTTTTTTTTTAATTTCCATTTGTCTGGAATACCTTTTTCCATCCCCTCTCTTTCAGTCTGTATGTGGCCCTAGATCTGAAGTGGGTCTCTTCTAGACAGCATATATATGGGTCTTGTTTTTGTATCCATTCAGCCAGTCTGTGTCTTCCGGTTGGAGCATTTAATCCATTTACATTTAAGGTAATCATCACTATGTATGTTCTTATTGTCATTTTGTTAATTGTTTGGGATTTGTTTTTCTTGATTTTTTTTCTTCCCTTCCTCTTTTATTCTCTCCTCTTGTGAACTGATGACTAACTTTAGTGTTGCGTTTGGATTCCTTTTTCTTTTTTGTGTATCTATTGTCGATTTTCAGTTTGCAGTTACTATGAGGTTTTGATATAGCAGTCTATATATAAACAAGATTGTTTTAAGTTTCTGGTCTTTTAATTTCAAACATATTGCCAATATCCTGCATTTGTACTCTCCTCTTGTCACATTTGTTGGTTTTGATATCATATTTATGTGTGAATGATTTCCTACCATTACTGTATGTTTGCCTTTACCAGAGAGCTATCCCATTTTGTAGTTTTCTAGTTTCTAGTTGTCGCCTTTTCCACCTAGAGGAGTTCCTTTAGCATTTGTTGTAAAGCTGGTTTGGTGGTGCTGAATTCTCTTAGCTTTTACTTGTCTGTAAAGCTTTTGATTTCTCCATCAAATCTGAATAAGAGCCTTGATGGGTAGAGTATTCTTGGTTGTAGGTTTTTCCCTTTAATCATTTGAAATATATCGTGCCACTCACTTCTGGCCTGTAGTTTCTGCTGAATAATCAGCTGATAACATTATGGGAATTCCTTTGTATGTTATTTGTTGCTTTTTCCCTTGTTGCTTTTAATATTTTCTCTTCGTCTTCAGTTATTTTCAGTTTGATTAATACATGTCTTGGCATGTTCCTCCTTGGGTTTATCCTGTATGGGACTCTCTGCACTTCCTGGACTTGTGTGACTGTTTCCTTTCCCATGTTAGGGAAGTTTTCAGCTATTATCTCTTCCAATATTTTCTCAGGCCCGTTCTCTCTCTTCTCCTTCTGGGACCCTAAAATGCAAATGTTGGTGCATTTAATGTTGTCCCAAAAGTCTCTTAAACTGTCTTCACTTCTTTTCATTCTTTTTTCTTTATTCTGTTCTGCTGCAGTGATTTCCAACATTCTGTCTTCCAGCTCAGTCATCCATTCTTCTGCCTCATTTTTTCTACTATTGATTCCTTCCAGTGTGTTTTTCATTTCAGTTAATGTATGGTTCAACTCTGTTTGTTCCTAATATCTTCTTGCTCTTTTTTAAACATTTCTTTTACCTTCTTCGTCTGTGCCTCCATTCTTTTTACAAGATCTTTGATCATCTTTACTATCATTACTCTGAATTCTTTTGGACAGATTACCTATCTCCACTTCACTTAGTTCTTCTGGGGTTTTATCTTGTTCCTTCATCTGGAACATATTCCTCTTCTGTCTCATTTTGTCTAACTTACTGTGTTTATGGTCTCCGTTCCACAGGCTGCCAGATTGTAGTTCCTCTTGCTTCTGGTGTCTGCCCCCTGGTGGGTGAGGTTGGTCCAGGGGCTTGTGCAGGCTTCCTGGTAGGAGGGACTGGTACCTGCCCACTGGTGGGTGGAGCTGGGTCTTGTCCTTCTGGTGGGCAGGACCATGTCAAGTTGTGTGTTTAGAGGCGGCTGTAGGCTCAGGATGACTTTAAGCAGCCTGTTTGCTGATGAGTGGAGCTGTGCCCCTGCCTTGTTGGTTTTTTGGCCTGAGGCCTCCCAGCACTGGAGCCTGCAGGCTGTTGGGTGGGTCCAGGTCTTGGTGTCAAAATGGTGACCTCCAGGAGAGCTCACGCCAATGAGTACTCCCTGGTACCTCCACCACTAGTGTCCTTGTCTCCACAGTGAGCCACAGCTAGCCCCAGCTAGCCCCCACCTCCCCAGGCCACCCTCCAAGACCAGCAAGTTCTGGCCCAGGATCCTATGAAGTCACTGCTTTTGCCCTGGGTCCCAGTGTGCATGAGACCTTGTGTGTGCCCTCCAAGAGTGGAGTCTCTGTTTGCCCCAGGCCTGTGGAGTTCCTGCAGTCATGACCTGCTGGCCCTCAAAGCCAAATGCTTTGGGGGCTCCTCCTTCCGAGGCCAGACCCCGAGGCTGGGGAGCCTAGTGTGGGGCTGAGAACTCTCAGTCCTGTGGGAGAACCTCTGTGACTATTATTATTTTCCATTTTGTGGATTGCCCACCTGGCCGGTATGGCATTTGATTATCTCATGAATGCACCCCTCCTACCATCTCATTGTGGTTTCTTCTTTGTCTTTGGATGTAGACTATCTTTTTGGTAGGTTATACTCTTTTTTTATCAATGATTGTTTAGCAGTTAGTTGTGATTTTGGTGTTTTCATTAGCAGAGGTGAGCTCAAGTACTTCTACTCCACCATCTTGTCTCCAGCCTACCCATTGTAGATCCTAGCATTGGCACTGAAGGTGGAAGTATGTTGTGGGTACCAAGGGAGAAGATGGATGAGGAGGCTTCAAGGCCCATGGAGAGGACTGGCTGGAAGAGGGCAGGCATAACCTGGAAGTTTTTTTTTTTTTTGGTAACTGATTCAATATCATTACCGATAATTCATCTGATTATATTTTCTATTTCTTCCACGTTCAGTCTTGGGAGATTGTACATTTCTAGAAATTTGTCCATTTCTTCTAGGTTGTCCATTTTATTGGCATATAATTGTTCATAGTAGCCACTTTATGCTCACTGGTATTTCTGTGGTGTCAGTTGTTACTTCTCCTTTTTCATATCTGATTTTATTGATTTGGGCCCTCTTTTTTCTTAATGAATCTAGCTAAAGGTTAATCAATTTTGTTTATCTTTTCAAAGAACAAGCTCTTAGTTTCATTGATCTTTTCTATTGATTTTTAGTCTATTTATTTCTACTCTCATCTTTATGTTTTTGTTTTTGTTTTTTTTTTACTAACTTTGAGCTCTGTTCTTGTTTTTCTAAGTCCTTTGTGTGTATGGTTGCATTGTTCATTGAGATTTTTCTTGTTTCCTATGGTAAGCTTGTGTCCCTGTAAACTTTCAGAACTGCTTTGGCTGTGTCCATAGATTTTGGATTGTTGTGTTTTCATTTTCATTTGTCTCTAGGTATTTTTTAATTTCCTCTTTGATATCTTCAGTGATCCATTGTTTGTTTAGTAGCATATTGCTTAGCCTCCATGTTTGTGTTTTTGCAGGTTTTTTTTCTTATAGTTGATTTGTAGTCTCATAGCATTGTGTTTGTAAATGATACTTTATATGATTTCAGTTTTCTTAAGTTTACTGTGGATTGTTTTGAGGCCTAGCATGTGAGCTCTCCTGGAGAAAGTTCCATGTGCACTTCAGAAGGAAGTGTATTTGGTTACTTTTGGATGGAATGTTTTATATATATATATATACATAAAATGCATCTGGTATAATATGTCATTTAAGGCCAGTGTTTCCTTATTGATTTTGGCTGAATGACCAGTCCATTGATATAAATGGGGTTTTAAATTTCCCTACTATTATTGTGTTACTGTCAATTTATCCCTCTATGTCAGTTAATATTTGCTTTATGTATTTAGGTGCTCCTATTTTGGGTGGATATATATTTACAATTGTTACATCTTCTTGGATTGACCCCTTCATCATTATATAATGTTCTTCTTTGTCTCTTTTTAACAGTCCTTATTTTAAAGCCTAATTTGTCTAATATAAGTATTGCTACCCTAGCCCTCTTTTTTTTTTTTTAAACATCTTTATTGAAGTATAATTGCTTTACAATGGTGTGTTAGCTTCTGCTTTATAACAAAGTGAAGAATCAGTTATACATATACATATGTTCCCATATCTCTTCCCTCTTGCATCTCCCTCCCTCCCACCCTCCCTATCCCACCCCTCTAGGTGGTCACAAAGCACGGAGCTGATCTCCCTGTGCTATGCGGCTGCTTCCCACTAGCTATCTATTTTACATTTGGTAGTGTATATATGTCCATGACACTCTCTCACCCTGTCACATCTCACCCCTCCCCCTCCCCATATCCTCAAGTCCATTCTCTAGTAGGTCTGTGTCTTTATTCCCATCTTGCCACTAGGTTCTTCATGACCTTTTTTTAAAATTTTTTTTTTTCCCTTAGATTCCATATATATGTGTTAGCATACTGTATTTCTTTTTCTCTTTCTGACTTACTTCACTCTGTATGACAGACTCTAACTCCATCCACCTCATTACAAATACCTCCATTTCATTTCTTTTTATGGCTGAGTAATATTCCATTGTATATATGTGCCACATCTTCTTTATCCATTCATCCGATGATGGACACCTAGGTTGCTTCCATGTCCTGGCTATTGTAAACAGAGCTGCAATGAATATTTTGGTACATGACTCTTTCTGAATTATGGTTTTCTCAGGGTATATGCCCAGTAGTGGGATTGCTGGGTCGTATGGTAGTTCTATTTTTAGTTTTTTAAGGAACCTCCATACTGTTCTCCATAGCGGCTGTATCCATTTACATTCCCACCAACAGTGCAAGAGTGTTCCCTTTTCTCCACACCCTCTCCAGCATTTATTGTTTCTAGATTTTTTGATGATGGCCATTCTGACCGGTGTGAGATGATACCTCATTGTAGTTTTGATTTGCATTTCTCTAATGATTAAAGATGTTGAGCATTCTTTCATGTGTCTGTTGGCAATCTGTATATCTTCTTTGGAGAAATGTCTATTTAGGTCTTCTGCCCATTTTTGGATTGGGTTGTTTGTTTTTTTGTTATTGAGCTGCATGAGCTGCTTGTAAATCTTGGAGATTAATCCATTGTCAGTTGCTTCATTTGCAAATATTTTCTCCCATTCTGAGGGTTGTCTTTTGGTCTTGTTTATGGTTTCCTTTGCTGTGCAAAAGCTTTTAAGTTTCATTAGGTCCCATTTGTTTATTTGTGTTTTTATTTCCATTTCTCTAGGAGCTGGGTCAAAAAGGATCTTGCTGTGATTTATGTCATAGAGTGTTCTGCCTATGTTTTCCTCTAAGAGTTTGATAGTGTCTGGCCTTACACTTAGGTCTTTAATCCATTTTGAGTTTATTTTTGTGTATGGTGTCAGGGAGTGTTCTAATTTCATACTTTTACATGTACCTGTCCAATTTTCCCAGCACCACTTATTGAAGAGGCTGTCTTTTCTCCACTGTATATGCTTGCCTCCTTTATCAAAGATAAGGTGACCATATGTGCGTGGGCTTATCTCTGGGCTTTCTATCCTGTTCCATTTATCTATAGTTCTGTTTTTGTGCCAGTACCAAACTGTCTTGATTACTGTAGCTTTGTAATATAGTCTGAAGTCAGGGAGCCTGATTCCTCCAGCTCCATTTTTCGTTCTCAAGATTGCTTTGGCTATTCGGGGTCTTTTGTGTTTCCATACAAACTGTGAAATTTTTTGTTCTAGTTCTGTGAAAAATGCCATTGGTAGTTTGATAGGGATTGCATTGAATCTGTAGATTGCTTTGGGTAGTAGAGTCATTTTCACAATGTTGATTCTTCCAATCCAAGAACATGGTATATCTCTCCATCTATTTGTATCATCTTTAATTTCTTTCATCAGTGTCCTATAATTTTCTGCATACAGGTCTTTTGTATCCTTAGGTAGGTTTATTCCTAGGTATTTTATTCTTTTTGTTGCAATGGTAAACGGGAGTGTTTTCTTAATTTCACTTTCAGATTTTTCATCACTAGTATACAGGAATGCAAGAGATTTCTGTGCATTAATTTTGTATCCTGCTACTTTACCAAATTCATTGATTAGCTCTAGTAGTTTTCTGGTAGCATCTTTTGGATTCTCTACGTATAGTATCATGTCATCTGCAAACAGTGACAGCTTTACTTCTTCTTTTCCGATTTGGATTCCTTTTATTTCTTTTTCTTCTCTGATTGCTGTGGCTAACACTTCCAAAACTATGTTGAATAATAGTGGTGAGAGTGGGCAACCTTGTCTTGTTCCTGATCTTAGTGGAAATGGTTTCAGTTTTTCACCATTGAGGACAATGTTGGCTGTGGGTTTGTCATATACGGCCTTTATTATGTTGAGGAAAGTTCCCTCTATGCCTACTTTCTGCAGGACTTTTATCATAAAAGGGTGTTGAATTTTGTCGAAAGCTTTCTCTGCATCTATTGAGATGATCATATGGTTTTTCTCCTTCAATTTGTGAATATGATGTATCACGTTGATTGATTTGCGTATATTGAAGAATCCTTGCATTCCTGGAATAAACCCCACTTGATCATGGTGTATGATCCTTTTAATGTGCTGTTGGATTCTGTTTGCTAGTATTTCGTTGAGGATTTTTGCATCTATGTTCATCAGTGATATTGGCCTGTAGTTTTCTTTCTTTGTGACATCTTTGTCTGGTTTTGGTATCAGGGTGATGGTGGCCTCGTAGAATGAGTTGGGGAGTGTTCCTCCCTCTGCTATATTTTTGGAAGAGTTTGAGAAGGATAGGTGTTAGCTCTTCTCTAAATGTTTGATAGAATTCGCCTGTGAAGCCATCTGGTCCTGGGCTTTTGTGTGTTGGAAGATTTTTAATCACAGTTTCAATTTCAGTGCTTGTGATTGGTCTGTTCATATTTTCTATTTCTTCCTGGTTCAGTCTTGGCAGGTTGTGCATTTCTAAGAATCTGTCCATTTCTTCCAGGTTGTCCATTTTATTGGCATAGAGTTGCTTGTAGTAATCTCTCATGATCGTTTGTATTTCTGCAGTGTCAGTGGTTACTTCTTCTTTTTCATTTCTAATTCTATTAATTTGAGTCTTCTCCCTTTTTCTCTTGATGAGTCTGGCTAATGGTTTATCAATTTTGTTTATCTTCTCAAAGAACCAGCTTTTAGTTTCATTGATTTTTGCTATTGTTTCCTTCATTTCTTTTTCATTTATTTCTGATCTGATCTTTATGATTTCTTTCCTTCTGCTAGCTTTGGGGTTTTTTTGTTCTTCTTTCTCTAATTGCTTTAGGTGCAAGGTTAGGTTGTTTATTCGAGATGTTTCCTGTTTCTTGATGTAGGCTTGTATTGCTATAAACTTCCCTCTTAGAACTGCTTTTGCTGCAACCCATAGGTTTTGGATCGTCGTGTCTCCACTGTCATTTGTTTCTAGGTATTTTTTGATTTCCTTTTTGATTTCTTCAGTGATCACTTCGTTATTAAGTAGTGTATTGTGTAGCCTCCATGTGTTTGTATTTTTTACAGATCTTTTCCTGTAATTGATATCTAGTCTCATAGCGTTGTGGTCGGAAAAGATACTTGATACGATTTCAATTTTTTAAAATTTACCAAGGCTTGATTTGTGACCCAAGATATGATCTATCCTGGAGAATGTTCCATGAGCACTTGAGAAAAATGTGTATTCTGTTGTTTTTGGGTGGAATGTCCTATAAATATCAATTAAGTCCATCTTGTTTAATGTATCATTTAAAGCTTGTGTTTCCTTATTTATTTTCATTTTGGATGATGTGTCCATTGGTGAAAGTGGGGTGTTAAAGTCCCCTACTATGATTGTGTTACTGTCGATTTCCCCTTTTATGGCTGTTAGTATTTGCCTTATGTATTGAGGTGCTCCTATGTTGGGTGCATAAATATTTACAATTGTTATACCTTCCTCTTGGATCGATCCCTTGATCATTATATAGTGTCCTTCTTTGTCTCTTGTAATAGTCTTTATTTTAAAGTCTATTTTGTCTGATATGAGAATTGCTACTCCAGCTTTCTTTTGATTTCCATTTGCATGGAATATCTTTTTCCATCCCCTCACTTTCAGTCTGTATGTGTCTCTAGGTCTGAAGTGCGTCTCTTGTAGACAGCATATATATGGGTCTTGTTTTTGTATCCATTCAGCCAGTCTGTGTCTTTTGGTGGGAGCATTTAATCCATTTACATTTAAGGTAATTATCGATATGTATGTTCCTATTCCCATTTTCTTAAATGTTTTGGGTTTGTTATTGTAGGTGTTTTCCTTCTCTTGTGTTTCTTGCCTAGAGAAGTTCCTTTAGCATTTGTTGTAAAGCTGGTTTGGTGGTGCTGAACTCTCTCAGCTTTTGCTTGTCTGTAAAGGTTTTAATTTCTCCATCAAATCTGAATGAGATCCTTGCTGGGTAGAGTAATCTTGGTTGTAGGTTTTTCTCCTTCATCACTTTAAGTATATCCTGCCACTCCCTTCTGGCTTGCAGAGTTTCTGCTGAAAGATCAGCTGTTAACCTTATGGGGATGCCCTTGTGTGTTATTTGTTGTTTTTCCCTTGCTGCTTTTAATATGTTTTCTTTATATTTAATTTTTGATAGTTTGATTAATATGTGTCTTGGTGTGTTTCTCCTTGGATTTATCCTGTAATGGACTCTCTGTGCTTCCAGGACTTGATTAACTATTTCCTTTCCCATATTAGGGAAGTTTTCAACTATAATCTCTTCAAATATTTTCTCAGTCCCTTTCTTTTTCTCTTCTTCTCCTGGGACCCCTATAATTCGAATGTTGGTGCGTTTAATGTTGTCCCAGAGGTCTCTGAGACTGTCCTCAGTTCTTTTCATTCTTTTTTCTTTATTCTGGTCTGCAGTAGTTATTTCCACCATTTTATCTTCCAGGTCACTTATCCGTTCTTCTGCCTCAGTTATTCTGCTATTGATCCCATCTAGAGTATTTTTAATTTCATTTATTGTGCTTTTCATCGTTGCTTGGTTCCTCTTTAGTTCTTCTACGTCCTTGTTAAATGTTTCTTGCATTTTGTCTATTCTATTTCCAAGATTTTGGATCATCCTTACTATCATTATTCTGAATTCTTTTTCAGGTAGACTGCCTATTTCCTCTTCATTTGTTAGGTCTGGTGTGTTTTGACCCTGCTCCTTCATCTGCTGTGTGTTTTTCTGTCTTCTCATTTTGCTTATCTTACTGTGTTTGGGGTCTCCTTTTCACAGGCTGCAGGTTCGTAGTTCCCGTTGTTTTTGGTATCTGTCCCCAGTGGCTAAGGTTGGTTCAGTGGGTTGTGTAGGCTTCCTGGTGGAGGGAACTAGTGCCTGTGTTCTGGTGGATGAGGCTGGATGTTGTCTTTCTGGTGGGCTCGTCCACGTCTGGTGGTGTGTTTTGGGGTGTCTGTGGCCTTATTATGATTTTAGGCAGCCTCTCTGTTAATGGATGGGGCTGTGTTCCTGTCTTGCTAGTTGTTTGGCATAGGGTGTCCAGCACTGTAGCTTGCTGGTTGTTGAGTGAAGCTGGGTCTTGATGTTGAGATGGAGATCTCTGAGAGATTTTCACCATTTGGTATTACGTGGAGCTGGGAGGTCTCTTGTGGACCAGTGTCCTGAAGTTGGCTCTCCCACCTCAGAGGCACAGCCCTGATGCCTGGCTGGAGCACCAAGAGCCTTTCATCCACACGGCTCAGAATAAAAGGGAGAAAAAATGGAAAGAAAGAAAGAAAGAGGATAAAATAAAATAAAATAAAGCAATTATAATAAAAAATTAAAAAAAATTATTAAGAATAAATTTATTAAGAAAAAAATTTTTTTTAATTTTTAAAAATAGATTTATTAATTTTTTATACTCAAAATAAGAAAAAAATTATTAAGAAAAAATTTATTAAGAAAAAAAAATTTTTAATTTTTTAAAATAAAAAATATGAAAAAACTTATTAAAAATTTTTCTTAAAATTTTTTAAAAATAGAAAATAAGGAAAAAATTATTAAGAAAACATTTATTAGGGAAAAAAAATTTTTTAAGTAAAAAAAAAAAAAAAAAAAAACGGATGGACCTAACCCTAGGACTAACGGTGAGAGCAAAGCTATACAGACAAAATCTCACCCAGAAGCATACACATATACACTCACAAAAAAAGGAAAAGGGGAAAAGTTAATATATCCTGCTCCCAAAGTCCACCTCCTAAATTTGGGATGATTCGTTGTCTATTCAGGTATTCAACAGATGCAGGCACATCAAGTTGTTTGTGGAGCTTTAATCCGCTGCTTCTGAGGCTGCTGGGAGAGATTTCCCTTTCTCTTCTTTGTTCGTACAGCTCCCGGGGTTCAGCTTTGGATTTGGACCCGCCTCTGCATGTAGGTCGCCTGAGGGCGTCTGTTCCCCGCCCAGACAGAACGGGGTTAAAGGAGCAGCTGATTCGGGGGCTCTGGCTCAGTCAGGCCGGGGGGAGGGAGCGGTATGGAGGAGGCGGGGCGAGCCTGCAGCGGCAGAAGCCGGCGTGACGTTGCAGCAGCCTGAGGCGCGCCGTGCGCTCTCCCGGGGAAGTTGTCCCCAGATTACGGGAGCCTGGCCGTGGCGGGCTGCACAGGCTCCCGGGAGGGGCGGTGTGGAGAGTGACCTGTGCTCGCCCACAGGCTTTTTGGTGGCGGCAGCAGCAGCCTTAGCGTCTCATGCCCGTCTCTGGGGTCCGCGCTGATAGCCGCGGCTCGCGCCCGTCTCTGGAGTTCGTTTAAGTGGCGCTCTGAATCCCCTCTCCTTGCACGCCGCGAAACAAAGAGGCAAGAAAAAGTCTCTTGCCTCTTCGGCAGCTGCAGACTTTTTCTCGGGCACCCTCCCGGCTAGTTGTGGTGCGCTAGCCCCTTCAGGCTGTGTTCACGCAGCCAACCCCAGTCCTCTCCCTGGGATCCGACCGAAGCCCGCGCCTCAGCTCCCAGCCCCCGCCCACCCCGGCGGGTGAGCAGACAAGCCTCTCGGGCTGGTGAGTGCTGCTCGGCGCCGAGCCTCTGTGCGGGAATCTCTCCGTTTTTCCCTCTGCGCCCCTGTTGCTGTGGGATCCGCGCTGATAGCCGCGGCTCGCGCCCGTCTCTGGAGCTCATTTAGGCGGCGCTCTGAATCCCCTCTCCTTGCGCGCCGCGAAACAAAGAGGCAAGAAAAAGTCTCTTGCCTCTTCAGCAGCTGCAGTCTTTTTCCCGGATTCCCTCCCGGCTAGCACCGAAGCCCTAGCCCCAGCTCCCAGCCCCCGCCCGCCCCAGCGGCTGAGCAGACAAGCCTCTCGGGCTGGTGAGTGCTGGTTGGCCGCTCCTCTGTGCGGGAATCTCTCCGCTTTGCCCTCCGCCCGTCCCTATTCTTTTGTCTCTGTTATTTCTTTTTTCTTTTGCCCTACCCAAGTACGTGGGGATTTGCTTGCCTTTTGGGAGGTCTGACGTCTTCTGCCAGCGTTCAGTGGGTGTTCTGTAGGAGCAGTTCCACGTGTAGATGTATTTCTCATGTATCTGTGGAGAGGAAGGTGATCTCCGCGTCTTACTCTTCCGCCATCTTGCCCCTCCCTCCCTAGCCCTCTTTTGATATCCATTTGTATGGACTACATTTTTCCATCTCTCTTTCAGTTTGTGTCTTTAGATCTGAAACGTGTCTCTATTAGGCAGCATTTTATACAGATATTGTTTTTGTATCCATTCACCCACTCTATGTCTTTTGCTTGGAGCATTTAGTCCATTTACATTTAATATAATTATTGATATGTATGTTCTTATTGCCATTTTGTTAATTGTTTGGGGGTTGTTTTTTAGATCTTTCTTGTTCCTTTCTTCTTTTTGTTCTCTTCACTTGTGATTTGATGGATATCTTTAGTGTTATGTTTGGAGTCCTTTTACTTTTGTGTCCATGTGTATCTCTATTACAGATTTTTAGTTTGTGGTTACCATCAGGCTTATATATACCCATATATATATATATATATATAGTTATTTTATGTTGCTGATCTCTTCATTTCAGTGCATTTTCACAACCCTGCATTTATACTACCCTCCCCTCATGATTACTGCCTTGATACCATATTTTATACATAATTGTTTTGTGTATCCCTTAACTGCTTATTATCTATAGATGATTTTACTACATTTTTCTTTTAACCTTCCTACTAGATTTGTGCATGGATGATTTCCTACCTTTACTGTATGTTCACCTTTACCAATCAGCTTTTTTCCTCTTATAATTTTCATGCTTTTTGCTTAGAGAATTTCCTTTAACATTTCTTATAAAGGTGGTTTGGTGGTTCTGAACTCTTTCAGCTTCTGCTTGTTTGTGAAGCTTGTGATCTCTCCATCAAATCTGAAAAAGAACCTTGCTGTTTAGAGTATTCTTGGTTGTAAGGTTTTTTTTTCCCTTTCATCACTTTGAATATATCATGCCACTCCCTGCTGGCCTGCAGAGTTTATGCTGAAAAGTCAGCTGTTAGCCAAATGGGAGTTCCCTTGTGCTGCTTTTCTCTTGCTACTTTTAACATTCTCACTTTAATTTTTGCCATTTTTATTACAATATGTCTTCATGTTTTCCTCTGTGGGTAATCCTATATGGGACATTCTGTGCTTCCTGAACTTGGGTGTCTCTTTCCTATCCCAGGTTAGGGAACTTATCACCTATTATGTCTTCAGTTATGTTCACAGCCCCTTTTTCTCTCTCTCCTTTTGGATCCTATAATGCAAATATTAGTGCACTTGGTGTTGTCCCAGAGGTCTATTAAGCTGTCCTCATTTCTTATCCTTCTTTTTTCTCTTCAGTATCAGTGGTTTCCACTACTCTGTCTTCCAGCTCACTGCTTCATTCCTCTGTATCATTTAGTCTACTGTTGATTTCTTCTAGTGTGTTTTTCATTTCATTTATTTTATTCTTCATCTTTGATTGGTTGTTCTTTATAGTCTCTAAATTTTTGTTGAAAATTTCTGGCTTCTTTGTGCATCCATTCTTCTCCCAAATTTTTGATCATCTTTATGATTACTACTCTGAACTCTTTCTTGGGTAGATTGCCTGTCTCCACTTCACTAACTTCTTCTTTTGGGGTTTTATCTTGTTCCTTTGTTTGGAACATGTTCCTCTGTCACCTAGTTTTCCCTAATTTGCTGTTTATATTTTTATGTATCTCCCAGGTTGGTTATGTTTCTTTCCCGATGTTGGAGAAGTGGCTTTTTGCAGGAGACGTCCTATATGTCCCAGCAGTGCACTTTCCTCTCAACACCAGAGCATTATGCTCCAGAGGTTTCCCCTATGAAGGCTCCGTGGGTCTTTCTGTTGCAGTGGGCTCACTCTGTGGGTGGTCTAGTAGGCTTGGTTGGCCCCTGGTCTGGTTGGTTGCTGGGTCCTGCCTTGTGTAGAGGCTTGTGGCTAGCTACTCCTTGTTAGGACTGTGTCAGGAGGCGGCTTACTGCAGAACCGTGGGGGTACCCAGGGCCAGTGCTGCATTACTGGTGGGTGGAGTCAGTGTCCAGGAAACCCCAGGGCTGTTGCTCGACTTCTGTGGCTGAAACCACATCCTAGAGCCTGGTTACAGGTCCAGGGGGTCCCAGAACTTGTGTTGGACATTGGTGGGTGGGGCTGATTTCTGACACAGCTGGCTGCAAGGCCTGGGGCGTCTTGAACCTTCTATTGAACTGCTAGTGCTTGGCACCAGGGCCCAGGTGGTCCCAGGGAAGGATCTGGCCTGCTAGTGGGTGAGGTATGTCTGGAGGCGTGGGGCTGCGGTTTTCTTATGGCTGGGGTCTGCCCACTGGTGGGTGAAGCTGGGCTTGAGGCTACAGCAAGCTTGCTGGTGGGTGGCCTAGGGCCCAGCCAGTCCCAGGGCATGGTCTGCCCTCCTGGTGGGTGGACCAGATCCACAGACTGCAGGGCTGCGGTTTTCTTGTGGCTGGTGTCCACCCCCGATGGGGAAGCTGGTCCTGAGGCTAGAGCAAGCTCTTTAGAGGGTGTAGCTCGGACCCATGGAATTCTGGGGATGGTGCCTGCCCCCTCTTGGTTGGAGCTAGGTCTCAAGTTCTCCAGCTGGAGAGCCCTCAGAGTCTCAGGTTTAGTGCCTGTGCACTGGAGCATGGGGCCATGTCTTGGGCCCTCTGATGGGCAGGACCATGTACAGAGGTGGTTGTGAGCTCACACAGTCCTAAGGCAGTCTTTCTGCCAGTGGGTGGGGATGTGTCTATGCCGTGTTAGTTGCTTGTCCTGAGGCATCCCAGCACTGGCTCTTATAGGCTTTTTGGTCTGGGCAGGGCTGGGCATTCAGGCTATAAGCTAGAGGGAGGGTTCCAGGATGGCATTAGCCAGCACCAGTGTCCACATGGTAGAACGAGCTCCTCAAAATGGCTGTTGCCGGAGTCTCTGTCCCCAGGGTGAGTTCCAGTTATCTCCTGCCTCTCCAGGAGGCTCTCCAAAATCAGCAAGTAGGTCTGACCCAGGTTCCTATCATATTACTGCTTCTTCCCTGGGTCCCACAGCATGTGTGATTTTTGTGTGTGCCCATTAAGAGTGAAGCCTCTATTTCCCCTAACCCTCTGGAACTCCTGAAATTAAGCCCCACTAGCCTTCAAAGCCAAATGCTCTGGGGGCTGGTTTTCTCGGTGCAGGACCCCGTGCTGAGGAGCCCAATGTGGGGCTTGGACCTCTCTCTCTCTTTTTTTTTTCTTTTTTTTCAATTTTTCAATTTTATTTTATTTACTTTTTTATACAGCAGGTTCTTATTAGTCATCAATTTTATACACATCAGTGTATACATGTCAATCCCAATCACCCAATTCATCACACCACCACCCCCACCACCCCGCCGCTTTCCCCCTTGGTGTCCATACGTTTGTTCTCTACATCTGTGTCTCAATTTCTGCCCTGCAAACCAGTTCATCTGTACCATTTTTCTACGTTCCACATATATGCGTTAATATACAATATTTGTTTTCCTCTTTCTGACTTACTTCACTCTGTATGACAGTCTCTAGATCCATCCACGTCTCAACAAATGACCCAGTTTCGTTCCTTTTTATGGCTGAGTGATATTCCATTGTATATATGTACCACATCTTCTTTATCCATTAGTCTTTCGATGGGCATTTAGATTGCTTCCATGACCTGGCTATTGTAAATAGTGCTGCAGTGAACATTGGGGTGCATGTGTCTTTTTGAATTATGGCTTTCTCTGGGTATATGCCCAGTAGTAGGATTGCTGGATCATATGGTAGTTCTATTTTTAGTTTTTTAAGGAACCTCCGTACTGTTCTCCATAGTGGCTGTATCAATTTACATTCCCACCAACCGTGCAAGAGGGTTCGCTTTTCTCCACACCCTCTCCAGCATTTGTTGTTTGTAGATTTTCTGATGATGCCCATTCTAACTGGTGTGAGGTGATACCTCATTGTAGTTTTGATTTGCATTTCTCTAATAATTAGTGATGTTGAGCAGCTTTTCATGTGATTCTTGTCCATCTGTATGTCTTCTTTGGAGAAATGTCTATATTTCCTGCCCATTTATTGATTGGGTTTTTGTTTTTTTGATATTGAGGTGGTTGAGCTGTTTATATATTTTGGAGATTAATCCTTTGTCCGTTGATTCGTTTGCAAATATTTTCTCCCATTCTGAGGGTTGTCTTTTTGTCTTGTTTATGGTTTCCTTTGCTGTGCAACAGCTTTGAAGTTTCATTAGGTCCCATTTGTTTATTTTTGTTTTTATTTCCATTACTCTAGAAGGTGGATCAAAAACGATCTTGCTGTGATTTATGTCAAAGAGTGTTCTTCCTATGTTTTCCTCTAAGAGTTTTATAGTGTCCGGTCTTACATTTAGGTCTCGAATCCATTTTGAGTTTATTTTTGTGTCTGGTGTTAGGGAGTGTTCTAATTTGATTCTTTTACATGTAGCTGTCCAGTTTTCCCAGCACCACTAATTGAAGAGACTGTCTTTTCTCCATTGTATATCCTTGCCTCCTTTGTCATAGATTAGTTGACCATAGGTGCGTGGGTTTGTCTCTGGGCTTTCTATCTTGTTCCATTGATCTGTGTTTCTGTTTCTGTGCCAGTACCATATTGTCTAGATTACTGTAGCTTTGTAGTATAGTCTGAAGTCAGGGAGTCTGATTCCTCCAGCTCCGTTTTTTTCCCTCAAGACTGCTTTGGCTATTCGGGGTCTTTTGTGTCTCCACACAAATTTTAAGATTTTTTTGTTCTAGTTCCGTAAAAAATGCCATTGGTAATTTGATAAGGATTGCATTGAATCTGTAGATTGCTTTGGATAGTAGAGTCATTTTCACAATATTGATTCTTCCAATCCAAGAACGTGGTATATCTCTCCATCTGTTGGTATCATCTTTAATTTCTTTCATCAGTGTCTTATAGTTTTCTGCATACAGGTCTTTTGTCTCCCTAGGTAGGTTTATTCCTAGGTATTTTATTCTTTTTGTTGCAATGGTAAATGGGAGTGTTTCCATAATTTCTCTTTCAGATTTTTCATCATTAGTGTATAGGAATGCAAGAGATTTCTGTGCATTAATTTTGTATCCTGCAACTTTACCAAATTCATTGATTGGCTCTAGTAGTTTTCTGTTGGCATCTTTAGGATTCTCTATGTATAGTATCATGTCATCCACAAACAGTGACAGTTTTACTTCTTCTTTTCCAATTTGTATTCCTTTTATTTCTTTTTCTTCTCTGATTGCTGTGGCTAGGACTTCCAAAACTATGTTGAATAATAGTGGCGAGAGTGGACATCCTTGTCTTGTTCCTGATCTTAGAGGAAATGCTTTCAGTTTTTCACCATTGAGAATGATGTTTGCTGTGGGTTTGTCGTATATGGCCTTTATTATGTTGAGGTAGGTTTCCTCTATACCCACTTCCTGGAGAGTTTTTATCATAAATGGGTGTTGAATTTTGTCAAAAGCTTTTTCTGCATCTATTGAGATGATCATATGGTTTTTCTCCTTCAATTTGTTAATATGGTGTATCACATTGATTGTTTTGCGTATATTGAAGAATCCTTGCATCCCTGGGATAAATCCCACTTGATCATGGTGTATGATCCTTTTAATGTGTTGTTAGATTCTGTTTGCTAGTATTTTGTTGCGGATTTTTACATCTATGTTCATCAGTGATATTGGTCTGTAATTTTCTTTTTTTGTAGTATCTTTGTCTGGTTTTGGTATCAGGGTGATGGTGGCCTCATAGAATGTGTTTGGGAGTGTTCCTTCCTCCGCAGTTTTTTGGAAGAGTTTGAGAAGGATGGGTGTTGGCTCTTCTCTAAATGTTTGATAGAATTCACCTGTGAAGACAACTGGTCCTGGACTTTTGTTTGTTGGAAGATTTTTAATCACAGTTTCAATTTCATTACTTGTGGTTGGTCTGTTCATATTTTCTATTTCTTCCTGGTTCAGTCTTGGAAGGTTATACCTTTCTAAGAATTTGTCCATTTCTTCCAGGTTGTCCATTTTATTGGCCTAGAGTTGCTTGTAGTAGTCTCTTAGGATGCTTTGTATTTCTGTGGTGTCTGTTGTAACTTCTCCTTTTTCATTTCTAATTTTACTGATTTGAGTCCTCTCCCTCTTTTTCTTGATGAGTCTGGCTAAAGGTTTATCAATTTTGTTTATCTTCTCAAAGAACCAGCTTTTAGTTTTATTGATCTTTGCTATTCTTTTCTTTGTTTCTATTTCATTTATTTCTGCTCTGATCTTTATGATTTCTTTCTTTTTGCTAACTTTGGGTTTTGTTTGTTCTTCTTTCTCTAGTTCCTTTACGTGTAAAGTTAGGTTGTTTATTTGAGATGTTTCTTGTTTCTTGAGGTAGGATTGTATTGCTATAAACTTCCCTCTTAGAACTGCTTTTGCTGCATCCCATAGGTTTTGGATCGTCGTGTTTTCATTGTCATTGGTCTCTAGGTATTTTTTTATTTCCTCTTTGATTTCTTCAGTGATCTCTTGGTTATTTAGTAACATATTGTTTAGCCTCCATGTGTTTGTGTTTTTTACGCTTTTTCCCCTGTTATTCATTTCTAATCTCATAGCGTTGTGGTCAGAAAAGATGCTTGATATGATTTCAATTTTCTTAAATTTACTGAGGCTTGATTAGTGACCCAAGATGTGATCTATCCTGGAGAATGTTCCATGCGCACTTGAGAAGAAAGTGTAATCTGCTGTTTTTGGATGGAATGTCCTGTAAATATCAATTAAATCTATTAGTCTATTATGTCATTTAAAGCTTCTGTTTCCTTATTTATTTTCCTTTTGGATGATCTGTCCGTTGGTGTAAGTGAGGTGTTAAAGTCCCCCACTATTACTGTGTTACTGTCGATTTCCTCTTTTATAGCTGTTAGCAGTTGCCTTATGTATTGAGGTGCTCCTATGTTGGGTGCATATATATTTATAATGGTTATATCTTCTTCTTGGATTGATCCCCTGATCACTATGTAGTGTCCTTCCTTGTCTCTTGTAACATTCTTTATTTTAAAGTCTATTTTATCTGATATGAGTGTGCTACTCCAACTTTCTTTTGATTTCCATTTGCATGGACTATCTTTTTCCATCCCCTCACTTTCATTCTGAATGTGTCCCTAGGTCTGAAGTGGGTCTCCTGTAGACAGCATATATATGTGTCTTGTTTTTGTATCCATTCAGCAAGCCTGTGTCTTTTGGTTGGAGCATTTAATCCATTCACGTTTAGGGTAATTATTGATATGTATGTTCCTATGACCATTTTCTTAATTGTTATCTGTTTGTTTTTGTAGGTCCTTTTCTTCTCTTGTGTTTCCCACTTAGAGAAGTTCCTTTAGCATTTGTTGTGGAGCTGGTTTAGTGGTGCTGAATTTTCTTAGCTTTTGCTCGTCTGTAAAGCTTTTGATTTCTCCATCCAATCTGAATGAGATCCTTGCTGGGTAGAGTAATCTTGGTTGTAGGTTCTTCCCTTTCATCACTTTAAGTATTTCATGCCACTCCCTTCTGGCTTGTAGAGTTTCTGCTAAGAAATCAGCTGTTAACCTTATGGGAGTTCCCTTGTATGTTATTTGTCATTTTTCCCTTGTTGCTTTTAATAATTTTTCTTTGTCTTTGATTTTTGCCAGTTTGATTACTGTGTGTCTCGGCGTGTTTCTCCTTGGGTTTATCCTGTATGAGACTCTCTGCGCTTCCTGGACTTGGGTGGCTATTTCCTTTCCCATGTTAGGGAAGTTTTTGACTATAATCTCTTCAAATATTTTCTCTGGTCCTTTCTCTCTCTCTTCTCCTTCTGGGACCCCTATAATGCGAATGTAGTTGTGTTTAATGTTGTCCCAGAGGTCTCTTAGGCTGTCTTCATTTCTTTTCATTCTTTTTTCTTTAGTCTGTTCCGCAGCAGTGAATTCCACCATTCTGTCTTCCAGGTCACTTATCCGTTCTTCTGCCTCAGTTATTCTGCTATTGATTCCTTATAGTGTATTTTTCATTTCAGTTATTGTATTGTTCATCTCTGATTGTTTGTTCTTTAATTCTTCTAGGTCTTTGTTAAACATTTCTTGCATCTTCTCGATCTTTGCCTCCATTCTTTTTCCGAGGTCCTGGATCATCTTCACTATCATTATTCTGAATTCTTTTTCTGGAAGGTTGCCTATCTCCACTTCATTTAGTTGTTTTTCTGGGGTTTTATCTTGTTCCTTCATCTGATACATAGCCCTTTGCCTTTTCATCTTGTCTATCTTTCTGTGAATGTGGTTTTTGTTCCACAGGCTGCAGGATTTTAGTTCTTCTTGCTTCTTCTGTCTGCCCTCTGGTGAATGAGGCTATCTAAGAGGCTTATGCAAGTTTCCTGATGGTAGGGACTGGTGGTGGGTAGAGCTTACTGTTGCTCTGGTGGGCAGAGCTCAGTAAAACTTTAATCCGCTTGACTGCTGATGGGTGAGGCTGGGTTCCCTCCCTGTTGCTTGTTTGGCCTGAGGTAATCCAACACTGGAGCCTACCTGGGCTCTTTGGTGGGGCTAATGGCGGACTCTGGGAGGGCTCACGCCAAGGAGTACTTCCCAGAACTTCTGCTGCCAGTGTCTTTGTCCCCACGGTGAGCCACAGCCACCCCCACCTCTGCAGGAGACCCTCCAACACTAGCAGGTAGGTCTGGTTCAGTCTCCCCTGGGGTCACTGCTCCTTTCCCTGGGTCCCAATGTGCACACTACTTTGTGTCTGCCCTCCAAGAGTGGAGTCTCTGTTTCCCCCAGTTCTGTCAAAGTCCTGCAATCAAATCCCAGTAGGCTTCAAAGTCTGATTCTCTAGGAATTCCTCCTCCCGTTGCCGGACCCCCAGGTTGGGAAGCCTGACGTGGGGCTCAGAACCTTCACTCCAGTGGGTGGACTTCTGTGGTATAAGTGTTCTGCAGTCTGTGAGTCACCCACCCAGCAGTTATGGGATTTGATTTTACTCTGATTGCGCCCCTCCTACCGTCTCATTGTGGCTTCTCCTTTGTCTTTGGATGTGGGGTATCTTTTTTGGTGAGTTCCAGTGTCTTCCTGTCGATGATTGTCCAGCAGCTAATTGTGATTCTGGTGTTCTCACAAGAGGGAGTGAGAGCACGTCCTTCTACTCCGCCATCTTGGTCCCAGTCTCAGAACATTCTTGGGATAGCTGGTTTTCCTTAGTTAACAATCATCTTTTAATGTTCCCCATTACCTGTGCCAGTCCCCTCCCCTGTCCCCTCCCCCCCTGGTACTTTAGCTCATGGAGGAAGGAGCTCAGTGGGACTTGGCTGAATAATCCTCTCTCTCTTTTGAGAGAACCTCTGCAGTTGTAATTATTCTCCCATTTGGGGGTTGCCAACCTGCGGGTATGGGACTTGACTATATTGCAGCTCCATCCCTACCACACATCTTGTCAATCCTTCTTTATATCTTTAGTTGTAGAAGGTCTTCTCTGGTAGGTTCCAGGTCTTTTTAGCTGATGGCCATTCTGCAAATAGTTGTGCTTATGGTGTGCCTTTGAAAGGATGTGTGCTCTGGGTCTTCCCACTCCACCATCTTCTCCCAGCTCTCTGATGTCTTGTAGTTTTGATTTTTTTTTTTTTTTTTGGCAGAAATTTAATCTTGAACTTTTAAACTTTCTCTGTAATTACCTAACATAAGGCAGTTTATATCTATTTGTGTGGCAGCACTGTTTTGGCCTATTAGAGTGGTTTTTTTAAATCGAAATATAATTGACATAAAATTATATTAATTTAAGGAATACAACACAATGATTCAACATTTGTATACATTGCAAAGTGATCACCATAATTAGTCTAGTTACCACCTGTCACCATATAAAGTTACAAAATTAACCTTTTTCATTGACAACTTTTTTCATTTACTTTCTTAGCTACTTCCAAATTGGCAATACAGTAATTTTGACTACAGTCACCATGCTGTACATTATATGTACACTATTTTATAACTGGAAATTTGTAGCTCTTGACCCCCTTCACCCATTTGATCAACCGCCTACCACCCATCCCCTCTGAAACCATCAATCTATCCTATGTATCTATGAGATTTGTTTTGTGTTTTGGGTTCCATATATTAGTGAAATCGTACAGTATTTGTCTTTCTCTCTCTGACTTACTTCACTTAAAGTAATAACACCAAGATCCATCCATGTTTTTACAAACGGCAATATTTCATTCTTTTCTATGGCTGAGTAGTATTTCATTGTATATTTGTACATATGTATACTTACATGTTCACACACACACACACACACATACACATATCTTCTTGTGATATATCTTCTTTATCAATTCATCTATCAGTGGTGCTTATGTTGTTTCCATATCTTGGCTATTGTAAATAATGCTGTAATGAACATAGCACATATATATATTTTCCAATTAGTCTTTTTTTTTTTCAGATAAATACCCAAAAGTGGAATTGCAGGATTGTATGGTAGTTCTATTTTTAATTTTTTGAGGCATTTCCATACTGTTTTCCATAGTGGCTACACCAATTTACATTCCCACCAACAGTGTGCTAGGATTCTCTTTTATCCACATTCTCGTCAACATTTGTTATTTCCTGCCCTTTTCATAATAGCCATTCTGACATGTGTGAGGTGATAGCTCATTGTGGGTTTGATTTGCATATCCCTAATTATTAGTGATGTTGAGCATCTCTTCATGTGCCTGTTGGCCATCTGTATAGCCATCTATTTTGGGAAAAAATGTGTATTTAGATCTTCTGCCCAGCCCATTTTTTAGCAGGATTGCTTGTTTTTTTCATTATTGAGCTGTATCAGTTTTTATGTATTTTGGATATTAGTATATATTTTATATATTTTCGATATTTCTGGGAGTCATATATAAGATCATATTTTCTGAAAATAGAGAAAGCTTTACTTCTTCGTCTCCATTTTGGATGCCTTTTTATTTCTTATTTTCATGTCAGATTACTCTGGCTCTGACTTCAGTACTCTCTTTAATAAGAGTAGTGAGCATGATACCCTTATCTTGTTCCTGATTTTAAAAGAAAAGCTTTCAGTTTTTCACCACTGGGTACAACGTTAGTTGTTGAGTGTATATTATATGGTCTTATTTTGAGTTATGCTCCTACCATTCCCAATTTGTTGAATGCTTTTGTCATAAAAGTGTATTGAATTTTGTCACTTGCTTTTTTTGCATCTATTGAAAGGATCATGTATTTATTCTTCTATTAACATTGTGTATCATCCTTATTGATAGATAGATATAGATATAGTGTCATCCTTCTATGATGGCAGGGATAAATTCCACTTGATTATGGTGTATGAACTTTTTAACTTGCTCTTGAATTTGGTTTGACTTTTTGCTGAGAACTTTTGCATTTATATTCATCAGGCATATCAGCCTATAGATTTATTTTCTTGTGGTGTTCCTTATCTGGCTTCGATGTCAGAGTAATGCTGTCCTCATAAAAAGAGCTTGGGAGTGTTCCCTCCTCCTCAATTTCTTGGGAAGAGTTTGAGAATGATTGGTGATAATTATTTTTTAATGTTTGGTAGAATTCACCAGTGAAACCATCTGGTTTGGGCCATTTCTTTGTCAGGAAGTTTGTGTTTATTGTTTCAAGCTCCTCATTTATTATTGATCTGTTCAGACTTTCTGTTCAAGATTGAGTCTTGGTAGGCTTCATGCTTCTGGGAATTTAATTATTTATTATAACTTATCTAATTTGTTGGTGTGTAATTGTTAATTATATACTCTTATGTTCCTTTGTATTTCTTTGATGTCTCCTCTTTCATTTATCAGATTTTTTGGACTTCTCTTTTTTTCCCTTTGTTAATCTAGCTAAAAGTTTGTAAATTGGCTTTATTTTTTTATTTACTCTTTTTTTGGGGGGCTGTGTTGGGTCTTTGTTGCTGCACGCAGGCTTCCCCTACTTGCGGTGAGCAGGGGCTACTCTTCGTTGTGGTGCATGGGTTTCTCATTGCGGTGGCTTCTCTTGTTGTGGAGCACAGGCTTTAGAGCACAGGCTCAGTAGTTATGGTGCATGGGCTTAGTTGCTCCATGGCATGTGGGATCTTCCTGGACCAGGGCTCGAACCTGTGTCCCCTACACTGGCAGGTGGATTCTTAACCACTGTGCCACCAGGGAAGCCCAGGGCTTTATTTTTTAAAACACCAACTCTTAGCTTGATGTTTTTCTTTTTTTTCTAGTCTTACTCCATTATTTATTCTCTAATCTTTGCTCTTTCCTTTCTTCTGCTAATTTTGTGTGTAATTCTTTTTTTCTACTTCCTTAATGTATAAAGTTAGTTTGTTTTTCTTTTGAAAACTTTCATTTTTTTTTTTAAAGATTTATTTTTATTTATTTATTTTTGGCTGCGTTGGGTTTCGTTGCTGTGCGCAGGCTTTCACTAGTTGCGGCGAGCGGGGGCTACTCTTCATTGCGGTGCATGGGCTTCTCATTGTGGTGGCTTCTCTTGTTGTGGAGCATGGGCTCTAGGCCCATGGGCTTCAGTAATTGTGGTGCATGGGCTTCAGTAGTTGTGGCTCGCAGGCTCTAGAGCACAGGCTCAGTAGTTGTGGCGCATGGGCTTATTTGCTCCGTGGCATGTGGGATCTTCCCGGTCCAGGGCTTGAACCCGTGTCCCCTGCATTGGCAGGCGGATTCTTAACCACTGCGCCACCAGGGAAGCCCGAAAACTTTCATTTTTTTAAATGTAGGCACATAAGAACTACTTTTGATGTACTCTGTAAATTGTGGTATTTTGTATTTTTATTTTTCTCAAGATACTAATTTCTTTTGATTTCTACTTTGACCCATTGGTTATTCGGAGTGTGTTGTTTAATTTCCATGTATTTGTGAATTTTTCAGGCTTTTCTCCTATTGAGTTCTACTTCCATATCATTGTGATTGGAAAGCTATGAGGTATGATTTTAATGTTAAATATGTTAAGGTTAGCTTTGTGTCCCAGGAGTGATATATCCTGGAGAATGTTTTATTTGCCCTTGAGAAGAATGTGTTTTATGGTGTTGTTGGATGGAATGTTCTGTATATATCTGTTAGGTTTACTTTTCTAAAGTGTTAAGCAGGTCAATGTTTTCTCATTAATTTTCTGTCTGGATGCTGTATCCACGTTTATAAGTGGGGTATTGCAGTACCCTACTATTATTTTATTGCTTTTTCTACATGTAATATTTGTTAATGTTTGCTTTAAGTATTTACATGCTCCAGTATTGGGTGCTTATATATTTATACTTGTAATAGTCTCTTGATAATTTGACCCCTTGATCACTGTATAGTAACATTCTTTGTCTCTTGTGACTGATTTTGATTGAAAATATGTATTATATCATATACGTATAGTTACTCCTGCTCTCTTTTGGTTGCCATTTGTATGAATTATCTTTTTACATCCTCTCACATCCTTTATATGTCCTTAAAGTTAAAGAGAGTCTCTTGTAGACAGCATATTGTAGGTTCTATTTTTAAATTAATTCAACCACTTTCTGTCATTATTTTTAGAGAATTTAGTCCCTTAGTGTTTAACGTAATTGTTGATAAGGGCTTACAATTACCCTTTCATTGCTTTCTCTTTGTTATTGTTGTTGTTCCTTTGTATTTTTTTGATGTGCTATGAATTAATTCTTTATCTGTTGTGCAATTACAATAGATTTTTCTTTGTAATTCCCATGAAACTTAAATAAAATATCTTGTATGTAAAATATATTTAAGTTAATAATAACTAATCTTTAATTTCAGTAAAAACTCATTATTTTACATACATTATATCTATTCTCATTATTTTATGTAAACAATAATCTATCCCCAGAAAAACATTTTTGTGTACACAGACATATATATACACAAATATACATACATATATATACAAATACACACATATATGTGTATTAGTATATTTTTTCTCTCTATATAAGATTTATTATTATATTGAAGGAAATAGTTTGATTTTCCTTTTCTTCAAATCTATATTATCTTTATAAGGAGTTCATGATAATTTTATTCATATAGGCTTTTCATGTGTTATTAGATTTATTTTTATTTTATTTTATACTTTTAAAATTGCAGCCTCCCTTTTAATATGCCTTGTAACTGCTTGGAATGTGTCTATATGAACTGTGTACTATATGCTTATGTTATAGTCTTTACGATATTTTATTGTCTTATTTTCTGAAACAATAATCCATTGATTCTTTGGGCTTACTAAATATATATCCATATGCTCTGCAAATCGAGATGATTTTAATCCTTCTTTTCCAAAGGTAATTTTTTGACTAATACATCAAAGTGTTAAGTAAGTTAGGTATTCATATCTCCTAGTGATCTTTCTGATAATTAGAGGAAATTAATCTATTATTTCTCTATAGGTGAACTAGTGTTGGGGGTATATGATATTTCTTTGAGTACATATGTATTAATATCTTCTTTATTTTTTAAGTTATTACCTGTAGAATTCTACCATGCTACTTTCTTTGCATCTATCAAGTTGATCATATGCCTATCATAAATTTATAAGCTGAGTAGTTATATTTCCTAACAACCAAAACACTGGAGTCCTGGTGTAGGATTCACTTAATCTTGCTATAACGTTTTTTCCCTAAGTTAGGTTTATTAAGGTATTATTCATCTTTTTCTTTAAGTTTTATTGAGATATAATTGACATACAGCACTGTATGTTTCAGGTGTACAGCATAATGATTTGACTTACATACATCATGAAATGATTATCACCTGAAATGATTATCACAATCAGTTTAGTGTAAATTCGTCATCTCATATAGATAAAAAATTAAAGAAATAGCAAAAAAATGTGATAACTCTTAGGATATACTCTCTTAACAACTTTCATATAACATAAAGCAGTGTTAATTATGTTTATCATGTTGTACATTAAATCCCTAGTACTTATTATCTTATAACTGGAAGTTTGTACCTTTTGACTGCCTTCATCCAGTTCCCCCTCCACCCACACCCTGCCTCTGGTAACCTAAAATCTTTTTTTCTGTGATTTTATCTGTTTGTTCTTGAACTATAATTGACCTACAATACTGGTAGTTCCAGTTGTCCAACATAGTAATTTGATATTTCTGTACATTTAAAAATTATCAACACAGTAGAGTGTGTTTATGATATGTCACCATACAAACATATTACTTAGTTATTGACTACATTTCCCAAAATGTATACCATCTCATACCCGAGACAGGTTTATTTTGCATCTGGAAGTTAGTACCTCTTAATCTCCCTCACCTATTTTTTCCTCCTCGCACTCCCCTCTCCTCTGGCAACCACCTGTTTTTCTCTGTATTTTCAAAACTGTTTCTGTTTTGTTACATGTTCATTTGTTTTGTTTTTTAGATTACTCAAATAATTGAAATCATACAGTATTTGTCTTTCTCAGTCTGACTTAGCATAGTATCTTCTCTGTCTATTCATGTTCTCTCAAATGACAAGATGTCATTCTTTTCTTTGGCTGAGTAATATTCCATTGTGTGTGTGTGTGTGTGTGTGTGTGTGTGTGTGTGTGTATGTATACATAGACACACAGACATCACTTCTTCTTTATACATTAATTGATGGATACTTGGGTTGCTTCTATATCCTGGCTATACTAAATAATGCTGCAGTGAATATAGGGGTGCATATATATTTTCTAATTAGTGTTTTCTTTTTCTTCAGATAAATACACAGAAGTGGAATTGCTGGAACATATGCTAGACCTGTTTTTAATTTTTTTGAGAAATAGCCATACTTTTTTCCATAGTGGATGCACCAATTTACTTTTCACAGTGCACAATGGTTACCTTATCTCCACATTGTTGTCTACATTTGTTATTTGTTGTCTTTTTGATAATACAATATTCTGAAAACTGTGACATGATGTCTGGTTGTTGTTTTGATTTGCATTTCCCTGATGATTAGTGATGTTGAGCATCTTTTCATATGCCTGTTGATCCCCTGTATGTCTTCTTTGGAAAATTGTCTCTTCAGATCCTCTGCTCATTTTTTAACTGGGTGCTTTGTTCTTTTACTCTTGAGTTTTATGAGTTCCTGATATATTTGAGGTATTAACCCTTTATCAGATATACAGTTTGCAAATGTATTCTCCCTTTCAGTAGATGGCATTTTCGTTTTGTTGATAACATCCTTCTCTACACAAAAGCTTTTTGGTTTAATGTAGTCCCATTTGTTTATTTTTGTTGTTGCTTCTCTTGCCATAGGAGATATATCCAAACAAATATTACTAAGACTGATGGCAAAGAGTGTACCGCCTATGGTTTCGTCTAGAAAATTTAGGGTTTCAGTTCTTACATCTAAGTCTTTAATTCATTTTGAATTTATTTTTGTGCATGTTAAGGGAGACTAGTCCAGTTTGATTCTTTTGTAGGTAGCTTTCTAGTTTTCCCAGCACCATTTATTGAAGAGGCTGTCTTTTTCCCATCATATATTCTTGCCTCCTTTGACGTAGATAATTTGTTGGTTCATTTCTGGAATCTTGATTCTGTTACATTGATCTATTTGTCCATTTTTGTGCCAGTACCGTAGTGTTTTGATGACTGTAGCTTGGTAGTGTAATTTGATATCAGGAAACATTATGCCTCCATCTTTGTTTTTCTTTTCAAAATTATTTTGGCTATTTGGGGTCTTTTGTGTGTTCATATAAATTTGAGAATTATTTGATCTAGTTCTGTGAAGCATGTCATAGATATTTTTATAAGGATTGTGTTGAATCTATAGATTGCTTTGGGTAGTGTGGAAATTTTAATATTAATTCTTCCAATCCATGAATACAGTATATCCTTACATCTGTTTGTGTCTTCAATTTTTATAAGTCTGTTATAGTTTTCTTTTTCTATTTTATTGAAATATAGTTGATTTACAAGTTGTGTTAATTTCTGCTGTACAGCAATGTGACTCAGTTATATATATATATATATATATATTCTTTTACATATTCTTTTCCATTATGGTTTATCACAGGATATTTAATATAGTTCCCCGTGCTATACAGTAGGAACTTGTTGTTCATCCATCCTATATCTACTAGTTTGCATCTGCTAACTCCAAACTCCCAATCCTTCCCTCCCCGACACCCCCTTGGCAACCACAGGTCTTTTCTCTATGTCTGTGAGTCTGTTTCTGTTTCGTAGATATTTTCATTTGTGTCATATTTTAGATTCCACATATACGTGATATCATATGGTATTTGTCTGACTTACTTCATTTAGTATGATAATTCATTTAGTATGATAATCTCTGGGTCCATCCATGTTGCTGCAAATGGCATTATTTTATACTTTTTCATGGCTGAGTGATATTCCACTGTATATATACACATCTTCATCCATTCCTCTGTCGATGGACATTTAGGTTGCTTCCATGTCTTGGCTATTGTAAATGGTGCTGCTGTGAACATAGGAGTGCATGTATCTTTTCGAATTACAGATTTGTCTGGGTATATGCCCAGGAGTGGGATTGCTGGATCATATGGCACCTCTATTTTTAGTTTTTTGAGGAACCTCCATACTGTTCTCCATAGTGGCTGCACCAATTTGCATTCCCACCAGCAGTGTAGGAGGGCTCCCTTTTCTCCACACCCTTTCCAACATTTATAACTTGTAGACTTTTTAATGATGACCATTCTGACTGGTGTGTGGTGGTACCTCATTGTACTTTCGATTTGCATTTCTCTAATTAACAATGATGAGCATATTTTCACGTGCTTATTGGCCATCTGTACATCTTCTTTGGAGAAATGTTTTTAGGTCTTCTGCCCATTTTTCATTGGGTTGTTTGTTTTTTATTATTGAGTTATATGAGCTGTTTGTATATTTTGGAAATTAAGCCCTTGTTGGTTGCATCATTTGCAAATATTTCTCCCAGTCTGTAGGTTGTCTTTTCATTTTGTTTATGATTTCCCTTGCTGTGCAAAAGCTTGCAAGTTTGATTAGGTCCCATTTGTTTATTTTTACTTTTATTTCTTTTACATTGGGAGACTGACTTAAGAAAACATTGTTATGATATATGTCAGAGAATGTTTTGTTTATGTTCTCTTTTAGGAGGTTTATGGTGTCTTACAGTTAAATCTTTAAGCTATTTTGAATTTATTTTTGTGTATGGTGTGAGGATGTTTTAGCTTCATTGATTTACATGCAGCTGTCCAACTTTTCCAACACTGCTTGCTGAAGAGACTTTTTCCCCATTGTATATTCTTGACTCCTTTGGTGACGATTAATTGTCCATAGGTATGCAGGTTTATTTCTGGACTGTATTCTGTTCCATTGATCCATATGTCTGTAGGTTTGTAGTATTGTCTGAAGTCTGGGAGGGTTATGCCTCCTGCTTTGTTCTTTTTCCTCAGCATTACTTTGGCAATTCTGGGCCTTTTATGGATCCATATAAATTTTAGGATTATTTGTTCTAGATCTATGAAAAATGCCGTGGGTAATTTGATAGGAATCACATTAAATCTGTAGATTGCTTTGGGTAGTATGGCCATTTTAGCAATATTAATTCTTCCATTCCAAGAGTATGGGATATCTTTCCATTTATTTGAATCATCCTTAGTTTCCTTTGTTTTTTTTTGTAGTTCTCAGCATATAAGTCTTTCACCTTCTTAGTGAGGTTTATTCCTAAGTAGTTTATTTTTTTTTTATGTGATTTTAAAGGGAATTGTTTGTTTGTATTCCCTTTGTGATACTTCATTGTTAGTGTAAAGAAATGCAACTAATTTCTGTATGTTAATCTTGTATCCTGCTACCTTGCTGAATTCGTTTATCAGTTCTAGTTGTTTTTTGTGTAGAGTCTTTAGGGTTTTCTATAAGTAGTATCATGTCATCTGTGTATAGTGACAATTTTACCTCTTTCCTACCAATTTGAATAGCTTTTATTTCATTTTCTTGTCTGATTGCTGCAGCTAGGACTTCCAATACTATGTTGAAGGGAACTGGTGAGACTGGACTTCCTTGTCTTGTTTCAGATTTTAGTGGGAAGGCTTTCAGTTTTTCAGTATTATTATACTGGTAGTGGGTTTGTCATAAATAGCTTTTATTATGTTGCAATATGTTCCCTGTATACCCACTCTTGTAAGGATTTTTGTCATGAATGGATGTTGAATTTTATTGAATTATTTTTCTGCATCTATTGAGATGATCATGTGTTTTTTTGTCTTTTCTTTTGTTGATTTCATGTATCACATTGATTGATTTGCATATGTTGAAACATCCTTGTGACTCTGGTATGAATCCAGCTTGGTCATGGTGTATGATCTTTTTTATGTGTTGTTGGATTCGGTTTGCTAATGTTTTGTTGAGAATTTTTGCCTCTATATTCATCAGAGATATTGGCCTGTAATTTTCTTTCTCGGTAGTGTCTTTGGTTTTGGTATCAGGGTGATGGTGGCTACATAGAATGCCTTTGAGAGTGTTCCTTCCTCTTCAGTCTTCTGGAAGAGTTGAAGAAGGATCACTACAAGTTGTTCCTTGTATGTTTGGTAGAATTCACTTGTGAGACCATCTGGCCCTGAATTTTTTTATATAGGGAGGTTTTTTTATAACAGATTTGATTTCACTTCTAGTGGATTGGTCTGTTCAAGCTATCTATTTCTTTTTGATTCAGTTTTGGTGGACTGAATGTTTCTAGAAAGTTGTCCATTTCTTCTGGGTTGTCAAACTTGTTGACATATAATTGTTCATAGTATTTTTATGGGTTTTTTTTTTTTGTATTTCTGTGGTATCAGTTGTGATTTGTCCTCTTTCATTTCTTATTTTGTTTATTTGGATCTTCTCTCTTTCTTTCTTGCTGAGCCTGCTCAGAGGTATTTCAATTTTGTTTACCATTTCAAAGAACCAGCTCTTTGTGTGTGTTTTGGGGGGGGGGGTTTGTATTGTTTTTTAAATCTACATTTTATTTCCTCACTGATCTTTATTATCTCCTTCCTTCTGTTGACTTTAGGTTTTGTTTGTTCTTCTTTCTAATTGTTTTAGGTGGTGGGTTAGGTTGTTTGAGATTTTTCTTGTTTCTTAAAGAAGGCCTGTATTGCTATGAACTTTTGTCTAAGAATGGCTTTTGTTACATCCCATAGATTTTGTATAGTTGTGTTTTCATTGTCATTTGTCTCAAGGTATTTTTAAATTTCTTCTTTGATTTCATTGTTGACCCATTGGTGTTTTAGTAGCATGTTGTTTAGTTTCCATGTAATTTTTTTTCTCATTTCTTTTTCTCTGGTTGATCTCTAGTTTCATACTGTTGTGATCAGAAAAGATGCTTGAGATAACTTCTGTAGTCTTAAATTTCTTGAGGCTTGTTTTGTGCCCTAGTATGTGGTCAATCCTTGAGAAAGTTCCATGTACACCAGAGAAGAATGGGCATTCTGCCTTTTTTGGATGTAATGTCCTGAAAATATCAATTAAGTCTAACTGTTCTATTACATCATTTAGGATCTCTGTTGCCCTATTAATTTTCTGGCTGGAAGATCTGTCTGTTAATGAGAGTCGGGTATTTAAAGTCTCCTACTACTATCTCATTGAACGCGGCGGCAGCTCTATAGGTTGCTGTTTTCTCCTCCAGTGGACCTGGGCCTGCGCTCCAGCAACCATGTCTAAGGGACCTGCAGTTGGCATTGATCTTGGCACCACCTATTCTTGTGTGGGTGTCTTCCAGCACGGAAAGGTGGAAATAATTGCCAATGATCAGGGGAACCAAACTACCCCAAGCTATGTCACCTTTACTGATACCGAACGATTGACTGGTGATGCTGCAAAGAACCAAGTTGCAATGAATCCCACCAACACGGTTTTTGATGCCAAACGCCTCATTGGACGAAGATTTGATGATGCTGTTTTCCAGTCTGATATGAAGCATTGGCCTTTCATGATGGTGAATGATGCAGGCAGGCCTAAGGTTCAAGTAGAATACAAGGGAGAGACAAAAAGTTTTTATCCAGAGGAGGTGTCATCCATGGTTTTGACAAAGGTGAAGGAAATAGCAGAAGCCTACCTTGGGAAGACTGTTACCAATGCTGTTGTCACAGTACCCGCTTACTTTAATGATTCTCAGTGTCAGGCTACCAAAGATGCTGGAACTATTTCTGGGCTCAATGTACTTAGAATCATCAACGAGCCAACTGCAGCTGCTATTGCCTATGGCTTAGACAAAAAGGTTGAAGTAGAAAGAAATGTGCTGATCTTTGATTTAGGTGGTGGCACTTTTGATGTGTCAATCCTCACTTTTGAGGGTGGAATCTTTGAGGTCAAATCTACAGCTGGAGATACCCACTTCTCCATTTAGGTGGAGAAGACTTTGACAACCGGATGGTCAACCATTTTATTGCAGAATTCAAGCACAAGCACAAGAAGGACATCAGTGAGAACAAGAAGGCTGTCCATCGCCTTTGTACTGCTTGTGAGCGTGCTACGCGCACTCTCTCTTCCAGCATCCAGGCCAGTATTGAGATTGATTTCCTCTATGAAGGAATCGACTTCTATACCTCAATTACCCGTGCCTGATTTGAAGAACTGAATGCTGACCTGTTCCGTGGCACACTGGACCCTGTGGAGAAAGCCCTTCGGGATGCCAAGCTAGACAAGTCTCAGATCCATGATATTGTCCTGGTGGGTGGTTCAACCCGCATCCCCAAGATTCAGAAACTTCTACAGGACTCCTTCAACGGGAAAGAACTGAATAAGAGCATCAACCCTGACGAGGCTGTTGCTTATGGTGGAGCTGTCCAGCAGCCATTTTATCTGGAGACAAATCTGAAAATGTTCAAGACTTGCTGCTGTTGGATGTCACTCCTCTTTCCCTTGGAAATGAAACTGCTGGTGGAGTCATGACTGTCCTCATCAAGCGCAACACCACCATTCCCACCAAGCAGACGGAGATGCAGACCTTCACAACCTACTCTGACAGCCAGCTCGGTGTACTCATTCAGGTTTATGAAGGTGAGCGTGCCATGACCAAGGATAACAACCTGCTTGGCAAGTTTGAACTCACAGGCATACCTCCTGCCCGCCCCCCCCCCCCGTGGTGTTCCTCATATTGAAGTCACTTTTGATATTGATGCCAATGGCATCCTCAATGTCTCTGCTGCAGATAAGAGTACAGGAAAAGAGAACAGGATTACCATCACTAATAACAAGGGCCGTTTGAGCAAGGAAGACATTGAACGCATGGTTCAGGAAGCAGAGGAGTATAAAGCTGAAGATGAGAAGCAGTGGGATAAGGTGTCTTTGAAGAATTCTCTTGAATCCTATGCTTTCAACATGAAAGCTACTGTTGAGGATGAGAAACTTCAAGGCAAGATTAATGATGAGGACAAACAGAAGATTCTTGATAAGTGTAATGAAATAATCAACTGGCTTGATAAGAACCAGACTGCAGAGAAGGAAGAATTTGAACATCAGCAGAAGGAGCTGGAAAAAGTCTGCAACCCCATCATTACCAAGCTGTACAAGAGTGCAGGAGGAATGCCAGGAGGGATGCCCGGGGGCTTCCCTGGTGGTGGAGCTCCTCCGTCTGGTGGTGCCTCCTCTGGGCCCACCATTGAAGAGGTTGATGAAGCCAGCCTAGCATAGGTTTAGCATTGTTCCACACAACATTGAAGGATTTCTCCCTCTGTGTCTGTTAGTATTTGTTTTATGTATTTGGGTGCTCCTATATTGGGTGCATATATGTTGACAAGTGTAATATTCTCTTCTTGTATTGATCCTTTTATAATTTTATAGTGTCCTTCTTTATAGTCTTTGTTTTAAAGTCTATTTTGTCTGATATAAATATTGTGATCCTGACTTGTCATTTCCGTCTGCATGAAATATCGTCTTCCACGTCCTCACTTTCAATCTGTGTGTGCCCTTTGCCCTAAAGTGGGTCTCTTGTAGTTGGCATGTTTTAGGCTCTTGTATTTTAATCCAACCTGCCACTCTGTGTCTTTTGATTGGAGCATTTAGTCCATTGACACATAAGGTAATTATTGACAGATATGTATTTATTGCCATTTTAAACCCTGTTTTCCTGTTGATTTTATATTTTATTTGTCCTTTTGTTTTTTGATGGTTTTCTTTTGTATTATATTTATGTTTTCTTCTTTTTGGTTTTTGTGACTCTACTGTATATTTTTGATTTCTGGTTACCCTGTTTTTCACGTGCGTTAACCCCTTCTTATATTTACTTGTCTTAGACTGTAGTCGTATAGGTTCAAACATATTCTAGGGAAAAAATCTACATTTCCTTCCTCTCCTTCCCCACATTTTGTGATTTAGATGTCCTCTTTTCCATCTTCATGTTTATGCTTTTACTGTTCCTTGTGGTTATCATCACTTTCACAGAAAATTTTTCTTTTGTTTTTTTTTAAAATGTGTGTACTGGCTTATTTAAGTGATTTATTTTCCAATTGTAATTTTCTCTTTCATATAGATTCTTACTACTTTTCTCTTTAGAGAAGGCCTTTCAATATTTCCTTTAGGATAGGTTTAGTATTGCTGTATTCTTTTAGTTTTTGCTTGTCTGAGAAGTTCTTTATCTCTTCTTCTATTCGAAATGATAATCTTGCTGGGTAGAGTATCCTAGGTTGCAGATTTTTCCCTTTCAGGACTTTGATTATGAATATATTTTGCCACTCCTTCCCTGCCTGCAACGTTTCTGTAGAGAAATCAGCTGATAGCCTTATGGGGGTTCCCTTGCAATTAACTCTTTGTCTTGCTGCCTTGAGAATCCTCTCTTTAATTTTGCCATTTTTATTATAATATGTCTTGGTGTAGGTCTGTTTGGGTTCATCTTGTTTGGGACCCTCTGTGCTTCCTGTACCTAGATATCTGTTCCCTTCTTTAGGTTAGGGAAGCTTTCAGCCATAATTTCTTCAAATACATTTTCAATCCCTTTTTCTCTATCTTCTCCTTCTGAGATCCCTATTATGCATAGATTGGCACACTTTATATTATCCCATAGATCTCTTTTATTGCTTTCAATTTTTTTCATTAGGCTTTCTGTCTGACGTCCTGATTGGGTGATTTCCATTATTCTATCTTGCAGATCACTTATTCGTTCTTCTGCATTATTCATTCTGTTATTCATTGCCTTTAGCTCAGCTTTTGTCTCAGCAAATGAATTTTCTAATGTTTCTTGGCAGCTCCTTATAGTTTCTAGTTCCTTTTTACAGTGATATGCATTTCTGTCCATAGCCTTTCTTAATTCCTTCAGTATTTTCATTATCTCCTTTTTGAACTTAGTGTCTATTAGATTGAAGAGGTTGTTTTCATTCTGTGTTCTTTCAGGAGAATTCTCTTGATCTTTTAATTGAGAGTGGTTCCTCTGCTTCTTCATTTTACTTATATTTCTCTTGCTCTATGAGTTTAGGAGAAACAGTTATCTACTGTGGTCTTGGAGGGGTGTTTTTATGTGGGAACATCCCTGCATAGCTTGTGTGGATTTAATATTTTTTGGTGTGAGGGCTGTTTTTAGTGTGGATGCCTGCCATGTCTTTCCTTAGTGTATGGTGGCCATTGATAGGAGATGTGACTGCTGTTGTGGTGACCAGAGCCTGCACTGGGTATTGAGTGGGGCCTCCTCTTTGCTCTGTGGTTGTCACTGCCCTGTCAGGGGCAGGGTCTGCTCCCTAGTTGTTGGAGTAAAAGCCACCAGATCTGTTTCTGAGCTACGTTTCTGGGCTGCAGTGTGAGGTAGATGGGATTGGAGTGCTCCCAATGGGAGATGAGCCACTGACTATTCCTCTGCCAGAGCTGTTCACTGGTGAGCATACTCTGTTGTGTCACCTGTCATCTGTTGTGCGGGTTCACAAAGTACACTGTTGTTGGCACTGCCCTCGGTCCTGTCTCAACCTTGGAAACGCTAGCAATTGGCCCCGGTGTCCCTCAGGCACTGTTTTCACAAGGCCACCAGCACAGAGCCACTGAAGTCAGGTACCAGGACCACATTAGTCACACATCCAGACCCACTGTGGGATCTATGGGGGCAGCTCAGACCCTGGCCCAGCCCAGCACCCATGTACAGGCACCCACGTTCATGCACCCACAAAGCCCACAGCTGCTTAGGCCAGACCCGTCCCAGCCACAGGAGCACCATTGTCCACTCGGATGTCCTGCAGGCGCTGAATTTACAAATCCAACAGCGGAGGTTTAAATCTGCAGCTGGTGCAGCTGCAGGGAGAGATTTCAGCCTTGCTTCCTAAGTCACGTGGCCCCTGGGGCTCAGCTGTGGTTTCAGCCCTGCCTCTGTGAGTGGCAACCCACTGACACCTACTCCCAGAGCCTGCTGAAATGGCAGCTGGGCGCGAGATCCCGTGGAGGCCTGAGCCCCAGGTAGTGGCTGGGGCATGCTCTCCCAGAGCCTGAAGAGGTGGGGGCCAGTGCGTGGAGAAAGAGGCTGTAATGGCAGCCCCACCCCTCCCTTCATGCACCTCTTAACAATGGCACTTCACTTCCATGGAAGGTCCGGGCTTCTTCTGGGAACAGCCCCCTTTGGGGCTGTACCACACTCCAGCCCCTTCACACTGTTTCCACAGCCAACCTCAGTCCTCTCCCTGGGTCTGTCCTCTAGACCCCGAGATCCAGCACCCAGCCCCCGCCCCTACCAGTGGATGCGTGTCTCAGACTGGGGTGTGCAGGGCAGTGGCAGGGACCGTCTGTGTAGGTCTGTCTCTGTTGTGCCTGCCACAAACCAGTTGTTGCATTCTCCTCTGAGCCTCTTCTGCTCCCTTTCTGTCCCAGGTGATCTCCCCACAGCTGAGAGGGTTTCCCAGGGTGGGAAAACATTTCCTCTCTTTAAGCTCCCTCCCTACCAGGGGCACAGGTCCTGTCCCAGTACCTCTTTTTTTTTTTTTTTCTTTCATCCTACCCTATTTCGTGGAGATGTTTCTTGTCCTTTCAGGTATTTGAGGTCTTCCGCTAGTGTTCAGTAGGTGTTCTGTGAGAATTGTTCCATTTGTCGAAGTATTTTGGATGTATTTGTGGGAGGACGTGAGTGCTACTTTCTTCTACTCCACCATCTTGATTTGATTCCCTAGTCTGTTTTTTTTTTCTGAGTACAAGTCTTCTACCTCCTTAGTTAGTCTTATTCCCAGGTATTTTATTATTTTTGATGCTAATATAAATGAGATTGTTTTCTTTCAATTTCTGAAAGTTTGTAGAATTGCAACAGACTTCTGTTTAGTAATTTGGTATCCTGCAACTTAAACAAATTCATTTATGAGTTCTAGAAGTATTTTGGTGGAATCTTAAAGATTTTTTTTCTTTTTTTGTATAGTATCATGCCATCTTCCACACAGTGACATTTTTAGGTCTTTTGTTCCAATTTGGGTTTCTTTTATTTTTATTTCTTGTCTACTTGGTGTGGCTAGGATTACCAATACTATGTTGATAAAATTGGCAAGTGTAGGCATCCTTCTCTTTTCCTGATCTTGGAGCAAAATGCTTTCAGCTTTTCACTGTTGAGTATGATGTTACCTGTGGGCTTATCATATATGCCATTATTAAGATGATGTATGTTGCCTCTGTACCCACTTTATTGAGAACTTTTATCATAAATCGACGTTGAGTTTTTTCAAAAGATTTTTCTGCATCTATTGAGATGAGCACATTATTTTTACTCAAGTCATTAATATGGTGTATCATATAAATTGATTTTCCCTGAGATAAATCACACTTGATTATGGTATATGATCCTTTCATTGTATTCTTAAATTTGGTTGGAGTGTATTTACATCTCTGTTCATTAGTGATATTGGCCTGTAATTTATTTTTGTGATATCTTTGTCTAGTTTTGGTATCAAGGTAATGGTAGCCTCATGGAATGATTTCAGAAGCACTTCTTCCTCTGCAACTTTTAGGATTAGTTTGAGAAGGATAGGTTTAACCTCTTCTAAATGTTTGGTAGAATTCACCTATGAAGCTGTTTGCTTCTAGATTTTTGCTTTGGGGCTTTTTAAAAAAATTATTACTCATTCAATTTCATTACTAGTTATTGGTCTGTTCATATTTTCTGTTTCTTCCTGATTCAGTCTTAAGAGGTTGTATGTTTTTAGGAATTTGTGCATTTCTCCTTGGTTGTCCATTTTATAGATGTATAAAGGTTCATAGTACTCTCTTATACTCCTTCCTATTTTTGTGGCATTATTTGGAACTTTTCCTTTTCTGGTTTTCTTTTAACTGGATCCTCTCTTTTCCTTTCTTTTTTTTTTTCCCCTTGCCTCTTTTTTTTTTTTTTTTTGACCTTCCTGTGCTTTTTATATTTTATTTTATTTTATTTTGTAACATCTTTATTGGACTATAATTGCTCTACAATGGTGTGTTAGTTTCTGCTTAATAACAAAGTGAATCAGCTATACATATACATATATCCCCATATCTCCTCCCTCTTGCATCTCCCTCCCACTCTCCCTATCCCACCCCTCTAGGTGGTCACAAAGCACCAAGCTGATCTCCCTGTGCTATGGGGCTGCTTCCCACTAGCTATCTATTTTGCATTTGGTAGTATATGTAAGTCCATGCCACTCTCTCACTTCGTCCCAGCTTATCCTTCCCCCTCCCCATGTCCTCAAGTCCATTCTCTACATCTACGTCTTTATTCCTCTCCTGCCCCTAGGTTCTTCAGAAACACTTTTTTTTTTTTGGTTCCATATATGTGTGTTAGCATACGGTATTTATTTTTCTCTTTCTGACTTACTTCACTCTGTATGACAGACTCTAGGTCCATCCACCTCACTACAAATAACTCAGTTTCGTTTCTTTTTATGGCTGAGTAATATTCCATTGTATATAGGTGCCACATCTTCTTTATCCATTCATCTGTCGATGGACACTTAGGTTGCTTCCATGTCCTGGCTATTGTAAATAGAGCTGCAATGAACATTGTGGTACATGTCTCTTTTTGAATTATGGTTTTCTCAGGGTATATGCCCAGTAGTGGGATTGCTGGGTCATATGGTAGTTCTAGTTTTAGTTTTTTAAGGAACCTCCATACAGATCTCCATAGTGGCTGTATCAATTTACATTCCCACGAACAGTACAAGAGGGTTCCCTTTTCTCCACACCCTCTCCAGCATTTATTGTTTGTAGATTTTTTGATGATGGCCATTCTGACTGGTGTGAGGTGATACCTCATTGTAGTTTTGATTTGCATTTCTCTGATGATTAATGATGTTGAGCATCCTTTCATGTGTTTGTTGGCAATCTGTATATCTTCTTTGGAGAAATGTCTATTTAGGTCTTCTGCCTGTCTTTGGACTGGGTGGTTTCATGTTTGATATTGAGCTGCATGAACTGCTTGTAAATTTTGGAGATTAATCCTTTGTCCATTGCTTCATTTGCAAATATTTTCTCCCATTCTGAGGGTTGTCTTTTTGTCTTCTTTATGGTTTCCTTTGCTGTGCAAAAGATTTTAAGTTTCATTAGGTCCCATTTGTTTATTTTTGTTTTTATTTCCATTTCTCTAGGAGCTGGGTCAAAAAGGATCTTGCTGTGATTTATGTCATAGAGTGTTCTGCCTATGTTTTCCTCTAAGAGTTTTATAGTGTCTGGCCTTACATTTGGGCCTTTAATCCATTTGGAGTTTATTTTTCTGTATGGTGTTAGGGAGCGTTCTAATTTCATTCTTTTACGTGTAGCTGTCCAGTTTGCCCAGCACCACTTATTGAAGAGGCTGTCTTTTCTCCATTGTATATTCTTGCCTCCTTTATCAAAAATAAGGTGACCATATTTGCGTGGGTTTATCTCTGGGCCTTCTATCCTGTTCCATTGATCTATATTTCTGTTTTGGTGCCAATACCATACTGTCTTGGTTACTGTAGCTTTGTAGTATAGTCTGAAGTCTGGGAGCCTGATTCCTCCAGCTCCGTTTTTCTTTCTCAAGATTGCTTTGGCTATTCGGGGTCTTTTGTGTTTCCATACAAATTGTGAAATTTTTTGTTCTAGTTCTGTGAAAAATGCCATTGGTAGTTTGATAGGGATTGCATTGAATCTGTAGATTCCTTTGGATAGTATAGTCATTTTCACAATGTTGATTCTTGCAATTCAAGAACATGGTATATCTGTCCATCTGTTTGTATCATCTTTAATTTCTTTCATCTGTGTCTTATAGTTTTCTGCATACAGGTCTTTTGCCTCCTTAGGTAGGTTTATTCCTAGGTATTTTATTCTTTTTGTTGCAGTGGTAAATGGGGGTGTTTCCTTAATTTCTCTTTCAGATTTTTCATCATTAGTGTATAGGAATGCAAGCGATTTCTGTTCATTAATTTTGTATTCTGCTACTTTATAAAATCCATTGATTAGCTCTAGTAGTTTTCTGGTAGCATCTTTAGGATTCTCTATGTATACTATCATGTCATCTGCAAACAGTGACCGCTTTACTTCTTCTTTTCCGATTTGGATTCCTTTTATTTCTTTTTCTTTTCTGATTGCTGTGGCCAAAACTTCCAAAACTATGTTGAATAATAGTGGTGAGAGTGGACAACCTTGTCTTGTTCCTCATCTTAGAGGAGATGGTTTCAGTTTTTCACCATTGAGAACGATGTTGGCTGTGGGTTTGTCATATATGTCCTTTATTATGTTGAGGTAAGTTCCCTCTATGCCTACTTTCTGGAGGGTTTTTATCATAAATGGGTGTTGAATTTAGTCGAAAGCTTTTTCTGCATCTGTTGAGATGATCATATGGTTTTTCTCCTTCAATTTGTTAATATGGTTTATCACATTGATTGATTTGCGTATATTGAAGAATCCTTGCATCCCTGGGATAAACCCCACTTGATCATGGTGTATGATCCTTTTAATGTGCTGTTGGATTCTGTTTGCTAGTATTTCGTTGAGGATTTTTGCATCTATGTTCATCAGTGATATTGGCCTGTAGTTTTCTTTCTTTGTGACATCTTTGTCTGGTTTTGGTATCAGGGTGATGGTGGCCTCGTAGAATGAGTTTGGGAGTGTTCCTCCCTCTGCTATATTTTTGGAAGTGTTTGAGAAGGATAGGTGTTAGCTCTTCTCTAAATGTTTGATAGAATTCACCTGTGAAGCCATCTGGTCCTGGGCTTTTGTTTGTTGGGGGATTTTTAATCACAGTCTCAATTTCAGTGCTTGTGATTGGTCTGTTTATATTCTCTATTTCTTCCTGGTTCAGTCTTAGAAGGTTGTGCTTTTCTATGAATTTGTCCATTTCTTCCAGGTTGTCCATTTTATTGAGATATAGTTACTTGTTGTAATCGCTCATGATCCTTTGTATTTCTGCAGTGTCAGTTGTTACTTCTCCTTTTTCATTTCTAATTCTATTGATTTGAGTCTTCTCCCTTTTTTTCTTGATGAGTCTGGCTAATGGTTTATCAATTTTGTTTATCTTCTTAAAGAACTAGCTTTTAGTTTTATTGATCTTTGCTATTGTTTCCTTCATTTCTTTTTCATTTATTTCTGATCTGATCTTTATAATTTCTTTCCTTTTGCTTTGGGGGTTTTTTGTTCTTCTTTCTCTAATTGCTTTAGGTGTAAAGTTAGGTTGTTTATTTGAGATGTTTCTTGTTTCTTGAGCTAGGAATATATTGCTATAAACTTCCCTCTTAGAACTGCTTTTGCTGCATCCCATAGGTTTTGGGTCATCGTGTTTTCATTGTCTTTTGTTTCTAGGTATTTTTTGATTTCCACTTTGATTTCTCCAGTGATCTCTTGGTTATTAAGTAGTGTATTGTTTAGCCTCCATGTGTTTGTATTTTTTACAGATTTTTTCCTGTAATTGATATCTAGTCTGATAGCATTGTGGTCAGAAAAGATACTTGATATGATTTCAATTTTCTTAAATTTACCAAGGCTTGATTTGTGATCCAAGATATGATCTATCGTGGAGAATGTTCCATGAGCAGTTGAGAAGAAAGTGTATTCTGTTGTTTTTGGATGGAATGTCCTATAAATATTGATTAAGTCCATGTTGTTTAATGTATCATTTAAAGCTTGTGTTTCCGTATTGATTTTCATTTTGGATGATCTGTCCATTGGTGAAAGTGGGGTGTTAAGGTCCCCTACTATTATTGTGTTACTGTCGATTTCCCCTTCTATGGCTGTTAGCATTTGCCTTATGCATTGAGTTGCTCCTGTGTTGGGTGCATAAATATTTACAATTGTTATGTCTTCTTCTTGGATGGATCCCTTGATCATTATTTAGTGTCCTTCTTTGTCTCTTGTAATAGTCTTTATTTTAAAGTCTATTTTGTCTGAAATGAGAATTGCTACTCCAGCTTTGTTTTGATTTCCATTTGCATGGAATATCTTTTTCCGTCCCCTCATTTTCAGTCTGTATGTGTCACTACGTCTGAAGTGGGTCTCTTGTAGACAGCATATATACAGGTCTTGTTTTTGTATCCATTCAGCCAGTCTGTGTCTTTTGGTGGGAGCATTTAATCCATTTACTTTTAAGGTAATTATCGATATGTATGTTCCTATTCCCATTTTCTTAATTGTTTTGGGTTTGTTATTGTAGGTCTTTTCCTTCTCTTGTGTTTCCTGCCTAGAGAAGTTCCTTTAGCATTTGTTGTAAAGCTGGTTTGGTGGTGGTCAGTTCTCTTAGCTTGTGCTTGTCTGTAAAGGTTTTAATTTCTCCATCAAATCTGAATGAGATCCTTGCTGGGTAGAGTCATCTTGGTTGTAGGTTTTTCCCTTTCATCACGTTAAATATGTCTTGCCACTCCCTTCTGGCTTGCAGAGTTTCTGCTGAAAGATCAGCTGTTAACCTTATGGGGATTCCCTTGTATGTTATTTGTTGCTTTTCCCTTGCTGCTTTTAATATTTTTTCTTTGAATTTAATTTTTGTTAGTTTGATTAATATGTGTCTTGGTGTGTTTCTCCTAGGGTTTATCCTGTATGGGACTCTCTGTGCTTCCTGGACTTGGGTGACTATTTCCTTTCCCATGTTAGGGAAGTTTTCAACCATAATCTCTTCAAATATTTTTCAGACCCTTGTCTTTCTCTTCTTCTTCTGGGACCCCTATAATTCGAATGTTGGTGCATTTAATGTTGTCCCAGAGGTCTCTGAGACTGTCCTCAGTTCTTTTCATTCTTTTTTCTTTATTCTGCTCCTTGGCAGTTATTTCCACCATTCTGTCTTCCAGCTCACTTGTTTGTTCGTTCTGCCTCAGTTATTCTGCTATCAATTCCTTCTAGTGTATTTTTCATTTCATTTATTGTGTTGTTCATCACTGTGTTTGTTCTTTAGTTCTTCTAGGTCTTTGTTAAACATTTCATGTATTTTCTGAATCCGTGCCTCCATTCTATTTCCGAGATTTTGGATCATCTTTACTATCAGTACTCTGAATTCTTTTTCAGGTAGGTTGCCTATTTCCTCTTCATTTATTTGGTCTTGTAGGTTTTTACCTTGCTCCTTCGTCTGTAACATATTTTTTTGTCGTTTCATTTTTTTTGATGGGTGGGGCTGTGTTCCTGTTTACTCGTTTAACCTGAGGTGTCCAGCACTGGAGTTTTCATGCAGCTGGACAAGAGCCGTGTCTTGTTGCTGAGATGAGGACCTTCGGGAGACCTCACTCTGATTAATATTCTCTGGGGTCTGAGGTTCTCTGTTAGTCCTGTGGTTTGGACTTGGCGCTCCCACCACAGGAGCTCAAGCCCAACCCACAGGCTGGGAACCAAGATTTGTATGGCGCGGCAAAAGAAAAAAGAAGAAAAAAAAAGAGTACAATAACAAAGAATAAAAAATAAAATTAGGAAAATAAAAAATATATTAGAAAAAATAAAAATATAAGTGAAACAGTAACAAGTTAAAACAGAAGCACAAGAGCAAAAAAAAAACAAAAACTGGAAAAGGCCTTAGCTGTGGGGGTGGGGCTTAGGCGGGGGCGGGGACCTACGCTAAGGACTTGTGCCACCGAAAATGGCAGCATGGTGGGAGGGGTCGTTGGAGTGTGGAGTGTAGAAGTAAGGCCCTGGGTGGGGGTACGTGGACAGGGCTTAGGCTCAGCGCAGCCGGAGGGGCCCTCTGAGCGCAGAGGATCAGGCCCGGGACCTCAGCAGGGTCCCAGGGCCCAAGTGGGCAGGGGAAATGCTGGCCGCATTCCCTTCCGATCCTCCGATCTCCCTAGTGTACCTCCCCGTCCCCGTTGCTCCCCTCACCATGGGTGGGCCCCTCTGGGCATGGGAACCCCTCCTCTCCTCCAGCCGCCCCTCTGGGGCACTGGTCCCATCCTGCCTCCACTTCTCCTCCCCTCTCCGCCCCCCTCCCATGTCCTACCTGGTCGCTCAGGGGTTCATCCCGTCCCCTTAGGTGTTCGTTGTCCCCCACCAGTGCCTGGTAGGTGCCCAGTTATGTGATTCAGTTATAAATATATAAATATCTATTCATTTTCAGATTCTTTTCCCATATAGGTTAGTACACAATATTGAGTAGAGTTCCCTGCACTATACTGTAGATCCTTGATTATTTTATATACAGTAGTGAGTATATGTTAATCTAACCTCCTAATTCATCCCTCCCCTACCCTTTCCCCTTTGGAAACCGTAAGTTTGTTTTTTGTTTTTAATTCAGGTATATTTATTGAAGATAAAAAACTAGAGTTTAATAATAGAGTAAGCGGATTTCCACATATGGCTAACACAAATGCCTAAGTTTGTTTTTGAGGTCTGTGACTCCGTTTGTTTTTTGTAAATAAGTTCATTTTTATCATTTTTTAGATTCCAAATATGTGGTATCATGATACTTGTCATTTTCTAACTCACTTCAACTAGTATACTTATCTCTAGGTCCATTCATGTTGCTGCAAATGGCATTATTTCATTCTTTGTTATGGCTGAATAGTATTCCATTGTGTATGTGCACCACTTCTTTATCCATTCATCTGTCGATGGATACTTAGGTTTCTTACATGTGTTTGCTATTTTAAATAGTGCTCAATGGACATTAGGGTGCATGCATCTTTTGGAATTAATGGTTTTCTCCTTATGTATGCCCAAGTGTGATTACTAGATCATATGGTAGCTCTATTTTTAGTTTTTTAAGGAACTTCCATACTATTCTCCATAGTGGCTGTACCAGTTTACATTCACACCAACAGTGTAGGAGGGTTTCCTTTTCTCCACATCCTCTACACCATTTATTGTTTGTAGACTTTTTGATGATGGCCATTCTGAACAGTGTGAGGTGATACCTTATTAGAGTACTGATTTGCATTTTTCTAATAATTAGGGATGTTGAGCATCTCTTCATGTGACTCTTGGCCATCTGTATGTCTTCTTTGGAGAGATGTCTGTTTCGGTCTTCCATTTTTTGATTGGGTTTTTTTTGATATTGAGCTGCATGAGCTGTTTTTATATTTTGGAGATTAATCCTTTGTCCATTGATTCATTTGCAAATATTTTCTCCCATTCTGAAGACTGTCTTTTCATCTTGTTTATGGTTTCCTTTGCTGTGCTAAAAACTTTTCAGTTTAATTAGGTCCCATTTGTTTATTTTTGTTTTTCTCATTACTTTAGGAGGTGGGTCCAAAAAGATCTTGGTGCAATTTATGTCAAAGAGTGTTTTGACTATGTTTTCCTCTAAGAGTTTTATGGTGTCTGGCTTTACATTTAGGTCTTTAATCCATTTGGAGTTTATTTTTGTGTTTAGGGAGTGTTCTAATTTCATTCTTTTACATGTAGCTGTCCAGTTTTTCCAGCACCACTTATTGAAGAGGCTGTCTTTGCTTCACTGTATATCCTTGCCTCCTTTGTTATAGATTCGGTGATCATAGGTGTATGGGTTTATCTCTGGGCTTTCTATCCTGTTCCATTGATCTATATTTGTTTTTGTATGAGTACCATACTGTCTTGATTACTGTAGCTTTGTAGTATAGTCTGAAGTCAGTGACCCTGATACCTCCAGCTCCGTTCCCCCCCTCCCCCACCCCACCAAGATTGCTTTGGCTACTCAAGGTGTTTTGTGTTTCCATACAAATTGTAAAATTCTTTGTTCTAATTCTGTGAAAAATGCCATTGGTAATTTGATAGGGAGTACACTGAATCTGTAGATTGCTTTGGGTAGTATACTCATTTTCACAACATTGATTCTTCCAGTCCAAGAACATGGTATATCTCTCCAGCTGTTTGTGTCATCTTTGATTTATTTCATCAGTATCTTATACTTTTCTGCGTACAGGTCTTTTGCCTCCTTAGGTATGTTTATTCCTAGATATTTTATTTGTGTTGCAGGGGTAAATGGGATAGTTTCCTTAATTTCTCTTTCTGATCTTTCATTGTTAGTGTATAGGAACGCAAGAGATTTCTGTTTGTTAATCTTGTATCCTGCGACTTTACTAAATTCATTGATTAGTTCTGGTAATTTTCTGGTGGCATCTGCACAAACTGCAGATTAAATCCCCACAATCGGCCCATGTTATGTTTTTCTAAAAACTATGAGGAGACAAAACCATATACAAGTTGGCCCTGTGGAACATGAATAAACACATACATCCACATACACTTACAGGTGCAGTGGGAAGACTCTGCCTGCCCCCCTTCTCCTGCTGTGTCTTCTGCCAGGATGCACTGGCAACAGGGGCTCACTCCAAATCCCCCACCCCCAATGCGGCAGCAGGCAACTGGGTGATGAGGATCAGTGTGCAGGATTTTAAACTAGAATTATGAAGTTAAACAATACTAGAATAGTGGGCAAACAGACCAAACCAGCACTTTATTTTAAAAAGTTTTATTCTGCAGATTTAGAAATTTGAGATTTTTTTTTTTAATAACTGCAAAAGAAATTCAGTCACACCTATTGATTGATTAACAGAATGTAGTGGTGTATTATCTAAACAGAAATTGTGTTGATGTGCCATAATAAATTGTCTGTTAGTAAAAAAATACACTTTAGGGCACAGCATCATATCACAAATTACAGCAGGGATACTTTGCAAGAATTTATTCAAACTAGAGAATTCTGAATAACTGTATCTTTTGAATGCAGCATTTAAAAATGTAACAACTCTGTGCATTCTTTTTCTTAAAAAACTGACCTTGTGTGTGTCATAGAAATGCTGCTTTATTGCTGCAGAGGTCAAAGTTCAAGGCTCAAGAGGTACAGGAGAGAATACAAAGGTAGCCTTAAGAAACTTGGTTTTGTTTATGTATAAAAAAGGTAAAGTTTATAAAAGTTAATTTACAAACCAAGAACAAAGTGGTATGCACGTCTTATGTACAAGCATCCTTTAAAACATCATAAGTTTTTAAATGCCATAGCCAAAAAAAAAAAAAGAGAGAGAGAAAACAACCACTGCCCCTTGCCAAACAAACAAAAAAAACCACCCCAAATCACACCATTATTTTCTTCTGGGTGATAACACATTTCTGAAACCACCAAATCCACAATTTACTCAATCTTTTCATGATACAGTATCTAAATGTGCACAAAAGCCATAAAAACTTAGTAATACACAGAACGATCTAAGAATTAAAAACATGAGGGTAAGGCATTCCTGCTGGTTAGTATGTCTATGGTGATATGGTTAACTTATAGATCCAAAGAGGCCACAGAACCAGTCTCACATGCTTTGGTGTCCTTCCCTAAGAAAAATGAGTTTTCATATACAGTAAGTAATTGTCTTCACTTGCCCTGCCCCACCAAAAAAAAAAAAAGCTATAAATTCCCCTTGCTGTACATTTCTGTTAAATCCACTACACTCATTATATATTTGAGGTGCTTTTTAAAAACGTGTGATTACCTCATGCATAATAAAAATGTGTATGCCAGGCCAGGGCCGTAATAAAGTCTCAAACTTTGAGTTCTCAAACAGAACTCAAATGCACCCCACTTACTGGCTGGTATTTTAACGGAAATCAATATGTGAAGTTAAGCAGTGACCATATAAAAGTACAAAACTCATTACAAAGCATCACATCTTGGAGCCTGTAGCCAACACCAACCCCCAACATGCAGCAGGCAGCATGTTTCCCGAGCGCGGTTCAGGGGATGTTCACTCAGCCTCTCCAGTTCAAACAAAGCGTGTGATACTAACACACTGCAGTATCAATTCTAGGAAAAGTATAATACTTGATGGAGTGGTTCCATTTAGATTTAGTAAGTAAGTTTAACCCAGTTTCACATTATTTAATCAAGTTCCTATATTTTAAGAATTAAAAGTGGTCAATCAGGACAGAAACACAGTTTGCTCCAACAAGATAATTTGGATCTCCAGGAAGACACTTGTTTTGCCAGGTTTTAGGATCGCCTACGAGAGAAAAAAAAGTTCATGTCATTTCTGGTTGGTTAAACTGCTATCTGTAATGCTGTGCAATCATGGGACAAACATAAACATATATATTTAGATACAATTTTCCTCTGTTTCTTCAGCATACTGCACTTGTACCAAAACTCTTAGTGCTATATACTTCATTGGAGACCCACTGGAATCTAATGATCCAAAAGCTGTTGCAGATTTCTCTTTTATTTTTTATGTTTTCAAGTTCGAGCCTTTTAAAAAATGAATAAAAGTTAGGGCGATCATGTGCCTGGGACAGTTCCAGTTTGCCCCTGAGTCCAAACACTTATTAAGAGTACCCTTCTTTTACTTTCAAAAGTTTGGACAATAATTATATGATCACCCCATTTGAGCTGAGTATGAGAACACATTTCTCACACTTGACAGACCAAATGAAACCCTGAACATTCTGCAGAATTCAGTTAAGGAGCCTCCTCCCCTTTACAAAAAAATAAATAAATAAAATAAAATTCATTAAGACTGGGCCAGAGTTTCTTAGCCCTGATCCTGCTGTACAACAAAACCATTCATGATGCTTCCAAAAGTCACTGAACTGAGTAAGACTGAAGCAGGGCCTGGGCTTTGGAGTTTTTAACCAGCTTTTAACCAGGTGATTTGAGATTTGCAGCTACAGCTAAGGAGCCCTGGCAGTGGACTCAACGTAAAGAAGGCTGGGACAGCCGAACATCTCTTGTGTCCATGGTAAGTGACAGTCAAAGCTGCTGCCTGTAAAGCAACAGTTCTCCACCAGGAGCAGTTCTGCCCCCCAGGGGACAATGTCTGGAGGCAATTTTGCTTGTCACAACTGGCATCTAGTGGGTGGAGGCCAGGAAGGCTGCTAAACACCCCACAGGGCCAAGGCTGAGAAACCCTGCTGCAGACTGTAAGCTGTCCGTTACCTAAGTGATGTCTGAGTCATGGTGGGCTCAGCAGTTTAAAACAGAGGGGTTTAACTTCACAGATACATGTGGGCTTATGCAATACTGCAGATAAATTGTTTAGGCAGTGAGATAGATAGAGTTATGACAACTCTTGGGAAAAACTTTATCTTTAGGTTCAAAATTCTTTCCAATATACTAATAAATACTTCTTGGAATTAAGTCAGTAGCTATCAAAATCTACCCTTGACTTTTTAAAACAGAACTTTATAGTAGCAAAAGCATTCCAGAATTACATTTCTCTTCTAGGTGTACATGCTCAAATTTAACACAGGAAAAAGTAAGTTGTTTCAATCTAACAAAATAACTTATGTTCTGTGGCACAAAACAAATTATACGAAGCATACTGATTTTTTTCATATCTGGAAAAAAATCACTTATAAAACAAGTAACGACAGACAGTAACTTTAAGGACCTCAACCTATTTTGGGTTAGAGGACGATCACAGCCCACACTAAAACCTGACTTTTGGAATATTTAAATGCAGTTTTATTAATGTTAATTCATTAGTTCCAACTAGGCTAATAAAATGTTTCTCAGTGGAGTCCCTGAAGAACTTTTCCCAGAAAATGGGGTACTTGTGAATGAATATATGTAATATTTTATGTTGGGTAATATTAAAATATGTTCTTTACACCATAAAACTCTATTTCATACTGTACCAAACTAAAACTGTATAATGCTCATCTGATTTATCAAAAATTCAGAAGAACTTTAAATTCTTTTTTTCTACATCAGGTTCAATTAAAGTGTTCTATGCCATAAATATAGAAACTTCTGACTTTAGTCTAACTGACTTAGTCACCCAAGGAAGTGAGAAAATGCAACGGAAGCTTTGAAATTATGATCTCGACAGCAAAAAGCCATTTTAAAAGTGTATTATAGAAGTTATTTTGAGTTTTACATGGAAAAACCATGGCCAAGTACGATCACAGTGTAAGGTCTTTTATCTTTCAAGTTTCTCTAGTGTGTGTGTATACACACACACATATATCTACAAAGTATATATATATACTTTGTAGACTGAGAAATAGTAACCAAAAATAGAAATTATTACATAAAGGAATCAAATCATCTTCGTATGAAGATGAAAATGCATATATATATGTAGGACAATATCAAATCTCCCACCTCATCTTAAAAATTTTGACAGAACAAATAATTCTGTTGAACACCAAGAAACAGTCAACCTTTGGCCAAATCATCAATGTTTACAAGGCAGAAGCTTCTCTACCTTTCAGTTTTCATTTACAATATATGCACCACAAATAAACTCCAAAACACTGGTGATGCCTACAAGGCCACAGGAACAGAGGGAGGATCTGCGCACAGACAGCACGGGTAGCTCCGTCAGCCCAGGGGTCAATCAACGACAGTACCCAAAGCCCCCAAAGGACAGAGTGAAGACAGCATACCCGACGAGGAGTCGGATGATTTTAGAGCAAAAGACCAACCGTCAGGAGTCATGGACGCACAGTGTGGTAAGCGCAGCTCCACAGGCTTCAGGAACTTGAGGCCATGGGGCCCGCACATCACTAAGGGGCTCAGCAGGGTCTCACCTGGGGGGGTGGTGGGAGAGAGGTTAGACGGCTGGCTTCCTTCTAGACCCACAGTTCTCCTCACCCTCCTTCTAACCATATGCTTTAAAGCCAAAGAGGGTTAGTTCTCTATAGTAGCACTGACCAAGAAAAATGTAACAGGAGCCACATATGTAACTTAATATTTTCCAGTAGCCACATTAAAAAGGAACAGTTAAAGTCAATTTTAATATTTTATATAACCCAATATATCCCAAACATTACTTCAACATGTGAGCAATATACTGAATCTTTGAAACTGGTGTGTATTTTACACTTCTAGCCCGTTTCAATTAAAATAGCCACAATTCGAGTGCTAAATAGCCACAACGTTGCTGGTGGCTACTTCATTCAATCACAGCATTCTTATGGTATAAGACATACTCAAACATTTTACAAATGTTACTTATATCTTGTTTTTAATGTTGTATTTGCTACAGACTTGGTTTAAGAGATTCATGCAGGAGGGCCAACATGTTAGTATTCTGGCAAAATGTACGAAAATGAGCTAAAATAATGAATTTAAGGAAGCAAAGCACTGCTAAAATATTCTAAAAGAAGCTGCAACGTGGTTCATTATCATATCATCCTGACAGATCTGGAAGACTGTGAAAAATAAGAGCATTCCTAGATTCCTGAAGCAGCTCAGAAACACACACCGTACCAGCCGATGGGGATGCTTCCTCCTCTGCGGCGTGTTCACTTGTGCAAGGTCTGCGGGGTGAGGAAGACTTAACCCGCGAGCCTTACATTCCACCAGCAGGTGGCGGCACAGAGCAAGGCCTTTGGAGTGGGTGTTACCTAATCCACCTCTAGAGCTGCAAGGCAGGAACGACTCAAAAGACAAATCTGGTAAGGTCGGCTAAGACTGGCTGGCAGGTACAGGAGTGCCCATTGACCCATCCCCTACTGTCACCGTCACAGTGAAGGTAGCACAGGCTCCCCTCTCCACAGTGCTCATTCGAGAGGCCCTCCCTAGTAGAAGGAACTTGAGGGCAGCCAGGGTGTGGGAAGAAAAGAGGTCTAGGGTATCCTGTCTACTGAGCACGATAAGCTTTGAAGAGCACACAGGGCAACTCGAGTTATTGAAACTAAGCAGGCAATCACACACTCACCTTTCTCCTTATCCAAAGGCGGGAGGATGCTGTTGTCTCGGCAGACCTTGAAATAGATTTCCTGCTCGACTCCCTCAGGAATGGCTCCTTGTGGGATAATTATACTAACGCCGGTCTCTATGGAGCTCAGCACCCCGCCGTTGTTGTTAAATACGCCGCGGGCGGTGGCCACCACAGTGTGACCGTCCTCGTCTTCATCCTCTTCTACAGCTGAGGGACTGAGAGTTCAGAAATGGCTAATGAGTACGTTCCTAGTGACACACAGGAGCTTTCACTGCTAGTCTAGTTGGTGGTTTCATTCTATTTTTCTCTCTCCATATAATCAAGCAGTTACTTACTTTAATAAGTTTTCAGTGACAGACTTTACTCACAGGGATAACTAAGCATATTCTTCCTTGAGAAGTCAATGTCATTTTTAAAGGTAACTAGTCAAGTTACCTTCATTACTGATTTTTGCAATCAGAACATGCAAAGCCTGATACATTGCTCACCCAATATTTTACATCCATGAAATTGGTGTTTTAAAATTGATGGCACATCATGGTTTAATTGGTAGCATGTTTTTTCCTTCTTAGTGATACGTAAGACAGTGGTGCATCTCACAACTGATGGCATCTTAGACCTGATAAAATACACTAATTAGGCTCGCTCTCTCCTGAGGATTTCTGGTGTGCATACTATGGCCTTCCCTCCCCACTCCCTAAGCACAGACGCCCAATTCCGTGAGGTAATAAAGACTCTGGTGTGGGCAATCGCTCATGGAGAGGAGACGGTCCATTCACGTGGTTACACAAAGACACCCGAGGCAGAGGGGATGTGGTACCGATTCTCCTTCAAAAGTGGAGGTTCTCAGGACTTGTTGAAGTAAAGTTTTGAGCCAGGACTAAAGGTGAGCAGGAAGATGGGCCAACAAAATGAAACTAAGTGCAGGGAGCTGCGGCTTCACTCCTCCGTGGCCAGAGTGGTGGGGATGGGCTCCTCCCAGGGGCAGTGGCGCCATGGGCGCCCTGGGAGGGGAGCCTGCTCCTCCACACCCCCCTGGCTGTCCTTCCGCTCGGGAGGCAGCCTGCAGGTGGCCCGCGAGTGCTTTCTGCGTGGCCAGCATGGGTCTGGTCGGTCACTGTGCAGATGAAGGAAGGGGTGTAGGGAGCGCGGCTCCAGGCAGGCTGGCTTCATCTCATTTGCTCAGCCATCTGACCAAAACTATTAAGAAAGCTCTTTATTAAACAACCATTTTGAGGTTATTACATCTTTACTTCTTTTCAAACTCACTGTTGAATAAACAGTGGATGAGGAATACAGATACTCTATTATTTTTGAGATATTCTCCAAACGTGCCTCCCCAGCTGGAGGTCAGAGGTCATGGGAAGCCAGGGCTAGTTAGGAGTCTGGCTCTGAGGTCAAAAGTCAGACCAGTGGCTGGGTCTAGGCTCCCTGAACACGGCTGTGTGACCCTGAGTGAAACGCAGTGCCTCTCAGCCTGGGTTCTTACACAATGAAGATAATGAGCACCAGCTTTAGTGCCTCTTGCAGAACCTTTAGTCATTCCAACATTTTGGACAACACCATTCAGCTTAAAGTTTGAGTTGAAATCATCAGTCAGGTTCCCTAAACTACACCCAACTCACGTGAGAGACATCACCACGCCAAGAAAAAGGCAAAAATCTTACCTCACGGGCACAGCTTTAGGCCCTGTGCTGATACTGTTTACTTGATATTTAGGCTTATTATCTGTGTGGACAGAGAACGTCTCAACTCCACTGTCAAACTCTGGAGGCTGCGTGGAACCGTGTGCTTTCACCAGAGTTTTCGGAGAAGTGGGGGCTTTGGAAGACAAGTCAGGTTTATGTGCAGTTTCACTCATCAGGAGATTGTGACTGAATTTAGGACTTTCAAACTTGCGTTCAAATGGCCGCGCAGAACTTGTATATGGTTTTGGTGTGAATCGATTGTATGCTGGAGTGATCGTTTTCTGAGTCTGTTCGGCCCCGTTAGCTGGGGCTTTATCTGGGAAACTCTTCTGGGGATAGAAAGCAGACTGGGCAGCGTCTTCTCGGTTGGCTGGTCTGTAAGCTGCTGGCTTATTCTGAGATGGGGGTGGGTCTGGTTTGGACACTAAAGAGCTCTGAAAATCCAATGACATGGAATTACCTGAAAAACACACATATATGTATTACAAAAACTTCCTGAAAACAGAGTATAATCTGTAAAAATATTGAATTACTATGTTGTACATCAAAACTAATATTATAAGTCAACTATACTTCAATAAGAAAAACAATAAAGTACATTCGGTGGCTTGAACAAAAAAAATTACAAACCCATCTCTAACTGATTGTAATGGTTTGTGAGATGGAAAGGATGTTATAATGGGTCAAGAATAAAATCTATCCAGATGAGTATTTCATTCATGAAAGTATCAACAAGTGATATTCTGTGGGAGACCGTGGTGACCATGTTAAACTAAGTTTTTAGGAATAAATCTTGAAACAATTTTTCATCCATACAGAAAACAAAAACCAGAACGCCCTTCCTGACACAAATTCTAACAGTCATCTGATGTCCCTCTCATCTTAACCTGTCCTGGTGTCAGAGTCCATGACTGGGTCTGGGTCAGCAGTCTGAGGCCACTCTTGACCCCTGGTGGCCGTGTGTGATGCTGAGGGGCCAGGAGGTAGCAGGGACACCTGGGACAGTGTTCATGTACCTGCTGCCTGGAGTCAGGGTCATGTGGCTGGGAGTCCTGGCCTCCAGAGACTGGCATTGGAGTGACCCCGCTCCAGTGTCCACAATAAATTAGAAACAGAATGACAAAACTGGCCATGTTAAAAAAAAAAAAAACAGTACTACAAAACTCACCATAATTAAAGTTAAAAAAGAAAAGTCACAGATTGGCAGAAGCTATTTACAACATGTATAACTGATTTTAAAAAAAATTAGGACCCAAAACCTATGAAGAATACCTATACATCCATAAGAAAGAATCAACCAAGAGGAAAATAGGCAAAGACCTGAACAAGCAAAAACACAAGTGAGGACTAGACTAACCAGTAATCATACAGTAAGATACTCAACATCACTATTAATTAGGAAAATGCAAAACAAAAACAAAAAACATCATTTCACATCCATTAAATTGGCAAAACTTACAAGTTTGGTAATGCCAAGCATTGGCAAAGATGTGGAATAACAGAAATTTCCATGTACAGATCTTCCTCGACTTCCCAGGGGAGGTTGAAAGTCAAAAATGTGCTTAATACACGGGACCTACCAGAACATCATAGCTCAGCCCAGTCTCCCTGAACGTGCTCAGAATACTCTCACTAGCCTACAGTTCGGCAAGATCATCTAACACAAAATATTATAATAAAGTGTTAAATATCTCATGTGATCTATTGAATACTGTCCTGTAAGTAAAAAACAGACTGGCTGTCTGGGTCCAGGACAGTTCAAAGTGTGTCAGTTATTCACCCCCGTGATGCAGCGTCTGACTGGGGGCTCTTCTCACAGCCGCTGCCCAGCTTCACGAGAGATTATTGCTTATTGCTAACCTGAGAAAAGATCGAAATTCGAAGTAGTTTCTAGTGAATGTGTATCGCTTCTGCACCACGTAAAGTCAAACCGTCATAAGTCAGGGACCCTCTGTACCGCTGGTAGCAGTGCAAAATAGCACCAACTGAATTCTATGAAATAATTAAGGAAAAAATCATATCAGTGCTATACAAACTCTTCCAGAAATGAGAGAAAGAGGGAACACGTCCCAGCTCTCTGTCTTTCATGAAACTAGCACAACTTTGATACCAAAACCAGACAAGGACATTATAAGGAAATTATAAACCAAAACTCCTTGTGAACATAGTAAGATAACTTATTACAGAAACAGAATGAAGGAGACAAATCTTAGGATCATCTTAGTGCGTTTGGCCCGCTGTATCTGCAGATGCAGAGCCCATGGACACAGAGGGTCGACTGTACTACACCAGTTACACAGGGGACTTGTGTATCCGCAGATTTCAGTGTGCATGGTGGGATGGGGGTGAATGGGGGGGTCCTGGAACCAGTCCCCTGCGGATACTGAGGGACAATGTACATAAAAGAAAAAAACAGTTGACAAAATGCTTTCAGTAAACTAGGACTAGAAGGGAACATTCTAAACATAATAAAAGGCACCTACAAAAACCCACAAAAACCCCTACAGCTAACATTGTAACGGTGAAACATTCAATCCTCTCTCCTCACAATGGGGAACTAGCAAAAGATGTCTGCCACCATCACTTCAACTGAACATTTTACTAGACATCTCAGCCAGTGCAAAAAAGGCATAAGGTTTGGAGAGTAAAAATTTAAACTTTATCTGCAGACGTGATAGTGTGTAAAGAAAATCCTAACATAAAGTAATATCAAATTATACCCCTGGGATTGGACTCCTACATAAATACAGAGGAGCACTGTTTCCAGTAGCAAAACATCACCAGGAGATTGGTGAACTGTGGTGTATCCTTTGAAAGCACCAAATGAGAAGAGAGATGTTGGGAGGGTGGAGGCAACAGTCCCTTCCAGGACGTCTAATGGCTGTGGAGCTGGGAAGGTGGCATGAGGCAGTGGCACTTGCTGGAAGGCAAAGGGAGGGATTATGGGGAAGGGGAGAGGAAGATGAAGGAAGCAGGACAGGGGGGAGAGGAGCCAGGCCAGTGTCCCGGGAAGAGAAACAGTTACTGCTCAGAGATGTGAAGGAGAAGATGGGGTGCACACGCAGGGATGCCACCCTGAGGTGAGCGCTCTGGAGCTGATGAGATCTATCTCGATGAGCCTTCGCCACAGGACACAAATGCAAAGACGAGGTGCTCAGGGACATGTATTATGTGAAACTCTACGGCCGCCCTATATCCACGTGCGAAGACAGACATCACCATAATTTTTACAAACCACCATTCAAATATTTAGTTTTGGGTGTACTGGTAAACAAAAACTACTTCGAGAAATTAAGCTATGTTAAGGAGGCAGATTAAAATCTATTTAGCTAAAAGGCTTGTCCGATATAACTGTCATTATCATAAAAAAGAAGAGATACTTATAACAAAACCCTTATTTTTCGCTGTTCTCAGCCCAGAGGTTTCGAGCACGTACTTTTCATCTTGTAAGTGTGAGTCTATTACAGTGGTCCTGCCAACTCCTGAGCCGCCTACCTTCGCCGAGTGTCCCCTTGGTGTGTGAGTGGAGGCTGAGGGCGGTGCTGGGGCCAGGCTGGGCGGCCTGGCTGTACTGGGCAGGCAGCGGCGGAGGGGGCGGTGTGGCCTGCAGTGGGTCATAGCGCTTCTCCCCAAACGGCCTGTCCACAGCTTCAGCCTCAGCAGACTTCCCCCTGTGGAAAAATGAGGAAATGCCAACACCTGCAGGTGGGTCCACATTTACAAAGCAAGTTCCCATTCTTCTAAGTATCCCTGAGGTTTTTTTTTTAACTGAGAATTTCACAATTTACCCTTATGAGTATGGGTACTCTACCAAAATACACAAACAAGTTCAGCCAGTCATCAGCACAAGAGATGTAAAGACAGCACAGGTATTTTAAGAATATTAGTAAAACATCCAAAAGATGGCAACCAAAAGGCAGATGAAATTCGGGGTATACTTGTAATATTCAACACTGTGGTCTACAAAAAATAGTAATGGTTGGTAGGTTTAATGAAGTCTTCCAAATATTCTGAAAAATATTTATTGGCCCAAATCCTCATTAGATTCCCTTCTGGTGTAGTGCCTAAGAAGGTATGAAGCGCCAGCTTCTGGCGCAGACTAGGCACCACAGAAGGTGACATCACGGGCCAGGGGCTGGCAAGCCCTTAGTCAAGGGTTGATAGGAAATGCTATCAGCTTCTTGGCCATACGGCCTCTGTCACAGCTATTCAAACTCTGCCCCAAAGCAGCCAAAAACAGCTTGTAAATGAAAGGGTACTGCTGTGTTCCAGTAACACTGGACCTTTTTTTTACTTCAAAATTTGCCCTGGATTTACCAGATCCATTTTTTTGTTTAGCAATTGCTAGAGTAGCAAATACTGCTTGCTTTTTAAGGCTCATTTAAATCAAATTGTGAATGTATGCTTATTTTTTCAGATTGCCAACTGTTAACATAGAACACATAAAATTCACACAAAAGAAATCTTTAAAGCAGGACCCATAATTGCAACACTGCCCTCTGAGCTCTGCAGAGCCAAAGCTGCACCGGCTTTATGTGCACATGCAGTCACACAGACACTTGGAATGTACTTTCACAGAAGATTACTGTCGCAGAGTCTAGTCATGATCAGCTTTAAAGCTCATTTTGGGTGTTTGGACTAATAAGCACTAAAGACGACGTTAACGCCTGCAAGTGCACGTAAACGCCAGTGCCGCAGCGAGGGACCCTCACGTCACAGCCTCACACCAATGCCCCGTCTTACCACATGACGCTCCTTTCCAAGTAGTCAGAGCTAGTATAAGAGCCAAGAAATCTAGGTGATGGCAAAGCAAGTGCAATAGAAAAATGAAAGAAAACGATCAATCTAAGTTTGCAGCAAACAGAACTCAAATGTCATTTTAAAGCATCAACCAAAAAACACACATTCACCATTTCAGCATACTTCGGTCTATAAAAGAAACCATCACTGGCTCTCATTTAGCTCGGGACACCAGCAGCCGGTGGAGACGTGGAACGCAGCTAGGCCCTGCCCGCCGACCCTCCACACATGGGGCTCTGGTGGGCAGCGGTGTGGCTAAGCTTCACTCCTTGGCCCGCTGCCCACTCCTGGTGCTGAACAAAGAAATGAAATAAAGCAGCGGGTTCTAAAGAAGTGGGGGTGAGTGCTCTGTTGAAAGAAAGGGGGCTAGGCACAGAAGTCCAGAGTGAAAACACAGAAGTGATGCAGCACCACAGCTAGCGCGGTATGGATACATGATCAACACGTGCTCCTTCCGAGCCTGACGCTGAGCCCCGAGGTGGGCAGAGCTGCCACGCTGACTCCCTTGGCCTCTACCTCTCTCATCTAATAATGCCACATGCACACAAAACCACCTAACGCCAATCTTATGCTTAATTCTTGTAAGCTGAAAACCACCAACATTTATCTTGAGACCTAGAAGTCTCACGGTAGGCTGCGTCTTCAGAGGTAGATGTTCCAGTGACGGAAATCCCATTAGATGCCCTGAAGGAGACAACTCAATCTCTGCGCTGCAGCACATGCACAGACCCAGACGGAGCCTGCTCTTCTAGCCCTGGCTTGGAATCCTGGCAACTCCTAACTTGCTTTGGAGGTGATGTCAGGGCTGCTGTCTCCTCACCTCTCCCAGCATCAATGTGGCTCAACAGATTGTAAGGCTGGGTGACAGCTGCCTGCTTCTGGGGCACTTATCCTGTGCTATCAAAGACTTCTCCCTGCTCTAATTCCCACCATTTTTAAGGTGTGCTTTTAAGTGGAACAAAAGCATGTATTATCTGGAAGACGGTAACTTCGTTATTTCTATATTTTACTTTAGGGAATAAGGCCTGTAGGCAATCTATTGGTGACAAACAGTAAATAGTTTTGAAATGTAAGACAAATAGGGTCCCATATTTTAAACTATTTTCCAATTATTAAAGTTGTATTAATTGGGCAAAAGAGTAAAACAGCATTCGAAAGGGAAGGCAGAGAAACAACTTCCTGCTGAGTCATCTTCTAGGACACTCGAGTATCCTTTCCAACTCTCTAACCATTAAAAACCTATATGGGAGGGCTTCCCTGGTGGTGCAGTGGTTAAGAATCCGCCTGCCAATGCAGGGGACATGGGTTCGAGCCCTGGTCCGGGAAGATCCCACATGCCGCGGAGTAGCTAAGCCTGTGCGCCACAATGACTGAGCCTGTGCTCTAGAGCCCGCGAGCCACAACCACTGAAGCCCAGGCACCTGGAGCCCATGCTCTGCAACAAGACCACAATGAGAAGCCCGCGCACCGCAACAAAGAGTAGCCCCCACTCACCGCAACTAGAGAAAGCCCGCATGCAGCAAAGAAGACCCAACGCAGCCAAAAATAAATAAATAATTTTTTTTTAAAAACCTTATTATATGGGAAAATGCAGCATTAATTTCATATACAAAGGAAGGAAAGGCATCCTAGTATCCATCTCAAGTTAGACTTTCTCACCCCATAACACTACCAACAGTAAACAGTAAAATCAAACCGAGTCCGCAGTGAATCTACAGAGACAGACGTGATCTCTTTCTCATGAGACCTCTGCCCAGCAAACACTGGTTCCTCCCAGGGCTGTGGACATGAGGAGGAGCGCGCCGGGGCCTGTGCTGAGCCTTGGTCACTCCACATGGAATGACTGAGCCACTCCACCGCCAAGTGCTCGGCAGTGTTCTAGACCATGTCTGAAAGCTATACATCATAGATATATTATTGAGTCTTCTCTCTAGAGAACAAGATTCACACAAAACCAAAAATGCCTTGTCATCTGATTCCCTAGCAAAACTTTTAACTTACTTTTTAGACCTAAATGTATCCTGTTAAGGCTGTATTCTATTTACCAAGTATGTAAAAGGATAAATAAAATCTCTCTTTAAACTGGACTCCCTTCTGAGAGGAATGAATATGTTTAAACTGCTTCAGTAAAAGTGGTGACGCCCTTCCACCTCACGGAAGGTGAGCTCCTCAGGCTCCACGCCCGGCTCGTCCTGGTCTGGACTCTCTCCAGATGCACTGGGCACCTCTCTAGGCTTGTGTTAGGGGAGGCTCACAACACTCATGCAAGAATGTCTGCTTCAAACAGAGCCTGCACTGCAGCACTCACAGTTTGCAGCTGTGTTTCTCATAAACTGCTTTCTTCCATAGACAAAGATTTAAATGGATAACAGTGGAAAAGGTTTTAAATCTTCACTTTAAATGATGTCTTAGAAGGCAAGTGGCAATTAAAAGTAGGTTTTTAGGGACTTCCCTGGTGGTGCAGTGGTTAAGAATCTGCCTGCAAATGCAGGGGAGACGGGTCCGAGCCCTGGTCCGGGAAGATCCCACATGCCACGGAGCAACTAAGCCCGTGCACCACAACTACTGAGTCTGTGCTCTAGACCCTGCAATCCACAACTACTGAGCCCGCGCACCTAGAGCCTGTGCTCTGCAACAAGAGAAGCCACCGCAATGAGAAGCCGGCGCACCGCAACGAAGAGTAGACCCCGCTCGCCGCAACTAGAGAGAGCTCACGCGCAGCAACGATGACCCAAAAGCAGCCATAAATAAATAAATTCATTTATTTTTTAAAAAGTAGGCTTTTAATATTAGAGGTTTTAAAGTATAGTCTAAAAGAATTTTCACTGATCAGCAAGTGACAAATGATATGTTCAGACAGTCCGAAGCATCTAATTCAGTAAAAATCTTCATGCTTTTAAATTTACGCACGAAAGTGATTTGTGGTTGCTTTTTAATGTCTCATCTTGGCTACGCAGAACTACAGTCCTAGTTATTCACTCAAACACTAATGCAGGTATCCCCAGGGGGATTATCTACATGGGCCCTTCTCAAGAGGACTTAACAGCTTCCCTGAGCTCCGAGACCACTAGGCATTTCCCTTCCTGCCCTGCAGACTTAGGACTTGCTCAGCCCGGCCCCACAACTGTGTAAACGAATCCCTTGTAATAAATCCACATCTGTTTCCATTCTTGTGGGCCTGTTCTGCTCAAGCATGAACCCACCTGTGCCTGTGTGGGTTTATACTCCACTCTCAGAACCAAATGCACCATCAGTCAGGGTTCAACCAGCGGCAGAACCAGAACGGGATACGAACTCAAGCAGGCACATGTGGGTTTGGAGTTTGTACCCCAACAAAACCCACAAAAAAGAAAAACAACAAAAAACCCAGTAGACAAGCAAACAGAAGGGAGCAGCACAGACAGGAAAAAGACAGCAGGAACTTGGGGCTCAGCCCTAGCTCTGCCCCTGTCACGGCCCCTCGCTGGAGCTTGGGTTCCTCATATTTACAGCTGGACCAGAAATCTCTATAAAGTCCCCTCAAGCTGAAACAATAATAAAAGACAAGTTTTTTCTTGCCTCGGAAAAAAATTTTAAAAAACTCTTTAGTATCGTCCCTCAATGTCACTCCCCAACATAACCCTACTTTTATATTTAAAAAACAAACACAGAAAAGAAGGATGAGAACCAGCATTAAGTGTGCTGCACAGAAGGGAGAGACTCTTAAACATCAGAGTCTTAACCATTTACCCTCTCTTACCTCAAAACGCTTTGATTTCAAAATCCTTTGATTTTCACATATTCTCTAATGCAAAAAATTTACATATCTGACACGAGAGTTTAAGAACAAAAAACACGCATCCCAGAGCTAGACAGCACACACTGCTGAAATGCTAAGAGCCTACAGAAGTCATGTATTACATAGTTAACTATTTTCCTTCAAATATACTGAACTTAGGACTTCCCTGGCAGTCCAGTGGTTAGGACTCTGCACTTCCACTGCAGGGGCAAGGGTTTGATCCCTGGTCAGGGAACTAAGATCTCACATGCCATGCAGCAAGGCCAAAAAACAAAACAAAACAAAACACACACACACACTGAACTTTGTGTGATTAACTCCACTTTATGTTTCATCTTATTTTTAAAAGGTAAGTCTTAAACAAAATAACTCACTTGGAAGAGTAACTAGAAAACTGTGGCTGACTCTGAGAATGAACCGGCTTGGCAGGCTCTGAGAGGTGGCTGGCAGGGACATGTGCAGAAGGCTTGCTCTCAAAACTTCTTCGATCAAAGTAGGAGAGCTGTTTTCGATAGTATTCTTCATCTTCCTCAGGATCATAATGATTTGACCTAACAATGTCTTCAGGCGGCTTCATTTGAGGTTTTTGCGGTTCGGGGATCCTGATAATGAATGATAAACGGAACAACTTTAGAGAAGTTAATTTGACAAATAAAATGGAATACATACGTTTCACCTTGACCTTCCACTGACTCCTGTGATTACTCAGGATCTGGCTGAGCAGTGCAGCAGTCAAGGTGGACATTCCCAGTCCCGTATCCTCATACATTATACTCAATGGCAACACTCTCCTGGCCCGTGAGTCCTCAACACAACCTACCTACTGAGCTTGATAGTGACCTGGTTAGAAGCAGCTCATCAGAAAAGAGAAAAGTAAGCCAGACAGTGGAGGGCTTCCTCAAGTACACGCACCATCGTCAGCAACAATAAAAACCGAGAGCTGAAGAACTTTACAGCAGGATCAATAAATGATCCTCATATAAGGAAAGAGCTTGACATGTCCAAAGTTCCAGAGGACACAGGAAGCACATGGGGAAGAAAGTAAATTATCAGCAAATTAAGGCACTGTTACAGAGGCCCTAGTTAGCAAATTTCAGAAACTCTGCATCAAAAATGGATAAACTTAAATACGTTTCACACCAAGAAGGGGGGGGCTAAGCTTTCAGTTATAACATGTTTACTCTGTGTAGAAGAGCTTATTTGCTAGTGATCCCAGCTAAAGGAGACATCACAGTAGTTTACATTTTCATGAAGAGCACTAGACATTAAAATCAGAGGAAAATGTACATGTTAGACAGTAGTTCCTCTTTATTACAAGCACAAATATAAGCGAATGAAACATATTAGGCCAAAGAACTGTATTCAAATGCAGCCCGTCAACTTAACAGCAGCCAAATCGGGCCACAGCTAAGAGCACAGCTGGCGGGTTCCTCTCCCAGGAACTCCTGTCAGCCTCAGCCTCATCCCTCCTGGCGCTTTCTAAAGGATTAAGTTTAGTTATCTCATAGCTATCTGAGTCTGTTTCCTCACCCCTAAAAACTAACAGTTTGCACATCCAAAAGCCCTATTAAACTAAAAAACACAGTCCAAAAGTTAGGGCTTTAAAAACTGTACTTTAGCTATTTGCTAGAGAAATACGTTTTCGAAAGATTTGTTAACTGAAAGAATAACAAAAATGTGTTACGGAAGGTGTAATAAATAAAGCTCTTTACTTTTCCTTCTAGGACCACTGTTTTAACTGCAAAAGCTGGAGGAGTTCACCTAAGGACAAGGGAGACCTCTGCCTTCCCCGCCTCCTCTCTAGTAAGAGGGCCACACTCCCAGTCAGTTGTAGGCCACAAGCCCGCAAAGCACCCACCTGTGCAGTGTTCTGTCGTGTTCAATGAGCTGATTCTGAGCAGGGGCTTTAGGACCCAGGACGGGAGCACCTGCAGGTTTAGACGTGACCTCTGGAGGCTGCAGAAAAATAAGACACACGAGCCTCAGGGAGAGATCATGAGAAAACAGGCTTCATTTAAGGGGGAGGGAACATTATGAAGCGTTACGCACAACAGTCACTGAATGTGCTCTGCACGCGAGGCAGGAGACACAGTCACGTATTTACCTTGAAACCAGAGTTATGGTTTTCGTCCTTCTTGTTCTCCACTGATGCAGACCTTTTGTTTTCAAACATTTTCACTCTGGTGAGCACTGACTGCGGCTTCATCGCTGGGTCTTCCTCTTCCTCGGCCAGAGCTGGGGGTGGAGGCAGTGGTTTGGTACTTGCTGGCGGCACTTCCGGCTTGTGCTGAGGCGGGACAAGGGCAGCACTGTGGAGAGGCTCGTAGTGGCCCGGGCCTGCTTTGGAGGTGAAGCCTTGGGGCGGGACCTGCTCGTAACTCCGTGGGTACTGGTCAAAATACTGCTTAGGCTCGGACGCCTTGGGGCCTGTGGAGGAGTAGGGCTGCGCATCTGGCCTGTACCTCCCGTGCATGTCAAACCCAGGAGGAGGCTGCTCTTCGTGCCGCAGGGTGGAGGTCCTGAGTGGCGGGTCGTAGCGCGGTCGGCTTTCATAGGACAGAGGGGTTGGCTCCTCAAAACGTGGGAAATACCCTCGTTCTGAGGACTCCTCAGGATGCTGTCTGGAGTCCAGGTCTCGCGGGTGCTGATTATCAAAAGAAGGCCGGGGCTGGTACGGCTGTTTGTCATCATAATAGGACCACTGCTCCTCATACGCAGGGATGCGGTCGTCATAGCGCAGACGATGGTCATAGTTTCGAGGAAACTGGTCCGCGTAGTTTGAGGAGTCGTATCTGTAGGCAGGCTGCTCCAGGTCCCTGCTGGCTTGTCTCTCTGCGTATGGGGGCTGCGGCTCATAGCTCAGACTGGGCTCCTTGTCTAGCCTCTGCCCTGGGTGAGCAACAGCTGGCTGCTTCAAAACATGGTTCTGTCTCATCACTTCCTCAGGATAGGGATCCTTCCTATATACCTGTATAAAAAATTCATGCGTAAGGACACAGGCTTGTTTCAAATTCTAGTCTATTTTAAGAGACAAACTATGATTTAATATGTAAAAATGGCATGTTCTGCCATTTATTACCAGGACAGAAACAGATTAGTGGAGAAAGCCAGTTTAAATGAAAGCTCAAAATTTACAATGCAAGTAGGGGCTTTTACTTTTCAGCATGTATCAATACTAAATGAAAAGTGAGTTAAAGATATTTTAACTTTTTAATTATTAAGTTTAGTAGAAAATTAATGCACTGAACTGTTGATTCCACTTGATTTGGACACTGAAAATAAAATCAAATAGAAAATTTATGGACACCATAACTTACAGAACATAAAGAAGTTTAAAATGGGTCTGAACTATAGATTAAGAAATTCTGACCACCTAGAGGGGTACGATAGGGAGGGTGGGAGGGAGATGCAAGAGGGAGGGGATATGGGGATATATATACATACATATAGCTGATTCACTTTGTTATACAGCAGAAACTAATACAACATTGTAAAGCAATTATACTCCAATAAAGATGTTTAAAAAAATAAAAAAATAAAAAAGAAAGAAAGAAATTCTGGAAGATTCTGAAAGCCAAACATTAAAAAATAATAAAAATATTAAGTACCAATCCCAATTAAAAGGCCTATTTAAAAATAATCAGTATATCACTGGAAGCCATGCAAATTATAGAACCGAAATGATTTGTACTGATTTGAAAACACTATGGTGCATAAGCCCACAGTAAAAAGCAAAAGGAACACTTAAAGGGCAAAGCAAACATGATCATGTGCTAGACTGATGGAGAGCAACAGATTAGCGCAACACTGCAGCACAGGTACCTTTGCTGGATCTACATGCGACGACAATGATGGCTCTTGACCTCTTAGCATTATGTGAGCTGCCTCAGTGCGTGGTGCTCTTAAAGAATCAGCTTGTGGTGAGTCAGAGGTGGAAGGAGCTGGGGTGGGCTCCTCCAGTCTGACATTAGTTAAGTTTACATTAGGATTAACAGCAGAGGTTGATGATGCTGGGTTTGTTTCAGGCGAAAGGTAAGGGCCTGGAGATGAGGCTTCTGCTTTCTGTGAAGTGTTTAAAATATTTTAAATATAGTGTTTCTCTTTACTGCTAACTTCCCACTTCCATTTATAGTGGTTGATAGACATACATTTTAAGTGTGCTGAATAACAAAACTATGACCTCATGTCCTGAATTTTTTAAATTTCAGTATACTGCTGTCTAAGATAAACACACAAAGTTTAGAATTAAGTCCTTGGTGTTCTCAAGTTGAAATTAAAGATTAATTCTTAATCTGGAGAAAGGACAATATATTCTTTAATTCAATCACCACATCCTAGACTTTAACAATGCACCTCTAACTGCAAAACGTTGAATGCTTGCTGCTTACCTGTTGAGAGGCTGTTTTAAGTCCAGGGGAGTCTATTCTATGAACTGGCTGTGGCTGCGCTTGTGGTGAGTAAGGAGAATATGTCTGGTGGTCATGATGCATTCCAGAGGAGTCCTCTCTGACAGGCTCAGAGGACCGTGTAATGGCAGACTCCGGGGGAGTCCCCACCTCATCATTAAGAGTCTCATCTAGTTCTTGATCAGTGTAGGCCCCGCCTTCTGTATCTGTGTCTTCATAGTCAGAAGTATGTCTACTGTCCGTGCTATACATTGAGTATTCACTACCTGGGGCTGACAGGTAGGACAGACGATCATCATGCAAATCAAGGTCATCACTTGTAGCACCATCCGCCTGGGTCAAATAGAAGTAAATTAAAAATTTATTCAGTAGTTCTTTAAGTGATGGCCTTTATTTTACAAGGGAGACTGAAAAGGATACTCTTCTTTGGAGAAATCACATCTATTTCTTGAAACTTCTGGTGAGGAAAGGTCAAGAAGATAGTACAAGCACACATGCAGACACACAGAGCATCCTTTGAGATCTGAAGGGCTTGGATGAGTGGAACATCGGCTGGCCGGCCATGACAGAGCCCCAGAAGACAGCGAAGGAGCCCTGGCCCCACTCTGATTTTGAAACCTAGTCAGTCACTAGCTTGTCAGCCCAGAGCAGGGTGAAGAGGGAGAATGCTGATAGACCAAGCTCACAGAAACAAAGACACAGTGACTGACAGAACAGCGCACGTGAGAATAACCAGGAAAATAAACGCCACAGTTCAAGCTGAACAAGAGCTTATGTATATATAAAATCTATATATTAAAAAACAACTTCTTAAAAAAGTTGGTATTTGGCCCTAGAGCTTTATAAAACACAACGGAAAAGCATCATCTAAGTGCTGGTTGCCTAATTAAACTAAGAACTTTTAAAAATTATTCTTCACAGATGGATGCAGAGAGGGAAATGCAGTTATGACTCTCTTTTACAGGCAATTAAGAGCTGTTAGCCTTCAGCCTGCACTGATTATCTTCTGAGCAGACCAGAAAGAACAGAAGTATTTGAGGGAAAGGGAAGGACAGTGCTGCAGTCAACAGGCTGTCATAGATACTAATTTGAAGCTAGTGCCCGTATTACACACAACAGTCCCAGAAGACCCTGCCTGGACCCTGCGCCCAGAGAGGCACGAGAGCTGGAGGATCCAGAAACCAGAATTCAGACGGCATGGACTGAAGGATAAACAAGGCTCGAGCCGCCTGAATGGTGCTTCCCCCACAGTCCCAATCCTGGCTCTGCAACAGCTTGACCCTGAGCCCTCCCTTAATGGGAAAGACCAGCCTTCCGTGACTCTGCCTTTCAGCAGATCACCTGCCCGGTTTGGAGAGTGAGCACACCAGGGCTCTGCTCTATGTTCCGGCAGAGTCTCTCCCACTGAAATCTCAATGGCTTGAAACCTTCTTGCTATCTACTTTGATCTCTGACTTGCGGGGTCTGGAAGACTATAACCCAGGAGCCAGCCAGGGAAGTATTTAAGTCCCTGGGGAAGAACAACTCAACTCACGAATCTGCTTAGCTTTTGCAGTGGTATGAAATGCAGAAGTGAGCAAGAACCAGGAGTGCTCTGAACCAGAAATGACATAAGCTTACGTGTTAAGAAAGCCTCAGGACGATTTTTCTTGGTTTAATAGGGAACATACAAGCCTGTAACAGAAATTGCAAAAAGGAACTCTTCCTAGCAATCAGATCAAAGTAGTTAGCTCAGGAGAGTTGATGTGAAATGAAGTGGTTTTAGTTTAAGAATCTATTTGGAGAAAATATACTTGAATGGAAGGGGGGCATAAATCAAACTTGATTTAAATTGTAACACTTTTTCTGATTTACAAAATGCATCAATCTATTCTAATAGTAAATGACCTATTAGACCTATTAATAAAGTTAATAAAATTAATTGAGATGACCTATTTTCCTCATACAAAAAGCTGGGAGAGCTAGACTTTCATTTTAAAATCCAAGCAAAGAAAGGAAGCACACAATAGTATCACAAAGAGATCACAGAAAATTAAGATTTGTGGATTTAAAAAACCTCTGATAGGTAGACATGTATACCTTGTGCATTTATAAACTAATATTATTTCAAAAATCACCAGTGAAAGCTATTAACATTCTACCTGACCAAGGCTGCTAGCAGAACTGTGTTGTCATAGAAGATTAGTATGGAGAGGACAGTAATCCTTTTAATCAAATGCCACAAGAGTTAAGAATTAGTAACAGTGTATCGTGTAAAGTGGTGCAGTGAGTTTATTCTACCTGCCTCTGTCTATAAAGCGTCCCGGCTGATATGTCAGTTACTAAGTGGTCTCAGGATCTCGTGTGTACAGTCCACCGCCCAGAGTGGTACTGAGGAGAAAAGGCATGGTTCTGACACAGGACCACAGGTGGGAGCAGCAGACACTACCTCTACATGTCAGCATTTCAACATCTCTTCTTGGCAGAGGTTGTGTTTTCTGGGTAAGGGGCACGGGGGTCCTAAGCATGCAGCATGCACTGCCACAGCACCTGGGGCCATAGCCAGGCAGAGGAAAGTAGGGGCCATGCAAGGGCAAAACACAACAAAAACCAAGCCGACAAGGAAGTACAAAAAACAAAATAAGAGAACACATATTCTCAATCTTCCCTAGCAACTAAAATATATTAATATTGTATTGATCTGAAGGTAAAAGACATTTAAAACAAAAGATTCTTTTAACTGTGTACTTTGAGAAAATTATTATCTCTCCCAACAAAATAAACAGGACTTTCCCATCAAGAACTACTAAAAGACCAGACAGACTTAACAACAGAAAGTAGTTATTTTAATCTTTATAAAATCAAAGCCAAAAGGATGTTTTGCTTTGTCTAACATTTTCAGTATGTTTTAAGAACGTTAACAGGTGCTGAGTGAAAAGAAATTCCTTAGGTAAGGATTTAGGGAAATGCTTAAAGTAGCAAAGTAAGTCCTTTACTTCAGACCTCTCAGAGCCGTCACCACGCTGGTGGGTACTGTGCTGCTCCAGGGGGCTTGGTTTGCAGCACGGTGGTCCCCACCCATTCCTTGCCTTCAGAGTGCCTTTTCTTCAGGGCCAGTCCTGGATCTCACATGCTGAGCACAGCACTTTAGGGACCACTCATCTAGCCCACCCATTCCCCTTGTTTCCAGAGGAGGAAATGGAAGCCAGGTTCAAAGTCATTCCTCAGTCAGACAGGGGCAGAGTCAGAACTCAACCCTGCTCTTTTAAGTTATCCTCTGAGAATTCTCTGAGAGAATACCACTGAATGGTAATTCAGTGGGGAGAGAAACATGAGAATCTTCTACTATCAAAAACAACTTTCATAACCCCTACAAATTATAAAAACCTAAAAGCTAATGCCCCAAATTACTTTAATAAGTTGATCCAATTAGAAAACAATGGTGACTCACAGGCTTCTCTGATTAGTTATATAATTTATCAAATGGGTTAAAAACAGGAAATTTCTTACCTTTCCCTCAGAAACCCACACCAACTGGTTCTGTTGTTGCTGAATTGCTTCTTTCAATGCACCATACCAACCATCATTCATTGAATTTAAATTAATTGTAGCTGCAAATAGATAACATTGTTCTATGATTAGAACACTGCAAAAGTCAGAATTCACTCAACCATTGCTTAGAGTTCAGTCACCACTATTGAGTTATCTGACAGATGGTATTGAGGACACACCCCTGGAAATGTCTATTTTGGCACTGAACCATTTCTTTCAATCAACAGCAGCCGTTAACACAACAGCAAACATAACAGGCAAAGGTTATATGAGTTTTAATATTTGAACAACACATTTTTTTCCCACATACTGTTGCACAGACACTGTAAGCTGAAAGAAGACCTTTAATATACTCACTTGTAAAAAGATGGTGATTATTTTTACGAAGTTTATGAGACCGCTCATATAATTTCCTGGCGCTTTTCCGAGATTCTGGACATAACCTCATCCTCATTGTTTTCACACCTTGCTTAGAATCAGGGTTAAGGAATACTACAATTGGATACCACTGGGCGTAATTCAGACGATCAACTGCATTTGGTGTTACATCCAATAAAGCATGTTTATCCTGAAGACACAAGAAAAAAATAAACAAGGACGCAAGACATGTTAACTAAGAAGCATCACCTTCAGAAAGTCACAGCTGAGACTACATTCCAATGGGAATGGACGTTTAACTGTGCTCCAAAATGTCTCAGGAGCACATATTAGAAAAAGGTGTACTCAGAAGTTAATGCAATATAATTTCTAGCCCAATTTAAAAAGATGTTTAACTAGATCACTTTTAAGACAGCCCAAATACTTGCAAGCAGAGAGTGAAAATAAGTGTAACAATTTAATGTTCCTGACATGACCTTGTGAGTAGCAACACATTCCTAACATAAATATCAAAGTGCAACCTGAACTGTCCTGATGCGATATCAAGTCTGTCAACATATGTGAACACTGTATACTTTTTTGTGGTAATGAAAGCTCATCTTCTCAGGCATGTACTACTGTTCCATTGAAAGTGATTATTATAATGTCTCGGTAATTTACTTACGGTATACCAGTAATAACTTTAGAAAAACTACCTTCTACTTTCAGTTTAACCAAACCCAGCCCACTGAGAAACACAAAATTCACAGCTTACAATGAAACGGGTCAATTTCTAATAACTTACTTGATCTATTATTTGCTTTATTGTATGAAGGCGAATAATGCCAGAGCTCCGTTGGTCAGTTCCAGCATCTCGAGGTTCACTTTCTAGTCATGCAGTCAGGACAAAAACAAAACACCAAATTTCCACTGGTTAGGTCAGTTTCTCAACTGCTGGGCATAATGACACGCTGGGCTCCATGACGTGTAGTTGTGGGGGCTTCCCGTGCACCATGGCCTATTGAGCAGCATTTCTGGCCTCCACCCACTGGATGTCAGTAGCAGCCCCCCACCTCCCTTTTGCTCCCACGGTGACAAACAGAACTGTGGCCAAATGTCCTCTCTGGGGCAGACCCACCCTGGCTGAGAACCCCGGGTTACATCAATGCTTCCAACACTGCTGGGATCAGAAGGCAAGTGGGAGAACTTCCCAGGTGGTCCAGTGGCTAAGACTCCACACTCTTGATGCAGGGGGCCAGGTTCAATCCCTGGTCAGGGAACTAGATCCCACATGCATGCTGCAGCTAAGAGCCCACATGCCCCAACTAAAGGTCCTACATGTTGCAATGAAGATCCCGCATGCCACAACTAAGACCCAGCACAGCTAAATGAATAAGTAGGTAGGTAGGTAGGTAGGTAGGTAAGTAAGTAAATAAATAAATTTTTTTTTTTTTTTAAAAGGCAAGTGGGCCACTCACCCCGGTGCAAAATTCAAGGGGGTGCCACCAAACCTCAGAAGTCCAATAATATTTGGATGCAATATGTTCACAAAAGCAAAATACTTCAAAATGAACATTTTAAATAGAATCAATAAGTGGAGGGACTTCCCTGATGGTCCAGTGGTTAAGAATCCGCCCTGCAATGCATGGGACGTGGGTTCAATCCCTGGTTGGGGAACTAAGATCCCACATGCCACGGGGCAACTAAGCCTGCGTGCTCTAGAGCCCGCATGCCACAACTAGAGAGAAGCCGGCATGCCACAATGAAGAACCCGCGTGATGCAACTAAAACCTGATGCAGCCTAATTAATTAATTAATAATTTAAAAGGAAAGAATCAGTAAGCGGAACTTGAGCAAAAATTATTTAGGACTGTCACTTGGTCAAGAGAAACAGCCAAATATGGCAATTCTCTCAATTGAAAATAAGCTTTAAAAAAAGAAAAGTAGATTTACAAAATAATATTGATAAATTTGCTTCCATTAAAACCAGGAAGGTAAAATTATAAACTATGTGTCTGGTCTAAATAAAATATTTAAATTTAAAATGTCAGTTTTAATACGCATGTTTTCAAAAATTTTCCAACTATTTTCATGTTCTGGAAAAAACAGCCATTAAAAAAAATATATAATATATATATAAAAACATGTATATAGGGATTTCCCTTTCTCTTTTGCTCCAGTGTGGCCTGGCATGGCACTGTCTGCAAACCTTTTTCACATTGTGGCATGTGAGTAGCAATGGTTCTGTCTGTATGGCACACAGATACCCTGAGGAGGCCTCCCCTCAGCAGGGCCCGCCCGGCCGCAAACGGCTTGCTCAATACCCGGACAGGCCCACACTCAACAGCAACAACTACAGCAGACTGGCTGGGGAGTCCTGGGTTAGGGACCTCTTTTCACATCAGCAGAAGGGGACTTGGGAGCAGAGAAGGCTGTAACTTGTGACTATGACACAGCCTGTGCTTTCACACTGGCAACCTGTGCCTCCCTCCTGGCGCAGAACACGCCAAGACAGCTTGGGCTGATTTCTAACCACGCGTCTCAGAGGTCTGCTGACATGAAGGCTTTCACCAAAAAGGCAGAGCGATGTCTGAGACTCTGGTCACAGGAAAGCTCCGTAGTTAGAGCTCTGGTTGTTCAGATCAGACAAAGACAGAGACATGGAAGTTCAGAGGTCAGGCTGAGGGACAAGGGGATGATCTGGGAGAACAAGTCCATCACGAGACAGCAGGGCCAACCTCCAATCTGGTGGACACAGGAGAACGACGGAGGGAGATCAACTGGGAGGTTCTGGGTGGAGAAAATGCTACTAGTCTCTAAACTCAAAAAACTCTCATTAGATTCAAAGAGGATACATAACTAAGTGATCTGAATCCCTTTCGTAAGAGTCTGGTTGTAGAGTAAACCCAATTAATCAACCAATTAGTTCTTAAGACAGAGCTTTTCTAAGTCTTCACACTTGCTTTCTATAAATTTAAAAGCCCTAAGTTTGGTTACGGGTGGTATCTATACGTATCAACTTCTTCAGGCAAAATGTTATCTATAAACAATGACCAAAAAAAGATCTCTTCTGAAAAGACTAACAAACTGAGTGATGAATCAGAAATGAACATTTTCTAAATTGCTCAAATTTTACTATCATTTGTCTGCAAATCTTCTGAGTTTCAGAAAATATCCTCATTCAACTTCACCAGCAACCAAATGAAAAGCAATATATATAATATTAAATCAGCACTTGGGAGTTTATAGTGCCAGCAGGAACAACAGCTGCACAACCCTCTGGAAGCAGCCACAGTTACACAGCAGCAGCCAGGAGTGCTCATGTCTTGGGTCATTCCTTCCTATCTTTGGTAATTCTGTCTAAGAAATTCAGCATATATATGGAAAAAGCTATATTCTTGAGTATTTAAATCCTTTGCGGAACAAAAGCAAAGCATAATATGGACAGACAAAGCAAACAAAATATGGACAGATTTCTGCACCCTTTGTATTAGTAAAATATAAATTTGAAACAGACTATACAAATAGCTTAAAGCAAGCCTAAGTGATCATAACTAAGTTTGTGTATTTAAACTACCATAATAGCTAAAATAATGAAACAATGAAAAAATCTGCAAGCAAAATCTGTAAGGCATTTAAACCACTACTTCCTCAATATTTATATTTAATACTAACCTACTATATATGTCTGCAATAAGCAATAGCATGAATCATGCTTTTATTACTCTTTTGACATATCTGAGTATTTCTGTTTGCTTAATGACTGAAAGCACTGGGCTGGAGCCAGAAAGAGCTGGGTTCAGAGCCGAGTGTGTGACTCATTAGCTGGGTGTCATCATGACACCCCAACTAAAGAGGCGGGGCGGTGGTCTCAGTCACAACCACCCTACAGCTCAGCTTGCCCAGCTTCAGCTGAACATTCTGACACCTGCCCCATGGGATACTGTCAGGATTAAACAAGACTGTGTGCTAAGAGATTTTCATAAATGGTGATTCTTTTTCTTATGAAAGGGAACTGGCAGAGCACAGACACAGTCACTCAGGTTTCCCTCCAAATTAAATACATGGTGTCAATTGCAAATGTTCACTTACAAAAAGTGTTATTTCTATTAAGTGAATGGATCAGACCCACCCTTTAGAGAAGTAATTAGTAAAGAAACACGCTCAATCTCATCTGAAGTCCGTATGGAGACTACTTACTTGCAATCTGATAAATATCTGGTTCTTCCCTGGCCAGCTTTTCTCTGGCAACATCAGCTATTGGTCCAAAGATGGTTACAGGCCTCAGAAATCCAGCTGGGGAGATTCAAATGAAAAATAGCACAGTTTATACTTCTTCTTTCTTAGGCAAACTGACATTAAAAGGTATTAGGTTCATCTGTAGAAAACAGACTACCTTCTCGAAGAACAACTCTCTCATATGCTGGGAACTTTGTCTGAACCGGCTGAGCTGACAAATCTTCTCTGCTCTTGCGCAGATTTCTCTTGGAGCTACGCAGACCTCGGAATCTCCAGAAGTCGGCACGGTCTCCTCCTGCCGTCTTTGGAAGTGTGTACTGTACACTGGCTAACTGCTCAGCTCTGGACAAGAAAAGACAAAAATGAAAATAAGGGTATTTTAAAAACAAAATGGAGAAAGACTTATAGTGAAACAAAATGTCAAAACACTGGATAGAACTTCACATGCAGTTTAACTCTTAATGGTTAAACTAAAATAAAGGAGTTTATACAACTAAGTCAGTTTTAGATATGGTAAATACAGTGAAAACTAATTCTTTACGTTACCAAAATTTCCCAGTGGGACTGAAATCTTGTCATCATTTCCTTAATTTGTTCTGTAAGAAGTATCCAAACATTCATACCTGTTCTTATTAGGGATGATGCCTCGTTCTACCTCCTTATGATTTTTGCCAATTCGAATAGCAAGCCAAGAGCCCAGTTTTCCATTGTACAAAGTATCCACAACACGGAACACCTCTCCTTTGTTAAAACTAAGTCCATAGGGAGATTCCTTTTCATATTCAAAATGGGTTCTAATATAGAAAGAATCTCCTACATCTGATTCTACGATGCGACGATAAACTAAAAGGAATCAAAACAAAAAATTATCAGTAACTAGTGGGAAAAGATATTAATCTGAAGAGAATACATTATGCGAAGATTCTATTGATAATATCAACAATAACAAAAACAACAGTATCCAACAAACGGTGGCTCCTTACTAATTACTAAGTATTCTGTCTCCTGGACATCATCATTATCTCACGAAATGGGAACTCTTAGCACTTCCATTTCACAGATGAGGAAACTACTGCAGATACAGATCAAGCACCTTGTCCAAAGCCACACATGCTTTCTATTTAAATCATCTAACTTAATATCGCTGCAGCCCCTGCAAACCTCATCTATGTCCCATTTTCTAAATGAGTGGTTCTCAAATGAGGGCAATTCTGTTCCCCCCAGGGAATAGCTGGCATACATGGAGACATTTTTGATAGTTGCAACTGTGTGTTGAAAGGAAGGTGTGTGTGCTACAGACACTTAGTGAGCAGAGGGAAGGATGCTTTTAAACAGCCTAAAACACACGGGACAGCCTTTACAACAAAGAATTATTTGGTTCAAAACATCAACAGTGACAAGCTTGAGAAACCCTGTTCTAAATGAAAATGTATCTGCTTAATCACAGAGAAAATCAGGCATTCCCTTGCATTAATGCAACATCAGCATATATTGCTTAGAAAACATCAATACAAAATTCAGAAGCTGCTCATATGCACTTTTGTGTGGAATACTATAGGATTTTTCCGTGCAGATGGCACTCTACTTCAACAGAACGCCAGAAAGGTTGGCTGGTCCTATTACTGTGCTGTGCTAACGAGCACAGTGTAAGACTGTGTGCCCCTAAATGACAAAATAAACAAAATCTGTGAGATTAACAAATTCATTTATCACGTAACTTTGATTTATTAAAAACATTAAAATTAAAATTCCTATTTAAGTCCTCAAACTTCTCCAGGTTTATTTTCTCAATATTCTGACAGTATCTCACCATCCTTCTTCTTCTGAGCCAATATGGTCACTTCTTCTCCTTTTGGGAGGTCAAGTAGAAAAAGGACAGCTTCTTCTCTTATGATATTTGTGAAGTCTACATTGTTTACCTGTTAAAATAAATTTCACAAATTACTACTGGTCATATTTTAAGATTATAAAAACATTTATCTATGCAGGAAACAAATATTTCCAGAGTTTATCTAATTCGAAAATATCACATCTTCAAAAGTGAAAATTTTCATTTTACTTTGGAGAAAAGAATATACCCTAATTTAAAACAAGCAGAAACCAAGTAAATAAAGTGAGTGAAGGTGTAAAGTCATTTAAAGAGTAGTCACAATGCATCCCGACATTAGAGATCATGCACTGCAAAATCCAACCAATTCAGACCAAAAAAGACAACTTCTAATTCCAACTGTTTATTATTATTGTAAAATCTCGGGATTTAAAATTTTAAATTATAAGTTCTATGAATGTATAATAGAGCCCTACTTTTTACTAGGCTCTGAAAAAGAAATCAAAAGGAAACAAGATTAAAAAGAAATAGTGCATGCATTGTGCCATCTCTGTAAGAGCATCTGTATGATGTAAGCTCAGTGTCTGCCAAATCAATGTTTAATATTAGACGCTCCTAAGGACCAAAATGTAACTTATCAAAATGTCTCCAGTGACTATGTGCAGGATTACAGGTAGATTTTCTTCTACTCATCTTCTGGAAATTTTCCACATTAAAAAAAATTTTTTTTCTACATGTACTACCTTCATGATACGAAACAACAAAAAAACTATTAAATATTTTTTGAATGATGTATGATTACTTCAAACAGGATATGGGGTAGGTAAGAGAATAACAGGTCTGTTTAATTATCCATGTTGTATTTGAGAAAATGTAGACATCATCTGGAGGAATCACAACACAAAGCCAGGTGGGAACCAGTGAGTCAGGAGACAATGCCCTGACTTTCTGACATGTAAGTCTGAAGGGGGAGGAGGAGGACGGGAGTGGCCATAGGCAGCCAGCACAGTCTGAGGGGGTTCGCAGAGTGCTCAGAGGACAGTTTCTGACCGCGGGCTGCTGCCAAAAGCGACCAAACCCAAGATAGAGATACGAAAGCAAGACAGAAGCAGGGGGCTGCTGACACATCCCAAGTTTTAGGAAGAATGATTAAAGAAGGTAGGAAAAGAACTGAAATGATTAGAGGCGTACCAGAAAAGCAGTGTTATGGAATCCAAGGAAGAAAGCACTTGAAAAAGGACTTTTTAAGAAGGTCAAAACACTAAGTTAAGAAATACAGGAAAATGAAGGCTGAAGATGACATTAGGTTGGCAATGCCTCATGAAAATTCACATTCAGTCGTGGTTAAGGTGGAAGGCAGACTACACAACTTTATGACACAAGGACTGAAAAGCAAGCAGGGAAGGGACTCAACCAAACCTTCAACAAGTTCAACAGCCAAAGGAGAAAAGACAGACAATGGAAAGCTGATCAAGAACCAGAGGATAGGGAAAGAGAAAAACATGAACAAAGCAGCCATATTCTGGGGAAGGAGGAGAACAAATGCAGGACATGGGCAGGAGGTAGCCTGAATGCAGGAAGAGACCAGAACAGAGGTGGCAACAACAATCTGAGGTAGCAAGAGGAGTAGAGCAGATGTAGGAACTCCCACTTGAGAGATCTGATCTTCCGATTAAAATGGCATATAGTGCATCTGGCAGGAAGTTTGGATATTTTAAAAAGAGAAGAGAGAAAGATGGTACTACGTTACTAGGCGGCATTGCTTATGGAAAAGAAACAAAAGCATACACAAACAAAAAACAAAAGAAAAAGACCCGATTGGTACCCTGCATCTAAACTAGGCTTTCCTGGACTCTTCCCTCTTGTGGGGTATGCAGCTTCAGAGCCAGGGCAGCTTACACACGTGCCTGATAGAAACCCCATGTCTGCACACCTGAGCCATCACCTGTGGTGAAGAAGGTCCTACAGGGCTCTGTGGGCTGCTGCAAAGACTACTCCCACTGGAGAGGAACACCTGACGCTGCCCTAGTGGCAAGTTGTGGCCCACGGCAGAGTCTAGCCAGCCTGAATGTTTAGTTGAACTTAAAATAACTGGTGGATATTATGGGGCTCTAAGACTTACTTTTTTTAGGTTCTATGAACATGAGTGATTAACACGAGACCACAGCACCACACTGTGTAGTAACAACACAGCAGTGAATAAGAGCAAAGGCAGGAATGGGAAGACCTGATGGATTCTCAATCTGCATGCTGAATTGGTTCTAGACACTACAACAGATTACAAGCTAACTGCGATAGTGAGTCTGCTGTGTCTGATGCCTTTTTCTAAAGATCTAAGTACTGTGAAACCACGTAAGTTGACCACTGACATACCCTGAGAATCTGATCACCCTCTTCCAAGCCTTCTTTGGCAGCAGGGCTATCTTCAAGAACGCCAGCTACAAATATTCCAACATCATTTCCACCAGCCAGCCGCAAACCCACACTATCTCCTTTCCTGAATTTTACTAATTTCATGCTGGGCCTGTTAAGACAAATATTTCATTTTAAACAGTTAAGAGAAGCTTGAAGAGTTATAGTAAACTACTATAATAAAAACCATATTTAGAATAAAACAAAGGACCATCATCTTTAAAATTTACCCTACACCTCTAATTTACTGAATAAAATTTATCATTAGAATACCAAACCAGATTTAATAGCACTTTCTTTTAATTTTTGATTAACAAAATAAGTTTTGAAATATCCAAATTCAATATGTAAGTACTGTTTTACATAATAATTATAAAATTACTTCATAACAATGCTTTCCCAACTCTGAGTCTTGGATATATGTGGTACATTAACAATGGCTAAAAAATCTTCCATTTTTCCCACCCCAATTCATACCATATCATCTCTACTAAATAACTAAGAAGCACTATTGTACAAAGGTAGAAACTGAGCATAAACTGACAAATTTCCCTAATGCCAGAGAGTCAAAATCAGGCTCTAAGCATTGTAATCTCTATACCCAACAGACAGTGGTTTTGAAACTTTGCAGTTGGGGGGCTCCTTCAGTAGTTCACACAGATCACTTACTCTGCAGCCCCTTTGAATTTTAAACAAAAAGCTTATCATCATTCAGCCTTTTTGGATTAGCCCCATATTTAAGCTCTGCCCCCTTCTTGCTAGAGAGAATGGAAAGGAATTAATGCAGGCACATTCCTCTACTATCAGTGTAGTGTCAAAGCTCTGTGACACTCCTAAAACAAACACCAAAGAATGCCTTAGAAGAATGGCTAGACAGAAACACATCATAACTAAGCATTACCCTTTTGGGTAATTAATTACAAATTATATACATAATTACAAATTTCCCTTCTAGGTTTCTATAACCATCCCACATTCCAAGCCAAGAAGACACACAATTCTTCTACCTATTCTGACATGAAGTGTGGGAAAAAATCCGTTTCCTCTTAATTTACTAAGTAACAATGAACAAATAATTAGACACTAGTAGTAACGAAAAAACACAAATCAAACGAATGAATGAGTTGAGGGAAGAGAGATGCCTAGTTCTTTAAAACCAACTATAGACCACCTTAGCTTTCAGAACTTACAAGGCAGTCACATTTGACCTTGTTTCTTCATGTAGAACTAACATTAGCTAGATGGAAACCTGAGGGTCTGCAGGTCAGATGAGGTCACTTACTGCCAGAGCCGGTGGTACCCTCAGTGCCCCGAATCTATTTACTGGCTTTATCATGGAGGGTGTGAGTCCCTCGGCTGTGATGGATCCTACTTTTCCACCTGCATCAAGAGCCTTCTGACAGACTCCTCTCCCAAATCAACTGTACAGACAGCTCTTTTAAACATTTCCTTAAAGTCCTTAAGGCCCCAGGTCCCTCAAGTCCTCTCCTAACACTGACCCATCTAGTGCACCTCAAAAAGTAAAAGAGCTGATTGTAGTCTGCATCCTTTAGTAAAACCTGGCTTTTTATTGATAAAACCACTGTTCAAGGACAGCTCTAGGCCCCATCTTAGGGTCATGTGCCCTACATGCCTAATATTTTATACTCTGCCCTGTGTTATGTCAACCACATGCAATAGCAAAAATCCTTCTGCCTGAGATCCAGTCACTGAATCTGAATGAATAACTAAACCTTTCCTGGCTAAGCTACAAATCCTGCCCACATTCTCAGTTCTCTTTGGTACCTGTCCTGCGTGCTCCCTCAGGGAAATAGGTCTCTGGAATCTAGTTATTAAAGTTTTCGTAAAACTTAAAGAGTTAGGAAAGCTCTCAGGCCATTCTCTTTTTTTTTTTTTTGGCTGCATTGGGTCTACACTACTACCCGCGGGCTTTTCTCTAGTTGTGGTGGGCAGGCCTCTCATTGCGGTGGCTTCTCTTGTTGCGGAGCATGGGCTCTAGGCACGCGGGCTCAATAGTTGTGGCACACGGGCTTAGTTCCTCCACGGCATGTGGGATCTTCCTGGACCAGGGCTCAAACCCGTGTCCCCTGCATTGGCAGGTGGATTCTTAACTGCTGAGCCACCAGGGAAGTCTCCAAAATGTATAATTTTAAACTTGTGATACTTTCACCTATTTCAGGAGCTATTTCTCTCTACCAAGCTAGGTCTTATGGTAATAACCCAATTTTCTTTAGCAGAGAAAACAGATGAGAGCAGAGGTCTACATCTAATCTACTTAAGGAAATTTGGTAATTTTCCATTATTCATGTTATATCTCTTTTACCAGAGAGGCAACAAAAACTAATCTGATGATCATGATAGTTTGAAATCTGGATATAAAATCTACATCTCAATCTCAATGTATAAAATATAAAGTAATAAAAGTTGTGAATATCAAAAACTTACTTTTGAGTTGCTAACTAACCTAGAACAGGTTTCTCAACCAGAGGTGATTTTGCCTGCAGGGAACATCTGTCAGCGCCTAGAGATATTTCTAGTTGTCACAACTGGGGTGTGTATGTGTGTGCTACTAGCAGCCAGTGGCCAGGGATGCTACTAAGCATCCACCATGTAAAGGACAGTCCACCACAATAAACAATTATCTGGCCCCGAATGTCAACAGCGCTGAGATGGAGGAACACCGATTTTTTTAAAAAATGCTAGGGATTTAGAATGCCTGTGAAAATTCTGATGTTTAAATAGAAAACAATTTTCTAGTTTTGTAATTCCTAATCTAAAAACTAGGTAGATAACAGTGGTGAGAAAGAAGTAAACATCTTAAATGTTTCTTTGTTGTTCTCTAATCTCTGATTCTATCATATAAATAATTTAAAAAACCAAAACAAACACTAATCATAGCATTTAGTAGTATACACTGTCTTTAAAAGCATATGTAATATGGTTCGCAACTGAATTCTCAATTTAAATAATCCTTAGTAATGGGCCGAGAAGACAACACAAGTTTAAAACCACATTACCGAAGAATCCCATCTTCATGAGTTGCATTAGGCAGGATCCCATCAGACGGACTGACAGGTAAATCCACGTCTGGCTGTCCAACCTGAGCATACACAGGCTTTGGTTCTAAAAGAAAAGAAAATCTAAATTATGCAGGAATCACTTTACAAAATGGAATAACAAAGCAAGCAACCACTGAAATAACCAAACAATAAAAAGTCTGCAAAATGCAGCAAAAATGTAAGTTCAGAGAACCTGATCGGGAACATATATACTACACATGCATATATTAGGGTACATTTTACAGTTATAAATTCTGGGATCTTTATAGCATGTATGCACGTTACATGGTCACCTATGCTTTCTATAGCTCCAGCTGTTACAGTCTGAAAAATATACTTTTTAGGGAAGAATAACAGAGGAAGAAGAATATAAGAAGAGAGAATCCTTACATTTCTCTGTTAAGACTGTCAAAGTAGCCTTCTTTCTTCACTGTGATACAATTTATTTTTAAATTTCCACATTCCTGCCACTAAATAATCAGAGCAGAAACAGGTTTTGAGAGAAGGACCTGAGAGACAGTAGAAGCAGGACCTCCAGGCCTTTCAAGCAACTGGATCTCAGAACCTTGCAGATTCTTATGTGTGGTCTTATATACAGGTCAGCAAGGTATACGCATAAAGTGTTTCTGAAAACACTTTCAATAGACAAGAGAACTTTAAACAGTGTCTAAAGCCAATTTAATGTTTCCCTTAATGAGCAGTACTGGAAAACCTCACTCACTGTGAACAGCTGTGAACCACAAATAACTTCTATCTGGAAAATTTAAAAAACATTCATGAATGCTTACTGATATATGGCAACCTCCCACTCACAAAGAAAATGCTGGAAGTATAGAAAAATTCACACATGGGTAGTAGGTAGCAGCAATAGTAGTAGTAATAATAATTGCATCTTTATATTTTCTGTAAATATAATTCTGTAAATTGTGAAACAATTTAGTCTGAATGCAAATGTTTTCTGCACTCTAGGCTAGGCTTACCTGGAAGATTGGGTGTTTGTTTCTCGTTTCTTTCAACTATAACTTCTTCCACTGTTTTAGGTGTGTGATCATCTGCATGCTTTACAGGAGTTGAGACAGCCCCGGGTTTAGAAATTCTCTCTTCCTCTCTGCTCCGGAGACTATACATCAGTAAAATAAAAACTTATGAGCATATTGTGAAAACAATTTGTAAAGAGTACAAGAACAGCCAAGACAATGTCAAAAAAGGATGACAAGGGACTTGCTCTAAAAGATAACAAAATATTGTAAAAACTTAGTAATTAAAACTAGAGTGCTACTGCCACAGAAACAGATAAATAGATCCATGTAACAAACAGAAAATGGAGAAATATATCCACAGTACCAAAGTTTATTACGGAAGTGGCAGCCCAAAACTGTTGGAAGAGAACACACTGTTTCTGTTGGAAGAGAACACACTGTTTAATAAACAGTGTTTAGAACTGTACACAAATTTAGAAAAATTAGATCTCTATGCATATCAATGACATAAGTATAAATCAATTTCAGATAAAGTCCAAAACATAAAATATATTTAAAAAATCTTATCAAAAAATAGAGGACTCTTAAAGTAAGATTCAATGCACAAAATGAAGTGAATACATAAAAAGTTTAAAAAGGTGTGAAAATAATTTGAAAAAATATGTCTTAGGTTGAACCAAATGAATTTTTTTTAAGTTCAAACAACTGAATATTAGCAATTTGACCAAACAAATGTAACAGGAGTTCAATTTTAAGACTATATATTGATCTAACAATACATATAATAAGAATTTGATATTTAGAACATATGCAAACACACTTTTTAATTATTTTAGAAATAAAAAGAGCCAGTATGTGAACTCATGGACAAAAATGAAAAAGACCTAGAAACAGACTTTCCATAATATGGAAAATTTCTCATCAAAAGAATAAGCTGGAAGGATGCTCACCTGTGTTAAGTGAAATAAACTACTAACTGGGGAATATGTGCAGAGCCTGATCTTTTCAAATTATTTTTAAAACACACAGAAACTCTATGATGCCAAAATGTTCGCTCGAGTACGGAGGAAAGCTTAATTCAAGAAGGAGATCTGGGATGAGGTGGAGTTGGCAGATTTGGCCTACTTCACCTGTTCTAACGAGCATACAATGCTTTCATAATTGAAGATTAAAAATAAAAATATTAAAGTTACAATGAAATAGAGTTATATCTGGAGACATGAAAACAGCCCCAAAATAAAATGTGAGGAACAAACTGCAGAATATACGTGGCGTGACATCACTGAGGTATTAAAGAAAACTCTCCACAGCTACACAAACACATGTCGACGCCACATGCAGAAAGACCCAGATGGACAGAGGCGACAGAGGTTCTCGGAGGGGGGAGCAGACAAAACAGCAGCCCAGGGAAATCTGAGATTTATCTCCACTATTTCAGTTTTCATAAGAAAATATTTACACAGTACTTATGAAGTAAAGACTGAAATGTTTTTAAATATTTTAAAATAATGTTCATTATTTAAAAATGGAATTAAGTCTAATTTTAAACAAAGAATTTGATTCTATTAATGCATGTTATTAGCAGTCTCTTATCAGGAAAAAATTTCTTTCCCTGTTATCCTCTTGAAAAAATAAAACATAAGCACTTTTCAGAGTTTCTATTTTCATGTTCATTTAACTACTCTGTGGGGGGTGTATTCCAGTTTTAAATTATATGTATTAAATGAGCTGCATGTAAGTAAAACAGTCTTTCAGAAAATAAAGCCAAGATATCTTCTAGCTCAAACCAGAATGAACTTTCTAAATCATAAAAGGTTAAAATTTTTAGCCACTGCTTATGTAATAAAATCTTACATACAATTAGTCTAAGTATAAATAAATACAGTTAAACTCTATCCCCAAACTGCTCTAGGCACCTCAGAATATAAAGGGAAATACAAAATAATAAATCCTCCTTGCATTCTTTGCACTGAAAAATGCAAATGATATAAGTATGAACATTTTGAAGAGAATGAGATTAAAGAACTACATAATTTTAGTAGTTCTACAGATTTTGTTGCTCTGCAACAGACTTTAAAGACTATTTGCTTAAAAAAGATCAAAAAACGTTTCCAATTGATTTTCTTGTTTCTTGTAACTTAAAAATTCTAAACTTAGAATGTGACCAAGTGACATTAATGATAACTAAGAATCAATGATAATATTTTAATCTGAACGTCCTCCCCAGTGATAACCAAGACTGTCGTGCAAGAGGGCTCTTGCTCCGTACATCACATGGAACTCCCGCTAGTAGAGCTGGCTAATTTTCATACTCTACTGACTACCACCTTTCTTTAATATAATTATTATGACTTAACATTGCAGATGGGTGGAACGCACATCATTCTATTAAATTTTTCATACGATTAATATCTGGAAAAATCATTGTTCATTTTTAGTGTATTTCCATTATCTGCCAAAAGATGGAAGCATTATTCAATACGTGTAGATTTGGAGCCGTGCTGTTAATGGAATTGTGAAGCAAGTCATTTATGTAATTTAAAATTTTCTAGAATCCATATTAAATAAATGAGATGAAATCAATTAATACATTTTATTTAACTCAGTATACCCAAAATATTATTTATCAATATAAATGATTAATGAGGTATTTTACACATTCTTTTTTGTGTACTCAGTCATCAAACTCCAGTGTGTAGTTCACACTTACATCTCTATTTAAACTGGCCACATTTCAAAGGCTCCACAGCCGCATGTGGCTACTGGCAATGGTGTTGGGCAATGAAGATCTAGAGTAACAGTATAGAACAAAATAATCAACTTTTCCAAACATTTAAAATGTTCTACTATGAGCATGTATGACCATTAAGTCTATTATAAGACAAAGAATAGAATTTAGACACACAGAATCAGCCTACAATCAGTGGCAGTTATTGAAAGTGAAGCCATAAAAAAGGAAAATACATTTTCCCCAAACCTTCCTTACATAGTTCTACCCTAATGGCTCCCATGTAATATTTAAGCTTTATTAAAAAACAACTTTTGCTATTATGAGTCAAGCCAACTTTATACAAAAACCATCTTTGTCCTGAGTTGGACTCATGTTTATTTACCACACTCTGGCTCCTAGTAGCCTAGAAAGAAACTCCAGGCATTCTAGGGGACCTTGAGACCCTCTGAAGGGTGTTTTTGTTTTTCCCCTGGAGGGTAAGCAGATAGGTTTTGTTTTTCAGTTTTTTCACTTGTACATATTAATCTAACGGTAATGATCCATTAATCTAGAGACTTTGGGCTGGTTAAAAGCTCTGCGGAGCAGTTGTTAAGACAAAGTCTCTGAAAGAGAGTTTTTACAGTCACATAAATGGGCTCACTGTAAACAGAGCCTTAAGTCGTATCCAGTCAACTCTGTAAGTACAGTAGCAGATTAACACACATTCAACCAGGTCAGCAAAGAGTAACAGATTAAGTGCAAAACTTCAGGTGTAAAGTCACAGCTGTTTGGGACCATTTAGTGCAGGCAGAGGGCAGGCAGCGAGGTGAGAAGAGGGACCTGGAGAGACACTGCAGGAAGAAGGGGCTCTCCTCTGTCCCCTCGGCAGCCCCTGCAGGACACAGGGGTCTGAAGCACTCAGTGGCCAGCAGCTTTCCCCAGACACTTCCTAGGTTGGTTTTACAGTGTGTGGTCTCCGACAAGACACCGCCTCAAGATTGGCTTTCCCAAGCCCCTTGGAGGGCAGATTTCCTGCAAGTTCATCCAGTGACACCACAGTGAATTCTCTGCCATGCAGCGAGCCTCAGGTGTGTGGGGACAGGTGGGGAAGCTTCCTCCTTTGGCATCTCCATCTCAGCACCAGGGGAAGGGCCTGCTCCTTACATCTGATTCTTATATTTTTCAGAGTTCTCTTTATTTATTACTGGCTAATCCCTTGTCACTCCAATCTCGTTATATTTAATCTCTTTATATTAAATTCGCTCTGTTCACAAGAAACTGGGCTTTCTGTCTTTTGGACCCTGATGAAATATGCCAGACTGCCAATTCTTCAAGGAGTTTTATTTCTGATTTCTAGCTCTCAAACACCTCCCCAACTGACTGGTTACATCTTATTTAAAAATAATCTTAATACAGGAAATAAACTGAGGCTGAATGTTCACTGTAATAAAACATCCTTTATAAAGCTAATTTCCTCTTAATAATAAACGACTCATCCTACATAAGCCAATTGATAATTTCTTTTCAGAAACTCATTTATTGCATAAAGGTAGGCAAGATCTACACAGCTTAGGATGAACACAGAAACTAGGTACCCTTTAAAGGCCACTGGACTATCTGAGCCCCAATTATCAATAAAGATAGAAACTTAGAAAGTAACTTAACCAGACTCCAGTCTTCTCCACTGGCAGGGACAGTTCGGCATGGAGGGCTCCTAATACATATGAGAAAGAAAAACTAAGGCACACTCAAGTCTGACTTCTCAGAATATTGCAGCCATTGCTAATCTTCTAAATTTCATATGGAAACAGATATTTACATACTGCAGTTCCTCCTCGACAGCAATTCAAAAATTACAGCATGGCACACAGACGATTATAGGGATGAAAAAGGCAGAGAGATGTGGAGATTCTGGGCTGGTACTTGGGCAGAGAAGTGAAGAGCTGCCCAGGGAGTATGCTGAGAAAGCAGGGGGAATAATTACCTTGTATCTACTTGGCTATATTTGCAAGCGAAGTTCTCACAATTTAAATTTGTTCTTTATACATTGTAAACTATTTTCAGAAATATATCTATGTGTGGTGTACGCTTTTGAAAAAATATGAGTGTCTGTATTGCTCACTTTGACAAATGGCTTTCTGGCAATAACCTACCTACATATTTACATGAAGCCTATCAGTTTGTACACAGATTCTCATCTTGCATGTTCATTTATGACGATAATGACGACTAACCTAGTCCATCTGAATTAGAAAACAGATCTGTTGTTCAACAAGTATAATTGAAAAAACGAACAATTTTTAGTAAGGAACAACTGGGGAAAGACTAAGAAGGACCCTTCTTTTTTTTTTTTTTTTAATTAATTAATTAATTTATTCATTTTTTGGCTGTGTTGGGTCTTCATTTCTGTGCGAGGGCTTTCTCTAGTTGCGGCAAGCAGGGGCCACTCTTCCTCGCGGTGCACGGGCCTCTCACTATCGCGGCCTCTCGTTGGGAGCACAGGCTCCAGACGCGCAGGCTCAGTAGTTGTGGCTCACGGGCCTAGTTGCTCCGCGGCATGTGGGATCTTCCCAGACCAGGGCTCGAACCCGTGTTCCCTGCATTGGCAGGCAGATTCTCAACCACTGCGCCACCAGGGAAGCCCTAAGAAGGACCCTTCTTTCACTTAAGGGACAACAGCATCGTCAGGGCTTCACTGCTGGTATGATTATTACGTACTTAGATTAATATTTAGAGTAAAACAACCCTTGATTGTGCAGTATGTTTGGCTGATTTTATAACAAGAGACCAGTGTTACCATACTCTTCATTTTTTATTAACATTCTCTCAAAGGCAATAAAGAATTACCCTACATTATTTAAACTAGAAATAAGATTTTTCATATACTTACTACTTTTACACGTGAGTGGAAGTCTGTTTTTATAATATTTTATGTTTTATACTGTACTTGTACAAGAAAATCGTTCTCAGCTGATGCAGTAAATAAAATGTACACTTTTACTTTAAAAATAGTGACTATAAAGTATAATATTTAAGCTTGCCTTGCTGTCATTAGGTCCATGATCTCCTCTTCGGGGTTAAAATCCATCAGCAATCACTGAGCACAACACTACTACACCTTGGTCTCTACTAACTAGAGAAATGTATCAGCTATGGTCCTCCCTCAGCCCGTCCCCTGACAAAGCATATGAAAACAAAACCTCAGTTTGGAGTTTTAATCTCGTAACCGAAAATTCCCAAGGATTGAAAATAACAGTTGGCTCTTATCTGAATAACAGAAGTTCAGGATGGGTCTTTAATATTCCACTCACTTTCAAAGGTTAGACAAAGAATCTTATTTTAAAAAGATTTAGTAACAATTCAAGTGATAAGCAATTTTTTTGAAGTTTCACATTCTCCCTAACCAATTTTCCAAAACAGGAAAAAAAAAAAAAAACCTTTTTAGAACTCCAAATCCCTGGCTACGTTGCCCTTGTGGTCCAGCCACACCAGTCACCTTGCTGTTCTTCCAACAAGCTGAATGTATCTCCATGTCTTATTCTGGAATGATCTTCCTCTGGCTGGCTCCTTCTCAGTCACTCATCTCAAGATAAGTTGACCGTAGAGAAGCCTTCTTTCTGCCCAAGCATGTCTCTAATACTGCCCCCTCTTCCTGCACTGTCACATCACCCTGATTTTCTTTACCACTAATGGAAATTACTGTTTCATATTTCAAACGTATTTATCTGTTTTATTCACTTGGATATAATCTCTATGGTAGCAGGAATCTTGCCTAGATTGTTGAAGGCATAATTTATAATCATACACTGACAACATGTGCATACTCAAAAAATACTTCATAGAGGAAAAATGAGCAGGGTAATGTCAAAATTACTGGTGAAGAAAAAATCTTTCAACCTTCACTGAAGAACACTCACTGTGCTAACTGCTGATCACTCACCATCAACTGCGCACAGCACAGGAGCCATAGGAAAGAAGGCATCAATTGTTGATTAAATTCACTGAGATTTAATAAACTGAATCTCTCTACCTGACTATCTTTCAGAGGTGAAGGGGGGGAAAAAAGGATGAAGGACTCCACAGCATGTCTGAAAAAGAAAATGTAATAGTACCTGCACCAAATTAATTACCAACAATATCACATATAAATCTTGTTTTGAATCAAGCATCTTTCAAATTGGAGGTAATGAAATCTTTTTTACCTAAGACAAAGGACTAAAACCAAGGATCAGGGAAAAAAACTCTGAAATTCACCAGTCAGAAGAAGGTCACTTCTCTACATTTTGAAACAGTAAAAAGAAATGTTCAGCTTACGTATATGGATGTCTCAACAATAATTTTTAGCCTACTGGCAAAGTTCTATGTATGTTCCAGACAGAACTACACAATATCTAACAGAAACGATATATACTAGGGCAAAAGAATATTCACAGTTCTCTAAACTCAAAGAAAACAACTATGGAAGGTGACATATAAGGTGTGTAAATAAAAAAACTAGATCTTTAATTTAAAAGCCAAGGCTTCTCTAAGGTATTTAAGCAGAAACACCATATGCCCTACATGCATGTGTATGAGGACTCACCTGGCACTCTGAGAGAACAAAGGCATGAACCTGCCTTCAACCCTGATGATACAGGTGGACTGTATAGTTAAGGGATTTTTGATCCCATTATTTAACTTGATTATTTAACTTGGCTCAATGCTCAGATTTAGGCTAGAAATTCTCATTCATAAGAACCAATTTAATAATCATGTATTTGTTACACCATAAGCAGTATCAGTACTGACACCACTAACTTCAGAATTCAGTGGAGACATTTCTCTCAAGAGAAACAAACGATGAAACAAGTATTTTAAATTTCTACAGAGTTTTAATCTCTTCTAAACACTGCTTTCAAGTACTTCAGAAGCAATCGTTTTTATGAAATAGATATGCTAAATATAAATCAGACTTTTTCCTATTTGCTAAAATATACAATTCCCTAAAAACCTTAGACAACAGCTTAGGTCTCAGATGCACCTTGTCAGTTTATGGAATGACTGAGTATAAGAAATACAAAATACAAACCTTTACAATGCAAATTTTCTACAGTTGAACCTTATCCTAACTAGTCTGAGCTTTTACTGTAACAGAATTTTTTCAACAATGCGACTGCTTATGATTAATCAGTAGCATGAGAGTCACTTTTATTAAAATAGTTTATAGAACAGAACCAAAAACGTAAACATATGTTGTTCCTCTAGGGAGAAAACGCATAAAATGGATCTGTTAAATTAACTGTAAATACTAGGGAGAGTACAATATAACCAAGCAGAGGCTTAGAACACACTCTGCAAATCCAATACTCTCTAGTCATGCAGGGACTGCAGTGAAATCAGTGAAAGAGTCTTCTCATTGACAGCCCCTGACAATAGCCACGAGGCAGTGCCACCTGCGAGGACTCTCAGTATGCCCAGCTCCCTCCTAGAGGGGGAGTCTCGGCCCAGACTGGGCAGTGAAAAAACACCAAATAAAATATACAAAACAAACTTAGCAACAGCATCAAGCTATAACAAAATCACTGTAATAATTCTCTATACATATATTATTTTTTAATTTAAAAACAAAACTATTTTAACATCCTAGACCAGGGAAGGACTGGCACACTTTTTCTGTAAATGGCTCTGTGGGCCATGCAGTCTCTGCCACAACTTCTTAATTATGACATTGCAGGATGGGTTCCAGTAAAACTTTATTTGCAAAACCAGGCAGCAGTCTGGATTTGGCCCACAGGCTGTAGTTTGCCAGCCCCTGTTCAAGACAACAGTAAGGGTACACTGCTCATCTAATTATAATGAAGAAACACGCTCATGTGTTTTTCTCAGAACTCAGACCATATAACATTTGTTCTCCAAGAAAAGAACATCACACAGAGAAACATAAGTAGGTCATGACAACAATGGAACACAATGGAATGCTTTATAGATTTCTGCTCCCTTAAGTAACCTTCCACTTTTTTCTTTCTCTACACCCATAAGGTCAAACACTTAAGTCAAAAGGACTAGAGCTTTAATCCCGGCTCTAATCTCTTGTCAACTACATAACCCTGGACTTTATCACAACCACTCAGCTTAAACTGACTTGCCTACAGAACAAGCAAATCTTCTTAGAAATGGTTTAATATGAGCAGATGTGAAAGCACATTTGGAAACTCTAACTGATGATACTATTACTACTACTACTAATCACCATACTAATGAGAGCAGCTAATATCTGCACCAGGTGTTCTAATAACTAATTTAACTTTCACAACTTTGTAATGTATGATGCCTTTTTTACAGCAAATGAGAAAACTAAAGTGCAGAGAGGTTTCAAGGTTGTGCAAGTAACCAATGGCAGGCTGGGACTCAAACCCAGGAAAACTTGCTTCAAAGCCCAAAGAAATCACTATATTCTATTGCCTCTGACAAAATGAAAGTTACTATTCTCAGCAGATAACTGCAATCTTACAAACATACGAAAATACTCAGAAATCTAGGAAGAGAACAAGGTGGGGCTAGTGTTTTACACACTAAACTGAAACTTTTCTCACGAGTCTTTTTTGTTTCACTTTTTAAACAAGAGCATTTAAAGAACATTTGTAAAACAAAGACATCTGTACAAAATTAAATAACAAAAAGAAAATGTCCCATGCGTTTTTTAATACTAGGATTTTACTCTCTTACTATATTTAATTGTTTCTCAAAATGCAAGGCACCCTCTATATTAAAACTCCCACAGTTATCTGGATTTTAATATTAACTTTGGGGGGAAATGAAAATGAAACCTTTAAGCAACTGGTACTACTTTACATCCTGCCTTTTGGCAGGCCACTTAATTTTCAGGAATTATATTCTCAGCACAAACATTTGGAAAAGAATCTGAAGACTTTTTGTCTTCTGAACTCAAAGTACTATCTTTTCCTTAGTATATGCTACATGTTCTAACCAGAAGTTCCCAAATCTGGTAATGTAGAGAAGAGAATGCTATCAGGAACTTAAAAAAAGTATTCCCTGCCTCCACCTCAGATGAACTGAGAAGCAGGCCCAGGATTCTGTATTTTTAAAAGATCTCATGTAACTGGTGTTACCCATAAAGAATACTTGAGGTTCCCAAGAGAAGTAAAACATCCCAATATAATACGAAGATAGTTAAAATTTTTTTTTAATCCTCTTCAACTTTTAGTTAAAGTTACAGATGTCAAGTGTTTAGGAAATCTAAATGGAAAAAAGTAAGTATCAAAAAGAACTTTCTAAGGTTTAGAATTTGATTACAATAAATACAAATGGCCAATATTTTGATGAGCATTTCTTTCTTTCTTTTTAAAGGAAAATCATGCCCAAATTGCTTGATGCCAGCCTAGCTTCTAGGTGAGAGAACTGTGTTACAATTACAGCCACTCCCCGTGACTCATCAGGGATGTTAGCTCTATCACTGTGTACATGTTGTGGCAGCTGTCCTTTTCCAGATAAGGTCTGTGCTGTGTCAGGGAGATTTTTAGAATTAATATGTTAACCTGCAGCAGTTAAAACTAATAATCGATTATAAGTCCATTTTGCATGTGACATACCATAATATTCCTTAAAAAAATAATTATAACATTAAGTACAAAGATCAGGGTTAATACAATTTATATGTCTAAAATCTGAAATTCAGAGAGAATCAGCCTCACAAATATCTAAACTCAGGGGTGCATAACAACTGTTATCAGTATGATTTCTGACAATCTTGAGGACAGCTCTCTCCCAGGGAGGGACTTCTCCCTTGCCTCCTCAGCTTCCTCTCAGGGAACACTCCCTGTGCTCCACTTCTGGGCATTCTATCTATATTGTTTCTCTTGGCAATTTTAGTGACTTCTATGGCTTCAGCTAACACCCTCATGCAGTAAGTCCCAAATCACCACCTTGAATCTTAAACTGGTCAGCTCTGGACTTGAAATTTCAAGTGCCTACAGAAGATCTCCATATGGATGGCTATTAAACCCTAGGTCCACTGGTGGCCTACAGAGCCCCGGGAATGTCCAAAATTCTTATGTAAGGTGCTACATGTATGTGCACATGTGCATTTTTCTGGAAAGAGTCGTCATAATTTTCTTCATATTCTCAAATGTATATGTGACCCCAGAGACTAAAAACTCAGGTAAGCCATATACTAATAGCATAGCAGACCCTTTGGCATAAATACCAGACAGTGTATTTTAAAACAGAAAACAAAGTCAGTGTACTTTAAAGCAGAAAACAAAGTCCAGGTTAATATCTCCACTAAAGGACTTCTACTATATATAGTTAACTTGTCCTAAAGCTGGCTAGCATCTTCTAATGCAGTGGGTCAGCAAATTGCAGCTGAGAGCCAACTTTTTTAAAATAAAGTTTTATTGGAAAACAGCCATGCCCATTCATTTACATACTGTCTACAGTTAGTTTTGTGCCACAAAGACAGAGCTAAGTAGTGACAAGACTTGGCTCACATGCCTAAAATACTTACTCTTTGGCCTTTAATGAAACAGTTTGACCTCTGTTATTCTAGATAAGAAATACCTAAATTGATAAAGAAACACGAACCTAATTTAAGTAATCCAAAGACAACCTATCTTCTAATTTTATTTCTAAGCAAAACCAGAAACATATACCAAGCACACACACCTGTTTTATTTAAACAACAGAGCATGATTACCTGCCATTGCTGGGCTGCTGTGGAGACTGTCTAGAATGGTCAGAAGGCTCTGACCGCTGGTCAGGAGATCGTGATCGGCTGTGACGGGGAGGCCGGTCGTGTGATCGACCGGAATGATCTGATGCCAGTGACTGAATTTCTGAAATGTCTGTTAAACAAAAGAGTGCTGTTTATTTTCCCATGAAATGACTACAGTAAAATATAATGTACTCCAATAATAATGGAAATAAGTTACTAAATATAATTTCATATAAAATGGTTGATTTAAGCATTAACTTAATCAGCTACTATTCGATATTGGTGAGCTGTCAACAGAAAAAAATTTTTTTGAATTTGTATGTTTTGAAGGTGTCTGGCTTATAGAAAATTATCATTTCATTCTAACATGTCAAATCTTCCCACTTTAAGAAAGAGGTCACTTAAAGGGTCTCTGCAAACAGAGCCACACTCACCATCTCTCTCGGAGGCATTAGCCGAGTGGATACTGTCAGAAAGATCAGGGACATTCAGCAGGGTAGCCCGTTCATCTCTCTGAACTACCATCTTTAACTTGCCTTTAGACCTCTCTATCAATGTCTTTGCATCTGTCAATGACATATTTTCCGTCACGGTACCATTTATCTGCAACAGAAAAGAAACTATAGGTTGAAGGTAAATGACAAAAATACAAACGTTAACTTAGTCTGACATGAACAGGAATATCTAAACTACTCCTGGGCTTGCTCTGAGAACCAAAATATTCCCTTTACACTTTTCCTAAACTATCAAAGTACTCCTCCTTACTAATAAAATCTGTACTACACTGCTGCTCTGCCAGAAAAGCCCAAACTAGCATTCTCTACCTCCTCCCCATCACTTTCTATTACTCATGGGCAAACTAACAAAACACATCAATAATACCTGGAGGAGTTATCAAAACCACTTAATGTGGAACAACAGACAAATCTATCTACAAAGTAACTCCTATTAGTGAAAAATATACATTTGGTGCTATTAATTCTCTAGGATGACTCTATGCCCAAAGAAAAGCGTCAGTGTTGACATGTAGTAATAGCCAGTGGCAAACTATCTAGTCCCCCAAATATTGATTTTTAATTCTTTTTGGCAAAATCGCTTCAAGCATGAACAGGTGCTATGTGGTCACACTAGAACTTGTTTTCTATTGCAGTTCATCAAAATGTAAGAATATGACTATACCTTCAATACAACATCGCCTTCTTGAATATTGCCATCTCTTGCTGCCAAACTATCTTGTGAAATTTCCTTTACAAATATGTGGCTGGCCAATCGAAGACCATATTCTGAAATAATATATTTAAATGTCTTTAGTGTAAAATCCCAAGACTTTTAAATAGAGTTTAAAAGTATGAAACTAATAATCACCGCATAGAGTTTTTAAGTACAATCAATAATAAGAAATTATTCTTGGCCTCCCTGCAAAGAAGACATTTCCTCTAATCATCAGAAAGTTTTCACTGTCAGTGTGAAAGCAAAGGGAAAGTGCGTGGTTCAAACAAAAGACTGACATATCATGCTCTCACTGTACTGAAAGAGAGAAAAATCCGAAGAGATGACCATTTCTCTCTGATGGTGTCATGCTGATGCACTAGCTTCTCAGAAGGTTTAATGAATACAATTCTGAAAAGGAAAACTCTGGAATGCTTTACGATTTTGCTGATGACTTGTATTACCATGCATATACTGGTTTTGTTTTCCTCAGTTCCTACAGCAAAAGTATTTTGGATCCTGAACACCTCTCTGAGAGACATACACAGAGCATCAGTGTGCACCACTCAAACAAGGGCTTAAAATGAGCCAAGCAGATGTGGAGAGGAGTTAAAGATGCCAGTCCTTCCAACAACCGACAAAGTGCCCAGGAGCATGGCAACATTAATTGCACCTGTGGGTGAGGGAGTGGTCAGAGTTAAAGAAGTTACCAGGAGAGTCCAGAAAACTGTCCAGGGGGCCTGCAAAGCTGTACAATGACTACAACTAACAGTATAATGTCAATAGGAACAGGACTGCCCCAGTTGTGTTAGGAGAAAGAGAAGGACTGAGTCTTACTGGGAAAGAAAAACAAAACAAAAAACAAGAAGGGAAACAAAACTGTTTTTAAGATGGGATAAGTTAGCAGACCTGTTACTCAAGCTTTTAAAAGTTACATCAGTTACAGTTCAACTTAAGGCAAATACACAAAGAGTGTTCACAAGCAGGAATAGAATCAGGGTAAAAAAAGAAAATGACCTTCTAGGGGATCTAGGCAGTCAACTATGTGTGCTTTAGAAATGGTGACTATACTCACAGAAAGAAAGTATTGATTAAAAGACTGTCCTTATTTAAGATTTAAAAATTATAAATGACCAAAATACAGAGATGACTCTAAAATATTCCTTGTATATTAATGTATTCATTTATTCTAAGTATTTCCTTAGTAAATATTAACTAGGTGGTAGGCACTAGAGATAAAAACCAGCAATTGAGACAGTCCCTGCACTCTGGCAGCTTCCCTAGTCAGTAGGGAAAAAGACGTTACCACAATTACCAGTGTGATGAAGAGTTCGGATGGAGCAATACATGATTCTGTGCCTAGTGGGGGTCAGAGAAGGCCTCCCTGAGAAGCAAATGCGAAAGCTGAAACTCTACCTAAGAAATACTAACACTAAACCTGAGAAATGAGGGGGTGTATGTGTGTGTGTGTGTGCGCGCGTGCACTGGTAGAGACAGAATGGTTAAAAATAAGTGCACCAGAAGGTATGAAGGAAAGACAAGGCAGGTTTGATGAAGTCATAAGTGTAGGGCAAGAGTCAGACAGAGAAGCATCCCAGAGGACCCTGTAACCATGTGGAGCAGTCCACAGAATGGACCAGGGAGATCCAGAGACTAGATCATGAGGCTGAGTGAGTCACTTAATAGACAATGGTGTGGTGTTCCTCACCCACCCCACGCCTCCCCCACACAAAAAAGGAAAAAGTAACTATGTGTTGATTAACTTAACTGTGGTGATCATTTCCTAGTGTATACATACCTCAAACCATCACACTGTACACCTTAAATACATACAACTTTACATATTTATATACAATGTCAATTACACCTCAATAAAGATGGAAGGAAAAAAAAAGATGTTGGTAGCTTGGATGAGGGTGGTGGTGGTGGAGAAAAGAGGAGTAGGACAGTAAAGTGTGGTGTTTAGGAAGTTAGAAGGTGTTAACCGGGCATAGGAAAGCAGGGGAAAAAAGATGTCATGGGAAACTACACCATGCTGCCCCCGGCTGGCTTGAGAGACCGGGTAGACAGGAATATGTTCAATGGGATACTTCACAAGAAACATTCCAGGAGGGAGATGTGCTGCATCTGAGGGATGCAGACGAACACCTAAGTGAACATGCCTACGACTCAGCTGGGGCACCAGGGTGCACACACTGGACCTAGGAAAGGAGCTGTGCCATCATGAGCAGCCCACGATACTGAGAGACATGAGATTTCCTAAAGATGTTATATGAAGTAGAAAAGAGATTCTAGAACAGAAATCCACAGAACACTGAAAGGTAGGATGAAGACAATGAGCTTGCCAAGGATACAGAAAAGAAAGAGGGAGGAACCCTTGAAACCCACAGCATTACAGGAGCCAAGAGAAACCATTATTTCAAAAAATAGGGAGTGGTTAATTATTAGAGAAATGCAAATCAAAACTACAGTGAGGTATCACCTCACACCAGTTAGAATGGGCATCATCAGAAAATCTACAAGCAACAAATGCTGGAGAGGGTGTGGAGAAAAGGGAACCCTCTTGCACTGTTGGTGGGAATGTAAATTGATACAGCCACTATGGAGACCAGTATGGACGTTCCTTAAAAAACTACAATAGAATTACAGTATGACCCAGCAATCCCACTACTGGGCATATACCCAGAGAAAACCATAATTCAAAAAGACACATGCACCCCAATGTTCACTGCAGCACTATTTACAATAGCCAGGTCATGGAAGCAACCTAAATGCCCATCGACAGACGAATGGATAAAGATGTGGTACATATATACAATGGAATATTACTCAGCCATTAAAAAGAAACGAAACTGGGTCATTTGTAGAGACGTGGATGGATCTAGAGACTGTCATACAGAGTGAAGTTAAGTCAGAAAGAGAAAAACAAATACCGTATATTAACACATATATGTGGAACCTAGAAAAATGGTACAGATGAACCAGTTTGCAAGGCAGAAACAGACACAGATGTAGAGAACAAACGTATGGACACCAAGGGGGGAAAGTGGGGGGGGGGATGGGATGAATGGGGAGATTGGGATTGACATATATACACTAATATGTATAAAATAGATAACTAATAAGAACCTGCTGTATAAAAAATAAATAAAATAAAATTCAAAAAGAAATAGGGAGTGGTTAACTATGTGAAATGGTACTGAGAAGGCAAGTAAGATAAAGACTAGAAATTTCTACCGGATTTAGTATGACCAGTTCTGGGAGCAGATACCAGAGAGAGAGGGTTGAAGAGTGGGTGGTGAACAAGGAGAAACAGCTCTGAACACAGACAGTCTGACTGAGAAGTCGGTTATGGATGAGGGCAGTGGGGAGCAAAAACCAGGAGACATGTCAGGTTTCAGTAAAGCCGATCAGAGCCAGGCTTCAAATACTCTTACACCTTTTTATCAAAATGATCAGTCATCAATGCTATCCTGCATGGGAGAGGCACGCCCACGGCAGCAAAAAGCCACAATCAGACTCATTTGTATCAAATGTGATTACCTGAGGGGAGGCAGCTAGGCTTCAGTTTCAAAATTTTTTGACAAGTCCTTTGCTTTTAGAGCAATATCCTGTGGGGGCTCCTCTCCCTCCTACTCTCCATTTAGAAAAGGCAGCCTGCCCTCCCTCCGAATCCAATGATTTCTACCCAGATGTAGGTACTACTGATCCTGACAGCTAAGTAAAACACTGAATTGCAACTTGGTGATGGTGTGACATTTCTTGTATTAGCCTATTCTAATCACAAGAAGTAATCCAAAATCCAACTACTGGACGATTTATGTGAAGTACTATCTGCTACAACAAAATGATTCAAGAAGAGGAAACAGATGACCCCTGAAGCCTGACATCACAGGATTTGATTTAAAGCAACAGGACACAAAAACGAAGATAACAGAAGACAACAAAGCAAAGATATAAAGTGATGGCAAATTTACTTCTCATTAAAATTAGTCTTAAAATTTTCATGTGAAAATGATAAACGAGTTGGTAGAAAATACCTTCGTTTTTCCGGGATTTCACCAGTGTGACTTTGGTGGGTCTGGCAGGTTGACTGGAGGCCACAGATCGCCTATCAGATCGCGGAGACAGACTCCTCTCTCGACTTGCACTTCTATCCCTGGCCCAGCTCTTCTCACTCCTCCTGTTAACCAGGCCCCCACGGCCACTTCTCCGGTCGTGTACTTCCTCATCATAACTATCTTCTTCATTCTCAGATACTGGTTCAGGATCAGGACGACTTACTGGTATCTGAACTTTCTTTTTCCTTCGAATGGTCTACAAATAAGAAAGATTACAATATGAGCTGATTGATTTTCATATACGTACTTTCAGTTCTTAGGAGAGGAAAATCACATTTTTCTGGTCTCATACTAATTATGAATAAGAGATATTAATACACAAATATAACAAATTACTAAGGAATACTTTTCTATATTGGTTATCTTTTCTGCTCTCCTGGTAAACAGATCTGGTTAAGAAGCAAATTTGGAACAGAGGGCCTAATAAAGTTCTTAATTAATTCAGAAGATCTTCTATGTGTAATAATTACAAGCTTACAGGAAAACTAATAATTACTGGTGGTTTGAATAAAGGAGGGAGCACTGTACTCTAATACAATCAAATATACTGTAGTTGTTACCAAACCAGAGCAAACTTGCAGGCCCAACTTGATTCCTTAAAAATTTCAGAATCCATGAGTATCAAGGCCCACAACTGTCCTACTAGAACTCTAAGAGAGAAATTTATTGTACTTCCACACTAACACTGAACTTAGTGTTGTGTTGGAGCTAATAACTCCATGATACTCTACCAATACAAACTGCTTTCAGTTTCTCTCTCTCCAAAATTTGTTATTTATGGTCTATGTATAAATTCCTTCTTCTGGCTTTCTTTCCTCAATTGACTCTGATACTGGTTCAATTTTCCCTGTCCACTTATTTCCTTTACTTTCTGTAAGATCAAGATCTATTTGCACTGCCTTCTGACTGAGTGGCCTCTTAATCCCTGGACTGCACTCTGTCTTCTCACACCAGTATACATCTGATCTCATCAGAGATCTGCAAGATCTTCTTGAGTAACACTCCTTGTCTTCTACTTCTGACACCCTGATCTACTGAAACTTCTCCATGTCCATCTTATCTCTGACTCCTCCATGCCCTCCTATTCTCCTAGTCCATCAATTCCCTCCTGGTTTCAACTGCCTTCCTCCCAAGTTTGATGAGTTGTCATACTTCGATATTTAAATGATTTTCTCTAGCCCCGGGATACCACAGCCCTGTACCTGCTGAGTCAGGACCCAGCCCACCCCAGTAGGCTGGCACCAGCCCCTGGACCCCCAGGGCCCTGCAGCCAGAGACTCCAGGACCAGCCTGCCTACCCTGGGCACTAGCCCTGGGACACATAGGACCCTGACCCTCTCCACCAGTAGGCCGACACCAGCTCCGAAACACCTTGGACCCATCAGCCAGCCACTCTGGGATCCAGCCCCACTCACCAGTAGGCTTACACAAGCTTTGGAACACCCTGAACCCTGCAGCCAGTGATGTCTGAAACCAGCCTGCTCACCAGCAAGCCTACACTAGGACCCCTGGCCGCACAACCAGCCACCCAGTTCTACCCACCAGTGGGCTGGCACTAGAGAGAGAGGGCCCAAATCAATAATATCAGAAATGAAAAAGCAGAAGTTACAACTGACAGCACCGAAATACGAAAGATCACAAGAGATTACTGTGAACAATTATACGCAAATAAAATGGACAACCTAGAAGAAATGGACAAATTCCTAGAAATGTACAACCTCCCAAGACTGAACCAGGAAGAAATAGAAAATATGAACAGACCAATTACCAGTAATGAAACTGAATCAATAATTTAAAAACTCCCAAGAAACAGAAGTCCAAGACCATATGGTTTCACAGGTGAATTCTACCAAACATTTACAGAAACGTTAACATGTATCCTTCTGAAACTCTTCCAAAACATTGCAGAGGAAGGAGTGCTTCTGAACTCATTCTATGAGGCCAGCATCACCCTGATAGCAAAACCAGACAAAGATATCACACAGAAAAGAAAATTATAGGCCAATATCAATGATAAACATAGATGTAAAATTACTCAACAAAATATTAGCAAACTGAATTCAACAATACGTTAAAAGGATCATACACCATGATCAACTGGGATTTATCCCATGGATGCAAGGATGGTTCAATATCCACAAATCGATGTGATATATACCACATTAACAAACTGAGGAAGAAAAATTTTATGATCGTCTCAATAAATGTTGAAAAAGCTTTTAATAAAATTCAACATCTATGTATGATAAAAGAAACTCTCAACAAACTGCATATAGAGGGAACATACCTCAACATAAAAAAGGCCACATATAGGCCCACAGCTAACATGGTGGGCTCAATGGTATAAAGCTGAGAGCATTTTCTCTAAGATCAGGAACAAGACAAGGATGCCCACTGTCGCTCTTTTATTCAACTTAGTGTTGGAAGTCCTAGCCCCAGCAATCAGACAAGAAAAAGAAAAGGAATCCAAATTGGAAGGGAAGAAGTACAACTGTTACTGTTTGAGGATGACATGATACCCTATAGAAAATCCTAAAGGTATCACGAATAAACTGCTAGAGCTCATCAATAAATTCGGCAAAGTTGCAGGATACAAAATTAATACACAGAAATCTGTTGTATTTCTATACACTAACAATGAACTATCAGAAAGAGAAATTAAGAAAACAATCCCATTTACAAATTGCATCGAAAAATAAAATCCCTGGGAATAAATCTAACTAAGGAGGTAAAAGACCTATACTCGGAAATATAAAGACACCAATGCAAGAAACTGAAGACAACGGGAACAGATGTAAAGATATACCAAGTTCATGGACTGGAAGAATTAATATTGCTAAAATGACCATACTATCCAAAGCAGTCTAAATATCCAATGTAATCCCTATCAAAATACCAATGGCATTTTTCACACAACTAGAACAAGTAATTCTAAAATTTATATGGAAACACAAAAGACCCCAAATAGCAAAAAATGAACAAACAAAAACAATCTTGAGAATGAAGAACAAAGCTGGAGGCATCATGCACGCAGATTTCAAACTATACTATATGGTTACAGTCATCAAAACAGCATGGTACTAGCACAAAACCAGACACATAAATCAATGGAACGGAATAGAAGGCCCAGAAGATGAATCCACACTTACATGGGCAATTAATCTATGACAAAGGAGGCAAGAATGCACAATGGGGAAAAAACAGCCTCTTCAATAAATGGTGCTGGGAAAACAGGACAATTACATACAGAAGAATCATACTGGACTACTCTCTCATATCATGCACAAAAATAAATTCAAAATGAATACAAGATTTAAATATAAGCTCTGAAACCATAAAACTCCTAGAAGAAAACATTGGCAGTACACTATTTGACATCAGTCTTAAAAATATTTTTTGGATATGCCTCCTCAGGCAAGGGAAACAAAAGCACAAATAAACAGGACTACATCCAACTAAAAAAGCTTTTACACAGTGAAGTTAACTATCAACAAAACAAAAAGGCCACCGACGCAATGGGAGAAGATATTTGCAAACGATATGACCCACAAGGGATTAATATCCAAAATATACAAAGAACTTACACAACTCAACGTCAAAAAATAAATAAACAACTCAATTAAAAACTGGGTAGAGGATCTGAATAGACATTTTTCCAAAGAAGACATACAGATGGCCAACGAGCACATGAAAAGATGCTCAATATCACTAATCATCAGTGAAATGCAAATCAAAACCACAATGAGATATCACCTCCCACCTGTCAGAATGGCAATTATGAAAAAGAAAACAAATAACAAGCACTGACAAGGATGTGGAGAAAAGGGAACACTCATGCTCTGTTGGTGGGAAGGTAAATTAGTGCAGCCACTACGGAAAACAGTATGGAGACTCCTCAAAAAATTAAAAATAGAACTACCGTATGATCCAGCACATTCCACTCCTATTCACCCAGAGAAAATAAAAACACTAATTAGAAAAGACATTTACGGGAATCCCCTGGTGGTCCAGTGGTTAGGACTCTGCACTTCCACTACAGGGGGCGTGGGTGCAATCCCTGGTCGGGGAACTAAGATCCTGCATGCCACGAGGCCAAAAAAAAAAAAGGAGGGGAGGGGAGGGAAGAAAGGAAAAGGAAAAGACACGTGCATGCCTCTGTTCATTGCAGCATTATTTATGATATCCAAGATATGGAAGCAAAGCAAGTGCCCATCAATAGATGAACGGATAAAGAAGATTTGACACACACACACACACATACTACTCAGCCATGAAAAAGAATAACATCTTGCCACCTGCAACAACACAGATGGACCTGGAGGGTATTACGCTAAGTGAAATAAGTCAGACAGAGAAAGACAACTACTGTATGATTTCACTTATATGTGGAATCTAAACAACAAATGAACAAACGTAACAAAACAGAAATGGAGTTACAAATACAGAGAATAGGCGGCTGCCAGAGGGAAAGGAACAGGTGAGACAGATGAAACAAACTTCCAGTTGCAAAATAAATGAGTCATGGGTATGAAATGTATGGTGTGGGAAACATAGTAACTACCTAGTATCTTTGTATGGTGATATATCGTAACTAGACTTATCCTGGTGACCATTTTGAAATGTAGAGAAATATAGAATCACCATGTTGTGTAACAGGAACTAACAGTGTTGTAGGTCAATTATACTTCAAAAACAAACAAATTTATAGAAAAAGAGGTCAGATTTGTGGCTACAGAGGTGACGGTGGGGGGGGGATTGGATGAGGGCAATCAAAAAGTGCAAATTGGGGCTTCCCTGGTGGCGCAGTGGTTGAGAATCCGCCTGCCAAGGCAGGGGACATGGGTTCAATCCCTGGTCCGGGAAGATCCCACATGCCGCGGAGCAACTAAGCCCGTGTGCCACAACTACTGAAGCCGGCGTGCCTAGAGCCCATGCTCCGCAACAAGTGATGCCACCGCAATGAGAAGCCCGCGCACCACAATGAAGAGTAGCCCCCGCAACTAGAGAAAGCCCACGCGCAGCAACAAAGACCCAATGCAGCCAAAAATAAAATAATTATTATTTTTTTTTTTTTTAGAGTGCAGACTTCCCTTCATAAGATGAATAAGTACTAGGGATATAATGTACAACATGATAAATGTAATTAAAGTTGCTAAGAGAGTAAATCCTAAGAGTTCTCATCACAAGGAAAACAAATTTTTTTCTATTTCTTTAATTTTGTATCTATATGAGATGATGGATGTCATCATTTCATGAAGTCAAATCATCATGCTGCACACCTTAAACTTACACAGTGCCATATGTCAACTGTATCTCAGTAAAGCTGGGGGGAAGTTACTTTCTCTTGACCCGTCGGTCCTGTGCCGGGACAAACCCCATCCTGTATTATCTTCCCCTTCAGATGGCTGCATCCCCACACTGGCTGATTAGCTTCTCCTCTATAAATTCATTTTACTCGAAAGAATTCTTTCATTTATTCAGCAATCCTTTCATCTACCTCTTGTTGCCCCAAATTCCATGGAATTTGCTAACACAGGTATCCCGAAACTGTTCTCCGAGATGCCAGTCACTAGGCCTGATTTATAGAGATCAGTGCCACTTCACATCCCCACTCCCACATGCTTTCAGTGTCTCATTTATTTGGTCTTCCTTCCTAGTCTCAGACAATTCGATCCTCTTCCTGCATGAACGACACCCTTTCAGAGGGGCTTATTCTCATTCCTCCCCACCTCCAAGACCTTTCCTCATCAATTACCAGCCCCCCCACGCCAGGTACCAACACCTATAATCTCTCCCTATTTAATTCCAGTCTGTCCTCTGCCTACTAATCTGCAAATTCATCTTCGATTCCCGTCTCGCTACTCATTTCCAAGCTATCATCTTTTCTCTTCCTTTTGTGACTCACTTTCTTCAAAGGGCTGCTCCACACTTAATACCACAGCTTCTTACCACCAAGAGTGATCAGAGAAGGCCTCTCTGAGGAAACAACGTTGAAGCTAAAGGCCAACAAGGAGCAAGAGGCCAGCATGTGGAAAGGACAGGCAGCCAAGGCCCTGTTATGAATGGAGAAAAGGCTGCCTGCCTTGCTACTCTTGGTGCCCCATGGCTGAGGCCCTTCTCGGGCAACATTTACTGTAAAGCATTCCTCACTGCCTCCCTGAGTCTTACTCTCACCTCTATTTCCATCTCCAACATATTGTATTAGAAGCAATTCTTTGTGTTGGCACTTCGATCTTCAATCGCTCTCTAGTAAGGTATAAACAAAACAACCAGTTGAGTCCTCAAAGCTTTCCCCGTCACTCCCCTAAGAGAGCGAGCGCCACCTGTCTGAAATCTGCACCTGAAGCACCCTCCATCTCAGATGATGTGCATGATGGCTGTGACTGTGTGTACCCATCGAGCCTACTGAAATTCAAGTTCCCTGAGGAGAAGGTCCTGGCCAGGTCATTTAACTGTACCTGTAATGAAGTGTTTGCACGTAGTAAGTGCTTAACTCATTGAAAAATATCCAATCCTGCTATGATTCCCCATTTATATTATGAGTTAAGTACTATAAACCCACTCAGGCTTGGTAATCATACTTGATTTTAACACTGAAAACTGTGAAACAAAAATTTTGGGAAAAAATGCCTACTTCAAAACAGGTCAGCTGAATTAAACATTCAAATATAAAACAAAACAATGAAATTATGTAAGTACTAGAATAAAATGTAAGATATATGTTTTTATAACTCTGGTAAGGTAAAGACTTTTGGAAGCATGACACCAAAGGCAGAGCCAATCAAGTGAAAGTCTGACAGATATGACAGGATAAAAATGAAAACATTCCCATGATGATGAAATAAAATGATATAAAAACAAACCAAAAAAACACCATAAACAACTTACACACACTCACAAAGAAAATGGAAAAACAATATATGCAGTGTATACCACAAAAGGCTAATCATCTTAATATACACAACACTAGTGTGACAGTCATCACCATAAGGACAGGAACAGGCAACGAAACATAATGGGAAGTATACACACCAGGTGAAGATCAAACCCACTTGTAACTTAAAATACCTCATTTGAAATACTATGTTTAGTCCATCAGTTTGGCAGAGATTTAAGTGTTGATGAAATTGGACTCTCTCAGTACCTTACTGGTTTTCTAATGGGCAAATTGGCAATCCATGTATCAAAAGTCATTCATGCCATCTGACTCTAAAAAGCTACTCCTAAGAAGTTATTCTTAAAAAGTAACTGAACAAGTAAATAGAAATACGATGATCTTTATTATTTTTAAAATAATAAAGATTATTTTAAAAATAACCTTATTAAAAATAATTTTAATAAGATTATTTAAAAATAATCTTAATTTTTTAAAAAATACTTGTGGAAACTGGACACTGAAATGCCCATCAGTGAATGGGTCGAGGAAGTGTGCACACACACTGAAATGCTATGCAGTGATGTGGGTAAATACTGAAGTGTTCAGTTTATCTCTAGGAAGGTGTTTTCGCCCATTTGCTTCTTAATGCTTTTTTAGTATGTTCAGAATTTTAGTAAAAATTACACATGTTCACTGTTATAAACAATCTTTTACTATCTTCTCTTCACCTACTGTTAAACAAAATTAAGCATATTTATGGTAGTTATATTATCAAAGGAGTTCTAACATTTTAATTCAACTGAAAAGAAATTTATTGAGCCTAATGCCCAAGGGGTCTTAGTTTATGGAAAGATATAAACTAAGAACCATCAAAATGTAAGAGCCCAGGGCGGGGGAGGGAAGGAGCTGGCTACTCAGAACTGGGGGGGAAAAAAAAACATATAGAGTGACCTGAGGTTCTGGTTATGGCAGGAGATGAGTTAAGAAAGACATCCTACAATGAAAGGCCACATTCTAAGACACTATGGTTTTATTCTCAATGATGAAAACTTAGCGTATGTTGATGATGTAACCCACTCTCTTCAGATGCAGGAATGAACAGCTACCCTCTGCTGACTGACCACGCTTCCACCCAACCCTCCTACAGCTTCTCCCTGAAGAGCAAACTACTTGCCCAACCTTCCTGAGTTCCACCTTTCCAAATGATGTAGCGAAGCACAGTGAGAGGAAAACTCATCCTTCTTACATGTGCTATTTCAAATACATAACAGGTTTTGGACTGTTTCTTACAAAATCATTTCTAAGGTGAGAAAAGTCTGAAGTGTAGGAGTACAACTTTCTTGGCTGTATTATTGATGTGGGGCATGTGTACTAAACATTTTACATGGAAAAACACAACAGTTCAATATTCCAAAGAATGAAGCTGGAGCTATGGGTGAAGCTCACAACCTCAGACACAGGGAGAAAAATCCAATTTACCTAAGGTGCTCACCTTGGAATATGCAGTGACTCATCTGAAGAACACTTATTCAATTTATAAAAACCAACAAATATAAAAATTAGCAATTTGCTTCTGTAAATGCTACAATCTCATGTTATAAAAACTGTTTAAAAATTGTACCATCAACTAGCCAGTCTGTACACGAACTGCAATTTAAAACAACACTAGAGTTCCAGATGTAAAAATACGGTTACAACAAAAAGCTGTGAAAACACATGCACAGTAGAAGATGCCTGTCATCTGGAATGCAGTAACTAAACACTGGTTCTACTGCCACATGAGAAAACTAACTTAACCAGCAAGGACACTGGTGCGGGGATGAGCCATACGGCACAGCAGCCTACACAAGGTGAGAGAGCCTCCAACTGTGGGTGTACAGTCTCAGGAAATACCCCTTCTGGCTCTCACCATAGCTCCCAGAGGTCAAAACACCATGCAGGCCTCCTCACTCCAGCCCTCTCCTTTCTGTTGGGTCCACTGTGGCTCCGACTGTCTGCTGCAAAGTAGAAAGGTTCTCAGTGGACAAGGCAGGACAAACCATGTCCGCCAGCCTCTTCTTCCTACTCTACACACCTGAGCTAAGGCCTCAAGCAGTACCTTAATTAGGCCTTTCAGAGTCTAGATAAGGCAGAAACAGGGGCAGCAAAGTGATTAATGTGCTCCTCTATGCATTGATAGATATAATTTTTTTTTTTGGCCTCGTGGCATGCGGGATCCTAGTTCCCTGACCAGGGATCGAACCTGTGCCCCCTGCAGTGGAAGCACAGAGTACTAATCGCTGGACCGCCAGGGAAGTCCCTATGTAGATATAATTTTACGTAGGACTTTAACATTAAATCCATTCTCTGCTACATGTGCCTAGTTTTAACTGTGATTTGAGGCCAGTTATCGAGAGCTAGCTGAACTTTTCTCTTACTAAAAAAAGAAAAAAAAGAGGAAAAAACTTCTCAAATATGAACAGAAGTCTAGCAATATACTAAAAAACATATGAACCCTGAACAACTCTACAAAACAAAAAACCGAAAAAAAACAAAACACACAAAACAACCAAAAAAACAAACCCTTACCACTCTTTCCTCAAACTATATCACAGTAACAAAGTAGAGACAATATATGTGTTCAAGTGACAACATAAAATTTGTCCACTGAACAAAACCTATAACAGAAAATACTTTAAACTGACTATATGCCAAGATTCAGTCTAACTTAAGCATTTTTTTAAAAAGGAAGCATTAAGCCATAAACAGGTAACCATTCAACCAGGAGCTCCTTCCTTTCTTTTTCAATCAAAAAAAAATCCTGGTATCTGAGCTTTGAGAAAATACACACCAGTGATAAAACATACCACCGGTATTAGAAGAAACATTCTTACTTGTAAACAACTAACTTTAGAACTACTGTTCCAGATTTTATTTTCTTAAATGGGAAGAATGAATTCAAACACCAAAAACATACCAACAGTAAAGTTGGTACCTTTATAAAATTAAAGGTAAAAAACACTTACAATTTTTGCATTTTTTCCACTTTTCCTTAGTTGCTGAACAGCAAAAGCATGTTCAACATTATCCATTGAAACGCCATTAACCATCGCGACTCGGTCATTTTCCCTAAGGAAAAAAAGTGACCAAAATAATAACATGTTAGATGAAACCATACAAATAAGTTTATAAAGATATTTTCAAGATAGGATCTTTAAAAAAGATATTCTAATTATGGGCTAATTAATCTGTCGTCAGATCAATGATAAAATAATGTCCAGCTATTTAATTTCAGATCCCCCACAAAAAATGTTTAGCACTTGTAACTAACCACAGGTCATTAATTTTTTAACCATTAACACAATGTTTCCCAAAAGGATTGAACAGGTACCACAATACACAAAATGACTTCTGGTGGTACAGTTACAGGCATTCAATGATACTAATAGTCATAAGGCTGGAAAAAGTTATTCCTTCTTTAAAGATAAAGTCTTTCTCCTTCCAATTTTCTTTCAGTCCTTCTACTCATACTCTCATTTTTTTGCTAGTGTAACTTTTGTCTCTTTTTTATCTTGCTAATCTTCTTGTTGAACAAATACGGTTAAGACTCAGGGTGAGAGGCTCCTGAAGGCTAGATTCTACCCCAAACTGAGTAACAAGTTTTCTTTTCACTACCTTTATTTTTTACAGTGACCTTCTATTTAAGTTAAGTGATACTAGCTTTCCATATATGACAGAGACAAGCATAAACGTATATTAATTTAGAAAAATCACTAGCATGGCATGCCAGTGGCTAAGGGTAGGAAACATGCTTACTGCAGCTGCCCTTCTGCGGGTCCTCCTTTAAGCACATCTGAAATCACTATCGAGGTTTCCCCACTCTGGAAATGAGGATTATCTCTTCCACCAGATATTGCAATTCCAAATCCAAATCCAGGAGCCTAAAGTAATAATTACAGTAAAATGTTATGATGTCATACTCTACAATCTAAAAAACTTCAAATATAAAAATTACAATCCTATTACAGAATGCTCACTCACTTGTATGGAAACACATCAGAATGACCTATCCTGATATGGGAATGCAGGCTTTAATAAATTTAATGCTGGGCATAACAGAATATTGAAAACTGTCAATTACATGAATGTTCTTTAAGAACTAAAATACATTTAAAAATTCTGAACAATGAAATCCTGAATTCATTTTTGCTTATCAGAAGGGTTCCTGAGGGAATTGGCAGTGTCCCCCTGTGATCATCACAAACACTGGCAACTGATTTGTAGAATGACAGATTTAATAAGCATATAAACCAGGTGGCATTTTATATAATAAAATATCAACAGCTGTGAAAATCAACTTCCTTCACTTACCCTAAAAATCTCTACTGAAGTAATACACTATAATATCTTATGCACACTGCATACAATAGAAAGTATACATTAATCATATCAAGCATTTTTAAATTACTTATATTTTTAATTAAACAAAATCATAATTATATACTTCTAAATGAGCTGAAAATCTTTACCACAGTGACTAAGGACAGCCCAGCACAGAAAAAAATCAAAATACTACCAAGTTATTTAAAAATTACCTAATCTCGCTTTTTTCACGAAGATGGCGCCAAAGGCGAAGAAGGAAGCCCCTGGCCCTCCCAAAGCATAAGCCAAAGCAAAGGCTTTAAAGGCCAAGAAAGCTGTGTTGAAAGGCGTACACAGCCACAAAAAAAAGAAGATCCGGACATCACCCACCTTCCGACGGCCCAAAACACTGCGGCTCCGGAGGCAGGCCACATATCCTCGGAAGAGCACCCCTAGGAGAAAAAAGCTTGACCACTGTGCCACCATCAAGTTCCCCCTCACCACCGAGTCAGCCATGAAGAAGACAGAAGACAACAACACACTGGTGTTCACTGTGGATGTCAAGGCCAACAAGCACCAAATTAAACAGGCTGTGAAGAAGCTCTGTGACACTGACATGGCTAAGGTCAACACCCTGATCAGGCCTGATGGAGAGAAGAAGGCATATGTTCGACTGGCTCCTGACTATGATGCTTTGGATGTTGCCAACAAAATTGGGATCATCTAAACTGAGTCCAGCTGGCTAATTCTAAATATAGAAGTTTTCACTATAAAAAAATAATTAAATAAAAATAAATAAATAAAAATAAAAATTACCTAATCTCAAAGAAATCCACACCATTCCCTAGAAAGGAAATGAAGTATTCAGAGTAGTCTAAAAGAAAGAGCCAATATTTTCCTAGGTCTCCAGAATCAGAAAATCAGAGGCTATGTTTTCATATAACATTGTACTACACTATGCTCTACAATCCAAACCACCTGAGGACAAAGGTAACAACTTCCTTCCACGACTGTCCCGTCCACAAAGAAGACCATGCCCACCATGGACAGGGGACACATCATGACCTCCCCTTCCACCCCAAAGTCTACTGAAATAGCCAAAGAAGAAGAAAAGAGAAAAACTCTCCTTAAGAAAGAATAAACACCAGCAATTCCACGCCTAGGTATATACCCAAGAGAAATGAAAACATGTGTGCACACAGAGATTTATAGCCACACACAGCAGCAGCATTTATAATAGCCAAAAACTGCAAACAACCCAAATGTCTATCAACTGATGAATGGATAAATAAAATATGGTGTATCCATTAAATGAATTATCTGCAATAGAAAGGAGTGAAGTACTGATACATGCTACAAAATGGGGAACATAGAAAACATGATGCTATCTAAAAGAAGCCAACCATAAAAGATCACACACATCATACAATTCCTCTTAGATGAAACGTTCAGAAAAGATCAATCTGTATGAAACAGAAAACAGACTGGTGATTGTCGAGGGCCAGGGTGTGGAAAGGGATGGAGACATTGGGGAGGGATGGTTTATGAGTAACATTATTCTTTTTAGGGTGATGGAATGCTTAAAAAGTGACTCTGGTGATGGTCTTACAGATCTGTGAATATACTAAAAATCACTAAATTGTACATTTAAAGGGTGAATTGTATGGTATGTGAATTACATTGCAATAAAGCTAATACCTCCAAAAAAGGTTAATGTGAAAAAACAAACAGGAAAACATCTGGGTGGCAGAAGATAATGGCAACTGCCTGAATCTGTGTCTCCAAAATAATACAAAACAGATCACTACACAAAACCATACCCTTAATATAGCTCAAAACCAGAGAATATGCAAATTTCAAAATAGGCAGAAGTAAGCCTAAAATTTCAAAAATAAAGAAATGATTAGAAAGAAAATAACTATTAGCACACAATTAGAAAACATAAGAGACTGCAGAACAAGTTCAAATAAATTTGAAAACTTAGATAAAACAGATAATTTTGTAGGGAAATACAGATTATTGAAATTGACTCTATTAGAAATAAAGACTTCAGCAACCCAATTGCTGAAGAGGAAACAGAGATAGTTATGAGGGAATTATCCCACAAAAAACACCAGGCACAGATGATTTCACAGGGAATTCTACCAAAACATCAATATCCAGATAGCCTCGATGCTCCATAAATTGTTCCAGAGCATCCTAAAATGAAGGAAAGCTTCTAATTCTTTTCAAGAAGCAATTATAATATTGATATCTAAATCTGATAATGACTATCCACGATAAAGACAGGGCTTCCCTGGCGGCGCAGTGGTTAAGAACCCACCTGCCAATGCAGGGGACACGGGTTCGAGCCCTGGTCCGGGAAGATCCCACATGCCACGGAGCAACTAATCCTGTGCACCACAACTACTGAGCCTGTGCTCTAGAGCCCACACACCACAACTACTGAAGCCCACACGCCTAGAGCCCATGCTCCGCAACAAGAGAAGCCACCACAAGGAGAAGCCCAAGCACCGCAACAAGAGTAGCCCCTGCTTACTGCAACTAGAGAAAGCCCACGCGCAGCAACGAAGACCCATCACAGCCAAAAATTTAAAAAACAAATTAATTAATTGATTAAAAAGAAAAAGACAGAGCCCCCCTCCGAATACTAAAGCCTAACATCATTTATAAAGGCCAACACCATACAAATATTCCATGACAAGGTGATTTATTTCCAAGACTGTTGTATTAGGAAAGCCACTGTATAGGAGACCCTATTAATAAACCTAGAGAAAAAAATTCAGAGATTATATCCATAGACCCTGGAAAGGCCTTCGACAAAATCTAACATTCACGACCAAGGGAAAAAAAAAAATCAAGAAAATGCCTTCAATCTGTTTTAATATTTCATTTTATGTTAAAGTACATGAAGAACCTTACCCACACACACAGTTGAAAAGGAGAGGAGTTATTTTAGTAAACCTTTTAGATAATTATGGATATTCATGTTTGATTTTATATCGGTAAGTGATAGTTTCTTAATGGGTGGCTACAATGTGCAACCTGAAACCATATCAGTGGACTTTTTGTAGTTACATGAATACCCATCCACTGGCCTATTTTGCACTTTGAATGAATTATTTTATCCATTGTGATTTTATAATAGCATGTCTTGGTCATCTGGAAAATATTTAGGTAAATCTTTCAAATGATGACACATTTCACCACTATACAATATTTTTAAAAAATCATACTTTAATATCACCACTAATGCAATCAAAGTCTTTAAGTAGTGAAAAGTATTGAGCTCATCTCATGGTGGCAGATAAATGTTTTCCAAATTTTAATTTTTGTTTTAAAATTCAATTTTCTTCATTGGCAACAACTATTATCAGAGTTGTTTTCCTTGAAGCAACAGGTACTCACTTGAGAAAAATGTTTGTCAAATATTCCGGTCTGGATAACCATTCCTTCAAGTAAAAGTGGTGTTACACACACAAATACACAGCTGGTTGAGCTTCCAATTCAAACAATCATGCAAGTACTTCAGTATAAAGCAGAAATGCCTTAGGCATATTTCCCATTTCAATATACAGATTATTTTTAAAATGTCTATTCAAAAGCTGACATGTGGTAAAATGAGTAATTTTTACTGCTTTAAGTTATTCTACAGCAAAACTGGGATTGTTCTTATAAACTGTGAGTAAGCCCAGGAACTATTAGGATGGTTTGGGGCTCTGAGGCCAGTTTTACCTCATACCACTGCTTCTGTACCTTCACTACAACTATCAACACAGTGAAAAAGACAAATAACATTTTTGTGCTGTTATGAAAATAGTTCGTCCTAAGCATAAAAAGACTTCAGAGATCTTTTGGGGTCCTCAGCCCATACTCTGAAAACACTGATATTAAAAACCACTGAAAAAAGAGCAAAAAAAAAAAAAAACCCAAAAACAAACAAAAAAAAACCCAATGAAGCAATTTACAAAAGATATGAAATGTTAAAACTCATAAGAAACGCAAATTAAAACCACACAGAGAATGGTAAAAATTAAAGTATAACAACACATTTTGTTGAGGAGGCTGTACAAAAATAGGCACCACTGCTAATGGGCATGCAAATTGCTACAATTCTTTAGGAGAGGAATTTGGCAATCCTAACAAAATTACAAAAGCATTTATGTATGTATGCATTTATTTATATTTTTGGCTGCGTCAGGTCTTAGTTGTGGCACGCGGGCTCCAGAGCACGTGGGCTCCGTTGTTGCGGCACACGGGCTCTCTAGTTGTGGCACAGGGGCTCAAGTAGTTGCGGCACAGCATGTGGGATCTTAGTTCCCCAACCAGGGATCAAACCCACGTCCCCTGCATTGGAAGGCGGATTCTTAACCACTGGGCCACCAGGGAAGTCCTCAAAAGCACTTTATCTTTCAACAGAGTGAACCAGTTTCTAGGAATGTACCCTGAAGATTACATATACAGCTCCAAAAATAAGAAAATACATATGTACATAGTTATTCACGGCAGATTGTAACTGCAAATACTGGAAAAAACCTAAAACACCCAAGGGTTACCTCCAGGGCAGTTTGGGGAGGGGTGTGTTATTCTTTGGCTTTTTTTCCGTCCTTGGAGGAGGCTAGCACTAATCTTTTATTCTGTATACTTTTATATTGTGCATTTATATCTTGCTTGATAATTCTTTTATTTAAAAATTAAAAACATAACACAAAAATATTAAAGAAATGCCAAAAACATCAGGACCTTTCAATACGGAAGGCGGAGGTGAGTAGATACTTCCTAAGATTTGCTTGTGAACAAGTAAGTACAGTCCTGGCTGCATGAGCCAGGCATCAAACCCAGGCGAAGCATACTGCTTCCATGCAGCGCCAGCACTCTGTGGAGGCATGTCATCCTGCTGGATCAGCGCTGGCTGCAGTTCATTTAATGACTACCCAGGAAGTCTGTGATTCCCAACCCTGGCTGCAGATGAAAATCATTTGGGATCAGTCTCAAAACTGCTTGATGATTGCCAAACCCCCCACCCCACAACAATTAAATAAAACTGGAGGAGAGCAGATAGCAGGCATTTAAAAAAAAAAATCTCCTAAGTGATTCTAATGGGCAGTCAGGGCTGAGAACCTTAGCCTTAAAAGCTTTGTGAATATCAGACCAGGGTGATCATCAAAAACTATAAAAGGTTCGACTATCCCACACTTTCCCTTCCCTCTTAAGGAAGGTTTCTCTCTGAAACCTTTTTAGGCTTAGATCTCCACCACGGTCCTATTTTTGGCCTTTTCAATAGATTTCTTACATCCACTGCACTACAATTTACCCTTCATCGTGTTCAAAGGATTATTATTCTAAAACAAACCCAATTCTGTCATTCTACTGCCCACAGGTCCAAGTTCCTTAACATGCAATATCCTGAAATGCAATGCCAGCTTGCTTCCCAGCACCCCAGTCTTTACCCTAAACACACTTAACTACTGACCTCCACTTAAGCATGCCATGCATCATCAAGTTCCAAGCTTTCACATTTCTTCTCTGCCTAGGATTCCTTTAGCACCTCACCCTTCAACATCCAGTTTCAACGTCATCTCCTTCATAAAACCAACCTAGCTTTTCACAGGCACAAGTGGCCCATCCCGTAGGCTCTCCGACCACATAGACACACTTCTGCTACTTAACACACACCACTGTAAGTAGCCTGCGTATCAGAGGTTCATTTGGGAGGGGTTTACATATTCTTCTACATATCCCAGCTGAGTACAACCCTGCAAGGGCCTAACACAAAGTGGCTCATCAATGTTAGGGCACTAAAACAAGTATCTGACTAATTATTCAATTTAATTTTAACTCAATTTCCCTTTATAGAGTTGTCTTTTAAAACTCACACTAATTTGAGCACTAAAACCTCATTAGCAGCCAGAGTAGTAGCATGGATTTGGAATTTCTTGCATTTCCAAATAAAAACAAGCAGGGCAACTATACAGCAAACCAAAAACCATATATACAGCAAAAAAAAAACCCCCCACAAGTAACCAATGCACCCCCCTGAGGAAGCAGGTGGGGATGAGCAACACCTATGGGACTTGTGTGTTCCCAAAACCTACTTGGGAAGAAAGCCACAAGGCATCTGACACACCTAAGACCTGAAGAACCCCCCAAATAACTAACAGGTATTTACTGGAAAGAACGGCAGGGCAATTTGAGAACAACAGCTGAAACTGGGAGGGATTTTGCCTCTCCAGTTGTCAGTGAGAGCAAGGAGCCTGCAGTAGGGCGTGAATGGGCTAGAGCAGTGTAACCCCTAGGAATTCTCAACACGGACATGCCAGTGGATTCAGACTCGAGAGGGACAGGAACAGCAAAAGATGAAAGGGTACAAAAGGCATGGGCCTAGGAAATGTCAGACAGCAGCAGTTATGTTTATTTAGTGCATGCACACACACAAGAAAACTAAGCGAATTTCTAGAAACTCAAGAAAGCTAATTTCCCATAAAATTGAGCAAAAAAGGGATTATGATCAAATCCCTTAGAAAATTACTACAGAACACAATGAGTAGCAGAATACCCCTACAGAAAATGAAAGCATGCTGAAAAGAGTACTCAAAAAAAGAAAAATAAAGGATCAAAACTGTTACTATTATAAAACAAGTGAAAAGGCATTACAAAAATATACAAGACATGAAAGAATATAAATAAGAATTTCAGACAATCACAGAAAGACAGACAAAATGAAAAGGCAGAGGACTTTGTACCAGATGAAGGAACAAGATAAAACACCATAAAAACAACTAAATGAAGTGGAGATAGGCAACCTTCCAGAAAAAGAATTCAGAATAATGATAGTGAAGATGATCCAGAACCTCGGAAAAAGACTGGAGGCAAAGATCGAGAAGATGCAAGAAATGTTTAACAAAGACCTAGAAGAATTAAAGAATAAACAAACAGAGATGAACAATACAATAACTGAAATGAAAAATACACTAGAAGTAATCAATAGCAGAATAACTGAGGCAGAAGAACGGATAAGTGACCTGGAAGACAGAATGGTAGAATTCACTGCTGCGGAACAGAAAAAAGAAAAAAGAATGAAAAGAAATGAAGACAGCCTAAGAGACCTCTGGGACATTAAACGCAACAACATTCACATTACAGGGGTCCCAGAAGGAGAAGAGAGAGAAAGTACCCGAGAAAACATTTGAAGTGATTATAGTCGAAAACTGCCCTAACATGGGAAAAGAAATAGCCACCCAAGTCCAGGAAGCACAGAAGAGTCCCATACAGGATAAACCCAAGGAGACACACACCGAGACATAGTAATCAAACTGACAAAAATTAAAGACAAAAAAAAAATCAATGAAAGCAACAAGGGAAAAATGACAAATAACATACATGGGAACTCCCATAAGGTTAACAGCTGACTTCTCAGCAGAAACTCTACAGGCCAGAAGGGAGTGCCACGATATATTTAAAGTGATGAAGGGGAAGAACCTACAACCAAGATTACTCTACCTGGCAAGAATCTCATTCAGATTCGAAAGAGAAATCAAAATCTTTACAGACAAGCAAATGCTAAGAGAATTCAGCACCACCAAACCAGGCCTACAACAAATGCTAAAGGAAATTCTCTAAGTGGGAAAAACAAGAGAAGAAAAGGACCTACAAAAACAAACAGATAACAATTAAGAAAATGGTAATAGGAACATACATACTGATAATTACCTTAAATGTGAATGGATTAAATGCTCCAACCAAAAGACACAGGCTCCTTGAATGGATACAAAAACAAGACCCATATATATGCTATCTACAAGACACCCACTTGAGACCTAGTGACACATACAAACTGAAAGTGAGGGGGATGGAAAAAGACATTCCATGCAAATGGAAATCAAAAGAAAGCTGGAGTAGCAATACTCATCAGATAAAATAGACTTTAAAATAAAGAATGTTACAAGAGACAAGAAGGGACACTACATAATGATCAAGGGATCAATCCAAGAAAAAGATATAACAATTATAAATATATATGCACCCAACATAGGAGCACCTCAATACATAAGGCAACTGCTAACAGCTATAAAAGAGGAAATGGACAGTAACACAAGAATAGTGGGGGACTTTAACACCTCACTTACACCCATGGACAGATCATCCAAAATGAAAATAAATAAGGAAACAGAAGCTTTAAATGACACAGCAGACCAAATAGATTTAACTGGTATTTATAGGACATTCCATCCAAAAACAGCAGATTACACTTTCTTCTCAAGTGTGCACGGAACATTCTCCAGGATAGATCACATCTTGGGTCACAAATCAAGTCTCAGTAAACTTAAGAGAATTGAAATCATATCAAGCATCTTTTCTGACCACAACGCTACGAGATTAGAAATGAATTACAGGGAAAAAAACATAAAAAACACAAACACATGGAGGCTAAACAATACGTTATTAAATAACTAAGAGATCACTGAAGAAATCAAAGAGAAAATCAAAAAATACCTAGAGACAAATGACAATGAAAACACGACGATCCAAAACTTATGGGATGCAGCAAAAGCAGTTCTAAGAGGGAAGTTTATAGCTATACAAGCCTACCTCAAGAAACAAGAAATATCTCAAATAAACAACCTAACTTACACTTAAAGGAACTAGAGAAAGAAGAACAAACAAAACCAAAAGTTAGCAGAAGGAAAGAAATCATAAAGATCAGAGCAGAAATAAATGAAATAGAAACAAAGAAAACAATAGCAAAGATCAATAAAACTAAAAGCTGGTTCTTTGAGAAGATAAACAAAATTGATAAACCTTTAGCCAGACTCATCAAGAAAAAGAGGGAGAGGACTCAAATCAATAAAATTAGAAATGAAAAAGGAGAAGTTACAACAGACACCACAGAAATACAAAGCACCCTAAGAGACTACTACAAGCAACTTTATGCCAATAAAATGGACAACCTGGAAGAAATGGACAAATTCTTAGAAAGGTATAACCTTCCAAGACTGAACCAGGAAGAAATAGAAAATATGAACAGACCAATCACAAGCAGTGAGATTGAAACTGTAATTAAAAATCTTCCAACAAACAAAAGTCCAGGACCAGATGGCTTCACAGATGAATTCTATCAAACATCCAGAGAAGAGCTGACACCCATTCTTCTCAAACTCTTCCAAAAAATTGCAGAGGAAGGAACACTCCCAAACTCATTCTATGAGGCCACCATCACCCTGATACCAAAACCAGACAAAGATACCACAAAAAAAGAAAATTATAGACAAATATCACTGATGAATATAAATGCAAAAATCCTCAACAAAATACTAGCAAACAGGATCATACACCATGATCAAGGTGGATTTTTCCCAGGGATGCAAGGATTCTTCCATATATGCAAATCAATCAATGTGATACACCATATTAACAAATTGAAGAATAAAAACCATATGATCATCTCAATAGATGCAGAAAAAGCTTTTGACAAAATTCAACACCCATTTATGATAAAAACTCTCCAGAAAGTGGGTACAGAGGGAACCTACCTCAACATGATAAAGGCCATATATGACAAACTCACAGCAAACATCATGCTCAATGGTGAAAAACTGAAATCATTTCCTCTAAGATCAGGAACAAGACAAGGATGTCCACTCTCGCCACTATTATTCAATATAGTTTTGGAAGTCCTAGCCATGGTAATCAGAGAAGAAAAAGAAATAAAAGCAATACAAATTGGAAAAGAAGAAGTAAAGCTGTCACTGTTTGCAGATGACATGATACTATACATAGAGAATCCTAAAGATGCCACCAGAAAACTACTAGAGCTAATCAATGAATTTGGTAAAGTTGCAGGATACAAAATTAATGCACAGAAATCTCTTGCATTCCTATACACTAACAACAAAAGATCAGAAAGAGAAATTAAGGAAACAATCCATTCACCATTGCAACAAAAAGAATAAAATACCTAGGAATAAACCTACCTAAGGAGGTAAAAGACCTGTACTCAGAAAACTGTTAACACACGGATGAAAGAAATCAAAGACGACACAAACAAATGGAGAGATATACCATGTTCTTGGATTGGAAGAATCAATATTGTGAAAATGACTATACTACCCAAAGCAATCTACAAATTCAATGCAATCTCTATCAAATTACCAGTGGCAATCTTTACAGAACTAGAACAAAAAATCTTAAAATCTGTATGGAGACACAAAAGACCCCGAATAGCCAAAGCAGTCTTGAGCGGAAAAAATGGAGCTGGAGGAATCAGACTCCCTGACTTCAGACTATACCACAAAGCTACAGTAATCAAGACAATATGGTACTGGCAAAAAAACAGAAATATAGATCAGTGGAACAGGATAGAAAGCCCAGAGATAAACCCATGCGCCTATGGTCAACTAATCTATGACAAAGGAGGCAAGGATATACAGTGGAGAAAAGACAGTCTCTTCAATAAGTGGTGCTGGGAAAACTGGACAGCTACATGTAAAAGAATGAAATTAGAACACTCCTTAACACCATACACAAAAATAAACTAAATGTAAGACTGGACACTGTAAAACTCTTAGAGGAAAACATAGGAAGAACACTCTTTGACATAAATCACAGCAAGATCTTTTTTGATCCACCTCCTAGAGTAACGGAAATAAAACCAAAAATAAACAAATGGGACCTAATGAAACTTCAAAGCTTTAAGCAAAGCAAGGGAAACTACAAACAAGATGAAAAGACAACCCTCAGAATGGGAGAAAATATTTGCAAACAAATCAACGGACAAAGGATTAATCTCCAAAATATATAAACAGCTCATGCAGCTCAATATTAAAAAAACAAACAACCCAATCAAGAAATGGGGAGAAGACCTAAATAGACATTTCTCCAAAGAAGACATACAGATGGCCAAGAAGCACATGAAAAGCTGCTCAACATCACTAATTATTAAGAAATGCAAATCCAAACTACAATGAGGTATCACCCCACACCAGTTAGAATGGGCATCATCAGAAAATCTACAAACAACAAATGCTGGAGAGGGTGTGGAGAAAAGGGAACCCTCTTGCACTGTTGGTGGGAATGTAAATTGATACAGCCACTACGGAGAACAGTATGGAGGTTCCTTAAAAAACTAAAAATTTAATTACCATATGACCCAGCCATCCCACTACTGGGCATATACCCAGAGAAAACCATAATTCAAAAAGACACACGCACCCCAATGTTCACTGCAGCACTATTTACAATAGTCAGGTCATGGAAACAACCTAAATGCCCATTAACAGACAAATGAATAAAGAAGATGTGGTACATATATACAATGGAATATTACTCAGCCATAAAAAGGAATGAAATTGGGTCATTTGTAGAGACGTGGATGGATCTAGAGACAGTCATACAGAGTGAAGTAAGTCAGAAAGAGAAAAACAAATATCATATATTAACGCATATATGTGGAACATAAAAAAATGGTACAGATAAACTGGTTTGCAGGGCAGAAATAGAGACACAGATGTAGAGAACATATGGACACCAAGGGGGGAAACTGGTGGGAGTGGTGGTGGGATGAATTGGGAGATTGGGATTGACATGTATACACTAATATGTATAAAACAGATAACTAATAAGAACCTTCTGTATAAAAAATAAAATAAAATTCAAAAACTCAAAAAATAAAAAAAAAGAATTTTAAGAATTCAGAAATGAGGCTGACAGAATTGAAGAGTTAATTAGAAATTTTAAAAAGCCATTTTAGATAGGAACACAAACATAATACCCTGAAAGAAACAGAAAGTAAAAAGGAGAAATCTTTTATAAAACAAAAAAGAAATGATTCAGGAGATTTTTTAAAAAGGATTTGAGAGAAAATTACAAATAATGAAGACAGGCAAAAGATATACAACATACGGATAATAGGAATACCTAAAGACTAAACTGAAATAGGAGAAAAAAAATCATAAAACTAAAATTAAATAAAGAACTTTCCTGATACATGTATTTTATATATCCTTCCATATATTTATATATATAATTGAAACTGTATACTCAAAGGACACAAATCACTGTAGATACCTGAGAATATCTATTCAGAGGAAATGCCAAAATATATTCAAATAAAATGACTAGATTTTAAGAAGATTCTTTGGCATCTAGGCAAAAAGAGCTATAATTTAAAAAGAAATATAAATTAGGTTATCATCACACTTGGGTAGCAACATATTATGCCAAAAATAACATAGTTAAGATACTCAAGGGAAACAACGAGCCATGGATTTTATATCCAGTAAAGCTAATCTCCAAGTATAAAAGGGCACAGAAAAGCTAATAAACATATAAGAAAAACACAGGGAATATTGTTTTTCATGATCCTTTCCTAATAGAAAATAACTTTCTGACAATCAAAATGACAAGAGGCACATGGAAAGGACTGGTGATAAGCATTAAATATACACCTACTTACAGGATTAAATGTGGATTAAAGGGAGAAAGGTTAAATTATATAATAGCTATATGGTCTACATAGAGTAAAACCATTTCTTTAAATGGGGAGAGGAATAGGGTATTTGTAAAAAAATTTTAACACTGTTTCCAGTAATCAAAATTGACAGTAGTAGAATTATTATTATTCTGAGGCAATCATATGCTCTGCACTGGATTTACAAAAGACTAACACGGTGCTTTTCAGAGGGATTTTCAAACAAATGGAAAATAATCCATTTTTCTCATATATCTTTACCATAAAAAAATTTTAGGTGTGTCAAAATACAGTTGATTTTTATATGTTTACACGAGAAAATGTCCAAGATAGTGGTTTTTATTATGGTGATGGGAGAAGTGGTTTAAAGCAGTATGATCTCATTGATATGTGCACACACACACAATTATAGCTTTTGGATGGAATTAAATGCATCGAAGAATTTTATTTTCATCATATTTTGTCCTTTCGACATCACAGGCAGCCATAAGCAACAATAATATGTATATCTACCTTTGCCTGGTAGTGAAACTGAGTTTATGATAAACAAGAGGCCTGGAATCTGTTCAGTTATTTGCCCAGTTTCACTGGACACTAGCCATGCCCATTCCTTTACATTTCATTGTAACTGCTTTTGCACTGAGTACTTGCAACAGGGAACATATGGCCAACAAAGCTGAAAATATTTACTATCTGACCTTTTACAGAAAAGGTTTGCCCACTCATCTGTTATAGTATTTCTTGATTCCTTAAAAGATTTTTTAAAAAAGGGAAAAAAATTCCTGAAGGTTGACTGTTGATTCACTTGCAGAAATATAACTGCATAATATGAATAACCTCTCCTCCAAAGATTCTTCTGTTTCCTTCAAATATGCCCAATTCTCTACTTAAAGATTCTCCCCGCTGCCTTCTTTTTTTTTCTGTTTTTCATGCCAAATTTCTACAACCAACTAACTTAATTCTAACTTTTCTCACCTTATACAGTTTTACTCCTATAGTTTTTGTAGTTTGACTCCTCTCCCCTTCTTCTTCCAATCTACCCTCAACATTCTATGGAAATTGTTCTAGTCATGTGTTTTCACAGTGAACACGGGGATCAAAATTTTTTTAAATGGATGGATCCAATTTTTCAAATGGTTCCTCGGCAATCATTTGTTCAACTTCCTTTCTACAAATGAATTCAGAAGGCCTGGAATCCTATATGTCACTCCACTACCTGCCAACTAGACCTTATGTAGGACTTCTCTGTGGACTTAGTCAGAGAGATTAGGATTTTATCAACTCTGATAACACTTTAATTCTATGAGGTCCCAAGAGATCTGAAAGGCCTGTTCAAAATCAGTTAGTGGTAAGCCCAAACTAGTTCAGAAGTCACAAGACCCCTACAGTTTTTCCACTGTACTTTGGTAGTTCTCAAAATGTTGTTTAAATGTCTACGACTGTTAGACTGGTTCTTTTTTACCTCTGTGCCCTTTGTCAGCCCATTGGTTACTCGCTCTTGTGGCTCTGTTCCCAAAATTATAGCTTTCATTTCTAATTCTTATTCCACTTTCCTATTTCCAGCTTCTTAAAGGACACCTCCAATTGCCCAAACTGTCATTTTCTCCACAAAACTGACCTCACCACCAATGTTCTAAACTTAAAAAAAAAAAACAGAAAAAAAACAAAAAGCCAAAATTTTGGCTCGTTCCTTACCAAGGTTACTACTTTTTATTACATATATGTGTAGTTTATGTGGTAGAATTATGAGTTCTGAATTTCAGATATTATATTCCATAAGTATTTCTAATATTTAAAATTAAATTTTACATATAAGTGAAAAGAGCATTATATGATGAGTCCAGAGACCTGTGTTCAAGATGTACCTCTTTGGGACATTTCACTAGACCTTTCTGAGACTCAGTTTATTCCATGTGGTTATTAACACCTATTTCACAGAGAATTAAATAAAATAAAGGATTTGAAACATTCGTAATACACTCTATAAATGTACACAATGGCCTTCAACCAGATAAAACAAACCTAGCTTAGCTTACATGCTTACCTCAGTGTAAATGCTTACCTTCTACCCACCATACACTAGCCTGGAGCTACTCAACAGATATGTAGGATTCCCCCTCCCTGGCCCCTTTTCTTAGAATAGCTTTATTGACATGTAAATCACTCTTCAAAATGTACAATTCTACGTTTTTTGTATGTTCGGAGTTGTGCAACCATCATCACAATCAATTGCATACAATTTTCATCACCCTAAAATGAAATTCCCTACCCTTTAGCCATCATCCCTGAATTCCCCCATCCTAAAAACCACTAATCTTTCTGTCTATTCACCTGTTCTGACCATTTCATATAAATGGAATTATACAATAATGGTCCTTTGTGACTGACTTCTTCGAGTTAGGGTAACGTTTTCAAGGTTCATCCATGTCACAGCATGTATCAGTACTTCATTTCTTTTCACTGTTGAACAATATTCCATTATATGGATATACCACATTTTGCTTATTCATCATTCATCAGTTAATAGGCACGTGGGTTCTTTACACTTTCAGGCTATCATGAGTCGTGCTACTATGAACAACCATGTTTAATAAGTTATTATGTCAGTATTTGTCTCCACTTCTCTTGGGTATATGCCTAGGAGTGGAATTGCTGGGCCATGTGGTAATTCTACATATGTTTACCTTTTGAGGAATACCTTACTTAGTTTATTTACCACAGTTGGCTCCACCAGCCAACATCCACATCCTCATCAACACTTATTATTGCCTGCTTTTGTGATTACAGCCATTCTAAAGGGTGTGACAGGGTATCTCACTGTCATTTTTGACATATATTTCCCTGATGGTCAGTACTGTTGAGTATCTTTTCATATGTTTATTAAATAGTTCTGTATCTTCTTTGGAGAAATGTTTTTCAAATCTTCAGTCCATTTTAAAAACTGAATTACTTGTCTTTTTACTACTGAATTTCTATATTCTGGATACAAGTCCCTTATCAGATATGTAACTTGCAAATACGTTCTCATTCTGTGGGTTATCCTTTCACTTTCTTGTTGAGAGTTTCTTGGTTTCCTTTGAAACACAAAAGTTTTAAATTTTGATGTGGTCCAATTTTACCTGTTTTCTCTTCTGTTGCTTTTATTTTCAAGATCATATCTAAGAAACCACTGCCTAACCCAAGGTCATAAAGATTTATTCCTGTGTTTTCTTCTAAGAGTTTTACAGTTTTAGCACTTACATTTAGGTCTATGATCCATCTTAGGTTAATTTTTGTTCTTGGTGTGAAGTAGGAGTCAAAATTCATTACTTTCCATGATGTTGATCAGTTGTCCCAGTACCATCGGTTAAGACTACTCTTTCCCTCACTGCATTGTCTTGGCACCCTTGTTCCAAGTTTACTTCCTATTCAACCCCCTCCCTATTTGAAACACGTAGCTGCTTGCCCTTAGATGATCTCTTAACTAGATTCCTTGCTTTCAACATACTTTCACCATTCGATTTTTTTTTTTTTTTTAGTTTTAGGTGTACAACATATTGTTTAAAAAAACTTTTTTACTGAAGTATAGTTGATTTATAATATAATATTAGTTTCAGATATACAACATAGTGATACAAGTTTTTATAGATTATACTCCTTTTATAGTTACTATAAAATATTGGCTATATTCCCCTGTCCTATATAATATATCCCTGTAGTTTATTTATTTTATAAATAGTTTGTATCTCTTAACCCCCTACCCCTATCCTGAACCTCCCCCCTTCCCTCTCCCCACTGGTAACTACTAGTTTGTTCTCTATATCTGTGAGTCTGTTTCTTTTTTGTTATATTCACTAGTTTATTTTTTTAGATTCTGCATATCCATGATAACATACATTGTCTTTTTCTGTCTAATAAGCATAATACCCTCTAGGTCCACCCATGTTGCTGCAAATGACCTTATTTTATTCTTCTATATGGCTGAGTAATATTCCATTACATATATATGTACCACATCTTCTTTATCCATTCATCTGTTGATGAACACTTAGGTTGCTTTCATATCTTGGTTATTGTAAATAATGCTGCTATGAACACTGGGGTGCATGTATCTTTACAAATTAGTGTTTTTGTTTTCTTCGAATATATACCCAGAAGTGGAACTGCTTGATCATATGGCAGTTCTATTTTTAGTTTTTTGAGGCACCTCCATACTGTTTTCCATAGTGCCTGACCTAATTTACATTCTCACCAGTGTACTAGGGTTCCCATTTCTCCACATCCTCACCAACACTTGTTATTTGTAGACTTTTTGATGATAGCCATTCTGAGGGGCCCAAGGAGTCCTGGGGCTGGTGTCACACAGTTGGTGGGTGGGGATGGGGGCCCAGGGGATCCCGGGGCTGATGCCCACCCACCAGTGAGTGAAGCCAGGTTCTAGGGCTAGTATCGGCCAACTGGTGGGCAGAGGCAGGTCCTGAGGTCTCTGGCTGCAGGGCCCAGGAGTCCCAGAGCTGGTGTGGAACCACTGGTGAATGGGGCTGAGGCCCAGGGGGTGCTGGGACTGGTGCATGCCCATGGGTGTGTGACGCTGGCCCCAGGGCTAGTGCCAACTCACAAGTGGGTGCAGTCAGGTCCTAGGGTGTCTGGCTGCAGGGCCCTGTGGGTCCTGGTGCTGATGAGCTAGAGGGAGGGTTCCACAATGACTCTTGCCAGCACCAGTGTCCACGTGGTAGAATGAGCTCCCCAAATGTCTGCTGCCAATGTCTACGTTCCTCGGGTGCACTCCAGTTGTCTCCTGCCTCTCCAGGAGGCTCTCCAAGATCAGAAGATGGGTCTGATACAGGTTCCTTTCAAATTACTGCTTCTGCCTTGGGTCCCAGAGGGTGTGAAATTTTATGTGCACCCTTTAAGAGTGGAGTGTCTATTTCTCATAGTCCTCTGGGTCTTCAGAAAGTGAGCCCTGCTGGCCTTCAAAGCCAAACATTCTGGGGACACGTCTTCCTGGTGCAGGACCCCTGGGCTGGGGAGCCTGATGTGGGGCTCAGACCTCTCACTCCTTGGGGAGAACCTCTGTAACTGTAATTATCCTCCCATTTGTGGGTCGCCTACCAGGGGGTATGGGTCTTGACCATGACTCCACCCGTCCTACCCATCTCACTGTGGTTCCTTCTTATTATCTTTAGCTGTAGACCTTTATGCCTCCAGTCTTGCTCATCAATAATTGCTCTGTAAACAGTTGTTAATTTTGGTGTGCCCGTGAAAAGAGGTGAGCTCAGGGTCTTCCTACTCTGCCATCTTGGCCAAGCCTCTCTCTAACTTCTCTCAACCCTTTAATTCTTTAATATAGAAATATTCACTTAATCTTTCATGTAATTTTTTTTCAAAAAATAAAAAACTAGAGATGACTAACTCATTCCTGAGTATTTATTCATGTCTCAAAGAATTATAAAAATATGTGCATTTTCTAAGGGAGAACATCTGAAACTAAAGAATGTTGTGGGTATGTCATGGGTGGGAGGGGTGGAACACAAGACCCTCTGGATGCAACTACCGTTTCAAGCTACAGACCTGCACTTGCCAATACTATAATCATTATACACACAACTACTGAGCACTTAAAATGTGGCTAGTCTTACCTGAAAGGTGCTGAAATTACAAGATGTGCATCGGTTTTCTAAGACTCAGTATGGAAAAAAAAACCAAAGTACAGTATACCAATTTTTAAATATTAATTACATGTTGAAAATGACAACATTTTGGATATACTGAGTTAAATGAGATCTATTATAAAATTCACCCATATTTTACGTTTTTCAGTGTGAAGACTAGGAAAATTTTAATTACATTGTGGTTTGTATTATATTGCTACTAGACAATGCTGCTATTTGATCTCCTAAGAGTGACTTTGTTGAATAGATTGGCCTCCTGTGAAAATAAGTTTTAGTGGGCATAACTAAGTACACCAAGCCCTTATCTGGCAAGACACAGTATCTGTAACTCCAGGTTACTGCCAAAAGCATATAGTCTCAAATTATCACGGTCACTTACTACTATTCCAAAAGCTCACTTGGCTCACCTCAAGAAGAATAATTTTCTCTCATTCCTTTGTCAGCGTTACTTAAAAATGTGATGCCAGAGGACATGGCCCTCCATTTCAAACATGCATTTTTAAACATACATATTACGGGTCCCATCCCAGACCAAATGAATCAGAATCTCTGGTAGTTGGGCATGATCCAGTTGATTCCTCTTTACAATAAACCTTGAGAGCTACGACTCCAGATCAGTGGTCAGCAAACTATGGCCTGCAGGCTAAATCCAGCTAGCTGCCCACTGTTGTAAATAAAGTTTTACTGGAACATAGCCACACCCATTTGTTAACCTACTCTCTACAGCTGCTTTTGCAATACAGCTACAGAGTTGAGAAGTTGTAACAGAGATTTATGGCCTGCAAGGCCTAAAGTATTTATTTATTATCTGGTTCTTTACAGCAAAAGTTTGCTGACAGTGCTCTAGACAGTCTAAATTTTATTCTGTAACAACTCAGAATACCAAAGGAAAGATATCTGAAAGTATAGTTCTGCAGCCTCAGAAAATGAAGTCAACTGAATTATGCTTTGGCATAAGTTTCTGGGCTTACAATGACAGGTCTATTTTTAAAAACCTTCAAAAACGATTCCTGGAGGGATGGTTGTTGAGGACTTCCATTCTGTCATAGTCCCTCTCTGATGAGGCCCAGAGGCAACACAGCTCTGTGTTCCCAGCACAATAGTTAACATGTTTGAAAACCAAAGAATTATGAACTATATACTCATCTTATCTCCATGTATCTTTTGATGACATTTTTCTGGGCTAGTACCCCCCTCCCTCAGGGCAAAAGAAAACTGAAGCACAAGAAGAGCCCAGCTACAGAATGGAGTTTACACTGACCTTCTTCCTAGACAGGAGTTCCAGACTTGCCTGAGTATTATAACCACCATGATGAGTTGGTGTGACACTTTTAACACATTCAAAAAATCAGATTCTGTTTTCTCAACATTCAGAATCTTTTCCTACTTTGCCTAAGTTAATGAGATACAGATCTGTAGTAAATAACCTAACATTTCCCCGCAACTCACAAAACCAGGCAAAACAGTAGAAAGGAGAAACGTACTTTAGCTAATTTAAGTGTCTTATTTTCCTTACTTAAAAACTAAAAAGGTATTAGGAAAAAACAAATGTAACATGATACGGTCAAATTACACCTATGGTCTCAAATGATCTAGCTTCTACCTTAAGAAATCATAAAAAGAAAAGCAACTTAAACCCAATGTAAGCAGAAGAAACATTAAAGTAAGAGCAGAAATCAGTGAAATACAAAGCAGAAAATAAAAAATATCAATGAAAAGAAAAGCTGGTATTTTGAAAAGGTTAATAAAATTGTTAAACCTCTAGCCAGGCTGACCAAGAAATAAGAGGAGACACAAATTACCAATATCATAAATGAAAATGGGCCACCATTACAGATCCTAAAATATTAAAATAAGAGAATGTCATGAACAATTTTACGTCTATAAATTTGACACTTTAGATAAAAGGAACTAATACTTTGAAAGATACAAACGACCAAAGTTACCCAAAAAATCTCCAAAAGCTAACAAAGAAGAAATACATAACCTGAATAGTCCTAATAGTTAAAACCTTTCTCACAAAGAAAACTCCAGAACCAGATGGCTACACTGGTGAATTCTACCAAACATTTAAGGGAGAAATATTTTCAGTTGTACACAAACTCTACCACAGAACACAATAGGGAAGAATACTTCCCAACTGCTTGTTTTGAGGCTGGTAGCTTTCCTTACTCCAAAACCAATAAAAACACAAGGGAAAAGTACTAACCAATATTCCTCATGAACACAGAAACAAATATCTTCATAAAACATTAGCAAATCAATCTGGCAATATATAAAATGAATAATACATCACAACTAGGTAGAATTTATCTTGGGAATGAAAAGCTCTTCAACATCCAGAAAAGCAAGAAACTGACCATACCAACAGACTAAAAAGAAAACTCGTATGATAACCTCAGTCAATACTTACCAAAAAAGCACTGGCAAAATCCAACATCTATTCATGATTTAAAAAAAAAAAAAAGCCTCTCAGCAAAGTTAAGTATAAAAGGGAACTTCCTCAACCTAGTAAATAGCAAAACAGAAATACATGGGAACTTCCTTAACCTCATAAAGGGCATCTACAAAAACCTTACTGCTAACATCATACATAATAGTGAAAGAATGCTTTCATTTAAAATTTGGAATAAGGCAAGGACGCCTGCTTATTACTGTCCCTATTCAACAACATCCTGGAAGTCCTAGCAAGTACAATAAGGCAAAAAAAAGAAATGAACAGCATATAGATGAAAAACGAAGACATAAAACTGCCTCTCTTCACAGATGAGATGACTGCATAGAAAAATGCCAAAGAATCTACCAAAGAAGTTCCTAGAACTCTAGAAAAGTTACAAGTTCACTATTTTAAAAAAAACAAAAATCAATTGTATTTCTACATATTAATAGACAATCAAAAACTGATATTTTTAAAAATACCATTTACAATAGCATGAGGAAACATAAAAAATATACTTGACTAGAAATCTAACAAAACGTGTGTAGAATCTGTATGCCGAAAACTACAAAACCGTAATGAAGAGATACATCACATTCATAGTTTGGAATACTCAATACCGTTAAAATGTCAATTCTCCCCAAATTAATCTGTAGATTCAATGCAATCCCAATGAAAAATCCTGGCAGATTTTTTTAATTTGACAAACTTATTCTAAAGTTTATATACAGAGACAAAGGAACTAGTCAAAATAATTAAAAATAATAATAGTAAGTTTGGAGGATTCACACTACCTGATTTCCAACTTAATATAAAGCTACAATAATCAAGGCAGAAGTAACTGGCAAAGGATAGACACACCGATCAATAAAAGAGACTAGGGAAAGACTGACACATGCATGGTCACTGATTTTTGACAAAGGGAGAAAGCAATTAAATGAAGAAAGGATAACCTTTTCATAAATGGTTGTTCAAAAAATTGGACATCCGTATTTAAAAAAATCCCCTAAAAAAAATCTTCATACAAAATTTAATTAAAACAAAAACAAAAAACAAAACAAAACCTTCCAGAAGAAAACAACAGGAAAGATATTTGGGACCTTAGGTTTGGCAGACTTCTCAGACACAAAACCAAAAGCAAAATCAATAAAAGCAAAAACAAACAAATTGGACTTTATCAAAATTTAAAACTTATACTCTGCAAAAGACACTGTTAAGAGAAGGGAAAAGGCAAGCCACAGACTGGGAAAAATATTTGCAAAACAATACCTATTAAAGAACTTGTATCCAGAAGATATTCAAAACTCTCAAAACTCAGTAACAACTTCTGTGCACCAAGGGACACAATTAACAGAGTACAAAGGTAATCCATGGAATGGGAAAAAAAAACATTTATGAGTCATATATCTGATAAGGGGTTAATGACCAGAATATATAAAAACTCCTACAATTCAACAAATAAAACCCAATTTAAAAATGGACAAAGGAACTGGACAGATGGCAAATTTTTGTTATGTGTATTTTACCATAGTTTAAAAAAACAGTAAGTATAAAAATTACTAAACAGAAACCTCAATTAAAATAGAGTTGGGAGGCCAGAAGGGGGAGCACTCACGCACTGTGCTGTTAGCAGAGCCCAGCAAGAAGAAAGACTTCCTCTTCTTGCCTGCCAAGAACTCAACCAATGACAGACTGTCACAATTCAGCCAATGAAAAACCACTACACTCTGGACTCTCAATTCCTCCAATGGACTCTGTTTACTACAGCCCTCCCAACTTCCTTTTCCCCTCTATAAAAGAGTTCTATTTTTGCTGGGGTCTTGCACTGTGTCTTGCAGTGGCTGCAGACCCTGAATTGCAATTCTCTGTTGATCCCAAGTAAACCCATTTTTGCTGGAGAAATAACTTGCAGTCTATTTATTTAAGGTCAGTATAAGAAAACAAAAAACCTAATTAAAAATGGGCAAAAGATTTGAACACATTTTACCAAAGAAGATAATGGATGACAAATAAGCACATAAAGAGATATTCAAAATCATTAGTCTTTAGAGAACTACAAACTAAAAACCACAATTCCATTCCTAGGAATCTACCCAAGAGAAATGAAAAGCTATGTTCATTCAAAAACCTGTACACAAGAGATTTATTCACAATCACCAAAAACTGGAAACCACCCCAGGGTATCAAGACTGGAGAATGAATAAGAAAATTATTCTACATTCATACAATGGAATACTACTCAGCAATAAGAACTACTGATATAAGTACATCACGGAGAAATCTCAAGTGCATTAGACTAAGTGTAAGAAACCAGTCTCAAAAGGCTATGTATTACAGGGTGAGAGAGTGTCATGGACATATATACACTACCAAATGTAAAATAGATAGCTAGTGGGAAGCAGCCGCATAGCACAGGGAGATCAGCTCGGTGCTTTGTGACCACCTAGAGGGGTGGGATAGGGAGGGTGGGAGGGAGGGAGATGCAAGAGGGAAGAGATATGGGAACATATGTATATGTATAACTGATTCACTTTGTTATAAAGCAGAAGCTAACACACCATTGTAAAGCAATTATACTTCAATAAAGATGTTTAAAAAAAAATTAAAAAAAATAAAAAAAAATAAAGGCTATGTATTGTATGAGTTCACCTACATGAGAGAAAAAGCAGACATATAGGAACAGAAAACACATCAGTGGTTACTAAGTGCTCAGGGTAAGCGGACGGGGTTGACTACAAATGGCACACGGGAAAATTTCAGGGTGATGGAATTGTTCTATATTGTCTATAGTGGTGGTTATATGACTTACATGACTAAATGCGTTTGTCAAACTCAGAACTGTACACTAAGGATGAATCTTACTGTGTGTAAATTATATCAATAAAAATAATAAAGGCATTAAGAAAATAAATGTAATGTGATAAAATACCACATTATTCTATAAAAACCAGCCAATTAAACATTTATAAGGTATGATGGTATATGTTTAATCAGATTTAAATATGCTATCAGCACATTTCAAACAAATTCAGGCCATACCTTAGCTTTATAAATTAAAAGTTAAGGTTAGTATTATTTAATGATTTCTTTCACCATTTAGGGAGACACAAAAAAGTCTTATCTGAAATCACTGTTTTTTAATAATTAATTTACCCACTGTCTATCATGTGTAGATTCAAAGATTCACAAGATAATCAGGGGCAGGGTGGTTCAGGAACATGATTTTCCCCCTTTCCATTTTCCTAGTAATGGATATAGCTGGTAGAAGTAGTAAGTGTAAAATACTTAAATATTCTCTAATCTCTTTCTGTACATTCTCTAAGGAGAAGGGTAATCAGTAGAGTCAGCTCTCTTCAAAGGGAGGAAAGGAGAGATTTATGGGAGGCACTACTTTATGTCAAGCATGAGGTGGCATAAGCCCCATTTTTAACACTGAAAACCAATGCTTTAGAAGCAGGTTTGGTCACTTGCTCATTTCTAAAGGGAAGCAGGCAGGCAGATAGGATTCAAATTCAGGGCAGTCTCATTTCAGACAAAGCTCTTACTCTTTTTTTTTTTTTTAAAGCTATTATTTATTTAATTCTTATTCCAGAATTTTCCATCTATTTCTAGTGCCGTGTGGCATGCGGGATCTTAGTTTCCCAACCAGGGGTCAAACCCACTCCCCCTGCATTGGAAGCGTGGAGTCTTAACCACTGGATCGCCAGGGAAGTCCCACAAAGCTCTTACTCTTACCCAGCTCACTGCGATTTGCTCTCTGCCCATCTGCAATTGCTTAAGCAAGAGCTTGGCTCTGCATGTTTCAAATCAAGGAGTATCTTTTAAGATTTTATTACTCACATGACCCTGTTCAATTTTAAACCCCAAGCCTACAATACATACATATATACTCAGAAAAGCTGAATCAGTTTACAATTTACACGAAAATACGGTGTCTTTTATCTGATCAAATTTTTAAAAATAACCACTTAATTTCTTAAGTCATGATTAAAAACAGCAATATACAAATAACAACCACAAGGATATATGAAAAAGTAATCATGTTCACTTTTGACCTTAATAAAGAATTTATTGCAACTCTAATTTTAAACAAAGGAATATAGAAAAGTTCTTCCCCTTTCTTCTGGCTTCCTGACATCTGGCTTTCCTCTATTGTTTTCAAAAGCTGCCAGTATCCTGACCTACACACAGATTATTTACTCCAACAGAACTCACCCTGTGAAGTGTCACCGTGTGTTGTTCCCATATAGCTGTTTCCTCCATTGCTGTGTTCTGATAAAGGAAAAGAAAAACAAATAATTATCTTTTAAGGAAATGTCTAATAAAGTGAATGAGAACATCTAGCAAACAATTTAGCACAGTAAAATACCAAAATTCATACTTTCAATATTAGATACTCTGAAAAGAGCTTAATAATTATAGAATGTTTTTTGCTTGCTTTTGTTTTTGTTGTAAGAGACAGGAAATTACACACAGGAACTTCCTTTGTTTTTAACTTAATTTGGACAGATGCCACTCTGTATTCATTTCATGCCAGCTGAAATCAGTGTTCAAGCTAATTCTGCAACTTTATACTTAACATCAGATAGAAATGAACAGAAGTTGGAATAGTATTTTTAAATATCTAACGAACAACACATAAAACATTTAAAAGTATTCCTTAATGTTGTGCAAAGGAAGGAAACGTCAAATACCTCTGAACTCAGTAATTATAAATACACGTATCACAGGAAAACAGATAAGACCATTTGATAGGTTTGGTCAATGGCTGCTTCAGTATCAGTTAAAACATTACTGCTCCACCTAGTTTCAGTTTTACTACAGAATTATCTTCAAGCTTTGTTTATAACCCTGAAGAAAAAAAAAAAGCCTTTTCTAATATACATATCATGCACACATGCCCATGCCACACACAAAAGAAACAAAAAAGAAAAACAAATAAACAATTCCAAACTCCCTGCCCCAAAGAACTGCCTTAAAATAAAAGTGATGCAAGCTCCAACAGAGGTGCTCAAATGTCAGTGTAGTTCAGGTTCTTCTCCTGTCAAGAACTTTTTACTAAAGAGAGAAATAAATCACTATCTAAGAGATAGACACTAAAGAATTCAAAGTAAATTTCTTATAAATTGGGTTAATTGCTCTTGGAGGCTTAAAGTAATTCAATCTCTTTTAATGTTACCATTTTCTTTAATTGGGGTTCCTGAACATATATATCTACAATTTGTTTAAAGGCTTTTTCAGAGGTATCACAAGGTACGGTAGAAGGGAGAATGCTGAGCACGATGCTTCCAGGACATCACTTGTCACCCAGCCTTATCAATGTCTATTCCACAAATAAGGTTTGTTTTCTAGTGCACTGCTGTCACTACCATCATGAGAACATGTCCACCAAGGGGCCCTGGGCCCATTTCTCCTTTCCCACAGCAACTTTAATCGAACATTAATGCCACTTTAGAAAAGGAATCCCTATAAAGAAAGCCTGCTTCGCTAAATACAAAGCAACTAGATTAACTTTCCTGCCAGATGAATAAGAGAGGGAGAGAAAAGATCCCTCTGTTCACTCCCATAGATAAGAACTGTCAACCAGCGTTTTGTTTCAATCTTTCAGTCAAGTGCAGCAAAACCTCCTTTAATGAGACCTCTGCTGGAAACAAAGCTGTTTTGTTTTTTAAAAAATTGACCAGCATTTATGTATTTTAAAAAATACCTCCATCAATGTGACACAGTCATGATATGAGTAATTCTGCTAAACATCAAGAGTCCTACTAAAATATACAGGATAAAAATATCTGCAATTGCCAGTTTGTCCAATCTTAGCTGACTTATTAAAAATGAGAACTGCTTGCATGGCTTTAAGCTTGTCTTGCCTTGATCTACTTCTTAAACCAGCAGCACTGCTTCACTACCCTTTTAATTCCTTTCCTATCAGTGCAAACTGAAAGTGATCTGATAACCAGAGAGGACCTCCATAACATATTCTTTGGAATGAAAATTTATCATCCTCCATATGGTTTTAATGGCCACACAATTTACCATTTAGTAAAAGAATATGAATCAAATGAGGAAATTCATTTAATGTGAAGGGAGGAAAAGCAGACTATGAAACGGCTTGTATATTGTTATCCTTTGTTTAAACGTGAATATGAAAAGAAAGGCTAAAAGGATATACAAAATGTTAACACTGATCATCCTCAAAGTGAAGGGATTATGAGTAATATTTTTTTCATTAGGTTTTTTTGCTTTCCTTTCTCCATTCCCAGTCAGAAAAAACTGCCAAAATATTTTAAGCCACATTCATCAAATCCCACTTGAAACTTCAAATATCTATTTTTAACTTTTCTTTTAGGAAAAATCAAGTAATATTTAAGATTATTTTATGTTTTATTGTGAATTATAAAAAGCATCTTGTTAGTAAGGGATTTATAGAATAAGGTCTTAATGTACAAGCTTCTAGGAGTACAATAAGAAAAATTTAGATGATTTTGTTTATATAAGGGGAAAAATAAAAATACTAAAACAATTGTTCTCAGCATTCCAATCAAAATTAATGTTTCTTCAGAAAAGTACACAACTCAACCAACTCAATGGCTTCCCCAAAATGGGTAATACAATAGCTCCCTTCTCTGTTAAAGCCAAACACAGCCTTATTAGCTTGATTTATCAGAAGGGAGACCAATGTGCAAGAAAGAAGCCGAGAGAAAGAAACATCAAAAGGGGTGGTCAGTTAGGCTCTTGACCTGCGCACTAAAGCAACTGAATCCATAATATAAATAAGTTGTTATGCCTTGCTGATCCTAGTCGCTTAAAACACACACACAGAAAAAAGTGTTCCTAGTTTAAACCATGGACCCTTGCATCTCTCTCCACTCTCAGGCCTTTGGTTTCCTTCAGTGGCAAAAGCAGCAAAATTCTATCCATGATTGTTTATATAACTAGGCAGACTTTATGAGGAGTTCTGAAGGAACTGAGAATACAAATACAGTAAAATATAATGGTAGAATCTTAGTTGACGGGATTCAAGTACCCACTGTAATTCTTTCAACTTTGCTATGTTTGAAAGTGAACATAAAATGTTGGGAGGTGGTGAGAGGAGATTCTTATTAAATCACTCAGAAACTGAAGGCTAAAATGGATATAAAAAACTTTTAGTACTACTAAATATGATACTTTAGAAATGTTGATACTTTAGATTTTAATGCTAAAATTTTGATACTTTAGAAAAAGGAGGAAGGGGATTTCCTTTGAAAGAATACCTAAAAAAACAAGTGGCCTCTGGGGTGGAGAAAGAGAAATTGGGGCAGGGAGGTAGGGAATCTTACATTTTCACTGTGAGCCCTTTTGTAATGTTCTATTATGTTCATCTACTACTTATTCAAATCGTTTTTGAAACATCATCCTTATTGTAAAATTGCTTACTTGTCATTTTTCTTACTGGAAAAAAAAAGCAGAATGCATAACTGGCAGAAGGATTTTCTGGTAAATGAATAGTCTCATTCCCAAAACATTTAGGCTTGTGGGGAGACCGCAAGTAAAAAAGTGTCACTCCTCTAAAAATGATTACAGCACTATCATTCCCTATAACTATGAAAGATGCTGTTAAACAGAAAATGAACTAAGCCAGAAATATCAAGATCACAGCCCAAATCTGCAATTAACTAGGTAAGTAACCTTAGTGTTCCTCATTTACGGAATGGTATGACATTATCTCAAGTAAAAAGTCCTGTCCAGCTCTAAAATTCTATTAGACTGTAATTTCAGTTCCAAACAGGCTGCAAATTCAATAATTAGTGAAGCACTGTAGGCATCCAGAGGAACTGCAATCGTGGCCACTGGACTCTGAGTTCTACATACACTTCTAAGTCAGTGTCAACTGACCAGAATCACAATTTCTGAAGAAGCAAAAAGCTGCATTTCAGAGAGTGCCAAGAGTTTGTTTGGTTTCTTTGTTCTAAGCTCCAGCTGGCAAAGACACTACTCAGATCACCAACTCTGAAGGGCTTCCTGCCAAAACTTAAGATCCTAATTCTAGGCAGTTTCACTGTCCTTTAGGGCTGATTACAGAATCAAGTGGGGAAAAGACAGGAGAACACAAGAACGGACAAGAAGGGATGAACCTATAACTGGGAGAAGACCAAATCCAAGACGGAATAAATAAAGCCAGTGTTCTCCAAATGAAGGAAAATCTTAACTCCTTAATATTAACTTGGTATACAGCCAGCTAAAATTTACCATCCTTATGGCTGTAATTTTAAAAACAATCCATTCATTTATTCAATCCAGACATTTATGCTAAGTGCTGTAGAGGTCAAAAATAGGTCCTTCTTCCTCCTTAAGGGCTCAAGGAGAGGCTTACAACACTAGATAAATGTGTATACGAGGTGCCACGGGGGATGGAGAGGACGCTGCTTGCTGAGAAGATGGGAGACTGAGTCCCCGAGAAAGAAACATCTGAGTTCAAGCTTGAAGGATGACCAGGAAAGAAAGTGGGGAAAGATGTTTCCAGAGAAGAAGCAGGATATCAGCAAGGTTGTTGATGCTGCACATAAAGCTGGCTTTGATGTGGCTGAACAGTACCATTTGTGGAATAGGGAAAGGGTAAAAAGAGAAGCTGCAGAAGTACATCCCAACAGGCCTTGTAACAAATGCAACGCTAAGGACTGTAAACTCAATGGGAAGACACTAAGGAACTTTAGGCTGTCATATTCCATAGTCAGGACTCATTCTGATGGCTGTGATGTGGAAGAGGGAGTTGAGGCAGGGAGACCAGTTAGAAAGTGCAAGTAAAGAGGGGGGAGGAGCTAAAGATGGCTGTTACAGGTTTCTGAATTGAGCAGCTGCGTGAAAAAGCCAGCAGAAAAAGAGATTACAAGTTCAGTTTTAGTCACCTTTAATTTAAGGTGCCTGTGGAAATACTGGAGCAGAGATATAGGCAGTAGGGAGGTGGATATAGGTGATCTGGCACAGATAAGGATCTAGGAGTAATCAACAAAGTAGTATTGAATCCAAGTGAAAAGATCCAATTACCAAAGGACTAAGATGACCCTGTGCACCACAAATATTTTGAGGGAAAAAAGGAAGAACCTAAGGAATCTGAAAAGGAACAGCCAGTGAGGAACTAATACAAAAATGCCATTTATTGTCCAGAGAATACACCAAAACAAAATATAAAAATGGAAGATAACATAAAAGAATAAAATTTTCATATTTTTTAAATTGTTGGACCCTTACATATCAAATATATACTTTAAATAGTTTATTCAGTACTATCTCTTAAATAAAGCACACTGAGCACTCTTTCCTGATGACTTGTGGTCCCCCACTAGGAATATTAAGTAGCAAAGAGACAGGTAACACTGGTGGCTCTGAGTTTTTCTTCTGTATGCAAAGCTGTTATGCTGAATTGTTTCTGAATTCTCCTGCCCTCCAAAGTGTTTTGTTTTTTGTTTTTGTTTTTTTGCTTTCCATCCAAAATAGAAAGCAAGATTACCTACTGAGATGAGGTTGAGCCAGGAACTTAAGAAGTACAACCTAAGTTTTAGTGAATAAAACAAATGACCCCTGCCCCTCTTTGACCTTTCAGTTAAGTATTTAATTTCAAATGTGATCACTGCTATGCAAATAAAGTACAAAGAAAGAGACTAGTGTATGTGCTAAAAGGTGGGGAAAATATACATTTGGATTGATCTGAAGGGCTGTCAAGTAAACTCTCAAAATGGAGATGTCCTGTCCAAGAGAGAATAAAAAAGATAAATCTGAAGTCAAATGAAGAGTGGTCTTGGAGACACTCAGGGAATTCAACAAATCTCACAAACAGGATAAGAACTCACTAAGCATAAGAACTAAAAATAATGATCAAAGTAACACTGCAGCAATTGTGGGATGACAGCCTCAACAGAAAGTAAGTAAATCGAGCATCTGACATCTCACTATTCTCAACACCAGTTAAATTTTCAAATACTTTATTGTATGTTCACTCCTTGGCTGACTATTTAGGAGACAGACGATGAGATGGATAGGATTAGAAAATATTAAGAGCTGGAAGAAAGACATAGGTGGGCCTAGAATTTTTTTGGTTGATCAAAGCTAGAGATTTGCTTAAGTAAGTTCACAGATAAATTGCTATATTTGCCAATGTCCTAAGATCAAAGTGAAAGTGTTACCAAGTCCAAGCTTGCTCTGCTCGCCACATGACAGGCCAATGAATCGGAGACGAGGTGTTGAGGCAAAGGAATACGACTTTATTCGGAAAGCCAGCAGACCGAGAAGATGGCAGACTAGTGTCTCTGAAAAACCATCTTATCAGGGTCTGGATGCCAGTTTCTTTTATAGAATCAGAGAGGGAGACGCAGTGAGGATGTAAAGTAAAAGGGCCATCAGTCTTGCAAAACATCTCCTGGAATGACCAGCCCCGGTGAGGGGATGTGTTAGTTCCTTTTTTCTTGCAGCCATGGACAGGTGGGCAGGGTTCCCTGAGGCAGGCCATTATGTGTGATTATAATAACAATTATAATAACAAAGGCAACAAAAAGCAAAGGTTAAAGTCCAAGAAACAGATCCAACGTGGAGTCCGATTTAGCTCTTCCCTGTTACAAAAGAATATCAGCTTAAATAAGTTACCACTAAACCTTGAGAAATTCTCATCAGGGACAGTTACAGATACCCTGGAAAACTCAGTGCTTTCCAGTTATCAAAAATAAAACTTTTTAGGTTGACATTTTCTAATGGCTGAAAGTGGATAAAAGACCTTTCAAATTTTTTCCAGGTAAAAAGGGGAAAGGAAATGGGGTAGCATAGATGAGGAAGTGATATTTCTGAGTGTATCTTTTTGTGTAGCAGTATTGTTCCATGATATATTATCCTCCGCATATCCAAAAGTCTTTCTCCAGGGGTGAGGGGAGAAATGGGTAAAAAATTTAAACTGTTTTGCGTGTATACTAAAAGTGAAGAAATAATAGATAATGAGAGCTGGGTTTCTATTGCTGGAGAAAAAACTATAAATAAGAAAAGGAGGGAGGCTAAACTGAACTCTATGATGTGAGATTGGAATCTGAGGTATCAGTATAAACCCATGGTTTTCAATATACATGCAGATAGATACAGAAATAAGAGTTTTGTAGATACGCATATGCCTACAGGATTCCTAGCTCTGCTGAGAGCCTAGAAGCAAGAAAAACTGCAAAGAGCACAGCTAGCATGGAGATCTTAATTTCTAAATACTAGTCTTTAATAAAACAATCCAGAATTTCTCAGAGAAGGGGTTGGTTGCAGGGCTGGGTCAGGGAAAATGCAGCAGGAACCTGGAATATCATGTGGCACTAGAAATGAAGGCACTGCTCAAAAAATTATGGGAGTTTGTCAAGAGAACACAGGAACCAGCTTGAAAGAGCTTCTAAAGGCCAAAGCTGGAATAATGTGAGCAACAAAATAATGATAACATTAGACTTTAACCCACAGAGTAATAACCCATGAGTCCATACTGATGTAATCAAATAAATAAATGGGAAAGGGACAGCTCTTCATTAGAGTGGAATTTCAATTAAATGTGAAAGGAAAAGGGAAAACAGAATTACCATCAGCCAAACTCCAGAAACTGTTGCAGATAAAGATCCACCCACAGATGATAAAACTAGTGGGTGAATGTTTGAGGACTAACAGTTAAATTAAGCACAGCCCCAAATTCTCTCCTCCAAAATATTTATAAATTACAGAAACACAGTAACTTTACAGTGGAGAAATACCATCTTAACCAAGGTAAACATTACCAGTAATAAGACAGATCAATATCATGAACCCCTTGACATGATGAACAACATGGTTTTTATAGTATTCTTGCCGAAAATGCACGACCTCATTCCAATGATGAAAAAACATCAGACAAACCAAGTTGAAGGGCATTCTAAAAAATAACCAATCGTCTTCAAAAAGTCATAAAAGACAGAGGGAAAACTGAGGATCTGTTACAGAGTCAGACACCAAAAAGAAGTAACAACTAAACGCAAATTGGAATCCTGGAAGAGAAAAAGGAAGAACTAGCAAAATTCAAATGTGGTGGGTAATTTAGTTATTATTGGATCATTGTTCTTTTCTTATCCTTGATAACTGTTCTACAGTTACAGTTATGTAAAACGTTAAGGGGAGTGGAATGAAAAATATAAGAGAACTCTAATATTTTTGCAACTTTTCTCTAACATTAACTCAAAATATAAAAGTTTTTCCATAAACAAAACAAAAAGACAACTTACAGACTAAGAGAAAGTATTTGCAAATCATGTAACCTATAAGGGCTTAATTTCTAAAATACACAGACAGCTCATAAACCTCAGTATCAGAAAAACAACCCAATCAAAAAATGGGCAGAAGACCTAAATAGATCTCTCTCCAAGGAGGACATACAGATGGCCAAGAGGCACACGAAAGGATGCTCAACATCACTAATTATTAGAGAAATGCAAATCGAAACTACAATGAGGTATCACCTCACGAACCTGTTGGAATGGCTATCATCAGAAAAGTCTACAAATAATAAATGCTGGATAGGCAGTGGAGAAAAGGAACTCCTGTACGTTGTTGGTGGGAATGAAAATTGGTGCAGCCACTATGGAAAACAGTATGGAGGTTCTTTATAAAACTAAAAATAGAGCTACCATATGATCCTGCAATCCCACTCCTGGGTATGTATCCAGGGATTAACAGATATAAACCACTATATATAAAATAGATAAACAACAAGGATTTATTGTATAGTACAGGGAACTATATTGAATAGCTTATAATAACCTATAATGGAAAAGAATCTGAAGCTGTACACTTGGAACATGATCTTGTAAATCACTACAGTTAAATTTAAAATAAATATTCACAGAGCAAAAAAAACAAAAAGGAATGGTAATGACAAGATTAATAAGGAGCTGAAAATTGCTAGGTATAAAAGAATGCCATCTTGACCACATTTGCTTTGGGCAGTAGAACACCTAAGTCATATTCTGAACTATCATATATGAGCAAATTCATCAGATTCTTATCAAAATCAAGAACATTCTTTCTATAGCTGCTAAAATGAAGAATATAATTAACCTATTAAAGGAACCTGAATGGGTAGTTAACACGTCTGGTTTTGGAGTTTCTTTGGTTATTCCTCCTCCTCACTAAATCACTATCTGATTTTCAACAAAAAAAAAAACTAAAAAGTTTTAGGAAGTCTTTTCAATTTCTAAATAATATATGAAAAACCATGATACTTCTCTAACAAAGCACTCAATGGAAAACAGCAAATTTGTACACTCGACAGGCCACATTTCTTTAAAATCAGCCTCCTTACTTCACCTCAACCCTAAAACTATTTTAAACAAACCACAAAATGTCTAACGTACAGTGACAAGCTGTGTTTCAACTGCTAAGCCTCACTTGGGCACACTCCATCAGGCAGCTCCCTCCTGGTTCCCAGACCAGGCACCTTGAGGCTGAAAACTTCACTATTAAGGAGGCAGTTGCGATAGATCAAGGTTCGGTAAGAAGTAAATATACCAGTCTGAATGCAAGCTGTTTGCTTATTAAAACTTAGGACTTTTCCCATACAAACAAAGAAGCAGTATCATTTATTTTCATGTAAATCTGGGCTTTTAAAGTAACCTGCTAATTATCTATCTAACGAATCTAGTATTCACAGCCAGAAAATCAATAAAGACAAAGCGCCTAACAGAAAAGATGAGGCTGAGGGCTTGAGGAAGCACTTCAAACAAGAGGACAGTAAACACGTGGGAAAGTGCTCAACTTCCTTAATCAAGAGGGTAATACAAATTAAAAACACAATTAAAGGCTACTACACAATCATACAATAAGCTAAAAGAAAATAATAATGAACACTCTAATCAAAACGCACCACTAGTGGACTTCCCTGGTGGCGCAGTGGTTAAGAATCCACCTGCCAATGTAGGGGACATGGGTTCGAGCCCTGGTCCGGGAAGATCCCACATGCCACGGAGCAACTAAGCCCGTGCGCCACAACTACTGAGCCTGCACTCTAGAGCCCGTGAGCCACAAATACTGAGCCCACGTGCCACAACTACTGAAGCCTGCACGCCTAGAGCCTGTGCTCCACAACAAAGAGAAGCCACCTCAATGAGAAGCCTGTGCACCACAACAAAGAGTAGCCCCCGCTCGCCGCAACTAGAGAAAGCCCACACGCAGCAACGAAGATCCGACACAGCCAAAAATAAAAAAATAAATAAATTTATAAAAAGAAAAAAAAACTCACCACTAGTAGGAGTGTAAATTGGTATCACTGCTTTGGTAAGCTGGGTAAACATAAGCATACTCTATGATCAAATCAACAGAAATGTGTAAATATATTTACAAGAATGTTCACAAAAGCACTATTCTTAATAGCCAAAAACCAGAAACAATCTAGATGTCCACCAATGATAAAAGGGAAAACAATGCAACATTCACTCAATGGAAAATTACAGAGCCATGAAATGAATAAACTCTAACTACACAAATCAATATGGATGAGCACTGATCAGTGTTGAACAAAAGAAGCCAGACATAAGAACATGTTTCTCTTTAAGTTGAATAACAGGTAAAATTGAAAAAAACACTGCAAAAGAAAAACTACTAGGGGGGAACTAGCCCTATCAAGTATGGCCTCTTAATTAAGACATACTATAAGGCATCTACAATTAAAAGTGTGATACTGGGGCACGAGCAAATAGCCAGTGGAATAAAATGGAAAAATTCATAAACAGACCTTCAAATCACTGGAAAAATCAGTGTATGAGAAAGGTAACATCTCAAATTACTAAGGTAAAGATGCACTTTTTAATAAATGCGGCTAGAACATCTGGGCTGTCATTTGGAAAAAACATATATTAGATCTGTATCTCACCATGCACAAGAATAAACTTCGAATGAATTTAGGAAGCTAAATGTAAAAAACAAAACCATACAAGTACTAGAGAAAACCTGGGTGAATTCCTCTTTAATGTTGGTGTAGGGAAAGGCTTTCTAAGCATAACTCAAAGTCTAACGGAAATAAAACAAAGTACGTAAAAAATTTTAAATGTCTGCCTGACCAAAAAAAGAAACACAAACACAAAACACCAGAAACAAAGTCTTAAGAAAACTGCAAGATACACCATGAGAGCCAATATCCCTAAAACATAAAGAAATCAAAACTGCAGAAAAAAATTCAGTAGAAAAATGGGGAAAAAATACATCACAAAAAGGATATTGGGACTTCCCTGGTGGTCCAGTGGGTAAGACTCTGTGCTCCCAATGCAGGGGGACCAGGTTTGATCCCTGGTCGGGGAACTAGATCCCACATGCATGTTGCAACTAAGACTCCATGTGCCACAAGTAAGAAGTCTGCATGCCACAACTGGAAAAAAAAATATCCCGTATGCTGCAACTAAAGATCCCACATACTGCAGTGAAGAGCCCATGTGCCTCAACTAAGACCCAGTGCAGCCTAAATAAATAAATAAATATTAAAAAAAAAAGGATATTAAGATTTGAAAAAATGTTCAAACTCAGTCATAATTAGAGAAATGCAAATTAAAATAACACCAAGATGCCATTTCTCACCTGCCAAAGCAGTCGAAGGGCAAGACTGTGAGGCTATATTCACTCACAAATATTTCCAGGGGAAATGCAAATTCATCCTGCCTTTCTGGAGGTAAATCTGGCAATACCTAACAAAACTGAATGTGTACCTAACCTTCTGACCCAGAGATCCCACTCCTAGGAAATCTGTCCTGAAGATAAACCTCCAACAATGTGACTATACATATGTACCAGGTATTCACGGTAGCAATGTTTGTAACTACAATACTGGGAACAACCTGTATGACCAAACTTGGGAGAACGGATGAATAAATTACAGCACATCACAGAGCAGAGTACTATGCAGCTATGAAAAACGGAAGATCTCTATGAACCGACATGGAGCAATTTCAAAGACAGACCTTTAAAAGAATAAAGCAAAGTGCACAAATATCAATAGTATTCCACCCTTCATGAAGGAAAGAAGGGAATATGATATATACATGTATCTGCTCATTTGTGCAAAAGAAATATAGAAATGATAAACCAGAAACTAAAGAAATTGATTACTTACAGAGTAAGTAGGAAAGGGGTGGAAGGGAGAGAGAGGGTGGTAGGACTGAGGAAGGAATGCTATTTCTTTGCGGCACTGAACTACAGTAACGTTTCACATACCCCAAAATAACAAATAAATAATTAAAATAAACAAGGATGAGGTGGTGGGAACCAAAATGGAATACAAACAGTAACAGATAAACCTATCTATTACAAATGAATACCACAACCGAAGAGGATGGGTAGAAAAACACTCAGCTAAGTAACTGTGGAAAACACTATTCTGACTGGATACTGTAATGTTAAAGACACAAAGAACTGTACACAAACACTGTACTCGAGTTAAGTCAATCTGTTTCTCAGAAGGGTAGGATGGGTTAATCTGCTAACTACTAGACGGGTACATGAGGATTAAACAAATAACTGAATATACTGTAGACAATGAGCTGATTTCTCACTGTCAGAGAAAGAAGTTACAAGAAAGGGTGAAGGCTAGAATGAAGAGTGCTGGATAGGAATCATGGCGTCCATATAAACCCATGGTTTTTAGTTAAAACATACACGTACAGATAACTAGATACATGAGGAAGAAGGGGCAGCTCTTCCTTACAAAGGAATGTGGAAGAAATGAGAGAAATACAAGATCACTATTTTAGGGAAAAAACACCATAATAACTGCTGCAGGCAAGATCAAAGAGTATAACCAGTGGGCAAAAGTTTGAAGAGAAACAATCTCAAAGTATCTTGCCCAACATATTTATCAATTACAAAGGGAAAAACAGTAAGTACCTCACCAAATGTTCAAGGTTATCACACCAGTAATAAAACATAAATATCACATACCCTTTCCTAATCTGATGCATAACCTCAATCCAATCATGAGACAACATCAGACAAACCCAAATGGAAACATTCTAAAAAATAACTGACTGCCGTTCACTGAAAGTGTCCAAGTCATAAAAGACAGGAGAAGACTGAGAAACCGGAAGAACTGTCACAGTTAAAATGATAATATATTGGATATATGCACAAATAAAATATTAAAATTAATGTCACCTGTTAAACTTTTTGATGTGGTTAACAAAATTTAAATCATGTATATGGCTCATATGATATTTCTATTAGACAGAACTGTGCTGGCTCTAATCACCAATTTTCAGGAAATATAGAGGGCAAGAAACATTGTAACTATGACAGGGAAAATCCAGACCAAGAAATTGCATAGGACAAACAATTCTGTTCCTCACCAATAAAACTGCACCGTGGGTGGGGAGGCCAGGGCCAGAGCCAGATGGGGGAATCCTACAGTCTAAGAGACATAGGAGACACACCAAACAATCACAATGGGAGGACTTTATTTGGATCCTGTTTTTTCTTAAATATATTGAAAAAAGAAGTTGATACTTAAGATAATTAGAAACTGCACATTGACTAAATGGTGGATTTTTTAATTTACAATTTGTTTTTAAAGTGTGATAATAGTAATATAGTTATTTTTTTAAAAAAGAGTTCTTATCTCTTAGAGATATATACTCAAATATTAGATGAAAAGACATGTCTGGTGTTTGCTTCAGAGTAACGGGGGAGAGAGGATACAATGGGTAGAAGTATAGATGGAACAAGACTGGCCGTAAACTGACGACTGGACCTGTGAGGCTAGCGTGGGGATTCATTACACGCCTCGTATACTTCTGTATGGGCTCGAACTTTTTCCACTTAAAAAAAAGGAAGGCAGTTGAGGGAACTACAAGTTAATTGTTGAATCTAGAAAAGACCCAAACCAAGAATCCTACGACCAAGATGCCAGGCCATTATGCAAAGTTTCCGTGGGCTGGCTCCTCAGCAGCTGCCTCCCCTTCCAGGAAAGATAAGTCCAGCGGGTCCTGGAGATGCACTAGGACCTTCTGGGAGTTTCTTGGCTGAATGTAACCTGGTCTATTACCAGTAAGTGAGCACCACAGTGAAAACGGTGCCTCTGGTCCAGGAGAGACGTCAGATTTTAATCAAATAAGCAGCAGACAAATAAGTACAGTGAAATACAGTTAAAGCACAGGGAGCTTAAAGCAGAGTTCTGAACTGTTTTCTGGGCTCAGGACAAGGTTCTCGAGGTTAAGTATTGGGACATGGCTCTCTGAGGAAGACAGGTCCTCAGAGCTCTGCCTGCTCTGGCTGAGGAACAAGGCAGGCAAGAAGCCTGGTTGCGGCCGCAGCAAAATGCGGGAAGGACCTGTGGGACCAGACTTGGCAGTTCAGGGAATTACAATCATCTTCACCAGCCTCAACACTGACTTGACCAGAGGCACAAAGGAAAAGCATCTCAAAGTGAAAGGACCAGTTCAGATGCATACCAAGACTCTGAGAATAGCTACAAGGAAAATTCCTGGTGGTGAAGGTTCTAAGACTTGGGATGGTTTTCAGAAGAGGCTCCACAGCGACTCACTGACTAGCACAGTCCTGAGACGGTTAAGCAGATTACCTCCATCAGCACTGAGCCAGGAGTCAGGGCTGAAGTCACCACTGCAAATTGCTGAAATCAACTTTTAATAAGTTGATAAGCACTTGTCAAAAAAAAAAACTGGCACAGATGCTGGGTGAATGAGGGACAGAAGTGGGGAAGCTTTCCAGGTAGGGAAAACAGCATGTGGAAGAGCCTTAGGGTAGGAAAGCACTTTCCACGTTCATTCAAACAATATTTGAGTTTATTATAAGCTAGACACTTTGTTAAGCTCTGTGATGACAGGACACACCAAGATGACCTTTGTTCTCATGGAGCTTACGGTCTAATGGCAGAACTGGATGATCAAAGAATGTCACAACTGAATATATTATCACAGGCTTAAATAAATACTACAAAGAATGAGTGCCATGAGAGGAACTCAAAGACAAACCTGGCAGGAAGTTCAGCACCCGCTAGGAACTAAAATGAGGACAGCACAGGTTGAGAACAGAGACCAAGGGGGGGAAAAGATGCAAGGTGAGGCTAGAGGAGTAGGTAGGGGCCAAATAATCCTGTAGCAGCTTACTGATCATATTATGGATTTTGGTCTTTTACTTCTGAAGTCAATTAAGAAACCTAGGAGTTTTAGGATAAGCATGCATACTGGGGCACAGGGAAAGAGGGGGTACTAATCAAACTTGGATTTTGAGAAGATTATTTTAAAAAGACAGACTGTACGGGACAAGAAGGGGTATGATACTACTTAAGAGGCTACTACAGGAGTACAAAGAGAAGAACAGAATGTGTGTATGTGTGTATATATCTGTGTGTTGGAGGGAGGGGGGATGTAAATGGTAGAAAGTACCCATGAACGAGTGGAAAGATATGAGGTGCTCAGGAGTTAAGAACTGAACAGAATCTGCTAATCGGTCAGGTCATTCACCCTATCAGATAGGTAGCCCAACTGAACCAGGTACACTGGAGTAGGAGTAGTCTTTAGTCTCTATTCCCTAATTCGTCAGACAAAAGAGTGCATCTCTTACTTAATACTACTGTAATAAAATTTTCGAAAGTATCTCGGGAGCTCAAGGACTTTCTCTGACACCACAACACACCTTGCTGGTCTGGGACTCAACTAACCTTTGTCCAGTATCAAATAAATACATACATACATAAATACGTAAAATAAATAAATGTTTTAAGAGTGCACATACACAGAAATACCATAATTCCTATACACCTCTTCCCTGATATTAAGGTGGGCTTCACTTAAAATGTTTTTATTAAAAGATACAGGCAACATAACAGCTCACCCTGTTCTGGGCACTGTGCTGAGTGTACAACCACCCTGAGACGGGTCCCTGAGTGTATTGTGATCATCTGAGTTGTAGAGATGACAACACAGTATTAACTGGTAGACTCAAGATGCAGATTCCAGAGCCTAAACTCACGTAGTAAAGTAACAAAGACTTAGAGTTATTCAATGATAACCTTTTCAGTTCTTATATTGCTTGACCTCTCTCTGTGCAGCGTCTGGCCTACCGAAAGACAGGTCCCTCTCTGGAAACTCTCTATTCCCTTGCTGGCCTTTCTCTTGTGTCACTACACTCAGACCACATTCAAATGAAGAGCTTCTATTCATCAAAAGACCATTAAGAGAACTACCACATTGGAAAATATACCTACAATACATATAATCAACTAACTTTTATCCAAAAAAAAAATACAAAGCAAATCAATAAGATAATCCCAAAGAAAAATAGACAATAGACTCAAACAGGGCATAAACATGAAAAGTTGCTCAACTTCATCTAGTCAAAAAATGCAAATTAAAATCTCCAATGAGATTCACTAAAGACCAACCAGAAAGGGCTAAAAGTGTCTGCTAATACCAAGTATTGGTGAAAATGCAGAGCAACAGAAACTCTCATTCACTGATGACGACAAGTGTAACTTGGTATAATCTCTTTGCAGAAGACATCGTCTACTAAAAATGAAGACACACTAAACAATCCAGCAGCAATTCCATCCCCAAATACATCTTAGAGAAAAACATGCACATGTTCACCAAGAGAGATGAACAAGTGTTCATCTTAATAGTGGAAGCATTATTCTTAATAGCCCAAAGTAGTAAACAACCCAAATGCCCATCAATGGTAGAATAAATACACTGTAGTACATTCACACAATAAAATACTAAACAGCAATGAAGATGAATGAATTCATAATGCAACAACAGATGAATTTTAAAAACATAAAGTCAGAATAGTGGCTGTCTTGGGGAAAGAATGGTGCTGGCAGGAAGATCCTAACACATGGGTCTTACAGTCGGGACAGTGGCTCACTGGCAGGATAAGGTTATCAGGTAGAGGGCAATGAAGGAAGCTGAAGAGCTGCCAATATTCTACTCCTTGACCTGGGTGGTGCTTACATGGGTGTTCACTTTGTGATAATTCATTAATGTACATGTGCTATCTACGCTTTTACATAGGAATTATGTTTCACAATAAAAAGGTATAAAAAATGAAGTCAGCTCCCAACATGTAAGTCAAGGTAATTTACATAAAATCTGGATTTACAACCAGTTCTGGAAAAAAAACGGGAAGATCCAGCATGCTGTCTTCGCCACCCACCGGCAACAATCAGCTGGGGCGGGGCAATCTCGGCCTCCTTCAGAGGAGCTCGTGCTCTCTGACCCCACAGCACCCTCTCTTCATGCTCTCGTGAGTCACGACTCGCCTAACACCATTCCATACTCGTCTCCTTGACACTCCTTACAGCACATGAACGTAAAAGCATGCGCATGTGTGAATTATAAAGCCTAGAAGCAAGTGTGCCATTAGCCAGAGCAGTAAATTTAACCTCAGATTCCTCACCTATGAAACAGAGGTCACAAGAGCACCTACCACAATTGTTAAGATCAGATGAGACAATGCGCATAAAACAGCTAGCTTAGTATTGTCACAGAATCAGCACTCAGTATTAGGAGGCTATTATTTATTATTAACACACATTTCTCATATTTACAACTAGAATGTAAATCTGCTTGCCGTGGCCACTGTCTTCTGACTTTACAGGAAATACAGCATCAAAATATGGGTTGGTATACGTTTGTTTAATTAAATACTCCAACATGTATCACTGTTTAAAAAAGAAAAATAGGAACTTGCTGGTGGTGCAGTGGTTAAGAATCCGCCTGCCAATGCAGGGAACACGGGTTCGAGCCCTGGTCCTGGAAGATCCCACATGCCGCGGAGCAACTAAGCCCGTGCACCACAACTACTGAGCCTGCACTCTAGAGCCCACGAGCCACAACTACTGAAGCCCGTGCACCTAGAGCCCGTGCTCTGCAACAAGAGAAGCCACCGCAATGAGAAGCCCGCACCACAACGAAGAGTAGCCCCCGCTCGCTGCAACTAGATAGAGAAAGGCCGCGCAGCAACAAAGACCCAACACAGCCAAAAATAAATAAATAAATTTATTTTAAAAAAAAAAAAAGAAAAAAGAAAAACAGTAAATAAATCTTCCAAAGTTCCTTTACATGACACCACTGGGAAAGATTTCCTACAATTACACTTTGAAAAGTACACTTGTGTTTACTTGTTTTTGCCGAACCACGAATTTCTCCCCATCAGGGCTTTCACTGGTCTGATCAGTGTCAGGTAAATGGATACCTATGAAAATACACTTTAAGATAATGGATTTTAAGACCTCAGTCATAAAAAGCCCTCAAAATTAAAACTGACTTTTCAAGGTAAACATCATATGAACACCAAAAGCAGCTCCCTATTTTTCACATAGTTGTTAGTGTCCCAACACCTAGCCAATACACTTACCTAATTCTTGCCCCTCAGACAAGTATATATTTTCCCCCCAAAACCCACAAAAGTCTAATTCAAAATACTTTTTCCAGAAGCCAATCTGACAGTAAGCCCTCCTAAAACGGAAGACTACGAATTTCACCCACGAATATAATGATAGCTAATGAACTAGCCACCCACAATGTCCATCGTCTCACAGACACAACACTGAGCAAGAGAAGCCATATACAAGAGTCCACACCAGAAGATTCTGTTTGTGTAAAGTTCACAGGCAAAACCACAGTGTTTACGGAATGCGTTAAGTGGTAAAATTATACAGAAAAACTAGAAAATAAGTAATAAAGAAGACAAGATACTTATAATCTTTGGGGAAATCAGGTTATGATCCAGAAATGGCCTGTTAGGAATTCTAGTGCTCATCATCATTTTATTTACAGTATTTTATTTGTTGCTTTCTGCCCACACCATTAAAATGGTCCACAAGTACAGCATAGTGATATGTTCACTGCTCTATTTCTAGCACCTAGAACAGTGCCTGGTTCGTACTAGGCCAGCAGTGAGTATCTGTTAAATACAGAATACAGTTTCAAAAATCCAAATTGTTACATATTTAACAACTGGCTAGACCCTAAATATAATAGTAACAGCCAGCTTACTGTCCATTTTCCATGTCAGTATATTCAAGGAGTTATAAGTATATAAGTAAATTCTAATTACTTTATAATTCTTAACCTTTTTCTCCTATTTAGACTTTCACCAAATGCGTGAATGTATCCAGATTCAACTGAAACATTTTTTTTTTTAATTAACAAGGGAAAATGCGGAAACTCATGTGTTACAGTAAGCCCAGGCTCTAGATGGGATTCTACCACCTTCCCCAACCAAAAAAGCACAGCAGAGTGCTATGCTCTTATAAGATGACCTGGAGTGTGCTCATATTTATTTTAAGAGTAAAAACTCAAATTCTTTGGATCTTAAAAATGAATTACACATTTCACAGCTGATTATCACAATACAGAGCAGCTAAAAACTATAAGCCTTTAGAGGACAGGGATCCAAAACAAAATGTGCTCAATAAATACTTGCTGAACTAACAAAAAGAATCTCATTACTGATAACCTCCTGAATTTTAGCACTATGTATTGAATTAAGAGAACAATCATAAATTAAGTTTAATTCAGTTATCAAAAACTGTGTACAAACCCAAAAGATTACTAGCAACAATTTGAAAGAGTGAAAATTCCTACAATAACCAAGAAAAAAATGAACTTTCACTCTTTGGGAATGTACACTATTTTTAAAAAACAAAAACAAAAAATATTTCAGCAAATCAAAAATAATTTTTTTCATCAAGCCAGGCATATACTAATCTTATGTTCCTAATTAGCATCCCTGCAAAGTAATATTCGTTCCAGTTTTCACCTCTCTTCTGGGCATGATAAACTAGAATGATTGAGGTCACTCACCAATCAACTCACTTCCCAGCATTCTATCAGCATGAAAGAGTTAAGATTGTTCTAATATTTACTGAAATGCACCTACAACACAAATTAAAACTTACCTTTTGATCTATCCCAAAGTTAAGGGCTTTCTGAGATTCAGTATTAACACTACATATGTAACAGTTAGGGCTTGTTATTAAATCTCAAATGGTATTTTGTGGTATGAATTTTGGCAACATTGGTTTTCTCATATTAAAACTACTCTGTGGGATAGTCGATCACTCAAGAGTCCATTATTTTCACATTTAGGATATAACATGAAATTCCCTACCCATGAACTCATCGCACACACTTCTCATTATTAAGAATGTATCTGTTTAGGAAGGCATGGAAATCAAGCACCTGGCTAACCCATAAAGAAGCAACCTGAAGCCACTCTTCTCTGCAATAAATAAATTAGGAAGCACTCTAGGTCAGCAGTAGCAAAAGGCCTATTTTTATTGCTGGCTTATATTAGAAATACTATACTAAAACAGACCAATTTTAGATTAAATTCAAAACTTGGTAAACTGTTCTAACGTGTCTCTTTCTACAAGATTAAAAGTTAAGCTAAGAAGGTTTTCCAAGATTGTCTTTCAAAATTCAGAGATGCAAAGCAAGTTCTAGTCAAATATTTCAGAAATATCATACTAGACATAAACTATCTTTTAATCTTATTTAACATTTGATCAAAATCTCTACGAATAAAAAATAACTCTGCTTGTCCCATGGCTGGTCTCCAGCCCTACCACGCTCCGTCAGTGCTCGACCCTGAGTGCGTGATTGGCACGGAGCCTGCAGTGAGCTGTGGCTGGGCGGCCAGGGACCAGTGGCACCACACGTGGATTTACAGACGGACTCATGGTCTTTCATTACACTGAATTTTTATCAGGTCAGAACTACGTCAATAAACAGGATTACACTTCCAATTTTTTCACCAAAATTATTATTTTTAATGACACTTTCCTTAGCAGCTTGGTGATCTGTCTTGTTTATACTCAGTTTTATTCTTAGAACTGTACTGAGTTTACATTTGGTCTCTAAATAGAAAAAAGATTAAAGAGCAAGTAAAAGTCAGAGCCAGTACATTGTTACCAAGCTTGGGAGAAAAAAAAAAAAAAAAAAAAGCAGTGAAACTACTGTAATCTTTCTCCTTCAAACCAAACAGGAAACAGTACTATATATACTACATTACAGCTCTCAAAGCCACAGATTGGTTTTAACCTCATTATTTGTTGGTGTGGATGGCTGACCTCCACTATCACTCACTAGTGGGGAAGCACTGTAGATTTGAAAAGTACCTGTCTAATGGAGCTGTCCTAAAATGAACTTAAGAGTTATAAATGCAGTCAGGATTATCAACCAAGCACATAAATGACAGTTTTAACCACAAGCATCTACCATGTCAAACACACTAACGTAAAAAATTAAGTCTTTGCCTTAAATACTATAAAAAATATTTCTAGTGAAAAACAAGTATTGTACAAATTTGGCAGGTAAAGAAAAATATTACTACAGTGAAGCCCAATAAACGTTGGCACACACAATTAGTGAATTCTCATAAAGCACAGTGAGTTTTTAATTTACCTTTAAAGCAGTATGAAGCAAATACCAATCACTAAGTACCAAAATTAAAACTACGTCATAACAGCCACTGAGGACACAATTCCTATCTATAAGGACTAATTTTGTAATTAGTTTTGTTCATTTTGCTTTATTCTACAGTTTCTAACTTTCAAATGTTCAGCTGTTAAGGAAAGTTCATTGTGCCTTATTTAATAACTATAAATCAATTCCTAAGAAGTGGTGTAAATAATTTCCATACTAAACTACATTATAATTTTAAAAATAATCAACCAGGCGAAAAACATTCTGTTCCTGAGACAAAATGGAAACTTTTAAGCAGCAAAATCTAATAAGCATACAGTACAATGTTACATTTTATTGCTTCCTCTTAAGTGAAACAGCTTAAAAATCCAGAAGCCACTGCACTTGCTTCAGCCACTTTCTGTGATTCAACAAATGGAAATGTTCCCAATTATTAATATCATTTTCTTACATAATTAAACAATTCCTTGGTGAGACAAAGAACCGCCCTCAAATTCCTGTTTTCAACTTTTGAATCATTTCATATCAGGTACACTAGTAATTCTGTTTGCAAATTCAGATGTATATCTGAACTTTTCCTTTATTACTTAAGTTAATATCATGCACTGAGAAGCCCTTTCCAATTGAAGTATATATTTTTTAAAAGCATCCTACACTTTCTTCTAGTATTTTATGATTTATCTTCTTTGCACTTTTTCAAACATTTCATTTGGATTTTTTTTTCGGGGGGGGTGGCCTTAGAATAAATTTTTTTTTTTTTTTTTTAAAGAGGATAACCAACAGTCCCAGCACTATTTATTGAATAATCCATCCTTTTCTCCAGTAATCTTCCATGTTATTTTTATCATACAGTCTCAATTTTCCCTCTTGCTGGCTAGGTGAATTTAGGCAAGTTACTTTATCTCTCTGTGTTTCAATCTCCTCATCCATAAACTGGGGAATAACAGTAGTGCTCATTTCATATCGATACTGAGAACTGCATCAGTTAATTCATGTTAAGCACTTAGAACAATAGCTGACACACATTAAGTGCTGACGATCATAATCACTAAAAGCTCATAAACACACAGATGTTTCTGGACTCTGTGATTCCAATGTCTATTCCTGAGCTAAAAGACTGCTTCAAATTACTTTGAATTTATAACACATTAGGTTTTCTAATAAGGTATTCTTTTTCCAAAAATTTCATGGCTATCATCCATTTATTTTATCAGATAAACTGTCTCATCAATATGTCAAGTTTTCTACAATACCGCACTGGAATTCTATTTGGAATTGTGTTAACATTTATACACCAACTCTAGGAAATCTGGTATATTCTACAAGAGTCACTCTCCCCCATTCAGAGAGTATATTTTCTCATCTCATTTATTGAGGTTTTATGTCCTTTAAAATTAGGTAAGTTACCAACAATTGTTATATTTATTCCTAGGTACAACCGTTTTGGAGAAAGATTTAGTGGCGTATATCAGAATTTTAAATGCACATACCCTTTGATCCAGAAATTCCACTTTTAAGAATTTGACATACAGTAATACTATATAAGTGCAGATATAAAAATATAAGGCTACTTATTACAATAAAATCCTGGAAACAAATTAAATGTCTATCAGTAAGGCAATAATGATCTGCAGCATATTCATGGGATGGAAGACTATTCAACCATTACAAAGAATATAGAATCAAAGGTACTGGTTTCGAGAAGAGTTCTACAAACTATTATGCTAAAAGCAAGAAAAGCAAGCTGCAAAATTAATGTCTTCACTTTTTTTTAACTGGGAAGTGGAGGAAACAAAAATATATGTAAAGTATTGAGTACACAGCCTGGTTCTTCTTAAGCATTTTAATCACCTTACAAAATTAAACGTGACTTGGTTGCTTGAATACTATTTCATTTCACCTATCTTTTTTTTTTTTTTTTTTTTTTCATTTCACCTATCTTTTACGGCCTGCCTTGCTCTACATAAGATTTAATGGTGGCCTCATAACACAGCATTTCAGAAAAATAAGCTTTCAACTGACATTCTACTCATAAATATTTAAGAATGCAAACGTCCCTAAAATGTAATGTTTAACTAGTGATATTTTTCAAGATGCCATAAAATCTCAACACCGTAATTCAGGAGAAAATGTATGACTCCTTCTAAATCATCATTTCACTATGGCAATCTATTGAAAACTTACTTCTCTCCATACATGAAATAACCTTCTTAGAGTGTGTGGTCTTGGATATTAAGTGCCAGGGATCACACTGCAGGAACACAGTGACACTCTCTGTTAATACGGAAACAAAGCTTTTCCTCCCAAGAAAAGTAAATAATGTAAGCTTATTTTAAAATCATGCAAAATTCTGCCTTTTATTCTAAATCTTTAGATTGTTCTTAATCAGTGTAAAGTCAAAAAGGTACACATGAAAGTTTTCTTAAAGAGAGAACACTAAATTCCTTAGAAGAATTTATTCACTACTAAATGTAACCGCTAACTTCTGCCAGCCAAAAAGCAAGGTCTTGAGATCAGAAACTCCAGGGCCTTATTATACCTGGTCCGAGATACTATGAATAAACATTTCAAACAGAAAAACAAACAAAAAAAAATCAAACCAGTACCTGCGTAAGCCCTTTGATACCGTTTTAAGTAATGATTTTTAAGGGAGAAGATTTTTACTCTTCACATTTCTGTATTCCCGCAATCGTTTAAAAGAGCAAGTACTATTTTATGGTGAAAAAGGTTAAAATGTACAAAAGGAGAGAAGAATATTAACTGATTTTTAAGAACTTCAGCTTTTTAATGTCATATTCAAAGTGGTCTGAAAGCACTGAGAAAACGGCATAATACTTCAAAGCACATGGAAAAATTGATAGGAAAAAGTGTTACTTTTTTGAGGAACCCACACGTCTTTGTCAATTTTTATTGTCTAGAGTTCATCTAGTTGTCCATTTTTAAGGATATTTTGTGATACTTTTGAAAGTTTAATTCAAACTAAACTATTAAAAACTGTTAAGAGATTAGTTTTTTCAATGTTACCGTAAGTAAATAAAACAGAGTTAAAACAACAAAAATCCAACCTACTCCACACAGGCTGAGTGTTTGCCGTCCCAATGTCTTGTCGCGGGCGCGCGCATACCAGCGACAGTGACATCAGATCGAAACCACACGGTTTCGCCAGGGACCAACCACTCCCGCAAAGACAGCAGCCGCCACCCACCGGGGTGGCTCCGGCCCGACCTCCGCTCCCCGCGCCCGGCTTCCCGGCGGGACCTGTTGCGCGTTCCTGCCCGCCCTGCTCCCTCCCCGCGCGGGCATGAGCCGGGGACTGCCAGCGACGCCGCCGCGATGCACCTGCCTGGGCCCCGGCCGTCCCCACCCCCGGCCGCCCGCCCGCTCCTCGGGCCCCGGCCCAGCCGCCAGCCCGCGGGAGGAGGGAGACGGGCCCCCGGCGGGACGGGCCCCCGAAGCGCTCACCTTGGCGGCCGCGGCCCTGGCGGACATCTTGTCTCTCCGGTGCCGCACGACGCTCCTCGGACCCGAGACTCCTCGCCGCCAGACACCGGCTCCTCACGCAGCTGCCCAGATAAACATCTCCCGGGAGCGAGCGGGGCCGGGGCGCCGGAAAGGCCCGGCCCACGGGGAGGGGACTCAACTCGGACAAAAGTCCGCGCCGCGCCAGCCCCGCCCGGGGCTCCCCGCGGGGCGCGCCCGGCCGCAGCCCCGCCACCGGCACGGGCCCACCCGCTCAACGCTCGGCAGCACCGAGCCCTCCGCGGCCCGCCCGCCGGCTCCCTGAGAGCCGCTTCCGCACGTAACTTCCCAGGAACGAGCCGCAACGACGGGACGTGGCGTCGGCGGGCTGAGCCGGCGCCGGCAACTGCGGATGGCCACGCAAACCTGCCAACCCGACGCGGCCCACTGAGCATGCCCGGCCGGGGGGCGGGGCCGTGGCAGGGGCAGGGCCGCGCGCGGGGGACGGGGCCGCGGCGGGGGCGGGGCCACGAGGGCGAGGGGCGAGCGGCTGCTCAGCTTCCTGTCCGGACGCGACCCCTGTCGCGGAAGGAAAAGCCCAGTTTCCGAAGTAGCTTGGAGACGGAGTTTCCTGTTTGTTCGCCTCAGGGGTCAGGCGGAAAGCGCCCCCGAGGAGCGAGCCTCCGTGTACCCAGCCTTTGCGACTTGAACACAGACACACCTGGCCGCGGCCCCCGCCGCCCGCCTGCCTAGGCCTCGCTGTGAAGTGCGTCCTGGCTGTCGCTGTGGACGGATCGACGGCCCCGCGGACACTGGTCACGGGGTCACGGGCACCAGGGGGCTCACGCACACGAGGCCTCGATATAGACCCAACACCCCCTTCTCCAGCCGGTACAGACAGTGATCCCAAAAGCATATTTTTGGCATAAAATATGTTGAAATTCTTAGTGGCGACAGAAGGAGAGGCGCCCAGCAGAAAAGGCTGCGAGGACGTTCGGTCCACGGTCCGGCTGATCAGCCCGCAATGCAGACGCCCTCACTAGACACCAAGGAGTATTTAAGAAACCTTTCCCGCCCTCATTATTCTACACTCTGTAAAATGTAAAGCTCTTCACAAATGTCAGGAATTCTTAGTAACATTAAATGGTAAGCTCCTTAAAAGTACCTAGTATAGTGCCATAAAAGGTACACGAGAAACAGAAAAAAGCAGAAACATCAGGTTTTAAACGATGGTTTTCTCTTTAGAATTCAAACTGTATGAAAAGATCTAACTTATCGTAACCAAGAAATATCTGTATATCATACATAAATATCAATTAAAATTTCAAAAATATCATACATTTTGCAACCTGAAGCTATGGAACTAGAAAAACGCATTCTGCAAATCAAACCCTTATTCTTTTTTTTCCCCATGCACAGAAATGGTAACAGTCACTTTAGTTTTAAAGTCATGTTGGATGTGACTTTTGTTTTTGGACAAAGTATTATCTATTCTTTTAAGAACTGTAATTAAAGCTTCCTTATGAACAAATGCTATTTTTTTAAATTGTGGTGATATTTTTTATTTGAAAAGGTGGCTGTGGAAGACCTTCCACATTATCTTTATTAGTCTTCCCATTTAATAAGATGTGCAATCAGCATGACCTCCCGAGAACTAGACATCGTACCTTTAACAGACCTAAACCTAGAAATGTTATCTACAAATGCACTGAGACCTTTCCTCTTTCCTCATTTGTCACTTTTCATTAAGCCTACCGTATATAAATGCTAGATTACATAATGATCTGTCAAAGATCTAATACATCTGATGGCAATTTTAGTTTATTTTCCTTTTGCCATGGTTTTAAAAATAATGAAATCAAGCAAGAAATTTAACCTTGAGAATACTATGCTTTAAAAATTACATTGATAAAAATATTTCAAGGAATAATAGTATACTTTAAAATTTTTTTCAATGGTAGTTATAATATCTAAATTAAGCTGTACGAATGGGAGAAAATATCTGCAAATGAAGCAACTGACAAAGGATTAATCTCCAAAATTTACAAGCAGCTCATGCAGCTCAATATCAAAAAACCGAACAACCCAATCCAAAAATGGGCAGAAGACCTAAATAGACATTTCCCCAAAGAAGATATACAGATTGCCAACAAACACATGAAAGGATGCTCAACATCACTAATCATTAGAGAAATGCAAATCCAAACTACAATGAGGTATCACCTCACACCAGTCAGAATGGCCATCATCAAAAAATCTGCAAACAATAAATGCTGGAGAGGGTGTGGAGAAAAAGGAACCCTCTTGCACTGTTGGTGGGAATGTAAATTAATACAGCCACTATGGAGAACAGTATGGAAGTTCCTTAAAAAACTAAAAATAGAACTACCATACAACCCAGCAATCCCACTACTGGGCATATACCCTGAGAAAACCATAATTCAAAAAGAGTCATGTACCACAATGTTCATTGCAGCTTTATTTACAATAGCCAGGACATGGAACAAACCTAAGTGTCCATCAACAGATGAATGGATAAAGAAGATGTGGCTCATATATACAATGGAATATTACTCAGCCATAAAAAGAAACGAAATTGAGTTATTTGCAGTGAGGTGGATGGACTTAGAGTCTGTCATACAGAGTGAAGTAAGTCAGAAAGAGAAAAACAAATACCGGATGCTAACACATATATATAGAATCAAAAAAAAAAAAAAAAGGTTCTGAAGAACCTAGGGGTAGGACAGGAATAAAGACGCAAATGTAGAGAATGGACCTGGGGACACGGGAAGGGGGAAGGGTAAGCTGGGACGAAGTGAGAGAGTAGCATGGACATATATACAGTACCAAATGTGAAACAGATAGCTAGTGGGAAGCAACCACATAGCACAGAGAGATCAGTTCGGTGCTTTGTGACCACCTAGAGGGGTGGGATAGGGAAGATGGCAGGGAGATGCAAGAGGGAGGAGATATGGGGATACATGTATATGCATAGCTGATTCACTCTGTTATAAAGCAGAAACTAACACACCATTGTAAAGCAATTATACTCCTATAAAGATGTTTAAAAATTAATTAATTAAGCTGTACAATTTTTTTTAATGTCTCTCCTTTTCTCTAAAGAATCAAGAGAAAGTTTTTGTCATTTGTAAAAATAAAGGTAAAAGTTAGTTGTCAAGAATTAAAAGCACATCTCCATTCCTACAGTTTATTTCCAGGGAGATGGTTTGATAAGAAGTGGAAAGTATAAAGCATAATCTCAGATAGTTGCCCCTTTAACAATGAAGAGTTTATCCTTTGAACATCAAAAAAAGATTCACATTATACCACAACTTTAATGCCTACATATGGATGTGATTATAGCTCCTCTAGATCAATTATATGGGAAGAAATACAAGCAAATTTGAGATTCTCATTTAGAATTACAATAAAGTTTAACCAAGAATCTCTTTCGATTGCACAGACTATTTCTGATCATCTAATGCAAACTGAACAGGAAACTAAAAAACCACAACACTTTCAAAGACAACTTCCTGTGGGATTTTTGGTGTCTGTGGCTCAGAATGAAAAAAACAGCATGTGTGCGAAATCTTTATAAATCTTAGAACCATTTATTAAAACAGCTTTGACCAAATGAACAACTATAACCACACCCACATTTTACATATGTATATTTATGTTTCTGTTACCAAAAAAATCCTTAGAAAAACATATTGTTATTTTTAGTATGAGCTGTGAGTTTACACATGAAATATAAAGGGGAAGTATGGCACTGTGGCAGAAAATGAGACAGTTTTGATAATGTCACAAAAGAGGACATATATACAAAATACTAGAATTAGGAGAACTTTATCAGAGCATTGTAGCAACAAAATAAAATAAGTAATCCTAATCTCACTCTTATGCCATATCTTTAAAAATTCTATAAACTGCTTCAGAGTTTTCCTCTGCCAATAAGAGTCATGTAACACTGTTAAATAGGGAAAAGTTTTTTAAGGCTAATAAAGTTTCTAGATTTCACAGACCAGTAAAATTTCACAAAAACAAAACAAAACAAAAGAAACAAAAAAACCCACTTTAGGGGTACAATACAGGATGATCAACTTTTAATCTTATTTTATTTTGCAAAGCAAAGAACATTTAAAAACAAACATTATGAACTGTACACTTAAAGATGGTTAAAATGGTAAATTTTATGTAGATTTTTGCCACAATACAAAAAAATACCAAAAGAATGTTACTATCACCAACATCATTTCATTTTTTTAAAGGACGTAGAAACACTAAAAACTGAAAAACATTCAGTTCAAAATAAAGAACAGTATTCAGTTCACAATAAAGAACAGTCCTTCCTAAGAAGAGTTCCTCCTAAGAAGAGTTCCTCCTAAGGAAGAGTGGGGCCATCCTTCCTGTGACCATGGCAAGGTAGAGCGTTCTCTTTTTTTATTATACTCAAGGAACTGATTTTCTCAGACTCATCATTGTAAAAGAACTTCTGTGAGATATTTTCTCAGCCTCAAACAATAAATGGAGATTAGAAGAAATCTTTCTATCCCACTTTAGTTTGGCATCTGTCTTTCCCAGATGGCAGGGAGTACCAAACTCATTGGATTAAAAAAAACAACCAGATATATTCCTTAACAGAAGCTAAACAGTCTGGTCTCCCAAAGTATAATGTTTGGATTTTGTTTACAGTTTATGCATGTGTAAAACCTTTATAATAGTAGTCTTTTAAAACAAATAATAAACATAAAATGTAGAAAAGTTAGTGGCACTCCACTGAAAAAGAGGTAAATATATTTTTATATTTAACATAATTTTCTTTTTTTTTAGGAAATCATCGTCTTGTAACACTGAAATAACAGATTCGGGTGCTGATCATCAAAGGATCAACACACCCATCAATGTTATAGCATTATTGAAAGTAAGACAAGCCAACACTGATGCCTCTGTGTGATGCGACTGGAAGCACACAGCCCTCTCTACAAAGGACACCTGCCCCAAGAGTGGCACCTGAATGAAATTCACCTATAGGGCGACTTCCACAAACAGAAATACAAGAGCTGGAGATGCACCTTAAATGACTCCACGAGGAAGCAGACAGACAAATGCAGAATGTGGGAGGTTCTATATACTATATAGAACTATACTATACTATTCCTATAGTATATAGGAAAACTCAGCCAGTTTTCAAAACAAATTAATAGGAAAAAAGAAAAGAAAAGAAAAGCAAGTTGGGACTGCTATGGACCTTATGTGGATGGAATCCTTAAATCTACTTATTGTAAAAAGACATTTTTGAGGCAATTGGGGAAATTTAATTATGGACTAAGTGCTAGATGATACCAAGATATGATCGTGGCATGTGGCCACATAAGTAAGGTATCCTTTTTGAGGAGATGCATATTGAAACATGCAGAGCTGAAACAGCACCATGTTTAGGACTTGCTTTAAAATACTTCAGCAAAGAGAAAAATTTAAAAATACAGGCAAAAAAAAGCAGCATAAAACTGAAAATAGTTGAATCCAGGTGATGGGCATATAAGAGGTTTAATATATCATTCTTTTTACTTTAGGGTATGTTTGAATGTTGGTGTACATTTGAAATATGTTATCATGAAAATCAATAAAAACAGAAATATTCCCATCAGCAAAGGTAGGGAGATTACAAATAATTGTCAGAAATTCTTGCCATCCCTGTTTGGATGCCCCATTGCAATGTGACAGGGCAGCTCTTCTCAACAAGAGGTAGAGTCTTTCTTTTCTACCCCTTGAATCTGGGTAGCAGCATGACTGTTTTAAAGGGCAAACATGACACAAGCAGAAGCCTGAAAAGCACCTGGGCATCAGGGCTTGCTGTCTCTTGCTGCTGAGGACCCTGCGACCTCCAGGGGAAGAAGCCCAGGTTAGCCTGCTGGAGAGGTCACATGGAAAGGAAACAAGATGCTCTGGCTGACAGTCTGCCAACCTCCAGAGACATGAGCAAGGGAATTCTAGACCATCCAGTCCCAGCCAAGCCACAAGCTGACAGCACCAACCTGAGTGAGCCCAGGCAAGTCCAGCAAAAGAACCACTTAGCTGATCCGAGCCCAAACTGCCAGACCATAGAACCATGATTATTTTTTTTTTTTTTTTTTTTTTTTTAAATTTATTTATTTATTTATTTTTGGCTGTGTTGGGTCTTCGTTTCTGTGGGAGGGCTTTCTCTACTTGTGGCAAGTGGGGGGCCACTCCTCATCGCGGTGCGCGGGCCCCTCACTGTCGCGGCCTCTCTTGTTGCGGAGCACAGGCTCCAGACGCGCAGGCTCAGCAGTTGTGGCTCACGGGCCCAGCCGCTCCGCGGCATGTGGGATCTTCCCAGACCAGGGCTCGAACCCGTGTCCCCTGCATTAGCAGGCAGATTCTCAACCACTGCGCCACCAGGGAAGCCCCCATGATTATTTTTAAAGATGCTTAATATTGGGGTGGTTTGTTACACTGCAAGGACAAACTGATACGTAAGGCTAAACCTATAGGAGTACTACACAAACACATGCAAAAGATTAGCTTCTTAGTACTGTGGGGTACGTGGCATGTGCTCTGTAAGTGTATCTGAATGGGAATTCCACATCGCTAGAAAATGATATATATAGAAACTGCTCTAAAGGCAACGAAGGCTTAGGTAGACTGCCTCCTTTTGTATGTATAATAAGGGCTATAAAACCAAGTAGTCTCTCCACTGATAAAGGCAGGTATGACAGATAAACTACGTAGAACTTTTTTTTTTTTCTTTTAAGGACTAAAAAGGTCTGGCTCTGCCCCCTGGTCACCTATGATCAGACACTACACAATAGCCTTTGGGATTGCTGGCAGACGGCCCTGCCTGTCTCCTCTGACACAATTCTGCAACCCAAGTAGCCAGTACATAGAGACAGCATACAATCTCCTGTCAGAGTCTGGCTGACCCGCCCTCCCCTAAGGGCTGCGCTGGGGCTACCCAGCACACAGGAACACATCTGGGACACTTTCCAACAGGGCATATTTCACCCTGTGGACCCTAAGGACAAACATGACCCTAAGGACCCTAAACAAATCATGTTTCCTCTTTACGGCAGATGTTCACCAGCAGATGCTGGATTCAGACATAAGGATTAATTAGAGAGTGTTTAGGGTGCCACAGAAAAACTAAACCAAAGTCACTGAGGTGCATAGTGATGTTTTAGCTAAGGTATTTTTTTACTGAAACAAAATATTAAAGGATTTTAAATTGACTGATCAATTTAGCTGAATCACATAGCTTTAAAATAATCTTTGTAAGGATTCTGTAGCTCATCTTAGTATCATTAGCAAAATACTGTACTTGTAAAAGAAAAATTCAACATAGTTAAATATTTCTCCATAATACTAGTTATTTATTTGGAAATATTTGAAAGTTAATTTGATACTTTAATTTTTGATGCATATGGCTTTCAGTACGTTAGAATTACTTTTCGCACAAATGCCACCCACGTTTACATGCTAACTTATCCAGTCTCTTCATTTATATTTTTAAAGGTGCAGTATAATTTTTTGTAAGTACATTTTTTAAAGCACAAGAATCTTATAAGTAAATGACCATATTTTATACTATTTTGAATTAGCAAACTATTATTTAGTAAATGTTGCAAAAGCTTTTTTGGACTATGGGCTTGGAATTGACATTATTCAACAAGGTTTAATGATACAAAAAGATGGTATTTGGGAAGAATGGACTTTAAAAACTAACAAATAAATAAATAAATAAATTGGTGGCAGCTTCATTATTTGTGGAACTAAACTTAAAGGGGACAAATGAAAACTTGAGGCTGAGCTGAAGGTACAGCAGAAACTAAGGGCCGCAGCCTGAGGGAGCGCTTTTGAGCTCCTGCTCCTGGCAGTTCTACCTTCTCTTTTTGAGAGGGCCACACACAGAGCTAGGAAAAGCCGTTAGATTCATTATCTTTCTACTTAAAACCAAAATAAATGTCCTCTTTGGTTAACAAAGTGTGGACACACATGGTGAAGGCATCAGAAAGAACATGATGGAAATATCTGGGAAAGGTCTTCTGGGACTAAAGTTTCCTCATCTACACAACAGTGAGGGAGGGGCGTTAGGGGTGGGGTGACCCGGAGGGATTGATGTGTGGGTGGGGATGGGCTGGATTAATTCTCAGACCCTTTCTAGCCATAACTTTCAGTGATCTGAACAGTCCAAAGCTGAAGATCTTTTTCATCCCTGAAGCTATGAGGCCACTGTGGGATGTGGTTATTCGTAGGTCTTACAAGTTTTGGAAAGATACATATTATAAAACCATATAATTTGTTTCTATGAAGAGCTAACTTTAAACAAGTTTAATTTTAAATGTGATTAATATTTCCATGAGAGTACCTTTATGAAAATGAAAAGTTTTATAAAAGCTGGGCAAATTAAAAAACATGTAAAAATCCAGCTTAATTTAAATCTGTGTGTGAGAGTGTGTATGTTTTGAAAGGGTGTGGTTTCCTGACTGGATTGTTTGGAAACATTCTGACAAAGCCAAATTCACTTCTCTGATATCCTGAAGGCAGCAACGGAACTGGCACCTAAAATAGCACAAAAGAAGATATTCCTATACATATAATCAATTTAAGTCAACTGAGAACTGTGATTTTAAAAAGATTGCTAATCTGTATTCTCCTAATTCCTTTTTAGAGGTAGTCTACACCAGGGGTCCCCAACCCCTGAGGTGCAGACCAGGATGGGTCCTTGGCCTGTTAGGAATCGGGCTGCACAGCAGGAGGTGAGCAGCAGGCAAGCAAGGGAAGCTTCATCTGCCGCTCCCCATCGGTCACATTACCCCCGAACCATCCCCCCCCACCCCTTCCATGGAAAAATTACCTTCCATGAAACTGGTCCCTGGTGCCAAAAAGGTTGGGGACTGCTGGTCTACACAATAAACTGGATTGGAAAATTTAGCAACACTTTGCATGCTTTTCACTCATTCACTCATTCATTCATTAACTCATGTTTCATCTATTCAACAAATATTTATACATCTCTTTATTTTTTACAAATATTTATACATCTCTTAGTATATGCCAGAAACAATGTCTTTTAATGTTTTTTCCAGTTTTTCTTTTTCATACTCCTTTACTATCACGCCTGCTTTTGTTAGGTATGATGCCATATTCAGATTACTCAAGAACACATTTAATGGGACTTCCCTGGTGGTCCACTGGTTAAGAATCCACCTTCCAATGCAGGGGACGCAGGTTCAATCCCTGGTCAGGGAACTAAGATGCCGAGGGGCAACTAAGCCCACACGCCACAACTAGAGAGTCCACGCACTGCAACTACTGAGCCTGCATGCTCTAGAGCCCACGAGCCACAACTAGAGAGAAGCCCGTGCGCCGCAACAAAAGATCCCGCGTGCCGCACCCAAGACCCGACTCAGCCAATAAATAAATATTTTTTAAAAAGAATACATTTAAAATTGAAGTACGGTTGATTTACAATGTTGTGTTGATTGCTGTACAAACAAATAAATAAATAATTTTTTTAAAAAGAAGATATTTAAAATGTGGTACTAAAATCACAATGCTCTCTTACTAAGGGAAAAACACACCCCCCTGGGTCAGCCCCTCACACTGAGGTGTCAGGAGGAGTGAACAGATTCCTGAGTAGTTTGGTACACTCTACCATCCCCCCTCAAGGGACCTACAGTCCTGGCTGGACTTACTTATGCTTCTTCCACTATTGTTAAGAGAAGTTATTCTTGGGACAACCAACTTTTAGAGAGTCAACCCGGGACACAGCAATACAGACAAAAGACATAATAATATAATATATAATAAGTAACTATACACGTTACTGCTTTAACATAAAAAAATTAGGTGCTGATGGAAATTGTATTATTCTGCATTATTTCCCTTTCTGTTACATAAATGTTATTATTTAAACAAAACAACACGAACTAGTTAATAGTGGCAATCAATAGTAATTAATAGGACTAATTAATGTGTGAGAAAAATATAACAATATTTTTTAATGTTTCTGTCCTCTGATACAGCACTGTAACTCTTTTTAAATTATTTATTAGATATTTAAATTTTGTAGGCTTTATACTGTGTACTTTTAAGGTATATGAATGTAAGACTTCTTAAAAGGAAAATATAAATACAAGGCTAAACAGATATTACCTATATTTAAGCACCACCACCACACACAGAAATATCCTGTTCCTTTCTGCTCCATGATACAGTAGGGTATTTTTACTCTTTCTGTTTCCTTTCCCCATAATACCTGTCTGAACTGCCTGCAGCTGCTGAGACACCCCTCTTCTCTTCCTGTGGTGGCAACAATGAACACAGTCACATGTAAAATTCACTCTGACTTGCAGCTCTGCCTTTGTCAGGCCCACAGGACAATGATGCCTGGTGTCAGTCCAGTGTGATGATATCAAGCTAAACATCCTCTCAACAAAAACATTTCAGCGTGGAGTAGTTGCAATTTTATTTACTAGCAAGAGCAGGTTTTTAGACTTGTGGGAATTCATTTCAAGCCTTCCAAAACCGTCCATCCACTTTGTATCTACAGGCGGGTTTGTTAATCAGGTCGTCTGCACCTATAACTTCATCAAATAAGCTACGTCTAAAAGATCCACTGTTTTATAAAACTCTTCATTTTGAAATAAGTATAGATTCACAAGAAGCTGCAAAGAAATGTACAGGGAAGCCCCGTGTTCCCTTCACCCAGCCTTCCCTGAGGTCAGCAATGAATACAACTCCAGTATCACTCTGATACCAAAAATGCACACTGGGACAACCCAAAGACTGTATTTAGATTTCACGAGCTGTACGTACGCTCGTGCGCGCGTGCCTGCACGCAGCTCTACACCACTTGTATAACCACACCCAGCAGCCCCCACTCACACTCTGCCTTCCCCACAGAGCTCCCTCCTGTCAGCCCTTTATAGCCACACCTGTCCGGTCCCCCCATCCCCTAACCTGGCAACTACTAATCTGTTCTCTATCTCTATAATTACATTACTTCATGAATATTACATAAATGGAATAACATAATATGTAACCTTTTGGAATTGGTTTTTTTCACTCGGCACGATTTCCCTGAGGTTTCTACAAGCTGTTGCATGTACCAAGGGCTCCTCCCTTCTTAGCGCTGAGCAGTGTCCCACGGTATGGATGGATCACAGTCTGTTCAACCATCACCCACTGAAGGACATCTGAGGAGTTTCCAGTTCTTGGCTGTCATGGATAAAACTGCTATGAGTATCTGTGTACCAATCCCTGCATGAAAATAACTCTTCATTTCTCTGGGATAAATGCCCAAGAATTCAAACGCTGAGTCTCTATGGTGAATCCACTTTTAGTTTTGAAAGGAACTGCCCAACTATTTTCCAGAGAAGCTGTACCATGTTACATTCTTCCCAGCAATGAATGAGGGATCCAGTGTCTCTGCATCCTTGGTGTTATCACTATGTTTTACTTTAGCCATTCTGATAGGTGTGTGATGATATCTCATGTGGTTTTAATTTGCATTTCCCTAATGGCTAATGATGTTGAACAGCTTTTCATGTGCTTTTTTAAATTTAAATTTTTATTTTTATTTATTTATTTGGCTGCATTCAGTCTTAGTTGCAGGATCTTCCTTGCGGCATGCGGGATCTTTCGTTGTGGCATACAGGATCTTTCATTGCGGCACGCGGGCTCCAGAGCACGCAGGCTCAGTAGTTGGGGCGCGCAGGCTCTAGAGGGCGCAGGCTTAGTTGCCCCGTGGCATGTGGGATCTTAGTTCCCCGACCAGGAATCGAACCTGCATCCCCTGCACTGGAAGGCAGATTCTTAACCACTGGGCCACCAGGGAAGTCCCTCACATGCTTTTTCTTTTTTTGGCTGCACCATGCAGCTTGTGGGATCTTAGTTCCTGACCAGGAGTTGAACTGGGGCCCTCGGCAGTGAAAGCAAGGAGTCCTAACCACTGGACCTCCAGAAAATTCCCCCATTTTCTCATCAAATTGTTTTTTTACTGTTGTTTTGAGAGTTCTTCATACAGTCTAGATACAAGCAGTTTGTTGGATGCATGGTTTGCAAATATTTTTTCCCAGTAAAGGGCTTGTCTTTTCATCCTTATGGATCACACTTTTGGTGTCCTCAGCCCTGTTCTAAGTCCTGAAGATTTTCTTTTATGTTGTTTTCTAGAAATTCTATAGTTTTACGTTTTACATTTAAGCTTGTCTATCATTTTTAAACCATCCGAATGGACAAGTTACACCTCTCTCTCTCCGAGAAAATAGTTTTGTGTTTTTTTTTTAATAATTATTTATTTATTTATTTTTGGCTGTGTTGGGTCTTCATTTCGGTGCGAGGGCTTTCTCTAGTTGCGGCAAGCGGGGGCCACTCTTCATCGCGGTGCGCGGGCCTCTCACTATCGCGGTCTCTCTTGTTGCGGAGAACAGGCTCCAGACGCGCAGGCTCAGTAATTGTGGCTCACGGGCCTAGTTGCTCCGCGGCATGTGGGATCTTCCCGGACCAGGGCTCGAACCCGTGTCCCCTGCAATGGCAGGCAGATTCTCAACCACTGCGCCACCATGGAAGACCGAGAAAATCGTTTTAAAGCAAAGATGTAATTTGAACTTGTGAGATCAAAGCTTTAGTTTGAGAAAGTTGCCCTTTTCTGATGACTTATAAAAAAATTTTAGGGCTTCCCTGGTGGCGCAGTGGTTAAGAATCCGCCTGCCAATGCAGGGGACACGGGTTCGAGCCCTGGTCCGGGAAGATCCCACATGCCGCAGAGCAACTAAGCCCGTGTGCCACAACTACTGAGCCTGCGCTCTAGAGTCCGTGAGCCACAACTACTGAGCCCACGTGCCACAACTAATGAAGCCCGCGCGCCTAGAGCCCGTGCTCTGCAACAAGAGAAGCCACCACAATGAGAGGCCTGCGCACTGCAAGGAAAGAGTAGGCCCCGCTCGCCGCAACTAGAAAAAAGAAAGCCCGCGTGCAGCAACAAAGACCCAACGCAGCCAAAAATAAATAAATAAATTAAAAAAAAATTTTAAGCAGTCATTTCAAAAAATGAGTCATTTTCTCGCCATACGAGTTTTTGCCTCAACTAAACATAACAGCAAACAACTCAGGTACAATCGCTCCATCCTTTTCTAGGCTTCTTATACATCATCAAAGACCATTAAGCAGTTTTAAAGAAAGAGCATACAAATGTCTGTTTTACTGTACCTCTTTTCTCCATTCTCATCTTCAATGTATTTCCAAATTAGAGAAGGACATTCTTTTTGTCCTGCACTTTGGAAATATAATTTTATGACAGGGCAATATTTTAACATCATTTGATGGCTGAGAACAACGATAGCCATTTTGTAGGCAAATGTGCTAAGGAGGCTATTTCCTTCCACTTCTATAAATTCAAACATCTCATGAAGTGCTTCTAAACATTTTGAGGAAGCTGAAGAGCGACCAAACACTTGTATTATGAAAGTATCACAGGTAAGTCTTTTTAAGAGTGTTGTGCATGAGGCATGCAGGCATTTACTAGGTAAGATCATTTCAGTTTCTTTGGTAATAAGTTTATAGACTAACTGGGATTTCCAAAATTTACATTTGCACTGCCTGCTGAATAGGCAGATGGATAAGCAAAGTAGGACAAGATATCAACAATCTTGTACAGTCTGTTTACCGAGATCTCATTAAAACCGTCACAGAAACAAAGATGATTTGAAACTTCAATTTTCAAATCAAAACACCTAATAGCTGGGCAGAACATTTTTGTTGCCCTGATCTGATGCATCACTTGACATACTGTAGACACAAGATGGTGGATGAGCCCTGACAGAATCAGCTCTACGCCATAAGGGCCCAACACATCTGGAATGAAGATTTCCTCTTTTTTTTGCCCACATGGCACTTTATTGTCATTTCTGAATCAGGAAATATAACTTTACTCAGTTCCACAGAGTAATAGGGGAATAAAGCCGTGATGCATTCCTATAGCATGCCCAAGATTATTCCATGCCAGTTATTTTCATTTGAGTATTGGTGTCTTTGAGTGACATGAAAAAACTTTTGATTGATTCAGAAATATATATATATACTTGCCTATCTCAGCCCAAGTTCATGAGATCCGGTGTCCCTGTGTTCTCACCCTGCCCCTCCTGATGCCCTATTCCAACTCTGCTCTGTGTATTGCACATTATCTCTGTTTGGTCATCCCCCTCCCTGATCCAGTCCTCCTGATGCTGATGCATCCCTCCATGTGTTGTTAAAACATCACAGTCATTCAGCCTTCTTTTTCAGTGAGTTCTGGGCCAAACTGTCAGTGCTATTTTAATCGTTTTCATCTTAATTATCTGAATCCTTAGAAAACATGATCAGAATGTTCACAATGTTAACATTTTAACCATCCCTATCTTGACACAAAGCACAACAGTTAGACAACAGTCCGAGTCAAAGCCGGATTCTTTAACACTCGTGGTTGCAATGCCCTTAACTACACACTTAAATCTCCTTGCTCGGTGAGGAAACAATGGGTGATGCTTTACTGTGACCTGCAAATCATGGATGCCATCAGAGGTCAGGGTAAGAAGAGTGACAACGACCACAGAAGGCAAATAATCCACGCAGGACCCAAGAAACACTAAAATGGCATTGTTTCCAGCCCATATTTGGGGGCCCACCTTATGGGCTTTGTACTTTTCCCCAACCTTCAGTACCCATCACCAGAAGCCGGGGTTTTTCGTGTCCCAGGGAGTCATTTCGCGGGACACAGGATCTTCAGTGCTAGAATTAGGACACTCCTCGCTAAGGAAGTCAGTTAGTCCCCCAGTGATACCGTAGAAGAGCCTTCTAGAGGGCCCTAGACCAGGATGGCCCCGCTCACCGGCTCCAGGCAGACCTTTCCTGTGCTCATCGTAGAGGACCGGTGGAGACGTTTCAGAGAGCAAATAAATGGGTATCTCTCCTTCTCTTCCTCCTTCTCAGCCACATCCCCACTTCATTCTTAGTCCAGAAGTTAAAACTGGTCCCAGAAAGGAAGAGGCAGAGCTCATAGAGGCAAACTATAAACTTGGAAGGCGCAGTGTGCAGACTCCTCCAGACATTTCTACTCAATGCACAGAGAAAAGTCGCAAGCAGTAGCCCCATTGTGAATACAAAGCAGCCTTCTCCATCATCCACTAATGTTTCCTTATTAGGTGCCATTCACTACTCTACATGTTTGGGATACAAGAAAGAATCTACAGTCTAGAGAAGGAGACGATATAAGAGATAAGAACCAGAGAGCGAGGGCTAAGAGCAGGTCGGGGCAAAGGAAGCAGAGAAGAGAAGGGAGGTTTGCTTGGGTGGAGGCTTCGGGGAAGGCGTCCCTAGGAGATGGCTTGGGGGGAGGGTAAACATCTGAAACAGAAAACCATGGACCCAAGAATAAGAGTTCCTGCATTTCAAAGTCCCTGAAGTACCTTCAAAGAGTACCACCGGTTTGAGGGCTGCTCTTCCAAAAACAGAACACTGACATTTCCCATGAGCAGCAAGAAGAACCCACCAAGGGTAGATGTGACTGCCTACGATTGACAAGAAGGGGAAGCAAGCCTGGCACCGACCCCACCAGCCTGGAAGGCTGGGTTTCCACCCTGATGGTCAGGGGCTGCGCCCCACGCTCCCATGTAGTCTGGGCTGAAGTTGAGTCTGGCGAGTCCATGACAAAAAGCTTACCAAGCAGAAGGGCACGGGGAAAATACTTCAGCAAAAATATTTAACTCACTGAAAATAATTTATATCTGTGTACAAACAACCTGCTGATTAAAACTGATCCTTAACTACTCATTAAAAGGAGGTCCACCCTTCAGGACCTATACTTTGCCTCCAAATTTAACTGTATACCATTTAATTGGAGTTACAGTATCAGCAAAATAGAAAAAGGCTGCATTTCTTTATATGCTATAATTTTACTTTTTTGACTAATTCCAACTTTCTCTGTGCTCAATTAGTCTGACTTAGTGATGTTTTGTCGTGTATAAGCTGTAAAGTCCTGACTTGTCTTTCAACTTTCCAGCCAGAAGTAGCAGGATTAGTAAATTCTTCAGATTTTTTAAAAAGGTCAAATTTTCTTTACTAACTTTAAACGACTGTAAGCTCTTGGGAAAATAATTATTTATCGTCAAAAATACAATCTATATTCTTCTTGACCACAACTTAGCTATGACTGAGAATCAAATTTGAGTTTGCGGTCTCTGTCTTATAATGTCCAGAATGCACTGTACATAATAAAGTTGGGTCCATCTGGGGCTTCCAAAGCCCAGAGACCCATTAAGAGTTCCCATAAATAAGGAAATTTCTAGAGGTGGAGGGTATAAAGCAAAGTTTTCTGATCTTCTGGTAAACTTTTAACTGGGAAGCCCAACTTTAGGTTATTTTATTTTGAGAGAGGGATGAAAATTTTAGCAAGTTGTAGCTTCCCAACGTAAGTATAGAAGGGAGACAATGCATGATCACAAGTGCAAATCTCTGACAAGGAATTAGGAAGAACCACTCTACTGTTCCCTTAACACCTGCTGCCCACAGCAAAAAGAATAATCAGTTTTCTTAAGTCACACATTTCTCTGCCATGTGTGAGAAGAAAATTTCACTTCTGAAATGCTAAATTAATGCGTGGTTTCCAGCGAGCAAAGTTGCATAACGGCCTGGCTTTGCCAAACACATGCTATGTGTGGACAAATTGCCCAACTTCTCTAAGCCACAGTGTTCTTCTCAGTAAAGGTGGTGATAGTCACTGCTTTTTATAAGCTGATGCCATGAGGAAGGATTAAATGAGCTCATGTATGAGAGAGTCCACAGGCACTCAATAAACATTTGCTCATTTTTTTAAGAATTATTCTTTGTTTTTAATTTTAACATGCTACTTGCTACTTACTGATGTTCTTATTTTTCATTTTTGTATCAGTGTAAAGTTAGAAGAGTCAAGCAACCATTCTAAGGATGACACGAGTTATTTTCTAGACCCAGTTCAATGATCAACCATCTGTTACGCTCTACATGCTGAGGACTCAGCCGTGGAGAGCAGACAAGAAGTCCTTCCCCCACATAGCTTCTACTGCAGTGGAGAAACAGAAACAGATAAATAAGAAAAATATGCAAAATGGTAGACATAGTAAATGCAAGTGAAGAAGACTGGGGAATCCATGGGGAAGGCAGGGGACAGCTGGATCTGTGGATTCAGGAAGGTCTCATGAAGAAGGCGACACCTGAACACGGGGAGTGAGCCCCACGCGTGCTGCGGAAGACCCTCCAGGTGGAAGGGGTGGCACTGCAAGGTCTCTGCAGAAGGACGGGAGGGGATTCGGTGTGTCAGGAGTAGCAGGAGGCCAGTGGCTGGAGCAGAGGAGAGCAGACGGAGCCGACAGGGAAGTGAAGGGTGGGGCATGCTGGCCAGCAGGCTTTCCCTGTGTTGGATGCAGGCCTGCGCAGGAATCTGATGGGGTGACAACGGAGCTACTGTTTGACAGAAATGCTCTGCTGCTGTGCAGAGAACGAAGGGAGAGAGCAACAGGGGAGGCAGGGAGGCCAGCCAGGGGCACCCACAGGGGCCTGGACCCACGTCAGTGGTGGTGCTGTCTGTGAATCCCACGTGGGGTCTGATGGTAGAGCCCATAGGATGTGCTGAGAGAGGAGATGCAGGGTACACCGGAAGAGAGGAGTCTAAGATTTTTGATCTGAGCTACTGAAAGTGTGCAACTACCATAAAATAAGATCATAAACTGTGTGGAAAAAAGCAGGTTTTGGAGGCTGACATCAGGAGCTAGTTTTGGACATGTTGAACGTGAGACTCGTGTGGACATCCAAGGAGAAATGCTGGGTAGGCAGCGGGAAACGTGACTGGACTTGACGTCCAGTTGGATGCAGTGATCATCAATGTGAGAAGGTCCCTGAAGCCACAGGTGGGTGAGCTCATAGAGGAGTGGGTGTACATGCAGAGAAGAGACCCAGGACCCAAGACCAAGCATGCCAGGGTCAGAGGTCAGGGAGAAGCAGCCCAGGTTACTAAGAATGAGAAACCAACAAAACAGAGGACAGTGTCTTAGAAGCCAAGTGAAGACAATGTTTGAAGGAGGAGGGGCTGATCAACTGTGAACCATGTCAAATGCTGTCACCAGGCTAAGAGCAGAGAACTGACCAAAGGGATACCCCAAAATCCTCATAAAAAGGTATGTTAAACCAGTCTGTAATGTTTTAATAAGGTCTTACAATTAAACACAAGATTTACATATGAATTTATCTCTTTACTAAATCTCACTAAAATGACAGTAAGTTATAAACACATAAGGACAAAGAGACAACATAGGTCAGGAAGTGTCTCCTTCCTTGCCCTCTCCCCTAAAACTTTAATCAGACCCTGGAATCTATTCCAAACATTCCAACAAACAATCTATACACCAAACAACAGAGCCTCAAAACGCCTGAAGCAAAAACTGATAAAGCTGAAAAGAGAAATAGATAAGTCCACATTTGTAGTTAGGAACTGCAGGCTCCCCTCAGCAACTGAGAACTACTAGACAGAAAATCAGTAAGAACAGAGAAGATCCACACAATCTCACAGGATCTTACTGACATATGTAGAACACTAACCCAACCTCAGCAGAATACAAATTATTTTCAAGCACTCTAGGAACATTCACTGAGAGACCATATGTTGGGCCATAAACCATGCCCCCCAAAATTTAAAATAATTGCAGTCATGCAAGTGTGCTATCTGCCATAATGAAATCAAACTAGAAAATGATACTAGACAAGAAAATATCTAATCATGTGGAAATAAAACAACACATAAATAATCAATGTGTCAAAGAGGATGTCACAAAGAAATTTTAAAAATCCATAGAACTAAATGAAAATGAAAACACATTGTATCAAATATGTGGGGTGCAGCAATAGCAGTAGCCAAGAGGAAAATTTATAGCACTAAATACTTAACTGAAAAATGCAGAAAGGTCTCAAATTAATAACCTAACTTCCTACTTCAAGAAACTAGGGGCGGGGTGGGGGGGTGGGAAGAAGAGAGCAAAATCAGCTCAAAGTGAACAAAAGAAAGTAATAAAGAGCAAAAACTAGTAAAATTAAAAAGAGAAAAGCAAAAAACAAAAGGCTGGTTCTTGGGGGAGGGGGATCAATATAAAATTGACAAACCTCTAGTGAGACTGACAAAAACAAAAAGAGAGAAAACACAAAAAACCATTATCAGGAATGAAATAAGGGACATCACTACAGATCCCACAGTCAGCGATAAGATTACAAGGGAATACTATGAACAACTTTATACTCAGAGATTTGAAAACTCAGAGGAAATGGACCAATACCTCAAAAACCACAAACTACCAAAACTCAACCAAGAGGAAATAGTCAATCTGAATAGTCTTATCACTTTTTTTAAAAATTGAATATCTAACTTTAAAGCTTCCAAAAGATAAATTTCCAGGGCCAGAAGGATTCACTAGGGATTTCTACCAAACATTTAAGTAAGAATTAACACCAATCAAAATCCCTGCAAGATATTTATAGATATAGGCAAGATTATTCCAAAGTATATATGGATATGAATTCAGATGTCTCTGACTCCAAAGTGCTTTTTCCTTGTATAGCACGTTAGGGTTTGTGTATAATCATTTGCCTAATTCTTAAAACCGTTTGTGGTGTGAGAAGCCTAGTGTACAAGAAATTAGACATCTTCCATTGTTTCACTGTGCATTTTAGAAAGTTGTTCCACTGTAAGCCAGTCCTCAATGAAACCATAAGTGGTTACATTCCTAAATGGGAAAAGAATTTGGAAAAGAATAGATACAGGTATATGTATAACTGAATCACTTTGCTGTACACCTGAAAGTAACACAACATTGTTAATCAACTATGCTCCAATATAAAATAAAATTTTTTTAAAGAGTGGTTAAAAAAATAGTATATATGGAAAGGCAAAGAAATTAGAATAGCTAAATCCATTTTGAAACAATAAATAAATAAAATGGGAGGAATCAAGTCTGTGAGATTTCAAGACTTATTATACATCTATAGTAATCAAGACTGTGTGGTGTGGACACAGATCAGTGCAATCCACACAAATATGTCTGACTCCTTTTTTACAAAGGTGCAAAAGGCAATTCAATGGAAGGATAGCCTTTTGAACAAACAGTGCTGGAGCAATCAGACATTCATGAGCAAAAAATGAACCCGGACCTGAATCTCACATCTTACACAAAAACTAATTCAAAATCAATCAGATACTTAAATGTAAAACTGTAAAACCTTTAGGGAAAAAAAAGAGAAAATCTTCAGGATCTAGCAGTAGGCAAAGATTTCCTAGACGCAACACCAAAAGGACAAGCCACAAAAGGAAACACTGAAGAACTGCACACCGTCAAACTTAAAAACTTTTCCTCTGCCAAAGACCCTGTTAAGGGGATGAAAAGACAAGCCATAGACTGGAAGAAAATATTTGCAAACCACGTATCTGACAGAAAGACTAAAATATATAAGGAAAAGATGTTTCATTGAAGGGGATATTCAGATGGTTATTAGCATGAAAAGATGTTCAACATCCTTATCCCTCAAGGAAATTATGCAATGAGGTATCACTGCACATCTATCAGTTACAAACCTATTTGGTGACAACACCGAATGCCAGAGAGGACATGGAAAAACTGGGTCACTCATACATTGCTGGTGGGAACGCGGTATGGTCAAGCCACTCTAAAAAACAGTTTGGCAGTTTCTTATAAAAGTAAACATGCAACTAGTATACCGAGAAATTGCACTCTTGGGCATTTATCTCAGCAAAATGAAAATTTATACTCACACAAAAACTTGTACATGAATGTTCATAGCAGCTTTACTTATAATAGCCCCAAACTAGAATCAGTCCAGATGTTCTTCAGCGGGTGAGTTAAACAAGTTGTGGTCTAGCTATACCACGGAATATTATTTCGTAATAAAAAGGAAAAAACAGTTTACATATGCAACAACTTGGATGAATCACCAGGAAATCATGTCAGTGAAATAAGCCAATCCCAAAAGGTTCAGTCTGTACTGAATGCTTGATTCCATTTATATAACATTTTGAAATGATAAAATTTTAGAAATAGAGAATAATTAGTTGTTGTCAGGGGTTAGGGAAGTGCCAGGGGAAGGGAAAAAGTTGCGTGTGATTATAAAAAGGCAACATGAGAGATTCTGGTGGTGCTGAAAATATTCAGTATCTCGACTGTAGTCCCCCTATTTAATTAGCCATTCTAAGTAGGTCACTGTGTGACCGACCATCCTGCTTTCTGGAGGCTGCTCAGATGATGGTTTAGGGGGGTGGGGGCCCAGTGATGTTTACTCTCTAGAACTACCCAGGTCCCCACCCCCCAGACCCTGTCTTTGGTTTAAAAGACCAAAGATGGGAAGGGGACGCAGTAGCCTGGGCAACAGCAGGCTCCTACTGGGGGTCCGGGATTGGGGATAACCCTTGAGAAACTTCTCCTCCCTTCCCTGCCCTCCCCGCTCCTTGTGGGCGTGGGTTTCCATCACTCACACATGTCTGTGCACTGACGGGCTGGGCCAGCCGGGGGTGGGGGTGGGGACTGTCTCTACAAGTCAGATGTACACAACTTTTTCAGCCTATAAGACAAGTTAAGTTATGAAAGTTCAGTGACCTGTATTTAATGCTGACCTACTGCTATAAGGTATTCTATATTTATATGACCTCAGAGGCTCTTCTGGACTAGGACACTCTCCCTCCAGTGTCACATCCAGTGCCAGCCCCAGAGAATGGGGCAGATTTGTGTATTTATTTGTCTTTTTGGTAGGCTTACATGTCCAGGATCCTGTTTAAGGTTTTAGGATGCCTTCAGTACACTAACTTTTTGAAATAAAAATATTTCCTAAAAAAAAAAAAAAAAAAAAACTGACTGTAGTGGTACATAACATATGTACCTACACAGGTTACACAGGTGATAAAATTGTACAGAACTTAATACACACACACACACACACACACACACACACAAATAAAACTAAGGAAATCTGAATAAGATTAGTGGATTGTGTTAATGTCAATATCCTGGTTGTGATATTACACTGTCCTTCTATAAACTATTATAATTGGGGAAACTGGACAAAGTATACAAGGGACTTCTCTGTATTGATTCTTATAACTCCCTGTGAAATTACAATGATCTCAATATAAATTTTAATTTAAATATATATAAAGGTTAGAAAAACAGAAATATTCACATTAAAGTGGCTCCATTCTTTTCTATAGGCTTCATATTTAACACAATGGCCATGCTACAAAAATTGAAAAAGAAGAACCGATACTCTGTGGTTATTTATCAACATATCAAAACTAAAATAAATACAAGTACATTCTAAAAATAAATTCAAAGCTCTATAAAATGTAATCTCACAAGGTAACTAAATGTTCTTGTTTTCCGGATCATGAAAGTGATTTCCTTACATCAAAACCCAAACCTTCTGAAATGAATGTCCTTTGTTGGATGACTTACACAATGAATGCTATTCTGTCACGATAATGAAGTGACAGGGTATTTTTTTCACGAGAGGCACAACTCATTGAGGGAGCGACAACAGATCTGCATTTCCAGCAGATGGTTGCTGTACCTTCACCACGTCACCACGAGGTTCCCATGAAGCATGAATAAGGAAATCGACATGTCACAGTGCTTCCACTCAGTTTATAATACATGGAAAAATGACCAGTCCATTCTCTTCCCATGATATTTTCAAAAGAAATCACAGAATTACTTGGAAAAAATATATTTTACCAAACTCTAAATCCATGTGAAAAATGTAATAGTTTGTATACCATATAGAAAATATAGAAATACAAAAAAGATAGAGAAGTACCAAAAAACTATAAACAACAGAGACAGTCTATGTACTGGCAACTGCAGAATGGCTCCTGTAGTAGGGTAGATGGTGGCCCCAACCAGATAGGTCCATACCCTAATCCCCAGAATCAGTAAAATGTGACCTTATTTAGAAAAAGGGTCTTTACAGATGTAAATTAAGGATTCTGAGACAGGAGACCATCTAGATTATTATTGGGCCGTAAATCTAATAAGTGTCCTTACAAGAGGGAGGCAGAGGGAGATCTGACAGAAACAGGGGAGGAGGGATGTGAAGACAAGGCAGAGACTGGAGAGCAGGGGCCGCTAGCCCAGGAACACCCAGGGATGCTGGGCAGCCACCCAAACTGGAAGAGACAAGGGTCAGATTCTCTCCTGGTCTCCTGGAGGGAGTGCAGCCCTGCCAGATTTTGGACTTCTAGCCTCCAAAACTGTGCGGTAATTTGTTACAGCAGCCACAGGAAACTAATACACTCCCTTTACCAGGGAATACAATCCACACACCTGCCAATCAAAGCAAAACATGAAAATCACTATCGTTCAAATTCAGGATAAAATAGGTCTCAAGAATACCTTAGGACTCTAGCTCACAAAAGTGTGAAAATATGAAACAGTATCAAGGAATAACTTCAACCAACTTTGCATGGACCTATATGAAAACAAAGAAACAAAAGAGTTAATTATTATTTTATTAATTATTATTTATACTTGTTTATTTCTTCAAGTCAAGAAGTGGGACACACCCAGCTGCTGAGTGGAGGACTAAACACTGTAAGATGCCAAGTTAGTCTCAAGTTTGTTTGACACAATGCAAAAAAAAAATCCCAAATATATTTTTCAAAGGAATTTAAATGCCTTCAAAGTGCAAATGGTGCAAAAATCTAGTGATAAAGAAAAGATCTATAAGGTAAACTAACAGATATGATGATAACAAGATCTGCTAGATATTAGACATAATATAAAGGTATAACTAACAAAACATAAGGATGAAGCTAAATGAAGCAGAACAGATAACAGAGAAATAAATCTTGTTATGTAAGAGAATTCATCTATGGTAAAGCCAGCAACAGGAAAGAAAATATCAAATCAATAAGCTTTACAAGGACACTGGGCTAGCAGCTGGGTGGAGTGGGGGTAGGGAAGGATTCATATCCTTGTATCATACTGTGTATGACAATAAACTACAAATGAACTGAAGACTTAAATGTTAAAAATTAAACAACAAGCCAGAACGAAGAGAAAATGGACCAGATCTGGAGGCAATGGGGTGGGGGTGGGGGTAGGGTGGTTAAGAGATGAAAAGGGAAGGACTTTTAAATGCAGTGGAATAAGCCAAGAAGGAAAAAGATTGATAACTCTTACAAAGCCAAATTTTTTAGACTGAAAAAAAAAAAAAAAAGACAAATAAGCTGGAGCAAATATTTGCAATAAATAAGTCAGAAAAAGGATTAATATCCTCAATATCTAATAAGTTCACTCAGAGTAAAAAGTACATGAGAAAAAAAGAGAAAATGGAAGAAAGATATTAATAAACATATAAAAAAAGAGCATGAAGAAATCCTACAATCCAAATAAAAAGACAACTCAATTTTAAAATGGACAAAGGGGGGCTTCCGTGGTGGCGCAGTGGTTGAGAATCTGCCTGCCAATGCAGGGAACATGGGTTCGAGGCCTGGTCCGGGAAGATCCCACATGCCGCGGAGCAACTAGGCCCGTGAGCCACAATTACTGAGCCTGCGCGTCTGGAGCCTGTTCTCCTCAACAAGAGAGGCCGCGATAGTGAGAGGCCCGCGCACCGTGATGAAGAGTGGCCCCTACTTGCCGCAACTAGAGAAAGCCCTCACACAGAAACGAAGACCCAACACAGCAAAAATAAATAAATAAATAAAATGGACAAAGGATCTGAATAGACGTTTCTCCCAAGAAGATATACAAATGGCCAATAAGCCCATAAAAAGATGTTGAACATTAGTAGTCATTAGGGAAATGCAAATGAAAACCATAATGAGACACCCCTTCACAACCACTAGGATGCCTATAATCAAAAAGACAGACAAAAACAAGTACAGGAGGATGCAGAGGAATTGACCTTTCATATATCACTAGTGGGGATGTAAAATGGTTCAGCTGCTTTAGAGAACAGTCTGGCAGTTCCTCAAAATGTTAAATACAGAGTTACCAGCAATTCCACACCCAAGAGAATTGAAAACATATATCCCTACAAAAATTTGTAAACAAACATTCATAGCAGCGTTATGTCACAATAGCCAAAGAGTAGAAGCAGCCCAAATGTCCATCAACTGATGAATGAACAAAATGTGGTCTATTCATGCAATAGAATATTGTTCAGCCATAAAAAGGAATGAACTATTGCTACAATATGAGTAAACCGTGAAAACATCATGTTAAGTGAAAGAAGCCAGACACAAAAGGCCATATATTGCATTATTCCATTTATATGAAATGTTCAGAATAGGCAAATCCAGAGAGACAGAAAGTAGATTGGTGGTTGCCAGAGACTTGTAGGAGGGGAACTGGGGGGTGACTGCTAATTAGTATGAGGTTCTTTTGGGGGTGATGAAAATGTTCTGGCATTATAAAGTTATATTTTTACCTTATACCACATCATGAAATAAATTTCAGTTAGAATAGAGACTTAAAAATAAAAAATAAGAATAGAAGAATATTTCAATAATCTTTAATTGGGATGGGTCACTCTAAGCACAGCATGGATTAAAGAAATTATAAAGGATGGATAGACTTAAGTTTATAAAATTCACAAACTTTTACAACAAAAGAGACTTCCTGAATGGACACTGTTGGATTTAAAAAAAGGTGGTTTCTATTTACATTTTTTAAAAGGCCAGTATAGTCAACACCTGCTGGTCTGCTTCTTACATCACATGGATCCACCTTGGGCCTTGGTCATGTTTTTCTGCCACAAGAACAAGAAAAGCAGAGGAGGCTTTTCTGCAGACAAACAAGAAGAAGAAAAGATTCGTGCGGGAGGGAAGACACCAACTATGGGGAACTGAATGCTGATGGCGTTCAAGTTCCTGCTCCAGCCGTTCCCCAGCCAACATGCATCCTGCCTTCAGGGGCTGGGAGACACTCGGTACTCTCAAACGAGCCTGTATTTCCAGTCAGTGGCTCTTAACAAATGTTGCTTCGTTTCCAAGATTATTATTATTAGAAAGTGTTCTGTTAACAACGATGGCTTTATTTTTATAAAATCTTCAAGTGAACAGTGTTTACGCCTTTGTTTTTTTGCCCAGTGTTTCTGTATTAACATTCAAATTTTAACATTTCAGGTGGAAACAAATATACACAGATTATAATAAGTCCACTTAGTTTCCATAAGAGCTGTTTGAAAGATTCTGAGAGCGTGAAAAACAGCCTTAAAGGACAGGAAATACACTCAAGGCCGAGACGCTCCGGCATTGTTTCTGCAATGACAAACCATGGTGGCCAATAAAAATTAAAACAGTTTCAGAGCCAACATGATTTTTCAATTTTCATCCTTAAGCTTTAGGATCCCTAAAACATCACAGTATCCCTAAAATCTGGGAGGAAAAAAAAGTGAGGTACAGCATGAGTGGTTGTGAGGTGGACTGTTTGATTTTTAAGATAAGAATGAGAAACGGTGTCATTTTCTTAAAGCCCAACCAGTAAGATCAGCTCTAACGTCACATCTGAAAGGATGTCAAATTGCTATTAGATAGTCTTGTTCATGGGTCTATCTTGTTTATAGTATGGCAAACTGTTTTGGGCCATACATTTCTCCCTATGTTGGAAATTAAATGAATTTTTTGGTTGGTTTTTATTTTTACATTTATGCTCAATGATTTTATGAGTTTTTAAATGAAGTATAGTTGATTTACAATGTTTTGTTAGTTTCCACCGTATAGCAAAGTGATTTAGTTATGTGGGACTTCCCTGGTGGCGCAGTGGTTAAGAATCCACCTGCCAATGCAGGGGACACAGATGTGAGCCCTGGTCTGGGAAGATCCCACATGCCGCGGAGCAACTGAGCCTGTGCGCCACAACTACTGAGCCTGCACTCTAGAGCCCGCGTGCCACAACTACTGAGCCTGTGTGCTGCAACTACTGAAGCCCATGCACCTAGAGCCCATGCTCCGCAACAAGAGAAGCCACCGCAATGAGAAGTCCACGCACCGCAACGAAGAGCAGCCCCCGCTCGCTGCAACTAGAGAAAGCCCCACGCAGCAACGAAGACCCAAAGCAGCCAAAAATAAATAAATACATAAACTAATTTTTAAAAAATCCAAAGTGATTCAGTTACGTGTGTGCGTATGTATATACATATACACACACATATATATAATATATATATATTTATTCTTTTTCAGATTTTTTTCCCTTATAGGTTTTCACAAAATATTGAGTATAGTTCCCCGTGCTATAATGATTTTATAACTTGCCAAGAAAATATCTTACGGAGAAAAATTGATTGCAGGACATCTTCAAAGATACGTTGTCCACCAACCTAGTGAAGCCACAGGCACACATGTCCCGCAGGCAGGCCCTGTCTCCCCTGCTCTGCTCCCCACAGAGCGCTGCCTCCACACCACTGTCAAGGTGATGATGATCTTAGACCTGCTGTCCACACCACATCCTTGCCCTGGGGACTACATCCCACGCTCTGGCCTCAGGAGGGCAGGCTCCTTGCCCTCACTCTTCCTGGGAGTCCTGTGTACCATTCTGCCTCCCTCCCTCCCTCCTGCTGCCTGGTTCCAGACAGCAGAATAGAATCACAGGACAGCTCTGCTTTCCACTCCCTCCTCAAGTCATCCAGGGCACCCTCAGATTTGCACAGTTATACTTACATACCTAGAAAACACTTCATGCTTGCTCTAGGGTAACCCAAGTCTGTGCATTGCTAGTCAGAACTCCTGGTTTATAACATCATCATGAGTATTGCAGATGGAGCCCTAGACGTGTTCCAGTCCTACTGAATCTGAACCAGGACAACAGGACAGAAGATGGTACATGTATACTTTAGAAAAGCTCTCAAAGGGATTAAAAAAAAAACAGCTTTCTTGAGATATAATTCAAATACCAAAAAGTCACCTTCTTAAAGTGTACAAATTCAGTCACGTGAAAGTGTACGAATTCACGAAGTTGTACAACTATCACCAGCATCTAAATCCAGAACATTTTCAGGACCCCGTTAAGAACCTCATTCCAAGTAGCAGTCACTCCCCAATCTGCTCCCCTCCCCAACCCTAATCCCTGGCAACTACTAACCTATTTTCTGTCTCTATGAACTTGCTTACTCTCAACATTTCATATAAATGGAATGATATAATATGTGGCCCTTTGTGACTGCCTTCTTTCACTTGGCACAATGTTTTCAAGGTTCACCCATGTTGTAGCATGTGTCAGTACTTCTTTTATTTTTATGGCTGAACAATATTCTATCATATGGATATACCACAACCTGTTTATCCATTTATCAGCTGATGGACATTGCGGTTATTATGAAATAATGCTGCTACGAATGTTTATATATGAGTTTTGGTGTGGACAAATGTTTTCAGTTCTTTTATGTATATACCCCTAGGAATGGAATTGCATATATGCTAACTATATGTTTAACATTTTTAGGAAATGCAAACTTTTTTCCTCAGCAGTGGCACCATTTTCCATTCACACCAGCATCCATGAGGGTTCCAATTTCTCCACTTTCTAGTTAACACTTATTACTGTTCATCTTGATTATAGCCAACCTAGTGGGTATGAAGTGGTATCTCAATGTGATTTTGATTTGTGTTTCCCTGACAACCAATGATGCTGAGCATCTTTTCACATGCTTATTGGTCATTTGAATATTTTCTTTGGAGAACTGTCTATTCAAGTCCTTTGCCATTTAAAAAACTGAGTTGCCTTTTAATAGGTGACTTGTAAGAGTCCTTTATATATTCTGGATACTAGACCCTTATGAGATGTATGATTTGCAAGTATTTTCTCCCATTTTGTGAGTTGTCTTTTCACTTTACTAATGGTGTCCTTTGAAGCACAGAAGTTTATAATATTGATGAGATCTAAGGTATCTATTTCTCCTTCGGTCACAAGTGACCAAAGAACCATTGCTTATTCCAATGTCATAAAGGTTTATCCTGGGTTCTCTTCTTACGAGTTTTATAGTTTAGTTCTTATATTTAGGTCTATAATCCACTTTGAGTCAATTTCAGTGTTTGGAGTGAAACAGGGGCCCAACTTCATGACTCTGCATGGGATGTCCATCGTGTTGTCCAGCACCACGGGTTGGACTCCAGGTGACTTTGATGTGCACCTCCAGTTAAGAACCACTGAATTCTAGCCCAACACTTCCAGTATCTTCATTTCATAGGTAAGAAATTTTAGGCTCAGAGAGATTGAGGTAAAACTGCTCTGTATTTGGAATAAAGGAAGTTACAGAAAAAAAGAGAAGTTGGTTCCCACATTTTAGAATTTCAAAGTCTGGTGAGGAAGGCAAACATCACAATGTCGGAATATAAACATTATAATTCAGGAATAAGCATAGAAATATGCAAAGTGGCATGGATCGCAGGGAAGGGACTGATTAAGTAACTGTCTGGTGATTTAAGCTAAGATTCACCGGTGAGGGTCACGCCAGCAGAAGAAAGCTCACTCATGAAACCTTTAGGCTGAAGTGCTGCGGGAAGCACACACAGTCACCGGAGCAGTGGGGTCTTAAACCAGGGCCAACAGGAGAGGGAGTGATAGCAGACAAGGCTCTGTGCTCCGGCTGAAGCCCGGGCAGCAGGGAGCACTGGGTTTCCGCAGGGAAGTGACTCCACCAGACATAGGCTTCAGGAATCAGCGGCTGGCGACAGGGATGGCGGGTCCCAGGCGGGAGGAAGGCTTCAGGAGATCCTGTAACAGCTCCTGACGAGGGCCCAAAGCACAGTCCTCAGCCCACAACCAGTTTTCTGATGCGGCCTGCAGATAAGCCTTGTTTGGCTAGAACAGCATCTGTAAAACATCTTGAACTCAAATGCCTGCTGGGGAGGAGGGGGCACAAGATCTCCCTGGGGTGCTGGAACCCAGCACTCCCTCCTCAGGCCTGCCCAGCAGGAGCACCCAGGGATGCAGCCGGCCCGGCCCTGTAGGCCTTTCAGCTCACGACCTGGACCTAGACTAAGGTGGCGATGACGCGAGAGCAAGAAGCTACGGCGGAGTCCCAGGATAGCGAGAAAGCGGCTGCCGCTGGCCCTGTGAGGGTGAAGGACCGCAGGGTGAGGCTGACCTCTGGACCTGGGTGCGCCTCACGCACCCACCCACCCTGCTCCCGGGAGGATGACAAAGCCTCTGCTGAACTCACCACTCTAAACCGTTTGCACTGCTGGCTCCTGGCCTCCCATGTCAAGAATAAGAATACAGGAAGTCTTTCAAATGGCTTGTCAACTGTGGGGTTTTTTTCCTGCTGAAGGTTTATGACGGAAAGCTGTGGAAAGTTCCCACCTTCCAGTTCCCTGGGGACTACAGGCTTCAACTTTTCCAAGGCTGTCCGGAGATGCTGGTGCTGGTCAGTGATAGGGTATTTACTTTACTTTCATTTGTCTTCAATTGATATCTCTCAAAAGAGTTCTCTCTCTCAAGATGAAAAGGTGTATCCTAGTTTCGACAGAACAGTCTGTTCTCTTCTGAAGTCTGCTCACGCAGGTCCTTCTTTTAGAGCGTAAGTTCCTTAAGGGGAGGGACCGTGCACCTCATTCAGTTTGGTAACCTGGGAGCTTAATGAGGTCCCAGCCTACAGGCAGTGGTTACTGTTGAGAACTATACAAGACTCCTACTGTCAGGACGGTTATCTGCAAGCTCTTTTAGGCTCCATTCGCCTGCAGGCCTCTGGGCCAGGTTCAAGTCCACAGGGCTCTCATCCGAATGAGGGGAATAAAGGCTGTGGAGGAAGGAAACTGGCATCTGACCCTGAGGGTCTCCAGCTCTTTTCTGTGGGACTGTGTCTCTGAGTCCTGCTGCCTTAACACGATCCCCACCTTTCTCATCAGTTGCCTCTGTGGGCACTTTCTCTCCGACAGACCCTTTACACCTGGCCCCTCTGTCTCTGTCTTACTGGGTACTGAGTGGTAAACATTTATAGACTATTTATTAATCCTTTTAACTTTTTGCTTTACAAACACCTGTATTTTGTTTGTAAATCTCTTTTCTAAAATTAAAACAACAGTTATATGATAAAAAGCAAACATTACGCTAAATTTAGAAGGCTTAAAATAACCTTTTTATCTCCTTCTCCAGAAGTGACATAAGAGGGCTCTTCCAACTCTGTAATTTGAAGATTCAGGAAACCATGAAAGCTCATGTGAGCCAAGATCTTCATAGTTTGCTTGAGTGGGAATCTACAAGTGAATTTTAACAGGATAAGCAATATGTAACAAGACGAGGAAACTATTCAAGGACAAGATTAGATGGCTGTTCTTGGTATTAGCTGCACAAGTCAACACCAATCCCTCTGATAGGATAAGAATTACTCTTTCAGCAGTTACTGACAGCAGCAAATGGTAAGATGTTAACAAAGAGCATCCATTTAAAGCCTCAGCGCATGTGGAATAAAGCAGACGATTCTTACAAATGTTAACGTAAGCTCTGTAGTTCATTCCACTCCATCTTGTTGAAAATTTTACTCTGCCAGGTCTGGTGCAACCTCAAAATACAGTTTTCCGCAAAGAATGGGGCTGCAACTTCCTTCAACTTCAGAGTGATTTTTACGTGGAAAGAAATCTGCGATATCCATAAGAACTTGGGGGATTTTCATAATATGATCATCTTCAGAAGTGCATTCTTTTATTTGTAAAAATTATCTTAATAGATATTTGGCAAATACATGAATGAATGAAGGTGCATAAAGTGGTGAAACATCTGGAAGCCACTGGCACACACCCAGAGGAAGACTGATCCAGATACACAGGGCCTTGTCAGCAAAGAGGGCTGGTGAAGATGTTCACACACCTGGCAACATCTCTTGTGAGGTCTGAGCCAGACATCATCACCAACGCCAAGCGGGGAATGGATCTGGCCCTCCAGAGCCTTAATAGCTGTTGGAGAATGTAGAAAAGAAGTGAGGGAGTGAATTAGAGAGACAAACAGAAAGCTAAAAAGGCAGAAGTGGAGTGTTGAAGAGAAACAGGGATCCAGTCTCGTCCAGGATGAATTCTCATCTCCAGGCTCTCCCTAGGAACTAGGGGACACAATGTCTCTACTGAGAGAAGCCTTCTGCCCTTGACCAGTAATGAGACAGAAAAAAATTTGCAGATAACAACTGCAAAAGCATACTTCCATCACAGGCCCTTGGAAGAAAAGAAACACAGAGAGCTGACATAAATTTCCATGTAAACACAGCTTTAAGCATTTTTTCTTTTTCTTTTGGTGATCTGACACCTTCTCCTTTTCAAAAATAGCAGCGTATTAATTCTCTGTTAAATCTTCTCTTTGAAATCTACGTTTCTGTCAGGCATGACTTTATCCCCATGTCACCTAGTCCTGCCCCCCACATTCCTGTTCCTTCTGGCAACACCCACCTAAATTTCAACACATTTTCCCTCACAAATGTAGCATTAGCTTAAGTCATTAACTATATTTAGAGCTTGCCTTCACCCTTACTGAGACATAAAGGCTAGCTGCGATAATGGTTCTGTTTGTTTATGAAGAAAAAGTGTCCGTTTTCAATCAGTACTTTTAAATACATCACTTCTATATTGGAACACAGCTTTGACAAATGTCTGGTGGGATGAAATCTCCACCCTGGTCAGAAAACAAACAGGCAGCATTCTTCATCTTATTATGTGAACTCCCCACAGAGCAGGCCATGTGGAATTTGTGTGGGATCTTATTTACTATATTACAAAAGCTGTCCTTAGTGTATGTTTTCTGCAGGACAAAAAAACAGGCTGCTTTTATAGAAGTCAAATGTCACATCAGAAAACAGTAGTCTGGAATGCTTGGAAAGCATTCTAATGCTTTGGATCCATTGAAAAATATAACGGTGCCCTTCACAACAACAAATTAACTGAAGGGGAAAAGCACCTTTAATAAAAATAAAGACGTCTTCTGGTTGGGAGTGAGCTGTCAGGAGGCTGCGAAAGGAGGTCAGGCCTCCCGTGGGCCTCCTTCAGCAGCCACCCTCACTGGAGCTGGCCTGGGAGGCGGAGGGCCAGGGGCACAGAGACCACAGGGAGCCGGCATCAGGAGCCCCCAGCCTCTCGAGGGGGAGGGGGAGGGGAGGGGGGAGGCGGAGGAGGAAGGGGAGGAATGCTCAAACTGAGCCCGGACGCGTGGTCACTCAGGTCCTGTCCCGTCCGTGTAGAGGCTCAGAGCTGCCTGTGCTTCTCGTTGCTTCTGTGTTCCCTAGGTCTTCCTGCAAGACCAAGCAAACTGGACTCAAGACATTTATTCAGAACAAATAAGATCAATCATGTACTATATAAACTGTAAGAAGTGAAAAGAGCAATTTCTGGCCAGCACCAGAGCTGCCCTGGACACAAGAAACCCCACGCCATCCAAGCTGACCAACGCCCGGATCAGATACACCGTCTGTTTGTGGCCAATATTAGAACTTGGTCTTTAACTGTAAAAGCCAAGGGCAATGGATGAACAAGAAATCAACTAAAAAAAATGAATGACCTACGTGATGGCCATCACAAGAGGTGACAGGGCAAAACTGTAAACCTGTTTGTTGGAGAGTCCAAGCAGGCATCCCTGTAGAAAGGGGACCCACCTTGCTTCCTCACACCCGACTCAGCCCACTTGCTCAGGGAAGGAGAAAAGCATTTCCTTCCCTTCCACGACATGGGGGCTCCGAATGCAGTTCTCCACTCTTTCCAGGAGAAAGAGAGGGTGTGTGTATTCCCTTGTAAACTGTCTCAGTGAGCAAAAATTATGTTTTGAAAACATTTCTAAGTAGAATTAGCAGAGGATTAGAGTAACAGCTCCTAATTCCTTCTCTGTAATTTTCCAGGCATTAAAAATCACTGGTCAGTTATAAGGTTGCTAGTCATGCCTGTGGTTGTACAAAGGCTTAGGATAAGAAGCAGGAACAGTTGCTGAGGAGGCTTCGTTCCCTTTTTTGCCTTTTCTGGTGATCTGGACTCTAAATGAGCTCTGAGACCGGGCCCTGTGTGTGGCCCAGGCCCGAGGACGAGGCCAAGCTCGAGGTGCTCTCAGTGAATCCGAGGCTGGTCCTCCTCTCCGTCCCCGGCCAAGTTCAGTGTCCGCACAGAGCAACATGCAATAAACGCCGAGGGAGAGAAGGCAGGAAAAACAAATCAAGAGAATGAAACTGTTTCTGGCATTGGCAGACACTAGCTTCCCAGTATTTGTTGAGAAAATGAACCCCCTAAGGAAAATAGCCCAAATTTAAGTTTTTTTCAAACTTCCATTATAGACTGGTTCTGAGGACCTAAGAGGAAGATTTTGCTACTGCTAACAAACTTTGCAAGAAGAAAAGTTTTCACCATGGAAAGAAAATCTGAAAAAAAAAAAAAAAAAGGAATGAGTAGAAGCTAGCCCTAGCTGATAATAAAACATATTATGAAGCTTCAATATCAATACAGTTTGGAATTGGAGAAGAAATAAACAAGACAGATGACTGGATCACAAAAAGGATTAAAATATATATGAGAATTTAATTTACTACAAAGGTATATTATATTACTATAAACGTAGCATTTCAAGAAAAGAGATCACTCAATCAATGTGTTTAAATGTAACCAGGTAGCTATCTGGAAAAAATAAAGCCAGATTCCGCTCATGCTTTATATCAAAATTACTTTCAGATGAATCAAAGTTTCTGATGTAAACATGAAGCCATAAGAGAAAGCCAGGGAGAACAGTGAATATGTGTATCATCTCAAGATGGGAAGGATGGTCTCTTTCCATGCAGGACATAACCTCAGAATCAAACAAACAGGGAAAACATTTGCAACACAGATACAAAGGGTAACTTCCTTAATCTAGAAAGTGTTCATACGGGGACTTCCCTGGTGGTCCAGTGGTAAAGAGTCCGCCTTCTAATGCAGGGGACGCAGGTTCGATCCCTGGTCGGGGAACTAAGATCCCACATGCCGCGGGGCAACTAAGCCTGCAGGCCACAACTACTGAGTTCTCGCACCTCAACAAAAGATCCCACGTGCCTCAACAAAGATCCCACATGCCGCAAACTAAGACCCGACGCAGCCAAAAAAATAAATAAACAAAATAAAATTTTAAAAAGAAGAAAGTGATCATACCAACAAAAAATAAATAAACCAACAGAATAATGGGGAAGACATCAGAAAATTCACAGGAAGAGAAACACACATCTCTAAAACAAAACAAAAATCATAAGAAGATGCTCAACTTCATACATATTTAAAGAGGTAAGATCAAATAAATAATGAGATACTGTTTTTTTACCCATCACACTGCAAAATGGTGGGGAGAGCCTGGAATAACGCACTGAGACACCCCTGAGGGGAGTATATATTAAATGTAATGTTTCTGGGGAATGTGGCAATGTTTATCCAAATTTAGAAAACATGTATCTCAGCAATCCCTGGACCACAAAGAATTTACCCGACAAATATACTCCCCTGATCCAAGGTCCGCTCTAAGGTCAAGGTTGCAGAAGCAGGAGTGCTGTCTCCAGGTGATGAACTGCGCTCAGGTTCAGCCCCACGTCCCTCAGACACGGCTCGGTACCCTCCCCGATGGTCCTGGGATGCCCTGGGCATACATCTCACCAGGCTCCAGTATCCATCCTTCCTACCTAATATTATATAGCCCAGAGTAGGTGTGCAAAAATAACATTTGTTGAATGAATGAACAAATGAATGAGCGAACGTGTCAATGAGGTAAGTTAGCTAATGAGAAATACCAGTGGGCAGATTAGAGACAGGACTGGAAACACAGGCGAAAGGTTAAAAAGAGAGAGAAAATTTTAGAATAGTTCTCTAATGAATTTAACCTGAGTCTTGTGTGTAAAAACGACTTTTATATTGAGTATGCAAAATTACCTTACAATAACAGAGCAACATGAGTAGACAGTAATGATCTTACAAATGAAGCAAGCAGGTTGGGTTAGATGGGATGAAACCAAAGACCCTCAAGCTTTGGAGACGAGCTTGTTAAATAACCAAGCTCCTGTAAACAGGCAGCTAGATTTATCGTGCCCCCGGGAAACTCTCTGGAATGAGAACAGAAAATGCTGCTGTTGATTAGCCCTCCTAGCTGGCGGCGGAATGTTGACCTAAAAGGGAAAGGCTTGCCCTCCAGATTTTACATAACGTGTGCCCTTATCAACTCCCGTCCTGGGACTGTCCCTCGCAGGGACATGAGGAAGGCGAACCCTCCAGCCTCAGCAACAGCCAGCCTGTGCTCCCAAGAGCCTGCCGCCCACCAGAAGCTGTCTACACCCGCTTGCGGACCGGAAAGAACAACTTTAAATTGAGGGCAAAAAGAGAAGGATAAGGAAGGATGAGGAAATTAACACAACGAACAAGTTTACTGACTGATGTATTCAGACAAAGAGAGGAAACCAGGGCCGTGAGTGTGTGACCACCTGACCCAGGTCATAAGGGACCTCGGGGGCAGCAGGGCCGGTCCTCCCCCAGCCAGACCTTCTCCGGCCACCTCGAAGGCAGGCTCAGCGGCAGGGAGGGGGCGTGTCCACGAGGTACCTCTGAATACCGCGCAGTGTTTTCACTTGACAGAGCAAAGCAAAGAGGCTCCTCCAAACAAGACACTGACCACTCACTCAGAGCTGGTAACTGAAGTCTCTGGCTGCAACTCAAGGCTCACTTTAACCAACTTTGGGGTTACTTCCCAGACAGTTCTAAAAAAGTACACAAAGCAGGAAATGGAGTCAAAGAGAGATACTTCAAACTTTGTGAGAGTAACAATAAAATGAGAAGACTTTAATGTCGTAGGAAGCATTGTAAAATGTGAAAATGTCTATCGTTGGTTTTCTGGCTATTGTAGCCAATCTCCAAGGATGACACCCAGCCCCGACCCCCACCATGCCCACAGGGAGAACCCCCTGTATTCACCTCCGCGTGGCCCCCTGCCCCTGAAGGCAGCGAGGCGGAGCTGTGTGCCTTCTGAGACTGGATTCCTAAGACACCTCGCAGCTTCCATCTCTGGAGAGGCCTGCTGTGGGGCGAAGCGCACTGCTCACGAGGGGGCACAGCCTGGAGAGGGAGGCCCTCAGCCCCCAGCAGGCACCCAAGAGGCCGCCCTGGACGCCCAGCCCAGGTCACAGGAGCCCAGTCCCCACCCCATCAGAGCGCCAGCCCAGGACAGACCCTGGTGAGAACCGAGACAGAGAACAAGAGACAAGCTACCGAGTTCTGGGGTGGTTTCCTATTCAACAACAGATAATAAAACATTAGCTAACCACACTGTGGAAAGTACTGAAGTAGATTTCATGCTGTAAGACATGAGAAATGTAAACCTAAAAGGTTAATAAACAGTGACTGCGCTCTTATGCTGCTTCTTTGAATGGAAGGCCTTAGAAATGCTTCTCTATTTTGGGGTCTTTTGAAGGAGCGCAGGTGTGAACACACAGCAGCGCCGGCAGGGGAAAGATGGCCAGGAGCTGACAGGACGTACTGTGGGGTAGGGAGAGAAGGATGGTGACCACAGGGGCACTGGCAGGAGGCTGGCAGCTGAAGGACTCAGGACAATACTTGACTTTCAATCGGAAACAAATTCAGTCCTGCCGGTTATTTCTCTTACAAACTCTAGAATGGTCTAGGGTTGCAGAGGTATTTAATACTGTGAGCATAAATGTGCTCGTACTGTCAAATTATGTGGCAAAATCTTTATTCTGTACTTTCTCCAGATTTGTATCTCTTTTTTTAGACTTAAATCTTATTGTATTTCAAACAAAGATGATTATGAAGTGCCTTGAACTCACGTTCAAATTTAAAATATAAAACAAAGATGAAAGCACAGACTAGAACAGAAAATAAAAAAACAAACAAAACACAATTCAAGGATAGTATAACCAAAACATGTTTCAGATCCTGGAGAAAGCTGGTACTTTGCGATAGGAGGTCAAGTTCCAGGGGTACCTCATCCTTAACAACCAGATGTGTCCACCAGTCACTTCAGCCAAGTCATTTTTGCGGCTCAAAGTGGCATCGAAATGGGCCTCGCAGGACGAGTGGGATTTGGAAGAAAGCTGTGCAAGAGCAGGTGTTCATGTGAAAGGCACACACACCAGGGGCCTCAGGTGGTGATGGGCAAAGCTCCGAGCTCAGGAACTTCAAGCAGTTCTGAGCATTTCTTTTGATGTCTATTTGGCAAAAGAATTTCTTTTTAAATAGGCCAACTCACCGTGTTTTGCCAAATATACTAAACACTTGTGAGACATTTTCCGGATCTTTCAGGTTTAAAAAATTAATTCTGGATATTAGTTGTTCCCAAATTCAAAGGTGACATCCCTTGCCGTTAAAACCTAATCCAGATGCAGGAAACACCTGGGGGAAGAGGAGTGACCAGGTGGACCCACTCCCAGGGCCCAGGGGCTGCCATCCCTCCCGTGTAAGAGCAAACTGCTCCTCGTGATGAGTTGGTCCCTTTTTGAATCAAATTAGAAACGTAAAGAAAAGATAGAGGTCTATTCACTTATGATCGAGGCAATTGTCTACGCTTGATACTCTTTTTTCAGTGTCATGTTTTCATGTTCTCATCGAGTAGCTGTCAAGCACGGCTCAGCGGGGGTGTGAAGGCAGCTCCACCTGCCCAGCGAGGCCCTGGGCTTTGTGGCCTGGTGATTTCCTAGGGGACAGACCACACAGGTATGCTGCTCCAGATAAACCTAGAAATCTTACGGTGTAAATGCAACTGCTGATCATTAGTCTACATTTTGCTGAGGACAAAAGTGCATTCGATACTGCACAAAGCACAGCATTAGACAAGCTCCCACCCCAGAGGCTCAAAGTCCACATTAAAACAAAACAAGGAACAGAAAGGAAAGCAGTTTTCTGTCGCCCACCTCCCCCTCTTTTACCTCCTCCTCTCCCCGCAAATGTACCACCCACCCTCGGGGGGTTTCCTGGTCACACAGTTTAGTGCACAGAGATGACATGCCACGCCCTCCTCAGGTCCCGGTTTACCACCATCACAGCAGCAACAGCGACGGGGGTGCGGCCACATGAGTAAAACAAGAAGGGCCTGTTCTGAGGCCACGGGGCGGGGCCTGTGTCCTGGCTCCTCTCTCTCTGAGAGGAGGGTGACAGGGTGAGAACGGCCCGCAAGGGGACAGTGGGGCACGTGTCACCGACGGGGCTGCAGAGCCCTGCGAAGTCCCCGCTGTGCACTGTCGGAACCAATCAGGCCCTCAGCTTGTTGGAAGTTGGTTGCAGAGCAGTGGGTGGCGGGGTGCGGGGTAGGGAGGGCAACCTCACCCACACATCTCAGTCACGGGGCACAATCGGGACTGGCATCGGCAGCCCTGAAACCAGCCTGCAGTGACGCTGTCAGAGACAATGCCCCGGGTAAAGCAGGAATGCACCCTATTATGAAAGAGGAGAAACCTCAGCAAATCGTTGTCTATGCTCTTTCTGAGCTGATAAAACGGCTTTACAATGAGCCAGGGGTGGCTAGTCCCTCAAAATCCACGTTAATGAAATTTTCTAAAACAAGTAAAAAACTAGCAAAATCATCCTTTTAAACAAATTTAGAATTAAAAATTCTTATTTGTTTGCAAACATGATCATGAGCTTTTGAGATGAAAAGTCTAATTCAGCTCCTTATTTAACAAGGAATAGCTTTTAAATACAACCTAATGCATTGCTGTATCAATATTACAACTACTAATATACGTGCTGCTTCTAATGATGCCTATACATATATACACACACACAGATATCATGTAAATAGTGTTACCTAATTGATTTTGACATGCATATGTATAAAATAGGACCATTTGGATAAAGATAGAGTTCATGATTACAAGAAGCAAATAACACCCATTAAAACGACTTTTAAAGGGTGTTAGATTTTCACTCTTTTCCTCGGTAGAAAGTAGCATTTATTGCTATCTACATGTTACTGGGGCTGTAGCAGCAAACACCTGACTTGACTGAAGGATGAAATCCATTACATAAGGAACTCTTACTTTTAAATGGAGGCCCCTCCCCAAGTCTAAGTCTGGCAGCCACTGCAGACTTGAAGGCAACCTTCCACTCTGTCCCAGTAAGTGTGCAGCCACAGGGGCACCGTGACCATCTGCAGACCAAGTGTAAGGCAAGCCTCTAGTATGAACTTCTCAATCAATACCCGAGAGGCTTTTTTAAGAGTGATTTCCACCTCGTTTTCATTGGTTTGATTTTATTCTACTCAAGTACCTTGTTGCAGTTGAAAACTACAGCTGACTTTATTATAGTCAACTTCTTTGAGTCCTCTTTTTCACCTATAATTCTATATGAATTCCTAAAACAAATCATTTGTGCAAGTTATCTGAGGACTAACTTCTCCTGCAGATGCAGTGTTCAAGTCTATGAATAACCCCCAAGCACAGGTTGTGGGTTTGGATCTCCCCGCAGGAGGAAAGTGTCACCTTCTTCCCTACAGGCCACATCTCCAGTGACCAAATGTAGTTGTTACTTCAGCCAAAACTCGACACATTTGTTGTCTAACATGGTGGCCTCCAGCCACATGTGGCTATTTAAAGTCATTCAAAGTACATAAAACTAGAAATTATGTTCCTCCTACACACTAAAGCCACATTTCAGGTGACCCACAGTCACGTTCACCAGCACAGCCACACGGAGAGTGCAGGAAAGCCTCCTGGGCAGCACGGGTCTTCGTGCCGGGAGACGGCTGTGGACTTCTGGCTCATTAATACACAACACTGTCCACCAGGACACACACAACCAGACATGCCCACGGCCTCCAGAGAATTTGGGGGCACCACGACCCCCAGCAGCCCTGTGGATACAAACCTGAGGGACCAGCACACTCTGCTCAGAAGCCGGAAGTCCTCCCACACCTGCTCCTGAGGGGTCAGTACCACCCCTGAAGCACTCACCCCACACATTCATGAGAACACAGTGAGGCCTAAGGAGCAAGCATGCCCACAAAATGGAAGTTTCAGTTCGTTTAAAGTTAAGGTTAATTCGGTTTTTCCTCACTTCTGTCAATTTTCTGTACAGCACATCAGTTTCCTTTGCTGCTTTAGTGTGCACACTCTACACCTAACCTTAACTAATTCAGGACCTTACACTAATTGAGGCTCACTGTTTTTGTAATTTCTTGTAAAGCAATAACAGATGTAAAAGATTTTAGAAGATCTGACTTAACATTTGACTCTAGGACATAAAAATGGAAGATAATTTCTTTTAAAAACAAATACTTTGACTTTTTAAATTAAAATTTGCCTGTTTTCCCTAAAAGTAAAGTATAGTTTTTTAAGAGCTGGTTAATTGTGACGAATCAAGTGCAATGTAAACTGACTTGGTCTCCATGGGCAGCCTCTGGACTTCCCCAGAGCCATGAATTCCTTCAAGGAGTCGATATATGCTCCAAAAAGTACTTCATTTTTATGTCGGATCATTCTGACATACTCTCATTTTAGGAAACAGGCCATAGTTCAGTCTACAGCCACCATCTGCCCTTAGAATACAAATGAGCAATAAAGGAAGTCTCTAGAAGCATCCTTTGAAAGGTGTCCCCACAATTCTAGAGCCCCACAGCTCTGTATAGTTTCTAATCATGCACGTAAGCGGCTGAAATGAAAAACAATTTCCCTTTTGTATGTGCCCGTTTCCACATTTGCTTGTACAACATTCCCGTTCTGCCTGGACCAGCAGGGAAGCTGGTGTGGGAGGCAGGGCTGGCCTGGGACGCATGCGCAGGAGAAAAGGTGACCTGCAAGTTAATTAATGTCCCCTCCCCCAGCACCCCTTCCCCCCACATTCCTAAACAAGGGGTTAAAGCAGGATAAAGAGAACAGCAAAGACAGCGTTAGTGGGGCAGCAACGTCTCAGAAAGGCCGGATGCTAAACCTTGAGGTCGGTTTGCTGTCCCCTCCTGCTCTCCGCCCCCCCCGCCCCCCAGGCGTCTCCAGGACTCACCGCCTCCCCAGGGCCCATGCGTCGGGCCAGATTCCCTACTGCCTTCTTTCCTCCCTTGAATATTTCCTTAGGTGTGTATTTCTAATGCTACATTTATGATTTCATCGGGTCAGTTTTAGTGGTTTAAAGCTAAGTCTCAGTTTCTAGGAAACGCCATCTTGTCATCAGCATCAACTCCAGTTCTCTGACCTCTGGTATGTTAGTGACAGGACCCTGATGTCAGACGCTCACTCTTCCACACATGGTTTTGACCAAGTGACAATGTTAACTCATGTATTAAAAATATCTTCATCTTCTTAGCTACTTTGAAATATGTTGAGTATTGCTTTAAGAAAACAATTGCTGGGCTTCCCTGGTGGCGCAGCAGTTGAGAATCTGCCTGCCAATGCAGGGGACACGGGTTCGAGCCCTGGTCTGGGAGGATCCCACATGCCGCGGAGCAACTAGGCCCGTGAGCCACAACTACTGAGCCTGCGCGTCTGTAGCCTGTGCTCCGCAACAAGAGAGGCCACGACAGTGAGAGGCCCGCGCACCACGATGAAGAGTGGCCCCTGCTTGCCGCAACTAGAGAAAGCCCTCGCACAGAAACGAAGACCCAACACAGCCAAAAATAAATATAAATTAAAAAAAAAAGAAAACAATTGCTTCTCATTAATATAGAGTTAATTTCAAAGTTATCCAAGGTTTTACTACATTTATTGCTTTCGTCTTCACCGTATCCTCACTAATTTCTTTCTTGGTGTAATTTATTGTGACAATTGATTCAACCATTTCTCTCTGTGTTATGTACATTCAGGGTTTTTTGTTTCTTTATTTGTTTTGTCTCTAAAAACAAAGCAATAATAATAATAGTAATAATAATAATAAAACATTAATGCCCTTGTGGTCTGTTGCATCCTTTGCAGGCAGGTAGTCCAGTGAAGTGGGTAAGGAGGTAAAGCTTACAGCTTCATTACCTGAGTTCAAATCCTTCCAGTATCACTGTTTAGCCGAGGGCAAGTAACTGACTCTTTCTGCCTGGTTTCCTTCTCCCCTAATCTGGGGTAACATTAACTGAGAGACACAGGATCGCATCTACAAAGACTTTATCCAATTAATGTTCATCTCCTGTTGTGACAGTAGATTCAAATTTTACCCACAATTTGGATACTTTTCACCCCTACTCAGGAAGCTTTGTGGATATTTAGTAGTAATTCCCAGATACTCAAGTCAATGAAATTTTAAAAAGTGTTTCTGGACAATACAGTCTGATGTCCTTGCCTCATCCCAATCCGGCCTTAAACTGCCCCAGTGCACTGACCAGGGAGATCTAGCGAGCCCCTCATTAGCACAGTTTCCCCATCACCAAGCATCAGGCAGAGTTCTTACCATATGTTTTACTTGTCTGTGTCTCAGTTTGGGGAAGGGGAAAAGAGGTGTCAGCGGGCTCAAAGCTATACGACAGAGCAGACCTTAAATATGAAAATGACTCTCATGCCCCCATCACCAGTACCAACGATAAAAGACTTCCAGATAACACCTGGAGATCTGAGAGACCTTTCTAAAATGACTTTGTGACTTTCATTCTAAATCGTTAGACAAACAACTTATTCAACAGACTGCAGAAAATGGGCCACAAAATGACCAGGAGGCACATGATATCACACAGAGAAGAGGGAACAGGGACCACAGTTAAATCTGTAACTAGGTTTAAGTACAAAATCCCTAAGAGACTTAGGTGGCCGGATTACAAATGAAGAGCAACCGTCCCTGCACGTGTAACAAAGTCCCTCCCTAATGGCCTTCCCCAAATTCACAGTCATGGGTCCAATTCAGTGTGATCAACAATCATTAAAACAACAAAAACACCACCACCACCACCTTTAGATCAATCTGGTGGAAGGTGATTTTGAGAGTCACTACAAAAAGCGAAACAGACCCAAGATCTGACTAATGGGCTGCTTGCTCACTTGGTCTTGGTGGTGACTTCATCGCTGTGGAATGCCTTCTCACTTTTGTCTGTGGCCTTCCTACTGCCCCTTCTGAGTCTGCCACTCCTAGGACTTCTACATGGGAGGACTACAAACATGGCTAAAGCACTTAAAATTATTTTAAAATGGTTGTTTGAAAGAACTAACATAATTAATGAAAAAAAATATGTCTCAATTTGAGTTCCAGGACTATTACTTCTGCTGGAAAAGAAAGTCTAGTAAATCTTCTTCCTGTGCTAAAATACAGAGACCCCTGTTTGGTTGTATACAGTTTGCAGCCCACTGGCAATCTATCCACTTCCTGTGACTACAGTCAAAGAAATTTAACTTGGAATCTAATAAAAGAAAACATTTCTTTCAAGTTGTAGGCTTGCCTTGGGGCTTAGAGTAACACTGGGTCCACTTCCTGCAGCCTTGGAAAGCCTGCAAGGGAGGCCCTTAGGGCCAGGCTCCGGGCTTCTGTGCACAATGCCCAGAGAATGCAGAGAATGCAGAATGTTCTGTGTTCTCTCTCACTCTGAATTGTTTATACTTGCTAAATAACCCATATTTACTCCTCAATTCAAGATGACTTGTGTATGTGACTGAGGCATAAAATGATACAATAATCTCACACACTCCAGGCAGCGACCATCTCCTTACTGCCCCCCCACCCTGGCCCCCCGCCCCGCCCACAACTTTTTAGTGGTGAAATGATGTTTTTATTTCCCTTTTAATCCTGACATCATTTATTCTATCAATGCCATTTAATAAAATGACCAAATGATAAAGGAGAAAAAGAGGTATTTTGAGAAAGGGTTTCATTTCTGGCTTTAATTATAAGGATAGGGCTTTTCTTTCTTTTTTTTTTTTTCAGAGTAAAAATTCTAGTGATAAAAGAACAGCATTTTAATGAACGCTAACTTTTTGTAAATCTTTTATAATTTGTGGATATATTCTACTCATAAAATATTTACAACTCAATGAAATGAAGGAATAGACAAGCTATACACGGAGCTTGACAGCCTCATGTGCTTGGTGGTGAAATTATCACAACCATGGGCCACTACTATAATGTATTAATAAAGTGAACAAATGATAAATATGGAAACTCCTGAAAGGTAAAAATTCTTCAGAAAAAGTCTTTAGGCCGAAAGCTATACAGGGTATCCCTGCTAAAACAAGGCCATCCTACTAACCATGCCCTCCTTGTAGAGAATCTGAAGACACACCTTTTTCTACTAAATGATGAGGCACCTGCTCGTTATCTGTACTTGTGGCTGCACTGAACTCACGATAGGGAAAGGAAACTAAACATCTTCTGAAAGAAAGTAACTTTACAAAGAGATGTCCATCATGTCTAAGTGTTCTTTTAAAACAGAGCTGGAGAAACCATAGAGAGCACCTTGTTCAGTGGTTCTCCACAGATGCTGCGTGGACCATGGAGGGGAGCGGGGCTGCTGTACTTACACGGCTCAGCCCTGCAGCCAATCCCGACAAAACCTGGAAGGCAGAGCCCAGACACCTACAATTTTAATAAGCACCTTATTTCATTCTTCTCTACAGTACCTCTGTTTTCCTAGTCCCTCTTCAAACACAGAAACTCTAATCCAGGTTATCCAAGAAGGTAGAAAAGATATGTATATTCTCTTCAACTGTCTCACAGTGACACCGTGGGTTTTTCTCATTCATTCTTCTATTCCACAAACTTTACTGAATGCCCACACTACACAGGCATCACTGTCACAGCAGTAGGGGCTACAGAAGTGCCCTCAGGGAGCTTACAATTGAGCAGAGAGAAGACATTTACACAAAGAGGTACGATTCAAGGTAGCCTTCAACAAACACAATAGGAGTAGGCTAACTAAAGGGACCCAAGGCTTCTAAGTAACTAGCCCTCCTCCTGGTTCAGGTGATCAAGAAAGACTTCAGGGAATTCCCTGGCAGTCCAGTGGTTAGGACTCCGTGCTCTCACTGCTGGGGCTGGGTAAAGGCCAGACGGGCAGGAGGGCTAGGCTAGCAATGGACAGCAGGGGCAGGAAGAACTCAGCTTACCGTCTCATGCGCTGCCCACTGTGGACATCGTGGGTGGCTGCAGCCTTTATACAGAACTGCTCCAACTGAACGGAATAGGATGGGGTGGGGAACAAGACTCTCCCTGTACACAGGGGTGGCATCTCCCCCAGGCTGCCAGGCTGCCAGGCTGCCCTGTGGGACTGCTCTCCCTGCCTCCTCGAACTGTCCTCAGACTCTGGGGAAGATCTGGACCCTGCCCTCCCCACACCCCCAGTTCTGTAGGGAACCCCCATATTCACCAGTGTCTTACATTCTTTTATGATGCGAACCCAGGCTCAGAGGGGACTTGCCCCTTCCCTGGGGCCCCGCTCCCTGCAGGAGCGGCCTGCAGGCTTGGGTTCAGACATCCTGCCTCTCAAGCTGTGCTCCCCCCACCTCCCAGTTCTCTTTACAATCTGGCTGTAAGGGGCTCCCTGAGACAGCATTCCTGAGGGGAAAGGGAAACCCAAGCAGCACTTCTGAAGGCCATCGGGAGGGGCTTCAGGCCTTGAGGCTTTGTTTCCTCTTCCTTCTCCTTGATCAGTAAATGCCCCCAGGCATTTACTGAGCACAGGCAGCAGATGACTGCCCTTGTGTTTTTCAGCTTCAGAACAATACAACAAAAACTGATAAACAATCAGATTTCTTTCCTGCCTTGGGCCAGTAAATTAAAAAAAGAAGTGAGCAGGGGACTCCCCTAGTGGGGCAGTGGTTAAGAATCCACCTGCCAATGCAGGGGACACAGGTTTAAGCCCTGGTCCGGGAAGATCCCACATGCCACGGAGCAACTAAGCCCATGCACCACAACTACTGAGCCTGCACTCTACAGCCCGCAAGCCACAACTACTGAGCCCATGCACCTAGAGCCCGTGCTCCCCAGCAAGAGAAGCCACTGCAATGAGAAGCCCATGCACCGCAACGAAGAGTAGCCCCTGCTCGCCACAACTAGAGAAAGCCCGCACGCAGCAACGAAGACCCAAAGCATTCAAAAGTAAATAAAATTAAAAAAAAAAAACAGGGGCTTTCCTGGTGGCGCAGTGGTTGAGAATCTGCCTGCCAATGCGGGGGACATGGGTTCGAGCCCTGGCCTGGGAGGATCCCACATGCCGCGGAGCAACTAGGCCCATGAGCCACAACTACTGAGCCTGCGCGTCTGGAGCCTGTGCTCCGCAGCACGAGAGGCCGCAACAGTGAGAGGCCCGCGCACCGCAATGAAGAGTGGCCCCCGCTTGCCGCAACTGGAGAAGGCCCTCGAGCAGAAACGAAGACCCAACACAGCCATAAATTAATTAATTAATTAATTAATAATAAATAAATAAATTAATTAATTAATTTTAAAAAACTTAAAAAAAAAGTGAGGGGAGGAAAACAGAATGCTGATCTAGAATTGTCAACCTTTTATTTTGCCATCTAAGAATATTTGGGGGAAAAAAAGCAGTTTATACAAATAGGAAAGTCACTATTTTAATAGAGAGCAATTCTTTAAGTAGAATAAATTCAGATTATGAAAAATATGTTTTACATATTTTATTTTATTTATTTAGCCTTGGACTAGTGGCTAGTCCAGGTGGCCCCATCTATAGTACTTAGAAATGACTTCAGGCTGAGAAATGTAAACTACAGCTCAGAGATTCAGACAGGGTGGGGAAGGGGGCTCCTGAAGAGCAGGGAAAAGGGCAGAAGCGTCGGAGCTTCTCAGGACAACAAGCACAAGTTCAGATCTGAAAACCCCTCATCACCTGTAATCCAGGCTACAAAACTGTTCCCTGAGCCAAGAGATCCAAGCTGGACGAGAGGCTGATTTTAAAATATAGTGTGCTGTAAATAAATTTAAACATCAGCAGTGTAGGAAAACCAGTTTATGTCAAAACATACTGTTTAATAAAGTTCTTATGGAGTGTCTCCACAAGACAAATGTTGGCGAGGATGTAGAGAAAAGGGAACTCTTGTACATTGTTGGTGGGACTGTAAATTAGTGCAGCTACTGTGAAAAACAGTATGGAGGTTCCTCAAAAAATTAAAAATAGAGCTACCATATGATCCTGCAATCCCACTCCTGGGCATATATCAGGACAAAACCATAATTCAAAAAGATACATGCACCCCAATGTTCATAGCAGCATTATTTACAATTGCCAAGACATGAAAGCAACCTAAGTGTCCCTCAACAGATGAATGGATAAGGAAGATGTGGAATATATATATAATATTACTCAACCATAAAAATAATAAAATTCCGCCATTTGCAACAACATGGATGGACCTAGAGATTACCATACTAAGTGAAATAAGTGAGACAGAGAAAGACACACACTGTATCATATCGCTTATATGTGGAATCTAAAAAATGAAACAAACAAATATAAAAATAAAAACAGAAACAAACTTACAGATACAGAGAACAAACAAGTGGCTACCAGTACGGAGAGGGAAGGGAGGAGGGGCAAGATAGGGGTAGGAGATTAAGAGGTACAAACTACTATGTATAAAATAAATAAGCTATAAGGATCTATTATATAGCACAGGGAATGTAGCCAATGTTTTTTAATAATTTTAAATGAAATATAAGCTATAAAAATATTGAATCACTATGCTATACACCTGAAACTAATAATATTGTAAATCAACTATACAATAAAAATAATAAAATTTTACTATTTTGCTTTTTAAAAACGTCTTATTTTTTAAAAATTTTTCAGGAAATCAGGTCAATAGTAAGACATGAGAAAGAAACAAAAACTTAAATATTAAAAAAGAAGATAATTTTTGGATGTGTTTCTAGGAATCAAATGGGAAACTATTCGATTTAGTTTAAAAGTGAGTGAATACAAGATACACAAAATTAAAATACCAAGTATAGGTCTGAAAATATGATGAAAGGAGATTGAAACACAATGTAAAATAAATAATAATAAACATAATGAGAAATGAATATGACCTATTTAAAGAAAATTGGAAATTTTGGTGAGAAATACAAAAAATAAGATTTGAGTTAAATGCACAGTCCATGCCACGTGCTTGATTAAGAAGACTAAACATTTTTAAGTGGCCAGTTTTCTCAAAATAATTTGTAAATTCAACACAAGTAGTCCAAAGTTCCTCTGAAAAAACAAACAGGCAAGAATCACAAAGAAAATTTGCAGAAGAATCCTGAGGGGGGTTAGCCCTATCAGATACTAAATTATTTAAACAGTGTGGCACTGGCAGAAACACAGATAAGCAGAACAACTAGAGATAACCAAGAAATAAAACCTACTCATATTAAAAAGATATCACAAATCAATCAAATAAAATGGGGGAAAGATTGAGCCAACTTGGTAGCAATTCAGAAAGAAAAAAAGGCCCTTCATCCAATTCCATATACTGAAATAAATTCCACATGAATTAAAGAGTTTAATAAGAAAAAGCTTTAAGGTAGAAAAATATATTGGATATTTTAAACTTCTGGAAAAGAAACACCAAACTGCAAAAAATATTTGCAGTTAGAAATGATTATCAAAACACTAATAGCTTTGCAATAAATAGAGTTATAACATTTGTATTAGATTTGCTAGCACCATGGTAAACTAATATAAACTTTTGGGAAGGTAATTTGGCAACACATGTAATTGGAATCTTAAATATATTCGTACCCATGACCCAGTAATTCCACTTCTGGGAATCAAGCCTAAGGAAACAATCACATATAATAAATACTCTCTGTGCACAAAGATGCTCATCACATTGAAAAGTACTGGAGACAATCTAAAAAAGCATTAAAGAACAATTAAACTGTGCAGCCTTTAAAAACGATGCTTAGGAACAATGTGCAATAATATTTAAGTTTTATAATGTTAAAGAAAAAAACCTAGATACTAATTGCATATTCAATGAGGAACGTAACTTTATTCTTCAAACCTAGATTTATGTATAAAATACTAAACTATTTCATTAAAATATTTATTCAAACACTATATACACTCATTATATATGTGTACATAATGTACTATATATACATTTACATATATTTTATATAAACATTATATATAAGACACACACCCATCACCTGTTTAAGTACATTAATATAGTACCCTGACTTACCAGGGTTCAACTTAACGATTTTTCACCTTTACGACGGGGCAAAAGCAATACGCATTCAGCTGAACTGTACTTGGAATTTGAATTTTGGTCTCTTCCCAGGCCAGGGATGTGCAGTGCGATCCTCTCCTGCAAAACTGGGCAGCAGCCCCCAGTCAGCCATGCAATCATGGGGGTAAACAGCCGATATACTTACAACCATCCTGGACCCACAGAACCACTCTGTTTTTCACTTTCAGTACAGTATTCAACAAACTATCCAATACATAAGCTATTCAACACTTTACTATAAAATAAATGGGCTTGAGTTGGATGATTTTGCCCAACTATAGGCAAATGCGAGTGTTCTGAGCACGTTCAAGGCAGGCTGAGCTGAGCTACGATGTCTGCTAGGTTAGTGTGTATTAAATGCATTTTCGACTTAGGATATTTTCAACTTAAGATGAGTTTATCAGGATGTAACCCCCATCTTAAGTCGAGGAAGATCTGTATTACCATTCATTTTGAAGGGTAATATTATAATTAATCCCAGAGCATCCCTAAGTCCCAAATTTTTCACCAAAATAAAGTCATTAAAAAAATACCCCATTATGAATTAAGTGTATTATTAAATAGTACTTATATTTAAAACAACAAATCATTTAAACCTTAAATACAATTCATTAGTCTCCTGAAATGGGTGAATAACACACAAATATTCTCATAAAAGTTCTTTTTTGTTTCTACCTCCACAAGCGTACATCCTAAAACTACATTCCATAAGGAACGGCTCTGGCCCAGTGTGCCCAGAACTACAAGGGCATCTCCACTCATTTTCACTCCTGTCACTACAGTGACACCCCAACAGAAGCACAAGAAGAATGCCGAATGCAATGGGATGCTATTAAAAGGACTAAACATGGGGCTGAAAATCTGGCAAGAAAATAGGAGAATGAGGAACCCAGGAAGGCAGCAGACAGACTGGATCTCACCAAACGCTCGAGCTGACAAATGCCCAGAAAATGTGCTCCATGGAAACCAAGGACTCCTGCTCCGCAGGACCAAGAGGTGGCAAATCCACTCCCCTGGCTGGGTAACCAATCCCGGGAAGGAAATGAGATGAGAGGCCTCAAAGTAAATCAGATTCGTAGAACAGATCCATGTATATGGTTTCAGTGTTAAGTGCAAGATAATCTTTGAGTGACTGTCATTTAAAGTGTTTAATATTTTAGAAGACCTGTCAGAATGGTCTTGTCATCTGTAAGCTGAAAGATGTACCAGAAATGTATTAAGTTTATAAATAATACTGTTATGTTTGAGATAACTTGATTACTGTACTAATAATTTATTATATTTTGTTTGTTTGAGACTTTTTTTTTCTATTGGGATTGTAAATTTGCCTCTCACACATTTTAAAGGCTTAAAAATAAAATATACTAAACCCATAAATGTAGTTTAAAATGTTGGAGGGAAATCCAATTAACTAAAATTAATCAACAATTAGTCTAATTTTATGCAAAATAATTAGATTCATTAATAGAATAATAAGATTTGTAAACTGAAAAGGAGAAGGAAAACTGGCTTTTTAAAAGTAAAACCTCCACAAACTGAACACCATTTTTAAAAACAAGTAACTACAAAAGTCCTTTGTAAGGACAGCAGTCCCTCTGGACATTGTGACCTATCACTTACTCCTCCCCAGCCTCTCCTGCAGCCACAGGAGACTTCCTATGAAGGCTAGCCAGGCCCCAGCCCCTCCGCAGCCCTCTCCCACTCTGAGGTCACACTAAGTCATTCATCTCATCCTCCAGGGAGACCCAACGCCAAAAGGCATTATCAAGTCATAGTCATTTTACTAAAGATTTCACGGGGAAAAGGTCAGCAAAATTAATACTTTTTCCACATACCACATAGCAAAAAAATTTTAATTTCTTCCATTAGACATCTCCTTTCTTCTGTTCAAAAATTCTCTTTCCTACCAGTTTCATTAACTCTTTTGGCCTCTCCCACCACCTCTCTTCAGATACAGTTCTGACCCTCACCTGCATGCCCCACTCAGGAGAACAGAAGTTCCACAGTGGCCAGACAGTGTCCCCGCTCCCCCACCCACCCTGAGTCCACCACTCTAGTGTAAAAGCCCAACAAAACTGGGTAAGATAGGATCCTGCTGCCAAGGAAATGAGATTTTTCTCATATCATTTAAAATAAAATAACTGTGATAAGCCAGTAGAAACAAAACAAGAGTTAAGGCCATCATAAGGGAATAGAAGTACAGCCACTCCACTATTTTGCAACACCATCAGTTAGATCTTTATGCTACCCAAGGCAATCTATAGATTCAATGCAATCCCTATCACATTACTAATGGCATTTCTCACAGAACTAGGACAAAATTGTTTTTAATTTGTACGGAAACACAAAAAACCCCAAATAGCCAAAACAGTCTTAAGAAAGAAGAACAGAGCTGCAGGAACCATGCTCCCTGACTTCAGAATATACTACAAAGCTACAGTCATCAAAACAGTTTGGTACTGGCACAAAAACAGACATATAGATCAATGGAACAGGACAGAAAGCCCAGAAATAAACCCACGCACCTACAGTCAATTAATCTAAGACAAAGGAGGCAAGAATATACAATGGAGAAAAGACAGTCCCTTCAATAGGTGGTGCTGGGAAAACTGTATAGCTACATGTAAAAGAATGAAATTAGAAGATTCTCTAAACACCATATACAAAAATAAACTCAAAATGGATTAAAGTCCTAAATGTAAGACCGGATACCATAAAACTCCTAGAGGAAAACACAGGCAGAACACTCTTTGACATAAATCACAACAATATTTTTTTTTGGATCCGTCTCCTAGAGTAATGGCAAGAAAAGTAAAAATAAACAAGTGGGATCTAATTAAACTTACAAAAGAAACTATAAATGAAATGAAAAGACAACCTACGAACTGGGAGAAAATATTTGCAAATGATGCAACCAACAAGGGCTTAATTTCCAAAATATACCAACATCTTATACAGCTCAATATCAAAAAAAACCCCAACAACCCAATCAAAAAGTGGGCAGAAGACCTCAATAGACATTTCTCCAAAGAAGACATACAGATGGCCAACAGGTACATGAAAAGATGCTGAACTTGGTTAATTATGAGAGAAATGCAAATCAAAACTACAGTGAGGTACCACCTCACACTGGTCAGAAAGGCCATCACCAAAAAGTCTACAATCGGGCTTCCCTGGTGGCGCAGTGGTTGAGAATCTGCCTGCCAATGCAGGGGACACGGGTTCGAGCCCTGGTCTGGGAAGATCCCACATGCCGCAGAGCAACTAGGCCCGTGAGCCACAACTACTGAGCCTGCGCGTCTGGAGCCTGTGCTCCGCAACAAGAGAGGCCGCGACAGTGAGAGGCCCGCGCACCGCAATGAAGAGTGGCCCCCACTCGCCGCAACTAGAGAAAGCCCTCGCACAGAAACGAAGACCCAACACAGCCAAAAATAAATAAAGTGTAAAATTTTTTTTAAAAAGTCTACAATCTGTAGACCTGTAGACTTGTAATAACCTATAATGGAAAATAATGCTGAAGAGGGTGTGGAGAAAAGGGAACTCTTGTACACCGTTGGTGGGAATGGAAGTTGGTACAACCATTATGGAGAACAGTATGGAGGTTCCTTAAAAAAATAAATGAAGAACTACCATATGATCCTGTAATCCCACTCCTGGGCGTATATTCAGAAGAGACTAAACTCTAATTTGAAAAGATACATGTACCCTAGTGTTCACCGCAGCACTATTCACAATACCCAAGATATGGAAACAACCTAAATGCCCATCGACAGACGAATGGATAAAGAAGATGTGGTACATATATACAATGGAATATTACTCAGCTATAAAAAAGAATGAGATATTGCCATTTGAAGCAATATGGATGGGCCTAGAGATTATCATACTAAGAGAAGTAAGTCAGACAGAGAAAGACAAATATATGATATAACTTATATGTGGAATCTAAAAAAGTGATACAAATGAACTTATTTACAAAACAGAAACAGACTTACAGACTTAGAAAACCAAATTTTGGTTACCAAAGGGGATAGCGGAGGTGGGGGAGATAAATTAGGAGTTTGGGATTAACAGATACACACTACTATGTATAAAATAGATAAACAACAAGGACCTACTGTATAGCACAGGGAACTATATTCAATATCTTGTAATAATCTATAATGGAAAATAATCTGAAAAAGAATATATATATATATGTAAAAATGAATTATTTTACTGTACCTCTGAAACACTGTAAATGAACTATACGTCAATAAAAATTTTAAAAAAACTAGAAAAGCTGGAAATGGGGATGGGCATTCTAAACAAGCTCAAAGCCCAGGTGAATCACTCTCACTGCAATGAAAAGCAATTACATATGTTATACCAACAGAGCCACTGCTGGTGTGGTTTCCTAAGGGAAAAAATGGACAGCTGTCAGGAAATGGAAACCAGAGGAATATTTTCCCAGTTTTCAGAAAAGAGCAAAGAGTAAAAATACGGAAATTGCAAACTGGTAAATATGACATTGATCTCTAACAAAATTCTAGAACTGACAAACCAATGTTCTGCTGTGAAAGGAATAGTATATACAGTATGTTCAATACAAAATGCATTAAAAAATTACTAGACACCGCCCCCCCCCCAGCCCTTCACAGAGAACTTGATGTGACAGTAAATCTCTACACAACTGCTAAAGGAGGAAAGAGAATCCTCCTCTACTATTCCCTCATCTACTGTCAAAAAAGCAGAATCCCTACAAAACTGATACCACAGAAGAGTGCAAAGGCCATGAACGAGGAGGGACACTGCCAGCGGAAACGTCTGCGTGTTCCAGTGCAGCCCTCTCAAGCCTGCAATCCAGGCCCGGATGCACGTGAGCCCTGCCTGGGGGCTGCAAGGGTGCGGCTCCCAGCCCAAGTGCACCCCGTCCCCTCTACACTGCCTGCCTCGGTGCAGGACCAACATCGTGCTGGGGCAGCATCCTTTCCCAGGATGCTTTCTGTGGCGGGATGCACACCTGGAGTCCAAAGCCTGGCGTTCACTCCTCAACTTGAAACCCTCCCTGGCTTCCGTCCTCCTATTAAGGGTGCGAGTGAGCCTTGCAGGTTGATGGTGAGGACCCAATGCCAACAGGTATGAGGCGCACTGGGCAGAGTGCCAGGCGCCACTCTGAGAAAACCCCCAGGGTCTTAGACCAGACCTCTGTGGTCTGGAACTCTAAATCTGAGATCCTGTGACCGGAGTTTGGAATGAGAAACTCTTGACTCAGATCCTTTTTGGCTATCATCTTTTCATTACAGTTAAAATTTAAAATGTGAACAACTGGAAAAAAGAGGATTCTCTGAACACAAATTTAATTTTCTATTCTTCCCATTTCATAAAGCCAACTATAAAAACAAAAGCTTCTGAAGTAACAGGTTTATTATACTTGTTCTCTGTGAAAACAGTCATAAAGTCATCCTCTGCACCATCCCTGTCCATTTTCCTCTCTGTTTTAATCAGATTCTATGAAGCCACATTTATGCAATAAGTAGATTTTTGTAAAAAAAAAAAAAAAGGGAGGTCGGGGGGAGGATTCCTATGTGACCATGTCCTGAGAAGCAAGTTTTCCACGGATGGTCTCATTAACGATGTGTCTGGGGCCAGGTGGACAGCAATGACGTCACCTGAGGGACACATATTGAAGGATGTGCTGTGTCCACACAACTGACAAGTGGTGGTTAGAAGAGACTCCAAGTGCATAAAAGTCTGTACATAAAGGAATCTGAACACAGGACACAGCTATACAGAATCTCTTCAGATATGTTCTGAAAGCAAAAGTTCTTTCATTTCAATCAATAGTTCTATTTAATGAATATATTTCAGAATGTATCAAATAAAATCTATCCGATAAAAGAAATACAGCACGTTTGTTACATAATGCTAATATAATAATTCTTAAACTGGAAGAATTATTCCCACCACGAATTCTCACGGGGTGCAGGAGGCCTTGTCCGATGGGGAGCCCAGGCCTGTCCGGCCCGACGTGGGGTTCCGGAAGCCGGCTAAGCCTCAGCCGCCTCCGGGTACGACGGCCACTGCCACGTCTGCAGCAGCACAGGTCTGCCGGGAGGTTTAAAGCCACTGGAAGGCACATAAGGAGTTCAATAATCATAATAAAGTCGTTGAAAAGGTGGGTTTTCTCTTTTCCTCCTGATCAAGGTACAGTCCTTGAAGAAAATCATACAGCCAAGAGGATCCCATCCTCAAAGAAACCCACCAAATAATCATCTAATAGCAGGGAACTGGACCAGCGAATTCATTTCTTCACCAAATATGCCGTAACTATTTGTTCTGTGCCAGATGCTGTCACAGATACTGAGGATACAGCAGGGAACAGGCACAAACCCCAGCTCTCCTGCAGCTTACATCCTAGTAGGAAAAACACAACTGACAAAATAAATATGTAAGCACAGGGAACTCTAGTCAACATTCTTTAATGACCTATATGGGAAAAGAATCTAAAAAAGAGTGGATATATGTCTATGTATAACTGAATCACTTTGCTGTACAGCAGAAGCTAACACAACATTGTAAATCAACTATATTCCAATAAAAAAAATATGTAAAACATACAGTATACTAAATGGTGGTGGGGGCTTTGAGGAAAAAAAATAAGGCAGGGAGAAAGTGAGAGGGGACGGGAAGTGTGACTGCAACAGGGGTTCCGGCACAGGTGACACTAAAGCAAGACTGAAGCACTGAGCATCCCGGTCATGCAGCTGTGCAGACAGGCCGAGCGGCCGCAAGGGCCTGGCACAGCGGTGCACGTCCGGACGGCCGGGGCAGCCGCAGCAGACACCAGGGCAAGGGAAGGTGGGGGGACAAGAAGGGACAGCCACGGGCTTTACCCAGAGTGAGACGGGAGCCCTGGCGGAGCTCTGAGCGGAGGAGTGACACCCACAGCTTCCCTTTTCACAGGATCCTGAGGTCCTCTGAAGAGTGTGCTAGGAAAACTGACTGCAGGAGGGCAGCGTGAGAACAGGAAGTCGCCAACGAGCCACTGCACCAATCCAGGTGAAAGGTGGTGCCAGCTCAGGCGCGGGTGGCAAATGCAAGCGGGGAGAGGCAGTCACACGGGCATCAACTCTGAGGTGTGGCCAGGAGAGCCCTGCTGATGGACTGAACACAGCCGAGCACGAGAGAAAGGGGGCAAGGATGAGCCCAGCGTCTCTGGCCTGAGCAGGAACAAGGACGAGGTCACCACTAACTGAGATAGCGAGTAGGGGAGGAGTCAGATCTTGGTTTTGGACTCAGTTTGAAGCGATGGCCTGTGTGATTCTGGAGTCCAGGAAAGAGGTCCCTATTAGCATTTGGATGTACTAGGTAAGCCATGAGGCCGGCTAAGGCCAGCAGGGGAACGAGTCCAGAAAGAAGGGGAAGCCCAGGAACCAGGCCCGGGGCCAACACTGAGATGTGGGGCAGAAGGAGAACCAGAGGCGTGTGGGTCCTGGGGACATGCTCCCAGGCAGAGAGGGTTTCACTGGTGCCGAGGACAGTCCAGGAGGAGGAGGCTGGCTGACCAACACGACTGTTACCTTGGCAGCACGAAGGTCTGCCAATAAGCCACTGGTGACTCCCCAGGAGAGCGGTTTCAGGGGAGCAGGGGACACAAGCGCCTGATTCAAGTGGATGGGAAAGAGACTGGGACACAGCCGACTCTTCTAGGCTCCAGTGCTGACTCTTGTCCGAACCGTGGAGCCTCAGAACTCCAAAGCCTCCTTTGCTCTTAATTCTCACACAGGACTTCCTTGTTTCCAATTAAACTTCTCCTGTTTTAGTTTTTAACACCATTTCCTTGTATTTGGTCCTTTATAAACTGGGAAAAAATATTCTGTATCTCTCTAACATGGACAAAAATCTGTTAACACTTTATATTCTTAAAAATAGTAGTCAAGGGACTTCCCTGGTGGTCCAATGGTTAGGAATCCGCCTTCCAGTGCAGGGGACACGGGTTTGATCCCTGGTCAGGGAACTAAGATCCCACATGCCATGGGGGAACTAAGATCCCACATGCCATGGGGCAACTAAGCCTGCATGCCACAACTAGAGATCCCGCATGCTGCGACTATAGAGGCAATGTGCTCTGGAGCCCGCACCCCACAACTCGAGAGCCTGTGTGCCACAACAGAACCCACGTGCCGCAGCTAAGACGTGCCGCAGCTAAGACCCAACGCAGCCAAAAATAAATAAATTAATTTTTTTTTTTAAATAGTAGTCAATAAGAAAATAATTCCATTTACAATAGCATCAAAAGGAATACGATACTTAGGAATAAATTTAACAAAACAAGCGCAAGATTTGTACACTAAAAACTACAAAACATCCTTGAAAGAAATTTAAAAAGACTGAACTAAAAGGAAAGACATCCAATGTTCAAGAACTGGAGGCCTTAATACTGTGGAGTTGGCAGCATTGTACCAATCGCTCTACAGACTCAGCACAGCTCCATCGAAGTCCCAGCTGTCGGACTTCCCTGGTGGTCCAGTGGTTAAGACTCCGTGCTTCCACTGCTGAGGGTGCGGGTTCCATCCCTGGTCGGGGAACTAAGTTCCCGCATGCTGTGTGGTATGGCCAAAAAAAAAAAAAAAAGTCCCAACTGCCTTTTTAAAAAAAGAAATTGACAAGCTCACCCTAAAACCCATATGAACATACAGTGGACCCAGAATAGCTAAAACAATCTTGAAAAAGAAAAAAAAAGTGGGAGGATTGACATTTCCCAATTTCAAAACTTACTGCACAGAGTGGCTCTGGCCTAAAGAGACACACATGGATGAACGGAATAGAAGCTAGAGTCCAAAAACAAACTGTACAAACAAAAATGTATTTATTGTCAATGGATTTTCAACAAAGGTGCCAGGACAATTCAACAATTTCAACAACTGATGCAGAACAACTGGATAACAACATGCAAAAGTATGAATTTGGACTCCTACCTCACACCATCTACAAATTAACTCAAAATGAGTCACCAACTTTAAATGTAAGAGCTAAAACTAGAAAACTCTTGGTAGAAAACAGAGGAGTTAATCTTTGTGACCTCAGATTTAGCAATGGTTTCTCAGATACGATACCAAAAGAACAATCAACAAAAGAAAAAGCAAATAAATTAGACCTCAAAAGGATTTTTAAAGTTTTGTGTTTCAAAGGACAGCATCAATCAAGTGAAAAGACAACGCACACAGTGGGAGAGAAATATTTGCAAATAATATATCTGATAAGCAACTTCTATCCAAAGTATATAAAAAATGCCTATAACTCAATAATAAAAAAATAAATAACCCAACTGAAAAATTGGCAAAAGGTCTGAATAAACATTTATCCAAAGAAGACATACAAATGGCCCAAAATCTCACAAAAAGATGCTCAACAAGATTAACCACTGGGGAGATGCAAATCGAAACCACAATAGAATTCTAATTCTCAGACACCAGACTGGCTATAATCAAAAGATGAACAGTAAGGAGCGCTGGTGAGGGCGTGGAGGACCTGAGCCCTCAGACATGGCTGGTGAAAATGGAAACAGTGCAGCCGCCATTCAGCAAGGCACAGAACTGTCAGATGACTTAGCAATTCTCCTCCTAGGTTTATATCCAAGAGAAATGAAAACATATGCCTACACAGCCACAAAACATACATCCGTACACAAATGTTCACAACATTACTCAAAATAGCCAAAAAAATAGAAACAGCCCAAATGTCTATCAATTGATACATGAATAAATAAAATGTGGCACATCCATATGATAAAATATTATTACGCAACAAAAAGGAATGAAGTACTGATACATGCTACAATATGAACGAACCTTGAAAACATCATACTAAGTGAAAGAAGAATATATTATTCCATTAATATGAAATGCCCAGAACTGGCAAATCTACAGAGACAGAAAATAGATTAGTGGTTCTCTAGGGCTGGTGGAGGGGATGAGGGAGGGAATGGGCAGTGACTAAGCCCAGGATTTCTTTGTGGTGATGAAAAAGTTTTAAAATTAGATTGTGGTGACAGCTGCATAACTGTTAATATATTAAAAACCACTGAAATGTATACTTTAAATGGATGAATTGTATTTTATGTGAATATCTCAATAAAGCTGCTACATAAAAAATAGTAATCAAATCTCTAACCGACTCTATGTTAAATAATCCCAATTTTTAAAACTCTGAATAATTTTCATTATTTGTTACTTTTCTATGATCCATTTTTCTGGCTTTTTTTCCATATCCTTTAAGAGATGATAGCTTAATTAAAGTGCTCATTTAATCTAGAACAGGGGTCAGCAAACTACAACCTGAGAGCCAAACAGAGCTAAGAATGGTTTTTATTATTTTAAAGGGTTAACAAAAAAAAAAAAAGAATATACAACAGACACCATATTTGGTCCACAAAGCCTAAAATATTTGCTGTCTGGTCATTACAAAGGTTTGCTGACCCATGATCTAGAACAACAAAGTGAGTCTGCACCGTACACTCATCACAAAATATATTAGAAACATGTTCACTTTGATCCATATTCATATTGTGATTAGCTATGTTTAATGCGCAGAGGAGGAATAAAAGGACTGTATTAAACAAACTCCCTTTCTACTAATATAATCCATTTTAAATGTCTATATTCCAGGCTGTAACCACAGGTAATTTCGCGAAACTGATAACTATATACACAACTGCCCCGTCCAGAAGACAGAAGAGATACTGACTCAGGCAGGTGCTACAGTCAGACCTTAGAGGTTACGGTGCAAAATCCGTCAGATTTTGGCCAAATCGCTTTGCGGCAATAAAGTCAAGGATGTACTATCTGGACTGTGAACATGTGTGAAGGAAACCTGACTCAGAACTGGAGGCGGGAAGCTGGGAAGGAGGGTGCCAGCCCAGCCCGCAGTGCCCAGCAAGAAGGAGGAGGGTCTCCAGACGACACCACAAGCTGCAGGGTCCTTGCCTGCAGCCACAGGGAAGCCGCCACCATTCTGCACTTCCGTTTTCCTCCAGTGACTTTTATTCCAAACATCTTCTGCCAGCCTCCTCCTTTCCTCCACAAAGAACGTTCTCCTCTGTTCACTGGACTAGCCTAGGGGCCACCAGTTTGCTTGTCCCGAATGGCAATTCCTCTGCTATTCCCAAATAAATCTTTTCTGCTTAAATAAAATTGCTCTTTGTGCTGTTAGACGTTGACATGACCTGAACCCTGCGAGTTTTCAAGTGCATTATCATCTTACCGTCCCCACGCTTTAGTAGGCGTAATGCTAGCAGAGTCAGACAGGATTCAGGCTCTGCTTCTAAGCTGCATAGCCTGCACCTATGATGTAATTTCTGACTCTGAGGATTAGATGAGTAATGAACGCAGGTCAGCACCCAGCCTGATGCCGGGCACAGTGGGCCCTCAAGTTAGATTTGGGTTCAAATCAACGAACCCTACTGAATGTCTGCTCTGTGCCTGGTGCTGAGTCTGCTGGTCCAGAGATACAAACGGAGAAGATGTGGAATCCACCCTCCAGAAGTTCACAATCTAGTGAGAGAAAGAAACCTTCCTCAGTAGCACAAGGGTCAACATCTGTCACAGGAATGCGCATAAGATACCGAAGTCAGGCTGGGAAGGCGAGGATGTCTAGGAGGGCTTCCGAGAAGAGGTGTCAGCAGAGCAGTGAGTGGCCTTCACAGAGGAGAAGGGATGAGAACTGGCACACCTGGGGAAAGCCTGTAGAGAGGGACAGGACATTGAGCGTCTACCACTGAGGACAGGCCGTCTCCCCTCTATGTGTCACAGCGCGACAGTGCCGGTCACCCATCCTGGAGATCACAACACAGACACGGGTCCCTCTGAACGATCCTTGACTGGCACGTAGTTGCTGTTTGGTTTGACCATTCTTGCTTTCATAATCATAGCTGGGTTCCGTCAACGCTAGCCGGCAGCATAACTCTGCATTTCAGACCTCCAGAGCAAAACTCTGCAGAACCACAGCTGTCTGAGGAGGAGGTCCCTGATCCACACCGCTCGGGCTTCCTCTTCCCATAGCTTCCAACAACCACAGAAGCCCCTTGCGCGCTCTGATCCTCAGCCATGAACTAGTGTCACTTTTAATAACATTTCTCAATCGGTGATGTGTTTGCTTCATGGTCAATCATAATTCAGATCTTTTTTTTTTCCAGTTATACATATATACATTCTTTTTCATATTCTTTTCCATTATGGTTTGTTACAGGATATTGAATATAGTTTCCTGTGCTATACAGTAGGGCCTTGTTGTTTATGTATTTTATATATAATAGTTTGTATCTGTTAATCCCATAGTCCTAATTTATCCCTCTCCCTCTCCTTTTCCTCCCCTTTGGTAACCATAAATTTCCTTTCTATGTCTGTGAGTCTGTTTCTGTTTTATAACTAAGTTCATTTGTATCACTTTTTTAGATTCCACACATAAGTGATATCTAATGATATTTGTCTTTCTCTGCCCGACTTACTTCACTTAGTAGGATAATCTCTAGGTCCATCCATGTTGCTGCAAATGGCATTATTTCATTCTTTTTTGTGGCTGAGTAATATTCCATTGTATATATCTACCACATCTTCTTTATCCATTCATTTGTTGATGGACATTTAGGCTGCTTCCATGTCTTCTTGGCTATTGTAAATAGTCAGATCTTTTTATACTGTTCACATATTAAGTACCAGCCTATAATTCTGTATTTAATCTGATTTTTCTTAGTAACACAAAATAAAAGGACTACAAACATTTTAAATAATATGGAAAAATAAACCATGTATTTCTGTATTAACCCTCTAGTTCATGCCACCAACCCCCAAAACAACTCTATTTCCAAGGGTTGGAAGATAAATAGGAAAACAAATCCAGATAGCAAATGAAAAATTTTAAATGTCACATTTGGTTCTTTAATTAAATCATGGAGATCTTTGAAATTTTATTTTGTGAGAAAATCGTAAAATGGGAAACAAACAATAACAGACCATAAAGAAATGCAATTTTAAAAACCTTTTCACTGAAAGAAATGCAACATTATATTTTTTCCCTTGCTGGTTATTTGAAAGTTACAGGTTCAACTGCTTGAGAAACGTAAGTTAATACTTCAGTGTCATTAGTTTGTATTTTGTTCTAACAGTACAAACAGTAGAAGAAATCATTAGTAAAGTAAGGGTAAAACAAACTCAGTTAATTACAGTTAAAAACAGTTAAAAACAATCAAGGGTCAGGCTTAATTTTAAAAAGAACCTTTCCAGAATGTTAAAAATCAATGTTACCTCAATAAAAAAAAATGTTTTTTAATAAAAAATAAATTAAAAAATAAAGTAAAGAAAAAGAAACTTTCTATCCAGTCACAATACTCATGTAGGTTTACGGGGGTAGATTCCTAGTCCCATATATAAACACCTTTTAAAAATGACCAGGAATATGGGAATCTTCTTCATTAATGCTCCTTTTTGACCATGAAGCAGTTCTGTTAAGACAGAACTCCTCTACTCAATAAATTGCACTAAAGTACCATTTGCCCTGCCCTAAAGGAATTAGTTTGATCCAAAAGAAACTGATAAGAGCTAGAGAATATGGAAACCAACAGTTCAGCAAGTTAACAAGAGTTACATGCCATTCACTTCCAAGGAAAAAACAACACAACTGCCAACCCTATTTAAGAAAAGTACCTTTTCTATCTCACAGGCCAGGTCTTGACCTGAGTGATTTACAGGCAAGCCAAGCCTCAGTGAACAAGGCCAGGCTTCTCACAAACACACCTGCCCGGTCCCCTCCACCCCTCTCACACCCATCTCCTGTCTTCATACACTCAGAGGAGGGTGAGCCTGAATGAAGCAAAACTTTCCAACTCATCTATGTGTCGTCTTCCCCAAGCTCTATATGAAGCTCAAGATGAATATTTTACAAAGGCACAACACGCATACCACAAATTTAATATTTAGTTTCCTTCCAGGATCAAATGTACTTATAATATCGTGTAATATTTACCTAGAAGGATCTCCTTGGCATTTGGTAAAACAGAAGATAAAGATTAAAGCCTTACTCATTGAGAAATTATTAAGTGTTCACTCTGACATGTTTAATCTTACCAAGTTTCAAAATACTAAAAAATCAGAAAATTTCCTTTTGCAGTCTTGGAGATATTTGTCCTTTCTTTCTCAGGAATCGGAGTAGAACTTTTGTGAAAAGCAGCAATCTAAGCAGATCATAGCAATGGGAAATTCCTTTACGGGAATTTAACTTTTAAAACTCCAAATAAAGACAGGTATTTGCAGTAGGCAACTTGAAGACAAAATACCACGCTCAAACAAAATGAGCTGCAGAGCTGGGGAACAGGCCTGCTCGGGAGCAGCTCCATTTGTTATCAATTCTTTGACCTCTCCGAGCTGGGTCTGAGGCCTAAAATACGTAGAGCAGATTTCAGCAGAGTTGCCTGAAGGCCTGGATCTGCAAACGCATCGGGATAAACAGGAGGGAGGGCTGGGGCAGAGGGGCAGGAGAGGCGGGGGAGGAGGTTCAGACCCCAGGACCACAGGCGGGCCTCAGGCTTTTGTTCCAAACGTGAGCAGATCCATTGAAGGGCTTTGAGCAGAAGAGCCACAGGGTCTGATTTACATTTGAAAAGGACTGTTCTGGCTGCTGGTTGAGATCAAACTGGGTGGAGAAACAAAAGGATGGCTTGGACCTCGCAGGCAGTAGAGGAGGGGTAAGAAGTGATCAGATCCAGGATATAATTAGAGGAGAAGATGCAAGATGTAAGAGGAAGACAAAGGTACATCTCTACCTCTTTTCATAAATAAAAATAAATTCCAGATTGTTCGATGAGTTAAGGTAAACCATTGAATTGAAAACTAGGTAAGGGCTACAAATAATTTACAAAACAAGAAATACATGCAAATAACCATACCAAAAGATTTCAACATCACTAGTAATACGAATTGCACTACATAAATACAAATTAAAAAAAAAAAAAAAAAGGATGCTTTCCCCCCTGTTCTGATTAGAAGAGAAATTTAAAGATAATCGTAGTGGTATGGATAGTATTCCCCAAATTCATGTCCACCAGGAACCTCAGAGAGTGACCTTATTTGGAACAGGGTCTTTGCGTATATAATGACTTAAGATGAGATCATAGTAGATTAGGTGGGCCCTAAACTCAATGGCTGGGGTCCTTCTAGGAAGAGGAGAGGACACACACAGATACAAAAGCATGGGAGAGGCCATGTGACAATGGAGGCTAGACTAGAGTGATGCAGCTGTAAGCCAACGACCACCCAGGACTGTCAGAGGATCAGAAGTGAGAAGCAGCAAGGGAGAATCCTTCCCCAGAGCCTTTGGAAGGAGCACAGGCCTGCTGACACCTTATTCTGACTTCTAGTCTCCAGAACTGTGAGAGAATAAATTTCTGTTGTTTAAAGCCCCAAAATTTGTGCTACTGCAGTCCTGGGAAACCAGCACAGTAATACATGATGTTACCGAGAGCATGGGAGGCAGTCAGTCTCGTTCCCCATTGGCAGAGCCTAAGTCAGGGGTACAACCTTTGGGAAAGACCATGTCACAGTGCTTACACAGTTCTAAATGACCAGATCTCTTGGACCAGGAATCCAATTTGAGAGATTTACATCCAGCAAATAATTAGCAATGTATGCAAAGATTTAAAAAGAAGAATGTTCATCCCAGGGTTACAATTGGAAAGAATATAAACGTTCAAAAATTTGGAATTAGTGAAGTAAACTATGGTGTAAACTTACAATGAAATATCACGTTGCTATTGAAACGGATCTTGATTGGAAGACAGTTTGGTAGTTTCTTACAAAACTAAACATACTCTTACCATACAATCCAGCAATCACACTCCTTAGAATTTACCCAAATGAGCTGAAAACTTAGGTCCACATAAAAACCTGCACGTGGATGTTTACAGCAGCTTTATTCATAATTGCCAAAACTTGGAAGCAACCAAGATGTCCTTCAGCAGGTGAATGGATAAGCTTTGGTACATCCAGACGTTGGAATATTATTCAGCAAAAAAAAAAAAAAAAAAGAAAAAGAAATGCGCTATCAAGCCACAGAAAGACATGAAGGAAGCTTAAATGCATATTACTAAGTGAAAGAAGCCAGTCCGAAAAAGGCTACATAGTATATGATTCCAACTATATGACATTCTAGAAAAGGCAAAACTACAGAGATAGTAAAAAGATCAGTGGTTGCCAGGAGTTAGGGGGCTGGGGAGAGAGATTAAAAGGTGGAGTGGAGCACAGGACATTTTTAGAGTGGGGAACTATTCTGTATGATACTGTAATGGTGGGTACATGTCATTACACCTTGTCCAAACCTACAGAATGAACAACACAAAAAGTGAATCCTGGGACTTCCCTGGTGGCGCAGTGGTTAAGAATCTGCCTGCCAATGCAGGGCACACGGGTTCGAGCCCTGGTCCCGGAAGATCCCACGTGTCACGGAGCAACTAAGCCTGTGCGCCACAACTACTGAGCCTGCACTCTAGAGCCTGCGCGCCACAGCTACTGAAGCCCGCGTGCCTAGAGCCCGTGCTCCGCAACAAGAGAAGCCGCCGTGAAGAGTAGCCCCCGCTCGCTGCAACTAGAGAAAATCTGCACGCAGCAACGAAGACCCAACGCAGCCAAAAATAAATAAATAAATTAATTAAAAAAAAAAAAAAAAGTGAATACTAATGTAAACTATGGATCTGGGGTGATAATGAGGTATCAATGTCAGTTCACCAATTTTAAGAAATGTAGTACCCTGGTGTGGCTGTTGATAGTGGGGGGGTGAACACATGTGGGGACAGGGAGCATATGGGAAAACTCTGCACTTTCTGCTCAATTTTGCTGTGAACGTAAAGCTGCTCTAAAAAATAGAGTCTATTAATTTTTTTTAATTTGAAAGAAAAAAATGATCTTGAAAAAATATTTAAAGCTAAGAATATTCAAAATATGTGATGCACTGTTAACTGGAAAAAGAATATAGAAACGACCTACAGTCAGATTCTAATTTTGTTTTTAGAAGGAATATATATATTCATATACTATTAGAGATAGCACAGAGAACACTCAAATATTAATAATGGGTTATCTCTGAGTGGTGGGATTCACACAATTTTTATGTTTTTCTTTGTGATTTCTTGTACTCTCCAAAATTTCTACAATAAACATGTATTACTTTCGTAGTCAGGAATGTAGAGTTAATGTCATTTACAAGTAATAACAAATGCAGGGGTCTAAGAAACCTAAGAACATTAATCTGAGAAAAAACAAACGTCCTTTAAACTCCTTTTCTTCTACTAAGCTGACTGCCTACCTCTTCAGGGATGCTGAAGAGATGGAGTATGAACAATCTCTGATTCCCTCGCTTGCACAACAAAGTTTCCTGGAATATTCACCCACTGTATCTTCCATTCCTCTGTCACTTACTGCTCTTTAAAAATAGAACTGAGAACAAAAGCGCTCTTGAAAACTAAAAATATGGGAGAAGGGGAAAAGGAATCAATGGAAATTTGGGAGATAAAGTTGTGAAATTATCTCATAAAGCAGAAAAAATAAAAGGATAAGGGAGGTGGGGAATAGAGATAAAAAGAGAGAGAAGGGGGACTTCCCTGGTGGTCCAGTGGTTGGGAATCCGCCTTCCAGTGCAGGGGATGTGGGTTCAATCCCTGGTCGGGGAACTAAGATCCTACATGCCGCGAGGCGTGGCCAAAAAAAAAAAAAAAAAAAAAAAGAGAGAGAAATTAAAAGATAGTCCAACAGTCCCAACGAGAGGAAGAAAACATCACTAAACAACTTCCCAAAGTTTGGAAGATATTTTCTGGTTTCAGGTTTCTACTTGGAAGTTTCAAGTTCCCATCACAATGAATAAAAAAAAGACCTACTTCACAGCACATCAGAATACTGGGGATAAAGAGAATTTCCTAAAAATTTCCACAAAAGAGGGAGGAACAGGAACACACAAAGGGTTGAAGATGAAAACGCCATTTAGGGACAAGACTGGAAACTGGAAGGCTGCAGAATGAGGGGGAAGTGACCTCTGCCCTGCAATGGTACCCCCAGCAACCATCCAGTGGGTGGGCGACACGGACGTTCTCGGACATTCAGTTTACCAAATCCTTTAACACCACAGCAGCTGATGGCCTACTCAACAGCCATCCTCCTCCTTTCTTGCTAACAAACCCTGACTTTATTCCTATTAAGTGGTCGTCTGTTTTGCAGGAAGGGGGGTATCGGCCCCAGGAAGGCGAATCCTTCCTAGAAACCAGTTATGGCGATTCCATTCCCTGTGCTATGGCCTGAGATGTGAACTAAAGTTGGCGAAGAGGTTTTGAGAAAAGGATTTTCTGAGCTTTAAAAAGAGGCTCACCAGAGAAAACGGTTCATTTTTCGCTTCTGGATATTGTCTACATATGACACTTGAAACGTGGCAGGCACCTCGGAGCTGGTCCATGAGCCCAAATCCTCACACAGAAGCCCAAAGAGTTGAACGTTTGAAAGAATCTATGTTTGAAGATATCACTAAGCTGACCCTGCACCAGCCTAGCTCCTGACTTATCTGATATAGTAAATGTCCTTTCTGTTTAGTCACTTGTAGTTGGCTCCTACCTGTAGCTGAAAGCATCATAAACTGAGATGTCCCCATTCTCAGAACGCCAATGGCGGTGGCCTCACTGGAGCCAGGAACAGGAGAGGTGAGGGAAACCCCTGGAATGACAGTGAAATGACGCCCAAGGAAAACAGCCGTGCAAAGGCCTAGGGATAATACATGTGACTGGAGCCAGAGGACGGGCTCCAGCAGGGTCCCCAGGGAAAACCCACAGACGTGCAGTTTGTGACCACATGAAAAATAACATTAAGGAGGACTCCGTAATTTGCTTACCAGTTTAAAAAGACATAATAATAGTTGCATAGAAAATTAAGCAAATAAAAAGATGAGGGAACTTTTAAGTCCAAGGAAAACAAAAATTTGCACAAGAAAGGAGAAAATGGTCATAATACTCTACTTGGCTCAGCAGTGAGTAATATTTATATAGTTACACTATATAGTGTCAGAATTCTGAGAGGGAAGTTAGAAGAGGGAGGGGAGCACAGGGAGGGGGCTTCCCCCTCATCTTCCACAACAGGACGGCAGCGGAGAATGTCTAACGTAGTCACACAAGAGACATGGCAACAAGCACGTTACCTAAAACGCGGAGGTAAGTTCCATAGAAAAGTTAAAGGTATTTAATCTTTGAATGCTTCTGAAAGTTGAAGATATTTAATCCTGTAGTACTCTGTAACGTATTAAACCATATGACTATATTACCGTAGTGTAATAAAGAACCTGTCTGGTCTTCGTCCCGGGTTTCCGGCATGGAGCGTGCACAACCCTTAACATCTCCTGAGTGACAGGAGTGTCTCTGTTACGCTCACGTGCTAACTCCCCTGATGGGGATGGCTTCCGGCTTCCGGCTTCCGGCTGAGGGCTGGGCACCAGGAAGACCAACTCTGTGATGAGAGGGCTGGCGGGACTTTCCGCTGCCTGACCTCCACGGAGGAAGGAGAGGGCTGAAGGCTGACTTCAATCACGTGGCCCATGATTCAGTCAATCGCGCTTCTGTAATGAAACCCCAGTAAAATATCTGGACCATAAAACTCAGCAGAGCTTCCTGTCTGGTGAACACACACATGTGCCGGGAGGGTGATGCTCGCTGACTCCATGAGGAACGGCGCAGAAGCTCTGCATTCCTTCCCAGACCTCACCCCATGCATCTCTTCATTGGGCTGGTCCTCTTTTTAATAAGACTGCAATCATAACTACAGTGCTTTCCTGAGTTTTAAGCATTGTTCTGGTAAGTTATCCAGCCTGAAGGGATCATGGGAACCCCCTCACTTATAGCCGCTTGGTCAGAAGTGCAGGTGGCATCTGAAGTAAAGGAAATCTTTTTGGTTACCAGGCCCTGTAACTTGTGGGGTCTGTGCTAATTCTGGGTGGTGAATGCCTGAATGGAATGACAGGAGACCCAGTTAGGCCTGGTACAGAATAGTTACTTTGCTAAATTAATTTTTTAAAGGAAAAAAGAGTAAACCTCATCAGCCTAATCATTGGAGGGTTCTGTGGCATGTGTATGAAGGCCCGCCCGAGGGTGGAGGACCACAGCTGTGGCAGCACTGCTGACGGCCAGTGAGCACTCACAGCAGGGAGCATGCCTGGGGTGGGTGGGGCAGGGAATGCAGGCCTCGCTTCTGCACGAGGATGCAGAAAAGGAGGCTTCTTGAGACTTTTCATTTAATTCCACATTCTTCAAAACAAATGTCCAGCAGTTCCCTTGTGGCTGGAGTTGGCCAAAGGTAAAGTAAAAAAAAGCAGCTTGTCCTTGGTATCCTCTGTTCTCCAGGCCTTCCTTCCTCTGCCTTCAGGGAAGCTCAGCATCCATCTGAGCCAAACCCGCTGAGCTGGGCCTCTCCAGGCCACTCTCCTTCTCCTCCAAAGTCTCCCTTCCCCTGCCATCCTCCTCCCCTTTAAACCTCAAAGACCTGGTTTTGGCTATCTGGTAGTGGGAAACTCATTTATTCATTCACAAATAAAAACAAGTGACTGCTTTATATAGGTGTTAACTTTTTAAAAGAAAAGACTGGATAATTTAAAAGAGATATTTCAGGGCTTCCCTGGTGGCACAGTGGTTAAGAATCCACCTGCCAATGCAGGGGACACGGGTTCGAGCCCTGGTCCAGGAAGATCCCACATGCCGCAGAGCAACTAAGCCCATGCGCCATAACTACTGAGCCTGTGCTCTAGAGCCCGTGAGCCACAACTACTGAGCCTGCGCTCTAGAGCCCGTGTTCCGCAACAAGAGAAGCCACCACAATGAGAAGCCCTCGCACCGCAACGAAGAGCAGCCCCCATTCGCTGCAACTAGAGAAAGCCTGTGCGCAGCAACAAAGACCCAACACAGCCAAAAATAAATAAATAAAAATAAATTTATTTTAAAAAACAGTGATATTTCAGAGAGAAGAGATTCTGATGCTCTTCAAACCAATTTAGGGACAAACTGGTTAGGAGTCAAAATCAAAATCATCCTTCCTGGTGCCGAGAATCTCAGCAGCTCTGGGTGCAAGACTGGCCTCCGCCGTGCAGGGGCTGCTGCTGCTCCCAGGACACTGGGCCCGGGCAACTCCCGCTCGCACACCACGCACACATAACGTTCTGAGGGGAGCTGGGCGCCCCTTCCCACCAAGCATAATGTCTCTGTGCACTGGCGCCAAGCTGGAGTCTGCAGATTAGAACCCAGGTCCCCAAGGGGTGCAGTGGCTGAACCATTCCAGGGCTAGCCACGGCCGTCAGGGCCCGGGGAGGCCTGGGCTTCACAGGGAACCCATCCATGGGTTACGGTGTAGCAGGCAGAGGTGGGAAATTAAGTCAACTCTTTAAGAGTTCTTTAAGTCTTCATCGTTTATGTTTGTCAAAGCAGAGTTTCTAGAAGGATCCAGATTCACGCTCCACAAAGGGCTGAGATATCTGCACTGAAATCGGAAAATGCTCTAAGAGCAACGTGATATTTGTTTGTTTGTACTACTAGAAACCACTGGAGAAAACGCCTTATCTGGAAACACAATCTGAACTTTTACGCACCTCCCCAAATCTAAATTGATATCTAATACCCACTTTCCTCGCAAAACAATAGCAGGCAGTGGGGACAGAGCCTTTCATAGTAAGAAATGTTATAATGTCATAGAAACCTGACACGATATAGATAATGGGACTTATTTTCTGTCCACTTACTTTCTCTTTAACATCAAAGCCTGCTTACATTGCGAAATACTGCAGTGGAAAGACTGACCTTACTATGTTCACTCCACCCAGGTTCATTGCTACAGTTACCTGAATCTGTGCCAAAGTGCCCGGCCTATCGCTTGGAAGCCCTACATGCAGCCCTGTTTTTGAACACTTTTACCACTCCCTTAACCTTTCCACTTTAAAAATATTTTCTGATATTTTGTTTACTTTTATATTTTAACCACTGTTCGTATGAAAGAAAGCATTTTAATTAAATCAAGCAATGGAGCTCATGCTTACTACCTGCATGTAGATGTTCTATAATATTTTATTAAAGTCGAAAAGATATACATCGCAGTATACAGCTCTAACAACCCTGCTAGTAACGCTAGTGACACAAATGGACTTACGAGTCTGTTTTCAGAAGTCCTGATGTGTATAATGCCCAACATCAACCCCCATCCCAACGGCTCTGAAGACCTGAGACTCATCAGCTCCTCTCCTGCAAACATAAGCACAGGGAGACCCCCGTGAGACACAGACACCACATCCTCAGTGATGTGTAACAGGCTGCACGAAAGGAGAGCAAGACATGCCCTGAGCCCGGATCGGTGGGAGGGACACCTGAGAGCAGGGGTGCCCAGGATTGGTCGCTGGCTGCCACCTGCAGCCCCAGGTGGCTCTGCTGCTCTCAGAGCACATGGGCAAGTAAGCCGGGCCATGAGGCTCTCGAGGAGCACGGAGGCAGACACAGTGAAGATGAGGGGACACTCTCTCTCTAATTCCTTCCCCTGTGGAGGTGTCTCCTGAAGCCCAGCAGGTGCCCACCGCCCCGGAGAGGCTGTCCCCACGCCCGGGCTCGGAGCCGGCGGTGAGCAGCACACCTGACCCGCCCCCTTGCGCAACTCAATTCTGAAATCCAGCTGCTGCAGGAGCTGAGGCTGCTGCAGGAGCTGAGGCTGCTGCTTCTGGCCTGACGGGGCAGGGGGACCTGGGAGGAGATTCAGATGAAGAAGGAAAAGGCAGGAAAATGAGGATGAGGGAAGTTCAACCTCACAATTAAAGCAAACCTTACAATTAGTTGTTAACCATGCAATCATGTGTTGACTCAACTAAGACTCACACCCTGGGAACTCAAAATGCACCAGGTTCTATGGTAGGAACGATGGGGAAACAGAAAAATGAGGCATGATTTGGTTACCATCCAATGAGGAGAAAGAAGCAAACAGCTATTTAGTTTTAGATTAAACATTCGGTTGAACCACACAAAATTATATTAAAAAACAGAACACTACAGAGGGTAGCATGAAGGAATGTTCTGGGGGTGATGGAACTGTTCTGTATCTTGATGGTGGTGAACGATTTGTTAAAATTCTCAGAATGGTACACCAAGAAGAGTGAATTCTACTGTTTATAAATTAAATAATACATTTTAAAAGCAGCTGAATATCAGCAGTTTCGTATGTTTCAACCTCACAGATGCTCCAGTGCACGAGCTGGTGCTGCACGAGCACAGGAAACAGAGAAGAGCAGAGATTAACAAGGGAGTAAAAGACAGTCTTGTGGGGCTTCCCTGGTGGCATAGTGGTTAAGAATCTGCCTGCCAATGCAGGCGACACACGTTCAAGCCCTGGTCCGGGAAGATCCCACACGCCGCGTAGCAACTAGGCCCGTGCGCCACAACTACTGAGCCTGAGCTCTAGAGCCCGTGAGCCACAACTACTGAGCCTGTGAGCCACAACTACTGACCCGGCGTGCCAGAACTACTGAAGCCTGTGCGCCTAGAGCCCGTGCTCCGCAACAAGAGAAGCCACCGCAATGAGAAGCCCGCGTACCGCACTGAAGAGTAGCCCCCGCTCGCTGCAACTAGAGAAAGCGCACACACAGGAACGAAGACCCAACGCAGCCAAATAAATTAATTAATTAATTTTTAAAAAGACCTCATTTAAAAAAAAAAAAAAAGACGGTCTTGTGAGTGACAATCATGTCATCAGAGCTTTGAAAAAGTAGATGCTTTAAACAGACAGAGAAGGGGAGGGTGAGTAGGTAAGCATTCTAGGTACAGGAACTTCAATGAGTTGGCAAAAAGTTATGCAAACTCACAGTATGTCAGGCAGGAGAAAGTTCGTGAAAGCGGGGAAGCCAAAAAAATGGGACAGAATTAGGTGATGGAGTTCCCTACAGACCATGAGGAAGAGACTAGAATTTATTCTACAAAGACAGTCAAGTTTTTAAGCAGGGGAGGGACATTATTACATCTACTTTGGAAAGATAGCCTTGGTGAAAATATGGAGGATTTATGTTTTGCAAGAGCTATCAGAGACAGGAAAATGGCCCTGACGAGGTTTTCTCAACCAGGGTCTGCGAATCTCTCGAGATGACTGAAAAATTGTGTGTGTGTGTGTGAGTGTGTTTGTATGTGTGTACACATGTGAGTATACGCGCTTTCTCAGGCAGAGGGCCTATGCTTTCATCAGATACTCAAGGGGTCACAATCTCAAAAAAGGTGAAGAACTAGAGTTAACACTCACGTGCACAGCGATGGGGAAGGAGCAGTATGTGTGCAGAGAACAGAGTAAATTCATGAGACTTTTTGTAAAGACTGCATTTCTGGACCTGCAATCAGCTAGTGGGTGAGAGTGAGAGGGGAATTTAATGATGACAGTAAAGATCCTAAAGATTCTAGCTCAGTGATTCGCAAAGTGTGAGGAGGAGAGGAACAGAGGGGGTGTCGTTACACTAAGAACAAAAATAATAACAATTTCTCTTCAAAGAATCAAATACTTAACCTTTTCACTTAGCTGGAGGTTTTGGCCCATTTTTATGGGCCAAAGTATTTCTGGCTAAAGACAGAGACAGGATGAACTGCAGAGGACTCTGTTTGCATATAAAAATAAAAAGCAGATGAGAAAACAATCTTCAAAGTCTTTTCCAGAGTGATTTCTCTTTCCGTATTCTCATGGCATCAGGAAACCTCAGGGAGATGGCAACGAATTTAACATACATAAGTAAAGTAAGCTAAAGACAGCAGTCCAGAGAGTGCTAATTTTTTTCAAATGTACAAAACTTTTTGTATTACTTGAGGTTTTCACAAATTAGGGATTTGACTCTCCAGGGTGGATTACCCCTTGAATGAGTATAGCCTCACCCTTGTTTTTATACACGTACCATGTATGATGAAACAAATTCACGTCTTTAGTAAACCTTTGTTAAGCATACCCTTAAGGCCCTTTTCAGTGTCCCTTTCTCTGTGTCCCAACCTCCAAAGTTAAAATAGTCACTGACACACAGCAGGTACTCAAAGTTGGGTCCAGAACAATGTAATTTCTCACCTCTAGCTTTTCAATTTCTAAGTAAGACAAAAAATTTCTGTGGATTTAGAAACCAGTTTCAAAGATATCTGCCTTTGTTACATAAGTAAGACATGGAAGAATTCCAACTGTAAAATAAACCCATACTGGCCTAATATGTGTTCCATTACAGGAGCCAGCAAAGTGGTCCAAGGACCATGGAGCCAAAAGGTCCAGGTGTGCTTGTTTAAAATGCAGATTCCTGGGCCCCACCTAGACTCATAAGTCAGAATCCCTGCAGTGGGGTGGGGAGTCCAAATGGTACAGTCACCCCCACATGATTCTTGCTCGCAGTAGCCTGAAAGCCACTGGTCTAAGAAATAGGTGGTAGGGAGAGAAAGAGGGGGGTGAGGACTAGCAGAAAAAACCAGGATGTCTAGAAAGACAACAGAGAAAATCCGCCTGTGTGTCTGGCAGGAGGTGGTGGGGTTAGAGCACCACAAACTTTGATCTCAGGGACAGTCAAGGAAACTGGTCCCACAGATTTCCTTCCCGACTGTTCTTAAAGAAACGATTCTTCTGTGACTTTCTCTGATTCTACAACCTCTGAACTGGCTCTGCTGTTTGAAAATCTGTAAGTCAAGGGCTGTAAGAGAAGACACAGGAGAAGAGGCAGGAGTAAGCACACTGCTTCCCTCACCCTCACTCCCCCACCCCGCCCGCCACGGAGACCACGCCAGCGGGTCTCCCGCTGTCACAACGCCGCGCTCAGGGCCAGCACTGAAGCGCACCTCCTGCCACTGCACCCGCTGACCCAGGCCCCCACTTTCTCTCAAGGAGGCCCTCAGGGACCACACAGTCTGGCTGGAAAGGAGCTTGAAGCCGAGTTTACAGAGAACTTCACATGGCCTGGGAAACACTCATTAAAACTGGGGGAGTGGAGCCCTCGTGCACTCTATGAGCGGCTCTCAAACTTCAGCCGGAGTCAATGTCACCCGGAGGGGTGGGTTTCGGATACAGCAGGTGTGGGCGCAGCTGAGATCCTGCATTGCCAACCAGCTCCCGGCGCTGCCGTTGCTGCTGGTTCAGGGCTGGCCCTCTGAGAACCGCTGGGCCTCACTGTCACCTCTGCTGATGCCTCCTCTTTACCACCGAACAGCTTGTTTATCAGGCAGTTTTTTGGCACATGCCAGGGAAAATGTAGATCTAGAGCCAAAAAAACACTTTAGCCCTGAGTGCTAAAGGAGTAAGCAAGGGTCAGGCAGCCGTGTCCAGACACAAGGTTCCAGCAGAAGAGGAGGAGGGAGCAGGAGCAGGGCAAAGCGGGTGGGCCGCAGAGGGATTAGAAAGGGACAGAGAATGGCTTCGGGAAGGGCAGAAGGCTACAAGGGGTGCCTTCCCTTACCCTAGAGTCCTGGAAGGGCCTGAAATTGCGTGAAAAGGCTGCAGGTCTATGTGTATTTTTTCCTGCGAAGAGTCCATAGTCTCTTCAGGGTCTGTGCCCCCAGAAAAGTTTGTGATCTTCTGCTCTGAGCCAAGCTTCCTCAGAACAGGGCAAATGCGAGTGACAGAGCCCACCAGCTGGCCCATGTGCCACCCAGTCTGCTCCAGCTCTGGGCAAATCAGACCATCCCCAGCCAGAAGAGGGAGGCCTTTCAGGTACCCCAAGCTGCAGGCCCCTCCGAGGCTCTGATTTTGCATTCTGGCCATCCCTACATTTAAGAGCCTCCCCTGCCCTCAGAGTCTCCTGTGCCCTAAGTCTGGAAGAGGATGCTTTATAGAGAACTGCCCGAACGGCTCTGTTTGCTCTGTCTGACCCACCTCCCAGGACCGAGGGTCCAGTAAGTGCAGCCTCAGGAAGCCTGGAGAAAGCTAAATGGCGAAGGCCAGCAAGTCTGTGTTAAACAGACAGGCACTGATGGGCAGACACCCTGACGGTGTCAGAATGCACAACGGTGCCAGGGGCTCTCTGCTTGTGGATTCAGGCTCAGCCACGCAGGGCAGGCCCCGGAGGAAGAGCCTGCCTGGCTGGAAGGCCAGGGAAGGCTGCTCCTGGAAGGAGACAGCTGCCGCGTGGAGCTGAGAGGGGCCAAGAAAGGAGACCTTGGGGAGCGAGTGCGGCTCCCAAACGCTCACGTCCACACCAGACAGCAGGGCCCTCCTACCCAGACTCCACGCAGCAGCTCGGCAGATCCACCACCGCCCTCACCTCCTCGGTGAAGAATCATACCCGCCCAGGACCGCGGCCCACAGGGCCCTCAGGCTCCCCCGCTGCCTGCAACACTCATGCACGCCAAGCATGCCTGCACACACACACACACACACACACACACACACACACACACACAGAGACACATGCAGGCACACGCACTTCCACTCTTAGCAGCCGAGCTCTATGAATACAACCTTAGCCGACTTCACTGTTCCATTTGTACTTATTATTGTAACTGATGAATGGGTGCAAAAAGAATTGTTCAATGAATGCTTTGGAAGCACCTGATGATGGCAAATTACTAAAAAAAAAAAAAAATGCTGTCAAATTTAGCATGGAAGAGATTAACTGTAAAAAGAAGAAAGGGAAATTATTATAAGTCATGAAAGCCTCTCGAGGTCTTTCCACTTTAAAGAAAGCCCACCTGCACTATGGCTGTGCTTCACGGAAAAACAAAGATGCAGAACTAAGCAAATCTATATTCAAACAAACGGCCTGGGAGCTACATCCAAAAACTGGTAAATAAATGTGCATTTATAGGTACTTAATTAATATAAAATGTTTAAGGAGCATATGGAACATTTTTTTATGATTTTCAGCTCAACTTTTTTGCAATTTGCTGGCCAACTACCATAGGAATTAACCAAAAACCTAGCAATTCTCCAATTCCTCTTCCTTTTACTATTATTAATTAATTAATTAATTTATTTATTTGGCTGCATCTGGTCTTAGTTGCAGCATGCAGGATCTAGTTCCCTGACCAGGGATCGAACTCGGGCCCCCTGCATTGAGAGCATGGAGTCAGCCACTGGACCACCAGGGAGGTCCCTCCAATTCCTCTTCTGCAGGGATACACCCCACCCCACATGACCAGCTGCTCTCCCTTTCAATTGGAAAATCCTTGGCCCTGTTACCAGACTGTACCAAAGATGATTTGCAAACCATACAATCTCATTTACTGTGCTCTGCGTTTAGCTTTACTCGATAAAAAGGATTTTATATTAAAACTTAAACCTTAACCACTGCCAAACCTTCCTTAACCTTATCTGATGAGATTTCATAAAACTTAGAACAGGATTGATAAACTGAATAAATATATGAAGAAGTCTATCAAAGCAGTTTCTTAGTGCTTATTATTATTTGTATTCCAGTTACAGAATTTTAAATATTGAAGATTATCTTTAAAAAAACTTTTAAAATTAATTTGTCAATGCAAAAAATGTGGTTACTTACTTTGTTTTGATATATTTCAATCTGAGATACTACACAGTAACAAAAACATTCAAGTTGCAACTACTGAAATGAAATCTGATAAGCAACCTGTCATTTTATTGAACAATTGCCTTGCTCATGTTTTTTGAAACATTTAGTTGGAGAAGCTGTCTTCCTTTAAAAACTGATGCTTTAAAATCCATGTTATTCAAATATCGTACATTAATGCATATATGTGGAATCCAGAAAAATGGTACAGATGAACGAGTCTGCAAGGCAGAAACAGAGACATAGATGTAGAGAACAAACATGCACACCAAGGGAGAAAAGGGGGGGTGCGGTGGTGGGATGAATTGGGAGATTGGGACTGACATATATACACTAATATGTATAAAATAGATAACTGATAAGAACCTGCTGTATAGCACAGGGAACTCCACTTCACTGTGCAGTAGAAACTAACACAACATTGTAAAACAACTATACCTAAAAAAAAAATCCATGTTATAAAAAGATTATTAGGGAATAGCAGCTATTCAGTAGCTCTTCATAATGTGTTTAAACACCAATTTAATTATTCAGTATACTTCTAGCATATTTGTAAGATCTCAAGAGCACTATGGAATGCTCTGGACTGTCTTAACACACAGGATTCAATGTAACAGAGCGACTTGAGAAGCTAGAACTGGATTTCCTGACTGGTTAATGGCATCTCTTAAATTTAATCCACTGGAGGCCAACGAACGTCATCCTTAATTAAAAAAGAAAAAAGTGGTATTATTAAAAAAACATTTACTTCAAGTGATAGGCAGCCAAAACGGAAACTACAGAGTCCTGTGAATTTTAAACCGTACACAAATGCTGTTACACAAACTCATTTTTCTCCGGTCTTCAAAGTGTTGCCCAAGTTTTTTACAAGTAAGCTCCTGCAGACCTGAGGGGTCTGCTTTACAATGGCTGTTGTCAATTAAAGGTGGGATTCCTTTTTAAGGATCACAATTAAAAGGGCAGATGTACCTAAAAAATGTTAATATATGGCCATCATAAGTTAGTTTTGAAACAACCTCACTACTTAATTTTAGTGTATCAGTCTATAGCATCTATTAAGCAACTGGTATAAAGCAGGGGTCCCCAACCCCCAGGCCATGGACCGGTACCAGTCCATGGCCTGTTAGGAACCGGGCCACACAGCAGGAGGTAAGCAGCGGGCAGGCCAGCAAGCAAAGCTTCATGTGCCGCTCCCCATCGCTTGCATTACTGCCTGAATCAACATCCCCCCCCCCGTCTGTGGAAAAATTGTCTTCCATGAAACCGGTCCCTGGTGCCAAAAAGGTTGGGGACCGCTGGTATAAAGCATTTTGAAACCAACAACAAGCAGTGAGTGATGATGTCATGCACATGTTCCTTTTAAGCCCTCCCCTTAGTCCACCTTTCCAACAGCCACTACACACACATACACAGCACACAAAGACACACACACCAGACACACATCACACAGACACCCCCCACCACCACCAATTTTTCATGGCAACACACACCTATCTTTCATGGATATATCTATGGCTTAAATTTAGCCAGATTTTAACAAAATTTTTATTGAAGTATAGTTGATTTACAATGTTGTGTTAATTTCTTCTGTACAGCAAATAAATTTAGCCAAATTAATGTTAATTTCTTCTGATAACCTTGGAAGTATTTTTCAACACTCTTTAGATAATTGACAAAAAGACATTTAGGACTCAGCTCTATAAAGGTATCATTGTTGTTACTGCTGTTTTCTCTCTCCTTTAAGGAACGTCTCATGCTTATCAGGACACAGAGCTGTCACTCAGCTGTGATGAACAGACACTGCCTTGCGGGGCCTGTCGCTCAGCAGAGCCTTGGTTTAGCAGGCTCCCAGGGGACGGCTGTGCTGTGCTGACATGGACAATAATATCAACTGAAGAGCTGGCTGAAATAAGCACTTTGAATTTTCATTTGTATGTGAGTAGATTAAAGAGATTAAAGTGGTATATCCATAATTATATCATTACAGCTATTAAAAAATAGCTATGCCGACTTCTAATTTAAAAGGTAGATAGTCCATGTATGTTATCTCTTCTCTCTCCTGAATCACTGCTCCCCACCCCCTCACCAAGAAGAGATAAAGCCACAAGGAAAACAGATCCAAATGAGTGGGAGACAGCCACACGTTGTGGAAGAACAAGAAAAAGCAGAGTCGGCAGCCCTGGGCCTGCAGAGGGCATGGCACAGGGAGACCAGTTTGCCTTGAGACCCAGGAAAGGCTCCGGGGTCCGGGCACCCGGACCAACCACGCAGGGCAGGGGGACAGGGCTGAAGACCAGGGAGTCCATGAAGGCCAAGATGTGAGGACTTGGATCCCCAGGTCCCCCCGCCCCACCCCGGCCTGCTCAACGGCTTCAATCTGCTTGTTAGTGACTCACTCCTTCATACAAACTGATAACTAAGGATTAGACAAGTTTCAGTAAAACTTTCCAAAATTAAAGACAGAAACCAAAAGAAATGAGGAAGGAGTCTTGAACATTTAAAATAGCACAAATAAATAATTTTTAGCAGGGTTGCATAAAAAGATCAAACGTTGTAGACAAAAGAGAGGAATCAATATTTTCCAACATCAAATTAATAGAGAAGAAAGGTGTTTATCAAGAAAAAAAAGAAGACCTTTCTCAAAATTAGAAAATGCCAAAGGGCTTTCTAAGAGCCCGGCCAAGATGAAAATACACCGTTTGAGGCACATCACAGTGAAATGCAGCAAGAATAAAGAGAAGATGCTAAAAGGTTTCACAGAAAATAGCACGTCACATCAAGGCTTAGGAAATGGAATAGAATCAGAGGTCTCAACAGCACCACTCAAGCCAGACCAGAATAGAACAATGATTTTCAGGTTCAGAGGAAAACACTTTTCGAGCTAGAATTCCATAACTAAGCAAACCACCAACCAGGAAAGAGGCACGAAGGGCCTGGTTCACATCAGAGAAGCAGAGGAGCTGGCGAACCCAGAGCACAGTGGTCAGAGCAGGGTGTGGAGGCCTCCCACGTCCCTTGGTCACGTTCCTGAGGGTCTCCTCTGCCACGGCTGTCTGTCGGGGGACAGAAAGAGCTCTCCTTCTCCCGGAACTTTCATTCCAAGTGGGAAGGGGCAACTAACAAACAAACATACCCCATTAGGTAAAGAGCTGAGGAAAATGAGCAGGGTGGGGGACAGAGTGTGACCCAGTGGACAGAGCCCTGGGGGTCGATGAGTAGTCAGGTAGGGGGATGCCAGGACCACCTGCCCCCACCAAGGACAAGGTTTCCCACTTGTCCCCAGCCATCTCAGCTCTTCCCAATCCTCTGGGAAGCTCTGCCTGGAGCCCAGGGACCAGGCTAAGTGACCCTAGTCACCACACATCTGGGCCCTGCCAGGTTGATCCTCTGTCCCCTCCCCATGCAGTGGGGACCTTGCAAGGGAGATGGAACCCCAGACAGAAAGGACACGAGCAGTTAAGTCTAAAGCGGTAAGTCCAGGCGCAAACGGGTCTAGGCAACCTGCCACCCTCTACTACCATAGCTCTTTATGTGTGTTTCCACAAGCCAGGGAGGGCAGAGCAGGTACCACCATCTTCCTCTACAGACCAGAGACTGAGGCCCTGCCAGGCAAGGAATTCGCCCCAGGTCACAGAACACAGCTACAGAGCCCAAACGACAACATAAACCTGCTTCAGAGACCAGCCAACACCGTTTTCCCATTACTCTTCATTTTCTCCATACAGGTAAAAATAAAGCTCAAGCTGTAAGTGGTTCATGAGAACAAAAGAGCTCCCAATTTAGCGTTTAATAAATTATAACTCTACTCCTCCGGGAACTTCTCCTTGAGTTGTCATTTTCTCGCTACCCATGGTAAGAGACAGGTACCAGAACTAGGCTAGACTTACTCCACCTCAGATAAGAAATAACTACAATTCAGGGGAAAAAAAAATGCTACAAGATGGAAAAAAGACAACCTGGAAGAAGAAAGATGTGTCAATGTTTGGATCACTAGCATCACCCAAGTCCCTCCTGGAGCCCACCACCCTGGCCTTCCAAACTTCCCGCTCCCCTTCTCTCCCTGCCTGTGGGCTGCAGTCCCATCCTGGATCCTGAGAGCATCCGAGAGTACAGGATGGGAGGGGTCGCCCAGGCCCACACTGTGGAGTCAGCAGCTAGCTCTGCTGAGCAGGGAAAGCGGGGTGGCCTGTCTCCACCTGGGTCTGGCACAGCTCCCGGAACTGACTCAAGAACTGAGTCATCATTTGCAACCTGAAGTCAGGCAACTTCTTAGCCAGGTTTAAAACATCCTGTATTTCTACAGCATCTCACAGTTAAACAGTACTTTCACATTTAATCCTCAAAACTCCTGCATGAGAGAAGCACAATGGTGTCTGCAATTTATCTGAAATAAGTCAAAAAAGTAAAATGGATGGATGGATGGATGGATGGATGATGGATGGAGGGATGGATGGATATGTAACAAAACAAGTAAAATGATCAAGGTAGAAACCAGGTATTGGACGTATGAGTATTCACTGTAACATGCTTTCATCTTCAGCGTATTTTTGAGATTTTTCATGATAAAATCTTTGGGGTGGCTCGCCCTGAATAATTTCAACATCCATGTGAATGATTAATTCAACAACCTGGCGTCCAGCTTTGTGACCCTCAATACCTGGGGGGCTCCCTCAGCTCATAGATCTTATCCTCACGCAGAGCAGCGCTGCCTGTAAAGAAGACGCTGCTTCTTCAGACCAAATTCCTCTCATTCCAGCTCACTGTCCTCACCGGTGCTTCCACCTCAGGAAAAGGCTGAGGGCCCAAACCCCGCCTTTCTCCATGATTTCTCTTTCTTCCATGCAAAGCAGAGACCCCGTGGATCATTAACCAGCCACGCACACTCTTATCAGCTCCCTCAGCAACTTCCCTGAAAACAAGCAGGGCCAGGCACTGTTAGGTACTAGGGATACAGAGGCAGGAAAAAACCTAAACAGCCCTGCCTCTGGGGAGCTTCTCTGGAGCTGAGCAGCCAGACGTCCAGCAAGCTGTTCAACCGGGGGCGGGGCGGGGGGGACCCAGCTCCCACCCTGGGCCCCCGGCAGGCCCCGGGGCACACTTGCCTCTCCTGTGGTGGACCTCCTTCTTTTCCATGGCCCATATCTTCCAGGAGAGCTTACTTTACTCTCATTTTGATAGAGCATGCCTTTCAACTGCTTAAACACTTTTTATTATGAAATATTTAAAACATACTCAAAAGTAGAAAGAAATGCATGATTAAATGCATCCCTCAAACTCAACAACATCAAGATTTTGACAGGGACTTCCCTGGTGACGCAGTGGTTAAGAATCCACCTGCCAATGCAGGGGACATGGGTTCGAGCCCTAGTCTGGCAAGATCCCACAAGCCACGGAGCAACTAAGCCCATGTGCCACAACTACTGAGCCTGCGCTCTAGAGCCCGCAAGCCACAACTACTGAGCCCACGTGGCACAACTGCTGAAGCCCGTGCGCCTAGAGCCCGTGCTCTGCAACAAGAAAAGCCACTGCAGTGAGAAGCCCGCACACCGCAATGAACAGTAGCCCCCGCTCGCCACAACTAGGGAAAGCCCATGCACAGCAACGAAGACCCAACGCAGCCAAAAATAAATAAATTTAAAAAAAAAAGATTTTGACATATTTGCTTCACTATCCCATTTTTCTTTTTCTTTTCATTCTTTGCTGAAGTACTTTAAAGGAACTCTCAGCTTTTCGATATGCCTCTAAAAATGCGGAATTTGAAAAACATACCACAATTTCACTATCACATATAACAAAATTAAACATAACTTCTTGCTAGCATATAATACTTAGTCCACAATAAAAATATCCTGATTGTCTGAAAAATGTCTTTTTACCCAAACGGGTTTTAATCAGGATCCAAGCAGGGTCCCCGGATCTGTTCCCTGTAGCTGCAGGTCTCTTAGGTCTCTTAGGGCCTCCGTAATACAGGAGTCACCCCTCCCCCATCTTTGTTCATTTAATGCCGTTAATTCATTGCATTTGTTCCAGCTGACCTGGACTTCTCTGCTTGTTTCCTCACGGTGTCATTTGTGTAATTTATTCCTTTCTCTCCATGTCTTCCGCAAACAGAATTTAGCTCTAGCAGCACGATTAAACTCAGGGTACAGTGTTTGGCAGGTATGATTCTCGGGCAGCACTCTGTGCTTCCTCCTGCATCTGATCGGGAGGCCTGCAGTGTTGCAGGCACCTGTCCTAGGATCCAGCAGTGGACTGAGCTGGTGACGGCCTGGACTCTGCACCGCGAAGCCCCCTCAACCTTTCACCAGGTGCTTTCACTGCCTCCATCTGTTACCTCACCAAGGGTCGTACGGTGACGATTTTCTAAGTCTACCATACTTTCCACAGCTCAGAGCTGGAATTCTTCTACAAAGAACAACTTTCCCTTGTGAGTTACAGTTGTTTACCTGTATTACAGTTCATAACACAAAAGTCAGGACAAGGGCACAATTCTTTCCTTTTACTTACTAACTTTCAGAGTAAGACTACGACCCTAATTCTGAAATAATCCAATAGGGCCCAATGAGTTGTTTGTTTGACTTTCTCTCTCTTTTAAAGTATTCTTATAAACTCACAGGATTTTACATATTCTTTAATTAATTGCATTTTTATGTGTGTGACTCCCAAACTGCCCCATCTTTGTCCAATGAGAGCTCCTTCATGTTGGGTCCTATGTCTCTTGACATGACCCCATTAGTCTTTAGTAACTTCTTGGCTTTCTGGCACAATAAAATGTTTCAGGCTCATCCTGAATATTTCCTGCCCAAACCAGAACTGGCCACTCCTCCAAGGAGCCCTGGCTAGATGCTACAGTCTGGGTGATGGATGTGTTCACTGATACAGTTATCACCGCTTCTAGGACTGTTGTGTAAAGAGAGCTAGGAAAAATAATTTTAATTAAAAAAAATCAGTTCATACTGATATTTCCAATTGTGATTTCACATCACAGGGGTTTTATTTAAGATCTGCCAAAAGAGAAGATTTTTAACTCTTTCTTTCCAAGTTGTAGGCCTCTCACATTCCTGACTTTAAAAGGAAGGCCTCTAGTTTTTCCCCACTAAGTAAGGTGCTGACTTTGGGGTGTGTGTGTATGCATGCATGTGAGAACGTTTAATCATGCCAGGCTACTACGCACTGAGTCCTATTTTAAAACTGAGCATTTTTTAAGGGATGAGTGTTGAATGTTGTTAAATGCTTTTCTGGCATCTATGGAGATGATCACGTAATTAATTTTTTTCCTTAAATCTACTAACCTAATCTGATAAACTATATGAATGGATTAATAAATCACATTTGAATTCCTGGAATAAACTGTACTTGATCATGATCTATCTTTTTTATGTACCATCAGATTATATTTGTTAGCATTTTACTTAACATTTTTACATTTAAAGTCTCTATCAGACTTTAGTATTAATGTTATATTCACTTCATTAAAAGAATTTGGAAATTTTCCTTCTTTTTCTGTGCTCTGGAACAGTTTAAGTAGTATTGAGATCATCCGGGCTTTGAAGCTTTGAAAGAATTCCCCTGTGAGACCATCTGGGCATGGTACTTAAGTTCTTCTACAGTTTTTCCTACTTCATGTATTGTTGGGCCCTTTAGATTTTCTGTTTCTACTGGGATAAGTTCTAGTAAATTATATCTTCATAAAACATTATCCATTTCATCTAGGTTTTCAAATATATTTGAATGGAACTGTGCAAAGTAATCTCCTGTTTTAAATTTCTTCTGTTTTGATGGTTATTTCTCCCTTGTCATATCTTATTTGGATACATATTGTTTTCTACCCCCACTTTTTTTAAATTAGGGGGGCTAGTAGTTTTTATCTTTTTTTTTTAAAGTATTTATTCATTTGGCTGCGTCGGGTCTTAGTTGTGGCATGTGGGCTCAGTAGTTGCAGTGCGTGGGCTCTCTAGTTGTGGCACTCAGGCTCTAGAGCGAACTGGCTCAGCAGCTGTGGCGCTCGGGCTTAGTTGCCCCACGGCATGTGGGATCTGAGTTCCCTGACCAGGAATCGAACCTGCATCCCCTGCACTGGAAGGCGGATTCTTAACCACTGGACCACAAGGGAAGTCCCAGTTTTTATCTTTTGAGCTTCACCCTGAGAACCAGATTCTTGATTTAGTCATTCTTCTGTTTTTCCGTCTACTAATCAGTTAATTTCAGTTTTTATATTTACTAATGCCTTCTTTCTGTTTTTTTTTTTACTTTGTTTATTACACCAGAGTTTTACTTAGTTCATTCTGTTCATTTTTTGTTTTGATTTTTATTTATGCAGCTATTTATGCTATGAATCTTCCTAAGCATTGTTTCATCCACATTGACTCTGATACAGCATGTTTTTAATATTGTTATTTTCTCAGAATTCTGTTCATGTTTCCCTTTTGATCCAATAACTACTTAATAAAGTTTTAAATGTTCCAGATTGAAGAGTCTTCTTTTTCAAATAAATAAACGACTGTTATTTAAGACTGCACCTTGGAGCAAATGGACATTCTTACTCCACTCTAAAAATTTCCACATAAAGGAAGTTTTGTTTTTATTTTTCCTTGCTTTATCTTTTTCTTTGTGTGTGGTTATCCCTCTTCTTCTGGTCCTATTAGTTTTACTCCAAAGATGTGATGCTTCTGGTGTACACTCCTGACACAAAACAAAGTCAAACCATAGCTCCATCACTAACCAGCTGTAAGACTTGTTAGTCTACAACTAACCTCTCTGGGCTTCAATATCATCCTCTGTTTAAGTAGGGCATCGACTCCAAGGTTTATTCTAGGTCTAAGTTCTATAGCTTCACTGGGAGTGATAATTACTTCCATTTTCTATTTGGAATAAATTGGCACTCAAGTAATATGCTACTCCTCACCTGTTCTTGAACTTTAAAGCAGAGGAATTTGGAGAGTCTTGTGACCACTTTTTGCATTTCCCTCTTGACAATTATGTATCTTCTTTGAATGTTGATGAAAATAATGAGTTCATGTCAAGTTCATGCTTATTATTAGTTCACTTCATGGAACTATTTTAATGCCAAAAACTTTAAAGGAAGAACATGATCACTTTTTTTTTTAACTTGAATTTGCCAGGCATTTTACATAAATTCTCAATAAATCTTCACCCTAAAGGTAGGTGATATTATCCACTTGAAAACTGAGGAAGTGATTTTTAAAGCTGACTGCTTTTCTTGGGCCTCAAGGTGTTGGAAAATCCATGATTTGAACCTAGCTCTGTATGGAGGCAAAGTCTGCCCCAATTCACACTGATCTGCTAAAGGTCAACCATGTGTTCTTTCTGGTTCCATCAGGTCACTGGGTTTTTGTTATTCCTTTTTCTTAGGCTTTAAAAAAAATTGTGGTAAAATACACATAACATGAAATTTACCATTATAACCATTTTTAAGGTATAATTCAGTAGTGTCAAGTACATTCACACTGCTATGAAACTAGTCTTTTGTTTCTATTAATTTCTAATTTTATTCAGAATATGTTGATTTATTTCTTTTTTTCAAAATTATATGAAGTTTTTTACAATCAACTAATATAAGGTCAACTGGTATCAATGATCCACATGCACGTGAAATCAAGGTACAGTCACCATCCCTGGGGTACATAGTTCAGCATGTGTCTACAGGTCTCCTAGCTGATCACCTACTTAGGCATCTACACCCTCACACACTTTTGCACTTGATCTGTGTAATCAGAGAGCACGTTAAACACCCCTACTTATCAGCATGTGCTACTCCTCCTTGCAGCAACAGTTCTTGCTTTAGGAACATTGTTTCTGTGTTATTAAAAGCACAGATATTAAAAACTGTCATTTTTTTCATTGGAAATCATAGCTTTTTGCATTATATGGTATCTCTGTCTCATGTGATCTTTTTTGGCCTAAATTCTACTTAGTCTGATATCAAGACTTTCTTTTTACATATATTTTCCTGGAACATCTTTCCCAATCTTTTATTTCTAACACTTCTCAATCACTTTAAGTGTGTCTCTGTACACAGCATAGAGTTAGATTTTACTTTACCAATCGGAGACTCTTTAACTTTTAATAGCAACTTAGGTCTATATACATTTATCATTATGACAGATTTCCGTAATAATACTCAACATATATTGTGAGGTTTGTTTTCTTTGCTCTGTTTTTCCTTTTCTAGTATTTCTTTTGGTACTTAGAAAGTTTTGTATTTGTGTTCTACTAGCTTCTTTATACTAAACCTCTATGTAATATTCTTAGTCATCTCTTTATTCAGCTATTACCTATTGGCTTCACAACTGGAAAATTCCAGAATTATCATTCAGAGCTGGAGATAGGCTATTTTCACCATGACTACTCATGATAAAGTAATGCGTGAAATAAAAAGGAAGATTTTCGGACTTTCCTGGTGGCGCAGTAGTTGAAAATCCGCCTGCCAATGCAAGGGACACGGGTTCAAGCCCTGGTCTGGGAAGATCCCACATGCCGCAGAGCAACTAAGCCCATGTGCCACAACTACTGAAGCCTGCGCGCCTAGAGCCCGTGCTCCGCAACAAGAGAAGCCACCGCAGTGAGAAGCCCGCACCACAACCAAGAGCAGCCCCCGCTTGCCACAACTAGAGAAAGCCTGCACACAGCAATGAAGGCCCAACACAGCCAAAAAATAAATTTAAAAAAAAAAAAAAACCTCATTAAAAAAGGAAGATTTTCTAGGGAGCATAAAAAGAATGCGACTTTTCCCTCATTCCAAAGAGGGGAAAGAGGGAAATTCGGAAAAATGAAGAGAGTAGTAGAGAAACTAAAAAAAGAAGCCATTCAGAAATATGGGAAATTAATGCAAAAGTCAGCAAAAGTTACAGTCTATTAAATTGATATTTAGTAATTTTGGTTTGTAAACTAAGAGATTAACCCTGGGGCTACACATACACAGTGTATTTGTAAAGGGCCATGCTTTTAAGTTTCTAAGAAAATCTTCAGTTACCAGTTTAGAGTCTTCTAAAATTAAAGTAAAAAGAATTAATTGGTGTGAAAATACAAGGGTTAGCTGTGTGGGAAAATGTCTAATTGAGGGTTGTAAGTTTCTTGTATCTTGAGAAGAATAAATATTTTGAAGAGTAACACTGAAGGTGGCATTTTAAAAGACATTAAATGCTTATTAAAAGCCACAGGAAAAGTAGTGGAAAGGAAATGGTAATAGAACAGTCAAAGAAAAGGATAATGGAATAATAAACAGGTTAACATTAGAAAAATGATAATTAACAGTAATAAAAAGATATCACTACAATTTCAATTAAACATAAAGCAGTGGAAGGAAATACTGAAATACTCGACTACATAAAAATTCTAAACTTTTACTTGTAAACTTCCAACCTTATATATTTGAAATAAAAAAGCATAAATGGCCAAAATGTAAATTGGCCATATCCTTTCAACCACCAAATCTACTTCTAGAAATTTACCCATAGAAGACAATCACATAAATATGCAAAGATATATATGAAGCAGTGTTCAAAAGAGTGAAAACTAGGAAATACTCAAATATCCACAAACAATGGATAGGGTAAATAAACTATGGTACATCCACAAAAAGGACTACTGCTACAGCCATAAAAACATACAGATGTCAGAGAAAGTCACGTTAACAAAGAAACTTAGTGCCATAAATTCATGACCATTGCTCCCAAATAGGGCCCCTACACACTCCCTCTGACCACACAGACTTACAGGTCCTTCTCCTGAGCCGACCAAAGCTCTCCTATCAGCAATAGAAAGGAATAAAGTACTAACACACACTACAACATGGAAGACCATTGAAAACATCATGCTAAGTGAAAAAAGCCAGACACAAAGGGCCACATAGTGTATGAAATGTCCAGGGCTGGGGCGGAGGGTTTGGAATGGGGGAATAGGGGAGTGATGGCTAAAGGGAGTGGGGATTGGGGGGGGAATGAAAATATTCTAAAATTGATTGTGATGATAGATGCACAACTTTACAAATATACTACAAGCTGCTGAATCGTACATTTTAAATGGGTGACTTGTATGACATGTATTATATCTCAGTAAATGTATTAAAAAAAACCAAGTTCTCCCATATGCTGAATATCTTTACAATGCCCCGTTACCACCTCAGTACTCTTATCTTTAAAGCTGAATATGCCTTATTTGTTTATCCTAGTATATCTGTGAGTTTCACCATCTGTATGCAACAAGCCAGCTCTATGCTCATCTGTTACTCCACCTTTCTAGAAAGCCATCTGACAAGACATACCAAGAGCTAAAATAACAGTTCTCATCCATTGATTCAAATATTCTTTTTTAGAAATCTATCATAAGGAAATATAAATTTAGAGATTTATATTCAAAGAAGTAATTTTTTAATTTGGGAAAAAAATGCAAGCAATCTAAATGTTTTAACAATCGAGGAATCAATAAACTGTAATATGTACATATAAGGAATAGCAAAAAGTCATTAAAATGTCTTCAAAGAATATCGAATATTAAAAAAAGTGGAACACAAAGAGTACAGACACTGTGGTCCCTGTTACGTACATTATACGTGCCTGCGACACGGATGTGGGGGACGTCCATGCTGTCTCTGGACACCAGCCCCCCAGCCCTAGCACCACCGTGCTTGTGTAGTGTGACCACACTGCCTTGCCACAGGCACGGGGGCTGATCTGGGGGCGGGATGGGCAGTCAGGGACCCTTCCCCGGAAATGTGCAACTGAGACCATGCGATTCAACCCGGCTGCTCCGCTGAACTGCAGAGGCCTGACCCATTGGCTGGGCCTGCAGTTATCTGAGGAATGCTGCCGGGGTCTCTGCCTCTGCCCTGACACTTGCTACACTTGAATGCCGTGTTCTCAGCATTCACTGGAAGGCAGGGCCGGGAGTCTCCCAGCACAAGATGGCTGGTTGGAAACAGCGAAGCTCACCCCCTGGGAGCACTGCTGGCGAGAATCCACCTGTGCCAGCAGCTCCCTGCAGCATCCTCTGATTTAACCTGCTCCAACCACAGAAAATAATCCAAGAGCCAATTCTGCTACACCAACAACTAGAGTCCAGGCCAGCGAATCTTTCTATCCGCTGGTCTAAAGCGTGGGCCGTGGGTCCAGCCACATGTCCTGTGGGCTGAGTGGATTGTGCACTCTTGCCCAGGGTTGTGGTCGGACCCTCAGGCCCTGGACGTCCCGGGCTGCGTGCATCTTCCTTCAGCTTCCTCCTGTCCTGGGAAGAGACAGCAGCACGGCAGAAACAGCGAAAAGTGCCATGAACTGTGAAGGGGAATCTTCTCAGCCTCCCCAGCTAAGCACCCTTCTCCGAGAGCACTTGGATCTTTGAGAACAGAGCAGACCTGCCTCTGGTGCGTGGGGATGGAGAGAGGGAGGCCGTCTGGTCCCTGAGACCAGGCTGTGTCCTCTCCTGTCCTGGTCATTAAAGCCAGTCACTTAGCACCTCCAGAGCCGCAACACGGGGACACAACGTGCGTCTCACTGAAGGCTCTCATCAAACAGTACTTCTCATCCCTCTTCTGTGCTACCTCCTTTTCTATTAAAAAATACAACATTTAAAAACAGAGATACCCACTTGGCTGCTGTGGACATAATAATTACAACCTGTAAACCATGGCATTCACCAACAGCCCAGGAAGTCATTCTTATAAACACACACACACACACACACACACACACACACACACACACACACACACCTCTTCCTGCTTGTATGTATTGTACTTGGAAATACCGGTCACACTGAGTCAGGGCTTCTGGAATTCATGAGCAGGTCAGTCAGCAGTTTCTGATGCATTCTCCTTGATCTCTCTGACTGGCAGATCTTCCTCTTTTACAGCTTGATTGAGGTACATTTCACACATCATAAAATTCACCCATCGAAAGGGTAAAGTTCAGTGGTTTTTATTATTTACAGGCAGATCCTGACCAGCATAGAGTGGAAGATAATAAAAGTCTGTTCTCAGCCGGCATCTTCATCTTCCCCTCCTCTGCTGTTTTCCTGGGCGCTCCATCTAACCCCTGGCCATCTTCAGCCCCTTGGGGGCCGCAAGCCTGGGAGGGAGCCCTAAGCCAGGGCAGCGGGCTTGGCTCACTATGCCATGACCCCAACACTCCCCACAAGGGAACAAACTCTAGGCTCAGAATACATGATCTTATTGAACACCAGAAAAACAAGGATAAAAAGCAAGTGAAAGAAATAAACATTTTTGTATACTTTTAAAGTATAGAGAGCAAGTTGAGAGTTTATAAGCAAAAGCTGAGTTTTTTAAAAAGAGCTTTTTGCATAATCTTTGTCCTTATTCCTACAAATAATTAAAATCTCACAAATGACCACAGGGACCCATCAAATAGTAAAGAATTATTTACAGTATAAGGAATGAATTATTTACAGTATAAGGAATGAATTCACATGTGTGATGGACAATGAAAGGCCCAAAGAAATGAAAATCCCAGAAGAAGCAGGGTAAAAACAAAGCATAGGGAAACGTGATAGAACTGTATCTAAATACATCATAAATCACAGTAAGTATAAATAAATGAAATGTATCTGTTAAAGTGGATAAAAATTTAGATTTTGTAAAAAGAAAAATAAACCCGACAAAATCCACAGAGACACATACAGATACAGAGAGGTTAAGAATAAAAAGAGGAAAAAATATATCTATGGGAGGAACTGAGATTCTGGGAATGGTGGTCTGGGTAATTCAGATTAAGCCTCCCTCTGAACATAACTGGAAAAACATAAAGAACATTTTCTTGAAGGAATCACAGAACCAACCAGATAGCAAAGAATGGCCAAGCCAAATCCTGCGAGAATGGAGGTCTGGGAAGGTGAGCCAAGCACAGGGGGCCACTCTCCCCTGCGGGTGTCCTCTGATTCCGGGGTGTGGCTGAGCAGCTCTGTGACTCCATCCAGGGATCAAGGGACAGAAACTGGAGTCCAAGGCCAACCAAGTCAGAGTGCCTGGGAAATCCTCCTTAATTTGGGTTGGGATTCTGAAGGAGTGCTCCCTCCAAATAAAGAAACAACCGGGTCTTCACAGGCACTTCACAGGTTCATTTCTGAACCACCTAAGTCCTTGGAATTGGACTCAGGAGTTGCAACAGATTCCAAGTGCCTGGCAGAAACACACACAAATGCACTGTGGAAGAAGACTAGACCTCAATTTATTTTTAATTTTTTTAATCTTTTTGGCACTCACTCAATAAAAAATAACCAGACATACAAGAAGACAAGACTCTATGGAAAAAACCTCACAAACAATAGAATACTCACACAATCACTCTGAATATTAGAGAGTGAGACACAAAGTGTAAAATAACTTTGTTATTGTGTTCAACAAGATAAAAGGCAAGACTATTCAGACAGAGAGTTGGAAACTGCAAAGAAGAAAAAGAAACATATGAAAAGAGGCTCAATCTCATTAGTTATTACAGACATGCACACTAAAACCACGATGTGCTACTACTACACCCCAACTACGATGGCTAAAATTAAAAACCTGACAACACCAAGTGCTGCTAAAAATAGTGTAACGGGAACTCTCATGCAGCACTCATGAGATTATAAACTGTTTAAACCACTTTAGAGAACTGTGTAGTGTCATCTAATAAAACTGAACACATGCACAAGCTAATACATAGTAATTCTACATCTAGGTTATACAACCAGCAGAAACACACGCACATATACACCAAGGGACTTACACAAGTAAACTTCTAACAGCAAAACTTGATCACTAGAAGGAAAAAATGGATAACCCCAACTATCACAGTAGCAGGAGTTAACGCGCTTATTTCAGTAAATTAATTGATCAAGTAGAGAAAATCTGAATAACAACTAATAAGCCTAATGTAAAGAGATTAGAGAACTCATTATCTTCAACCCACAGGCGTTTTTTAAAAACTGACTTTATTAGACAATAATGCACATTTCAACAATTATCATAGAATCATTATCACACAGACCACATTATCTTACAACAATGAAATCAGAAATCTGGGGCAAAAAGGTAACCAATTTGTGCCCTTCTTCTTGGAAATTTATGGACACAGCTCCAAATAATCATAGGTCAGAGAAGAAACCATAAAGGATATTAGAAAATACTTAAAACTTTAATGACAATGAAAGAACTAAATACTGAAATATATAGGACTCAGCTAAATCACTACTTAGAGAGAAATCTGGTGTTTTAAGTGTATATTAGAAAAGAAGACTGAAAACCACTGAGCTAAATGTGCAACTCAAACATGAGAGGAAGAATGAGCAGAGGGTAAGAGGGTATGAGCAGAATCATGAAACTAAAAACAAACCATAACAAGAAGCAACACAGTCAAAAGCTGGCTCTCTGACTAAAGAAAAATATAGTAGGTATAAAGAAGCAATATCAGGAATGAAAAAAAGGGTCACAACTACACATACAGCTGACACTAAAAAAAAAGACAGAATACAGTAAACAACTTTTTGCAAATACAAGTGAAATTTTGAGGGAGAATGGACAGTTTTTAAGAAAAATATAACATCAAAATTAACTCAAGAAGAAATGTAAAACTTGAATAAACCTAGAAGCACTAAAGAAATTGAATCAGCAGTTCAATATCTACTCCTCAAAACATACTAGAAACAAACAAAAATCAGCTCTAGATGATACTTCAGGCACGTTATATCAAACATCCAAGACGCAGATAAATCTCTACACAAACTACTCCAGAGAAGAAGAAGAGAAGGAATCATTCCCAACTCATATAATGAAGATAGGAAAACCCAGAAACCAAAGCACATAAGAACAGCACCAACATCTCAGTTTCTAACAGATGTAAAAATCTTTCTAAAAATGTTAGGAAACCCAATTTTGCAAAGTCTTAAACAACAACAACAACATTTTCAAGTATAATTTATCCAAGTAACACAAAAACAGTTTCATACTAGAAATTACAATAGTAGAATTCTGTAATTCACCACATTGATATGAACATATCAATTAAGATCAGGGGAGAAACACTGCATTATCTTAATAGGTATAGAAAAAGTACTCTTTAAAATTTAACACTCATTCATGACACAAATTCTTAGAAAACTGAGACGAGGAGTTCTCTAACCTGATGAAGGTGATCTACAAAAATATACAGCAAATGCCACCCTTAAGGACGAACCATTAGAAGCTAAGGGGCCATTATCATGGCCCCCAACCAGCCGTGCACTGGAATGCCCGGCACAGAGGGAAGACGGCATGGTGGCATGAGGGCTGGGACCAAACAAACCCGCCACAATACGCAGGGAGCAGCAGAGTATACAGAGAATCACCAAGAAATCCAGACACTATTAGAATTAAAATGACAGGCTGCTGGTTATAACACGAAAATACACAAGTCGTTTACACATCTATACATCAGCAAAGTTAGAAAGTGAAAATAAAATTTAAGCCATTTACAATGACCAAAAACCCTGTAACAAATCTAACAAGTCATACAAGATACAACTTTACTGAAAACCATTTTAGAATAGATAGATAGGCCATGTGCTCTATCCAAGTATAATAAGAGTCCAAACTATAAAGAGATTAATTCTCTCCCATTCTAATTCTATATATTCAATGTAATTCCAATCAAACTCCCATGGGTGTTTTGTGTGGAATTTGACAGATTGATTATAAAATGTGTAAGGAAGGTCGAAGGGCCAAGCGTAGCCAAAGCAACTTTAAATAATTAGGGTGAGGTGGGAAGGCACCTACCAGTTTTCAAGATTTGTTTGTAAGTTATGGTAATTAACACAGTGTGGTTTTAACACACGACTAGGTAAACAGACCAATGGAAAAGAAAAGGGAGAAACAGATCCACACATACATGGGTACTTTCTGTTTGACAGACAAGGTATTACAGATCAGTATGAAAGGATGAAACATTCCATGTACAGTATCCATACTGAAAATAATAAGGCAATCTCTACCTTTCACCACACCCAAAAAGTAAATTTCAGGATTAAAGACTCAAATGTGAAAAGCAAACATTAAAACATTTTAAAAGATATACGGGAGAACATCTTTATGGCTTGGAGAAAGAAAGGGGTCCTTAAATAAGACATTAAAAGAATAAAAATCATAAAGGAAAAGACCAATAAACATGCCTACATTAAAATGATGAACACGAAATAGAAAGGTAAACCACAGACAAGATGTTTGCAATGCATATTACCATTAGAGGACTAATAAATAAAACATACAAGGAATTCCTACAAATCAATAATCAATCTTCTCTCCAAATAACTTAGCTATTTTTACAAGTGTGAAAAGTCTCCCTTTTTTTGCTTCCATTTTGAAAAATGAATATTTAGCTTCTCTGAGAGTATTCTTTTTCTCTTATTGTCATTTCCAACATAGAATTCTAAAACTGATTTGAATAGTATTAGAACTATTAAAAATATATTAAAACTAATGTACTTTATTTTTATGATTATAAAATAACTCATAATTGTAGAAATTTTATAAAGATATTAAAATATACATTTGAAATATTAAATAATTAAAATGTTAAAATTAAATGGAAAAGAAACAAATTTAGAAAAACATAAAAATCATTAATAATCCTTCATGTACACACACATCCTTGTTAATATTTTGGAATTTTTTTCTAGACTTTGTTTCTATTAATATATACAGACATGTATCAATACATTACACTGTAATATATACATTAACCTAACATGCATGACAAGTTGGGTCTCAAGTGAGGGCAGGTCATTTCAAGTGATGACACCCATCAATCAGCAGGAGATGCAAGCCGACTCAGGAGGTCTTCTTAGAGCAACAAGAGTTAAAACCACTCTTGGAGGAAGGAACTGTAACAGGAGTGAAGGCTTAACGCTGGGATAAGGACCACATTAAGATGGTGGGTTAAAGAACTCCTGGAAAAACAGAAGGCAAAATCGGAGAGGTTAGGACGAGAAGCAGGATGTTGTGGAAGAATTTCAAGAAGAGGATACTGCTCAACTGCCAGATCCTGCAAAGAAGTTAAGGAGAATGAGTGAAGAAAAGGCATCCAAGAGGGCCATGGTGAAAATATCAGATTACAAGGATGTGAAGAAAACAGGAGATAAAGATGTGTGTGTGGACCTCACAGTCAGCAAATCAGGCAGGAAGCGAAGGTGACAAATCAGCGGAAGTTTAACCCAATCCACTGAGAGACTGCGGATGCAGGAAGAGAGAGAAAAGGAGGACGCAGAGGCCTGAGGGCAGCGGGAGAAAAGGATTGGCGTCACCACAGAGCTGTTCCGAAGCTGGTGACAGACAGGAGGAGAGCCTCAAGCCAGGTAAACTTGGTCATTTTACCACTAAGATCTGGCATGGGACAAAAGTCTATTTGAATCAAGACGCATCCCCACTAAGCTGCTGTATCTGACAGAATACTAGAAATACAGAAAAAGAAAAAAAAACCCTCATTATGTCTTTGCTTCAAGTCACTCATGGCAGGAGAACCAAGATTTGAGAGAAACTTCATAAAAACTGATGCTAAGGGGAATTTTTAAAACTAGCTAACCACTGACACAAATGACTGACAAGCTCTTATTTCCTTAAAAGAAGGAAAGTCCTGATTTATTTAATATTATTTTTTGACAGTGTCTATCCACACGACTGGAGAATGCTACACGTAATGAATGTTTCTGTGCTACCTGGTCAACTGCATAATTGCTAGTTTAAGATACAAAATTAAAAGCAAAACAATCCAAGGTGGAATAACGAAACCCATGTTTTCCTAAACATCTGTGATTCCAGCAGGAATGTGATGACTCACGGTTCTCTGTAGGTAACAGGGACGCAGGGCTGGGGCTGTGACCTTCCCAGCTCCCTCCACATCCTCTACACCCCTCCTCACCTCGCCCCACCTTGAATGACACCAAGTTAAAACAATAATGAAGACACCCCCAGCGCCATAAACCCAACAAACTGGAGAAACAAGAACGCTAACTGACCTCTTTAATTACTCCTTAAAAAAAAGATCTAAAATTTATGCATAATAAAATTTTAAAAAGAACATTTATCTTCTAAGTGTATACATGATTAAAGCTTATGACTGAAGTATTTGGAACTTCCAAAGTGGTTTTCAACTTCAAATACAAACATTTATTAGAGACAAAAGCTAATTAGCTTTATTACAAGGAGGGTGTGAAGAGCTGATGTGATCTGAGGAAGTAAATAAAGCTTGCACAGATTTTCATTTGACTGTGGATTTACAAAATGTTCGATAATTCTAATTTCTGAAATAGTTGTCATCTTCCTACAGGATAAGATAAATTAGTCACTTAAGGGTGGAGGTCTCTGAGGTAATATCAAATCCAGGTCACTAGAGGGAAACTCTCAGAAGTGTCTGGAGAATGATCTTCGAAATGAAGTCACAAAGTACCCACATCCTCCCACCTTCCACGCATGCTTCTTCTATTTACCTACACGCGCCCCTAGCAACACCTGTGCATCTCCTAACACTCAGCATTTAACTCTCCAGTTAGTTGAAACCACTCCACAAACCATTTCTTCTCTCTTCCTTCAGAGGTTCCTTATTCTCAAATTTCTCAAATTTTGTTCAATTTTAAACTCTTTATATTTACCTTCTAAACATTTTAGTCACCTCCTCTGCTCCAATCAGAGGAGCAAGTACTCGACTCTCTAAGCCCCTATCGCTTTCAGCAATTACTGTCAGGCATTTTCTTAAAATTCTTATGTCTCCAGTAAGGTGCTGGTGGCTTTACAAGAGTCACCCAGAGCAGTGTTAACACGACCAGGGAAGGACAGTGGGGAATTGCCATTTCACCACCCGTGGTCACTCCAAATGACTTGACCAGCTCTGGGAGGACCCTGACCCCCACTCCATTCCAACTGTCCACTCCCAAAGCCACACCTGGTCTCAGTCGCCACTACTCCCCTGACAACTTCTTAAACTTCTACGTGCAGAACTCAAGCCAAAGCTCTTGAATTCTGCACCAAGGCCCCAGCTGCCCGATCCCTTCTGATTTCATGTCCTGGTCCCAGGGGCCATCATCTCCGTCATCCTCTCACCTTTAATCTCAATTCCCCCCGTCCTTCACTGCACACTCCCTTCTGAACCGGCCAGCCCTCTCTCCACTGCGCCCCCAGGCTTCGGAGCCCTTCTGGAGAGAATCACACAGGCTCGCCCCATGCGATCATGGTCTCCGACCTCTGGGGTCCCTCAACCATGCCCGGCAGTCCCTACTCATGTTTCCAGTCATTCCCTCTTTCTTTGTCCCTCAGCAGCAATCCTGCATCATCACCTCTCTAGAAATCTTACCTACTCCTTCTTCCTCGACTGGCAATCTCAATGCCCTCTTAGAAAATGAAACTACCTCCCAGCCCCACCTTACCTCTATACACAACTATTCATTCAGTTCCTCCTCTCTGGCGGGGTGGGGTCCTTACTCTGTGCTGTGAATTCCATCCACCACTGCCCCCGCCCCCCGTCCCCACAGCAGCAGAGCCCTCCATCTCTGTCCCTGCTCCCTCTGGTATCTCTGAAGCTTCCCCCAGGCATATAAAGATGCTCAATACTCTCCCATTTTTAAAAAATGGCATATATTGAAAATGACAAACTTCTATAGAGTATGTTTAACTCTCACTAAATACAGTGGTCTGCTCACCCTTCATTGTATTATTTTATCTGTGTTGTCAGTACCTGGCTCCCCGGGTCTTTACTGTAGACACTGATGCTCATCCCTGTTGCTTTGGCTCCAGCAAGTTCCTAAGCTGCTGACCAAGCGTCCAGCCTTCCTGTGGGATCTAGAGGGCCACCCACTGGCTCTCCAAATTGAGCGTTTCTTTCTCACACCTGCAACTCTGATCACTCAACTCCCGGCTTGGTTTCAGCTTGGACTCCGTCCGGGTACCTGCTGGGACTGCAGTGTGACCCTGGACCCCCACTTACTGCACTCATTTCCAACCAATGTCCAGGCAAAGGATCAGCTTTTTTCTGCTGAGGGTCCTGATTTCCCTTAAGCCCAGGAATTATTAGGGGTCCCTTCACTCTCAATTTCACATCACTATACTTAGCTGAATAAAAACCTGGCCTTTAGACTGCTCTACCCTGGGTTGACAGTTAGACTAATTCAGGACCCTGGCTGCTCTGCTGGAGTCCAGCTACATGGCCGCTGGTCTCCTCACCCCTGGCTCCCTTGCTTGCAATTTCCTCTCATTTTCTACTGATCTCCAACCCATCTCTCATCAAATCTACAGGCAAACACCCATGCCACAACAGGTGGTCATTTCATTCACTACTTATTTTAAGTTGTGGTAAGTGTTATAACCAAATTCTGAAATCTACATTACTCTTTTAGCGGTCAGCAAACAACACTATTACAGACTCCGTTATATTTCATAATCATATATTATATATAATGTGAATGCTCTAGGATTTATGCTCAGAGAAGATCATCATTTTAAGAGTACAGTATATGTGAAACTGTTCAGTCAGTCAAAAACAAGGAGAAAAGGTTAATATCAGGTGGTCATATCCTGGAAAATCAAATCTTGAACAAAGATTTAGGGATCCTTAGACTTACAAGTGTATTGGTTTCTACTGGATTATTTCTTGACGGTCTCATCTTATACCATCCAAACAAAGGAACTGATATTATGTTTTTAAAAAAATGATCCAAAATAAATCTGAGAAAACAGGAAAATTTTATATATTGTATATTCTGAAATGAAAACGAAGAAAAAGCCAGCATGCTAAAACCCAGTGGCACTACCGTACTTCTTCATGATCACACCACAAAGCAGAATTTAATAGCTTCAAAAAGCAGTTATCAGATACCATCTGCACAGGACATGCAAAGGAAATAACAAGTATACAACCTAAAACAGACAACACTGACCCTGTCCAAGACACAAAATGACATGCAAAGTCACACTGAACACACCATCTTCCTGAGAGTAAGTCAAGAAAGGCAACAGCATGACTCTGACCCTTTCCTAAAGGATGGTCTTGATAACTCAGCAGCTTCAGTAAAGCTCCTCTTTTGCCCTGGTCAAAATGCACTTAAATATGAGAAAGTACAAGGAAAAGCATTTCTCTTCACTAGAAAGAAATCTAGTTATCAGATGCTAAATCCAAGTGTTACGCGAAAACAAAATTTAGATGAAATAAAATATGGCCCTGCCTCAAAGCATCAGCAAGTCTTGCCAGTCTCAATGTACCTCACTAACAATTTCAAGGCGGAAAAAATAAACATTTGAACCATTTAAAATTACACAGTCCATTAAACATTCTGCTGTGCACACAGAACACACAGTGTGCTTATTTTACTTGACATGTAAAAAGAATAACATTTATGTGGAAGCCAAGGGTTAAACAGATTTTTAAAATATGAACAGTAGCAACAATATACTGAATTATATAATATCCAAAATGTTGAAAATGAATTTTCATGCCAAAATAGTAGGACAATGCCAGTGATTATGAGTTACTGAAATAAAATGCAGTAACTCAAAGTATATAGTTAGATCAAAAGGAAAAAAGTAAAATATTTAAAAAGCTAGTTCATGATTTTCATTCTAATTATAATAAATCTTTCAAAATTGAATAAACAATAGAGAATGGAGAAACAAAGTTAATAAATGCTTACAAAGATGGTTCATGTTACATTAAAATATGGAAGTGACCATCAAAACATTATTTTTAAAACCATCAAAAGCTAAAGTCATGTTTGGAGTACAGGTATATAGCTAGTTTTAAAGAATTTCAACTAAGTTACTTTTTTAAAAAAATCAACAAAAAAGCTTGACTTCTTTCTGGCAGCACAGAGTCCTTAAAGAAGGGTGGAAGCACTTTCATTTTTCACTGCAAAGAGGAAAACAGTCACTGCTGTCATTCTGCTACCAGTTATCCTCCAATCATCAAAGTCCCTGGCATTTAAATCACCTTCAGACAAGCACAGGTGGCTCCAAATTCTACTCCGCCCTAAGCAGCACCTTCTAAATATCAACAGCTTCCAGAAATTCAAACAACCAAAACAACTTCAAATTGGAAAGGCCTTCCACTTTCATTCCACATTAAAGTCCATCAGTCACAAACTGAAGCAGAGATGTGACAGGCGAGAAGTACGAAGAATGAAGCTGTTAGGCAGCCAGGCCCCAGCGGCTGTCCCTGCCTGGGCGGCAGGTCACTTGCTGGGGAGCCCTGCCCCCAAGTGGCCACCAGCTGCCCTGCCCAGGGATGAAGGCAGAAGGCCACCCGGCCTGTCCTCCTGCGAGGGCACTCTCCCTTCCCAGGCTCAGGCCCGGTTTCCTGGACCGTGTGAACACGCGCAGGTACCTGACCAGAAGGAAAACAGCCGCCGGACCTGCAGGTGCCTCACGGAGGGGCCCTCGAGGGGATTCAGCCAACGTGGACTTTCAAGTTCTGAGCCTGTTTGTTCTGGGAGTCAGAGTGGGGCTCCCAGAACAAACAGACCACACCGAGATCTGGGGAGGACTGGGTGTTGTGCCCACACCCAGATCAGGCTCTGAAGAACAAGCCCTCCTACAAGCTACGACGTCACCACTGAAGGGAAATGACTATAGTATTACCCTCCCCCACTTGCCACAGGAAAGAACACAGTAAAGCACTGAGGACACCAAAGGCTTCCCTCCGCCTGGTGTCTTCTCTCAGGGCCGCCCCAGCTCAGGCCAAGAGCTGGCACCCCGCTGAGCATGCCTGCACCCCCTCTGCACCAGGCCCACAGCCAGCCCTCATCCCTATCTGGTTACCACAAAATGTTGGGCTTCCCTAAGATAGAAGACGGCATAGAGATAGAAAACTACACATTCTGAATCTTCCATTTGTCATCCTAATGCTCAGAAGTCACAGAATAACCAAATAAGTTAAAATGCTTTTATTTAGACTAGCAAGAACAGAATATCTGCTCCAAAGACAAATATAACCAATTTCTACATATCCTTGAAATTATAGTGTGTGTGCATACTGACAGTTAAGTACATTATTTGTTATGTTCCCCAGAGATTATGTATTCTGTTCAGTAACAAATATGGAAATCAAACGATTCAGTTTCTTGAGTTAAAAGTAATGAAATAATATAAGATCACCTCTAAAAACCTGAAGCAGATCCATTTTAGATAAAAAACAATTATGTCCATAGACTTACTCATTCAGCACAGAGGAAAATATTCTTTTTATTTCTGTAATTTCAACCTCCTTTGGCCTGCCTGCCTGTCAGCCCACTGCCCTTGGCTAATGTCACCAGCCACCTCCAAAAACCCCCACCCCGCTCACCACTGTAAGCACAGCACCTGGAGGGTGAGTTCCACTGCCCTGTGCCCCCTTCATAGCCCTGGGGGAGGGGCTGTCAGAGAGGTGATGGAACTGTCAGAGCCCATGACATCAGCTCTGTAGGTTTTGAAGCAGTGATGGCTCTCTTTGTTCTGTGACTGTATGAAAAATTACATTATTCCTCCTCTCAAGATAAAAAGTAAAAGAAAAGATAAACTCTAATTCCCACTTCTTAAGTGACCTTCTCTGACCGCTGGAAGGTCCAAGTCGCCTTTGCCCTCCCCCACTATCTGAGGCTGCACGTATCTGCTGGTCACTCACTCCCTTCTGGAAACTGCCCTCCTCAGATGCTCTATCACCCACCAATGAACTCCCCTGCTCGCTCCCCTCCTGCTGCCCACCCTTGAACTGGCCATGTCCTCTGGTTCTAGCATTAGCCCCCTTAGTTCACAGAAGCATCGTCGTGGCAGAATTCTTCTTTTTAAGTGAAACGGTGCACATTCCCCTGCCCTCCTGCAGCGGAACAGATAAATGCGGAGCTCCAGACAGGAGGTGGGGTGGGGGCTCAAGACTGACCCTGCCCCTCGGGGTCAGAAAAACCTGTGGTCCCTCCCACAGCCCTGGCAGCTCGCAGTTCGTCCCCACTCCCTGCTCTGCTCCCTCAACCTGGGGACCTCCTCCCCACCCCCTCCCCCACAAAGTCAGATGTATCCTTCAGGTCCAATGCAAGAGTCACCTTCTTCGTGACTCTCTTCTGCACGAGGCAGGGAGGAGCACCCGTATTCCCCAGGGGTACCCTGCACTGCCTCTACTACTGTCCATGGTGTGGTGTGTTTACATTTCTGCCTTCTCTATTAAACTGAGACCATTTTAGAGGCAGGCGAGATGGTGGTGGTGGTGGTGGTGTGTGTGCGTGAGAGAGAAAGATGTGGGGGAGAGGGGTCTCAGGTGAACCGAACATGAGGCTCCGGCGTGTTCTGCTGTGGGCTGGTATCCCGCATGGAGAGAAGTGAGGCCGTGGGGCGGGCAGTGACTGGGAGCTGGAGGGGAAAGCAGCCGCTGGTCTCCAGCCCAGACAACAAAAGGAATCGAAGCCCTAGAGAGAGACATGGTCAGGCAAAATCCAGGAGCAGCTTTCCCAAGAGACTATGAGATACAAATTAAGGCAGAAAACTAAAGGCTTCTCGTTCTCTTCTTGGAAATCCCAATTTTAATATTCTTTTCCTTAAGACCTAAATTTCTAAAAGGCTTGTGTTTTCTACTCAGTTCTGATGAATAAAATCCTGCCTAAAATCAGAGCCAACAAAGTTCCCAACTAGCAGTTGTTAGTGAAAAGAAACTCTAAAGAGATAAGCTATGTCAGCATAGGTCCAAGATGGAGACAAAATTCTGAGCTCCTGAAACAATACAAAAGACGGAGGCTGACAATGTTCACAAGAAGAGTACTTGTAGCCGTTGTGTTTATTAACCATTTAAAAAACAAAAGTCCTTGTAAGGCTGTCTGTAAAAGTCCCTTAGAGATATCTGGACATTCACAGTTTAATGAAGAAGTAACCATTATGGGCAAAGCAGCTCCTACTAATTGGTTGTCAATTGGCAAACTGCATTCCAACTGGTCTCTGGACATCCTAAAGTGACAAAAATAGCCCGATTTTTTTGTTCTCCCTACCTGACTCTGCTCACTCTGGAAAACTGATGAGGGTGGTAATTCTGGTGGATCCCTGTACCCTCCAGCCATGCCTCTCCCCACAGAGGGTTGGGACTGGGCCACTCTGGCCTCCAGTGCTGAGGCCAGACCTCAGTGAGCTGGGACTAGTAGCCCCTCAGCTACTGCTCGGAGCACATAACCTAAGTCTGGTCATGGGGAAACACAGAACAGCCCTGGGTTGAGGATTCTTTAAAACTGCCAAGGAGGAGATATGACACCTAGAAGCAATGCATGTTCCTGGGTGGGATCCTGCACCAGAAGGGAAACAAGACACTGCTGGGACAGCAGTGCAGTTCGGATGGGATGTGTGGACTGGACAGAACTGCCATGCCAAGGTTGACTTCCTGCCTTGGTTATACAGGTTATATCGTGATTAAGTAGAAACTGCCCTTGTTTGGGGGAACTAAACCCAAAAAAGTTTAGGGGTTGTGGGACACCGTATCTACAGCTTGCCCTCAAGAGTTCAGCAAAAGACTAATAACAAAGGGTGTATTCACACATGCACATACACATCTCTACACAGAGAGAGTGGGCAGTGGAGCAAACGCTATGAAATGTTATCAGTTGGGAAATTTGGGAGAGTGGGGTTATGGCAGTTCTCTGTACTGTTCTTACAATTTTTCTTTAAGTTTAAAAATATTTCAAAATGACATTTTAAAATTCTCCCTATTGTTCATTCTAGGACTTTTTATCTTTTCCTTTCCTTACATCTGACAAAGCCCACCAGCCAAAGACCCCCGGACATGCCTGTAGTCAAACAGAGTGAGTTCTGTGAACTTGCTGCAGCCAACAAGGAAGCTGTCCACACAGAACCATAAGGAACCACAAGCATCTCAATGGCAGCGGAGGGAGGGAGGCGGCAGGGAGGAAAGGGCACTGAGGGGGCCTGAGGGAGGAAGGAGGCAAGAGTCCATCACTGCATGGTCCTGGCAAAGACTGGTCAGAATTCATAGAGCAGGGAGTAGCTGGACCAGTCAGTGGTTTTACCTTTAGAGCACAGGAGTTTGAGGAGTGACCATTAGACCAGTTTGTCTTTGGCCTTATCTTGGAACATCTGGGTCTGTATGGACGGGTATTAAAAGAGTCTGAACCAGTCTATGGTGGCCATCATGGCGTGGTCGAGCACAGTTTATGTTTTGCAAATTGGGTATGTTTTGCAAGTTGTGGTTTCCATTGCCATTCACAGTGCCTCCTCCCGGCCTACCTGCCAGGGAGGCCATTGATTCAACTAATAAAATCTCTTCGTTCATTCAACAAATATTTATCCTGAGCTCCTCTAAGTCCTTAACATGCTAGGCATTATGAAGCTATCTAGTTTAATGACACATGATCCGTCTTTGAAACTGGTGAGGCAATGTGTGGACATAAATGATGATATAAGAGATCCTTGTAAGGCTGTACTGAAAAAACAAAGACTTGATGGAATGAAGGAAAACCTGGGGAACAATTTGTTCTGGATAGATAAGTTTTCATAGAATTAGCTGCAAGTACCACTTCAGGCACAAAATCTTTTTATATTTTAACCACCTGGTTATATATTTTTTTCTAAAATGTATTATAAACTTTCCTGCCTTAAACCAAACATAATTTGATATATTAAGCAAATTTTAGTTGTGCAAATCTCAATCATGCAACATAAAATATTAATGGTCCCATTTCATACACAAATCTGAAATTATGCAAATGCCCCAAATTAAGACTGACCAGTGAGAAGTGCGTAACTTCAAACCAGCAGGCTGAGTGACCTATAGCCTGTGAACTATAACCAGACCACTTTATCTGGAAAACAGAAATAAGCCACCATATTTTGTGAGTCCTCTGGGAAAATGGGTCTTACAATTGTATGAATTTTGAATATGTAGAGGCCTCAGAAGCATACATCTTTTACTGGGGCACCACACTGATGCTGGGGCAACATACATCTTTCATAAAATGCTATATCAATTGTAATTTAACCCATTTATGATTTGGCTTTTATTGGGGCATTAACTTTCTGGTCTGTACAGTGGCGAGTTTCAGACCTGCTAGGGTATGTAAGTGGACTTTTCTACTTACTGATGAAATGTCCATTTCCTTCGTCTTCCTCACCAGCAGAACCCCATTTTTATCCTCCGCAGCCCTGTGCTACCAAAATTTCCCATATTTCAACCTCCCTTAGAACTGGAGATGACAACATGACACAGTTCTTGCCAAAGAGATGTAGGAAGATGTCCCTAAGCGGGCATAATCTCCTCTGAAATAACCGGAAAAAGCTTCCCTAGGACAAAGTCTGCGCCTTTACCCTGCCGCCTTCTCGATGGAGACCCAAAATATGAGGGAAGACCCACAGCAGACACGTAGAGACCACAGAAGACCAGCATGAGGACCTAGGCCTGCAAACTGAGGGCAGCCTGGAAAAGAGAAAACTAGGTCTCATCACAGAGCTGCTGTACCAACGACTGTCTACACAGAGACTCCCACTGAGAAAAAATTCCTGGCAGTTGATTTTAAATGATTATAATTCAATCAGCCAACTCTTACATCCATATAGCTGTTATTTATGGATTTGGGGGGTTTGGGGCACTTTTTTGGTCAAAGAACCCAGCTAAGCAAATCAATACACGTCATCCACCAGGCCAGATCCTCGTCCAGGAAAATGCCCAATGAGAGAAATGGGAAGTGGCAAAGGGGGCTTCAGGGAAGGGTTTCCATGCTTGTAAGAGAGAGACTCCCCTTCCTTCCTGACTTTATCCATGTGGATGGGAGGCCCAGAACAGCCACACTCACCACATGACAAGTCTACTGATGAGGTCTATGCAGAGAAGAGAATAGACCTAAGATTCCCAGGAAAATGGAACTGTACCCATGGGATTCAATCAGGCATGAAGATCACCCTATTAGACTTCTAGACCTCTAGGAATGTGACCTGATAAACGTCCTTAATGTTCAGGTCACTCTGAGTCAGTGTTTTGTAATATACAATCAGGAACATTCTCACTGCCTCAAAATGTGAAGGACCTAGCCACTTTGAGAACAGAAGCTGCCACAATCATCTCCTCCACCTCCACCATCACTACCTGCATCACCACCACCACCTCCACCATCATCACCTAAACCAGCATCACCTCCATCACCATTATCATCACCACCTCTATCACCACCACCATCACCACCACCATCTCCATCAACATCACCATCACTACCCCAACTACCATCTCCACCACCACCTCCACCACCTCCATCACCACCACCACCTCCATCACTTCCACCATCACCACCTCCACCATTTCCACCACCACCACTTCCATCACCACTGCCTCCACCACCATCTCCATTACCACCTCCACCATCGCCTCCACCACCACCACCACCATCACACCTCCACCTCCATTACCACAACCACCATCACACCTCCACCACTTCTACCACCCCCTCCATCACCTCCTGCATCACCAGCACCACCACCACCACCAGCACCACCACCACCAGCATCACCTCTGCCATCACCACCACCACTGCCTCCACCACCACTGCCTCCATCACCATCTCCATCACCACCATCACCACCTCTACCACCATCACCTCCACCTCTACCACCACCACCTCCATTAACACCACCATCACCACCACCACCGCCTCCACCACCACCTCCACTCTCACCAATACTACTCCACCGTCATCATCACCATCACCACCACCACCTTCACCTCCACCTCCAACACCACCAATACCACTACCTCTACCTCCTCCACCCCCACCACCAACACTACCTAAATCCCCTCCACGATGATCTCTACCTCCATCACCCCACCACCACCTCCACCTCCACCAGTTACCTCCACTACCTCCATCAGTACCATCACATCTACTCTGGCTATTCAAAAAAATGTCCCCCTTACTTCTTCATGCTCAGGCATGTTCACCATAAGAGAAGTCAACACATGAAGTTGCTTCCTTTTCCTGTATGTCAAGTGAGTGACATGATTTTACATGTCCTCTTGCTTCTCAGCCCCACCACTTTAACATTTAATGGTCTCTCAGCTTTCTTCTACTCAGCTACCACAGTTATTGGAGCAGTAAGTCAACCAACAATAAAGCAGCAAATACTTAATGAGCATAGACCTGACATGCTTAGCACTGGGCAATACAAAAGACATGCTCCCTGCCTTTGAGGAGCTGAAACACATCATCAATGGAGAACAGAACACACACTAAGAGGCGAAGGTACAGTGAGGAGATGTGTAGGTGGCCTGGGGTCAGCACCCACAATGACATGGAGATACCTAAAGTGAATGGAAAGATGCCAAGTCACTAGAGCTCAGGGTGAGAAGAGCAGAGGGCGCCCACGATGCTCACTGCTGTTTCTTCTAAGCTCTCCTCCGGTGAGGCGGGTGGTGGTGATCAGAGCAGAGCGAGGAGCAGGGAGTGGCTGGCCCTTCCCACCAAACCAGGAAGCAGGGTAAGCTGGTGTTCAGTGTCCTTCACGTCTTCTCCCTCTACTGACTCCGCACCTTCAGTGCCAGCTCCTTACTCATCAGTCAGGCACCAAAAAAGCAAACTTAACGTATGGCCAAAGTCAAAGGGATATTTAGTTTTAAAACAGGCCTCTGGGGTCTCAGCATCCCACACATCTCATAGTAGGAGGTCTTGGGTAGAGAAAGAAGGAGAAAATTTCCGTCACTAATATCCCGACAGGGTTGCAAAGATCCTCCAGTAGCCTACACAGATGCCTCTTTACCAGGAGAAAAAAGTTTCTTTTCAAATGTGAAAAATTGCTGATCATTAAAAAACCACAGAACTATTATTCAGGCAGCAGTGAAATGTGACATATTAGCCCCAAAAGGTAACACTCCAAATAATATCTTCACATATTTTCCCTCCCATGACAAAAACTCCTCGAAGGGTTTTGAAAAATGTATCATTTTGCCTAATGGTTCTCAGTAACGACTGAATCCTTTTTACTCAAGGCTAAAGGAACAGAGACATAAATTATTAATTAGTTCATTGTTTCTATTTATTGTATATAGAACTTTTTTGTAGTATTTCTCTGTTGGCAGAAAGAGAAAACTGGCAATCTAGGTTTATACCCACAAAGCAAGAAATAAATTACTTAAGTTCACGTTAAGGACAGCGTTCCCAAACTGAAGGAATCCCACTCAACTGGCTCCATCTTCCTATTTTAGGTAGGAGGTATAATCAAGAGAAGCTGTAAAATTTCAAGCAATCTGTTGAATTTTTAAATTACCACTTAAAATTCTTTGACAACACATTTAAAATCTGAGAGAGAGGAAGGGACAGAAGTGAAAATGCAACCTGATGACTCTAAACCTGATGGCAATGACACCGCAGTGACATGGAAGAGCTAAGAACGGAAACATCATTAGCTAAATCTAAAGAAAAACGGTTGCTTTTCTTCTTCATACTGATTATCAATACATCCTTCCTTCACCCGAAGGAAAAAACAGAACTTGTTACATGGTTTATATAGCATTTTACTCATTAAAGTGTTGAAGAAAGACTCAGGTTTTCCAGGCAAAACACATCATCATAACAGACTTGTCCATTCCAGACCTGTACCAAGTATCCCTGGGACACTGTCTCAAGGACCTAGGGAGAGTGGATGGATTCCAGGCCCCCTCAGTAAACTAGGTTGTCAATCAATTATGCTGCAGGGTTTACAGAATGAACTAGAAAGCCCATCCCATTTAATCCCCACAGAGAAAGCTGAAACAATCACTTCTCCCCAGGGGTGAAATGGCATCAATCTGATGCCAGGACCAAAGCCAACAGTCTCAGCTGGAACCTGAGGCTTATCAGCCAGAAATTGGGACCTTGAAACCATGGCAAGTGGACCTCCGGCTCCACTTGCTAAGTTCTTCCAAAAGCAATAAAAATTGCATTTTTTCTCAGGCAAAGTTAAAAGCAAAATGTAAAAATATAAATGTTACTCTGTTGGTCATGCAAATTTGATATATATGCACACGACAGGAGACCATGAACTAAGTTTCAGTCTTTCTATTTTAAGGTTTTCTGTTTACTTTGGCGGTTAAAGGAAGCCATACGTTTAATAAGAATTTTTACAATTTAAAAAACAGTGCATAATATGACAAATTTTTCAGTCTTTTTGAACTAGAAGAACATTTATGAAGAGATACATACAATGGCTAAGCTATTTCCTGAAGAGAATAAGGGTTATGTATTCCTATACAATTGGAAGTCATTACAGACCCTTTCCCAAGGATCTTCTTCCCTTTAAACTTTGTGGCAAAGATTTTAAAATTTGGTTCTCCACGATTATATGGCACAGCCAACTGCATTAGAGAACCAAATCTGAACACTTTTTACCTCCCATGAAACCCTTTTCTAAACCACATTTTTAAAAAGCGGAGTACTCCCTTTTTTAAAAAAAAGAAGATAAAATTTTAAAAGGGGAGGGAAAGGGATTCCCTGGTGGCTCAGTGGTTAAGAACCCGCCTGCCAATGCAGGGGACACGGGTTCGAGCCCTGGTCCAGGAAGATCCCACATGCCGCAGAACAACTAAGCCCGTGCGCCACAACTACTGAGCCTGCACTGTAGAGCCCGTGAGCCACAACTACTGAGACCACATTCCACAACTACTGAAGCCCGCGTGCCTAGAGCCCATGTTCCGCAACCAGAGAAGTCACCACAATGAGAAGCCCGCGCACCATAACGAAGAGTAGCCCCGGCTCGCCGCAACTAGAGAAAGCCCGCGCGCAGCAACGAAGACCCAACACAGCCAAAAATAAAAACAAATAAATAAATTAAAAAAAAAAAAAGTGGAGGGAAAAAGTCCTTTTTCAGCCCCATGCCAAAGATGCTCCATGTCCCTATATATTCTGAATATTGTAGTATTACCTGACCATAGCTTATGGTAGAAAGTGGGAATAGCCAAGCTGGGAGAGTCTTCTTTCTATTATTTTATTGTTCAGAAAATCAGTTTATTGCTTTGCTAAAAAGGGAACATGTTCATTGTAAAAATTTCTGACAATCTAAAAATGTTCAAAGAACAAAACACTAAATTGCTGCCCCACCAACCATGACTGCAAAAACCTGAGACAGAAAATGAACTCAAACTGCAAAAAACCCAAATTGATTGTAGTAATTACATTTTGTTAATACATTCCCATTACTGACAAGTAGATGAACTATCAGTACATGGCCTTTCAAAGCACTCTGCAGAAAGTAGAACACCAAAGTCACACACAGCACAGCTCATGCAGCCGAGCACACCCCACACCAGAACCCACAGCTCTTCCCAGGAATCCACTTTCCCTACCTCAGCTTTACCTCTCTTTGAACCTCAATGTCAAAATGTCTTCCCTCCAGAGATGCTAAAACGTTTCACTTTTGAGATAAAGTCAAACAGGAAAAGTCATCAAAAAGAAAGAAATTAATTCTGCACCTGGCTAGTGTTATTTTTTTCCTTGCTTGGACTGTGCACTAACTTCAGCCAAATCAACTCTTTCATGGAATGAGACAGGAAATTTACTATCAACAATTTTTAGACATGTTCATCACAATAAAAAGATAACTCTATTCACCAACTTTTCCTCACAGCTGAAATAATCTATTTCTATTTCTGAGAAACTGAAGGCAACCTTACGTGAAGTTAAGCTCTTCTTCTGTCATATTCTAGAAAAATTTTAACATCTTCCCCCACCACAATAATTCTGTTTAAGCAAGTAAACATATTTTATGACATGCCAAATTATCTGATTATGCTTCAGTAATGATAATATTTAACATCATATAAAATAACGTGATAAAATTTCAACTCCCATTTTTATGCTCTAACAAATAATTCAAATTTGTTTCTCAATTAATTCAGTGTTTCACTTTTGAAAAGCAATTTGCTTTATTTTAAGCCAGACATATTTTCTTCTGCCACTTTAAGTCTACTTAGCAAGAATTTACTGTCTTTTAACCCCTTTTTTCAGTTATTGCTTAAATGTCTTCTGATAGGTCACATTTCACCTTCTTGTCTTATGTGGTCAAGCATAGTTCTAAGTAAAATAATTGGGTAAAATTATTTTAATAAAAATAATTACTAAAATTTTTGAAAACTAAAAAAATAGAGTATTCACAATTACTGAACTTTTGTTTTCATCAATTATAGGCAAAAGATGCAGCAGGCATATCCTCAAAAAAGATAGGCTTTACTTTCACACTTTGTTACCACCTTTTGGAACAATAATGGTCAATGGTACTTTTATAATTCTGAATTCTTCAGCGCTCAAGGGAGAAATGAACACATCTAGTCTAAGCATCCCGAACATCCATTAATTTGCCAATGAATGCTACAACACATAAATGTGAATAAAACCTTCTTACAGCTAGGAAAATTCTAGTGTTTCCTTTATGGCATTACAGTAGCTCTTCCAGGACAACAAAATTAATAGGAAAGGACAGTGGGGCCTGAAAGGGCCAGTGTTCCTCTAAAAACGTGCATGAATCTACCATATACCCATGTGAAAACCTGTCACTAGGCCTGGGGAGAAAAAGATCACTAATGTTAATCACTTAGAAGAAAACCCCATCATTAACTGAACTGGGATCTGTCCTAATAATATGAGAGCACCTCTATTTTCTGGAACTACCAGGAAGTTGGGTGTTTGGGGTTCATCAAATACTTAGGTCTGTACTTACATTGACATGTGGATTTGTGATTTTCCGAGAAGTTTACATTATCCACTGAACTTAATTCAATTTTTGTTGTAGAGTTCAGGAAACATTTCTTTATTTTGGTCTTTGAACCAGAATCATCATTATGAACCGCTTATCATAAATGTATCTATGGATATCGGTTAAGAAAGTTATGCTGGTCGGTAACCTGTTGGATAAACCAGTTTTTACCGAAAAAATGCTTACCACAAAATAAGCCTGTTGCATTTTTATGAAAATTTTTAAAAATCAAAGTTTTCATATTCTTTGAAAAGGAAGAAAAGCGTTAAACAATCCACTTACAGTGAGTTCACAGAAATCGATGCTATCAAGGCTTTTGCTTCTGTGTAGTCTCCCTTTAATTCGTCTTAGAGAAGGTTTTCCTTGGCTGACACTAGAAGTAGCACCATTAGGATTTTCAGAGGATGGTGTTACCCTGCAAGAAGAGGAAAATTCTTAAGAAGACAGGTTTATAGGTGAATACTTTTCTCAAGTATGAGGTAAGCATTTACTTGAGAATAGCTTTGGAGATGTCATACTCCTTTTTCAACCAAAAAGCTAAGAATCACAGTGGAGCTACATTCTACCAGATACCTTTCTAAATATTTCTTAGCAGCTTGCTAGTTTAGAAATCTTTCGTGACAGTTCAAATATTCCAACATTAAGATTCACTAAAAGTCAACTCTGTAACCATCAGAAAAGCAACCAAGACCAGACTGAAGTTTCCTAGGTAACTGAGAGGCACTGCTTCCCTCTGGGTGGTTATTTATCTAGCGCTCAGCCTGGTGCCTGGCACACCAGTGCACGGCAGCCATCACTGTCCACAACCACAGAAACTGCTCAGGAGGATTCTGTTAAGCATGAAAATAGCCTTTAAAAATTTAAGCATGAGACGTAGCATGGACTTGAGGACACGGGGAGGGGGGAAGGGTAACTGGGATGAAGTGAGAGAGTGGCATGGACATATATACACTACCAAATGTAAAACAGATAGCTAGTGGGAAGCAGCTGCATAGCACAAGGAGATCAGCTCAGTGCTTTGTGACCACCTAGACGGGTGGGATAGACAGGGTGGGAGAGAGACGCAAGAGGGAGGGGATATGGGGATGTATGTATACATATAGCCGATTCACTTTGTTATACAGCAGAAACTAACACAACATTGTAAAGCAATTATACCCCAATAAAGATGTTAAAAAAAATTTAAGCATGACAGTCGACACTTAATTCAGTATTAATTCAGTATTACTATGGAACCAAGAAAATTCAGATAAGAAGAAACAGCACACAAACTAAGTCATCTACAGAACGCACCCTGGGCAACGTGTTCACACATACACACACACACTCTAGACTGCCACGCGTCCTCCTGTTTCTGTGCCACTGCTGGTGGCAGCCTTGGAACAAGGTGCCTTGGGAACCTGGGAGGACACTGCTCAGTGGATTATGGTTTTTAGAGATAATAAAGATTATAAAGTAATAAGGCTGATTTGTAAGTGTGGTTGTGTGGTTTGTGAAAAACAGCATCCTTATTTTATGATCAGATCTCCTATTTGTAATACATTCCATGTTCATATATTTATCAACCTTCACGACCTATTTAATCTTTGATATTTAAAATGTTGTCTGAGGGACTTCCCTGGTGGTGCAGTGGTTAAGAATCCGCCTGCCAATGCAGGGGACACCAGTTCGATCTCTGCTCCAGGAAGATCCCACATGCCACGGAGCAACAAAGCCCATGCACCATAACTACTGAGCCTGCGCTCTAGAGCCCAGGAGCCACAACTACTGAGCCCGGGTGCCACAACTACTGAAGCCCGCACACCTAGAGCTGGTGGTACGCAATGAGAGGCCACTGCAGTGAGAAGCACGTGCAACGCAACGAAGAGTGGCCGCCGCTCACTGCAACGAGAGAAGGCCTGCACACAGCAACGAAGACCCAACACAACCAAAAATAAATAAATAAAATAAATACATTTAAAAATAAAATAAAATGTTGTCTGAAAGGGATAAATGTCTCTTGTTGCTTGAAAAGGACACAAAGGATGGACTACTAGCAAAATTAATTTGACAACAAAAATAAGATAGAAGTAAATACCATAAAATAGACTAGGTACATCTCCAGCTTAAAATAAAAGTACTCCATCCATATAGTCAGAATATTTGAAGAGTACAGAAAGATACAAAAACAACAAGTAAAAGCCTCCCTCATCCCCCTCATCCCAAATCCCCATCCCTCTTCCTAAGGACAATCATTGCCAACAGCTCTTTGTATAACCCTGCAGACAAATGCTCATGTTTATCTATGTATGTGTTAATCTCCTTTTGAAACTTTTAAGGCAAGGCACCAAATTGTTTATATTGTCCTGCATCTTATATTTTTCACTTAATTACCTATCGACACTCTTCCCATAATAACCCATACAGATCTATTTCATTCTTTTTTAATGGCTAACCACTATTCCATAGCATAGGTGTACGGCAATTTATTCAATCATTCCCCTATTATGGGCATTTAGTTTAGTTTTCAAACGTTTGCTATCAAACCACAAAGTAATGAACACCTTTTTTTGACAACATCTTTGGGTACAAATGCAGTATTTACTTAGGAAAAGTTACTAGAAGTTGCTAAGTACTGCCTTTCAAAAAGACCTTACCAACTTACACTTCCATCAACAGTATATAACAATGCCCATTTGGCCGTCCTTAAATACAAGGACAATTTTACCATTTTATCTTATTAGTTAAAACTCAACTTCTCTGTGTCCTTCATTGTATTTGTCTTGCTAAGTTGCTGATTTCTATAAAAAAGACTAGTATTGAGCTCCCCAGCGTGAATATGGATTTGTCAGTTGATCTTTGTATATCATTAGTTTTTCCTTTATATATCTCAAATCTGTTTTATAGATGCCTTAATGTTTGTAACTCAGATCTTCTTAGGGATTTAACCCTTTAGCATATGAAAAGTCTCTGTGCCAATTCAAGATTTTACCATAAATGCTATTTTGTCTGATAATGTTCTCCATCTATATTTTTACATTAAATTTTTCCTGGCTTATCTTTTTCTGTGCTTGTATTTTCCACCTTCCCAAGTGTCTGTCTGTCTCTCTCTTTTTAGCCGTATCTTTAACTCCTGGTAAACAGCATGTAGCTGTATTCCTTTTCTTTTTTACCCAATCTGAAAATCAGTATTTTTTGAGAGGACCTTAATCCATTCAAAGTACTCTTTACTCATATGTTTAGATTTCTTCCTACCATCTTTGTTTTATGGTTTGTGTGTGTGTGTGTGTGTGTGTGTTTTGTGTGTGTGTGTGTTTTTAAATTTAAATACTTTGTTCTTTTTTTTCTGCCTTTTCAGTATGATTTTCTTTGCCCCGCCCCCCCGCAGACTCTTCCCCCCTTCCAATTAGTTTGAAAGTTGTACATTTTATAAGGGCAACTCTAACTCTAGCTAACTAACTATATGCATACATTTAAGTATTTATATGTATATACACATACATGTATATGTAAATATACATACATACACATACATACATGTTTAAACGCATATTTTTCTATCAGCATCTCCGGTTCATTGGTTTTCTTACCTCCTCTTACACAAGAAATGACATTAATACATCTTCATTTTCCTTCCTTCCCAGCACCACCACATCCCTGCCAAAAGTCCAACCCCCTTTCAGACATTTTTTTTTTAATTTTTTAATTTTATTTTTTTATACAGCAGGTTATTATTAGTTATCTATTTTATACATATTAGTGTATATATGTCAATCCCAATCTCCCAATTCATCCCACCACCACCACCCGGCCCCACCACTTTCCCCCCTCGGTGTCCATATGTTTGCTCTCTACATCTGTGTCTCTATTTCTGCCCTGCAAACCGGTTCATCTGTACCATTTTTCTAGGTTCCACATATATGCGTTAATATATGATATTTGTTTTTCTCTTTCTGACTTACTTCACTCTGTATGACAGTCTCTAGATCCATCCACGTCTCTACAAATGACCCAATTTCCCTTTTTATGGCTAAGTAATATTCCACTGTATATATGTACCATATCTTCTTTATCCATTCGTCTGTCGATGGGCATTTAGGTTGATTCCATGACCTGGCTATTGTAAACAGTGCTGCAATGAACACTGGGGTACATGACTCTTTTTGAATTATGGCTTTCTCTGGGTATATGCCCAGTAGTGGGATTGCTGGGTCATATGGTAATTCTATTTTTAGTTTCTTAAGGAACCTCCATACTGTTCTCCATAGTGGCTGTATCAATTTACATTCCCACCAACAGTGCAAGAGGGTTCCCTTTTCTCCACACCCTCACCAGCACTTGTTGTAGATTTTCTGATGATGCCCATTCTAACTGGTGTGAGGTGATACTTCATTGTAGTTTTGATTTGCATTTCTCTAATAATTAGTGATGTTGAGCATCTTTTCATGTGCTTCTTGGCCATCTGTAAGTCTTCTTTGGAGAAATGTCTATTTAGGTCTTCTGCCCATTTTTGGACTTGGTTGTTTGTTTTTTTAATATTGAGCTTCATTAGCTGTTTATATACTTTGGAGATTAATCCTTTGTCGGTTGATTCGTTTGCAAATATTTTCTCCCACTCTGAGGGCTGTCTTTTCGTCTTGTTTCTGGTTTCCTTCGCTTTGCAAAAGCTTTTAAGTTTCATTAGGTCCCATTTGTTTATTTTTGTTTTTATTTCCATTTCTCTAGGAGGTGGATCAAAAAAGATCTTGCTGTGATTTATGTCAAAGAGTGTTCTTCCTATGTTTTCCTCTAAGAGTTTTATAGTGTCCAGTCTTACATTTAGGTCTCTAATCCATTTTGAGTTTATTTTTGTGTATGGTGTTAGAGAGTGTTCTAATTTCATTCTTTTACATGTAGCTGTCCAGTTTTCCCAACCCCATTTATTGAAGAGATTGTCTTTTCTCCATTGTATATCCTTGCCTCCTTTGTCATAGATTAGTTGACCATAGGTGCGTGGGTTTATCTCTGGGCTTTCTATCTTGTTCCATTGATCTATATTTCTGTTTTTTGCCAGTACCATATTGTCTTGATTACTGTAGCTTTGTAGTATAGTCTGAAGTCAGGGAGTCTGATTTCTCCAGCTCCGTTTTTTTCCCTCAAGACTGCTTTGGCTATTCGGGGTCTCTTCTGTCTCCATACAAATTTTAAGATTTTTTGTTCTAGTTCTGTAAAAAATGCCACTGGTAATTTGATAGGGATTACACTGAATCTGTAGATTGCTTCGGGTAATATAGTCATTTTCACAATGTTGATTCTTCCAATCCAAGAACATGGTATATCTCTCCATCTGTTTGTGTCATCTTTGATTTCTTTCGAGAGCTCCTAACTTCTCTTTCTTTTCATCCCTTTCTTTGTGAGTCTTTAGTTTACTTCTCCAGACTAATTTGCTTTTCAATTTTGTCAATTCAGCCATTCTTTTCCGTCAATGAGTACATTTTAAATCTGTAAAGTGTCTAGTATGCTTTTTTATTAATAGAATACTCTCTTGCATCTCTCTGAAAACCATGTTAATCCAAAGTTTCTCCTTTTTCTCGGAGATTAGTTCCTCTGCTTGTTGAATGTGGTATTCTCTTAATACTGGCTTTTTCCAACTGTTGTGTGATTTTTAAAGTCTATTTATATTTCTATTAGAGAACGTCTGTTTCCCCACAGTAGTGCTTAAGGTGGCCTGCCTTTGGCAGCTCTGGCAGAGACAGGACACACTGCCGGGAGGTCTGTGAGGCAGCTTCTCTTCTGCGTCAAGGGATGCAGTGGTCATCTCACATTCAGCCCTGTCTCCCTGGCCCTAGTGCCCACATCACTGCCTCACTGAGAAAGCAACACTGCTGTCCCCTCCGTGTCACACATCAATGAGGATAAGGGAGTCGGATCTGATGAACCCCCCACACGTCCCCTGCTCCTTCTATCCCTTGATGCTGCTTCAAGCCTCCCACCCTTAACTTTGCAGGAATCTTCTGCACATTTTCCAGACAATGGTTTCTGCAAGGTATTTCTCTCAGTAGATCTGTCCCTATCTACTAACTACTTCTCAGACATTCCTCAGGAATGCTGGTCCATCGATGGTATTTTTTATTGTTTACTCAGACTGTTATTATTTTTGTTGTAGCTTTTTTAATTTATATTTTTGTTATTTCATTGGGCTCCAATGAGTCCACCTTTCAAGTCATCTCCCAGAGTAAAATTTGGGTGATGTCACTTTCATTATTCTCAATACAAAGAGCAGCACCCTGTACAGTTTTGTTCTCCTCTCTGCAGGGTAAAAGATTCCATAAAAATAATGAAAAACTCTGTTCAAGAAGAGGGCATATGGTCACTAATTATTAGAGAAATGCAAATCAAAACTACAATGAGGTATCACCTCACACCGGTCAGAATGGCCATCATCTACAAACAATAAATGCTGGAGAGGGTGTGGAGGAAAGGAACCCTGCTACATCGTTGGGATCCCTCCTACACTCTACACTAAAAACAGAGCTACCATATGATCCAGCAATCCCTCTCCTGCACATATATCTGGAGAAAACCATAATTCGAAAGGATACATGCACCCCAATGGTTGTAGCAGCACTATTTACAATAGCCAAGACATGGAAGCAACCTAAATGTCCATCAACAGAGGAATGAATAAAGAAAATGTGGCACAGGGACTTCCCTGGTGGGTGCAGTGGTTAAGAACCCACCTGCCAATGCAGGGGACACGGGTTCGAGCCCTGGTCCACGAAGATCCCACATGCCATGGAGCAACTAAGCCTGTGCGCCACAACTACTGAGCCCATGCTCTAGAGCCCGTGAGCCACAACTACTGGGCCCGCGTGCCACAACTACTGAAGCCCACCTGCCTAGAGCCCATGCTCTGCAACAAGAGAAGCCACCACAGTGAGAAGCCTGCACACCGCAATGAAGAGTAGCCCCCGCTTGCCGCAACTAGAGAAAGCCCCAGCACAGCAACGAGGACCCAATGCAGCCAAAAAATAAATAAATAAATTTATTAAAAAAAAAAAAAAGATGTGGTACATATATACAATGGAATATTACTCAGTCATAAAAAAGAACAAAATAACACCATTTGCAGCGACATGGATGGATCTAGAGATTGTCATACTGAGTGAAGTAAGTCAGAGAAAGACAAATATCATATGATATCACTTATTGGAATCTAAAGAAATGGTACAAATGAACCTATTTACAAAACAGAAGTCCAGTCACAGATGTAGAAAGCAAACTTGTGGTTACTGGGGGGAAAGAAGGGGGAGGGATAAATTGGGAGATTGGGATTGACATATACACACTACTATATATAAAACAGATAACTAATAAGAACCTACTGTATAGCACAGGTTAGCACAATACTCTATAATGACCTATATGGGAATAGAATCTAAAAGAGTGGATATATGTGTATGTATAACTGGCTCACTTTGCTGTACAGCAAAAACTAACACAACATTGTAAATCAACTATACTCCAATTTAAGAAAAAAAAGAAGAAGGCATATGGGAAAGAAAAACAGAATGGTAAAACAATATACAAGGCTTAAATTTTCTTTATTTCCTCTCTCTCATTTCATGTGGACAGCACTGCTTATATGGTGTGATCATTTATAAGAAATTAACACAAATATAAACTTTTCTCCACAAAGAAAATTTTCAAAAGATTTTCCTCTCATCTGACTTAGAGAGGCATCACTATTTTCCTTTTTTCCAAACCTAAAAGCCTAAAACCTGAAGTCTGCAATAAGAATTTATATCCACCAAATTTTATAAATGACTAAAAGCCAAGAAATTTATCAGACTTAACACAATGTAATATTAAATCCAGTAACAAAGTAAAAGAGAAGACAAAGATCCTAAATATAACTAGAAGAATGGACTCTCCCCCTCCTTACCAGGATCATAATAAAAACCTTTAATAACCAGGAGGGATGAGCTGGCATATACCAGGTGAATATCAGGTCGGTACCCACCCTACCCACAGACTCAGCGGGAGGACGGTGTCTTGTCCCAGAACTGAACCAGCTCCTAGAGAGTAATTTTAGTAACTTTAAAGCTCAGACCAGATCTCTGTGAAGCTAAGAGGTCAACTGTTAAAAACCATATGGCTCAGTAATGGTCCCCCTTTCTTTGATAGGAGATAAAGAAAAGGAATAAACAGGTCCAGATAATAATGGACCAGATTATTATGCAGAAGGAGTCGAGATATAAGGGAATTTTAAATGTCACTTCTCTTTTGTTTTAATATTTCTCAAGAATTAATATTTGTCCTGGGGTGGAAATACGTGTGTTCAAATAGTTCTCTGCTAGACATGCACAAGAATACAGAGGTGCATCTACAACTCAGGTGGGGAGTACTGTCTTTGGGTACTCGTGATGTGGAGTATAAGGAGCCTCTGTCACCCCGAGGCACCGCTCTCCCCCAACCTGAGGTATTCCCCCACTGAATACCTCAGACTGTGGAGATCATTCCCCAGATATTTAGGAGAATGGCCTTTGATGACAGGGAAATAAAGTTAGGAAGTGAGCTGTAAGCACCTTGGATGCTTTCCCTTGAACTCTGGAGAGATCAATACTTGGCCTACAATGAAGTTTTTCTTTTCCTAATTCTTAATTCCATTTAACCATCCCTAGGGGGTAACTGGGGAGAAAATGTCTGCCTCTCTCCACTCGCTTCATAACTTCTCTAACAGCGTCGTGTTTTTATTTGCAGCCTTGGCTGACAGGCTTAAAGGGCAGAAACCCGGGGTCCACCCTCTCATTTTGTTATAACTCAGCAGATTTGGCTCACGACCAGTTTTGACCACGGTTCACTTGGGACAAACAACTCCCAAGCTCATCTACCACACCCATTTCTAATTTCTAGTGGAAAAGAACTCAATAATAACAAAGAATTGGGCAAAAATAATGAAGATGGTAAAAACTAAGCAGTTATACAAGAACAAAACTATCAACAAAAGTAACATCTAATAATCCTTCTACAATATATTAATTCTAAAATATCAGCAACTGATAGCTACAACCAAGTCAAGATAACACTTATGAGAGATAGCAAAGCATCCTTCCCCCAAATGAGGGGAATTCCAAACAAGGGTGTGAGAACAGGAGCCTTGAGATACTGCTAAGTATAGCAGGGCAGATGACTTTAGAAGGATGCTGAGTACTTCTGAAGGATTCTTCAGTAAGTGCTAGTAAAATGCTAATTTTTGTTTACGAGTACCAGACTTCGGAAACCTTAATAGCTCACTGAAAAGATTCATATTAATGGTCCTTAGTTGTATTTATAAATAATAATGTGTGTAACTGCCTACAGTTTGCTCATTAAAGAAACCAAGGAAGGACTTGGATATTGGTCCCATCCAATCAGGGAACTCTGTGAGCCGTGAATGGGCCACAGGTCACCATGGGAGAAACAACATCCTATAAGGGACTTTCCCGTCCTTTTGTTCCTGTCTTCAGTCCGTCTCTCTTTCTGGACTGGCATGTCCTCGCTCAAATATGTTTTTAACCCCAAGAACTGGCATAAAAGCTGAGGTGTGACTCTGGGCAAGCCAATGACCTCATCTGTAAAGTTGGGGAGATACAGCCCCCACCTCACAGAGGGATATAGGGCCCAGCAGGGAACAAGCTCAATGAACAGCAGCTCTTCTTATTTCTGGAATCTGACTATTAGATGACAACTTCAATGGATGAATGGATACTGCATGGCTTTCAATAATTACTGACTCAACTGGGAGAAACAGACTTAGAAACATGAAGAAAATGATATGACACTCTTTTTCCCTAAAATCCGTGTAAATGCTCCTGAAAGCACTCAATGCAAAAATCAAGGCTCTGGGGAGACCTTCAAGATGGTGGAGGAGTAAGACATGGAGATCACCTTCCTCCCACAAATACATCAGAAATACATCTACATGTGGAACAGCTCCTACAGAACACCTACTGAACGCTGGCAGAAGAGCTCAGACTTCCCAAAAGGCAAGAAACTCCCCACGTACCCGGGTAGGGAAAAAGAAAAAAGAAAAAACAGAGACAAAAGAATAGGGATGGGACCTGCACCACTGGGAGGGAGCTGTGAAGGAGGAAAGGTTTCCACACACTAGGAAGCCCCTTCACTGGCGGAGACGGGGTTGGGGGCAAGCTTTGGAGCCACGGAGGAGAGCACAGCAACCGGGGTGCGGAGGGCAAAGCGGAGAGATTCCCGCACAGAGGATCGGTGCTGAGCAGCACTCACCAGCCCGAGAGGCTTGCCTGCTCACCCGCCAGGGTGGGCGGGGGCTGGGAGCTGAGGCTCCGGCTTCGGAGGTCAGATCCCAGGGAGAGGACTGGGGTTGGCTGCGTGAACACAGCCTGAAGGGGGCTAGTGTGCCATGGCTAGCCGGGAGGGAGTCCGGGAAAAAGTCTGGACCTGCCTAAGAGGCAAGAGACCATTGTTTCGGGGTGCGCAAGGAGAGGGGATTCAGAGCACCACCTAAATGAGCTCCAGAGATGGGCGCGAGCTGCGGCTATCAGCGCGGACACCAGAGACGGGTATGAGACGCTAAGGCTGCTGTTGCAGCCACCAAGAAGCCTGTGTGCAAACACAGGGCACTATCCACACCTCCCCTCCCAGGAGACTGTGCAGCCCGCCACTGCCAGGGTCCTGTGACCCAGGGACAACTTCCCCAGGAGAACACACGGTGTGCCTCAGGCTGTTGCAACATCATGCCAGCCTCTGCCTCTGCGAAGAACAGACGCCCTCAGGCGACCTAAACGCAGAGGCTGGGTCAAATCCAAAGCTGAACCCCAGGAGCTGGGCGAACAAAGAGAAAGGGAAATTTCTCCCAGTAGCCTCAGAAGCAGCAGATTAAATCTCCACAATCAACTTGATGTACCCTGCATCTCTGGAATACCTGAATAGACGACTCATCCCAAAATTGAGGCAGTGGACTTCGCGTGATTTTGTCTGTATAGCTTTGCTTTTACCATTTGTCCTAGGGGTCTGTCTGTCTGGTATTTTGTTTGTTTGTTTGGTTGGGGGTTTTTTTAGTATAGTTTTTAGTGCTTGTTATCATTGATGGACTTGTTTTCGGGTTTGGTTGCTCTCTTCTTTCTTTCTTTCTTTTATTTTTATTACTTTTTAATTCTTTTATTTTTAATAATTTTTTATTTTTTATTTTTTAATAACTTTTTTTTTCTTTCTTTCTTTCTTTTTTTCTCCTTTTTCTTCTGAGCTGTGTGGCTGACAGGGTCTTGGTGCACTGGCCAGGTGTCAGGCCTGTGCCTCTGAGGCGGGAGAGCCGAGTTCAGGACACTGGTCCACCAGAGACCTCCTGGCTCCACGTAATATCAAATGGCAAAAGCTCTCCCAGAGATCTCGATCTCAACGCTAAGACCCAGCTCCACTCAACGACCAGCAAGCTCCAGTGCTGGACACCCTATGCCAAACAACTAGCAAGACAGGAACACAACCCCACCCATTAGCAGAGAGGCTGCCTAAAATCATAATAAGGTCACAGACACCCCAAAACAAACCAGCGGACGCAGTCCTGTCCACCAGAAAGACAAGATCCAGCCTCATCCACCAGAACACAGGCACCAGTCCCCTCCACGAGGAAGCCTACACAACTCACTGAACCAACCTTAGCCACTGGGGGCAGACACCAAAAACAACGGGAACTACGAACCTGCAGCCTGCGAAAAGGAGACCCCAAACACACTAAGTTAAGCAAAATGAGAAGACAGAGAAACACACAGTAGATGAAGGAGCAAGGTAAAAACCCACCAGACCAAACAAATGAAGAGGAAACAGACCGTCTACCTGAAAAAGACTTCAGAGTAATGATAGTAAAGATAATCCAAAATCTTGGAAACAGAATGGAGAAAATACAAGAAACCTTTAACGAGGACCCAGAAGAACTAAAGAGCAAACAAACAATGATGAACAACACAATAAATGAAATACATTCTACGTGTGGAACAATCAATAATGAAAGGACATATTTAAAGTGATGAAAGGGAAAAACCTACCACCAAGATTACTCTACCCAGCAAGGATCTCATTCAGATTCGATGGGGACATTAAAACCTTTACAGACAAGCACAAGCTAAGAAAATTCAGCACCAACAAACGGGCTTTACAACAAATGCTAAAGGAACTTCTCTAGGCAGGAAACACAAGACAAGGAAAAGACCTACAATAACAAACCCAAAACAATTAAGAAAATGGTAATAGGAACATACATATCGATAACTAACTTAAATGTAAATGGATTAAACACTACAACCAAAAGACACAGACTGGCTGAATGGATACAAAAACAAGACCCATATATATGCTGTCTACAAGAGACCCACTTCAGACCTAGGGACACATACAGACTGAAAGTGAGGGGATGGAAAAAGATATTCCATGCAAATGGAAATCAAAAGCTGGAGTACCAATTCTCATATCAGACAAAATAGACTTTAAAATAAAGACTGTGACAAGAGATAAGGAAGGACACTACATAATGATCAAGGGATCAATCCAAGAAGAAGACATAACAATTGTAAATATTTATGCACCCAACACAGGAGCACCTCAATACATAAGGCAAATGCTAACAGCCATAAAAGGGGAAATCGACAGTAACACAATCATAGTAGGGGACTTTACACCCCACTTTCACCAATGGACAGATCATCCAAAATGAAAATAAATAAGGAAACACAAGCTTTAAATGATACAATAAACAAGATGGACTTAATTGATATTTATAGGACATTCCATCCAAAAACAACAGAATACACTTTCTTCTCAACTGCTCATGGAACATTTTCCAGGATAGATCATATCTTGGATCACAAATCAAGCCTTGGTAAATTTAAGAAAATTGAAATCGTATCAAGTATCTTTTCTGACCACAATGCTATCAGACTAGATATCAATTACAGGAAAAAAATCTGTAAAAAATACAAACACATGGAGGCTAAACAATACACTACTTAATAACCAAGAGATCACTGGAGAAATCAAAGAGGAAATCAAAAAATACCTAGAAACAAATGACAATGAAAACACGACGGCCCAAAACCTATGGGATGCAGCAAAAGCAGTTCTAAGAGGGAAGTTTATAGCAATACATTCCTACCTCAAGAAACAAGAAACATCTCAAATGAACAACCTAACCTTACACCTAAAGCAATTAGAGAAAGAAGAACAAAAAACCCCCAAAGCAAAAGGAAAGAAATTATAAAGATCAGATCAGAAATAAATGAAAAAGAAATGAAGGAAACAATAGCAAAGATCAATAAAACTGAAAGCTCGTTCTCTGCGAAGATAAACAAAATTGATAAACCATTAGCCAGACTCAACAAGAAAAAAGGGGAGAAGACTCAAATCAATAGAATTAGAAATGAAAAAGGAGAGGTAACAACTGACACTGCAGAAATATAAAGGATCATGAGAGATTACTACAAGCAACTATATGCCAGTAAAATGGACAACGTGGAAGAAATGGACAAATTCATAGAAAAGCACAACCTTCCAAGACTGAACCAGGAAGAAACAGAAAATATAAACAGACCAATCACAAGCACTGAAATTGAGACTGTGACTAAAAATCTTCCAACAAACAAAAGCCCAGGACCAGATGGCTTCACAGGCAAATTCTATCAGACATTTAGAGAAGAGCTAACACCTACCCTTCTCAAACTCTTCCAAAATACACCCGAGGGAGGAACACTCCCAAACTCATTCTATGAGGTCACCATCACCCTGATACCAAAACCAGACAAAGATGTCACAAAAAACGAAAACTACAGGCCAATATCACTGATGAACACAGATGCAAAAATCCTCCACAAAATACTAGCAAACAGAATCCAACAGCACATTAAAAGGATCATACACCATGATCAAGTGGGGTTTATCCCAGGAATGCAAGGATTCTTCAATATATGCAAATCAATCAATGTGATACACCATATTAACAAATTGAAGGAGAAAAACCATATGATCATCTCAATAGATGCAGAGAAAGCTTTTGACAAAATTCAACACCCATTTATGATAAAAACCCTCCAGAAAGTAGGCATAGCGGGAACTTACCTCAACATAATAAAGGTCATATATGACAAACCCACAGCCAACATCATTCTCAATGGTGAAAAACTGAAACCATTTCCTCTAAGATCAGGAACAAGACAAGGATGTCCACTCTCACCACTATTATTCAACATAGTTTTGGAAGTTTTAGCCACAGCAATCAGACAAGAAAAAGAAATAAAAGGAATCCAAATCGGAAAAGAAGAAGTAATGCTGTTACTGTTTGCAGATGACATGATACTATACACAGAGAATCCTAAATATGCTACCAGAAAACTACTAGAGCTAATCAATGAATTCGGTAAAGTAACAGGATACAAAATTAATGCACAGAAATCTCGTGCATTCCTATACACTAACAATGAAAAATCTGAAAGAGAAGTTAAGGAAACACTCCCATTTACCACTGCAACAAAAAGAATAAAATACCTAGCTATAAACCTACCTAAGGAGACAGAAGACCTGTATGCAGAAAACTATAAGACACTGATGAGAGAAATTAAAGGTGATACAAACAGATGGAGAGATATACCATGTTCTTGGATTGGAATAATCAACATTGTGAAAATGACTATACTACCCAAAGCAATCTACAGATTCAATGCAATCCCTATCAAACTACCAATGACATTTTCTACAGAACTAGAACAAAAAAATCTTAAAATTTGTATGGAGACAGAAGAGACCCCGAATAGCCAAAGCAGTCTTGAGGGAAAAAAACGGAGCTGGAGGAATCAGACTCCCTGACTTCAGACTATACTACAAAGCTACAGTAATCAAGACAATATGGTACTGGCAAAAAACAGAAATATAGATCAATGGAACAGGATAGAAAGCCCAGAGATAAACCCACACACCTATGGTCAACTAATCTATGACAAAGGAGGCAAGGATATACAGTGGAGAAAAGACAGCCTCTTCAATAAGTGGTGCTGGGAAAACTGGACAGCTACATGTAAAAGAATGAAATTAGAACACTCCCTAACACCATACACAAAAATAAACTCAAAACGGATTAAAGACCTAAATGTAAGGCCAGACACTACAAAACTCTTAGAGAAAAACATAGGCAGAACACTCTTTGACATAAATCACAGCAAGATCCTTTTTGACCTATCTCCTAGAGAAATGGAAATAAAAACAAAAATAAACAAATGGGACCTAATGAAACTTAAAAGCTTTTGCACAGCAAAGGAAACCATAAACAAGATGAAAAGACAACCCTCAGAATGCGAGAAAATATTTGCAAATGAAACAACTGACAAAGGATTAATCTCCAAAATTTACAAGCAGCTCATGCAGCTCAATATCAAAAAACCAAACAACCCAATCCAAAAATGGGCAGAAGACCTAAATAGACATTTCTCCAAAGAAGATATACAGATTGCCAACAAACACATGAAAGGATGCTCAACATCACTAATCATTAGAGAAATGCAAATCAAAACTACAATGAGGTATCACCTCACACCAGTCAGAATGGCCATCATCAAAAAATCTGCAAACAATAAATGCTGGAGAGGGTGTGGAGAAAAAGGAACCCTCTTGCACTGTTGGTGGGAATGTAAATTGATACAGCCACTATGGAGAACAGTATGGAGGTTCCTTAAAAAACTAAAAATAGAACTACCATATGACCCAGTAATCCCACTACTGGGCATATACCCTGAGAAAACCATAATTCAAAAAGAGTCACGTACCACAATGTTCACTGCAGCTCTGTTTACAGTAGTCAGGACATGGAAGCAACGTTAGTGTCTATCGACAGATGAATGGATAAAGATGTGGCACCTATATACAATGGAATATTACTCAGCCATAAAAAGAAACGAAAATGAGTTATTTGTAGTGAGGTGGATGGACCCAGAGTCTGTCATACAGAGTGAAGTAAGTCAGAAAGAGAAAAACAAATACCGTATGCTAACACATATATATGGAATCTAAAAAAAAAAAAAAAATGGTTCTGAAGAACCTAGGGGTAGGACAGGAATAAAGACACAGATGTAGAGAATGGACTTGACACGGGAAGGGGGAAGCGTAAGCTGGGACGAAGTGAGAGAGTGGCATGGACATATATACACTACCAAATGTAAAATAGATAGCTAGTGGGAAGCAGTCACATAGCACAGGGAGATCAGCTCGGTGCTTTGTGACCACCTAGAGGGGTGGGATAGGGAGGGTGGGAGGGAGACACGAGAGGGAGGAGATATGCGGATGTATCTATATGTATAGCTCCTTCACTTTGTTATAAAGCAGAAACTAACACACCATTGTAAAGCAATTATACCCCAATAAGAAGTTAAAAAAAAAATCAAGGCTCTGACAACAATAAACTTATTATGAAAATATTTTTTGCATTTCACCTAAAATAGACAGGAGTAACAGCTATTTGGGCCTCACACCCGCTGAACAGCAAGGAGCCGACCATGGTTCCCGCAATGGACTGAACTGTGCCCCTCCTCCCCCCACCTCCTAACAATCCAGTGGATGCGACCCTGTTTAGAGAAAGTGTCTTCACAGAGGTTACTACGGTGAGGATCTCGAGATGAGCTCACCCTGGATTACCCAGGTGGACCCTAACTCCGATACAAGTGTTCTTATAAGGGACAGAAGAGGAGAAGACAAGACACACAGACAAGACCGCGTGAGGGTGCTGAGAGAGACTGAAGAGGAACCCAAGGAACCCTGGGGCCACAGACACTGGAGGAGGCAGGAAGGATTCTCCCCAGAGCTCCTGGGGGAGGATAGCCCTGCCGACGCCTTTATTTCAGACTCTGGCCTCCAGAACTGGAGGAGAAGAAATTCCTGTTGCTTTTGGTGATCTGTTACGGCAGATCTAGGAAATACTGCGCTCTACTGCTTCTGTCCATCACTGACCATTATCTGAGGCCCCCAGAGCAGGCAGCAGCCGCACAAGCTCACATCTCCCTCGGGTAACAGGCCTGAGTTCCAGGTTCGTGAACAGTAATGATTCAGAACCAAACACTGCAAACACTCCTACTTACTAAACTTCTTAGAGAAGGAGCCAAGGAGAAGAGGGCTCCTGCAGGCTCCACTGATACAGGTCTGGCTGTGTGTCCGCTTCAGTTTCCATGTAAAATGGTCAGCAAGTGCTGTACTCCTTAAAGGATTTGTAGAGCCAGTCAGAAAGACACAAAGGTATTGCAAAGAGGAAAGCGGATGAGCACAAATGGCCAAACTAGATAGAAGTGTGGGGCCAAAGCACTGGCCCATTCAACCCTAACCTTCACTTAGACGGGCATAAGCTTTGCAGGTATGCAGTCTTCCCATACAGACTGTAATAGTTAAGAGAGAGAGAAACACAGGGAGCATACACATCTTCCTAAAGGTCTTCACATAAACCTTTATATAAGCCATGGACAATGACCATGGTATGTCCTCACATCTTGTAAATGGACATAAGCTGGTGCACCCCAAGGTCTGAATGCTCTATTGATGTCGCCTGTGGGTTCCCACCAACCACTCTGGAGACAGACCCCATCCTCACATCTTCTAGCCAAATAATGGCCCCATCCATCTCAAATTCTCCACGTGCAGTTGCTAGGGCACTGGCAAAATGAAATGTTATCTAGAAAATAAACTCCAGAAGATGTAAGAGATAGATTAACCAGGCAGCACAATATTCTCCAACTAAAAAAAAAAAGACTATACATCTATGTCCCAAAGTACCACCCAGTGCCGAGTTGTGTAGAGTGTGCTCTTCACTTTGCCACTGGAGAAGGTAGATGAACATTTGCAAATCCGCCTACCATTGAGTGGAAATCCTGAAATGCTCATTTAAGGCTGTGGGAAAGCTCAATGAAATCCCCCTCTTTCCAGGCTGTCTCTTCATAAGACGGTTTTTAATGCTGGTCCCAGGTCACTGCCTGCCTCAAACGTGAATCTCTAGAGTACAAATGTTACCGGGATTTTATTTCCTTGTGTTCTCTCTTCACAAACTCTATACTCGGGAAACTAGTTTCAGAAGCAGCACTCCAATGATAAGAAAGAATAAACCAAGCTTCTTGACCTTGTGACCAGTTGCTGCTAATATTCACGCCTAACAGCTCCTCAAACCTTATTTCCACATCTTGGTTTTTAAGTGTAACATGAAGAAAATTTCCCTGGGAATTCCTTGGCGGTCCAGTGGTTAGGACTCTGCGCTTTCACTGCCAAGCATGCAGGTTCAATCCCTGGTCAGGAAACTAAGATCCTGCAAGCCGTTCAGCGCGGCCAAAAAAAAAAAAAATTCCTTAACTTTCTTTTCCAATTATGCATTAAGAATTCATTTATTCAACAGTTATCTTTTGCGAACCTATTTTGTACCAGACACTGGTTGAAGGGAATTTAGTAATCAACTAAACAGACAAAAGCCCTGGCCCCATGCTACTTACATTCTAAGGAAGGGGGGAGAAGCGATATATATGAAAATTAAGTAAAATAGGCAGTGTGTTCGATACTGATAAGCACTCAGGAGAAAATCTGGGTGGGGGGTAAGACTGTTGGTGCTGACCTCTCCTTTTTTTTTTTTTTTCTGTAAACCATCCATCTGAAAAGTCAACTTCAAATGTTACTGCTTCTTGCTTCAGAATAATGACATATTCTTGATGTATTTGCTAAAACTTTCTTCCATGGACATTTCTTAATTCAATCACTGTCAGCTTTTACCAGCCTAGTCTTCCAGGTGTTGTCACTTGCTGTTCATCAAATTAAAATATTTTGCAGAATAAATTTATCTTTTTTTAACAACTGGGCAGGAGTGGGGGTTGGGGGGGTGGAGGAAGACAATAATATTTACTCAGCACCTACTATGCAGCGGGGGAGAGTGGCCAGCACTTTGTATTGACCATCACAGTTGGTCTACACATGGCCCCATGAGGTAGAGAATATTGCTCCCATTTTACAGACGAAGAAACAGATTCTCCAGTAACTTGTCTATGGTCACACAATAAGTGGCACAGCTGAAATTTGAACTTTGCTGGTCATAATTTTTGGTCTTACCTCCAAGATTCTCCACTATTGGGATTTTTTTTTTAAGCTCCTTTTTCCTGGCTGCTCAATCCTTATGTTCCTTAGATCGTTATTCCATTTTGCCTTACATAGCAGACATTACTCTTCCCAATGCTCAAATGCAGCCGCCTCACTTCCTTTCCCTATAACCTTAAAATTAAACTGAACTATGTTCAGTTGAATTGAATCAACCTCTATCAACTATATTAACCACGCATTTTTTAATTGAAATAACCACTGAATACCACAATCACCGGCACCTTTTTTCTACAGTCACCACCCCTTTACTGGACCATTCCTCTTGTGACAGAACCGCACACCTAAGTCCCAAGTGGATGGAACGCCTGGGTCGCCACTGGGATTCCCTGTGACATGTTTACATGCTAATAAAACGCGATACAATCCGATAGATGATCCGGTGCGTACACCGGTTCCAGGTGACCCTAGACACCTTTCTTTAGGGGCGTTCTTCCCATTACCCCGAGAGCGGTTTCCAGGTGGGAGCACCGGACGGCCTACAAGTAAAGCCCAGTCACCGACTCCGCGAGGATGACCCCGCCGGCCGCGGACGTCCCGACCCGGATCGGCGGCCGATGGATCCGAGGCGCCGCAGGAAACGCACGGCGAGCCCGGCTGCACGTTCGGAGCCAGAACCTGCCGGCGCGGCGCCGGCTGCGGTCCCCGCCCCGCCCGGCCGCGCGCTCTCTGGTGACCGAGGGGGTTGAGGGCGCCCACCGCCCGGCCCCCGGCCCGTTGCCCCCCGCCGACCCCCGCCCCCGGGCCCCGCCCTCACCACAGCCTCCTCTTGAGCGGCAGAAGGCTGCCGCGGTTGGACGGCGTGACGCCGATGGCCATCTGCAGCACCGTCAGGTACTTCTGGTACTTCATCTTGTCCCCGCTCCGCTCGCGGCCCGGGCCCCGCCGCCGCCGCCGCCGCCGCCGCCGGCACAGCCCCTCCAGGCGCCGCATAGGTCAGCCTTGGGCCATCCGCCGCCGCCCGCACCCACCGCCCCGCGCCCCTGGCGCCCCTGGCGCCCCTGTCGCCCCTGCCGCCGCCGCCGCCGCCGTGCGTCCGGCCGTGCGTGCCGGGTCCCGCGCCCGCGTGCGTGCGTGCCCGCCGCTCCCGCCGCCGCCGCCGTGCGTGGCCCGCGCCCTGTCGCCCCCGCGCTGCGCACCGGCTGGCGGGACTCCGGTCCGGAGCGGCGGGCGAGGCCGGCACCGCCCCGCATTGCCCCCCTCGCCCCGCCCATCCCGTCCTTCGCCCCGCCCCCGAGGCCTCGCTCCCGTCAGCGCTTGGTGGGAGCTCGCTTCCCACCACCTCACTCCCGCAGAATCCCAACCACAACCTTCCAGAGAGGGAAAATTTACTATTTTGTATTTATAATTACCCCCGAATAGCTGTCACCGTCACTTATGCTCTACCCTGAAGTGTGTGGACGCGTGCTGTGTATAAAATGCACGCGTGTCCGTGTGCTGTACGTGTGGATACTGCGTGTGTACTCGTGCGGGCCTCACTGGTGGGCGGGCAGGCGGTGGACAGGACCCTGAACTGTGCAAAACCATCTTCAAGGGGAAAATCAACATTGTTCCACGACCTTTAAAAATGTCCAAACATGCCTAGCTGTTCATTCATGGTTATAAATGTGTAGGGAAACGAAAAAAAAAAAAAAATAGCAAACCAATCATTTGTTATGCTGTAAAGCATTACAAACATGGAGACTTGAAGTGTTTTATTTCTGTGTAGGAAAAACTTAACAAGAGTGGCTGGAACAGTGCTTGTCTTTTCCTGAGAGTTGTTATATGCCGAGAGAGCATCTTTTCTGTGTCGTGGCAAAGCGTCCTGTTTGAGCCACTTTCAACGTTTTATCCTCTGGGCGTTTCCCATCGCGGAGTGTGTCCGAGTTCCTTTAATGCGATGTCCTCTGGGACGTCCCCATCCTTTTGTCACAGCCGCTTTCTTCATTCAAGTTTGCATTCAGTGCGATTCCCCCAGCGGCACATCTAAAGGCTCTGGAAAGGTGGCAACATCAGCATTCCCACAGTTGCCTATTTTTTTTATAACTCCAATTACATTCCATTCATATTTCATGCCACTTCCATCTTTATCGTTTTTTGTTTCTTTGCTGCACTTCCATCTTTGTTGCCCAATTTTCTCTTTCAGTTACCCTTTTTCTGTTTTTGTTTTTTAACAAGGCTCTGTGGGTATATCACTGGGAGAAAAGGAGGCAACACAACGGCACACTTTGCTGTCAGTGGCTAAGCTAAAAAATGCTCAGAGACCAAATACTGACAACTTTGAAAGAACTGCTGTCACTGATCGTGATGCACATGTTATGTGGTGATTTCTGGACTAAAGAGCTGGCATCAAGTTTGTACTATATGTATTGGTACTGGATGTATTTACTCACAGTTAGTATGCCATGAGAACTGAAATTTCACCCATATTGTTGAGCAGCTGGTATCACTTAATTAAACTGTGGTAGCTGACATCAGGCATATCTGAACCTGCAAAGCAAGGACTGCCTGGAAGCAGGTGTATACTGTATGTGTATGTGAAGAGCACAGATAACAAGTGCCTATGCACCCACCGGGCAGAATGATCAAATGTCAACCCACTCCCACTACAATGCATCCCTCCTGTACATCTACTTAAACACTTCATTTTCAAATTAATTAGCACACAGGAGAATTAGAAAAAAACAGTCTCCTTCTGGTTTAGGCTCTCAACATGATTTCACAGTCACTTTGGTAGAAAAGCAGGTCTAAATCTAATTCACTTTTGTTTATTCAGAGGTTTTAGCTCTCACATAAAATGAGGAGTTGGCGGATCTTTCACACTGCAAATGTATATTCATACCTGGGAGAGGACCTTTTAAAAGGTACTGGGAGCAGTACTTTTAAAAGACATCAGGGCCTGTACTTATCTATTCACCATTTCTTAGATGTGCTCATTCTTTTGCATCACCTTGCTATACTGTTGTAAGGTATTTGATGAAAATACTGCACTGTACTCAAGGATTTAGATAACTGGAGGTTGAGGGGATCTATTCAGGATAACGAGGGATAAAAATAAATCTGGCAGAAGCACCGTCCAGAATGGCAGAAAAATCTGCTTCTCCATAAAAAGAGAGAGCTGGCTTAAATTGTCAAATCAACCTTTTCAGAACTCCAGAAATCAACCAAAGGCTTGCAACAATCCCAAGATTGTTTTTCAAGAAAAATGACTGAATCTTGATAAGAACAGTGAGCCTTATGGGATTTTAACTTGCCCACTTCCCAACCCCTTCTACCCAGCTCTGTGGTAGCCTTGGAAACTAATAGCCTCATAACTACAATAGCTTTGAAACCCAGTAGACTAGCAGCCACTGGAAGGGAAGAATGGGTTTAGAGGTCCCCAAAAGCCCTATCCCCAGAGAACTGTCGTTATTTGACCTGGTGGCAGCTCCGCTCACAAGGCTTGTCTTTATTTGACCTGCCTCAGAATTCACTCTGTGCAACCAGCCCTATCCTTAGGGCATTTGTCAAAAACAATCAGCAGCAGTTGTTGAACATCACAGCTGCCTGAGGTGGTGAAACCAGTTGGGGCTAACAAGAGGTTAACCAAAAAAATGCAAAAATGGGGAATGAGAGTCCATAGTGTGCCTTGAAAGCTCTGACATATTCCTGGGAATCCAGAATGCCATGCACGGTGCAGGACTGTGCACACACTCAGTAAACACCTGAGAAGGCCCTAATCTCTCACTTCTGGTTGACTTCAAGGTTCAGTGCAAGCAGAAAGTGAAGGCTAAAGAAGAGTCATAACTTACCTACCAGAATATTAAAGGCATGCCCCAACACACACACAGCCTCTCAGCAAAGCCTAGGAGATTTACTCGTTCAAAACATTTAAGTAAACCTCTGTCCAATAATTAGTTGACCACTAAACTACAGGATCAGGGACGTCAGTGGCCACACGTGACAACGAATACAGACTTTACAGAATTAGTCTGGAAAAGTCACTAGACAAACAACAACGAACCTTGGGGTAGGAGGAGGGATATTATTTCTAGAATGGCCACATTTTGTTATTCAAAATGTCCACACTCCAACAAAAAAAAAATTACAGGACATGCAAAGCAACAGAAAAATACAGTCCATATATAGGGGAAAAAGTTGTTAATAGAAACTGTTCTTGATGAAGCCCAGGCATTGGACTTACTGGACAAAAACTTTAAATCAGCTATTATAAATATGTTCACTAAAGGAGACCATGTGCTAAGAATTAAGGAAAGTATGACAAGAATATCTCACCAAATAGATAATATCAATAAACAGAAATTTAAAAAAAATAGAAACCTGGAGTTTTGAAAAATACAATAACTGAAATTAAAAATTCAACAACATATTTGAACTGGCAGAGTAAGAGTCAGTGAACTCTAGTATAAATCAACTGAGTTTATCCAGTCTGATGAATAGAAAGGAGAAAGAATGAAGAAAAACAAACAGATTCAGAGACCTATGAAAAACCATTAAACATACCAATATATGCATAAAGTCCCAAAGGAAAGGAGAGAGAGAAAGGACCCAAAGAATATTTGAAGAAATAATAACTAAAAACTTCCCAAATGTTGTGAAATATATTAATCTGCATTCAAGGACATTCAAGGAGTTCAAAGAACTCCAAGTAGAATATACTCAAAGCACTCCAGGGACTTCCCTGGTGGTACAATGGGTAAGACTCCACACTCCCAATGCAGGGGGCCCAGGTCCGAACCCTGGTCAGGGAACTAGATCCCGCATGCATGCCACAACTAAAAAGCACGCATGTGGCAATTAAAAAGTCCGCATGCTGCAACTAAAAGATCCTGCGTGCCACAACCAAGACCTGGCGCAGCCAAAACTAACTAAATAAATAAATAAAAATAAAATCTTTAAAAAAAATACAGCAGTCCACACCTAGGCTAATAGTCAAACTGTTGAAAGCCAAAGACAATGAGAGAATCTTAAAGCAGCAAGAGAAAAGCAACTTATCACATATAAGGGATCCTCAGTAAGATTAACATCTGACTTCTCATCAGAAATGGACGTCAGAAGTCAGAATGAAGACATTTAAAGGGCTGAAAGAAAAAGACTATCATCTGAGAATTCTACATCCAGCAACAGTATACTTCAAAAATGAAGGAGAAATTAAGGCATTCCCAGATAAACTAAAACTGAGAAATCATGCCTAGCATACATGCACTTTAAGAAATACCAAAAGACTCCTTCAGGCTGAAATGAAGGATACTAAACAGTAACTTGAAGCCACATGAAGAAATATAGAACATTGGTAAAAATAACTATCAAATTGAATATAAAAGAGAGTATAAAATATTTAAAATTTTTTAATTTTTAAAATCTTTTAATTAAAAATATTTTTATTTGAAACTCTTTTATCTGATTTAAAAGACAAATACGTAAAGCAACAATTATAAACTGTACTGATGGGCTTATAATGTGTGCATGTATATATACATATTTATGTATTTATATGTAATTTGAATGATAATAACAGCACAAAGAAGAAGGGAGAGAATGGGGCACTATTGGGGCCTAGTTTTGGTGTCCTACAGAAATTAAATTAGTATTAATTTTACCTAGATTATTTTAAGTTAAGAAATTAATTGTAATCCCCAAGACAACCATTAAAAAAACAACTTTTTAAAATATAGTAAAAGAAACAACAAGGAAATTAAAATACTACACTAGAAAATATATAGCAAAAAAGAAGGCAGTAATAGAGAAACAGAGGAACAAAAAGACATAAGATATGTAGAATACAAATAGCAAAATGGCAGCCATAAATCCTTCCTTATCAGTAATTTCATTAAATGTAAATATACTAAATATTCCAATCAAAAGACAGAGATTGACAGAATAGACATAAAAACATGATCCAACTATATGCTATCTACAAGAGACATACTTTAAAGTCACACATGGGTTGAAAGTAAAAGGATGGAAAGACATGTACCATGTAAAAAGAAAGATGAAGTGCTATACTAATATCAGACAAAATAGACTTTCAGAGATAAATTGTTCCTAGAAACAAAGAAAAACATTTTATACTGACAAAAGGGTCAATCCATCAAGAAAACATAACATTTAAGAAACGCATTGCACATAACAGCTGAACCCCAAAATAGCAAAAACTGACAGAACTGAAGGGGAAAAGTAGACAATTCAACAATAATAATCGGAGATTTCAATATCCCCACTTTTCACAATGGATAGAACAAGGCAGATGATCAACAAGGAAAAAGAAGTCTTGAACAATACCAAAGTCTTGAACAAAACCCAACTAGACCAAACACATTTGTGGATCATTTGCATCCAACACAGTAGAATACACATTCTTTTCAAGTGCACATGGAACATTCTTCAGGATAAATCATATATCAGGCCACAAAACAAGCCCTCAATAAATTTAAAAATATTGAAACAATACAAAGTATGTTCTCCAACCACAATGGAATTAAATCAGAAACCAGTTACAGAAGGAAATTTGGGGAATTCAAAAATATGTGAAAATTAAACAAAACACCCCTAAACCTAAATAACCAATGGAACAAAGAAGAAATCATAAGAAAAATTAGAAAAAATTATGACTGAGGCAAAAAGCATAACATAGGACTTGGATGCAGTTAAAGCAGTGCTATGAAGGAAATTTATAATTGTGATCCCAATATTTTAAAAGATGAAAGAGTTAAAATTTATAGCCTAACCTTCCACCTTAACAAATTAGAAAAGAAGAACACACTAAACCCAAAGCAAGCGGAAGGAAGGAAATAATAAATATTAGAGTGGAAATAAACAAAATAGAGAATAGAAAAATAATAGAGAAAAATTAACAAAACCAAAAGTTGGTTCTTAGAAGAGATAATAAAATTGACAAACCTTTAGCTAGACACCAAGGCGAAAAGGGAGAAAACTCAAATTACTAAAATTTGGGATGAAAGAGAGGACATCACCACCAATCTTACAGGAATAAAAAGGATTTTAAGGGAATACTATGAGTAATTGTACACCAACAAGTTAAATAACCTAGATGAAATGGGAAAATTCCTAGAAAGACCAAACTGCTGAAGCTGACTCAAGAACAAACAGAAAATGTGAATAGAACTATAACAAGTAAAAAGATTGAATTAAAAAACTTCCCACCATGCAAAGCCCAGGTCCAGGGGAAAGGGTTGATGTCAGTGTTGTTCACTGCTATATCTCTAGTCCCGAGAACAGGGTCTGGTATACAGTAGGCACTCAATAAATATTTGTTGAACTTGAGGGCATGAATGCAAAATGAAAGACTCCATGACTTTTCATAAAATGTATCATTTTCCTAACAAATGAGACAAATTACCTGTAGAGTTTTGCATGCAGTGTAGATAAACATTACAGCTGGAAAGCTGACATCGTTTTACAAAGTCAAAGAAATAAAAATGCGCTATTAGTTCTCAGAGGATAGCCAGTGCTTCAAAGGAAAATGAGGGGGCTGCTACAATGACACTGTGCAAGACCCACGGGAAATCTTCCAGCAAGCAAGTCGCTGGGGATTATAGCACCTATACCTGTTGCCCACCTTCCTCCCAGACAGGGTCCTTCAAGTTGTTTTGACTACCACCTCCAGTAAGAAGCACATTTAAAAAAATTTTGTTTTAATTTATTGAAGTATAGTTGATTTACAATGTTGTGTTGATTTCTGCTGTACAGCAAAGTGACTCAGTTATACATATATATATTGGTTTGGCCAAAAGTTTCATTCTTTTTTTTTCCGTAAGATGGTTCTAGTAGCACTTAGTTGTTTTTAACTTCATTCGAAACAATCTTGTTAGATTGTATGTGACAGCTGTCATATCAGCATGTATTTAAAAAAAGACTTATCAAATTTGATGAATTTTTGTGTAGCCATTTTAATATTGAAGATGGAAGAAAAAAAGCAACATTTTGGGCATATTATGCTTATTATATCAAGAAAGATAAAAATGCAACCAAAACACAAAAAAAGATTTGTGCAGTGTATGGAGAAGGTGTGTGACTGATCAAACGTGTCAAAAGTGGTTTGCAAAGTTTTGTGCCGGAGATTTCTCGCTGGACGATGCTCCACAGTTGGATAGACCAGTTGAAGTTGATAGCAATCAAATCGAGACATCAATTGAGAACAATCAAGGTCATACCACACGGGAGATAGACGACATACTCAAAATATCCAAATCAAGCGTTGAAAAGCATTTGCACCAGCTTGGTTATGTGAATCACTTTGATGTTTGGGTTCCACATAAGTTAAGCGAAAAAACCTTCTTGACCATATTTCCTCATGCGATTCTCTACTTAAACGTAACGAAAACGTTCTGTTTTTAAAACAAATTGTGACAGGCGATGAAAAGTGGATACTGTACAATAATGTGGAACGGAAAAGATCATGGAGCAAGAGAAATGAACCACCACCAACCACACCAAAGGCCGGTCTTCATCCAAAGAAGGTGATGTTGTGTACATGGTGCGATTGGAAGGGAGTCCTCTATTATGAGCTCCTTCCGGAAAACCAAACGATTAATTCCAACAAGTACTGCTCCCAATTAGACCAACTGAAAGCAGCACTCGACGAAAAGCATCCAGAATTAGTCAACAGAAAATGTGTAATCTTCCATCAGGATAATGCAAGACTGCATGTTTCTTTGATGACCAGGCAAAAACTGTTATAGCTTGTCTGGGAAGTTCTGATTCATCTGCTGTATTCACCAGATTTCTGTTTATTTCTATTTATTATTACCTTGAGATTTCTATTTATCTCGGTCTTTACAAAATTCTCTTAATGGAAAAAATTTCAATTCCCTGGAAGACTATAAAAGGCACCTGGAACAGTTCTTCGCTCAAAAAGATAAAAAGTTTTGGGAAAATGGAATTATGAAGTTGCCTGAAAAATGGCAGAAGGTAGTGGAACAAAAGGGTGAATACATTGTCAATAAAGTTCTTGGTGAAATGAAAAATGTGTCTTTTATTCTTAGCTAAAAACCAAAGGCACTTTTTGGCCAACCCAATATATTCTTTTTCATATTCTTTTCCATTATGGTTTATCTCAGGATATTGAATATAGCTCCCTGTGCTCTACAGTAGGACCTTTTTGTTGATCCATTCTATATATAATAGTTTGCGTCTGCTAATCCCAAACTCCCAATCCATCCTTCCCCCACCCTCCCCACCTTGGCAACCACAAGTCTGTTCTCTATGTCTATGAGTCTGTTTCTGTTTTGCAGATAAGTTCATTTGTGTCATATTTTAGGTTCCACATATAAGTGATATCATATATTTGTCTTCCTCTGTCTGACTTACTTCACTTAGTATGACAGTCTCTAGGTCCATCCATGTTGCTGTAAATGGCATTATTTCATTCTTTTATGGCTGAGTAGTATTCCACTGTACATATATACCACATCTTCTTTATCCATTCATCTGTTGATGGACATTTAGGTTGCTTCCATGTCTTGGCTATTGTGAATAGTGTTGCAATGAACATTGGGGTGTGTGTATCTTTTCGAATTAGAATTTCTCCAGATACATGCCCAGGAGTGGGATTGCAGAATCATATGGTAACTCTATTTTCAGTTTTATAAGGAACCTCCATACTGTTCTCCATAGTGGCTGCACCAATTTACATTCCCACCAACAGTGTACAAGGGTTCCCTTTTCTCCACACCCTCTCCAGCATTTATTATTTGTAGACTTTTTGATGACAGCCATTCTGATCGGTGTAAAGTGGTACCTCATTGTAGTTTTGATTTGCATTTCTCTAATAATTAGTGATGTGGAGCATCTTTTTGTGTGTCTGTTGGCCATCTGTATATCTTCTTTGGAGAAATGTCTAGTTAGATTTTCTGTCCATTTTTCGATTGGGTTGTTTGTTTTTTTGTTATGGAGTTGTATGAGCTGTTTGTATATTTTGAAAATTAAGCCTTATCTGTTGCATAATTTGCAAATATTTTCTCCCAGTCCGTAGGTTGTCTTTTCATTTTGTTTATGGTTTCCTTTGCTGTGGAAAACAGTGTTGCAGTTCCTCAGAAAGTTAAAAATAGGATTACCATACGATCCAGTGATTCCACTTCTGGGTATAGACCCAAAAGACTGGAAAGCAGGGTCTCAAAGAGATATTTGTTTACCTATGTTCATAGTAGCATTATACACAATAGTTAAAACATGGAAGGAATCCATGTCCATCAATGGATGAATGGATAAGCAAACTATGATATATACATACAATGGAATAATTATTCAGCCTTAAAAAATGAAGGAGATACTAACATATGCTATGAGGTGGATTTATCTTGAGGACATCATGCTAAGTGAAATAAGCCAGTCACAAAAAGACAAATACTGTATGATTCCACTTACATGAAGCACTTAGAGTAGTCAAATCATGGAGACAGAAAGTAGAACAGTGGTTGCCAGTTCTGGAGGCCAGAGTTATTTTTTAATGGGTATAGAGTTTCAGTTTTACAAGATGAGAGGAGTTCTGGAGATGGATGGTGGTGATGGCTGCACACATAATGAGTGTATTTAACACTGCTGAACTGTACATTTAAAAATGGTTAAGATGGTAAATTTTATGTTATGTGTACTTACCACCATTTAAAAATTGGGGGAAAAATGCAGAAAATGATTCATGAAGGATATTCTACAAAACAACGGACCTGTACTATTCAAAATTGTCAGTGTTATAAAAAACAAAGAAGGGCCACAGAATTGCTCCAGATTAAAGGAGACAAAGGAAGTAAAAATAAAGTTACTATGAAAGATAGTATTGGGATAATTGTCAAAATTTGCATATGAACTATATATTAGATAATAGTATCATATCAATGTTAAATTTTCTTAATTTGATAAAATTTCTTAATTTGATAACAAATTTGACAATAAAAGTGATAAAAATGACAAGATGTATTTGAAATACGACCAAATAAAACTTGTAAAAACAAGAAATTAAAAATTGAAAAAGGGCGGGGCTCCCCCCTCCACAGGGGACCCTGCCAAAACCAAAACCAAACTCATGCTCATGCAGCTCAATATCAAAAAAAAGAAACAACAACAACCCAATCAAAAATTGGGCAGAAGTCTTAAATAGACATTTCACCAAAGAAGACATACAGATGACACATGAAAAGATGCTCAACATCACTAATTATTAGAGAAGTGCAAATCAAAATTACAATGAGGTATCACCTCACACCAGTCAGAATGGCCACCATCAAAAAATCCACAAACAATTAACGTTGGAGAGGGTGTGGAGAAAAGGGAACCCTCTTACACTGATGGTGGGAATGTAAATTGATACAGCTACTGTGGAGAACAATATCGAGGGTCCTTAAAAAACTAAAAATAGAAGTACCATATGACCCAACAATCCCACTGCTGGGCATATACCCAGAGAAAACCATAATTCAAAAAGATACACGCACCCCAATGTTCGTTGCAACACTATTTACAATAGCCAGGACATGGAAGCAACCAAAATATCCATCAACAGAAGAATGGATAAAGAAGATGTGGTACATATATACAATGGAATATTACTCAGCCATAAAAAGGAACGAAACTGTGCAATTTGCAGAGATGTGGATAGACCTAGAGACTGTCATACAGAGTGAAGTAAGCCAGAAAGCGAAAAACGAATATCATATAATATCACTTATATGTGGAATCTAGGAAAACGATACAGATAAACTTACTTTCAAAGCAGAAATAGAGACACAGACATAGAGAACAAACTTATAGATACCAGTAGGGGAAGGGGGGGGGTGGGATGAATTGGAAGATTGGGACTGACATATATACACTACTATGTATAAAATAGATAACCAATGAGACCCTACTGTATAGCACAGGGAACTCTACTCAGTGCTCTGTGGCGACCTAAATGGGAAGGAAATCCAAAAAAGAGGGGATATATGTATACATACAGCTGATTCACTTTGCTGTGCAGGAGAAACCAACACAACATTGTAAAGCAACTATATGCCAATAAAAATTATTTTTTAAAAAAAAGACTCCCTTCCCAGGTGCCAAGGCCATAATGACTCACTGTGTACGTGCTGGTCTGGTTTTTTTTGAAACCTTGAAGCAATGTGTTCCTGACTTGTTTGATATTCTTTGTTTTGTGCTGAAAACTATGCTTCTCCAGAACAGTTCCTCAGAGTTACCTGAGAGGCTGTCTTCCCACCTACAGTCCTCGGTTTGGCTCAAGTAAAACTTTTTTCTACTCCTACTTAAAAAAAAATTGAAATAAAAAAAAATGGATGAGTTTAACAGAAGATCAGATGTAGCTAGAGAGTTAGTAAACTAGAAGTAGACACAGTGATTACTAGAAGTAGGCACAGAGACAAAATGATGGAGAATATGAAACAGTGATTAAGAGACTTGAAAGTTGCAGTGAGATGTCCAACGTAAGTAGAGCATCACTGAAGGTGGGGAAGGGGAGAAAGGGGGCAGGAAGCAGCATGCGGAGAGGTGTTCATGAGTATACTCTAGAACGGATGGAAGGCCCAGTTCACAGTTACGGAAGTCCAGTGAATCCCAGGCAGGATCAATAAACAGAAATCCACACCAAAATACATCGTAGTGAAATTGCAGAACTCTAAAGAAAAAGAGAAAATCTGAAAATAGGCCAGAAAATAAAGAATGCTTACATTTAAAGAAGCAACAATTAAACTGAAGCTGGTCTCTCAACAGCGGTAATGGGAGCCGGGAGCCAGTGGGAGGAGAATCAATGAACTGAAAGAAAACAACAAAGTCGAGCTCTACAGCCACTGAAAATGCCTTTTAAGAATATGTATAACTGATTCACTTTGTTATAAAGCAGAAACTAACACACCATTGTAAAGCAATTATACTCCAATAAAGATGTTAATAAATAAATAAATAAATAAATAAATATTAAAAAAAAAAAAGAATGATGGTGAAACAAAGACATTTTCAGTCAAACAAAAATGGAGTTTGTCCCCAGCAGACTCTCAACAGAGAAAACTGAAATGATACATTTTTGTCAGAACAAAACTTTTCCTAGATGGAAGGTGTGAGAAACAAGGGATGAAGAGTAAAGAAAGTGGTGAAAATGTAGATGAATCTAAGCAAGTACTGATTAATAAAACAATGATAATAATGTCTTAAAGGGTTAAACAAGAATAGTTAAAATAGATGGAAAAATGATTCGTAAGTTGGGAAGTGTTCTAAGTTTCTTTTATTAATGCAGGAGGAAGTTAGGGGATTTATTTAGACTTTATTAAGTAAGCATATTATAATTTCTAGGACAACTACTAAAAGAACTGAACATAATGCATAACTTTTAAACTACTTAGAGGAGACAAGATTGGAATAACTAAAATAGTCAGTAAATCCAAAATAAAGTAAAAAAGGAGAAAAAATATGCAACAGGTATGACAAGTAGAAAGCACAAAATATGTTTGCAGATTTAAACCCAAATATATATAGAGTGTGAATTGTGCCTCTAAAATGGTGCAATGTCATGGCATTAATAATGTAGTACTAATTACATTTTATGTAAATGAACTAAATGCTCCAGTTAAAAGACAAAAATTTTCAGACTTGGTAAAGACAAATTCTCCCTCTATGCTTTTACGAGAAACATGTCGTAGAAATACAACGATTAAGGATACAGAAAACTTGAAAGTGAAATGATTAAATAAGACTTACCAACACATTCTAAACCAAAGAAAACTAGTGTAGCTATAATAAGGAAAAAAATATCTTTAAGGAAAATAAAATTACAGGAGTGAAGAAGGTCGATTCATGTTGATAAAAGGTTCCATTTGCTGAACATGTGACAATTTTTAATTTGTATATTCCCAATATATACCCTCAAGATATGTAAGGCAACCACCGACAGAACTTCAAGGAGAAATAGACAAATCTATAAGCACAGAAGGAGTGTTGTTTTTGGTACTACATCTCTCAGTTATTAAAGAAAAAACAAACAAAAACTGAGTAAAGACATGAAAAGATTTGAGTAAGATAATAAAATTGACATACTGAGATTACCACCTAACTACTGCAGAATACATATATTTTCAAGCATACAGACATTTACTAAATATAAATGAACCATAAAGCAAGTCAATATATTTCAATGGTTTAAAACCATAGAGCATGTGCTTGGACCATAAGACAAACTAGAAATCAGCAAAAATTCAAAAAAGAAAAAATATCCCAGATGTTAGAGACCTAAAACAATCATGCATCAAAACAAAATTATAAAAATATTTAAAAATATTTCAAACAGAACAATAACAAAATATTGCATATCAAAATTTATGAATTCCATACAGAAAGGGAAATTCACAACCTCAAAGTCTGTATTTTCAGACAGTCTGAAACTTAATTAACTAAACATTCATTGGAAGAAGTTAGAGCTATAACAGCAAGAAGAAAATAAGATAAAAGGAGAAACTTTAAAAATAGAAAACAATTACATAACGGAGATGTTCAACAAAGCCAAAAGTTGCTTGTTGATTTTAACAAGTTAAAATATCTCTGTCAGTAGTGATCAAGAAACTAAGGCACAAATAACCAATATCCAGAAACAAAAAGGAGACATACTTAACAGATGTTACAAATTATTAAAAAGACAATACAAGATCAACATGATCCTCAATAAAGTTGGGGGGGGGGAGGAACACATTAAATAAAAGAAAAAGAAGATTAAATGAAATCTTTATACCAATACACTTGAAAAATTTAGACAAAGTGGACAGGTTTTTAAAAAATATATAACTTAAAAAATTTATTCAGGAAGAAATAGGAAGTCTATAGTAAGAAATAGGAAATCTTATAATTGTGGTATCCATAAATTCCATTTTGCCCAGGACAGTCCCAGTTTATGCCTATTATAGATTAATATCCATTAATTATTTTAATGACCCTTTTAATTCTCAAAAGTGTTCCATTTTGGAGGGTAAGCCATATGTTCATCCTTCCTACTTACAATAATTAGAGAAACAAAATCCATAGTCCAAAATGTTCCTGCTGACATAGTTCCAGGCTCAAATTTGCCAGCAAGTTCTACCAAACATTCATGAAAGAAATCATTTTAATCTTCAACTCTTTCAGAAAATAGAAAAAGAGGAAACACCAACTCCTGAGACTAGTATAACCTTGATACTAAAATCTGGCAAAGACAGTGCATGAAAAGAAAATTACAGGCAATCTCATGCATGAACACAGATGCAAAAATCCTAATCCAAATATCTGCAAACTGAATCTAGCAGTATATGAAAGGATAGTACCTCATGACCAAGTTGGTTATATCCCAGGAATTCAAGGTTGTTTTACATTTAGAAAATAAATTAATATAATCCACCATGTTACCATATTAAAGAAGAAAATCATAACATCTTCTCACTAAATGTAGAAAAAGCATTTGATAAAATTCAAAATATATTCACAATTTTAAAAAATTCTTCTCAAAGTGAGAATGAAAGGGAACGTCCTTGGTGAAAGTTATCTTCAAAAATCATATAGCAATATTCTTTTTTTCTTTAATTTAATTTAATTTTTTTATACAGCAGGTTCTTGTTAGTTATCTATTTTATACATATTAGTATATATATGTCAATCCCAATCTCCCAATTCATTCCACCACCGCACCCCAACCCCTGCTTTCACCCCTTGGTGTCCACACATTTGTTCTCTACATCTGTGTCTCTTATTTCTGCCTTGCAAACCGGTTCATCTGTACCATTTTTCTAGATTTCACATATATACATTAATATACGATATTTGTTTTTCTCTTTCTGACTTACTTCAGTCTGTATGACAGTCTCTAGGTCCATCCACATCTCTAAAAATGACCCATTTTTGTTCCTTTTTATGGCTGAGTAATATTCCATTGTATATATGTACCACATATTCTTTATCCATTCATCTGTTGATGGGCATTTAGGTTGCTTCCATGACCTGGCTATTGTAAATAGTGCTTCAATGAACATTGGGGTACAGAAAATATTCTTAATGGTGATTTTTTGAGATCAGGACAAGACAAGAATTTCTGCTATCATCACCTCTATTTGACATTGTAGTGGTGGTCCTAGCCAATAAAGTAAGGAAGTAAAAAGAAAAAAGTTATGCAAGAACTGGAAAGGAAAGAACAAAACTGTTATTATTAGAAAATAATGTTTATATAATAGATAATTCAAAATAAAACTAAATAATATTTTATTAGAATTAATAAGAGAGATGAACAAGTTTACTGGATACAAAAAAAGTCAACTGCATTTCTATACACCAGCATCAAAAAATTGCAAAATGAAATAAAAGATACTATTTACAATAGTACCAAAATATACAAAGTACCTAGGGAGGAAATCTAACAAAAGATGTTATAGAGAAAATTATAAAATTGTACTGAGAGATATCAAAGAAGATATGGAGAAATATAACAAACTTATGGATTGGAAGCTTGAATATTATAAATATATCAGTTTTCCCCAAATTAATATATGGATTCAATGTAATCGCAATAAAAACAATAGTTTAGGGGACTTCCCTGGCAGCTCAGTGGTTAAGAATCCACCTGCCGATGCAGGGGACACGGGTTCAAGCTCTGGTCCAGGAAGATCCCACATGCCTCGGAGCAACTAAGCCCGTGTGCCACAACTACTGAGCCCACGTGCTACAACTACAGAAGCCCGTGCACCTAGAGCCCATGCTCTGCAACGAGAAGGCACCACAATGAGAAGCCTGTGCACCTCAACAAAGAGTAGCCCCTGCTCGCCGCAACTAGAGAAAGCCTGTGTGCAGCAACAAAGACCCAATGCAACCAAAAATAAATAAATAAATAAAGATTCTCTTTGTAAAAAACAAAACAAAACAATAGTTTAAGTGGTTGTTGAAGTTGACAAACATTCTAAAGTTTATATGGAACAGGAAAGGGCCTAGAAAGCTGAAACAAACAAGGTGGGAATATTTGCCCTGTAAGATGTCAAGACTTAAAACAACACTATAACAATTAAGAAGCTGTGTATTGGCTCAGGGACAGACAATTAGATCAATGGGCCAGAGGAAGCACACAGAAATAAACCTACACACATGTGGACACTTGTTAGACGACAGAGCTGCCATTGCAAGTAAGTAACAAAAGGATGGCTTTTCATTAACTGGTCCCAGAACAACTGGGATTGCATATGAGAAAAACCCTGAATATGGTCCTGTACCTTGCATTACACACAAAAATCAGTTAAAAGCAAATATATGTGAAAAGCAAAACTATAATCCTTTCAATAGATAATATAGGAGGATATCTTTAAGACCTGGAAGGATTTCTTAAATAGTACATAAAAAGCATTTAGCCATAAAGAAAAAGATTAATAAATAAGACATTAAAATCAAGAACTTCATATCTCATCATCAGAAGATATCTTCCACATCATCAAAAGACCCAAGACTAGAAAAAGATACTTGTAATGAATGAATATAACAGACAAAGGACTCATATCAAGAATATATAAATTTTTAAATGTCTGCCAATGAGAAAAAGGCAGATAACAATAGAAAAATGCACAAAGGATCTGAACAGGCAGCTTTTCAAAAAGGAATTCCAAATGTGTAATAAACACATCAAAGGTGTTTAGCCTAATTTGTATTCATAGAAATGTACCTTAAAACCACAATGAGACCTCCTACAATCCTATCAGACTGGCCAAAATTATAAAATCTACAGTAAGTTTGGGAGAGGCTGTGGACTATTTTCATACACAATAACAGGAAAAAAAATGTCTCTGTATTATAAAAACAGCAACTGAGTGTAGGAGAAGAACCCAGGGATTCTGGGGAGTGGTGGGATGCACACCTGCTCACTTCTCGCGTTGGTGAATTTGATGAGCGGCCAGGCAATCAATTCTGGCTCTTGTCAGTCCCAGGGCTAAATTGTTCAGCTACCACTTAGTGGAAGTAACAGCTGTCATATTGCTTTAATAGTTTCCTTCCACTGACATGAGATGAGGAATTTTTTCCACGGGAATACTCAAGAGTTGGCAAACCTCCTAAATGGCATCCTTTAGTTTTGACCTCCAGTGGCTCTTATATTCAGCTGAATTATGTAGAAAACAGAAAGAAGGAGTTATCGATCATATTCCTCTCTCTCTCAAGGAAATGTACCATTTTCTTCTTCTCTTCTATAGTCTGTGTGGCTTTTTTTTTTTCAAGCTTGCTCGGTTTAAAACCTGCACACCTCACCTTCTTCAGGAAGTTCTCCTAAACTGATGTCTTATTGCCAGCTGTCCTCTGATCCTTTTCCCTTTCTATCCTATATGAATACTGAAGGGGGACATGTCTTAGCTCTTTCAGTAGACAGTGCCTTTGTGGCAGACAGGATCCTTGTCTGATCCATTTTTGAGCTCCCTACAGAGAAACTTGCCCAGTTTCTTACACATAGTAGGTGGTTGGTAAATGTTTGTCTTATGAGTGAATTGATCTTCAGATTATTAGGTAATAAACATGCAGAGTTTTAGGATGTATCAGTTAGGAATGGTGTTGGTACTAGTACTGAGAACCTGTTGTAGTGGCTTGAACAGAGGAAAATTTTTTTCCTCTTATGTAAAAAATGCCATTGGTCTGCCAGTCTGTAGTTGGTAAGGTGGTTCCACAAAGTCATGAGAGACCCAGGCACTTTTTAATTTCTGCTTTGCATTCTTTGGTATGTTGTTTCCATCTTCAAAGTCACAAAATGGCTGCCCAGAGCTTCAGCCAGCACATCTGCATATTAGGAAAAATAGAAAGGGAAATAAAGGGGGCAAACAGGCTCTTCTCTCATCCAAGTCAGGACCCCTTTAAAGAGAGTTTCAGGAAACATTAACCAAAGACTTCTACTTAAATTTCAATGAATACTCCCTTAACTGCAAGGGAGGCTGGGAAGTAAAGTTTTTTAGCTTGGCACACTGACCCTCTGAACAAAATCTGAGTTATGTTACTAAGCAAGAAAGGGAGACAACATATTGGGTAAGCAGCCTGCAATCTGCTGCAGTGTTATCATTTTTTTCCCCACAAGTGTTAATTGTTTCTTCAAGATTTTTACGTTTCTCTTCAAAGTCTGTAGGTAAGTTATTGAAATTTACATAGACCCCAGCTTTCACATCCAGGGTTTTAATGTCATACAATCCATTTGATATTCTCCCCTCATCAAATGAACCTCATTTGTTTTTCCTGTAACTCTAAGTAGGTATGATACCACCTGGTGTTTTCCACTTTTGACCCAAAACCACAGCTGGTTTCGTCTGAGTAATCAGGAGCTGGGAAGGGGCAGGTTTGGGAACAGGTCAGTGTCACAAATCACTTGGTAATTAAAAAACCCCTTGGTTATAACACTTGCTCCCCGCAATAAAATATCCACTGTAGGATTCTGATAAAACTGTTATATTAAACATCAGTAGTTGGAAGGTCAGGGTGTGAGTTTTATTGATGCCATGGCTGATATGAAGTATTAAGTTTCACAAAGACAACCAGAGAGGCAGTTAAAGAAACATTTCTTGTATGCTCATTCTTCGCCTACCATTTCGTACATGTTAACTTCCTCCTAAAAATAATCTGGATGACTGTGGTACAAGTGACTAAAGATAATAATTGATCTATTTATCATCCATTTCATTCAATCACTAATTGTTCAGTACGTACTATTTGCCAAGCATTGTGCTAGTTCCTATAGATTTAAATGAGAATTTTTAAATGTAGACATTCAGAGATAAAGATATATGGAAAGGCTGTAATGGACAGCAGAAAACTGAGATGAGTAATCTGAAATCAACTTCCACAGACTAATAATCCTAGAAAGCCTACTGGAAAATTAATAGCAGAAACTGAGCTTGGACATTTTGTAATTCTCTTTTAGCCACACAAAATTAAATTAGAAATTCTCAGAAGACTCAGGCTTCTTCATTGTTAACATGAGATTTTGACACATACAAATTAGAAATACAAGTTTCTTATATGGCATAATATAGAAATAAGGTGTCCTAGATTGTCAACTATTCTGATTGAAAGATTAAAAGTTTTAATAGGTTACAGCTGAGTGAGTGGCTCAAAATTCCATCAGAATATTCTAAGCTTTAGTGCAGAAGTTGACACAAGAGTTACAGAAAATGAAATTTAAAACCAAGACCTGGAGAGCGCTCATTAATTTAAGGGCAGGTCATTTTTTGAGAGGAAAAAATCACTGGATTGTCAAAAATTGAAATAGGTTAATTTCAGCTGACTAATTGATACAGTTGGTCAAATCTTTCAAAGTCATGAATTTAGAAGCTGCTGATGCTATGGTAGAGAAAATCTGCCTATAAGAAGGTGTTCAATCCAGAGCTGCTGGGGGTCCTATGCCCCTTGGGTTTCCAGTATGTTTCACTTGGAGCTCAGGCCACTGTCCTGAGCTTTTGACCTTGGAACATCAGTTGGTCTGACATGCTTGTTTCATCATTCATTAGTTGGATGAATAATTTATAATCTCTAAAACTCAGTGTACTCTTATGTAAGTGTGTTTAAATATAACCATTATGATGTCCTGTACATATTCTGCTAATTTTCTTAATGATGTTTGAAAGGCTTAAAAGGATTTTATCTACAAAATTTATAAGGCTGATTTAGTAGATTGACAAGAGTGGCTTAAATGCTTAGGAAGATTTTGTTTCTTACATTTGTAATCCTCTCTTGGTGTATTTGAAATGTTTGAGAGAGTCAATTGTGTTAAAATTGGACTTTGAAATAGCCAAGGGAATTTGATTAAAGTTAAATATCTAAATATGTTACATGTAGGAATTAACTGAAAAAGCACAAGTGAAAATGATTGTTCTTATTTTTGATTAAAATTATAAAATTTGTAAATGAAATAAAAGCTGTAAATGTTTAAGGAAAACAAGATTTTTACCTTCATAGCTATAATAATACAATATGAATTAAAACATGTTAATTAGAAGGATTCCTTTCTGTGCACAAAAGCCCAACTAGGATAGTAAAAGCCCCAAACACAGAGTTAACCAATAACAGAAGTAGCAGTAAGCTGTGGGTGTGGGCTGTGGGTCAACCATTAGGGTACTTGAAGAAAGATCCTCATTCCTAGCAGTAGGGTCAGTGGGGCTCCACATATAGGTTCCAAGTGAAAGGATGGAAAAAGGTATTCCATGCAAGTGGAAATTAAAAGAGATAAGGGGTAGCTATACTTATATCAGAAAAAATAGATTTTTAACTAAAAAGCTGTAACAAGAGACAAAGAAAGTCATTATATAATTATAAAGGATTCAATGCATCAAGAGGATATAACAATTGTAAATATACACATACCCAGCATTGGAGTACCTAAATATATTAAGCAAATATTAGCAGATCTGAAAGGAGAAATAGACAACAATACAATAATAATAGATGACTTCAATACTCCACTCTGAACAATGGATAAAGCATTTAGACAGAAAATCAATAAGGAGACATCGGACTTGAACTATACTTTGATCAAATGAATCAACAGACAACTACAGAATATTCCATCCAACAACAGCAGAATATACATTCTTCTCAAGTACATAAGGAATATTCTCCAGGATAGATCACAGGAGAGGTCACAAAACAAGTCTTAGCAAATTTAAGAAGATTGAAATCATACCAAATATCTTTTCCAACTATAATGATGTGAAACTAGAAATCAATAACAAAAGGAAAATTGGAAAATTCGCTAGTATGTGGAAGTTAAACAATACACTCCTGAACAACCAGTGGGTCAAAGAAGAAATCAAAAAATATCTTGAGACAAATGAAAATGGAAACACAACATACTGAAACATGGGATCCAGCAAAAGCAGTTCTAAGAGGGAAATTTACATCAATAAAATTTACATTAAGGAAAAAGGATGATCTCAAATGAAATACCTAACTTTACACCTCAAAGAACTAGAAAAATAAGAAAAACTAAGCCTAAAGTTAACAGAAGGAAGGAAATAACAAAAATCAGAGCAGAAATAGAGACCAGAAAAATAATAGAAAAAAATCAAGGAAACCAAGAGCTGGGGGTTTTTTTGAAAAAAAAAAAAAATTGGTAAACCTTTAGCTAGACTAAGAAAAAAGAGAATAACCCAGGTAAATAAAATCAGAAATGAAAGAGGCAACATTACAACCTGATACCACAAAAATACAAAAGATCAGAAGAGACTACATTGAACAATTATATACCAACAAATTGGATAACATAAAAGAAATGGAATAATTCGCAGAAATATACAACCTACCAAGACTGAATCATGAGAAAATGGAAAACCTGAACAGACCAAAAATGAGTAAGGAGATTGAATCAGTTATTTAAAAACTCCCAACAAAGGAAAGTCCAGATGGTTTCACTGGTGAATTTTACCACATATTTAAAGAAGAATTAACTCCAGTTCTTTTCAAACTCTTCCAAAACATTGAAGGGGAGGGAATGCTCCCAAATTTATTTTACGAAGCCTAGTACCCTGATACCAAATATAGATAAAGACACGACAAGAAAAAAAAATAGGCCAATATCCTTAATGAATATAGATGCAAAAATTCTCAACAAAGTACTAGCAAATTGAATTCAGCAGCACATTAAAAGGATCATACACCATGATCAAGTGGGAATTATCCCTGGAATGCAAAGATGGCTCAATATATGCAAATCAATAAATGTGATACATCACTTAATAGAATTAAAGATAAAAATCATAAGATCATCTCAATAGATGAAGAAAAAGCATTCTATAAAATTCAATATCCTTTCATGACAAAAACTCTCAATAAATTGGGTATAGAAGGAACCTACCTCAACATGATAAAGGCCATACATGACAAGCCTACAGCTAACATCATATTCAATGTTGAAAGGTTGATCAGGAACAAGAAAAAGGTGCCCACTCCCACCACTTCCATTTGAAATAATACTGTGACTCCTAGCCAGAGTAATTAGGCAAGAAAAAGAAGTAAAAGGCATCTGAGTTGGAAAGGAAGAATTTAAATTGTCTGTTTGTAGGTGACATGATTTTTTATATAGAAAATCCTAGAAACTCTACCAAAAAACCTGTTAGAACTAATCAACAAATTCAGTAAAGTTGTGGGATACAAAATTAGTGTACAAAAAGCCATAGCATTTCTATAGATTCATGCAATTCCTGTCAAGATTCCAATGGCATTTTAAAAACAGAAAAGAAAAAGTAATCCTAAAATTCATTTGGAACCACAAGACCCCAAATAGCCAAAGCAATCCTGAGAAATAAGAACGAAGCTGGAGGCATAACACTTCCTGATTTCAAACTATATTACAAAGCTATAGTAATTAAAACAGTATAATATTGGCATAGAAACAGACACATTAGACAAATGGAACAGAACTGAGAGCCCAGAAACAAACCTTCACATTTATAGTCAACTAATATTTGATAAGGGAGCCAAGAATACTCAGTAGTGAAAAGACAGTCTCTTCAATAAATGGTGCTGGGGAAATTGGATATGCACATGTAAGAGAATGACTGGACCCTTATATTACACCTTTCACCAAAATTAACTCAAAATCGATTAAAGACTTAATGTAAGACCTGAAACCATAAAACTCCAATGATTTTTTTGATATGTCACCTAAAGAACAAGCAACAAAAGCAAAAATAAACAAGTAGGACTACATCAAACTAAAAAGCTCTTCACAGCAAGAGAAACAATCAACAAAATGAAAAGGCAACATATGGAATGGGAGAAAATCTGTTCAAATCATCTATCTGATAAGGGGTTAATATCTAAAATATATGCAACTCAATAGCAAAAAAACAAATCATCCAATTAAAAAATGGGCAGAGGACTGGAATAGACATTTTTTTTTCCAAAGAAGATATTCAAATGGACAGCAGGTATATGAAAAGGTGATCAACATCACTAATCATCAGGGGAATGCAAATCCAAACCACAATGAATTATCACCTCACGCCAAAAGAATGGTAATTATCAAGAAGACAAGAAACAACAAGTGTTGGTGAGGAGGTGGAGAAAAGGGAACACTTGTACATTGTTGGTGGGAATGTAAATTGGTGCAGCCACTACAGAAAACAGTGTGGACGTTCCTGAAGAAATTAGAAATAGAACTATAATATGATCCAGTAGTTCCACTTCTGGGTATATTCCTGAAGGAAATGAAATCATGATCTTGAAGAGAAATCTGCACTCCCATGTTCATTGCATCATTACTTATAATAGCCAAGACTTAGGAAACAACCTAAGTGTCCATTGATGGATGAATGGATAAAGATGTGTATATTTATATTTATACACACACACAAGGAAATTATTATTTCAGCCATGAGAAAGAAGGAAATTCTGCCATTTGTGACAATACGGATGGACCTGGAGGGCATTATGCTAAGTGAAATAAGTCAGACAAAGACAAATACTGTATAATCTCACTTATATGTGGAATCAAAAAAAACTAAACTCATTGAAACAGAGAGCATGGGACTTCCCTGGTGGTCCAGTGGTTAAGAATTTGCCTTCCAATGCAGGGGATGCAGGTTTGATCCCTGGTAGGGAAACTAAGATCCCACATGCCGTGGGGCAACTAGGCCTGTGCGCCACAGCTACTGAGCATGAGAGCCACAACTAGAGAGCCCTCAGGCCACAACGAAAGATCCTGCATGCCACAACGAAGATCCCGAGTGCCACAACTAAAACCCAACGCAGGCCAAAATAAAATAAATAAATAAATAACTATTAAAAAAAGAAAGAAAGAAAGAAAGAGAGAACAGTTTGGTGGTTACCAGAAGTGGGAGCTGCTGGGGGGAGAATGAGTGAAGGTGGTCAAAAGGTAACACTTCCAGTTATGAGATAAATCAGTTCTTGGGATATAATGTGCAGTATGGTGACTATAGTTAACAATACTGTATTGTATATTTGAAAGTTGCTAAGAGAGTAGACCTTAAAAGTTCTCATCATGAGAAAAAAATTGTAACTATGTGAGGTGATGGATGTTAACTAAACTTATTGTAGTAATCATTTTGTAGTATATACATATATCAAAGCATTGTGTTGTACACCTTAAACTCATACAATGTTATATGTCAATTATATCTCAATAAAACTGGGAGAAAAAGACATCTTTTCATTCACTTAATCCATATTTTCCTCTACATTCTTTAATATGCTCATGCTAGTTATTTAACATCTTTTTTTTTACCAACTCAAATAGCTAGGATATTTGTGGGTCTGTTTTATTATCTATGTTTTCCCCTTGATTTATCAGTCATGTTTCTCTGCTTTTTCTTATGTCTCAAATTTTTGATTCTATGCTGGACATTGGGTATAAACTAACCATAGAGACTGAAGTTGGTATTTATTTTCTAAGGAGGTGGTTCCCCATTTCCTCCATGAGACAGAGGGCTGAGAGGCTGAACACTTCAATCTGGTCAGGGATTGTGCGGTTTGGGCTACATAGGTTTGCTCTTGTGGGCTTTTGACCTCAGTCACTAGGGTTCTTTTATAGTCAATATCCAGCACACACAGTCATGGTTGCTCTTCCATACTGTATAATATTGATATTACATATTGTGCAACAACAGAGTCATTGGATAATGGATTTTACCATGTTTGTTTTGTTTTCTCTCTAAGCATATTTGCCATTAACTTTGACACTATTTTTATAAGTCTCTTGGAAATACAGTGACCTGTACCAGTTTTTGCAGAACGCAGTGATGATCTTTAGTTTTACTTCTCTTTTAGAGACACAATTTATCAAGTTTGTGCTGGAAAGCATTACTGGTTTTGTAAAACTTCCATTGCTTTAACAGATAGCAGCTCACTGTACTCTCCTGGAAAATTACATAAAACATTGATGGATTGTGCCATTATTTGTCAAATTATGTCATGGGGAATTACTGGAGGAATAGATTGCCAGTCCTCAAATCCCCAATTTTCAGAAATTCATCTTTGTACTTCCTATTCAATGGTTCATATATTTATTTATTTTGGACACTTATTTGAATTCTCTACACTGGCAGACATCTAGTCTGAATATATACTGATTTGTGTTCTAATTTACACTGGAGTCCTATTCACCATTTAACCTTACATTTTTTAAGGTATATGTATTTTCTATCTGAACACTACTTTTAAGCTTAATGAACATCCCTGAGCAATTGGTCCACTTGGAGAATCAAGGTTGTATTACAACACAATAATAATAATTAGAAAAACATTCAATGTCAAAATAGCATAGTTGAGAACCATAACTGAATGTTAATGAGACAAATTATCCAGTGAAGAAATATCAATAAAATAAACAAGGGATGCTTGTTTTGGGATACTGAACAGTCATCAGAGTGATCTTGTGATTCCTGCAACCTCATAGGAAGGAGAGAAAAATTGAAAGCCCTGCAGCAGAGTAATGGGTCCCACTCATCTTTAGGAACAGGGATAGAGCCTTGCTAATGGAGGAAACATTTTCTTCCAATCTGAGTTTAGATCCAAGTTTTCAAATTCATGGCCTAAGGGCTGTATTGGATCACAGACATCTTTGTTTGGCCTGCTTATTATTATTATTATTACTACTACTACTACTATTATTAGGCTGTGCCACATGGCTTGTGGGATCTTAGTTCCCCAACCAGGGATTGAACCCTCACCCTCGGCAGTGAAAGCACAGAGACCTAACCACTGGACCGCCAGGGAATTCCCCACATTATTTTTTAAATTGGGAAATTTCATATAAATATCTGGCACTTCTGGAACAATCATTCCTTCAAGTCAACAGTTGGAGCTACTCAGATGTTGTTCTCAGATGGCACTTGCATCTCCAATTTGCTACAGTTGCCATCACTTCCTATTTTGAAACACTTGACTTGCCTTATGCTCTAACATTACCTGGCTGACTTCTGTAAGCATTTTTGTGACTGTTGACTACACCATTCCCAAAGGGGGAAAAAAATAGATCCTCTAGTAAAGGAGCTAAAGACCAGACTCCTCCTGATGGGAAGACTAGAAAAGAAACTCAAGGCCAGGATATCATAAAGCCTAGACTCTCTCTCGAGACTGCAGGACTCAGAAAGGCTGAAAGAGCTACACCTCTTCTTATGGAAGTGGATGGAGATTTCAATTTCTAGGGAGAGGAAAGTGGAATTTTGTATTGAAAGACTTGAAAAAAGGAGGTAATGACTTGCTCATTGGAGGCATAAATCTGACAGTGGATAAATCCCATTAGGACTAGATAGAGCCCCCAGTCAGATTACAAGTAATTTTTTAAAAAAATTTCCAAACTTCAAAAATATGCTAATGACTATACTGTTTTTTTGTTTTTTGTTTTTCTTTCATTAAAGTAACATTTTTACAAAGGTTAAAAGGACCCTTAAGTCCAAGTCTAGGAGCATAATCGCTGGGTCATGAGATGTGCACATCTCCAAAGTTTGATAGAAAGTTTCAAACTGTTCTTCATACACTCCCACTAGAGTGAACACACTGTTCTACAGCCAGCCAGTCCTTGATGGTGTCAGGCTCTGTACTTGGTGCCAACCTGATGATTATGAAATTATATCTTTTTGTGGTTTTAACTTGCATTTTCCTGATTATTAGTGGAATTGAACCTTTCTTATTTTCTCTTGTCTGAATTGTCTATTTGTCTCTTATAATTTTACTATTGTGTTGTCTCTTTCTTGTTTATATACATATATTCTGAATTAATCCCTTGAGGGTGATATGTGTTGCAAATGTTTTCTCCTAGTTTACACTGACTTTTCACTTTTTTTTAGTGTGCCTTTCACTGAGCAGTTTTATATTCTCATTTAGTTCAATCTATTAATCTTCCCTTTCATAGTTTTATAGTTTGTGCTTAGTTTTTGAAAAATCAAGAACCATTTTGGGGACTTCCCTGGTGGCGCAGTGGTTAAGAATCCACCTGCCAATGTAGGGGACATGGGTTCGAGCCCTGGTCCAGGAAGATTCCACAGGCAATGGAGCAACTAAGCCTGTGTGCCACAACTACTGAGCCTGTGCTCTAGAGCCCGCGAGCCACAACTACTGAGCCCACGTGCCAGAACTACTGAAGCCCACGTGCCTAGAGCCTGTGCTCCACAACAAGAGAAGCCACCACAATGAGAAGCCCACACACCGCAATGAAAAGTAGCCCCCGCTCGACACAACTAGAGAAAAGCCCACATGCAGCAACAAAGACCCAATGCAGCCAAAAGTAAATAAATAAATTTATATTAAAAAAAAACATTTTGGCAGTATTTCAACAGCTTTGCCTATAAGACACAATGTATTTTATATATACATATACAAATATGCCAAAATAACAACTCTGCCTAAATTATACAGCTCTAACTAGCTTTAAAAATATTGTAATTAAAAGTGTATTATTAAAATAAGCATGCCAGCCAATGGTTTAAAAAATAGTTTCACTCCAGTTTCGTATTTATTTAGCTCTTGAGCTACTGAAATCAGTGGCCAGAGTAAAGCAATTATCTGATGCTTGTGGGTGGCAACCTTGGAGAATCTTAGCCTCTTCTTCCATCCCATCCTGTTTTTGTCCTTAATAGTAGATATTTACTTCAATTTTAGATTCTATTATTTTTTTATAATCATAATCTAAAAATGTTAAAATAGTACTAAATTTCATGTGGAATGAAACTTCAGATTCTCAGCAACTTATCTTTCTTAGTGATTTCTACTCTAGCCCCCAATATAATTATATAAACTCTTACATAAACAGTTGTTTTTATTTAGTATTATCTAAAAGGAAAAGGAAAGGGAAAAATAGAGCCCAAATTATCTATAACTGCCTCTGCCTTCTGAGGAAGACAGCATAGTTTATATCAGTGAAGAGAGAAATCTCTCTATGGCTTTATTCTCCTGACATGGACCAGCGGGAGAGAGAGGAAGGTGTGAGACCCCAGTTCAGCGGAGCCTCTGGGTATTCAGTGGAGTCCCAGAGCTGAGTTCTCCAAAGGAATGGACAGAGATTTGGGATGGCAGACAGAGAAGGAGGAAGAGGGGAAGAGGGGGCTAAATATTTTGGTGGAAGGCTGGATCCTGAGCTGGCACATATGGTCAAAGAATTATTTCAGTACACAAATTAGAGATTTGAGGTGACCCCACTCTCCCTGTTACCTTAGATTCTTCATCTAGTCTGCTCTATATATTGTGTGAACAATGCTTTTGAGGAAAGGAAGTCTATGTTTTATGTGATACAAGGTATAAAAGGAATAGCATATATGGATGGTGAGATTCTCTTCCGCTGAACTAATTCAGCTGTGGACGATGATCAGAACAAATAGGAACTGGGCTGCTTTGTGGTCCTCAAGGACGTTAAGAAGGATCACCCACAGCAAGGGGCTCAGGCAGTTTTATTAGAATCTCCTGTCATCCGAGTTATACAAACTAAGGAGAAGAATGGGAAACATACAGCAGTCACTCGTGCATTATAATTCCAAAGTCCAGCCAGGCACCAGTGGCCAAAAAAAATGTTCCTTAATTAGGGTCTATTTCTGCTCCCTGGAAGTGGTTCCCTGGTCATTACTTTCTGCGGCTCTCGAATTCATCCTCTGTGCTCATGGCTCTGCCTTCTTAATTGTCCTTCCTTTTCATTAGAAGCGTCTCTCTCCACCTGCTTCTTGCCTCCCCCAAATTGGGAGCCTACAGAGCTCTTTTCATTTTGAACTGTCTCTGCTCCTTTTAGTGAAAGCTGGTGGTGCTTTCACAAGTATAATTGTCTTTAAACTGTTCTAGGTTCCCTATGAATCTTATTGGGGATCACACCATGGCAAAATGAAATACATCCATAATTCTTTCTAAGATGGGCTTCTCTTTTCTTTGGGCCACATGGGAAGCAGCTGTGGGAAAATACAGCATTAATATTCTTAGAAGTCCAACTGTCTAGTTGAAAGGCTCTAGTAGGTGCTGCCTTAAGTCTTTTTTTTTTTTTTTTTAATTAATTTATTTATTTATTTATTTTTGGCTGTATTGGGTCTTCGTTTCTGTGCAAGGGCTTTCTCCAGTTGTGGCAAGCGGGGGCCACTCCTCATCGCGGTGCGCGGGCCCCCCACTATCGCGGCCTCTCTTGTTGCGGAGCACAGGCTCCAGTCGCGCAGGCTCAGTAGTTGTGGCTCACGGGCCTAGTTGCTCCGCGGCATGTGGGATCTTCCCAGACCAGGGCTCGAACCCGTGTCCCCTGCATTAGCAGGCAGACTCTCAACCACTGCGCCACCAGGGAAGCCCCTGCCTTAAGTCTTAATGGGGTTTTAACCAGGGATCTTACAGCCAAGCCCATGATTTAATCTTTACTCTGAGCCTATATCTTACTTTGAGAATGTTTTGCTGGCCAGAGAGGCTATCTTGAGCCCTCTATATTTCTTCTTTATCCTGCCTAAAAACTAAATACTTCCTTCTTTATTTAATCTCTCTCTTCTTGAATTTTATAAATGCAGCTAAAAGAAGCCAGTTGCACTTTCTTTTTTATAATATGTGCACTTATTTATTTTTTTTAATTGAGGTATAATTGACATAAATTAGCTTCAGATGTACAACATAATTTGATATTTGTATATAGATATTTATATATATTGTAAAATGATCACCACAATAAGTCTAGTTAACACCCATTGCCATACATAGTTATATAATCTTTTTTCCTCATGATAAGAATTTTTAAGATCTTAGCAACTTTCAACTATACAATACACTATTATTAACTATAGTCACCAGGCTGTACATTACACCCTCATGAAAGTTGTACCTTTTTATCCACTTCACCCATTTCTCCCACCCCCACCTCCCACCCTCTGTCAACCGTCAATCTGTTCTCTGTATCCATGAGCTTTTTTTTTTAGATTCCACATAAAAGTGAGATTACACAGCATTTGTCTTTCTCTGTTTGACTTATTTCACTTAGCATAACACCCTCTAGGTCCATCCATGTTGGTGTAAAAGGCAAGATTTCCTTCTTTTTTGTTGGCTGAATAATATTCCATTGTGTATACAGACCACATTTTTTTTTTAAACATCTTTATTGGAGTATAATTGCTTTACAGTGTTGTGTTAGTTTCTGCTGTATAACAAAGTGAATCAGCTATATGTATACATATATCCCCATATCTCCTCCCTCTTGCATCTCCCTCCCACCCTCCCTATCCCACCCCTCTAGGTGGTTACAAAGCACTGAGCTGATCTCCCTGTGTATAGACCACATTTTGAAGTCCATTTACCCATTGATGGACACTTAGGTTGTTTTCATATCTTGGCTATTGCAAATAATGATGCAATGAACGTAGGGGTGCAGATATCTTTTCAAGTTAATGTTTTTGTTTTCTTCAGACAAATATCAAGAAATAGAATTGCTGGATCATATGGTAGTTCTAGTTTTAATATTTTCCGGCACCTCCATAACTGTTTTCCATAGTGGCTGCACCAATTTACATTCCTACCAACAGTGCACAAGGGTTCCCTTTTCTTCACATTCTCACCAACGCTTGTTATTTCTTGTCTTTTTGATGATAGCCAGTCTAACAGGTGTGTGGTGATATCTCATTGTGATTTTCATTTGCAATCCCCTGATGAGGAGTGATGTTGAGTACCTTTTCATGTACCTGTTGGCCCATCTGTATGTCTTCTTTGTAAAAAATGTTTATTCAGATCCTTTGCCCACTTTTAAACCAGATTGTTTGTTTTTTTGCTACTGAATTGTATGAGTTCCTTATATATTTTGGATATTAATCCCTTATCAGATAGATAATTTGAAAATACTTTTTCCCACTCCTTAGGTTGCCTGCACTTTCAGTATTTTGCCTGGAAATCTCCTTATCCAGATCAGCAAGTTCATTAGCTGCAGTTTTCTATCTTCCATGATACGGTGTGGCCAAAAATTCCACCAGGTGTAACACAGGTCACCCTTTTCTTGAGCCTCCAATAGCAATTTTCTCCCTGCTATTCCAGGCTTCCCTGACAGTTTTCTTGTTGCTCCTTCGGCCTCTGTTCCCAGTGTCAAAACTAATGATGTTACTGAACAAAAGTCTGTGCCCGATGCACAGTGAGGCCAAACAATACCAAAACGTGGGAATTTGGAGCAGAGAAAGGATTATTGCAGGGCCATGCAAGGAGACAGGTGGCTCATGCTTTAAAGACCCTGAACTCCCCGAAAGCTTTCAGCAAAGCCCTTTTATACAATAGGTGAGAGAGGGATGTGGTTAGTTGTTGCAAACTTCTTGGTGTCAGATCCTTTGTTCCTGAGGTCAGGTCATGGTCAGGTCACCATCTTCCTGTAAACCTCCACCAACACAAATGTTATTCTCTGTTCTGACAAGCAAGGGCAAGGTCCCAAGGCTCAACTTTCGCCCTCCGAGGTCCAGGCCTGGCTCAGAGGAGGGGGTCCCTGCGGGGGCCGGGTACCCTGCCCCGGAGCACTCTTCCGACACCCAATCTGGGTCCTCCCACCAGTGCCCAGGCCTGGCTGAAGAGGCAGATCTCAGCTGACGGCGCCCTCAGGGCCAGGTCCCCAGACCCTGCCCAGCCGTCATCACTGAGGGAGCCGGGTGCCCAGGACACAGCCAGCCCTCAGGCTTCTCATTTAAACTGGAGAGAATCAGTTGTATAGGATCCATAGGAATAAATGTGGTAGCAAATACCCATCACGTTAATTCCCAGCTCACAGCAATTGCCCTTCTTAGAGAAAAGCCCCAGCCACACAGGTGGACCTGAAGTAACGATGTGAAGTGTCCTTGCAACTTAACCCTGACCTCTGGCCACCTCCTAGGGGTGGACAACCGAGCTAAGCTGTACCAAGTTTTGAAACTTGAACGGAGAGACGAAAGCTGGTTGAGCTTTTACCTTTTTTTTTTTTTTTTTGTCTTTATTGAATTTGTTACAATATTCCTCCTGTTTTATGTTTTTTGGCCACAAGGCATATGGGATCTTAGCTCCCCAACCAGGGATCGAACCCACACCCCCTGCATTGGAAGGCGAAATCTTAACCACTAGTCCCTGAGCTGTTACCTTAATGGCCGTGTCCATATGCTCCAGTTGCCGAGGCCTCCATGGACCGCGACCCATGGAGACCGTCACCTCCATTAGGTCTCGGAGGAAGGGATGGAGGAGAGGTTCGCCGCTGCTTCAAGGTCTGGGCCCAGCCGTTGGGTGGCCATGGCAAGGGCTCTGGAGCTCTGCAGGACACAAGCCCCAGCCTGTCCCCGGGCCCCCAGCTCACCCACCAGCCCAAGGTCGGAGGGCCTGGAGGGCCCTGGGGAGAAGGCCATGGTCTGCCTCTCACCTCACTCTCTGCCACAAGGGCCACTGCCACGCTGACCACTGGTGGAGCAGGACCTCTAACAGCCGGGCTGCAGATCTCGTGCTGAGGGTCTGGCGGTAACAGCCTCGCAGTAAAGGCTGTGCACCTGCCCTGCCCCTGTTACAGATATCTTCAGTTTTTGTAATGGCAGCACCTTCCTCCCAGATACCAATTTCTGTTTCAGTTATCTGTTTCTGTGTAATAAACCAGCCCAGCATTTAGTAGCTTAAATCAATGTCAGTTTTATTGCTCACAATTCTGTCGGCTAGGAACTTGGGCAAGCGTTGGTGGGAGCAGCTGTCCTCGGCTCTGGTGGGGTCAGCTGGGGCAGATGAGGCTGGAAGATCCCAGCTTCTGCCTGCTGGTGCTGGCTGTCAGCTTGGGTTCCTTGGTTCTCCTCTGTGGGGCCTCTTATTATCCAGGCCCTCCTTCTGTCTAGGTGACCTCTCCAAGAGGGTTGTCTAGATTTCTGTACATGGCACTTGGCTTCCAAGAGGCAGAAACAGAATCTGCAAGGCCTCTAAAGGCCTAGGCCGAGAAGTCACACAGTATAACTTGCACTGCATCCCACTGGTCAGAGAGAAGTCACAGGCCCAGTTCAGATTCAAAGGAAGAAATTTCATTTCTTTGTTGGTAAAGTCACATTGCAGAAGGGCATACAGGATGGGACAGATTGCTGTGACCATCTTTAGAAACAACCTATCCCACAGATAGAAGGAAAAAGATCATGAACCCAAATGCTCTCTGAGGCCACTTCTATACTGTATCCAGCAATAAACCTGATGTTCAAACTATCTCCTTAGCAAACTGGCTAATTAAGCCAAGGTAGGTCAGAAGGGAGTTAAGACAAAACTAATCGACGCAAGACTGCTTTTACGGGACTTCCCTGGTGGTCCAGTGGCTAAGACTCCGTGCTCCCAAAGCAGAGGGCCCAGGTTCAATCCCTGGTCAGGAACTAGATCCCACATGCCACAACTAAAGATCCTGCATGCCACAAATAAAAAGAGATCCCACATGCCGCAACGAAGATCCCATCTGCCTGCAACTAAGACCTGACACAGCCAAATATTAATAAATAAATACATATTTTTTAAAATGCCTTTAAAAAAAAAGACTGCTTTTACAACATCCCTATCTGTATTTTCTTGGACATTTTGAGAGACAAGCCACCTCAGAGGGCGACCTGTCCCATTGTTGAACAACTCTAAAATCTAGAGCAGTCTTCCATTTGTGAGGCCGACACTGCCTTTCTATGAGTCCTCCCAGGGTCAGAGATCTGCTGTCTGGAGCCAACTCCCTTCCAAATATGGCTTTCTTTTTTTTTTTTTGTAATTGTTCTTTTTTTTAAATTTAATTTTTATTTTACATTGGGGCGGTATAGTTGATTTACAATGTTGTGTTAGTTTCCGGTGTACAGCAAAGTGATTCACTTATATATACATGTATCTATTCTTTTCCAGATTCTTTTCCCATCTAGGTTATTACAGAGTATTGAGTAGAGTTCCCTGTGCTATACAGTAGGTCCTTGTTGATTATCTATTTTATATATATTAGTGGGTATATGTTAATCCCAAACTCCTACCAAATACGGCTTTCATTCAGATTTAGGTGTTCTCAATTCAAGGCTCGACATCTCCCAACTTCTTTACTTGTCTGTCTCAAGTCATGATTTCCCAAACATGTGTTTGCCTGTATAACATATAACTCATAGAATGAATTTTGCCCAGTTAGTGTGTTTAAGAAGAGAGGAAAGTAACAGATTATTAAAAGCTTTAAAATATCTGACAATGCAAACAAATGGGCTGTTTACTGTAAGTGTCTGACACACTGGCCTGGCTTAAACTTCGGTTTGATCTTGTGGAAATACAGTGCTTGAAATTTATCTTGTCCCAACTTTTTCATAATTTATTCACTCTTAACCAAAATAATTATCTAACTGAACCATTTCTATAATTAGTATTCAGTGGGTGATACAAGTGGGGACCATTAATACACAAATTCTGAGAAAAGCTGAAGGTAAGGTTTACTGTTTTGTTACAACTGATGAAAAAAAAAATTACCCAGATAAGACAAACTCTGCTTGATGCTTTTTGTGCCAAATGAAAAATAGGAGCCTGTATGACTAGTTGAAGAATCATTTCTCCCCATGGGTGGTGCTTATGTAAGATGCCTCAGACCCAAAATTAGGGTGAAGCATTCACTAGTCAGGGAAGGTGGCTGTAAAAAGATGAGAATAATGAAAAGCTATGACCAATAAAAAGACAGAGAACTTAATCACAGCCTTATCAACCCCCAACCAGGGGTCACAAAAAGCCTTAATCACGTCCTATAGTATTAAGACAACAACCCTACATTTTCTTGACAACAACTTTTTGATGCTAATATTTTGGTCTTTTGCCTCTAAGTACTAGCCTCCTATAAAGTCAGAAAGCTTTAAAAATGTATGTGTGTATGTGTGTTTGTTTTATAAATAGAAATACATTTGAGGATGTATGAAAGGAGCAAAGTATTTATCTCACCACACAGTTAAGGACTTTAAAAAATATTCATTGTTGTATGATGTCTTTTAAAATATTAAAATAAGCGGGACAGTTGCTTTGAATTTATGAAGAATAACACATATATAATTAATGACTTTCCTCTTCTGTCTGTATCATACTTGCTTAGTTTTTTTCAGGCTTAGTGAAAAGGCTTTATATAGGAAAAATAATGTGTATATGTAATAATAAAGAAATAATGTGGACTATCAATGACATGAAAAATAGTCATTTACATACATTTTGTTTGAAGATATTTTCAGATATTTCCCTACATTCACCTTTCATATTTAGTGCATCAATGGCATGAGAAGATCTTCAAAATTAGGTAACTCAAATGTGTTCTAGTTGAACACAAAAAAGTGAGAAAAAACTAATTTTCCTAAATATATAATAGAGGGTAGAAGATTGTTGGAATTGCAGAAATCTTTTTCAAAATTGATTCTGAAACTAGTTAGTGGCGATGGTTGTACAACAATGTGAATGGACTAAATACCTCTAAATCATACACTTTAAAATGACTAAAATAGTAAATTTTGCTATATGGATTTTACCATAATAAAAAAATGGTCTTTCCAAGAAAAGCCCCATAATTCATCTAAATAGGCAAAGTAGATTTCTAGGAAGTTAAAAATCTGAGATTTGAAGGAAAAAAAGAATAAACCTGGGTTGAATTTGCTGGGATTGCCCATCATTGTCTTTGTTAACAACCTGCTAAATATTTACAAACTTCTGGGCAAGTCTGAGGTCAGTCGGTATAATCAGCAAAGAAGTGAAGTGCACTTGGTCCCAGGCAGACTGGTACCCAGGGTGTCTTTGGATGTTTAATTGGTCTGAGTTCCCTGCTGAGACTGTTGCAGACAGGAGCAGGCAGGTTCAAGAGTTACTGTTGTTCAGAGTGTACAGCGGAGTCAGCTGATCGTGAACGGGGCTGGTACAAGTGGCCTTTTATGCTAGAGCCCTGCTGGCCGCCCAGAGGACAATCCCCCATTCATTTGTTTCCTTTGGATGCTCGTGGTCTTGGGGCCTTTTGGATTTTTATTGCTGCAGATGACAGAAAACAGGCATGGGTGCATGTTATAGTAGGGTCTTCTCTACACTTGCAAAAATTCCTGGCTAGAAATAAAATAATAACAACAACAACAAATGGGAAAGGTGGACAACACCAGGCAGTGTAGCTCCTGAGAAAATGACTTTATCCAGAATTTATCCTAAAATATAAGCTGGCTCAGCACAACTCCAGGCCTGGCCATGGACTATATTAAAGTGTCATACATACAGGTGGGCAACAGGCACATGAAAAAATGCTCAACATCGCTAATTATTAGAGAAATGCAAATCAAAACTACAATGAGGTATCACATCACACTGGTCAGAATGGCCATCCTCAAAAAGTCTACAAACAATAAATGCTGGAGAGGGTGTGGAGAAAATGCAACCCTCCTACACTATTGGTGGGAATGTAAATTGATACAGCCACTATGGAGGACAGTATGGAGGTTCCTTAAGAAACTAAAAATAGAACTACCATATGACCCAGCAATCCCACTCCTGGGCATATATCCAGAGAAAAGCATGGTTCAAAAAGACAGATGCACCCCAGTGTTCATAGGAGCACTATTTACAGTAGCCAAGACATGGAAGCAACCTAAATGTCTATCGACAGAGGAATCAATAAAGAAGATGTGGTACATATATAAAATGGAATACTACTCAGCCATAGAAAAGAATGAAATAATGCCATTTACTGCAACATGGATGGACCTAGAGATTATCATACTAAGTGAAGTAAGTCAGACTGACAGAGAAAAGAAAAAAAAAGAAAATGAAGATCTTTCCTGGAGGGCCTGGCAAACTTCTCAGCTTGCTCATTGACCTGAATTGGGTCTCATGCCCATTTCTGAACTGACTTAGGGCAATGAGTATGGGTCACCCTCTGACCAACCACCTCCCAGGTCTGGAGGTGGAATCTACTTCCACTAAGGTACATGGGGTGGGGGTGGGGGTGTCCCATGGTAGGGGTAGGGGGAAAAGAACTGCACAAAATCAGAGCTCTGTTAGGAAGCAGGAAGCAGTGAATGGGTGCTATGTATGCACAGAAGGTGCAGAAAGAGGAAGGTGTAGAATAGCATGTCCAGCATGTTGCCAGTTTTTGTTAAAAAAAGAGGTGGGGGAAAGAGACAGAGAAATATATTCATGTATGCATAAAATATATTTGGAAGTGTAAATAAGAAACCGTTCATGTGGCTGCCTCATGGGAAATAACCAGGTGTCTGGAGACAAGTTTACAAGAAGTAAAATTTTCACTCTACACTTATGTATACCTTTAAATTTTTGAACCACGTGAATATATTGCTAATTCAAAGAAAAATAAATGATATAAAATTAAAAATAAAAATGGGCTTTCAGACTTCCCTGGCGGTCCAGTGGTTAAGACTCTGCGCTCCCAATGCAGGGGGCACAGGTTCGATCCCTGGTCGGGGAAGATCCCACATGCTGTGTGGCACGGCCAAAAAAAAAAAAAACCTGTTAAAAATAGAAATGGACTTTCAGAAGCAAGTGGGACTTGGGGACTCCAAATCTAGACCCTTTCAAGGACTTTGCTCCGGATTAAATGGACACTATGCTTACTTATTCACCCAAGCGCCCAATGGATAACTGGGCATGTATTGTTTGTGTCAAATAATCACACACACACACACACACACAGACACACACACTCACCAAACGTTAATTTTCAGAGGCAGTGCAGTCTGAGTTCATCCTTAGGAAGGAAGTGTTTCCCTAAGTTCTTCTGATGCGAGGATTGTTTTCGTGACTAGGCAGAGAGGCGACAGGCCTCTTCTTCCATTGCCAGCCTCTAAAGCGCTGATCCTCAACCAAAGGTGGTTTCACAGCCCTCACAAAGGGGCCTTTGACAATATCTAGGGGTCTCTTTGGTTGTCAGATCTTGGGGGTGCTACAGGTATAGAGTGGGGAGAAGACAAGGATATTGCTAAACATGCTAAAATGAACAGCACAGCCCCCCAACAAAAAATGATGGCCCCCAAAATGTCAATGGTGCCACTGTTGAGAAACCCAGCTCCAAGGCAGAAAGCACAAGAAAAGAGCCAACTCTCAATGGCCACGGTGTAAGAAAATACCTGACTTTGTAATTGCCATTTGTCTTACTCCCAGATAAGAATTCTTACTAGAATGCTGCCACAATAAATGAAGCAATGTGGAAAGTTGTGATATCCAGGATTTAACGGAGTGGAGACACTAGTCTCCTAGTCAAAGGAGGTTGGCTCCATCCCGTGAATGGAACATGGTGCCCACCGAGCTTCTGTACCATGTTTTCCTTCAACAGCTCGCTGCTGAGAAGCAGTTGGAGGTTTTCTTTATACTAATGTTGCAATGATTGCTACCTACGTGCTAAGCATTCTTCTAGTCTGTATAAATATACCTAACCTTCACAACAGTTTCATGAGCTGACTACATCATCTCCACCTCACAGATGAGGCTCAGGTAGGTAAGGTAACTTGTCACAGTCACACAGCTAGAAAGTTGCTGAGGTGACATCTGATCCCTGGCAGGCTGATTCCAGAGCCTGAGTGCCTAACTCACTGCTGTCCTGCTTTGGCACATTCAAACTATCCTACACCTCTATGTACTCTTGTGAGAAGGAAAATTGTCCTCCAAGAAGCTTATTCTGACATATTGTCCAATGAATAATACATAGGAGTGACTGTTTCCCCTCATCCTCACCAACAGCAGGTATAATGCATTTTTAAAAACCTGTCACCCACCATTATTATTTCTATTTTTCATCTCCTACCTTAGAATGAAATTATGCATCTTTTCATGTGTTTATATTTGCACTTTGTATTTGTTTTTCTGTGAGATGCTTGCCTCTTTTTCTATTGGGATGTTTATTCTTTTCTTTTCAGATTTAAAACACTTCTTTGTTTACTAGGAAGATGTAACCATTGATCATCGTGTATCACCAATATTTTGCCCAAATTTATCTTTTGTAGCTTTTATTGTACTTTTCTTTTTCTGTGCAAAGGAGCTTAATTTTTATGTCCTTGGATTTATCAATCTTTTCCTACTTGGCTTCTTGAGTCTCATGTCATCCTTGGAAGCTTCTTACCTATAAAGTATTATTTAAAATATTTACCCCTGTTTCCTTCTTACAGATTCTCATTGTAGAACTCTCATCTTTAATCCATCTGAAATTAGTACACTAAATTTGCATATGCATGTGTATTTCAACACAGTAAGAATCGCAAATAGATCATGTATATTCTTAACATAATGCAGATTTCAGTTGAGGTCACTCTGTATTTTGAGATTTACAAAAAAATTGACCCAAATCCCCATTGCACACCTGGAGGGAAGCCCAAACCCCTTTCCAAGATTTCTGTGGGCCCCACAGTTTAGTCTGATTCTCTGCTCTGGCTGAATCACTGAGCTCCTTTGTTTCCCTCAATCCTCACCGTATTCTGCTCTCTGTTCCTTCAGCCAGATGAGAAACTCAACCTACCTTTTTTCTTTGGTAGAAAGCCCCTCACATGCAGATCTTTCTATAGGGTCGGGGTGGGAGGTGGAGCTTCCCTGCTGCCACACCAACCGTAAATTGAATAGTAAAGTTCTTTGGTCAACTCACACAGTTGGGAATTTCTAACTGGCATATTTCTCCAAGAGTCTCAGGCTTCTACCCAGTTTGCTCAAACATATATACTATATTCTGCTTCCCTCACATCTTTTTTTCTCCCTTCCCTGAACTTCTGCTTAGTTTTTGTGCCAAATAGTGTTACTATTTTCTTGCTGGGCATTCCAGGGCAAACCACTCCCTCAGGGCCTTGCCTTCCAATCAAAATATTTTTGAAAACAGAGAGACCATTCCATCATTAAACATACCTTGATACTATCTATTTAAAAATAAATTACTCTTTCTGCTACAGTATTTGAAAGTCTTTTCAAATAATGCAAATTTTTCAAATGGCTTCGTAGAATTAAGGTAATCGTAAGGCTTTCATTCTTAATTATTAATGAATGGAGTTCCTAAATCAAAGGATTTTTTCATTCTTAAATTAAGTCTTGCTTAGTAATACTGTGTGTTTCTTGTAATACATTTTCTTTAAGTATATGTCAGAGATTTATAACTAAGTTCATAAGTAAGACTTTAAAATAGGGATGCTTTGTGAGTGTGCATATCTGTGTGAGAGCCACCTGCATCAGCTTTTAGAAGCCATAATGCAGTAACTTAGGAAATAAATTAGGAAGGCTCCCTTCCTCCTCTGTGCTTTAGAACAGTTTGAATCCCATTGGAGTCATCTTTTCCTATAGATTTATTTATATGAAACAAAGTAGACTTCAGAAGCAAGAAAATTACCAGAGACAAAGAGGAAAAACACTTTTAACTATAGAGGAGCAAAGATGAGAATTACATCTAACTTCTTCTCAGAAACCATGTAAGCAAGAAGATAGTGGAATGAAATATTTAAAGTACAGAAAGAAAAACAATACCAATCTAGAATTTCATATCCAGAAAAATTATCCTTCAAAAGGGGAGGAAGAAAGACTTTCGCAGAAGAAAAAAAAATTGAGGTAATTTGTTGCCAGTAGACATGCTTTGCAAGAAATGTTAAAAAAAAGATCTTCAGAGATAAGAAAATTGATAGGTCAGAAACTGTGATCTACATAAAGAAAGAAAGGACATTATATATGTAAGCAAGCTACCAGATACACAGAAATAAAAACAGCAAGTTAGGTAAAATGAGGCCGTTAGATTGCTGACTCAGTGCTCTGGAAGTTACAATATGTCCTAGAATGCAACAGAGGAACATGTTCCAAATGAAGGAACAAGATAAAATCCCAGAAGAACTAAGTGAAATGGAGACAGGCAGTCTACCTGAGAAAGAGTTCAAGGTAATGATCATAAAGATGATCAAAGAACTCAAGAAAAAAACTCATGAACAGAGCGAGAAGTTAGAGGGTTTTAACAAAGAGTTAGAAAATATAAAGAGAGACAGTAAAAAGCTCAGTCATTGCCCGGGGTTTGGGGGAAGAGGAGAGAGATTAATAGGTGAAGTACTGGACTTTTTGGGGTGGTGAAACTATTCTGTGTGATGCTGTAATGGTGCATACACAATATGAGTTTGTCAGAACACGTAGAACTGTACAAAACACAAAGAGGGAATGCTAATGTAAACTATGGACATTAGTTTTTTTAAAATGTTAAGTCCCTCCCCATTTAATAACTTTTTTTTCTTCCAGTGTATTTTGTCTTGTATTAATATGCCACTCTGGCCCTCTTACAGTCGCTGTTTGCATGATATATCTTTCCCAACCTTTTACTTTCAACCTCTTTGAATCTAAAGTGGATCATAGTTGTTGTTGTTTTTTTAAAATCCAGCCTGACAATCTCTGACTTTTGATTGGAGTGTTTAATCCATTCACATTTAATGTTTTTATTTATCTAGTTGGAACTATCTCTGCCATCTGGACATTTGTTTTCTATACAACTCTGTTTTGTTCCTCTATTCCTCCTCTACTGCCTCTTTTGTAGTAAGTAGATATTTCCTTGTGTATCATTTTCATTCTTTTGTTGACTTTTGGACTGTTTTTGGTTTTAGTTATCGTCTTAGTCGTTGCTTTACATCTGAAGCAACTACTACTGAGGGGTTTAGAATTGGTGTCAGGAGACCCGTCAGAGTTACCACGTGAATGCAAACTGCCATCCACGCTCTCCTGCCTGCTGGAGCCACCAGCTTCTGGAAGCTGATCTGGATCACTCTTCCTCTCTGGGGATTGGTTTTGCCTTTCAGTCCCAATTTGGCCTGTTGCCCAAGTCCTGGACTTCAGGCTGAGCCTGATGGAATCAGACCTTTTGACCTGGCTCTTCTTGCAGTCACTGACTGTGATTCCAAGGCTTTCTGATTTTTGAGCAGCTCTACTCGCCTGCCAGAAATCAGTAAGGAAGCTCCTTTATAGGTGCTGAAGCGGGGATCTGAATCAGATAATATTGAAAGGTTCTTTCTAATTCTTTTATTCCCTGATTGCCTTAAAATAGTATTGGAAACATTTCTCACCTTCTGCTGTTCCCACGCATCATCTCTTTGAATCTGGTATGAAACAAGGTATCTGTTGCGTGCTTTTAACACCTTTTTGCCTGAGTTCAGATAAACTATTACTGAAGTTGTAACCCTTTTTGTATTATGAAACTACAGAATATCTTAAATATGTTTCCTGATAGATCTAGGGCAGCAAATCCCCTCTGGATATTTTTCTCTGAAATTACACTGAAAGAAAGAAACAGCTGTCAGGAAGATGCAGGCTAAACCATTAGATTGCTGACTCAGTGCTCTGGAAGTTACAATACATCCTAGAATGCAAGTCACTTGGCCTGACATTCAAGTACTCATTTTCTTTTTTTGAAGGTTAACGTAAATTTGTTGTGCGAGGTTGAAAAGAGGACAGGGGAATAACTGGAAAATGCAAATGCATGGGCCAGTAACAACCAGTATTGTAGCTGTACAGGCATGGTCAAACACACAGGTAATATGCAAAATATGATTCATGTCTAATTTATGATGCAGAAAGCCTTGTGTTAATAATGGTTCTCTTTACCCATTAAAGCTACTGAATTATATATTTCTTTGTTGCTTGGTCTTGTTTTCCCCTGAAAGACCCTATAAAACAGCTGTAATGAAAGCAGTATTTTACAAATACAAAACCAGTGCATTTTGTCCGTAAGCCATATTTCATTTCAACCTCTGTCATCTCATCTTGAAGTAGAGTCAAGAGGCTTACTGCCCGGGGTAGAGAGCATGTATGTGCCCTCTTTCACATGATGCTAGGCTTGAAATCCAGGCTTTGTGCATTTGGTTGATTCACTGAATGGCCATTCAAATGGCCTAGACCTGACTTGGAACTTAAACCATCTCCTAAAGTGAAGAGAGAAGAGGGTCCTTTTATCTATCTCTGCTGGGCCTCAGGGCTTTCTTCAACCTGGTGCAAGGAAACTCTTGCAGAAGAGATGTAAAGGGAAGCCCAGCTCCTCCTCTCTGAAAGATGGTGGTAGGAGAGAGCAAGAAGGGTCCGGCTACGTGGTCAGTCTGATGTCGGTGCCGAGTGGTCCTCACGAAGCTCCAGCAGGAAGGGGTGTAGAACGTACTGGGTGGGGTCCCCTGAGCTGACATGAGGGGGCCCAGCCTCCTGAAGAGCACAGAGCCCAGAGCTCAGCGAGAGAGTTTTCCAATCCCCATCAGCAAGGCCCTGAGCTGAGAGCCGCCGGGCCACCCTGAGTCCTGGTGGTGGGGCAAGGCCAGGCTGCAGGGGCCCCGAAGGAGGTGCAGGGAAGACACTGCAAGCTCTTGGAGGGGCTCAGCCAGCGAGATGGAAGAGAAGCTGGGTCCATTGGGGGCCATGCCTCCCAGGTGGGTACCTGCAGGTCCCCCCAGGAATGAGCAGCCGCAGCCCTCAGCTCGGAAGCCAGCAGGGAGCCCGGTGCCCACACAGCCAGGAGTACCACCAGGACCCAGAGGAGGACCATCTCGCAAGAGGACACTCAAACAGATGGAAACAGGGGAGGCTGGCCAGTGCCCAAGCAACGGATTAAAGAATCATTTGCCTCTAAGCTTTAAACCTCATGGGCCACTTAGTTGGGTTCTGTTGGTTTGTTTGCTCTGTTTCCCTGCAAACAGGTACTTGAGGAAGGCAGGAAATCTGTGTAAACACAACGAGAAACAACATTTTCTCCGCACATCCCAGCTGTGGCAAGTGTCGCTGCAGGTAGGTTATAGGTTGAAGGAAGCACATGTGAGTGCACATGCACTCACACTTGCTGTAACTCAGGAGCGGAGCTTAAGGGAGTGAGTGTGAGGAGCAGAGCAAAGCACACACAGCCCTCTCCGTGTGGCTCTCCTGCCCCAAGGTTCCTTCCAGGGCTCACAGCTGCCTTCCTGCAGGAGGAGTCCTGGACATCCTTGCTCAGTCTCTTATACTGGGGCTTGTGGCACCTTTCCAGAAGAACGTCCACACACCATGTTTTTTCTTCTTTTTAAAACCACTTTACTGATGTATGACTGATTTACAAAAAGCTGTATATTTAATATATGCAAATTGATAAGTTTGGAGATAGGTACGCATCTGTGAAAACATCACCACAACCAAGTCCTTAACTCCTCTTTGTTCTTTTTTAAAATTTTTTTCATTTTATACTGGACTGTAGTTGATTTACAATGTTGTGTTAACTTCAGGTGTAGAGCAAAGTGATTCACTTATACATATACATGTATCTATTCGTTTTCAAGTTCTCTCCCCATTTAGGTTATTACAGAATATTGAGCAGAGTTCCCCATACACCATTTTAGGAGAGGATTCACCAACACAGGAAGCTCCTGGTCCTTGAAGCCAAGTCAGCATCAGCGTGGCCAGTTCTCCTCCAGAGGAAGAAAGCCCTGCTGTGCTCAAGGCCCTGAACCACTGCCCGCTTCCAGCATTCCAGGAACCCTGTGTCAGGGAGCTGGTCAGCCGCTCGAGAATCAGCATCTTCAAACACATGATTTTGGGTGTTACACACACATGATTTTACTTCTGTAACTAATTTTTATCAGATTAAGTGTTTACCCATCTTAGAGTTGTCAGAGCGTAGCAATGGGTGACAGAGTGTCTCCTTCAGGGCATCGCAATGCGGTGAGGGGGTCTTGGGGGTCTCAGCACAGTGAAATTGCTCCCCTGGGGAGCTGAAGGTGTTTCCCATCTTCCTATCTTCCCGCAGACCACGCCAGGATGAACAAATCTTCTCCAGACTGAATCGCACTGACCCTCCCAAACCCTTTCAGAAGTTTCCCAACTCTTGAACTTAATATGGAAGCTTGAAAAGCTACACATTATTTTCCCTTTATTGTATTGAATATACTTATCTCTGTATCCAGTATTTCATCTTTTTTTTTTTTTTTTTTTTACTAGTCTCTGAAACAACAGTTGTGAAGGCCTCTTTTCTACCACACTGTGTTGATTTGGGTTTTCCTTACCTTCAAAAATGTCTCACTGCATCATCCTTCTCTAACCCTGCCCTGTCACTCCTTTTTTCCCCTATTTTATTTCACTTATCTACATCTATTTTTATCTCAGCTCAGACACCAGAAGAATTTCTAATATGCTCATTTTAAAGTTTGACATTATCTGTTGGGATCAGAGGTCAGAATCTGTTTGACGTTAGGAAAGCTTGCAATGGCCAGCAAATTGAGGACTGTGGGATTCTTCCTTTTGTGGAAGAAGAATGTGCTGGGAGGTTTTTTTGTTTTTGTTTTTGTTTTTTTGGCCGCACCATGCAACTTGTGGGATCCTAGTTTCCCAACCAGGGATCAAACCCGGGCCCCCTGCAGTGGAAGTGCAGAGTCCCAACCACTGGACCACCAGGGAATTCTCAAGAATGTGCTGGGAGTTTGATAGACCCTAAGCCCTGGAGTTGTTTGTGTTTGGAGTCGGGCACACTGGTCATAGCGCCATTTTTGGAGCAAGGTGACCCCAACAGTAGCACTGGAAAATGCCATCTCAAGGGGGACCCTGGACATTCCCTTTTCTGATTTTTCTTTCAGAATATCGATGGATCCAGACTCTGTAGGACTTCCTGAAGTCTTTCCTGTTGAGCTCATCCTCTGTTGAGCCACGACTTTATCAAATTATGGTACCACACATGGGCCTCTCTTCCCACTGGAAAATTCCAAAAGCAGCCAAAATTCTAAAAAGATAAGCTAAAACACATGGGAAAGGCCAACTGTTCCAAACTATAAATTAAAAAAGATGTTCAAAGAACTGATTGGCTGAGGTCTCAGGCATGGGCACAGCATCTGTCTCCACTGGGGTTTGTCAGGTATCTTCGAGGGGCTCTCTTGGCATTTTGGGCGGGACAATTCTTTGTTCAGAGCTATCGCACACATTATCAGATGGTTAGCATCCTGGGCCTTCAGGCACCAAGTAGAATTTCCATGTTATCATGGCAACCATGATGACCCCTACACATTTCCGAATGCCCCCTTGGAGGTGGTCTCTCCTCCAACTGAGATCCGTTAGCTCTCTCCTAAAGAGTATGAATGAATGATTTCAGAGCACTTTGTTTAGTTAGAATTTCATGTTTGTAATCAATTCTTTAGATCAAAAGCTACATTTTTAAACTTCCAGTGAGTTAGTAGAACGACCAGATCCAGCCAGAATCGTGCTAGTCTCCCGCTGTCAGCCCTTAGTTGTTTAGAGCCTTTCTGCGTGAAGTGTGTCCCCACAGGAGCAGCTCGTTAGAGCTTGTTAGAAATGCAAAAGCTACTGGATTAAAAACTGTATTTTAGACAAGGTTGCCACTGAATCCATATGCACTTTAAATTTTGAGATGCAGTGCTTTAGAGAATACCCTGGACAGTCTTGTGACAGCTCTTGTAGTTAGACTTTTCCCCACTCAGTGGCACAAATGATTTTGATCCCAACCCCAAATGGTATTAAACGCTTCCCATTTGCACTTTGCCATCGTGATGGGAGCAGCAACGACTCTACCAAAGACCCACTGTGTTCCTCACCAGCTTGGGCTCCAACCACATCAACTAAGCTCTCTTATAATTGTGAGAAAGCCAGATTATCAGGTGATCTCAAATATTCCTCTTACCGTCTATGAGAGTTTTTTTCTTTCCCATTATGGTTTATCACAGGATATTGAATATAGTTCCCTGTGCTATACAGTAGGTTTTGTTGTTTATTTTACATACAGTAGTGTGTATCTGCTAATCCCCAACTCCCAATTTATCCCTCCCCCACCCCAGCAACCACAAGCCTGTTCTCTATGTCTGTGAGTCTGTTTCTGTTTTGTAAATAAGTTCATTTGTGTCATATTTTTTAATTTTTTATTTGTATTTTTTTTTTACAGATTAACTTTCAGACGTTTTCTCAATTAAAAAAAATTTATTTATTTATTTACTTACTTATTTTTGGCTGCATCGGGTGTTAGTTGCGGCATGCGGGATCTTTCCTTGCAGTGTGCGGGCTCTTCCTTGCAGCGCGTGAGCTTCTCTCTAGTTGTGGCATGCGGGCTCCAGAGCGTGGGCTCTGTAGTTGTGGCATGCAGGCTTAGTTGCCCCATGGCATGTGAGATCTTAGTTCCCCGACCAGGGATCGAACCCGCATCCCCTGCATTGGAAGGCAGATTCTCAACCACTGGACCACTAGGGAAGTCCCTGCGTCATATTTCAGATTCCACATATCAGTGATATCATATGATATTTGTCTTCTCCTGGCCATCTGTATGTCTTCCTTGGAGAAATGTCTATTTAGGTCTTCTGCCCATTTTTTTTTTTTAACATCTTTATTGGAGTATAACTGCTTTACAATCGTGTGTTAGTTTCTGCTTTATAACAAAGTGAATCAGCTATACATATACATATATCCCCATATCTTCCCCCCCCCCAAAAAAAAGTGGTTCTGAAGAACCTTGGGGCAGGACAGGAATAAAGACGCAGACGTAGAGAATGGACTTGAGGACACGGGGAGGGGGAAGGGTAAGCTGGGATGAAGTGAGAGAGTGGCATGGACATATATACACTAACAAATGTAAAATAGATAGCTAGTGGGAAGCAGCCACATAGCACAGGGAGATCAGCTCGGTGCATTGTGACCAACTAGAGGGGTGGGATAGGGAGGGTGGGAGGGAGACTCAAGAGGGAGGAGATATGGGGATATACGTATAGGTATAGCTGCCCATTTTTTGACTGGGTTGTTTGGGTTTTTGTTTTGTTTTGTTTTGTGTTATTGAGTTGTGTGACCTGTTTGTATATTTTGCAAATTAATCCCTTGTTGTTAGCATCATTTGCAAATATTTTCTCCCATTCAGTAGGTTGTCTTTTCATTTTGTTTATGGTTTCCTTTGCTGTTCAAAAGCTTTTAAGCTTAATTAGGTCCGATATGTTTATTTTTGCTTTTATTTCCATTACTCTAGGAGAGGGATTTAAAAAGATATTGCTGTGATTTACGCCGAACAGTGTTATTCTACCTATGTTTTCCAGTAGGTTAATTTCTTTTTTTTTTTAATGTTATGATTTTTTAAAAATGTTAAAATCCATTTGTTTTATTTATTCTTTTATTTAATTTTTTATTTTATATTGGAGCATAGTTGATTAACAATGTTGTGTTAGTTTCAGGTGTACAGCGAAGTGATTCAGCTATGTATATATACATATATATGTTTTTTTTCAGATTCTTTTCCCATTTAGGTTATTACAGAACATTGAGCAGAGTTCCCTGTGCTATACAGTAGGTCCTTGTTGGTTATCTCTTTTAAATATAGTAGTGTGTACATGTTATTTCCTTTTGAGAGAGCTATGGAAGGGAATCTTCCTCACTTCCCTTGCTCATCCCTGTGTAGGGAAATGAAGATGACGTGACACTACAGGCATGGCCCTGGAGGAACTGGAGTGCTTGGATTAAGCCAATCCTGAAGGCTGTTCTACTGAAGTCCTTCCAGGTGTAGGACAGAGGGTCTAGTCGACTAGGTTAGAGTCAGGAAGCAGTGACATGGGAGCTATACATGTAAATGTGAAGCCATTTCAAGTCCAACTCTGGTGTGGCTTGCAGGCTTTTGGTTTACAACAGTAAAATCATCTCTCTGATATATAGTATGTTATGGTTTAAAAAGTAGTCTCACATTCAGGTCTTGCTTGAGAGTAACTGTGCAAGGCAAGGCCTATGCCCCACTGCACAAGTGAGGGAAGGAAAACACAGTGAGGGAAAGTGCTTGTCCAAGGCCACTCATCTTGTAAGAGGCAGAACTGGAATCTGACCTAAGTTTGCTTCTACATCAAGGTAGAAGCCTGACTTTCCTCCAAACCCCAGGCTGCTCAGATCAAGGCACTTGTACCCACAAACGTGTAGTGAGGGCCCAGGCTGCCCTCCAGAGCGGCGGGACCAGGAATCTCTGAGTGGTCAGCAAGTAGGAAAGGGCAGGAAAAGCCCCACTGGGATACAACTGCTGTCACTAAGGCTGCTGCCACCATGACAGTATGACCTCTAACATTTGACCCTGCCCAGGTCCTCAAGATTCAGTGGCCCAGGAGCCAACATGTAGCCTCCAGGCTCCACTAGGGCAGGAGAAAACGACCTGCTGCCCCTCATCTGATGGAAGATTTCCCAAGATGGACATTAGGGTGCTATGCTAGGGACCCCTAAATGGCAAAGTTTCCCCCAATCTCTAAGGCTCCTGCCATCTCCAAAACTCTGGTGGCAAATGCAATGAATAACCTTTAGTCACCTCCTTCCTCTGGAAAGTTTTCTTTCTTTCTTTTTTAATTAAGACTTCAATTAATTTAAAGAGAATTTAATCCAAAAGATGAGAGTAGAGTTGATGATGGGGTCAGGGAGCTGACCTCAATCAAAAGTTAGGAAAAAGATACATGTGAGCAATAACATCGTTGGATTCCAATTTAGTCCCAGAGCTACAACCGAGTCTGTGAGTGTGCCATTTGGACACATGCTATGGGTTGCACATACCCTTTTGTTTCTGCACAAGCCCAGGCACGCCACAGTGGTGGTGTTGCCTTTTCTTTTTAATCCTAGGTTCGTTTTTAGATCCTAAAGCACAAAACGGAATTCAAGAAGTGTGAATTTACTTGAACCAAACTGAAAAAAGTTTTTATCAGCCTCTGCAAAATGCGGCTGCAGAATTCTCAACAGTTTTAATTATAACACACTAAATAAATACAGTAAGCAACTCTTTGCTCTGAGGTTGAAATCTCTATCTATTTTTATCTCCAAGCAGATAACAGACCAGAAGGGAAAGTTATGACATTGTGAGTAGATTATTGAATCTAAGCATCAACAACTTCTTTGACATTATTTTGTACTGCATGCTGAAGAAAATCATTTACCTGAAAATATTACTGTAAACAGACTAAGTAAAAAAAATTAAGACTTTTTAGAAGAAATTTTCTTCCCACAGGCAAAGAAAGAGTAAGCACATGAAAAACACTGCTGTGCACATTGTGCTCTCTCCACACAATGGAATATTATTCAGCCTTAAAAAGGAAGGAAATTCTGACACAAGTAACAACATGGATGCACCTGGAGAACATTATGCTGAGTAAAATAAGCCAGTCACAAAAACACACGTACTGTATTACTTCACTCATGTAAGGTCCCTAGAGCAGTCAAATTCACAGAGACAGAAAGTAGAATGGTGGCTGTCAGGAGCTGGGAAAGAAGGTTATGGGGAGTTACTCTTTAATGGGTGCAGAGTTTCAGTTTTGCAAGATGAAAAGAGTTCTGGACATGGATGATGTTGATGGTTGCACAACATTATGAATGCATTTAACACCACTGAACTGTACACTTTAGAAATGGTTAAGATGGAAATATAAAAAGGATCATACACCATGATCAAATAGGATTTATATCAGGGAGGCAAGGATGGTTCAATATCTGCAAATCAATCAGTGTGATACACAACATTAACAAAAGGAAGGATAAAAATCACATGATTATCTCAACTGATGCACAAAAAGTATTGACAAAATTGAACATCCATTCATGAAAAAAACTCTCATCAAAGTTGGTATAAACTGTCACTATTTGCAGATGACATGATACACTATATAGAAAGTCTCCACCAAAAAAACTATTAGAACCAATCAATGAATTCAGTAAAGTTGCAGGATACAAGATTAATATACAGAAATCTGTTGCTTTTCTATACACTAATAATGAAATATCAGAAAGAGAAAGCAAGAAAACAATTCCTTTTAAAATTGCATCAGAGAATAAAATACCTAAGAATAAATTTAGCCAAGGAGGTAAAAGACCTATACTCTGAAAACTATAAGACATTGATGAAGGAAATTAAAGATGATACAAAGAAATGGAAAGATATTCTGTGTTCATGGACTGGAAGAATTAATATTGTTAAAATGTCCATACTACAAAAAACAATCTACAGATTTAAACCAATCCCTATCAAAATACCCATGACATTTTCCACAGAACTAGAACAAATAATCCTAAAATTTATATGGAACCACAAAACACCCCGAATTGCTAAAGCAATCTTGAGAAAAAAGAACAAAGCTTGGAGACATCACGGTCCCTGACTTCAGACTATACTACAAAGCTACAGTAATCAAAACAATATGGTACTGGCACAAAAACAGACACATAGATTAATGGAACAGAATAGAGAGCCCAGAAATAAACCTACACACTTATGATCAATTAACCTATGATGAAGGAGGCAAGAATATACAATTAATGAAAAACATTCTCTTCAATAAGTGGTGCTGGGAAAACGAAACAGCTATATTTAAAAGAATGAAATTAGAACATTTTCTCATACCATATACAAAAATAAACTCAAAATGGATTAAAGATCTAAATGTAACATCAGAAACCATAAAACTCCTAGAATAAAGCATAGGCAGAGCACTCCTTGACATAAATCAAAGCAATATTTTTTTTGGATCTGTCATCTAAGGCAAAGGAAACAAAAGCAAAAATAAACAATGGGACCTAAGTAAACTAAAAGCTTTTGCATAGCAAAGGAAACCATAAACAAAATGAAAAGACAACCTACTGAATGAGAGAAAATATTTGCAAATGGTATGACCAATAAGGGGTTAATATCCAAAATATACCAACAGTTCACACAACTCAATATCAAAAAAAACCAAAATTAAAGTTTTGAAAGAACTTTATTAAAAGAACCCAATTAAAAAATGGGCAGAAGACCTGACAAGACATTTTTCCAGAGAAGACATACAGATGGCCAACAGGCACAGGAAAAGATACTCAACATCACTAATCATCAGAGAAAAGCAAATCAAAACCACAATGAGATATCACCCCACATCTGTCAGAATGGCTATCATCAAAAAGATCACAAATAACAAATGTTGGTGAGGATGTGGAGAAACCCCTACACTGTTGGTGGGAATGTAAATTGTTGCAGCCACTATGGAAAACAGTATGGAGGTTCCTCAGAAAACTAAAAGGAGAACTACCATATGATCCAGCAATTCCACCCTGGGAATATATCAGAAGAAAATGAAAACAGTAATTCAAAAAGATGCATGCATCCTAATGTTCATAGCAGCACTATTTATAATAGCCAAGATTTGGAACCAACCAACCTAAGTGTCTATCAACAGATGAATGGATAAAGAAGATGTGTCATATATATATATATATATATATATATATATATATATATATATATACACACACACACACACATATATACATATATATATATATCTCAATATACAATGGGATACTACTTGGCCATAAAAAGAATGAAATTTGTAATTTTGCAGACTAGGATGGACCTGGAGTATATTATGCTTAGTGAAATAAGTCAGAGAAAGAGAATGCTATCACTTATATGTGGAATCTAAAAAATAAAACAAATAAATGAATGTAACAAAACAGAAACAGACTCACAGATATAGAGAACAAACTAGTGGTTACCAGTGGGGAGAAGAAAGAGGGGAGGGGCAAGGTAGAGGTAGGGGATTAAGAGTTATGAACTACTATGTATAAAATAAATAAACTACAAGGCTATATTGTATAGCACAGAGAATATAGCCAATATTTTATAATAACTTTAAATGGAGTATAATCTATAAAAATATTGAACCAGTATGTTGTACACTGAAATTAATATAGTGTTGTAAATCAATTATACTCCAGTACAAATATGGTTAAGATGGTAAGTTTTTTCTTTTTGTCAGAGTATCTTTATTTATTATTTATTTTTAATTTATTTTATTGAAGTATAGTTGATTTACAATGTGTTAATTTCTGCTGTACAACAAAGTGATTCAGTTATACATATATACACATTCTTTTTCATATTCTTTTCCATTATGGCTTATCACAGGATATTGAATATAGTTCCCTGTGCTATACAGTAGGACCTTGTTGTTTACCCATTCTACATATTATAGTTTGCACCTGCTCATCCCAACCTCCCAATCCATCCCTCCCCCCCCTCCCCCTTGGCAAACATAAGTCTGTTTTCTATGTCTGTTGAGTCTGTTTCTGTTTTGTAAATATGTTCATTTGTATCATTTTGTTTTAGATTCCACACATAAGTGATATCATATGATATTTGTCTTTCTCTGTCTGACTTACTTCGCTTAGTATTATAATCTCTAGGTCCATCCATGTTGCTGCAAATGGCATTATTTCATTCTTTTTTATGGCTGAGTAGTATTCCATTGTATATACGTACCACGTAAGATGGTAAATTTTATGTTATGTATATTTTTACCACAATAGAAAAATTGAAAACAGGGACGTCCCTGGTGGTCCAGTAGGTAAGACTCTGTGCTCCTAATGCAGGGGGCCCGGGTTTGATCCCTGGTCAGGGAACTTGATCCCACAAGCTGCAACTAAGAGCCAGCATGCTGCAACTAAAGATCCTGTCACAAACAAAAAACCCCATACTACTCTGAAATAATTTTAAAGTGTAATTCTCCTCTTGACTTTCAGAAGAGCCCTTAGTGAGGGCAGAACTCTCCCTTTCTCACCTCTCCACAGTCACCGGGGCCTTGGCGCTCAGGCCATGAAAATGAAGACCCCTCCAGTCACCACTGCAGCTGGGCTCTGGGGACAGTGGGGATCCAAGAACAGAGCGCCCTGGCGTGGTCGGCTGGGGCCTTGGTGAGGGCTGCAGGTTGAGGGAAGGCCCGGGGGATTGCATACCTGCCCTTGGCCTCACTTCCCTGCTCTTCTCCTAGGTGATTCTATCAGAAATGATTTGGGCCCAAGAATGGGCCTGTGATGCCAACTCTGGGCTGAATTCCTCCCCTGCATGTGGGCATCACATCGTAGACCCCGATCTTCCGTAGCAGCGTAAGAAAGGGAGGGCAAAGCCGGGAGCAGAGTACAGACGTTGAGAGGTTCACTCACTTATTTTCAAAGCAGGCCACACTACCAATGAGGAAACAGGTGCATGGAGGTGAAGAGCCTTGCTGGAGACTGTGCTTCACCCCAGCTCTGTCTGACTCAAAGCTTTGAATTACATCATAATTTCTAAAAGAAAGGGTTAGGGAACTGTTGACCGTAACCACTTGCCTTGGCCAGGCATGATGATAACCGTTTGCCTGAGTTTTCTCACAATAGGACGTCCCAATAAAGAACTCAGTGCTGCCACCGAAAACAAACCGGGAGAATTCGGGAGGGGCCGAAAGGAGGGAGGGAGAAGAAGATATGTCCAGAATCCTCCTCGCTGGAATCCATCTTGGCTGAGCCATGTGCGAGCCACCAGGAAGGACCCTGAGTCAGAGTGATTGGCCAGAGACAACCCAGAAACTAATCCCATCACCATAAAACCCTGAGACTGCGAGCCACGTGGAGAGCAGTATTCCTGGGCTCCCTTACCTGCTGCTCTCCGCCCAGGCGCCCCTTCCCAATAAAGTCTCCTGCTTTGTCAGCACGTGTGTCTCCTCGGACAATTCATTTCTGAGTGTTCGACAAGAGCCCACTCTTGGGTTCCCCTTCCTGCAACAAAAGGATTGATCCTCACAATTACAATAAAATTAACAAGCGGCCTAAAGGACTTGTTTGGGAAATTCAGTCAAATGACTACATAACAAGTTTAACATCAAAGGCAGCCTCATTGCTTACATTATGTTTTACCATAAGCAGTTATTAAATCACTTAAAGATGTTTCAGGACTGAACGGGTTATTTCTCTATGATGCATTTCTAATGAAAGGAAACATGAACTATTATTATTCATTATAAAATGTAAAACAGGAGATTTCACAGCCAATCAAACCAGAGTTTAGAACTGGATCCTCTTGCACTTTCCCTCACATGTGTGTCAAAGCCGTTCCCTTCTGCAGGCTTCTGCTGGCCTCTGAGCGCCCTGGACCACCAGCTACGGGGTGCTGCCTGCCTGATCTGGCCAAGAACACACCAGGAACACGCCCCAGGGAGAAGCATCATCTTCCATGGAGCTGTTGAAAACACTGGGGCTTGTTGCCATGACCGCCTTCACCTACTCTAAGGATTTATCAAGTGAACAAAAATACATTAAAACCTCAGTGCTTGGCTTGGGGTTTTGAAGATCAGTGGCATCTGTTGTTGGGATAGATCTGTGGGGCTTTCCCAGCTCCTATTGATTGATTGATTAATTGATTGTGGTACGGATTCCCGAGGGCTCTGTGCGCAGCCCCGCTCTCTCTCTGTTGCTAATTCTCCCGCAGATCCTCGGCTATAGCTCTGGTTCTTACCTCTTCGTTCACACCATCTGGGACCTGAAACTTGTCTGTCCTGTGGCCCCAGAACCTTGACCGGCAGCCTCTCCTGTCGGCTCCCAGGGAGGTTCGGCTGCCTTTTCTGATTGAGGGCTGCATGACTGAACCACACAAAGTTGCTGTTTTTGTTGACTATTTTTGTCCTGCAAAAAGGAGAGTTTCACATCCTTCACTTTCATACTTCTGGAGGAGTAAACGACCTGCTTTTGTTGCCCAATTCAGGGAACAAATGGTTTTTCCGTCAAAGAACTTTTTTGAGCCAAACAATGCTTGTTTGATGCCTGTTTCCTCTTCAGTGGCACATGTGGCACCATCACAGGAGGACCATATTCTCTCCTGCCTTCCTAGGGAGCTCCCGCCCTTTGTGCGACAAGTGCCCTTCCTCTGGGCAGCTCCACTGTGATGATCTTTTTCTGAGGGTGCAGTGACAAGAAAAACGTGAAATATTGTTCCTGTTCCCTTAAGTAATAAATTACAATTTCTTCCATTTTCTCTTTGGCTAAAAGCTTTACCCAACTTTAAACTTTCTTCTCCATTATGTAAATAGCAAAAAGAATGCGACGTGTCCACCCAAACTTAGACTGTTTGGAGCTGGAAACATCACTGACCTCTTTGTTTACTGTCTTAGAATCTTTGCAGCTGATAAATGTGTTTCTTCTTTCAAATGAACTGGAACAGACGAGTTCCCACAAAGCCTGGGTCTGAGCACATGGTAGGAGAATGTGCAGCTTCTCCACGGCTGGTGCCGGCCCATCTCGTAGAAGCTCAGAGGCCCAGGGAGGCCAGCCCCAGCTGGTCCCGGGAGAGGACCATGGTCAGCTCCGTATGCGAAATCTCACTGCCGGAAAGGGATTTGGGGTGCATCATATGAATATATACATACAATTATAAAATAAAAATAAAATAAGCAAAGAAATGGAGATGGAGGAGAATGAAGGTAAAAAGTTGAGGCCACGTTTTTCTTTTTGACTATTCATAGTTTGAGTTTTCTCACTTTCCTTATTGACTTGTAGGAGTTCCTTGTATATTCCAGGTCTGTGCTCTCCAGTGGGGTAGCCACTGGTCCCATGCGCCTGTTAGAATGACAATTAATTAAAATCCAGCTGCTCAGTCACACTGGCTGCATTTCAAGTGCTCATTAGCCGCCAGTGGCTCGCGGCCAGCACAGACCTGGAACATTCCCATGAGTGCGACAAATCTTCTCAGACAGAGTGGTTCTATGTACGAACCCCTTGTCAATTTTATTCATTTCAAATCTTCTTCCAGATTATTGTTTTCTGCTAACTTCGACTATGACGACTTCACTGAACCACAGGTAGAGTTTTTAGATGGTCTTGTCCCTCCTATTTTGCCCTGTCGTTGGTGCATTGAGGGTCTTGTTTGAATAGTCTCCTTCCTGAGGTCGCCAAGGCATTTCCTTTGACCTTTTTGCATCTGTTTTATGGTTTTACTTTTCCTATTTTTTTTTTAAATTTGTATTGGAGTGTAGTTGATTTATACTGCTGTGACAGTTTCAGGTGTACAGCAAAGTGAATCAGTTATACATATACACATATCTATTCTTTTTTAGATTCTTTTCCTATATAGGTCATTACAGTGTACTGAGTAGAGTTTCCTGTGCTGTACAGTAGGTCCTTGTTGGTTACCTATTTTATATACAGTAGTGTGTATATGTCAATCCCAAACGCCCAATTTATCCCTCCCCCCACTTCCCCCCTGGTAATCATAAGTTTGTTTTCTACATGTGTGACTCTATTTCTGCTTTGAAAATAAGTTCATTTGTACCCTTTTTTTTTGATTCCACACATAAGCGATATCATATGATAATTTGTCTTTGTCTGACTTCACTCAGTATGACAATCTCTAGGTCCATCCATACTTTACCTATTAAGGTATTGAATCCAACAGGACTTTGCCTCCTTTACACAGTGGGAGGGAGGAATCCATTTACTGAGACAGGTTTCCCCAACGCTGCTGCAAACACATGGGTCTTCTCCCCGCTGGTCTGGAGCGCTGCTGCTCTCCTGAGCCTGTCGCAGGCCTGCGTGCGGCTTGTGGGTCCGTGGCTCTCTCACGGGCTGCATCCACCTCTTTGCTTTTCCTCTGCTGGAGCACGCTGCCTTCTTGCTACGACTCCGTGGTGTGACTTCATATGGGGGGTGTGCCCTGCAACCCCTAGCTCTTCTTTTGCCAAAGTGTCTTAGCCATTCATGGACCCTACCCATCTACATGCATTTTAAAATCCATTTTGTGAGTTCCTCAAACATACATATCTATCTATCTATCTATCTATCTAAAATCGGCAATACTAATGAAATACGCTCCTTTAATTTTGAAAGAGTGTATGTATGGGGCAAGCTCTGAGATCTCCTTTTGAATCTAAGAATGAAGCTGCAACTGTTAACAGTGATTAAAAATCCATTCCATGGAGTTTCAATGATTCTGGAGCACCTGTAAATGCTCATTTCCAAAGTGCTTTGCTTTTGGAGGTTCCTAATGAAGGCAGTGTATTGCCATGGTAACAGTTACTTTTAGTTAGTACTTTTTATAGATTTAAGGGTTACACTCTGGAGTCTCTTCCTACAAATGAATAACTCTTAAGGCAGTGTGGTACTTCATTTAATGTAGATATTTAATGGCATAGAGTCGACTTGAAAGAACCAGAAATGGGAAATTTTCAGCCTTTGTATTTGATGTAGACACACATTGTTACCAGGGCTACAACATTTGCATCAATTTTTTTTTTTACAAAATACAAGTTAATCTTTTTATCCAATGAAATGTATTAAATATGGATTTAATAAATTATGGCAGAAATATATATGTGTGTCAGGAGTTTGCCCAGATCACTGTTTTTTACCTTGGGGCAGAATCCCCAGTTACTGTTGGGAATCTGAAGACTTGAAGAACGGTGTCTCCTGACCTGATGGGGGGACGTCACAGGCGCCCGGGGAGGAGGGAGCTGGTGGGCCTGGGTTTGGATACTAGCTCTGCCCTTTACTGCCTGTGAAGGCTTGAGCTTCAGAAGATACGGTAACCCCCATCTTCTACTCTGCAGAGCAACATGATGACTGAAACAGATCCATGTCAAAAGTGCGGAGGGAAGGCAACAGAGAGTGGTCCTCGGGGGTGCCCAGCACCAGGGAACAGACTGGGCCCTCTGCTTCCATGCAGGGGCCACGGAGCACAGAGGCAAGGCCTCGGACAGGGGCCAAGGGCCTGGGCAGAGGGCCTGGGGCTGGTGGGGTGAGGATGGTCAGTGAGGACAACAGGGCGGCGATCAGAGGCCCCAGTGTAGGCTGAGAGCTCTGTACTTTACACAGCAGCCAGCTCGGTGACCGGAGTGTGGCAGAGGGAAGACCTGGCAAAGCTAAGGGGCACAGAGAGGCTGGCACGAGGGCCATGTGTGCCCCCGGCACAAGGAGAGCAGGGGTGACCTCAGGCAGGGATCTGGGAGGGAGGTGACACTGCGAACCTCAGTCACCAAGAGGGGGCTCCTCTGGGCATGGAGAAGCAGAAGGAGCGGAAGGAGCCAGAGCTTATCCTGAAAGCTTTGATCTTCTCTGATAAACAACTGTTTAAAGAACAGCGACGATCATAACAATATGTGGTGTATACACTGATGTGTTTAAAATTGATGACTGATTAAAAAAAAAAACAATATGTGGTTTGAATATCTGACATTTGTCCTTTTAAAAAAAGTTTCAAAATGCATTTATGAGCATTATCTCATTTGGCTCCCACAAGAGCTTTGTGAGCTAGAACAGGCAGACTTTACATCCTTGTCTAAAATAGGAAGAGACTGTTTCTAGAAAAGTAACAACCGCAATGAAGGCAAAACAATTTCCAGGCCTTGTTCTGCCTCCAAAAAAAAAAAAAAAAAGAAAAAAAAGTGGCTTCTTCTGCCTCTGTGGTTCAACACCATGGCCAAGGTCAGTCTCATATCAGTTCTCTGGGAATCAGGAGGAAATTGCTGAAAAATGGACATGCCCAGGAGCGGTCCCTTAGACTTCTCGAGGACAGAGCTGATTGTCCAGATGACAGACCAGTTTATTGTGCAATGAAATGAAGTATACATGTCCTACAGGTGGTCAAAACAGGGTGCTTCCCAATCTATGAGCTCTCCCATGACTCACATGGGTGTGGGCTGTGGTTTTGGGACACCTACTGGGAATACAACTCAGCCTATCATCTGGATCCATGTGACCTCCATCCCAGCTGCCGTATTGTGGTCCCTGATATTTCCACTCCTCCAGTCCCCTAGGGAGTTAGGAGCTTCCCACACAGCCGTCAGTGACACCCACCTCCTGGTATTCATGACTTTGTGTGTATGGGCTGGACCAGCGACTTGATTTTAATGAACAAAATACAGCAGAGGTGATGGGGTGTCACTTTTGAGAGGAGGTTATAAAAGACTGTGACTTCCCTCTTTTTCATATACTCTGTCTTTCTGACTCTCCTCACACATTTGCTGTGATAAAGTAGAGAAGTTCACATGGCAAGAAACTCTGGGCAACCTCCAACTAACTGTCAGTAAAGAATTCAGAGCCTCATCCTAACATCTCACAAGGAGCTGAATCCTGCCAACAACCATAGGAATGAGCTGGAATTCGATTGTTCTCCTTTGGAAACTTCAGATGAGACCACAGCCCCAGCTGACAGCTTGATTACAGCCTGTGAGAACCCCTGAGCTGTGTAACCCAGCTAAACTGTGCCCTAATTCCTGGCCCACAGAAACAATGAGATAACTGTGTTTTTTAAGCCACACACTTTGGGGTGATTTGGGGGTAATTTGTTTTGCAGCAACAGATAATTAATACACCTAGGTTCCAACACTTGGGGCTATCTTTGATCCTATCGATTACAATAGGCACGTAGAAGTTCTCCCGCCCTTTTCTCAAGGCTCCTAAATGTATGCTTCTCTGGAATCTGAGGGAAGATATTGGGGAGGAAGATAATGCTTAGGAAGGAAAAGATCACTCCGTATCAGCCTCCAGGCACTCTTTCCTCTGCTGGACAACCACTTCTCCAGCTTTTTGCCTTCCTTGCTATTCTGCCTGGACTTTCTATGTTCCAAAACTTAGCTTGAGTCCAGACTGTCTTCTTCTTCATCCTTGACCTGGATTCCAACTCCAGAGCCTGATTGCTGGGGTTCTCAGCCTGACCTGGTCAGCAGATCTTTTATCACTGCTGCATTTGATGGTTGGTCTGCGGTGTTCTTGTCCTCGTCCGACACCCACACAGATCAAACCTCCTCAGCAGCCCTGCAGGATGGCCCGATTCCCTGCCCGGGCAGTACACAGCCAGGCCCCCGACTAGCTCCCAGTGCCCAGCCCTGGTGCATGGCTCCCTGACTGCTCTGCTCAAGCTTATCATATCACTGACCTTCACAGCCCTGCTGCCTTACAAGGCTCACACAGTCTTTCAAAGGCCTGTGCCAAGTTCTGAGCTCCTTCCTCCTGTCTGTCCAGGGGGGTGGGATGGGACTTACGGACGGGCCAGCTCTTGGGGGGAGATGTGAATGCAGCAGCTCCACGGAGAGTTTGGCACCAGGCCTGGCCACTCAGTGGCACTGCGGTGACTCATAAAGCAGTGGGGAGTGGGGTGTGGAGTCAGAACCAGCTCCCAGGCCCTCTCAGCAATGATGAAGCAGACCGTTGACTTGGAGCCATGAAAACGGAGTAAAAGTTCCTTTTTCTGGCCTCCAGGGACTGCCACAGATGGACGGATGCCAGGCCACCCGCCCAATCTGTCCTCCTCCTGAGCCCTCTGCTCCCGCCACTCTCTAGTCCAGAATTCTTTACTTTACAAAATATTTATTGGGACTTCCCTGGTGGTCCAGTGGTTAAGACTTCGCCTTCCAATGCAGGGGGCGTGGGTTTGATCCCTGGTCGGGGAGCTAAGATCCCACATGCCTCACAGCCAAGAAACCAAAACATAAAACAGAAGCAATATTGTAACAAATTCAATAAAGACTTTAAAAATGGTCCACATAAAAAAAAAAAATCTTTAAAAAAATAAAAATAAAGAATAAAAAAATAAAAAATATTTATTGAATGGGTGAACCCCACAGACATTATGTGAAGCAAAAGAATCTGAATACAAATGAGTAAATGCTGTGCACTTCCTTTAGATGGCATTTTAGAATAGGTGAAGTTCAGTAAGGTGAAAAAAAATCCTACTAGTTGCCTCTGGTTGGTGAGGGATTGCCTGACCAGAGATGTGAAGGAACTTTCTGGACAGATGGAGATGTTCTCTGTCACAGGGTTGGGGGCACCACAGGTGTATGCATTTGCCAAAATCGTACAGCCAGCTTTGTGGTTCTGTCACTAAGTCATTTTGATAGATGTAAATTTTACCTCCAAAAAAACTAAAAAATAATATTAAGTCAGGGCAGGGAGTGGGTGGGATTACAAAAGAAGCAGAAATGGCAGAATGTGGATAATTCCTGAAACTGGGTAATTGGTGCCAGAGGCTCATTACATTATTCTGTTTACTTTGTATATGCGTAAACTTTTCCATAATAAGGCATTGAAAAATTATCTACTGAACACATATTCTGTACGAGACCCTAAGCTAAATGACACGGCACAGGCAGACAAGGCTGCAGATACAAAAAGTCAATTAAAGATGGAAATTTTACTTACAAACATTAAGTGCCTTGAAAGGGGGAAATGTGGAAAGAAATGCTGACCATTATCAATATCTTAAATTGTTATTCATTAATAACCCTTTAGTGTCGTTTATAATTTGCCACGGATATGTATTCTTAGGAGGAATACTAGTGATACTCTCATCAGACCTGTAGACAAAATTGCTCTGAGATATCTTGTTTCTTCCCACTTCTATACCTTTGTTTTTGCTATTTCCATGAATGCTTGCTTCCCTCTACCCCTCCAAACCTATGTAAATTCCACTCATGATTTAGCAGCACTACTCAAAACACGGGCCCAGGAAGATGCGGACCTTTTACCAGGGGTAAATCCACCTGCTGCTTCTTTCATCAAGATTGTCATATTATGTTATCCTCATAAGAAGAAGGGCAGCAGAACTAAACGTTGTGCTGGGTGCTGTAGTTGATTTACATTCTGATTCAAGCTGGATTCTTAGACCAGCAGCCAGTCCTGGGACTAACACTAGGGCAATGGTTCATTAGATTCACCTGGGGAGCATACAGGTCCACTAAAGCAGAATCTCTGTGTTGTGAGTTCTCCACGTGATTCCAATACACAGCCAGCGTCTGAACCAGTGATTCATGAACCGCATAAGTCACTTCCCCTCCAGGAGTTTCTCTGTGCCGGCTCTGGAAGAGTTTTCTTTTATCCAACACCCTCCACGTTGCTGACTTCCAATCTGCTGTCTAAGTGTCTGGGGCCTTGTACTGTTTCAAACAATCATGCTTGGTTTCTTCAATAAGGATGTATGGATATGTGTTTTTGAGGGTAGGGACCATCTTTTACTTCTTTGTATCCCTCCCAACACTTGGCACCATGGTGCTCAGTAAACATTTGTTCAAAATGTTTTTTTAGAAAACGATCAAGTATTTCCTTATTAAAACTTGCCTGGGGACTTCCCTGGTGGTGCAATGGTTGAGAATCTGCCTGCCAATGCAGGGGACACGGGTTCGATCTCTGGTCTGGGAAGATCCCACATGCCGTGGAGCAACTAAGCCCGTGCACCACAACTACTGAGCCTGCGCTGTAGAGCCCGCAATCCACAACTACTGAGCCCGCATGTCGCAACTACTGAAGTCCACGCGCCTAGAGCCCGTGCTCCGCAACAAGAGAAGCCACCGCAATGAGAAGCCCACACACTGCAACGAAGAGTAGCCCCTGCTCGCCACAACTAGAGAAAACCCGTGCACAGCAACGAAGACCCAACACAGCCAAAAAAACCAAAAAAAGAAACCAAATAAAAACTTGCCTGTATTCTTTAATTATATATATATATATTCCCATGGTCTGAATGCTTATGTCTCTCCCCCCAATTCTATGTTGAAATTCTACCTCCTAATACCTGAGGGTATTAGGAGGTAGAGCCTTAGGGACGTGATTAGGTGCCCTTACAAAAGGGACCCCAGAGAGCTTCCTCGTCCCTTCTGCCACATGAGGAGACAGAGAGAAAACAGCTATCTATGAATCAAGAAGCTCTCACCAGACACTGAATCTGCCAACACCTTGATCTTGGGCTCCCAGTCTCCAGAACTGTGAGAAATAAATTTTTGTTCTTTACAAGCCACCTAGCTGAGGGTATTTTGTTATAACAACCCAAATGGATAAAGACGTATAGATATCTATAAATTACTCAAGAATTCTTTCTCAAGGTATTGAACTAAATGATTAATTATTACTGGGACATGCTTTTTCATGAAGGAAATATAAAAAGAGGTAAAATTTAAACATAACTTTTCAGTTATTTAATTTTGCAATATGCCAATTCAATGTATTTCCTATTTAACAGATTCTGTCTGTATTATTTTGCTATCCATCCTCACGCAAACTATTTATATGCTGAGTTGTTTGCAGGGGAGAAATTTGTTCTAATGGAGTCACTGGGAGTTGAGGTAAACCGACTCAGGCTTTAGAGAACCATCGTTCTTACCAGTTGACCACAAATGAGAGGAACTATATGTACCTATTACAGATCAACACCAGAATGATCTTCACACATAATGGTGCAGAATTTTTTTCCCAATGACACATGGAAAAATGTAGCAGCCCAGAGTGAAGTTGCCTTCAAAAGCTCTCTGGAGCGAAACCACTGTGTTCTCCTGGGTGACAGAGCCCAGTTCTAACGTCCATCAGAGAGGCTCCTAGGAACGGCTTCCATTAAACAGTGTATTAGCCAGAGCCTGGTTGCTTGTACCACACTGATAAAGACAAAATTCATCCTATCTACCAAAAACATACTTGCCATACAAGACTTAGCACTGAAAATAAACAAAAGCTTTAGCTGTCAACTACAGATTCCATGAAGAACAGTGAATTTCGGTATTTGTTAATGCTCATTTGTCTTTGCTTTTAATTGCTTAGTTGGCTGCAAAAAGTGTTCACATTCCTTTACGATATTGTTTCACTTGAAGTTAATTGTGAAAGAAAAGAGAGAATTAATAGCACTTCTCAGAAGCCCACATGTTATTTAACCTAAAGAACTTTACGTCAGAGATTTCAGTATGAGTCAAAGGCCATCATTCCTTCATAATAGGGTGATTTAGCAAATTAAAGTTAGGAGAGCAGTAGATAGTGCTGATGAGAATGGCAAAAACCCATGAAGAGTGATTCATTCCTTGAGGAAAAGAATCACTGTCAATGCCAAGTTTAAACACTGTGGAATTTACTAACTATTGCAGAGCACCACCTAGTGGTGATGATATAGCTCCATCCTGGTGTTAAAGGAAGACTGCAGTTTACCTCAGCCTGAAATTGGCAAATCCACATCCATAGTGGATGACACACACCATGACTGTAAACTGTCAAAAAGGTGAAAGGAGAAAGGCATCTTTTATCACTCAAAATTTGTTTAGGGTGATAAAGTGCATTAATATAGATAAGGTAAGCAAGTTCCAATAGCTTATATGAAATTTTAAAATGTTCCAGGGTCTCAGACATGTCCAATATGGATTCTCAGTAAATTTTGTTTTAGGATATTGAACAAGTACTGTGGTTACTTTTCTCACAATAATTACTGCAATCTGTCTTATTTGTCTTGAGTTATACCATAGAATATTGAGTACTGCTTTGTTTTTTTCTTACTCTGAACAAGTGTAATTTGTGCATTTCTTCAAGTGCAATCTGAAAATCAAATGCTTTTGACATGGTAGGTGTCACAATTATCTTTATTTAATGAGATTTATGGAGGGTGAAAAAAATGTTTAAAGGGATAGTTGCTTCCATGACAACTTGAGGGCATAGCTGAGAGTATTATGGGTAATTTGGACACTTTCTGATCAAATTCAGATATAACAAGGCACTTACACTTAGTTTACCAATATTTCTAATTATAAGCACATTTTCAGACATATAGGGCTCACTGTATTTTAAACATAGACAAGATTCAATGTGAATCTATCATTTTTCTCTTGCTTCAAGCCTTGTTTTATAAAAGAGCCATTGATTTGTTTGGCATGGGTAAACCTAATTTAATCTATTAGATGTCCTTCTTTACAATAAAGGGTCTGAAGAAAAAATGTTAATGACTAGGCCTGAAATTATTTTTAAAATTCACAATGTTGTCTATTCTATTTTGCTTACTGACTTAACAACTCTTTAAACAACCTTCATGTGTATTATGGAGATATAACTTATACCATACAGTGATGTGATTTATTGAATGTGAGAGAAATTCTCACATTCAATCTTAATTTCCTTAAAAAGAAAAGACGAGGGGCTTCCCTGGTGGCGCAGTGGTTGAGAATCTGCCTGCCAATGCAGGGGACACGGGTTCGAGCCCTGGTCTGGGAAGATCCCACATGCCGCGGAGCAACCAGGCCCGTGAGCCACAATTACTGAGCCTGCGCGTCTGGAGCCTGTGCTCCTCAACAAGAGAGGCCACGATAGTGAGAGGCCCGCGCACCGCGATGAAGAGTGGCCCCTGCTCGCCGCAACTAGAGAAAGCCCTCGCACAGAAACTAAGACCCAACACAGCCATAAATAAATAAATAAATAATTCCCATTTAAAAAAAAAAAAAAAAAAAAGAAAAGACGAGAACAGGTTACAGTGTTTAAATAGTGAATGCTTTTGTAAAAGAGCGGCTAAGTGCAGTCTTTCTCACAACTACTCAACTTTGGTGGCAGCATGAAAGCAGCCATAAACTTTATGCAAATGAGCAGATGTGCCTGTTTTCCAATAAAGTTTTTTTTTTTAATTATTTATTTATTTATTACTTATGGCTGTGTTGGGTCTTCGTTTCTGTGCAAGGGCTTTCTCTAGTTGCGGTGAGCGGGGGCCACTCTTCATCGCGGTGCGCGGGCCTCTCACTATCGCGGCCTCTCTTGTTGCGGAGCACAGGCTCCAGACGCGTAGGCTCAGTAGTTGTGGCTCACGGGCCTAGTTGCTCCGCGGCACGTGGGATCTTCCCAGACCAGGGCTCGAACCTGTGTCCCCTGCGTTGGCAGGCAGATTCTCAACCACTGCGCCACCAGGGAAGCCCTCCAATAAAGTTTTATTTACAAAAACAGGCTGCGGGTTGGATTTGGTCCACTGCCATACTTCACTAACCTTGATCTCTATCATCAGCAGGGAAATTGGTATTTTGATGCATCTTATTAAACCTCTGTTCAATATTTTTTATTATTTATTTATTATAACAAATATTTATTGAGCACCTACTGTGCTCCAGGCACTGCTCTAGGAACTAGGGATACAGACATGAACAAAATAAAATCTCTATCCTCACAGAGCTTGCATTCTACTGGGAGAAAACAAACGAACAAAGAAACAAAACATGCAATGCATCAGGGAGTGATAAGTGCTTGAAGAAAATAAGGCAGGATGAGGGATGGATAGTTCTAGAGGTGGGAGTGGCACAGTTCTAGAAGGAGGGCTAGGAAAGTCCTCCCCGAGAGGTATGTGAGGGTCAGAAAGAAGCCGCCCCACCCCTCTGCTGTGTAGGGGGGGTTGGCGGCTGTTCCAGGGAAGACAGGAGGGTGGAGTCCTGAGCCAGGAGGAGAACCAGCCAAAGGCTGATGAGCCTGCAGCCCTAGGGGAAGGAAGGGAGGTATCCAGGGGCCAGGGCCAGGGCCTCCAAGGCCATTTTGAGGAGCAAGGACTTTATCTTGGTGTCATGGAGGCCCGTAGGGGCCTTTAAGCCAGGCAGTGAAGTGACTGATTGACGCGTTTATAATGTGTCTCTCTCCGCTGTGGCACCATGGGCTGTGGGTCCAGGACCAAGCAGGGCGGGTTAGGAAGCCCCACAGCCTCCAGGTGCGGGTGGTTGGACTTGGCCGCGTGGTGAGGAGCAGTCAGATCCCGGGAACAGCTGGGGCTGGGACATGGGATGAGGGGAAGGGAAGCCGGGGGACCGTCCAAAGACTTTGGACAGAAGTGCCATTTGCTGAGCCCTAAGCAGTCGTGGGCTTGGCACTTGGCAGGGGCTGGTTCCCAGGTGCTTTGCCAGCATCGTTTGGGTCGCCTCTTCGGCTGGAGGCAGTGGATCGGACTGGGCTTCAGGGAGGAGATGCCAGTTGGGGAGTGATGGGTAGAGGCCCACAAGGTCATCAAGAGAGCCACCAGGACCGGGATCCCGCGGAGGAGCAGGAGGAGTGGGGAGGGAGGCGGGGAGCGCATCCCGGAACAGCCGAGGAGAAGGCCAGGGATGGAGGGATGCGGGGGGGGGGGGGGTCTCACCACAGCCTTTATGGGGGCGGCAGGGGGAGGGGGAGCGGGCTGCAGAGCAGGTTCAAGAGGAACCAGGGGGTGAGGAAGCCAAGCCGGGTGCGTGGAGACCCAGGCCCAGGATGGGCAAGCTTTCACCTCTGCTCACTGCAGGCCAAGCCGCGAGCTCCATCCCAGGCTGTGCTGGGCTCTGAGAAGGAAAAGGTGGATGTAAAAGATTCCTTCTTGTGAGTGTGTGTGCCGGGGGGTCGGGAGGCAGGGGAGGTGTGAGGGGAAACAACCCATCTATTCTGATAAGCATGAAAATAGGGGCCAGAGTGTGTGGAAACAGAGCTGAGGGTCCCATCCCCGGGGAGGGTCCCATCCTGGCTGCCCAGGTGTGTTGCTGGACAGTGGAGGAAATTTTAGAGTGAGATTCCCAAGGGCCTAATCAACCAAAAAGTGTGGACCCCACACGGGTGGTTTGGCTGTTCCCAATCCACAGTGAGGCCTGGTGGGCAGAAGACCTTCCATCTGTAGGTGTAGGTGTTTCCTTCCATCGGTAGGTGTGCTAAGAAGCAGGCCGGCTGAGTCCTGGGGCTTGCATCCCGCACACACCCTGTGAAGGAGGAGTGCCAGGTCCTTGGAGGCCGTGGGGCTCTGGAAAGGGCACAGAACCAGGGGCCTGGAGCCAGTCCCTTCAGCCCTGAGCCTCAGCTCCTAAACCTGCCACTTGGGGATAATCGCACTCTGAGGTGTGGGGAGAGGAGTTAAGATAACGCATGGAAAACGACTGTGCCCCGAGGGGGCTGTGGGTGTGTGACAGAGTGTCCTCAGAACTCCACAGGAGCATCCACACCCACCCGAGAATTATGACCTGACACCCGAGGTGAGGCTCGTCCCTCATGAGTGAAATATTTAGGTATAGGACACGCCCAGCATTTCTTTCCTTTCATCCCTCATTGTCCCTTTTCAATGCAGTTAATGACTGTAAACAGAAACACAGTGTCAGCTGGGCTCCTCCCCGCCTCCAGCGGCCTCATCCAGATGCAGCCTGCCTGCTGCCTGTGTCTGGGATGCCATCTGGGCGTCCTCAGGACTGCTGCTGCCTTCTCATGGGTGGAGCCGCAGGTCCTGGATACTGTTGCCTTGGTGAATTCACAGTGCTGTGTGTGGGTAGCAGGGGAAAAATCTCTGATTTAGTCTCTGCTCTTAAACATTGAGGTTATCCCTGATGAGGCTTAAAATTAAGACTTCCTCTCTCTTTCCTTGTCTTTTTCTTCAGTGTATGCGTCTGTGAGCAAGGAGTGTTCTTTTCTTGACAGGTGAATGAACAGAAAAAGGAGAAAAGCACACGCTTGCTGTGTCCAAGTCAATCCCCTCTCTCTAGCTCTTCACGGAAAGGAGAGAGAAACATCACAAAGCATGCGGGGTACTTTTTCTGAAATCAGGTCCCAGTGCTGAGTGGGAGGACCCACTTCGAGGGCCTCCACTCCAGCCTGACTTCTGCGCTGTCCTGGGGTAGAGGTCCTGCTCCAGCCTCCTCTGCCGACGGTGAGCAGGAGGATGAGGGGAGAACGGTGACCCCACCGGGCACAGAGCAGGGCCTTCGCCATGACTGCTGTGCAGCAGACGTACGCGCGGATGAAATGTCTTCTAACAGTTGGTGGAACCCAAGTTGATTTTGCTGCTAGTGTGGCAAAACTCAGACAGGAAAGACACTTTCCCCACCTCCTAATAAAATCACATAGTGCATCTCTAACTTATTCATTAATTCACAGAACCTGGATATAAATTTGGGGAGAGGAATTATCATATTACTGCCCTTCTCAAGAGGCATATTTAGGAGCTGGCCATACAGGTGCTTAATAATACCTACTGTCATCACTACTGTGATGAAATAACCTAATGAGGTATATTTTTCACAGGACTCCATTCAACTTGAGTATGAGATGATCAATGATTATTTTAGACCAATGTTTCACAGATGCAGAAAAATCGACACATTATAGGTTGTTTTCTAACCCAAATAGGATTTAGGTTATGCACTTTGCAGGTTAACCTAACAGACATAACTATTGTTCTAGAATGTAGAACATGTTTATCCAACATGTAGGGCCATTTTAACTCTTTAAATCATGGCAAGATACAGTTGGGAGTCTGCAGAAATTGTTAGCAATAAACAGTGAACACAGAGGGAGTGATGATAAAATGATAAACCAACACAGACAGAATGTCCAGTGATGGCCCAGCGGGGAAGGTTCTCCACATGCTCTCCAGCAGGGTTGGGGGTACCCCGTTTAGAATTTCGGGCTAGGAAAGGACAGTGAGGTCAGAGAGAAGATAAGCAATGAGCAGAAGGGTAGAACAGGTCAGGGGAGGCTGGTGAGAGCATAGGTCACGGCTATGGAGAGAAGGGCCAATCTAGAGATATGGGTGGGGTCGGCCGCAACTTTTCCTCGGGAAATGGCTAAAGTCATGAGCTCAGTCTTCAGCTCAGAAGCGCCTGAGGCTGGGGGCAGGGGGAGACGCACCTAGACCACTCCAGGGCACATCTCACCCCACGTGCACCTGTATCCACACAGACATGGCCCTGGGGAATGGAGGAAAAAGAGAAGGTGTTGACCCTCCCCAGGAATCAGGAAAATCCAAAGCCTTAGAAGCTCAAAGAAAGCAATTTTTATGTTTGAACTTGTCTAGGCCGTGGTGCCCAGGTGTTTCGTCAAACACCAATCTAGACGTGGCTATAAGGATATTTCTTAGGTGTGATTAACATCTAAACCAGTGGACTTTCAGTAAAGCAGGTTACCCTTCGTAGTGTGGGTGAGCCTCACCCAATCACATGAATAAAGAATAAAGACAAAGGTTTCCTGAAATAGAAAGAATTCTCCTTAAGATTGCAACATAGAAACCTGCCAGGGTTTCCAGCCTGCTGCCCTGTGGAGTTCGGACTCAAGCCTCAACATCAAGTCTGATCTGGATTCCCACCCTGCCAGGGCTTGCCCTGTGGATTTTGGACTTGCCAGCTCCCACAAATGCACAAGCCAATTCCTTAAAATAAATTTCTCTCTCTCTTTCTCCGTAGGGGTGTGTGTGTGTGTGCGTGTGTGTATCCTTTCTCCTTATTGAAAACAAGAAGTAGACGGGGAAAGAAACAAAAATCACCTCTTTGACAAACGCTGCAGGCACCTGTCGCCCTGGGTCCTGTTCCGGGAAGGGCTGGGATGCCTGGGGGCCGGCCTTGGGCCTGCTGGACACAGCTGGGAGGACACTGCGCTCCCCACAGAGGGGGCTCACCTGCAGCAGGAGCGCTCATCACAGGGAGCCCAAGCCCACCCAGGTCAGCCTCAGGGACCCCTGAGAGCTTTGCCCCAAGACTAAATGGGTTCTCCACGCAGCCAGAAAAAGGATCAAAGGCAGGATGTATACTTTCCAAGTGAAGAGACTATGATAATGAGGCCCCAAGTACATATTTAAGTTAATAAGCCCTATGAATGGAAAAATCGATTATATACGCTAATTAAATACATTAAAGGTTGGCCTGTGCACTTTTTCCACAATGCTTACTAATTATCACAATGTAGCTATTTATAAGCAAGCCATAAGCAAATTAAAGAAAACGGATGGTTTACATTTTTCATGCCTTTTGGAGGGGGAAGGATTTTGACTGGAGTAGAAACCATTTTGACAGTTGCTTTCGGTTCTCGGTTTATTCAAATCCTTCCCATCAGAGTCTGTATCTGCAAGAAACAGCCATGAAGGCTGAGCACAGTCCAAGTTTCATTGTAGCCCATAACATACGTAACCTGTGAGCCGGAAAAGCAGACGAAGGCCACTCATATTAGAATACTTCCAGAACGTCCCATAAAAAGTTGAATATTCAGGTTTTTTTTGGGGGGAAAGCATTAGAACACATTTTAGTGGATCACTGCACGATTCTTTTTTTTTTTTTTGGCTGTGCTGTGTGGTTTGTGGGATCTCAGTTCCCTGACCAGGGATTGATCCCAGGCCACAGCAGGGAAAGCCCGGAATCCTAACCACTAGGCCACCAGGGAACTCCCCACTGCATCCAGGACATTCAGATGTTAGAATTTTACCACTGAAATGCAGAGTTATCCGGGAGGCTCTGAAAGTGCAGTTTGGGGCTCCAAATAGGAACAAAACCCCGGGGGCAATTAGGAGCGTGCTTCCATGGCATCCAGGGTCTGAGATGCCTGTGCTCTCCAAGAACCATTTTTCTATACCGTGGAACAACCCAAGAAGCCACACAGTGGCCTGGGCACATCCTCGAACATATGGGCATCAGCAAAACGATTTGTAAATGGCAGGGGTCAGGGTGAAATCAGAGCTACGCGGGGAGGAAGAAAACGGAAAAGAAAAACATAGGACTTTTCAAAAGCTGCAAACACACGCAGAATGTGAACATACTTGTTAAATAATTGAAGACTTTCTCGATCCTCAGTCTCAAGGACACTGTTAGGTTCGGGCTGAGTTCCAACCCTTGGTTTTTCCTCTGCGGCAGCTACATCTTGCAGGATCCTGTGGGTCTGCTCTGCATTGTAACATAAACAGCAATCCCAGTTCTGGCAAGACGCTCTCCCACTTATCCTTGCCTTGCTTCCCTTCGCTAAAGTCATCTCTTGCTGGAGACGTGGCCGTTCCAATAGTGCAGAGAAGGGCAAACAGGATTCAGGCCACACTTTTCGAAACAAACGCCCGTTAGTTCATTGAAATACAGATTATTATAAGTCCTTCAATTGCTCCTTGGGGCTGGGAAGAAAGGGCCGTTTTTCAAAAGCCCATGTCGGTATTTTTCTGAGCACAGGGCTTTGGAGTAAATAAATACTCACATTCCTTGCAATATGTAAAAATGGGTTTCATGGAAACAGGGAAGAAGGAAAAGGAGGAGCCAGGATCCCTTTCAAATGTGGCTTCTCCTGAGCTGCTGACCCAGGACACCCACGGCCTGTGTGGGTTTGGGAGGCAGAGGCACGTGAGGCTCACCAGGAAAGCTCATCTTCTTCCTCTCTGGGACCTGACTGTGATTTGGGGCAGCAGCTTTACCGCACGCCCGATTCAAACCCTCTGAGACTTTGTTCCCTACAAGCCTCTTTGTCCCACCTCCCATCCGTCACAAGAAGCCATCTTCCCTACCAGAGCTGAGGCACCCAATTAAAACCCTCCGTGGGGCCCCTTCAGCATCCAAGGCCACCTGCCGACCTCTCTGCCCACCCCCGCCTGCACCGGCCCTCGCGCTCATGTGCTCCTCCTTTGTCATGTCCCCCTCCCCCTCCCGCTCCTGGAAGGCAGCCTGCATCCTCCCAGCGCACGCCCAGTGCTGGTCACATACCTGCCAGGTGCAGGCGTGTCGTGATCTCTGTGGCCACAAGGAATCGCATCGCGGTGGAAGAGCCCACCCAAGAACCGGGCTGAGGGAGAGGCTGACTCTGCTCACACTTACATGGTCCTTCCAGCTCTAGATCCCGCCTGCCCTCCCAGTGCACGAGGGTGGGAATAGGAGAAACGCAGTGCCCGCCTTAAGGGGCCGTAGGGATGAGCCTCTCGCCCTGTGTGTGGGGTTCTCCCTCGTACTTAGGGGTGTCAGGCGCTCTTTTCATCTCTATGGGCACAAATGACCTGTTGTAACAACTAGTGCTTCCGCAAAGAACATTAAAATGTGGACATAGGGACTTCCCTGGTGCTCCTGTGGTTAAGAATCCGCCTTCCAGTGCAGAGGACGCGGGTTCTATCCCTGGTCAGGGAACTAAGATCCCACATGCCGCGGGGCAGCTGAGCCTGCGCAACGCAACTACTGAGCCCAGGCGCCACAACTACAGAGCTCACACGTTCTGGAGCCCGTGTGCCTCAACTAGAGAGAAGCCCGCATGCCGCAAAGAGCCCTCGCGCCGCAATGAAAGATCCCACGTGCCACAGCTAGGATCTGATGCCGCCAATAAATAAATAAATAAATAAATAAATAAATAAATAAATAAATAAATAAATAAAATACGGCCATAAAACATAGGACACTGTAGTGCTCCTGGGCCCCGAGATCTCATTAGCTGTTGATACTGAGTGAAATACAGTAATTTCATGCCTCCACCTTTACACCAGTTAGATCGTTTTGCCTTCGAAGATGCTGCAAAGCATAACTACTAACTTGGATCCTTTCCTGCGTGGTCACCCTGGGACATATTTGTTTATAGTATGTATGTCTAGTGATGGCAGCTGGCCTTGTGTGTATTCTAAGGACGGCAAGACCTCCTAGGCATTTACACAGGCTGATTCTACCCCCATACAGTGAGAGGAGATGGATTTCCTTCTGAAGGGAGGTGTCATGCTAGCCCATCATAAAGCAGCCCCTTCTGGGCACCTACAAAGGGTGAGCCCCATGGAGCACAGGTGGGTCACCCCATGCTGGAAGGAAGTGAACCTCTGCAAAGAACTTACAGAATAGCCCAGAATAGCCCAGAATTATGACCTAGGGAATCACCTACAAAAGTTACTTTAAAACTCTAAATTCTGACTGTTGACATGAAATTCAGGTAGCAAAAGAAGTTAAACATTTTAGAATTTGATTTTTGAAAAATAATCTCTCCAGTTAAATTCTGATAATTTTATTGCTACATTTTTTTTTACAACTTTTAATTTTCAAAAAGTTGGGTAGAAGTTGTAAATATAATACAGAGAGCTCCCATGTACCCTTCACTCTGCTTCCTCCAATGATGTTTTACATAATCCTAGTTATGTATTGAATAATGAATCAACCATTCAAACCAGAAAACTGATATTGGCACAGTACTAACCTATAGACGTTATTCAGATTGTACTAGTTTTTACATGCACTCATTTTTTTGTGGGTTTTTTGTGGTTCTTGTATAGTTCTATAAAATGTTGTCGTCAGTACAGATTTGTGTAACCACCACCACAATCAGATTATTTCTTTCACAATTCAAATACTTCTATTTTTATTTTTGCTGAGGAACATGTTCAAATATGCAGAAAAGTATAGAAAATAATATAAGAAATATAAGAAATAGCCATGTTTCCAACTCTGTATTTAACAAGTGTTAACATTTTCATACATATGCTTCAGAATTTTTTTGTTACTTTTTAAATTTAAGTATAGTTGATTTACAATGTTGTGTTAGTTTCAGGTGTCCAGCAAAGTGATTCAGTTATATATATGTGTATATATATACACATATATATATTCTTTTTCAGATTATTTTCCTATATAGGTTATTACAAAGTATTGAGTATAGTTCCCTGTGCTATACCGAAGGTCCTTGTTAGTTATCTATTTTATATATAGTAGTGTGTGTCTGTTAATCCCAAACTCCTAAATTATCCCTCCACCCCCTTCCGCCTTTGGTAACCATAAGTTTGTTTTCTATGCCTATGGGTCTATTTCTGTTTTGTAGATAAGTTCATTTGTATCTTTTTTTTCTTAGATTCCATAAATAAGTGATATCATATGATATTTTTCTTTCTCTGTCTGGCTTACTTCACTTAGTATGATAATCTCTAGGTCCATCCATGGTGCTGCAAATGGCATTATTTCATTCTTTTTATAGCTGAGTAATATTCCATTGTATATATGTACTGCATCTTCCTATCCATTCATCTGTTGATGGATACTTAGGTTGCTTCCATGTCTTGGCTATGGTAAATAGCGCGGCAATGAACATTGGGGTACATGTATCTTTTCAAGTTATGGTTTTCTCTGGATATATGCCCAGGATATGCTTCAAAATTTTTTAAAGAATTAAAATGTTAAAGATACAACTAATACTCCACCTGATCCTTTTCCCTCTCCCTCTTCCTTTTCAGCCAAGGTTATTTCTTTACAAGAAAAAAATTAAGCAACAAATAAACAAAACTCACTGTGTAACTGATCCTTACCTAAAAAGTTAAATGATTACTGTAATAGATATTCAGGCTATTTTTGACTTATCAACATTTTAAATTACATTGTAAAAAATATTTACCAAAGGGGTTTTCTTTTTTTTTACTGTATGATAGATATTTAATAGCAATAAAGGACTTGGCAATAAAAAAATAAAGGACTGCATTGTTCTTGTTTACCACAGTACTGTATAAAGTTGTATAGAATTAATAAATGAATGGATGAACAAATACTCCTCTGATAAATTTATATTAATTACAACCTGAAATATGTATAATTACTTATATTACATGATAGCCTAAATAATATATAAATAAGAAGCCATTTATAAATATCCACTTTCACCATCTTGATCTGGTCCATGGATGGATCATTTTACTGAACATTATAATTCACAACTATCTTAAAAACCAAGGATAATTTTTCCACTGAGACAAATCTTAAAATACATGTAACTATTGTAAAGCTGGGATTCTTATGGTTCAGGCAAATGAAGACCAACAACCAAACACTTTCTGCAATTCTCGAAGACTTGAGTGGTACACACATACTCAGGCCACAGAATCACGATAGGGATCTCCTTCGTTTGCCTCTGTTCCCATAGTCCTACAACGGCCCCAGAACACCTGCTGTCATTGCTTTTCCCAAACCCGCCTCCTCTGTCCAGCTCTGTGTTGCTTTTCTCTCCCACGCTCACCTTCCCTTCCCCCACTCTTCATTCCTTTAATGTACTGATATTGACGAACCCAAACCCTTTCTCTTTAGAAGGAAGGATGTAGGGAAATCAGAACTGGCAATTACAGGGCTCTCTTTGAAAGTCTACCAGAAGAGAAACAGCTGAGAAGACTCCCATGCTAATTTTTGGGAATAACAGCTTTTTCTGAGATATAACAAATGTACCATAAAATGCATCCTTTGAAAGTAATGCAATCCAGTGGGTTTTAGTATATCATAGATATAACATACGTACCATAAAATGCATCCTTTGAAAGTAATGCAATCCAGTGGGTTTTAGTATGTCATAGACATACTCAGCTTATCACCACGACTTAATTTCAGAACGTTTTCATAACCCCACAAAGAAACACTGTACCCAATAGCAGTCTCTCCTAATCCCCTTACCTCTAGCCCTGGGCAACCACGAATCTACTTTCTGTCTCAATGGATTTATCTATTCTGGACATTTCATATGAATGGAATCACACAATATGTGGCATTTCGTAACTGGTTTATTTCTTTTAGCATAAGGTTTTCAAGGTTCATCCATGTTGTAGCATGTTTCAGGCCTTCATTACTTTTTATGGCAGAGTAATATTCCATTGCATGGATATACCACATTTTGTTTATCCATTCATCACTTGATGCACATTCGGGTCATTATTTCTTGGCTATTATGAATAATGCTGCTGTGAACATTCTCACACAGGTTTTTTCTGTGGACATGTTTTCACTTCTCTTGGGAGTATACCAAGCAGTGGAATCCTGGGTCATATGGTAACTCTTACATTTTGAGGAACCATGGCAATTTTTGTGCCTTTACCTATAAAATAAAAGCTCAGGCCAGCTTCTATTAACTGAAACTTAATCTATTAGTAGTTTATGCCTTGCAATTAAAAGTCCTCGTTAAAATCAGAAAGGCGCAAATCATTCTATGAGACAACTGAAGTCATCCCCTAGGCTGTGTTGTGTAAGGTTTTATGTGACACCATAAGCATTTACTTCTGTATCATGAGACTTTAAGAGAGAGGTATTGGATCTTTTTATTAATATAAAAATCAATGCTGCATTGGAGCGCATTCTTAAAGAGTGTAGTTGTAGTGCCAGATATTTTGATTAGACCATCATTAATCTTAACACTTCTCAGAGCAAACCATGTTCTTACCTTGAAGGTAGAGAAATAAGCAGGTGAGCAGGTAAGGGCAGAATTCCTCCAGATGAGAGCAAAAAGCACAGAAAGCCTTTGGCCCTTTGGAGCACAGCTTCAAGAAAAAAGAGTCCACTCTCTCCAAAGAGCCATCCCGGGAGAGGATCTGGTTGCACTCCTGCAAGGAGAACACACCGTCGTACACCAAGTGTGGGAGCACCCAGCTCACGTCCAAGTCCCTCAGGATCCTCTCTTTGTAACTCCTGGGGATCTCCGAGAGCTGCTTGGCCCTCCTCTCCTTTTCTCTCCGTGTCGTTGGCTCGCAGTGATAGAACCAAGACCCGGCCCCTGTCTCTGCTGTCCTGGCACGTGGAGGGCCCGGGAAAGGGCTCCCTCCCGGTCCAGGCAGCTCTGCGGCCTCTGTGGGCAACATCCACACTGCACAGGCATCTGCAGGCCAGCTCATCCCGCCGCCTGGAGAGATTGCAGGTCTTCGGGGAGAGGGGGGGCCTCGGATTAAACCTGCAGTGCTGGCCGTCGTGGCCTAAGAGGATTGCCCTGCACCCGTGAGCCCCTTGCAGTGGTGAACTTGGGAAGATGAACAAGACGCAGCCTGGCTGAATCCCCTTCAGCTGAAATTCGTCCCCTGGTCCCCAAGTGAGCACTTCCCCAGGCGACCCCTGCATCCCCCCAAACGATTATTTTCAGCATCACAAACGTAACAGGCTCACGGTCTGTACTGAAGGGTCTCCTTGTGACGCTGGAAGCTGTGTCAGGACCCGACTACTCATCTCTCTGGCCTTCTCTCCCCTGTCGTTGGGGGTTGGACATGACCTGACAGCCAGCCTGGCTGCGGACACGCAGGGACTTAGCCAAAGCCAGCTGTTCAACAGAGCATTTTGGTTTTCCCAAAATGTCTGCTAAGTGCTGTTTCTTAGGGCATGGTTCTTTTTCTTCTAGAAATTGGCACACTTCTGTGTGATGGTTTGGTTAAATGATTCAGTCCCACAGATGACCCCCCTCCTCTGATCCAACCCCGGTGTCCACTTAATGGAGTTATTGCCGGGTCAGGGGAGGCCTCTGCCACGAGCCATGCCGCACTACGCACCACACAGATGCAGGATGATTGCGCGTTCCGCCTGCTGGAGCTGCCAGGCCTGACTCACCCCAGGATGCTCCCTGGCTGCGTCTGCAGGTGACCTGTTCTTCTCTGGCCTGTCCCTCTCCCTCTGCCCATGAGACGGAAGTATAGCCTTGGGGTCTTTCTCCCACTCACATTACCATGTCTTCTCTCTAAAAGTCACCCTAGGATCATCCACCCAACAAGGACCTACTGTATAGCACTGGGAGCTCTACTCAGTATTCTGTGATAACCTATACGGGAAAAAAATCTGAAAAAGAATGAATATATGTATATGTATAACTGAATCACTTTGCTGTACACCTGAAACTCACACAACATTGTAAATCAACTACAATCCAATAAAATTAGAGAGAAAAAAAAAAAGATCATTCGCAGGTGAAGAGAAATGATTTAAAGAAGCCCAATTTTTATAAACTGCTTTCCAGTTAGGAAATTGATGAAAAGATCTGCAATTCTCGTAATATTCTTGCCAGTTCCATTTATAGAAGCAATTAGATATTTTTCTACAGCATCTGGGTGGAAGATTTGCTTTTCAGAAATCCAAACTCCCTTGGGGTGTTCTGGTGATGGTGCTTTTCCTGGCTTTGCTTCTGACCTCGTGTGTGACCTTGAGAAAATAATTCTATGTCATCATACTCCTTTGTGTTAACCATGTATTTCTGATGTTTTGACATCCTGGGGCCTTGCTGACTCCGAAGAGATCGCCCCCCTCCCCGCCCCGCCCCCAGGACTGGCCGGTTCTTAGAGACAGCAAAGAACTCGCCTGCAAGCACAACTTTCGTAGGCAAGTCACCAATTTGGAGTTCACACCCCCAAACACCTCCTTTGTGGGGCCCTTACACTTGGGGCCACTCTCTACCTGCCCTAATGACCCCAGGGTCAGGTATCAGACAACTAGGGACAGCCCCTCTGTCCCACAGCCTGCTGAAAGTATTCAAACTAGCCCATCGTAAGCCTGCTTACCCTGCCTCACCTGTTCCTTCCTGCAGAAACCACGAGCCCCACACCTGCCTCCTGCTCCTCCTGCTCTTCCTGCCTCCTGATGGACCCCCGGTGCTCCCCCATGTGCCCCTGCTTGGCATGGAGCCCGCCCCTCCTCTTGGGAACTGTAAATGACAAACCATCTTTTCAGTGGCCGTGGTCTCCTGATCTGTTGGCCTCGCCCTGCCTGAGTAGCAATAAACTCGACACTTTAAAACATCCATTGAAAGTACAAAGCTGGGGGCTTCCCTGGTGGCGCAGTGGTTGAGAATCTGCCTGCAAATGCAGGGCACACGGGTTCAAGCCCTGGTCTGGGAAGATCCCACATGCCGCGAAGCAACTGGGCCCGTGAGCCACAACTACTGAGCCTGCGCGTTTGGAGCCTGTGCTCCACAACAAGAGAGGCCGCAATAGTGAAGAGGCCCGCGCACCGCGATGAGGAGTGGCCCCCGCTTGCCGCAACTGGAGAAAGCCCTCGCGCAGAAATGAAGACCCAACACAGCCAAAAATAAATATTAAAAAAATAAATAAATAAATAAAAAGAGAAGGCAGCACTTTAAAAAAAAAAAAAAAGAAAGTACAAAGCTGGGGCTGAGCTGTGACAATGTTGTAAAGCACTTTGAGTGTCGTAAGAACTGGACTGGAGATCACAGAACCCCTAACCCTAATTACATTCTTCTGCACCAGCAGCGAAGATCATGTGCCCCACATTGAAACTTCTAAGGGAATTAGTGCCATCTTGTGGTATTTTTATAGTCTCTCAGGCCATTTCTTTTTCTTAACAGACTTCATTTTTTTTAGAGCAGTTTTAGGTTCACAGCAAAGTTGAACAGAAAGTACAGAGAGTTCCCATATACCCCTTGCTCCCACACGCCCACAGCCTCCCCTATTATCAACACCTCCACCAGAGGGGTACGTTTGTTACAGTGACGAACCTACATTGACACATAATTATCACCCAGAGTCCACAGTTCACTGTTGGTGGTTTACATTCTGTGGGTTTGGACAAATGTGTAATAACATGTATCCATCATTACTGCATCAGATGTAGCTCCACTGCCCTAAAATCCTCCGTGCTCCACCTAGTCATCCCTCCCTCCCCTCTAACATCTGGCACCCACTGATCATTTTCCTGCCTCCAAATTTTTGTCACAGGCCATTTCTACTCTAAGATTTTCTTTATTTTGTTGCCCACCTTGTGCTGAGCATGATACAAAATAATGGTGAGGAAGACAGACAACTTCCCTACCCAGAGAAAAGGTCCAGGTAGGGAGAGAAAAAAGCCAGGTAACAAATAAATAAAATAGTTACAATATTGTTGAAAAAGACACTGAGAGGAAATGGGGATAGGGATAGCTTAAATAGAGTGGAGAGGTGGCACACGAGCTAAAACTGCCAGGATGAAAAGAAGTCAGATGTTAAGAGTGGATGGAAGCTATGAGCAGGCAGAGACTCAGAATGTGTAAAATTCCAGAGCAGGAGAGCATGGGAATCATTGGGCATCTGAGGGCTCCACAAACCAGCATGTGGGGTTGGACTGCGTGGGGTCAGGGAGCGATGTTGGAAAGGCCATCAGGAGGTCAATCTTGCCAGCCTGCTAGGTCCTGATAAGAAATTTGAGGCTTCTCTGGTGGCACAGTGGTTAAGAATCCACCCGCCAATGCAGGGGACACGGGTTCAAGCCCTGGTCTGGGACGATCCCACATGCCGCGGAGCAACTAAGCCCGTGCACCACAGCTACTGAGCCTGCGCTCTACAGCCCGTGAGCCACAGCTATGGAGCCCACGTGCCACAACTACTGAAGCCCGTGCGCCTAGAGCCCGTGCTTTGCAACAAGAGAAGCCACCACAATGAGAAGCCCGCGTGCAGCAACAAAGACCCAATGCAGCCAAAAATAAATAAATTTATTTAAAAAAAAAAAGAAAGAAGTTGGATCTTCCTCCCGTTGCAGTAGAAAGCTCCTGAAGGCTTTACCTGGAGGAGAGATATCATCTGATGGAAGTTTTCAGAACTGGTGTTAATTTTCAGAAGCCTCACGTTTGAGGCTGGTAACATTTTTTTACCCTTTGCTTTATCATTTGTTCTCTCTCCCTCTACAATACTTTTTTCTGAACTATTTGGATGTAAGTTATATACATCATGACCCTTTACCCCTAAATTCTTCAGCTTGCTTTTACTAAGAATGGAGATAATCGCTTATATAACATTAGAACAATGACCAACCTCATACATTCACATTAATCCTTTTCTCTAATATTGCATTCCTATTCTACTTCTGTCTGGTTGATCTAATAATGTCCTTTATAGCTTTTTACCCCCCAGATCTGATCCAGTCTGGGGTCAGATATTGCATTTACTTATCATGGCTTTTTAGCCTCCTTTAATCTGGAACTACAAACTTTAATCTACAAACTTTATCTTTCACAATGTTGACATTTTTTAAGAAAACCATTCCTCCTCCCCCTCATGGCCATTTTGTTAATACTATGTTCCTCATTTTGTGTTTATCTGAGGTTTCCTTGTGATTGTATCGGGGTTATGAATTACGGGGGTGGTGCATGATGTCCACCTGTGCCTCATAGGTGATGTTAACTTTGATCACCCAGTCAAGGTACTACATGATTTCTCAACCGTGTAATTAGTTTTTTTTTCCCTCTCCCTTGCAACTAATCAACAGTCTGTAGGGAGACACTTTGCAAACCTTAAAAGTATCCTGCTGCTTCTCAGAAGGCTCCCTAGATTGTTTTTGCCTGATCCAGTCTTTACTATGACAGTGGCAAAGGTATGATTTTTCAATTACACGTTTACCTCTGCATTTACCATTCAGCCCTCTTATCAGTATGAATTCCTATATTTTTCAATGGTTTATCATTCATTACTGTACTTAATTGTTTTTGCTGTTCAAATGGTCCCAAGTGTGGCCAGTGGGAGCCCTTCCAACCTTGTTCCTATGTCATTGTGACATGTTCCCATCACTTTGAGGGTGGTGGTGAGCACTTTACTTTCCAGCAAAACAAGGCCTCCAGGCTTGTCTTCAACCTACATGCTCCAGCCCTGGTATCAGCTGTTTCTCCCAGGAGCCCTGGTTCCTCATTTAGTGAGCAATGGTAACAGCGGTCAAGACCTTGATGCTAGGTGTGCTCATTGCTGCTGAGTATATTTGCTTCTTGACACCTTCAGCATACAGCGTTAGGAAATATATGCATGGATGTACAAAAACATATACACATGTACATATATGCATATGTTTAAGTACATGTGCACACAAACAAGCATATTCGCATACATTTTAACGAGTTCATGCTGATCCCTCAATTCCAATCTATCCTCATAGGGTTGTTTCCTGCTTTCTGGTATTCTGTATTCGTATTTTTCTTCTACATTGAGAACCCTAGTTCTCAATAACATCCAGACATTTACTCATGTGCTCCAGCCTATAATGCACCAAAAGTTGTTTCAGAATTCCTTTGCTCAGACCACTACAATAATCAAACCTTCTAAAAAGGGTTCAGTATTCATTTGAAATACTTCCCCCACCTCACTCAACCCTGGCTGAGACTGAGCATCTACAGGCATTCATTCTTTCTTCCCTCCCCCTTCCCTTTGGTTATGGCATTCATTTGAATTATAATCAAGTTCATTTGTTTCAAATTCTTTCCAATTTAAGCTTTCCCCCTTCTCATATCTATTGATTTAATTTCGGAATATGTAAAATATACACCTTCAGAAGTCAAAACTATACAAAAAGGTACACCCAGGGAAGTATGATTCCCTCTGCCACCACCCTAGTCCATCTTCCCAACCCTTGTAGACACCCAACTCCATCCTTCTGTTCATCGTTCTTCTGCTTCTTTTTGCGATGATACACAGATATATGCATTTTTTTTCCTATTTTGTCTTCTTTCTTACACAAAATGTAGCATACTGTATATGCACTATATATGCTCTTTTGAATTTTTTTTTTAACTCTATAATATTTCCTGGGAATCACTCCAAATCAGTTCATAGACTTTCTACTAATTCTTTTTTAACAACTGCATAATACTTCATTGTGTTGATGTAGCATAGTTTATTGAAACAATCTCCTATGCAGTACATTACATTTATAAATAATTTTTGTTCAAACACATTTAGTATTCTTGATGGTGTATCCTCCGAATAAATTTATAGAAGTAAGATTTCTGAGTTGAAGGATAAACGCATATGTAATTTTATTAGATATTGTCATGATTCCTTCCATGGAGGTTCTATGATTCTGTATTCCCACCAGCAACGTATGAGAGGGCCTGTTTCTCCACAGGCTCACCTATAGTGAACTGTCAAACTTTTGAATTTTTTAAACCTGATGGGTAAGGATAGTATCTTAATAGAATTTGAATTTACATTTTTCTTATTAGTAGTAAAATTAAACATCTTTCATATGTTTAAGGGCCATTTTTCTATTTCTTTTTGTAGACTATGTCTTTTTCTCATTTTTCTATGGGATTTTTGGTCTCTTTTGTTCTCAATTTTTAAAGTATTTATAAATTTGGGAGATTATTCCTTTACCTGCAATGTACATTGAAAATATTTTTTCCCAGCTTGTCATGTTTTTTGCCTTGCTGATAGTGACTTTTGCCATGTGAATTTTTAAATTTTTTAGTAGTCAAATCTATCCATCCTTGTTCACTGATTTGCCTCTGGATGTTGAGCCATAGTTAGAATGTCTTTGTCCACACCAAGGTTAAAGAGGAATTCACCTCTGTTTTCTTCCAGTATTTGTGTAGTTTCCATTTTTACATTTAGATTGCTCATTCATCTTGAGTTCATTCCTGTGCCTGATGTAAGGAATAGGTCTAACTTCATCTTTTTCCTAATGGTGATTGAGCTGTCCTTACACTGTTTATTAGAATCCTCACACCATTTAAAAAAAAAAAGAAAAAGACTACATTTGCCCCAGTTATTTGTGATACCACCTTGATATCTACTAGATTTTTATATTGGCTCTAATTCTGAAATTTCTGTTCTATTTGTAGATATGTCTGTTTATTCATGCTCCAGCACCATATTCTTTTTTTAAATTGAAGTATAGTTGATATACAATGTTTCAGATGCACAGCAAAGTGATTCAGTTATATATGTATATATATCCTTTTTAGATTCTTTTCCATTATAGGTTATTATAAGATATGGAATGTAGTTCCCTATACTATACAGTAGGTCCTTGTTGTTTACCTATTTTATATGTGGTCGGTTGTATCTGCTAATCCCAAGCTCCTAATTTATCCTTCCCCCACAACTTTCCTCTTTGGTAACCATAAGTTTGTTTTCTATGTCTGTGAGTTTATTTCTGTTTTGTAAATAAGTTGATTCCTATCATTTTTTAGATTCCACACATAAGTGATATCAGATGATATTTGTCCATATTCTTAATTATAGAGCTTTTGTCATATGTTTTAATATCCAGTAGGGCTGGCCTTATAGTTCTTTCTCTTCAGTGTTTTCCTAGCTATTATTATGTGCTTACTTTTCCATGTGAACTTTAAGATCAACTTTTCTAGGTTCATAAAAAAGCTCTTCGGAATTTTTACTGGGATCATATTAAATTTCTAAGTACAGTAAGGGGGGCTGACCTCTAAAGGATGTTGAGGTGTCCTAACCAAGAACAAAGACATTATACCATCAGTTCAAGTCTACCTCTGTGGCTTTCAGAAGTGTTTTAATGTTTTCTTCATATAAGTTATGAATATTTCTTATGGACTAGATTATGACATAAAGCTAGAGAGTTTATGTAGTCCTGGGGTAAGAATGTGAAGATATTGCTAGTCTTTCCGGCTGAAAGAAAACTGCTTTTGATGGCCTTTAATGAACAGGTGGAGAGAAAAAGGCATTAGCCAGACCAATAGCTGCACATAAGGTGTCAGGGATGATGCTGATACACTCCACCAATCATAGCATATCGGGAAGAGCAGCTGCAACTAAAGTCACCATCTAATTAAATGTATGATAATCCACTGTAGTTCCTCAACACATATCTGTCATGTACACAAGCAAAATAGGGGAGGTAAACGGAAGTGTGATGAGAATCTCCACACCTGCACTGTTCGAGTCCTGGAGGGTGGTAGTCATCTCTGCAATTCCTCCAGGAATGCGGTGTTTGCTTTGGTTTACGATTTTTGAAGGTTGAGAAAATTCGAGTGGCTCCCACTTGGCCTTTCTTACTAGAGTATCCTTAAGTCCGTAGGTCAAGGAACCACTGTGGGGATTCTGCCAGTTGCTGAATATGTCTATGCAAACTCTGCTTTCTGAAACTGGGCAAATAAGCACAGTGTGGGTTTGGGGAACGGATGAGCTTGCTGTGAGATAGGTCCCAGACCAAACCTGGACACAATCCAAATGTCCAACAACAGATAACTGGATAAACGAATTGTGGTATAGGCGTACAATGGAATACTACTCAAGAGAAAGAAAGAAAGGGGCGGAGTCAAGATGGTGGACTAGAAGGACGAGGAGTTCCCGACTCCGCAAAACTAGGGCACCTACCAGGCACTGGGAGGGACCATGGGCACCTAAGGGGACAGGAGGAAACCCCAGCAACTGGGTAGGGTGTGGGGGGGAGCGAGGGGGGAGGAGAAGTGGAGACAGGACAGGACTGGCACCCCTGAGGGGCAGCTGGGGGAGGGGAAGGGATCCCACGTCCAGAAGGGGAAAGAGGGGTACCGTTGGGAGGGCAGAGGATCAGAAGGGAGCATGGCCAGCATTTCTGCTGTCCACATGGGCCCCGGGGAGCCTGCTGAGACCCAGGCCTGATCCTCTTCCCACTGAGGCCCCCACCAGCTGCGTGGGTCCTGAGGGAGTGGGAGGGAGGGAGGGGGGAGGAAAAGCAAAGGCCGGATCGATGGGACCTGCACCCCTGAGGGGCAGCTGGGAGAGGGGAGGATTTCTCATACCCAGTGGGGCCCACCCATAGTTAGGGGTTCAGTGGCGACGGCAGAGACCCTTGGGAGGGCAGAGGAACAGAAGGGAGAGTGGCCAGTGTTTTCCCTGCCCACTTGGGCACCGGGGAGCCTCTTGGGCTCCCAGGTCTAATCCCCAGTCCTCGGAGGCTCCCTCCGGGAGCGCAGAGCCCCCCCTCCACCCCCCAATCCAGGGCCCTACCTCTACAGGCAGCACTCGGAGACTCCCTCTGAGACCCCTCCAACTGCACTGGGCCTAAACCCTGCTCACACACCCTCGCCTAAGGCCTTACCTCCAAACTCCAGAACCCCACACTCCCAGGCCCCGCCTCAGGCCGTGCTGCCTTTTCCCTGCCCGGCAGGTCCTGAGCATAGGCCCTGCCCCCACCCTAAACCCCACCCCCGCCTAAGCTCCGCCCCCCCACAGCCAAGGCCTTTAATGGCCTTTTTTTTTTCTTCTTCTTTTAGGGTGTGGTTCTGTTTTACCTTGCTGTTCATTCATTTATATTTTTATTTTTTCTAATAAATCTTTTATTTTTCTAATTTTATTTTATTCTTTGTACTTTGTTATTGTTCTCCTTTTGGCGTATTCCCTTTTTTCTTTCTTTCTTTTTTCTGTTGTGGTTCTGTTTTACCTTGTTGTAGTTGTTTCAATTATATTTTTATTTTTCTTAATATATTTTTACATATTTATTTATATTTATATGTAAATATATAAACATATATACAAATGTATATATTTATATATTTAAAATATATATTTATATATATTTTATATATGTAATATATTTTTTATCTTTCTAATTTTATTTTATCTTTTATTCTTTGTTATCCTACTGCTCCTTTTTTTTTTCCTTTGCCATGCTGCACGCCTTGCAGAATCTTGGTTCCCAGGCCAGGAGTCAGGCTACTGTAGTGGGAGCACTGAGTCCAAACTGCTGGACTAACAGAGAACCTCAGACCCCACGGAAAATTAATCGGAGTGAGGTCACCCAGAGGTCCTTATCTGGGCACCAAGACCCAGCTCTACCCAGCTGCCTGCAAACGCCAGTGCAGGACGCCTCAGACCAAACAACCAGTAACACAGGAACACAGCTCCACCCATCATGAAAGTGAGACAACAAAAAAATATGTTACAGATGAAGGAGCAAGGTAAAAACCTACAAGACCAAATAAATGAAGAGGAAACAGGCAACCTACGTGAAAAAGAATTCAGAGTAATGATAGTAAAGGTGATCCAAAATCTAGGAAACAGAATGGAGAAAATACAAGAAACGTTTAACAAGGACCTAGAAGAGCTAAAGAGCAAACAAACAGTGATGAACAACAAATAATTGAAATTAAAAATACTCCAGAAGGAATCAATAGTAGAATAACTGAGGCAGAAGAATGGATAAGTGAGCTGGAAGATAAAATGGTGGAAATAACTGCCGTGGAGCAGAATAAAGAAAAAAGAATGAAAAGAATTCAGGACAGTCTCAGAGACCTCTGGGACAATATTAAACACACCAACATTCGAATTATAGGAGTCGCAGAAGAAGAAGAGAAAGAGAAAGTGTCTGAGAAAATAATTGAAGACATTGTAGTAAAAAACTTCCCTAATATGGGAAAGGAAATAGCCACCCAAGTCCAGGAAGCTCAGAGAGTCCCATACAGGATAAACCCCAGGAGAAACACACCAAGACACATATTAATCAAACTAACAAAAATTAAATTCAAAGAAAATATATTAAAAGCAGCAAGGGAAAAACAACAAATAACATACAAGGGAATCCCCATAAGATTATCAGCTGATTTCTCAGCAGAAACTCTGCAGGCCAGGAGGGCGTGGCAGGATATATTTAAAGTGATGAAAGGGAAAAATCTACAACCAAGATTACTCTACCCAGCAAGGATCTCATTCAGATTCAATGGAGAAATCAAAAGCTTTACAGACAAGCAAACACTATGAGAATTTAGCACCACCAAACCAGATTTACAACAAATGCTGAAGGAACTTCTCTAAGCAGGAAACACAAGAGAAGAAAAAGACCCACAAAAACCAGCCCAAACAATTAAGAAAATGGTAATAGGAACATACATGTTGATAATTACCTTGAATGTAAATGGATTAAATGCTCCAACCAAAAGACACAAACTGGCTGAATGGATACAAAAACAAGGCTCATATATATGCTGTCTACAAGGGACCCACTTCAGACCTAGGGACACATACAGACTGAAAGTGAGGGGATGGAAAAAGATATTCCATGCAAATGGAAATCACAAGAATGCTGGAGTAGCAACACTCATATCAGATAAAATAGACTTTAAAATAAAGACTGTGACAAGAGATAAGGAAGGACACTACATAATGATCAAGGGATCAAGCCAAGAAGAAAACATAACAATTATAAATATTTATGCACCCAAAATAGGAGCACCTCAATACATAAGGCAAATGCTAACAGCCATAAAAGGGGAAATCGACAGTAACACAATAATAGCGGGGGACTTTAACACCCCACTTACACCAATAGACAGATCATCCAGACAGAAAATAAATAAGGAAACACAAGTTTTAAATGACACAATAGACTAGATAGACTTAACTGATATTTATAGGACATTCCACCCGAAAGCGGAAGAATACACTTTCTTCTCAAGTGCGCATGGAAAGTTCTCCAGAATAGATCACACCTTGAGTCACAAATAAAGCTTGGAAAATTTAAGAAAATTGAAATCATATCAAGCATTTTTTCTGACCACAATGCTATGAGATTAGAAATCAATTACACGGAAAAAATTGTAAAAAACACAAACACACTGAGGTTAAACAGTGCACTGCTAAATAACCCACAGACCACTGAAGAAATCAAAGAAGAAATAAAAGAATACCTAGAAACTAATGACAATGAAAACACAACGATCCAAAGCCTATGGGATGCAGCAAAAGCAGTTTTAAGAGGGAAGTTTATAGCAATACAAGCTCACCTCAAGAAACAAGAAAAATCTCAAACAATCTAACCTTACACCTAAAGCAACTAGAAGAAGAAGAACAAAGAAAACCCAAAGTTCGTAGAAGGAAAGAAATCATAAAGATCAGAGCAGAAATAAATGAAATAGAAACGAAGAAAACAAGAGCAAAGATCAATAAAACTAAAAGCTTGTTCTTTTATCTTTGAAAAGATAAACAAAAGAGATAAACCTTTAGCCAGACTCATCAAGAAAAAGGGAGAGGACTCAAATCAATAAAATTAGAAATGAAAAATGAGAGATTACAACTGACACCACAGAAATACAAAGGATCATAAGAGACTACTACAAGCAACTATGTGCCAATAAAATGGACAACCTGGAAGAAATGGACAAATTCTTGGAAAGGTACAACTTTCCAAGACCATACCAGGAAGAATTAGAAAATATAAACAGACCAATCACAGGTAATGAAATTGAAACTGTAATTAAAAATCTTCCAACAAACAAAAGTGCAGGACCTGATGGCTTCACAGGCAAATGCTATCAAACATTTAGAGAAGAGTTAAAAACCTACCCTTCTCAAACTCTTCCAAAAAATTGCAGAGGGAGGAACACTCCCAAACTCATTCTATGAGGCCACCATCACCCTGATACCAAAACCAGACAAAGATACCACAAAAAAAGAAAATTGCAGACCAATATCACTGATGAACATAGACGCAAAAACCTCCACAAAATACTAGCAAACATAATCCAACAACACATTAAAGAGATCATACACCATGATCAAGTGGGATTTATTCCAGGAATGCAAGGATTCTTCAATATACGCAAATCAATCAACGTGATACATCATATTAACAAATTGAAGGAGAAAAACCACATGATCATCTCAATAGATGCAGAGAAAGCTTTTGACAAAATTCAACACCCGTTTATGATAAAAGCCCTGCAGAAAGCAGGCATAGAGGGAACTTTCCTCAACATAATAAAGGCCATATATGACAAACCCACAGCCAACATTGTCCTCAATGGTGAAAAACTGAAACCATTTCCACTAAGATCAGGAACAAGACAAGGTTGCCCACTCTCACCACTATTATTCAACATAGTTTTGGAAGTGTTAGCCACAGCAATCAGACAAGAAAAAGAAATAAAAGGAATCCAAATCAGAAAAGAAGAAGTAAAACTGTCACTGTCTACACATGACATGATACTATACATAGAGAATCCTAAAGATGCTACCAGAAAACTACTAGAGCTAATCAATGAATTTGGTAAAGTAGCAGGATACAAAATTAATGCACAGAAATCGCTTGCATTCCTATACACTAATGATGAAAAATCTGAAAGTGAAATTAAGAAAACACTCCCGTTTACCATTGCAACAAAAAGAATAAAATACCTAGGAATAAACCTACCTAAGGAGACAAAAGACCTGTATGCAGAAAATTATAAGACACTGATGAAAGAAATTAAAGATGATACAAATAGATGGAGAGATATACCATGTTCTTGAATTGGAAGAATCAACATTGTGAAAATGACTCTACTACCCAAAGCAATCTACAGATTCAATGCAATCCCTATCAAACTACCACTGGCATTTTTCACAGAACTAGAACAAAAAATTTCACAATTTGTATGGAAACACAAAAGACCCCGAATAGCCAAAGCAATCTTGAGAATGAAAAATGGAGCTGGAGGAATCAGGCTCCCTGACTTCAGACTATATTACAAAGCTACAGTAATCAAGACAGTTTGGTACTGGCACAAAAACAGAAACATAGATCAATGGAACAGGATAGAAAGCCCAGAGATAAACCCACGCACATATGGTCACCTTATCTTTGATAAAGGAGGCAAGCATATACAGTGGAGAAAAGACAGCCTCTTCAATAAGTGGTGCTGGGAAAATTGGACAGGTACATGTAAAAGTATGAAATTAGAACACTCCCTGACACCATACACAAAAATAAACTCAAAACGGATTAAAGACCTAAGTGTAAGGCCAGACACTATCAAACTCTTAGAGGAAAACATAGGCAGAACACTCTATGACATAAATCACAGCAAGATCCTTTTTGACCCAGCTCCTAGAGAAATGGAAATAAAAACACAAATAAACAAATGGGACCTAATGAAACTTAAAAGCTTTTGCACAGCAAAGGAAACCATAAACAAGACCAAAAGACAACCCACAGAATGGGAGAAAATATTGGTAAATGAAGCAACAGACAAAGGATTAATCTCCAAAATATATGAACAGCTCATGTAGCTCAATATCAAAAAAACAAACAACCCAATCAAAAAATGGGTGAAGACCTAAATAGAAATTTCAGCAAAGAAGACATACAGATGGCCAAGAGGCACATGAAAAGATGCTCAACAGCACTAATTATTAGAGAAATGCAAATCAAAACTACAATGAGGTATCACCTCACACCGGTCAGAATGGCCATCATCAGAAAATCTACAAACAGTAAATGCTGGAGAGGGTGCGGAGAAAAGGGAACTCTCTTGCACTGTTGGTGGGAATGTAAATTGATATAGCCACTATGGAGAACAGTATGGAGGTTCCTTAAAAAACTAAAAACTGAACTACCATGTGACCCAGCTTTCCTACTACTGGGCATATACCCTGAGAAAACCATAATTCAAAAAGACACATGCACCCCAATGTTCATTGCAGCACTATTTACAATAGCCAGGACATGGAAACAACCTAAATGTCCACTGACAGATGAATGGATAAAGAAGATGTAGTACATATATATAATGGAATATTACTCCGCCATAAAAAGAAATGAAATTGGGTCATTTGTAGAGATGTAGATGGACCTAGAATCTGTCATACAGAGTGAAGTACGTCAGAAAGAGAAAAACAAATATCGTATATTAATGCATATATGTGGAATCTAGAAAAATGGTACAGATGAACCTATTTGCAGGGCAGGAATAGAGATGCAGACGCAGAAAATGGACGTGTGGACACAGGGGAGGAAGGGGAGGGTGGGATGAATCGGGAGATTAGGTTTGACATAAATACACTACCATCTGTAAAATAGATAGCTAGTGGGAACCTGCTGTATAGCACAGGGATCTCAGCTCGGTGCTCTGTGATGGTCTAGTTGGGTGGGATGGGGTGGGGAGGGAGGTCTAAGAGGGAGGGGATGTGCATATGCATATGGCTGATTCACTTTGCTGTATGGCAGAAACTAACACAACATTGTAAAGCAATTATACTCCAATAAAAATAATGGAAAAAAAAGAGAACGAAAGAAGGAAAGAGAGAGAGAGGGGGAGGGAGAGAGGGAGGTGGAAGGAAGGAAAGAAAGAGAGAAAGAAAGAAGGAAGGAAGGAAAGAAAGAAGGAGAGAAAGAAAGAATTGATATACCCAACAACATGGGTAAATCTCAAAATTACTATGCTGAGCGTAAGAAGCCAAATAAAAGGAGTACATACCATATGATTCCATTTATAGAAAACTCCAGAAAATGTAAACTAACCTATAGCGACAGAAAGCAGATCAGCGGTTTCCTGGGGGTTGGCGATGGGGCCTAAGAGAGACAAATTACAAAGGCCATGGCATTTGACAGTGCGTAGGTCACGCCAGAACGGGAGGAGCAGAAATCAGATGGGGGGAAGTGGGGAAGAGAGTGGGAAGGCTGTGGAGCCTGTGAGTCTGTGTAACTCCATCCAGAAGCTAGTCAGGGGAGGGAATAACAAAGACGCACTGGTATTAGTGTCATACTTATGGAACCTCCTCCTGGGAGCTGTGTGTGACTCCAATCAGCTCGCCCCCTCACCTCCTACAGAGGCATTCATCCACCTCTCCTCCTTCCTAACACCTGCCAACCTTTATTTTCCAGAGCATCTGCTCCCTTCCCAACTGCACCAGTCCAAACTAAGCTCTCCCATTTTGGAACCACGATGACATTCATGGCCTGTATCTCATCAGGCTACCTGTCCAGTTAAACTTTACCGCGGTCGAAAGGCAGCCTAGTGCTGAGCACATGAACATGCCTCGGATGGTCGAAGCTTGAACCTCAGCTGTGCCATGCAGTGGTGGTGTGACCTTGAACACTTAGCCTCTCTGTGCTTCAGTTTTCCATCTATAAACGGCTATAACAATAGTGTCTCTCGCTGTAATTAAAGGAGTTAATATCTGTGTAAAGAATTTAGAACAAGGTTTGCCACATTCTAAGCCCTAAGAATGTTAATAAAAACCAACTTGTGTTCCTACTACGGGAAGGTGTGTGTGCTCATGGTTATGAGGGATACAAAGACCTATGTGGCATTTGCCCTACCCTCGAGGAACCAGCAATTTCTTGCCATCAGATTTAAATTTTTGTAGTGATCTGCGCGCCCTGGTGCAGCGACCTTTGCATTTGGGCAGCCTTGGCATGAGGCCAAAGAAGGTCGATTCTCAGTGGCCACTTTTTAGAACCCAGTGGCAAGTTAAAAGAATGGCAACTGCCAGGATTCACGAGAGGGAAAACAGGAGCCATTCTGGGAGGGGAGGTGGTTTTGGACAATATGCATTTTGGCAACATACTCGTAGCTTTGAAGGCACAGTGAGCCTGTTTAGGGCCCACTCCACTCTCCAGGTCACTCTGCCTGTTTTGGCCCCCCAGCCCCGAAGCGTGTTCAACGTGGGTCCACCAGCCCCGCCCCAACCCGTCTCCTCGCCCCTCCCCGTCTCCCCCGCCCCCCCCTCGTCTCCCCCGACCCCCCCGTCCTACAGCCCTGCCCCTGCAGTGCACAGCCAGCCTCACCCCTCTCCTTTGCCCCGCCCTCTACAGTTCCAACAGCCCAGCCTCTGCAGTGCACAGCCGGCCCCACCCCTCCCCATCATCCCTCCCTACAGTTCCTATCGCTCAGTCTCTCCTCTTCACTCCGCCCCCTACAGTTCCTATAGCCCGCCCCTGCAGTGTAAGCCAGTCCCACCCCTCCCCATCGCCCGCCCCCTACAGTTCCTATAGCCCCGCCCCATATCTCCGCCCTCCTCAGCTCCTATCGTCCCGCCCCTACACTGCACAGCCAGCCCCGCCCCGCCCCGTCGCCCCGTTCCTCCCCCCCCCCCCCCAGCCATTTATATAGCGTCGGCCCCGGCCCGACACCGCAGTGCGCCCCTTCGCAGGCGACTGTATCCAACGGGACGCCGGTACCTGTGTGAGGCGAGGCGGACGCCATGGCGGCCGAGGCCCTGGCGGCGGATGCTGTGGCGTCGCGCCTGGCGCGGCAGGAGGAGGACATCCGCTGGCTGTGGACGGAGGTCCACCGCCTGAGGGACGAGCAGCTGAACGCGCCCGACCGCTGCCAGGCCGAGGGGCCGTGCCTCACGCGCGAGGTGGCGCAGCTGCGGGCCGAGAACCGCGAGCTGCGCCACCGCCTGTACCGCCTGCGGCTGTGCCTCGCGGAGGAGCTGAGCCACCAGGCGCGACGGGAGAGCGCCCTGCGGCAGGAGGCCGGGCGTGCGGCCGCGGGCGCGCAGGTACCGGGTGGGAGCCTGTCCACAGGGCGCGGCGGAGCTGGTGCGCTGAGAGCCCTAGGGCGGCAGGTGGGCGTGCGCGCGGCGGCAGGTGCGCTGCGGCGGCGGGAGGCGGGGCCTGCCCTCTCGGGCCCCTGCCCCGCGCCCTCACTCGGGCCGGGAACCCGTGACAGGCTGGACACGCCGGGGCCGCTGCATTTCCAGCGATCGCCAGGCTGACCTAACGCTGTAATGTCTCAGCTCTTCCCGTAAATTGCTCGCCGCACATTTTCTTCAGTGGCAGAAATAGCATTTTCCTGTCTTTGAAAAAAATGCTGCAGTGTTTAAAACTCAC